>NC_136069.1:900926981-903326981 GCF_964261635.1 Lissotriton helveticus | reverse complement strand
GACAGCAGTAGGGGCGAAGCCGGCAGGGAGAGCAGCCCAGGTGGTGACGGGCGCGCGGGGGCTCCTGGTCCTTGGAGTCCCCCGCTGGAAGCTCGCAGCCCTGCCGGACAAGGAAACGCCCAAACCTTCGCTTGCTGGACAGCTGTTGACAAGGCTGTCAACCGCGCAGCGGGACCCGCGGAGCGGGTCCGGCCAGTCGTTGCGGTGACAGCGGGGAACCCAGCGGCAGCTTCAGGCAGGGAGCCGAGCTCCGTCCACAGGATACAAAAAGGGTGAGGCTTGCTAGATGAGGAATCCACTGGGCCAAAGTTCAGTCGCCCGTTAAGACAGCAGTAGGGGCGGAGCCGGCAGGGAGAGCAGCCCAGGTGGTGACGGGCGCGCGGGGGCTCCTGGTCCTTGGAGTCCCCCGCTGGAAGCTCGCAGCCCTGCCGGACAAGGAAACGCCCAAACCTTCGCTTGCTGGACAGCTGTTGACAAGGCTGTCAACCGCGCAGCGGGACCCGCGGAGCGGGTCCGGCCAGTCGTTGCGGTGACAGCGGGGAACCCAGCGGCAGCTTCAGGCAGGGAGCCGAGCTCCGTCCACAGGATACAAAAAGGGTGAGGCTTGCTAGATGAGGAATCCACTGGGCCAAAGTTCAGTCGCCCGTTAAGACAGCAGTAGGGGCGAAGCCGGCAGGGAGAGCAGCCCAGGTGGTGACGGGCGCGCGGGGGCTCCTGGTCCTTGGAGTCCCCCGCTGGAAGCTCGCAGCCCTGCCGGACAAGGAAACGCCCAAACCTTCGCTTGCTGGACAGCTGTTGACAAGGCTGTCAACCGCGCAGCGGGACCCGCGGAGCGGGTCCGGCCAGTCGTTGCGGTGACAGCGGGGAACCCAGCGGCAGCTTCAGGCAGGGAGCCGAGCTCCGTCCACAGGATACAAAAAGGGTGAGGCTTGCTAGATGAGGATTTTTTCTCTATGGGATTTTTGAAAATTCTATGTCTAATAACTTTGAAGATTGTGGACGGAATTGGCTGAAATTTTCAGGAAAATGGCACATTTTGTTTCTGAGCAGCCCTTGAAAATTTGGGGGGGGTTCGTCAAGGGGGGGCCGAGAAAAAAGGGGGGTCCCAAAACGTGTTTTTAACATTGAGTTTTCCATAGGGCGGTTGGACTCACTTTTAGCTCGAACGGCTGAATGGATTTCCACAAAACTTGGCAAAATTGTAGGGACTGGTAGCCCGATGTGCCTTTGCTATGTCTCAAGATATATGCTCCAGTGGTTTTTACGAAAATTAACTTTGAAAAATATATATTGGGCTACATTGGCCTATATATATGTTGGAGCCCAAATGTAGCCCAATGTAGCCCAATGAAGCCCAATGAAGCCCAATGTAGCCCAATGTAGCCCAAAGATGGCCGCCAGAGACAAAAAAAACAAATGTAGCCCAAATATCAGCCAGATGTAGCCCAACTATAGCCCAGTGACAGAATGACCAATCAGCTTTGCAAACCTCCGTTACGCGAAGCGGAGCGCTGTTACAGATATATATCTTTTTTTGAACGTTAATTTCTCAAAATCCACTAGAGCACATATATTGAGACCTAGCAAAGGCACATCGGGCTACCAGTCCCTAATATTTTACCAAGTTTCGTGCAAATCCATTCAGCCGTTCGATTATTATTATTATTTTTTTTTTTTTGCCCCGCGGGGCCCTTTTAAAACCTCCACATCAAACCTAGGGGGTCAGCGAGGATCTACTATTCCCCCTTATGGTCATTTGCCCCTTCGCTTTGGCCTCCTCTTGTCTCTCGATCCTACCGAGAGACAAGATGGCGGCCGCTACGGACTGTTTGGAATGTTGACAGACGCCGGAGAACCAATCAGCTTCGCTTCACAAAGCTCCGTTGCGCGAAAAGTACGCGTCCTGGAGCGCTGCCCGGTCCGCTGTTACAGATATATATCTTTTTTTAAACGTTAATTTCTCAAAATCCACTGTAGCACATATATTGAGACCTACAAAAGGCACATCGGGCTACCAGTCCCTACAATTTTGCCAAGTTTCGTGCAAATCCATTCAGCCGTTCGGGCTAAAAGTGAGGCCAACCGCCCTATGGAAAACTCAATGTTAAAAACACGTTTTGGGACCCCCCTTTTTTCTCGGCCCCCCCTTGACGAACCCCCCCCAAATTTTCAAGGGCTGCTCAGAAACAAAATGTGCCATTTTCCTGAAAATTTCAGCCAATTCCGTCCACAATCTTCAAAGTTATTAGACATAGAATTTTCAAAAATCCCATAGAGAAAAAATCCTAACTATATATACCTACTGGCGACCGCCAGTAGGTAATATATATATACATATATATATATTAAACCAAATAAACAAAAATCTACAAGTATAATAGAAAACAACAAGGTGGAAGACTCCTGTGGGGAGCATGGATGTCGAGGACAGAGCCTGGAAAATAAAGCACAAAATAAGGACATGTGTAATGCACATATCAAAGGTCTGAGAGAGAGAAATAGAGAAGGAAAAACAAGCCAGAGAGAAAAAGAGAGGGAAGAAAAGAAAGGGAGTGAAAAAGGGAGAAGGGAGAGAGAGATAGAAGGAAAGGAATGAAGACCGTGAGAGAGAGAAAAAAAGAGAGGGAAGTGTGAGAGAGAGAGAGAGAGAGTGTTGTCTCTGCGCATCCATGAGCAAATAATTACCTGGTGCCAGCGGACTGTGCAGCAGTGGGCGGACTCCACGTGCCCATTAAAACCCCGCCGATCTCAGAGGTGTTGCTGAGTCCTTAGTCATGAATGGTGGAGACCACATCAGATTCTGAGAGGATCTTACAGATGTCCCTGAGCCCTGAATGACGGAGACCACATCAGTTTCTTCGCGGATCTGACATATGTCGCTGATTCCTGAATGGTGGAGACCACTTCAGCTACTCTGCGGCCCGGCAGATCTCACACATGTCGCTGAGTCCTGAGTCGTCAATGGTGGAGACCACCTCAGGGCTTGGTGCCGTTAAGCCTGTGGAACTCAAGTTCGTGTCACGTGGTGATAGGCTCCTGATGGCCACATGAGTTTGGGGTGGCACTAACCTTATGCATATGAAGTCCGCGCCAAGGGATGGTAGGCCGCTGACGGCCATACAGCTGAAGGTGCGACTAACCTTTTGCGCAACTTTTCATGGACTCTTTATGGTTGAGACCTGTGGAGCGTTCGCCAGCTAGTCAGCACAGGCAATAAAGGATGTGACGCTGTCGCTCTATTATGTTTGCTTGGTCACATGGCCTGTGCCGCATGTGCCGGATGGGTGTGGTGTGTGTGCAAAAAAGCCCTCAGGGAGTGGCCGTGAGATGTTGAGAACAAGACCACTGACCTGTACACCAACAGCGAGTACGCCTGCGACAGGTAGCTATGTGGGGCTAATGTTGGAACGTAATCGAAGTGGTGTGGCGTGGCGTACGACGGAACAGGGCAGGGATAGACACAATGACGCAGACGGCTCATAGCACTGCGTCTCGGAGTCGAGTGAACGGGCCGCAGCTGTCTCTCTGCGAGCCTGGGTCCGAACTGTTCATAACTCACACTACAAGTATTGAAAAAACATTTTGTGATTCAGTCCGTCAGCTGGCATCTGTCCGAGGCATTTGTGAAAACATATCGGAGTTCTTTCTATGAGTGATACCCCTTTGACGCTCACTCTCCCCACATTAGCAGGTAACATACCCTTTTTCCACATTACCAATATACCCCCAACAACCTTCTTGGGCCCGGAAGTGTCCCTGTGCAGTTGGACAAAGAAGAATCTTAGTCATGTGTAGATGTATACATAAAAAAATTATTTAAAGAAAAGAACAACAAATAAAACTGAAGGGAGTCTGGTGCTGTGGTCGCTGCAACAAAGTTGGGGTCACTGCCGTTCAGGACTCAGGACACAGTTACACATGTGGGATTGGTTTGTGTTAAATAGGGTTAGTGGTACCAGAAGCAGTGAGACTGGTTGAGCCTGTGATGGTGCTTGATGTGGACGGGTCGCACTGGGAGCAATGTGCTTGCCTACTGGACTGTGCGGAATGGGTACTGTATCTGAATTGTGAGGCCTGCTGACCGTAGTGTAGGCCAGAGGTAGCGATGAGGAAGGGCCCACAGGCATGTCCATACTTTGGTGGCCTCACCGGCCTGCGTAGTGCAAGTTCAGTGGCACCACTTGTCGGCAGACTTCAATCTGTAAAAACCCCTCACTAATCGAAGGGAGTGAGGTGCTGTGGTCGCTGCCACAAAGTTGGGGTCACTGCCATTCAGGACTCAGGACACAGTTACACATGTGGGATCGGCTTGTGTTAAAGAGAGTTAGTGGCATCACGTGTCGCCGAAGTTGCATATGGAAATATGCCTCACTGATCGAAGGGAGTCTGGTGCTGTAGTCACTGCCAGGGACTTAGGGTTACTGCTATTCAGGAGTCAGGACACAGTTACACATGTGGGATCGGCTTGTGTTGAACAGGGTTAGTTATAAGAAAGCAACAACGGCTTCTGTGGATAGATATATAGCACTTATAGTAAATATTAAGCACAATGGCAATGTTGGGTGGTATGCAGGACGCCAAAGAAAGAAGCTGTCTATACACTTAGTCAGTATGTTAGTAAATTTGCATAGTTTATATGAACATAGGCAAAATTATTATTACAAAATATTTTACAAACTTAGTATAACAAGTGACTGTGTGTCCCAAGTGAATATCTCAAAGAACCTACACTATTAAAGTGAAAAATAAATAGCATATAAAAAAGGAAGGTTTCTGTTTTTCAATTGATTTTATCTGAAAGAGGCGACCAAGCAGAATATATACAATCAATATACAACAGTTGAAAAATGTAGGCAACTATTGCACAAGGTCTGTCTCTTTGTAGCTGTCGACGAAGTTTCGACCCATAGTGGATGTCGGGTCTCCTCAGGACTTGTCAATGTAAGGACACCTGAAAGGGACATGCGCTGCGATGTCAAGTAGTGGTGACACCGTGTAGTAAAGGTGAACAAAAAAGATTCACAGAAATCCCAGCCGGGAGCCCAGAAAAAGGTGAAGTAAGCAGGCACGCATGGGTATGAAGCCGGTCCAATGGGTCCGTAGTGCAAAATGGCGTTGAGTAGCAGGAGAGGCAAGGAACAAGAAGCACACGAGGGCGCTCTCTGTTCAGATAAACTTGCTGAAATGGATACAAGGATTCTTCCTGTAGTAGTGGTGAATCATTACAGACGATGCTGGCGCTGGTATTAGCGCAGTATTCAATAAGAATCTGAATACCGCGCTAATACCAGCGCCAGCATCGTCTGTAATGATTCACCACTACTACGGGAAGAATCCTTGTATCCATTTCAGCAAGTTTATCTGACCAGAGAGCGTGTGCTTCTTGTTCCTTGCCTCTCCTGCTACTCAACGCCATTTTGCACTACTTTGTTCACCTTTACTACACGGTGTCACCACTACTTGACATCGCAGCGCATGTCCCCTTCAGGTGTCCTTACATTGACAAGTCCTGAGGAGACCCGACATCCACTATGGGTCGAAACGTCGTCGACAGCTACAAAGAGACAGACCTTGTGCAATAGTTGCCTAAATTTTTCAACTGTTGTATATTGATTGTACATATTCTGCTTGGTCGCCTCTTTCAGATGAAATAAATTGAAAAACAGAAACCTTCCTTTTCTATATGCTATTTATTTTTCACTTTAATAGTGTAGGTTCTTTGAGATATTCACTTGGGACACACAGTCACTTGCTATACTATGTTTGTAAAATATTTTGTATATTTTGTAATAATAATTTTGCCTATGTTCATGTAAACTATGCAAATTTACTACCATACTGACTAAGTGTATAGACAGCTTCTTTCCTCGGCGTCCTGCATACCACCCAACATTGCCATTGTGCTTAATATTTACTATAAGTGCTATATATCTATCCACAGGAGCCGTTGTTGCTTTCTTATAACTACACACCCAGGCTCCAAGTGAGTAGGGTTCCCTTGTTTCCCTCCCTAGAACAGGGTTAGTTGGCACCACGTGTCGCCGGTCTTCCACAGTGTAGACCAGAGGCAGCGGTCAGCGAAGGCCCACAGGCAGGTGACGTTGACTCGAGCTGCACAGATTGGGAGCATTTGGTCTTCTTAACCCATTATTGTCTCTTACACAATTTGCGTCGATACTGATCCTGAATTGTGAACTGTGTAACCCCAGTGTAGGGCGCAGGCAGCGGTGAGGATGGGCGCACAGCCACATGGCGTTGAGTTGAGCTGCACAGTTAGTGGCACCTGGAGTACTAGGCGTGTGCGCACCCTGCGATGATACTTTGCCCTGGCGGGCCGCACTGTGAGCAATGTCTTGTCTTGATAAGGCCACGTGGAGATGACTTATGGTGCAGTGAGTTAGTAGCACCTGAAGCACACAGCGTGTGCACATCCTGCGATGATTGCGTGGTCCCGGCGGGCCGCACTGGGAGCAATGTGTCTTGCGTACTGGACTGCGTCATCTGCAATCGCCACTGCATCTGAATTGTAAGCCCTGCTGTCTGCAGTGTAGATCGAAGGCAGTAGTTAGCATAGACATCGAGGAATGCTTTTTGTCACTTCTTCTTGACAAAATCAGAGGACATAGAGTACAATACTCTGTGCAATTAATAAATCAAGGCTGAATTCAAGTTGTGAACCCTGCTGTCCGCAGTGTAGATCGAAGGCAGTAGTCGGTACAGACATAAGTCTGCGGTGCTGTGCCGCTGGGTTCACAGGGGGCCTGTGTGGAGGAGGGCCGCGGTCATGGCGGCAGCCAAGTGCCAGGGTGAGGACCGCTGCTCTGCAGACTGGTTGGTCTTTCCATAAGTGAACCACGCCCAGGGCCTGGCCTATTTATTCATTCTCCTACGCTGGAGTGGCGTACGTTGGATCAGCCCACTCCGCTTCCAGGGGGGACAACACAGCTGCATGACCTAGATCTTCCTCATTGCCTGAGGTAACATGGTTGCGTCCACTGTGCACTACAGTACAAGTATCAATAGTATATCTCCACATGGAGAGGCTGGTGCTTTGCCTAGTGAGATCTGTGCAGCACATCAGCGTTACGCTTGGCATTGTGTACATTATTATTGATGGGTGACTTGCCTTCAATAATGTAACTATTCTAGGGCTACTTCAAATCATTAAGTCCCTCAAACCATTATGAGGAAAAGAACAATAGTGACACTACAAAATTAGAAACATAGCTGGGGGTCGTGTCACTAGTTAGCATGCATGGGTGACTTGACTTCTTCATATATAGTTGGTTGCCATATCTCCCAACATTCAGCAATTGTGCAGCTGAGGGGACATGGTATTTTGGGAAGGTCCGTTGTCCTGTTTTGTGCTGCCTGGGTTGTAGTAGCGGGGGGTGGTCTGGGGGGGTTCTGGTGGTGGTGGTGCTGGGTGTTGTGGCCTTGATGGGTGTTGAAGCTGCATGATCAGTAGCTCTATCACGTGTTGGTCTTTAGATGTGGCTGTGAGTTGGGTCTAATTCACGCAGTAGATAGTCAAGCTCCTTACACCAGTTAAAGGTTGGTGTTAATTTGTTACTGGTAAGTTGGCTTATCGTCTGCTTTTTGGATCGCATTGCAGATTTGGCTGGTTGTTGAAAATATAGGGGGAGTGGTGTTTTCCTGTTTTTTTTGCACTGGAATGCTTACTTTGCATATCATTAGCGTTAGTTGTGGCTCTCATTTGTGGCGATTTTGTTGGTGGAAGGTATCGATGGAAGAGTGGTGAGATTTGCAGTTTTCACCAGGTTGAGAATGGGATGATAATTAAAAAACACAGAAAAAAAAGATATGTTTAATGAACATTATAATTAGAAATTGGCATTTAAAAAATCGTTGAAATTCACTGAAAAAACCATAGGTTTTACAGGCGTTATAGTTAGGAATTAGCCTTTAAAAAACCTTCGAAGTTCACAAAAAAAATAGGTTTTAGGGACGTTATAGTTAGTTGGACATTTCACTCATACAAAACGATAGAAATTCTGCTGTTTTAGTTAGTTGAGCTAACTATAACTCGCGCCCCCGCAATGCACTGCTGATGACGTCACATATTACATCATTCATGGCATGGTCAGTGACATCATTGATGACATCTCAAATGACATCACTGATGACAAGATCCATGTGCAAATCTGATGCACCTCATCAGACCCTAATATAACACTTGATACACCCACTCTAAAATACAGACTATATTTTTCAAAACCATGAACACACCAATACCAGTTATTACATATCTACTCACTATTTCCTAGGTCTACACACAAATCCATTCATTGACCCATACAGTCACTCATATATATAGTTAGCCATCAATACAGCATTATCATATCCAGTCACATATCTATACAGACACTCAGACACTGCCTCTCACTAATAGAGATATTCACACACCTAGTCAGTAATGGAAAAAATCAATCACACTTTAATTTACCCACCTGTACAGTTTTACACATACCACCTCACTTAGTTAAACAAATACTAACACATACTTACACTCTAATACAATAACTAATACAAGCACACACTGATCCATACAGGCACTCTCACAATCAGTCACTCTCACATATAGTCATTTATACAGTCCAACACTCACATATACTGCCTTTCACATATGCAGTCACTCACACATGTACCACTGAGGCATCCATTTACTCACCAACACACCCATACACACACTCGCCCAGCCATACGGCCCTTCACAGATACAGACTTAACGCATATACCCAGTGAATTATCCACTTACACATCTATACACAGAGTCACACCCCACACCCACACAAACACTCAGGCACCCATACAGATACTCAGACAACAAAGCAATAGCCCATATAGATACTCATTTAGTTGCTAACCAACCTATGCAACTGCTTACACACCAACTGACAACCTAAACTGTGTGAATGTATGTATCAGACGCTAACATAGGCATTAAGTAAGACACAATTAATCACTTAGTTATACAGTCAGTTACACACCTACTTAATAATCCATCCTGACTCTTATACACCCATGCATTCTTCAATACACTTTGACATATGTATATAAAACATATTTACCTATATAGAAACACACATTCACTGGATGATGTCATCAGTGATGTCATTTGAGATGTCATCAGTGATGTCACTGACCATGTCATGGATGATGTAATATGTGACGTCATCAGCAGTGCATTGAACGGGGCGCGGGTTATAGTTAGCTCAACTAACTATAACAGCGGAATTTCCATAGTTTTGTATGAGTGAAATGTCCAACTAACTAGAACGTCCCTAAAACCTATGTTTTTTTCTGTGAATTTCTAAGGTTTTTTAAATGCTAATTCCTTAACTATAACGTCTGTAAAACCCATAGTTTTTTCAGTGAATTTTAAAGGTTTTTTTAAATGCTAATTTCTAACTATAACGTACCTGAAACCTATGGTTTTATCAGTGAATATATATATATTCACTGAAAAAACCATAGGTTATAGACCATATATAGTTAGGAATTAGCATTTAAAAAACCTTATTTTACTCACACAAAACCATTGAAATTCCATATATAGTTAGTTGCACTAACTATATATTGCGCACCCGCAATCCACTGCTGATGATGTCACATATTACATCATTCATGACATGGTCAGTGACATCACTGATGACATCACTGATGACATCTCAAATGACATCACTGATGACATCACTGATGACAACATCCAGTGACTATGTTTCTGTAAAGTTAAAATATGTCTTACATATTGAAGAATGAGTGGATGTATAAGTGTCTGGACGAAGGATTTAGTAGGTGCATGACTGAATGTATGAGTGAGTGATTAAATGTGTCTCACTGAGTGCATGGGTTAGTGACTAAACTGTCTTAATTTGTGCATCATTATGTCTGTTGTTCTGTAAACTGCTGCATGTGTTGATCAGTAGCTATATGAGTAACTATATGGGTTATTGATTGATTGCCCAAGTATTTGCATGGGAGACTGAGTGTGTGTGTGGCTGGATGGGAGGTGTGTGACTCTGTACAGATCAATGTGTACTTGTATCAATGATTGTATAAGAGAGTAAGTATGTGTTAGTATATGGTTGAAAACGTAAGGTGCTCTATGTTTAACTGTATAGAGTAGAAAATGGAAGTGTGATTGATTCTTTACAGGACTGACTAGGTGTGTGAGTAACTCCATGGATGAGTGGCAGAGTGTGAGTGTCTGTATAGGTGTATGAGTGCATATGATTGTGTTGTAAACATGAGTGATTGTATGTATGAATGATTGTATGGGTGAATGAGTGAATGTGTGTGTAGACGTAGGAATCAGTGAGTACGTATGTAGTAACTAGTATTGGTGTGTCAATGGTTTCAAAAATTATACTCTGTTTTTAACACTGGGTGAAACAGAGGTTATATTAAAATGTGAGGAGATGCATTGTATTGTCACATGAATGATATCATCAGTGATGTGATCATTGATGTCAAGTGAGATGTCATCAGTGATGTCATTTGAGATGTCATCAGTGATGTCATCAGTGATGTCACTGACCATGTCATGAATGATGTAATATGTGACATCATCAGCAGTGGATTGCGGGTGCGCAATATATAGTTAGTGCAACTAACTATATATGGAATTTCAATGGTTTTGTGTGAGTAAAATAAGGTTTTTTAAATGCTAATTCCTAACTATATATGGTCTATAACCTATGGTTTTTTCAGTGAATTTTCAAGGTTTTGTAAATGCTAATTCCTAACTATATATGGTCTATAACCTATGGTTTTTTCAGTGAATTTCAATGGTTTTTTAATAGCAAATATCATAAGCTGTCGAATGTCAAGTACGTGGTAAGAATTTTTTTTTTCGTGTTTATGCACACTGATCTGCTTTGATTGCTGCCCCCCACCCCTCATTTCTATTAGGAGTACTCTCTCTTTGCAGATAGTGAAGGGTAGTTAACGCAGCCCTTTCCCCCTTTGTAATCCGTCGTGCCTGCTTCTCTCTCCATTTGATTGATTGTTCTCTTTGGTTCATTCTCTATTTACAAACAAGCACAGAGTCGCAATACTCTGTTTAGTCTTTGCAGATAGCGAAAAATCGTGTAAAAAAACAAAAGGAATCGAGCAAAATCAGTAGGCCACTAATGGGATCTCTTTTGACCTCGCTAAAATAGAAACATTAGGAACAACCTGTTGAAAATAGCAATGCGTATGTATATAAGCGGCGTTCATTTGTGTTCACAGTACCCCTTGTTGATTGTTTCAATCGAGCATTGAATTGTTCGAAGTTAATTCTCTTAACGATCTTCTCTACCTGCAAACGAGGAAGAATAGGAATATTCTATCTCCCTTTGCAGATAGTGAAGGGTAGGTAACGCAAGCCTTTAACACGTCGTACCTATTTCATTCCTCATTGATTGATTGATTGTCCGAACATTGACTGTTTGGGAATTAGTTCTTTTTGGAGGTATTCCCTGTTTGCAAATAAACGTAGGAAAATCTTTGCAAGTAGTGAAAGGGTACGTAATGCGGACCGTTCTCCCCCGTTGTAATCTGTCATGCCTATCTACTCCCCACTGATTGATGCACCTTTTTCACCCGGACCATTTACTAGAGATACGTCATCTGGCCCGACCAGAGAGCACCCCTAGTGAAAAGGACATATGCAATAATAACGAAGTGATCACTGTATCCTGTTAACAGAAACTTTACCATGAAACAACCTGGAAAGAAAAAAATAGGAAAACGAAAATCAGTAGGCCACTGATGAACATGAACTTTTATTAAACAACGAACAAAGAAACGATAACATAACGTAATGATAAAACCTATTAATGTCCTAGAAACAAGAAAACGTTAAAACTATGCCAGTGGTGAGAGACCAGAAAAACAGTAAGAGAAACCAAATCACCCCTCGCTGTCCCACCGCCTGCCACGGCAAAAAAATCGATAGACTAGGGAAAATGCAAGTCAGTAGAACATCCACCCCCACTCTGGAAACTTCCAAGGTGGGGCAGGGTTCCGGCTACGCCCAGCCGGGAGCAGCCCATATAAGGCAGGTCCTGCTGCCACGCCTCGGCCAGGAGATCCTAACGTAGGGTGTAGCCGGAGGAGAGGCCGAGACCAGCGGGACCCGGCCAGGGGATTGCCTTTACAACGCTGAACAGTTGCAGGGGGGGGGGAATGTCTCCTCGACCCTCCCCTCTCTCTCCCAGTCCGGCCGCGGTGGCCCTTGAGAGTTGCAGGTAGTCCCGCCACATGCTCTTCCGGTCCGACCACCAACGGTCGGGGGGCCGAGGCCGACGGGATCCGGCTGCAGCCGATAAACCAAGAAACCCGTTCATGGGGCCAGAGCCAGGGGCGTCCGGCCGACATCCACCGGAAGCCCGGCCCGAAGACGGACGGGACACTTCTTTCTTTTATAATGGCTGCGACAACACTGGAGGGGGATGTCTTGCACATGCCTCCGACCCCCCCCTCGTCCTCATCGCCTGGTCCGGCCATAACAAATCTCAAGCGAGACGCCGTGGGGTGCACTGGGAGGGAGAGACGGTGCGAACAGGCCTCTCCCGCCTCCCCAGGTGGAGGCTTCCCAGCTGCACCCTCAGCGCTCCAGGCGGTGGCATCCTAACAACTACAGTGCTGCACAGTTTCGGAACGACCTAGATAACGGTTCTTCCACTGTGGCCATGCTGCAACGTCTCGCCCGGCAGGGTGGAGCCCGTCCGCTCATGTGACCCCGCGATCGCCGGTAGCTGCCGAACTCTCAAAATGGCGGTCGACCTGGCAAGAGCGGGCCCAACATAAAGAAATGGCCCGGTCACTGGTTGACTCCACCACCGTAGTCCTCCACGACCTTGAAGATTCTAGAGGAGCCGCGGGAGTCTCCGACCCCCGATGGGGAATGACTGCCATGATCGCCCGTGGAGTGACGAAACTGTATCCGCGGGACGTCGGCGCTCCCATGCTGGCGCCAGCCTCACTTTGAATTACTACAATCCTGCAGACCTTACTTCCGGTGAAAGCACAGTGTGACCCGGTAGGAAAAATGATTGCACCCCCTCCCCTTTTTGACTGATAGTTCAAACCACCGATCCTTTCCTTTGCCCTTTTAACGGAACTTTGGACTGCCTCCCCCTCTTTTACATTTTCTAGAGAAAACAAAACATTAACCACTACATTAGCATAGCAGTTGACACCAGAACTGTTTTCAAATTGAAAACCAACAACATCTTCAACAGAATCCTTTTTGTTTCTGCTGTGACCCTGCTACAGCACAGGCATTGTCCCCAGCAGTAATTCTGCAATGCCGGTAAGAATAGCTGTGGTGCCTACTGGACTCACTCACCCCCGCGGCGCCCCACGCCGTTTTTTGCTGGGCGGCAACTTACTAGACATCACTTTCGTGCCATCTAGATTTCAGCGCGTTCTGCTGCCTTGGAACTATTCGCACAACAGACCGCTACTGACAAGAATATTTCATTATTGGTGCTGTCAATTTCAATAAATCTATTGGATAATTAAAAAGAAATTGCCACGGTCTCTTCGTTGTTTAAATGTTTTTACTGTTTTTGTTTTGTTGTATATATTTATATGTTATTAAAGTTTTATATTCCTACTACTTTGTTGGAGTGCTATATATTTTTAATGTGACACATAATTGTAAAAACTTTGATGTACAAAGAGTCATTCCTGGAATCTTCCGCTTCAGGCTCGGTCCCCTCCCCAATCACAATACAGGATGGTTTTCAGATAGTAGGAACGCGTGTGCTGTGACGGATCACATCGGGTGTGGGCCTTGATCTACTATAACTCCTTTGAAGAGGGGTGATTCTTTACAGCTGGGGCCATAAACTACATCTGCAGGGCTAGCTGATAGCCTAGGACCGGCCTGGACATTCGGACACAGAGGAAGAGGAGTGTCAGAGGGTGCGGTAGTGAATAGGGCGAAAGGGAGGTGTCGGGCGGGCACAGAGTGTGATTCTCAGGGAAGAGCAGCGCAGATGGGGGAAGGTTTATTGCCCATGCATAAGACAGAGAGCGGTGGTGACCAGTGCCTGGGGGAGATGCTTACGAGGGTGAGGAGCCATGCTACGAATCGACAGCGTGCAGAGAGTGGGTCTGGTCAAGACATCTAAAATGGCTGCCGTGCACGACAAAAGTGTGGCATTTCAAAAAAGGCAAGATGGCGCAGACAATGTTTTTCAACACTTCCTCATTTCCTTCGAATCGAACGTTAACAGACGTTGGGGCATATTACCAAAGTTAAGCGATATTTATCGCTAACGATGCTTACCAACCAATTTTTTACCACTAAGCATCGTCAGAAATTATCGAAGATAAACCTTACTATTATCAAGGTTTATCGCAAATGCGATAATAAACGGCCGCAATGCATGAATATCGCTAAAAACTCAGCGATATTCATGCATTACCGAGCTAATACTCTTAGCCATGTTATCCACCTCCCATTGGATAACATGGCTAAGAACTGCTCAGGGCAGGTGTTACTTTTTGGAGATATTCGCGCTTAGCGCGAATATCTCCAAAAGTTGGTAATAGGAGATAGATATCTTGCATGTTGTAATGCAAGTTATTGTGGTATATGGAACTCATACCATAATCTCTCAGGAAAGCAGAAACTGATCCTTTTAGGACCGCCTAAAAAGGCCTAGGGGGTGAGGAGTACTCTACTTTGCCCCCTTTTCACGTTCCGAACTATTTTATTTTACTCTCTTCTGTAATTACACAAAATACCAGCGATAAGATGCATCGGAGACACACAGTGAGAGAAAGGAGGCCGGAGATGAAGAAGACATGTCAAATACACATTGGAGATAATATAGTGGCAGAAGGGAAGTAAATATGAGTAAACTTACCATGTAACATAAAAATGTTGCACTCTATACTATAAGTCTCATTTTATACTACAATCACTTCGCTACAAGCTCATAAATTAAAAATAAAAATAAATAATGTCTCAAACAATTTTTGATTTCTAAATATAAATTTATTCTTCAGAATTTTCTAAATTTGAAACAACTAGTAACATGTCCTCATCAGTAATTTCCTCTTCAATCATCTCATCTGGAATCTCCTCATTAAAAGTCTGCAATGATGATTCTTGTAACTCTATGGTCTCCAAACACTCGATAAATTCGCCATCAAGAGATTGATCAAAAAAATCATTCAAGTCATCTCCTCCTTCTGACAATATTTCATTATTGGTGCTGTCCATTTCAATCAATGTAGTGGAATCATTCAAGTCATCTCCTCGTGACAATATTTCATTATTGGTGCTCTCAATTTCAATCAATGTAGTGGAATCATTCAAGTCATCTCCTTGTGACAATATTTCATTCTTGGTGCTGTCCATTTCAATCAATCTAATGGAATCATACAAGTCATGTCCTCCTTGTGACAATATTTCATTATTGGTGCTCTCAATTTCAATCAATGTAGTGGACAATTCATTTTTTATTTTGAAATTGCTTGCTGTAAATTGCAGAAAAAAATAATCACTTTCATTTATCGTTTTTAGTAATACATAATATAAAACTAACTTCATCAAGTATTTAGTATAACAGAAGGACTGCAAATAAATAACAGAAAACATTTTTCAAATTATCTTCAAGTGTACAACATAGTTCCCCTTACAAATTAACAACTCACCTTTTTAAAAGTAGCAGAAGTGTTAGTACTGTGTAAATCAAACACCAGAAATTCACCACCAAAAATTCCTCACAAATGTACCTCAGACAGTAGTATCACAAAATGGCTGTGGTTTCCTCTCATTTGACATATATACATAACCAATTAACTTTCATCACACACAAATACAAAACCAAAGTAACATTTTAATTGGTTCTAAATTTCAACACTTTCAAATGTGTTTTCCCCATGCAATTTTCCATAGGACATTTACATACGTCTACAGCCTGAATGGCTGAACGGAATTACACCAAACTTGGCAAAATGGTACATCAAACCTAAGAGGTCAGGAAGGATCTACTATGCCCCCTTATGGTCATTTCCCCCTTCGCTTTGGCCTCCTCTTGTCTCTCAATCCTACCGAGGGACAAGATGGCGGCCGCTACGGACTGTTTGGAATGTTGACAGACGCCGGAGAACCAATCAGCTTCGCAAAGCTCCGTAACGCGAAAAGTACGCGAAGCGGAGCGCTGTTACAGATATATATCTTTTTTTCAACGTTAATTTCTCAAAATCCACTGGAGCACATATATTGAGACCTAGCAAAGGCACATCGGGCTACCAGTCCCTAATATTTTGCCAAGTTTCGTGCAAATCCATTCAGCCGTTCGATTATTATTATTTTGTTTTTTTTTTGCCCCGCGGGGCCCTTTTAAAACCTCCACATCAAACCTAGGGGGTCAGCGAGGATCTACTATGCCCCCTTATAGTTATTTCCCCCTTTGTTTTGACCTCCTCTTGTCTCTCGATCCTACCGAGAGACAAGATGGCGGCCGCTACGGACTGTTTGGAATGTTGACAGACGCCGGAGAACCAATCAGCTTCGCTTCACAAAGCTCCGTTGCGCGAAAAGTCCGCGAACCAGAGCGCTAACCGGTCCGCTGTTACAGATATATATCTTTTTTTAAACGTTAATTTCTCAAAATCCACTGGAGCACATATATTGAGACCTACAAAAGGCACATCGGGCTACCAGTCCCTACAATTTTGCCAAGTTTCGTGCAAATCCATTCAGCCGTTCGGGCTAAAAGTGAGGCCAACCGCCCTATGGAAAACTCAATGTTAAAAACACGTTTTGGGACCCCCCTTTTTTCTCGGCCCCCACTGGACGAACCCCCCCCAAATTTTCAAGGGCTGCTCAGAAACAAAATGTGCCATTTTCCTGAAAATTTCAGCCGATTCCGTCCACAAACGCCAAAGTTATTAGACATAGAATTTTCAAAAAACCCATAGAGAAAAAATCCTAACTATATATACCTACTGGCGACCGCCAGTAGGTAATATACACACATATATACAGCTGACATTCTTACGGAGCATGCATATCTTACACTCAGGGGCTGAACAAATGCCAAAAGCCTGCCTCCAAATCATTATTTCTCTTAAGCACTTGTGAAGTGACTGAAAGCTGAGTGCCTTTGTTTCCATCGGTTGCATTGGTATCTTGAAGTTAGGCCTCAGATAGCTTGTAGATGGGATGAGATTGTAGCAAAGGAGGACTGTTGGCCCTTTAAGTGAGCCCTTTGTATTGAGCATAGCTTGAAATGAAAATAAGAACCCCCCTGTCTCTCCATGCTGTTCTGAACTGAAAGCAGACAACGTGTGGGTATTGCTGAACGTGCCCCAGTGTTGGGAAATTACACCGGGACATATTCATCATATTTCACTGGGGCCAGCCCAGATATGGTTTAATAATAGTTGCTGGATGTGGAATCCTGATGGTTCCCCATTATTTGCGGCACCCCATCCAGGTATAATACACAACAATGAATGTATGCCTAAAGCAACCCAAACCTATTGGTTTTGTCAGTGCTTGTTATAAGTATCAAATACATTTGTAGCAACCATGTTAATACTGTGAATAATTAGAATTAGCAATGTCTCAATTCTGACAGGAAGAGATTATGAATCAAACATTACTAAGGTCTGCGGAAGATGTAGTGCTCTTGGGAGTGCCTCAGTCACTTCCACTCTCCCTTTACCACTTGCCTGTGCAATCTCTCGCTCAGGTAAACGTATACTTTTCCTTCCCACATTTTTTTTAAAATGCTCTGGCTGCCTATTTTACACATCTTCTTCCTTTTCATGTCTGCCTTTTGGCTCTGTCACTCTGTGTGCAATTTCCTGGATAATCTCCCATCACCATGCCTATGTTATGTTATGTTATGTTAAGTTTATTTGTATAGCGCATGGCTACCCCTGCGACGGGGCGTCCCAGCGCTTATGGACATAACAGGAGATGCGGCAGCGCGGCCGGAGAAAGTAAGTTAGATAGAAGAGAACAACCAGGTTTTGATCTGTTTTCTAAAGAGTATGTGGTTAATGGTGGCCCGAGCCTTTAGGGGGATCGAAGTCCATAGCTTCGGGGCCAGGTACCTGAAGGAGCGGCCACCAGCTCTACTTCTCCGAATCTTGATTGTGCCAGCAAGGGATAGATCCGCTGAGCGGAGGGTATGCGTGGGGACATAGAGAGTACAGAGTCCCTGCAGAATTCGTGGACCGGTGCCATACAGAATTCTATGGGTTATGCATAGAGTTTTAAATTGGATGCGTTGTTTGATTGGCAGCCAATGCAGGCGTCTAAGAATCGGGGAGGCGTGACAGGTTTTTGGTAGGGCAAACAAAGTACGGGCAGCAGCATTCTGAGCTCTTTGTAGCCTATTAATCACTGTCAGGTTAGAGCCCAGCATGAGAGCATTACAGTAGTCTAGGTGGGATAAGACTACAGCCTGGACTAGTACCTGGCGAGTGGGAGGCTCAAAGAAGCCAAGAATGGGTTTCACTCCGTCTCACTCCTCACCTGTATGATTCGCATTATCTATCTTTGTGATGCTATCAATATTTCACAGATGTCTATAGCCCCTTAACACACTTGCACAAAAAATGGTGATTGCAACAGCCACATATGGGCCATTGGACTGTGTCCACTCTACAGAGAGGCCAAGCATTGCGTGGGCATGACATCTGAACACCTCTGTGACCCTTGAAGAGACACTGTGAGAAACTTGCACTGCTTTCTGCCTCAACTCCAAAAATCTCAATCATGCCAGTCTTATTCAGCCATTCTCACCCTGAGCTCACCAGGACACCCAGAGATGTCTTAGTTCACAGTATGCACTGCACAAGCCTCATATGTTGCATGACAAAAACTACGGAAACATAACATCTGGAAAAAACAAATGGACTTAAGCAAAGCAAGATGAATTAAACATATGAAATGTAAACAGGGACGGCATCGCTGACATGGAAAACGTTTTTACAGTCATTGTTGAGAAATCAATCATGTTTGTTGCTCCTAAAGTTAGGGACCCACCGCAAAGTGCGTTTTTAATTACTGCTGGGTCTAAGCACTGGCAGGTTATGAACAATGTAGCCTAAGGGGTTACTGCAGATGCTGTTCACTGTCTCTACAGCAAACTGAGAAGGCTTGATTTTTCCTTCGAATGGGACCCCCCTGCAGGTGGGGGTTTGGGATAACAGACTTGGTTGCACATCCACTGAGACTGCCATGCCATACAGACACAAAGCATCCCAATTCATTGCTAGTTGTCCTGCAAGTGCAGAGTCAGAAAGCATGGACTGCAAGCGCACGTGAAACTTAAAAAATAACACAAATAGACGCCCATGTGAATGGTCCTTGGGTGGGCCTTAGGAGGCCCTCCTGGCCCAACCTGGTTAGAGACTGACAGTGGTCCAAAAGACATTTTGCATGTTGTCACGCTGCCACTTCTTATTTTACAGAGCAGTATAATTAAGGGTGGGTGTAATTGCACATTTTACCCTTGTTAAAAATACATTTTATTGCGGACATTATGCATTATAGGTGAAATATGTTTTGTGGATGGTCCGCATGAAAACTGCACACAAGGAAGACATTTCCTTCATGGGCTACGCTCACATGGTTTGAAATTATACAAAAAATCGGAATCCGGAGGAACAAAATTACATGATTCCCAACAAACATGAATTAAGTGAGCATATAATATATTATCTGATTATTTAAGGAAGGAAAGTCTAACTTTTATTAAAGACATGCATATGAGTATTATGCTTCTCTAATCTTGCTTTATTTTAAATACCAGCAGACAAGAAGCAACAAAAACACTACAATTCCCATGTGGCTTAGCCACATCTAGCCAATGGGATACAATGAGTAGTAGAATGGAAAAAACAACAATCAGTATTCAGCGATGATTTTAATACCTATCATGACTGTAAACAGCATTCTTTTCTTGTGTGAGAAGACGAGTTAGGTATTACGTAGTAACAGTAAAAAAAGAAAAAAATCTATCGAAGTAGCCTATATTAAGGTAAAAGTGTATTGAGAAAGTATGCAAAAGCATCACTGGAATCTGGATATTTAATAGATAATGCTGTCACCTGGCAATGATCTATTAAATGACTTCTTGCGGTATTGAGCCATGTGCCACTAAAGTTATATGAAAACGTCTAATGAGCCGGCATAGGTTTGGTTGGCTGGCACCAAATAAGGGAGGACAAAAATATTTGTTAAAAAACAGTGGTGAAGTAATTCTGTCCTGCTTGTCTTTAAGAAAATGGAGACATTCCTTCAATAAGCACTTGGAAAATCTATATATTATCACAAAGCCAGAGGCGAATATGTTTGTTAAAAGAATGTTCCCTTATTAAAAAAAAAAGATGTATTTATAGATTTGCAAAAGAATGTACGAAATGCATTATCTTCCAATCTCAAAATGTCCTCTGACTGTAATCTTGCTCAAAAGGGTTTGGCTGCCATTAACCCTCTGGAGGAATGGGAACTGAAAAAAGAAGTGTCAATACCATCTAAAGAAATTATCCATTTAACCAATCTATATAAAGTGTTATAAGGAACTTATTTGTTGGGTTTTCTGAAGGAAATTAGGAATTGAGTCTCAGAGGGCATTCTCAGCTGGCAGATCTTTTGTTCATACACATTAAAAGAGTTACCCACACCTAGTCTTGGTTCGTTAGAAGAATAAAGATACAAAACTGAGTTCAAATTTGTTTTAATTGTTTTTTAAATATTAAAAACCACTCCAGTAGACAAGAAGCGACAGAGCCTCGAGGCCCTCATGGGTAAAGAATACATGCTCTACAAATCCTGATTGATTCATTGAAGTACAGAGCTGAAATGTCTAAAGCTCCTACACCAGAAAGTCTTTGATAAACACTAGACACAATAGCATTGTCAATTTAGCAGAAGTTATTTTAAGAAATAGGTTAGTATCACCTGAACGGCTTCTGTTTTAGGTACTACAATAACATCTGACAATTGACTGTATTTTGGACTAGGAGGATTACAATATCTTACTCCCTTTTAAAACACGACAGGCAAGAGAATGCTATCTAGTTTTCAATTCACAAGATTTTAATTTGCAGAAAATGTGGATTAGAAAGTATTAACCACACAATAAGTTTTACTACCACTGATTGTGATGCTACAAAATTTACTATTAAGGTGATATTGGCTAAAAAGGAATAAATTGAACTTCCCAAACATGTGCGAAGACCAAGCTGCACAAGCAGATTGACCTGCTAGAGCTTGGCTGGGAGCCTAAGAGTTTCTGATATATTCTGCAGCTTTTGATTACATACCTGAAGCATACCAGACTGCCTCGACTCATTCCAACCTCTTAGAGTTAGAGTTTCACTCAATATTAGGTTGTGCACATGCCCCTGGAAATTGTAAAGTAGTCTGGAAAAATGGGTATGCTAATTCCAATAGAGTTGTGTACCACACCTGGGATGGCCCAAGGGGAGCCACAAGTTTTAACAAAGCTTTCTGCAGTCTGATCTGAGCTAACCCCCTTTTTATCTTTATAAAAGGAAGAAATGCATTATTAGTTCCTTGGAACCAAGCTTGAAGGAAAGCATCCATTGCTGTTGACATCGTCAACAGATCTGGGCTCCAACTGAAAAAAGATTGAAGATGTGAGTTCAGACCAGAGGCAAAGAGATCTATTGAGAAAAGGCCCCATTTGTGAAACTATTTGCCGAATAATCAAAGTTGAAGACTCAGATTGCTTGAGTTTTGACAATAACTGAAATGTCAATATGCAACTGTGTGGAGATTTCCTAGAAAATATTCTTCCTGAACGGACAGAATGTGCTGAAGACAAAATTCTCAGAAAATGTCCCCAATTCTGCTAGAGGTTCTTACTTTGTTTCGCCTAGATGAATTATGTTTCTGACTGCTATCAGACTGTCCACATGCAGAAAGACTAACCAATTTATTCCCCCGACAAGCTTCTTTAAACAGTTTATATGCATACTGGACTTCTTGTCTGATCATGTAACTCCAATTGGATACTCATCACACTGGACGCTCCAACCTATCAGACTTGCATCTGACTCTAATATTAGATCAAGGACATAAGCTAAAATTGTTCTCCCATTCCAAGCATCTAGATGGTCCAGCCAACAATGACGCTCTAGTTGAGAATCTTGATCTAAAGCTTATATGTCAGAGCAAGCTAAACCTTTGCAAATGTGTCACATTTTCCCTCTTTTAAAGGCTCAATAATGTAAAGGTCCCAGAAATAAGGCTTGTATTGATGAGAAGAGAAGGCCCACAATCCTTGCTAGAGTCGTCAGAGATGTAGATGAAGCTTGTAGAATCGGAGAGCTTTCTGATTTTATAGCCCTGACTTTGGATTGGGGAAGGTGGAGAAAGGATGTTTCTAAGCCTATTAGGAAACCCAAACAGTCAGTCTTCAGGGGCTCAAAATTTATTTTTCCTAATTGAGAGTGAAACCTAAATCTTGGAGAAGAAAAGATGAGGTACTTATCTGCTCTTGGAGAGACTAATTTTCTTGAGCCATTATTAGAAAGTCCTCTAGGTAAATTATTAAACAAATTCCTGGGGGATCTCAAAATTGAAACCACTGGTTTCATGATCTTAGTGAAACACCAATGTGCTGATGACAATCAGAACGGAAGGGAAGAGAAATGGCAAGTTTGGTTGTCCATTAAAATTGTAGATATTTTCTGTAGTGTGAATGAATTTGGATTAATCAGATAAGTATCCTGAAGGTCTTTTTGAGCCATTGAGGCTCCTTGCAAGAGGGAATCTCTGAGAGGAATTATAGTCGCCATCTTGAAATGATAATACTACAAATGTATTGAACTGCCTTTTCGTTTTGTTTTGTAATGAAAGATAGTGCTTAGGAAACCTGAGGGGTGAAGGGTTCTTTCTTGAATTGCTTGTTTCTTTTAATGAGATTGAACCTCTTGGAAGCATAGGAGCTTTAGTTCTTTGGAATGTTTTAAAAGCTGAGGGTGAGAGGCATGGCCACCCGCCCCCCGCTATGGTATAGTCACTGCGGCCTCTCTGCGGTGCTGCAGCTGGGGGCTCTGTGGTGTGCATCAACTGGAGGCATACCTCATCTTGCTGCTAATATGGCCAGTAACGCTCCAGGGCCTGCCGCCTCCTGTTAGACCCGCCTCTAAGAGCATTGGACTAGTGCTACGACTACAGCTGAATCTACACCTCATGCCCACCCCCTGATTGTTCCACACTTCACACTTACCTGGGCCGCAGCTGATCCTGAACACCTTTTTGCGGACAGCACTGGGGGCGAGGCCGGGGGTGGCTAGTGTCCTTGGCATGGCTCTGTGTGCGCTGCCCCCTGGGGTTGGGTGGCATCGACACACACCCTTTTGAGGGATGTGGTCTGGAGCCATGAAGTGGTACCACTTGACATCATGTGGGGAGACCCTGCCCCATCCTCCATTAGTGCATTCAGTTCTCTCTGGATGCCCTCTGCGATGGCCTGAAGAACATCTCCTAGACTACTTTCTTAGGGCTGAGAGAACTGCTTTGGTCAGAGCGTCTTACAGACACCGCCATATCTTGTTACTTCTGTAATCTCTGCCATTCCTCACTGTTTTTCACTGCCCTGCACAAATCTAATCTCTGGCCTTCATGATGGGCAGTGGGGACACGAAGCAACTTAAACTGCTGTTTGAGCAGTCCAAACCTGCTTGCCCACAGGGCTTCCACTCTGATACGGATGAACCGCTGGACAGAGATGCAAGCTCTGAATCTGAAAGTGGTACAGCCACTATAAAGGCTTCATTCCAAGCAAGATTTTGCTCCATTGATGCATGCTTTGAGCCCCTCATCAGTTGCCTAGATCGTTTGAGCGAACGCCTAGATCGACATACCACCAGAGGTGATGGGCTGAAGAGCACATTTCTGGCCTAGAAGAAGGCGTGACGACCACACTGAAGCGCCTGGAATAACCGGAGCGCAATCTAAAGATGGTAGAAATGAAAAAGAAGATCTGGAGGCACGCTCCTATAGAATTAACATCCGCCTAATGGGCATCACAGAAACCAAAAATATGGGGAGACCTGACACATTACTTGAACAACTCATTACAGATCCCTTTAAAGTCAGCAATTTCACGCTCACTTTTGTGGTTGTACATGCACCTAGATCACTAGGTCCAATCCCACTGGTGGGATGCACTACAACGGCGATCATCACATGCCTCCTCAGTCATAGGGACAGTGACATGACGATCAGGCTGGTCCATAAACGTGGTCCACTGCAATACCAGGGCTCCACCATTTCATTGTTGCCTGACTTTAACATCGCCGTCCAGGAGGCACGTCGCAAGTGCTCTGATGCCAAAAACTCTTTGTGTAACCTAGGCTTCAAATATGCAACGTTGTATCCCATGTATTTACATAGTGGAGTCAATGGGAAACCTCACCTTTTTGATACCCCAGCAGACGTAGCAGCCTTCTGCAAGCAACATTTTGCAAATAACTCCTTTTCCAGGGGTACTACACCGGAGCATTCACGCTCCCACCCCTCCGACGCAGTGTTTTCCTGTCTGATGGCTGTTCTTTTCCCCAAAGCCAATATTTAGCACTAACAGGCCTACCACGGACACCAGCCCCTCCCCGGGGATACCACTTTATCTGCCCCCTTCTATACTCTGATACAGTGCTTATGTTGCTCTCACCTGTTGTAACACATTTGCGATCCTATCTTTGTCTTCAGGTATTATCCATCATGCGGATCATGCCGACCGGAAGGCTGCCTCCCCCCCAGAAGTGTATACCATGATATTGTTTAAAGGGATGTTTGTATTTGTTCTGTTTGTCCTCGGGATTTGCTGGTGTGGTTGGGGAGAGGGTATTTAGATTTTGAATGTGTTTGTTATTTTTTCTTTTACAGCTCTTATTTGAGGGGGATATGCATTTTCATCCATAAAAGTATCCCTTTTTCTCTCACTACCAACTTCATTCACCCAGACAGCTGTTACATCCTGCTAACTGGTGTTTTGGCTGAAAAGCGCACCTTGTTGATAAATGTTTATGCCCCAATATAGATACACCCGAATTCTATCAGAATATCTACTCACTCATGGGACAGGGGGAGGCAGGCCTTATGCTTATGGGTGGAGACTTCAACATGGTACGGGACCCACTAGAGGACTCTACCAGTACATAAGCAAGTGGTAAACCACACTCCCTAGGGATCCTTCGTGACATTGCTGACACCTATACAATCCATGACATCTGGTGTGCGCAACACCCGTCCACCTCAGATCATTTTTATCCCGCCACCCCACTTCGGGTGGACGAAACTTGACGATTGGCTTCGTTCTGCAAATGCCATGCACTGGACAACTGATGTTGTGCATCTACCACCCACTCTGTCAGATCACTGTCCAGTTCGATTAATGTTGCTACTCCCATATGGAAGCGGTCTAGAGCGCTCTTGGTGATTTCCTGGAGAGGCTCTCCATGACATACGTTTTCGCTCTGAACTTTGTGACTCAATCACCAAGTATTTACCCTTAATGCTGGTTCAATCTCGACCCAGCCCACCCTTTGAGAGGCCTTCAAGGCCTATGTCCGCAGAGTATGTATTTCCAAGCATAAGGAACATCCTGCACGACAAACGCTCCCAACTGGCTCAGGTTGAATCTGAGCTGAGAGATATAGATCATGAGGATTCTCGACCCCGCTATTCTCCACAATTACACCAATGCTCAATCTTAATGTCTGAATCCCAAGACCTGGCTGATAGGGAAATCGCATATATTGAAAATCCCCCCATTGCTAGGCGATATAGTGAGGGGGAACACCCTGGCTGCTCGGATGAATGTCATGACAACCCGGGCTTTACACCGCGCTACCATTACAACGCATCCGTTACAACGACTTGCGCTGTAGGCGCTGGATTTAGGAATAGTATGATGTACTATTCCAACTCCAGCCTACGTAACAGTAGGGAAGGTGTTGGAATAGTAAATCATACTATTCCTTTGTATATAGCGCCATCCCGCGCAAGTCGTTGTAACGACTTGCGTTGTGATGGCTGCGTCGTAATGGTAGCGCGGTGTAAAGCCCGCGTTGTAATGGGTGTGTCCCGGCTGCTCTCTGGCACAATTGCTTTGTCCCAATCTTCTCAGCGGCTATATCAGCCAGCTGCAATCTTCCACTGGTGACAACATCTCCAATAATGTGAGCATAATGACCAACAATATTCCATCCGCTCCTCTGGTGACTCGGAAGAGATCGCAGATTACCTTACGGAGATCACGATAGTGTGGATATCTGGAGGTCAACAGCGTTTCCTAATTAAGCCCATGACTTGTGAGAAGATTACACAAGCCATGGATGCCCTTGATGGGTCCAGGGCCCCCAGACTAGATGGCCTCACTGGAGCATTCTACAAAGCGTATAAACACAATCTAGCACCTCATCTCCTAGCCATGTACTCGAAACAAGCATCTTGTCACCCACACTGTGGGAAGCCGTGCTCACGCTTCTGCTGAAGTTTGGTAAAGGCCCCCAACCATGCACCTCCTACTGTCCCCTCTCTCTCCTCAATATTAATAATAAGATTTTAGCCAAGGTCCTCACCACCAGATCATCTCTACTAAAGGACCAGATTATATCTCCTGTTCAGACCAGATTATCTCTCCTGTCCAATCAGGCTTCATCTCCCACAGGTCCACGTCACTTAATCTAGGGACGTTATTCACAGTATTAAATACTATCTCTCCAACGGTACTTGCAACAGTAGTGTTATTATATGCTGAGAAGGCGTTTGACTCCCTGGATTTCTTCTCCCTGGTCATACTCCTTTATTCCAACCCTGTGGATAGACTTCGGGTGAATGGTTTGCTCACAAGTCCCTTCCCTGTGGCTAGGGGGACTAGATAAGGCTGCCACCTCTCTCCTCTTCTTTTTTATCAAAAAAGTGGATCCCTTGCTTTGCCATCTACAAAAGAGGCATATGCATCGTGGTCCTTAGCATACACACAGCCCCTTTTTACTGTCCATGCAAGCAGATGAGATACTGCTGTTTGCTCGCCATCCTTCTGACAATTTCCCGGCAATAGTTCGGGAAATTCTGAGATAAGGTGGCCTTTCCGACCTACACATCCATTGAGCTAAATCAGAACTTTTCCCTCTTACTGATTGTACCCAGCAGGTGGCTATGGAATATACCCTAAAATGGAGCGCCAACTCCCCCAAATACTTAGGCATACAAACACAGAGGGAAAAAGACCACATCCTTTTGCTCAATTATGGCCCAGCTGGCCATAAGCTATCAGCTCAAGTAGAACACTGGATTAAACTTTTGCTTTCTATGGCTGGACGTGTGGTGATAATCAAAATGGTTGTCCTTACTTGTTTCCTTTACCTCTTCCTCAATATTCCCCTGCCATTGGCACATTTCTTTACCATCCTAGGCAGACTACTTTTATGGCTCATATGGGCTGGACGCCAACCTGCATGCAATGGGTTACAGTGATAAACTTTTATGAGTGTAGTGGCTTCGGTTTCCCTGTCCGCCAACTCTATTATCTTGCTGCACATTGCCAAAATGCATGCCATTGGTACCACCCAGATGCTCGGGTCCCCTATCTCAAGCCGAAGAGGGATCAAGTCGGAGACCAGCTGCTATTCTTCACCCTTCCGGAAGCAGTTCCTCTGGATCCTTCAAATATACAAACACTGTCCACCACCAGTTGGGCATTGCAAAAACTTTGCTGTGTATTAGGAGGCGGTATCTTTTACTCACCAGCTCTACTGTTGATTGATAATCTCTGGCTCCCCCTTAAATGTGAGAAACTAGTTCAGTGCACCTTACACCGACACAACCTACACACCGTGGTAGATATTTTCCCAGATGTCCATGTACTTTCTCATGCTGATGACACTCAATTACAAAATGCCATTCATTTTGGACATTTTGTACAGCAATGACTCCATAATACTTCGCATTCCCGATTATCCTCCTACCCTCTGCCCCAGATGACTTCCCACCATTAACACTTATTATTTCTGATAAAGACGGAGGGCGGTGGATTTCTCGGTTGCACCAAACCTGCCTGGCCATGAAATCTGATTCCTCCAAATGGGGCAGGGACGCCTGGGTAACTGATTTGTATCACCCACTCTTGGATAAAGGCTGCTATTATTGTTGTTCACAAACCAAGCTTGTTTCTATCAACTATAAACATAAACTATTGCTTTTTAAAACCCTAAACCAAGCTTACACCACACCCAAAGACCTAATGCGCCTCAACTCTGCTCGCTGGTTCCATTGCCACAAAGGCAATGCGACAGAGGATGATTTTGTCCATCTCACCTGGGCATGGCCACTTATAAGTCACTACTAGACCACCATATTCTCCCTAGTTTCTACCATGATTGGTATTCTGCTTTCACCCACCTCCTTGATGGCACTCCTGGGATACTCTTGGGACGTCTACTTCAAAATGGGTACTGGCTCTCCGTTGGGATAGTTGCCCCTGCCCCAGGGACTCTGCCTGGCTGAAAAGTATGTTTTAATGTGATAAGATTAGTATAGACTACTCACAGTTGCAGCCCTCCACCTCTAGGCCCAAGGACATATGGTTACTATTACGAAACTACTTACGCACCCTGGAATCAGGTGACGCGGACTGAAATCACACTCCTCCCTACCTGTCTTTGTCCTCTATTCCTCGCCTCCACTGGCCTTTTGGGTCCTCTGGGTATGGGCCTATCCCATGCCTGTGCCATTCCTACATCTGTTTTTCAATAACTGTGTCATATTTTGCCCAGTGTGCATATTGTGCCTACCCTGCATTTCTCTTGCTGTTACAAGAAACTGAAATTACGATGCCTCTTTGTGTATTGCTGTGTTCTGTATTATGTGGATAACTTTTGTGGCCCGCGCTAATATGTTCTAGTTTGTTATATATCACAAAAAATTTACTTAACAAAATGTTATTTAAAAAAAGCTTAAGGGTGAAATTCTTGAAAAGGAGTTGCATAGAGTTTGATGGAATAACCCTTAACCATAGACCGCAACCAAGGATTTGCTGTGATAGTTGCCCCCATGAAAATAACATTTGTAGAATAGTCACAACAATATGAAGACCGGAACATTGCCTTACCACTTGTTTTGACCCTTCTTTTGTAATAAAGCACCATGGTTTCTGAAGTTTGCACCTCTTTGGGGAAAGTCTTAATTGTAGAAGTTAAAGTCTCTGTAATGCTGAAACCTGAAGTAACGGTAAAGCAATTCCTTCCTCTGCTGGCACTGGCAAATTCCTGTTGCCCAAAGACTTCTTAGAGAATATTGGGCTGAGTCTAAAGATTCAAACGTAGTGACATATTTGCTGAATTCCATTTATTATGTGGGGTGAATGCATGTAAGGTGAAAGGTGGCGCTCACTTATCTCCTGCTATAGTGGTAGGCCTTTGCTTATGTTGCGGTGCTCTAAAGGAACAGGGATCCACCCTACCCCATCCAAATGGGATCATAAAGATCACTACAATTATAAACACCAAGCCCTTTGAGCACGTGCTTCAAAGTATCACATATGTTGCGGATAATTGAAACACAATGATTATTCTTTGTTATCTTTATGTTCTTTCTTCTTTTAGCCTGCCAACACTTGTCTCATCGTGTAGGGGATACCCCATGACTTCTTCAGGGGTGTCTTCTCATGAATCCCATGTCAGATCAGTCCTTGATACTGGTTCTAATTCCATATATATGGAATTGCGTCTCTGTTCCTCGCTTCTGTCTGTATCAAGTGATATTGAAAGTCCAAATCCGAGAATCTTAATTTGACCTCTCTCTCGTCCGACAATCCCGTGCTTCCCGTTCCGCTAGTCCAAACATTTCCTGGTTGTTTCCCCTCCAAAACTTTGCTGCAGAAGTTATAGCACCTGAAAGCGAGTACGCTTACAGACTTTTGCGGCATCTAGGAACTGCGCTGTACATATTCAGGGGCTATGTGTGCTCAATTCTTTGTTGACTGAGTCTCCAAAAAGTCTTCCAACTGCTTGTACTCCCGCATCTACTGTAACTAGGATTTCCAGCGTAATGTTAAATTTGAAACTTGTACATTTCCTTCTTTCATGAGCCATAGCCACGTTGGCATTGTCCAGGAAGCACATTGAGGCCACATAGATAATTCATCCACTTCAATAGAAGAATTTTCGTAATGTGGCTCACTGGGATGTGTAAAATACGGGTCGATGGACCGGTCACAGAGGTCTCCAACCTTTCGATTAGCTAAAGCTACTTCTGATCTAAGAAAATAATCTTGAGCTACAGCCTTATTTATGCATTAGTTAACAGTACAAAAAAAGGCACGCAATTTATACACTGCCCCTAGAGCACCCGGTACTGCTGTAGTCAGCACACACAATTAATGGTAGAAGAGCTATAGTGGGAAAGGTTTGTCTGTGTGGTCATCAAGGACCAGTTGCATCTCTTTACTCTTCTTTATAAAACCTAAGAAATACTTTGATTATCTGGCAAATGACCTTAACATCCTTTGGCTGATTTCGTGAAACTGGACCTCCCTTAATATTCAAGAGTAAAAATAACTTTATGCAAACTTCTTATTGCTCTACCAGTAAACATATCACTGCAGCATTTCCAATTATGTGACAGGGATGAAACACAAGGTAATCCATGAAGAGTTTAATTTAGGAAGTATAGTACCTTTAAAGAACCAAAGAAAGAAAAGGAAGAAAGGAAAAGAAAAGGGAAACACAGGAGAGAAAGAAGAAAAGATATACAAATATGAGGAAGAAGGTGGAAAAGAAAGAAAAAAGGAACCGTGGAGAGAAGAAATAAGGAAAGACAAAGCAGAAACAAGAGACTTAGAAAGGAAGAGAAAGTGGCAGCAAGAGGAGTGACAGAGAGGAAGAAAAGGTACAAGAATAAGAAATAATCACAAAATGAGAGGTTGGAAGAAAGAGAAATAAGAAAGGTGAATAGAAAGGAATGAAGAAATGAAAGAAAGGTGAAAGGGTATGAGGGAAACAATGAAAGGGAAAAATGACTAGGGAGAGAAGAAAAGGAATGAAGAAACCGAACAGAAGGGGAAAGAAACAAGAGAGAATGGAAAGAAGGAACAAAGGTGAAATGGATACAAATACAGAAGAGGAAGGTAGAAGCAAAGAAAGGCAGACACTAAAAAGAAAAAGCAATTCTAAGAGCAAGTGATAGAAAAAATGAAATGTGAGTATTAAAAGCAGAAAGGAAGACAAAGAAGGAAAGAAAGCGAAATAAAAGAAAAAATGAGAAATGAAGGAGACTGAAAAATAAATATAGACGTGGAGGAGAGAGAAAAAGAACAAAGAAAGAAAATAAGGATTGAAAATGAAAAGGAAAGCGAAAAATAAAGAGAGCAAAGATAAAAAAAACAAAGATCTACAAGTGATGCAACTCTCTTTCAAATACATTACTGCCATTGACTTTTTGGAAATAAACTTTTCATGGATATGATATTTTTTCTGGATAAAGGTTTTCATACAATGAATTTATTGTTTATTTAAGGCTTCATATCGAGCAGCAACCCTCAATTATCTTTTTGAGCCTTACAACTGCATATTCCAAACTAGCCTGACAAGCAGGGGATCTACTCCAGTGCAGTCAGCGAGCTATTGGTAGCTCGCGATCCATTGACCGACAATGTCTAACATATTATTCTGACAATCGGACCATGCTTTGTTCATCCTAGGGTCTTGTCCAAATTTTGAAAAGAAAATGAACATGTTCGGACCAATAATTGGAGTTGTCATAATACCATTCGGTATTATAAAGCATTCTGATTTTAATTGTGTTCTAGTTTTTTTTTTTAAGGCCATCATCGTCAGTGTCTTGGTAATAGTTATCATCATCCGTATCATTAGTTGTGGGTAAAGAGTGAATTTTATTTGCAGTGGAAGTACTCTCCTCATTAAGAGGTCCAAAAGGGACAAAGCTCAGACATGTGTGAAGAAACCTCACCCCCTGTTTGCAAACTACTCGAATTTGATTTTTTTATTACATGAATTATCTTACTTGATAGATACATTATTAGTTGCATTGGTTTCAATCAGTTTGGAAGCAATGTTTCGTGTTTTATGCTTTCTACTTTCCTCCACAGAATGGGCCAATTACTTCTTATTTAATATATTTTGAACAGAAACTTCAATGTTCTTTAAAATATTTTTATGGATCGTTAAACTGCCTGTTAGACTGATGATTGAATAAAGGCAGTGCCTTTTTTAGGGCTCGGCCTACGCCCACGAAGTGGGTGGAGTTTCGAGATCCTAATGTTAAAGAGAAAAAAAGGATCTCTAGAGCTCTGGCCAGACACATTCCTTTGCATTTTATGGTATCTGCCTAGTGATTCGTCTTCGCTGTGCTGTCTATGTAGTAGCCTTGACGTGATAGGCTGTATTTACTTTTCGTCCGTCATTGATGTTAGTTTCATGGCATATTCTGTGCGCGAACGAGCACACAGAGTGATTAATCTTAATTAGGAGCTGTCAGAGCGCCCGTGTAATGCAATCCAGATGGTGCGAGCGCGTTCACCTCTCTTCCCGCGCCACAATTCCCCTAGGCTCTGCGCTGATCGGCTGAGCACTGCACGCCGTCGTTAGGTACGCGATCGCCGTCGTTTTTCGTTTGGAAGGTGAGTGCCATGCTCTCTGCCCCCCCCGCCCCGTCCCTGGGTTAAGTCCAGGTTGTACAGGGCCCGTGGTTGTATATCACGGGGGGGGGGGTGGACGTGGCCAGGCTGCGGTCTCACCGCATCGGGTAGGCGGGCGTAAACACTGATACTGATACTGCAGCGATGCTTAACGCGTGGTGTGCTAGGTTTCCCCGCGTTTCAGAGGAACGGGTTCACCGCCGTCGACGGCAGCGCGGCGAGCGGTCTAAATAGCGGAGTGAAGCTTCAGTCTATCCGAGGGTGAGTGTGTGCCCTCACTGGCTGCTAGTATGTTTTTGCACTGTCTGCCCGCCATTGCCCCGCATTATGGACTGCTCGTCCAAAGGAACCCCGTGCAGGGACGCATTGGTACAGTCGTCCTGCCATTTACCGAAGGAGGTGGACAGCACACTCCAGGGTAGCTGTGTTTACCGCCTTGTAGGGAGAGTGTCTGAGTGGTTAAGTCGCAGATTTAAACCGAGGGTCGATTTCTATGATACTGCACAAAAAATTAAGACACTCCCACCCACAGCCGAGGAAAAGTTCACACAAACTTCATTGGTATTCTGATGACCCAGTTGTCCCTATTTAATTTCATCAGTTCCTAGTGATTCAAAGTTTGGATTTCGTTTCTATTCTTTGTTCATACATTGTTTAGTGTAAATCAGGGTGTCCTAAACAGATATGTTTTCTTGGCTACCATTGCAAGGACCGATTTCATCTTGTTTCTTGAAATGCCTAACATGCAGTGCTGTGTTTTACTGAGTGGCGCGGTGCTGTGTATATTGAAATGCAGTGTGCAGGCCTGTGCTCCACTGAGACACAGAGCGCGGTGTTATACTGAAATGCAGCGACAGCTCTGAGCTGTACTGCGATGCCCAGTGTTAGGCGATGTGCTCTTCTGAAATGCACAGCGTGGTGTTATATTGAAATGCAGTTTTCAGCGCTGTGCTCTGCTGAAATGCACAGCGCTGTGTTATATCCGGATACAGGTTCAGCGTTGTGCCCTACTAAGACACGCAGTGCGTTGTTATACCCAAATGCAGTGTTCAGCGCTGTGCGGTACTGAGATGCACAGTGCTGTGTTTTGTCGAAGGCACAGTGTGCACGCAGCGCTGTGCTCCAATGAGACCCACAACGCTGGGTTAGATCGAGATTCACAGTGTGCAGCAATGCACAGTGTGCAGCGCTGTGCTCTACGGAGAGGCACAGTGCCTTTTGTATTGAATTGCACCGTGCCTTTTGTATTGAATTGCACAGTGCCTTTTGTATTGAATTGCACAGTGCCTTTTGTATTGAAATACACAGTGGGCAGCGCTGTGCGGTACGGATACGCACAGTGCCCTTTTTTATATTGAAATACACAGTGTTCAGCGCTGGGTTTTCTCAGATGCACTGGGATCCTTTCCAGCCGTTTGCTCTTTCATTTCTCGGGCCTCCTCCCGCCTCACACATCGGTCCTTTGTGACCTCTGACCTAAGAAGCCCTCCAAAGATAGATGTGTGGAGATCGTCTCCTTCCAGAGCCTGATTTACCTCTGCTGCTAATTAACTGTAGAGCAATGGCCCTCAGCCATCCATTGAGAGATAAGCTTTGGCCGGTGAAAGGGATAATCTTGCACGTCCTCTTATTAAAGACTGCCCAGCTGATGTCCAATTTATTACGCACGAAATACCTTCCAGCAGCGGGAGGTAGGCACTGCGCAGGCCACCGAGGCCACGGTGAGAGGCATAACCCGCCCCCTATTTCGACTGACAGTTGTGATGGCAAGTTCAGGTCTCTCAATTGCACCCTGAAGAGTAGGCCCTCCAGCTGGACACCACGAGGACCAGGAGGCACCGATCCTGTAGGGCTGCCCTGCCTATCATTCGTCTAAGGTCGATAACATGACGCTCGTTGAGATGGGTAACAAGAAACTCCATTGCACAGCGCCAAGATAAATAATGTAATACTTGGGGCAGCCTCCGACATGGCCGGAAGGCGGAAGGGTTGCTAGCGGCCTCCGTAGTAAAAAAGCACAAGACAAATTCAAGACTAGGCAGCCTTGGTGTTGGGCTTGCGGATATTTAAATGCAACAGTGTGTGAGAGTGCAGAGTGAGTGTGTAGAGTGCAGAGTAGTGAGTGCAGAGTAGTGAGTGCAGGAGTAGTGAGTGCAGGAGTGGTGAGTGCAGGAGTGGTGAGTGCAGGAGTGGTGAGTGCAGGAGTGGTGAGTGCAGGAGTGGTGAGTGCAGAGTGGTGAGTGCAGAGTAGTGAGTGCAGAGTGCAGAGTGCAGAGTGCAGAGTAGTGAGTGCAGAGTGCAGAGTAGTGAGTGCAGAGTGCAGAGTAGTGAGTGCAGAGTGCAGAGTGCAGAGTAGTGAGTGCAGAGTGCAGAGTAGTGAGTGCAGAGTAGTGAGTGCAGAGTGCAGAGTAGTGAGTGCAGAGTGCAGAGTAGTGAGTGCAGAGTGCAGAGTAGTGAGTGCAGAGTGCAGAGTGCAGAGTAATGAGTGCAGAGTGGTGAGTGCAGAGTGCAGAGTGCAGAGTGCAGAGTAGTGAGTGCAGAGTGCAGAGTAGTGAGTGCAGAGTGCAGAGTGCAGAGTGCAGAGTGCAGAGTAGTGAGTGCAGAGTAGTGAGTGCAGAGTGCAGAGTAGTGAGTGCAGAGTAGTGAGTGCAGAGTGCAGAGTGCAGAGTAGTGAGTGCAGAGTGCAGAGTGCAGAGTAGTGAGTGCAGAGTAGTGAGTGCAGAGTGCAGAGTGCAGAGTAGTGAGTGCAGAGTGCAGAGTAGTGAGTGCAGAGTGCAGAGTAGTGCGTGCAGAGTGCAGAGTGCAGAGTAGTGAGTGCAGAGTGCAGAGTAGTGAGTGCAGAGTGCAGAGTAGTGAGTGCAGAGTAGTGAGTAGTGAGTGCAGAGTGCAGAGTAGTGAGTGCAAAGTGCAGAGTAGTGAGTGCAGAGTGCAGAGTGCAGAGTAGTGAGTGCAGAGTAGTGAGTGCAGAGTGCAGAGTAGTGAGTGCAGAGTGCAGAGTGCAGAGTAGTGAGTGCAGAGTAGTGAGTGCAGAGTGCAGAGTAGTGAGTGCAGAGTGCAGAGTAGTGAGTGCAGAGTGCAGAGTAGTGAGTGCAGAGTGCAGAGTAGTGAGTGCAGAGTGCAGAGTAGTGAGTGCAGAGCAGTGAGTGCAGAGTGAAGAGTGCAGAGTGCAGAGTAGTGAGTGCAGAGTAGTGAGTGCAGAGTGCAGAGTAGTGAGTGCAGAGTGCAGAGTAGTGACTGCAGAGTGCAGAGTAGTGAGTGCAGAGTGCGGAGTGCAGAGTAGTGAGTGCAGAGTGCAGAGTAGTGAGTGCAGAGTGCAGAGTGCAGAGTAGTGAGTGCAGAGTGCAGAGTAGTGAGTGCAGAGTGCAGAGTAGTGAGTGCAGAGTGCAGAGTAGTGAGTGCAGAGTGCAGAGTAGTGAGTGCAGAGTGCAGAGTAGTGAGTGCAGAGTAGTGAGTGCAGAGTGCAGAGTGCAGAGTGCAGAGTAGTGAGTGCAGAGTGCAGAGTAGTGAGTGCAGAGTGCAGAGTAGTGAGTGCAGAGTGCAGAGTAGTGAGTGCAGAGTGCAGAGTGCAGAGTAGTGAGTGCAGAGTGCAGAGTAGTGAGTGCAGAGTGCAGAGTGCAGAGTAGTGAGTGCAGAGTGCAGAGTAGTGAGTGCAGAGTGCAGAGTAGTGAGTGCAGAGTGCAGAGTGCAGAGTAGTGAGTGCAGAGTGCAGAGTAGTGAGTGCAGAGTGCAGAGTAGTGAGTGCAGAGTGCAGAGTAGTGAGTGCAGAGTAGTGTGTGCAGAGTGCAGAGTAGTGAGTGCAGAGTAGTGAGTGCAGAGTGCAGAGTGCAGAGTAGTGAGTGCAGAGTAGTGAGTGCAGAGTGCAGAGTAATGAGTGCAGAGTGCAGAGTGCAGAGTAGTGAGTGCAGAGTGCAGAGTAGTGAGTGCAGAGTGCAGAGTAGTGAGTGCAGAGTGCAGAGTGCAGAGTAGTGAGTGCAGAGTGCAGAGTGCAGAGTAGAGAGTGCAGAGTGCAGAGTAGTGAGTGCAGAGTGCAGAGTGCAGAGTAGTGAGTGCAGAGTAGTGAGTGCAGAGTGCAGAGTGCAGAGTAGTGAGTGCAGAGTGCAGAGTAGTGAGTGCAGAGTGCAGAGTAGTGAGTGCAGAGTGCAGAGTAGTGAGTGCAGAGTGCAGAGTAGTGAGTGCAGAGTGCAGAGTAGTGAGTGCAGAGTGCAGAGTAGTGAGTGCAGAGTGCAGAGTGCAGAGTAGTGAGTGCAGAGTGCAGAGTGCAGAGTAGTGAGTGCAGAGTGCAGAGTAGTGAGTGCAGAGTGCAGAGTAGTGAGTGCAGAGTAGTGAGTGCAGAGTAGTGAGTGCAGAGTGCAGAGTGCAGAGTAGTGAGTGCAGAGTAGTGAGTGCAGAGTGCAGAGTGCAGAGTAGTGAGTGCAGAGTAGTGAGTGCAGAGTAGTGAGTGCAGAGTAGTGAGTGCAGAGTAGTGAGTGCAGAGTGCAGAGTGCAGAGTGCAGAGTAGTGAGTGCAGAGTGCAGAGTGCAGAGTAGTGAGTGCAGAGTGCAGAGTGCAGAGTAGTGAGTGCAGAGTGCAGAGTGCAGAGTAGTGAGTGCAGAGTGCAGAGTAGTGAGTGCAGAGTGCAGAGTGCAGAGTAGTGAGTGCAGAGTGCAGAGTAGTGAGTGCAGAGTGCAGAGTAGTGAGTGCGCAGAGTAGTGAGTGCGCAGAGTAGTGAGTGCGCAGAGCAGTGAGTGCGCAGAGCAGTGAGTGCGCAGAGCAGTGAGTGCGCAGAGCAGTGAGTGCGCAGAGCAGTGAGTGCACAGAGCAGTGAGTGCGCAGAGCAGTGAGTCCTGTTATTTATGATTTAAGGAAAAAAAAAGAAATGTCATGAGCAATGCCAATAGCTCTACTTTTAATGATGCCGAGACCATTGCATTGTAAATGCTTGTTTCTTTAGTCTTGTCCTTTATGTTCCACACAGTAAAATGCAGAGGAGTAGTCTGTGTTCATTTTTAAATATATGTGTATGTTTGGTAAAATAATAATAATATTAGGAACTAAATACAATAAAACCTTTAAGCTTAACCACTTGGATGCTAAGCCTATTTGTTGATTCCCATGTAATTTCCATTGAAACCAATGGAAACTCCATGACTAGCTGGGCTCGTCATGAGCGTCGAAGGGGTTAATGGGGTACTAATCACAGTCACTGTGTTGAAGTTGCTAAAATAATCCTTCAAGCCATCCATCACTGCTGACAAGCGAGATGAATTGGAGAGTTAGGCGGAGCCAGGAGGCTGATCCCCGTGTGGGTGAGCCAACAGGATTGCAGAAACAGAAAACAGCTGGCTTGTTGTTTAAGGAAGCATGCCTTGAAGGAGCTTCAATCAGTGAGTTTTAATAAATCAAAGGTTAACAAGCATTTGCAATGCAATGGGTCTCACATTTGTGAGAGTTAGAGCTATTGGCATTGTAAATGACAATGTTTTGGTTTGGAGTGGAGTGGATGTATGTGGGTTGGACTGGAATTGTTAGTTGTGGAATTGTGTGGTGAAATTATCCAGTGCAAGACCAGCTCCAGCAGCCATAAAACACAAACTTGGCTGCCAACCACAATACACTTAAGAGCCCGCTAACACCCACAGAATACTGAGCACTCAGCTTACAGCCACAGAGCTTTATGCCCAGCCACTTAGAGTACAAAACAGAAGGCAATCTCATACAGTACACTGCTCATTATCTGTCACTAAATAACCAAAGCCAATTGTCATACATGACACAAGTGCTTCCAGGTGTCACCCACAGCAAACTGCAGACGGCTCTTGCAAACTCTACACTGCGCGCAACCACCTGTTACTATTAGTGCAGGGCAACCTACTATGCACTCTACAATACATATGTGTGTGAAGGGATTCACAGGATGTGGAGGAATATATATATATATATATATATTCTCACCAGCCATACTTCACAATTCAAAGAAGGCGCTGACTCCGTGAATCTGAATCCAAATGTTTATTCTCAAGATCTGATGCTGCTTAGACGCGTTTCGGCGTTACCGCCTTGTTCACTACATCTGCTGTTATGTTTGGGGCCTGTATATATACACATAGAACATGGGTGTGTCTATCAATTAGTGTGACAGGTTAGAACCAGATGTTGCCATGGTTACATATTGGCAGTGCCTGTCTGTGTTAGTCTTTTTACACTTTTTAAAAAAAAATATATATATTTTTTCAAACATCACATTGGAAACAATTGTATATATGTTTATAAAGAAAACACCACATTAAAAAGTGTCTTTAGCTTTTCTGAGACCTTTTAGTCATTCAACATTGTGTCACAGTGATAGCTGAATTTAAGGTTACCAGAAACCAAAAGCAAGTACACGAAAATTATAATGTGAGTGACAGCCTTTAAATTAACACATTTTGTTTTCCCATTGCGCTCGTCCCTGCCATGAATGTTCCTGTATAAAGGCCCTGTTTTAGTAGCCCATCTGGTTTGCCTGTCTGTAGTGACATGCGCCGTGCCATGTGGATGCTGCAGCATGCACTAGGAAACATTACACTCCGCTGATTCTCGTGGAAAGACAAAGTATTTGTACAATTCATACTGACAGTGCTCGCCTGAATCCGGGTAAGTGTCCAGATATGAGGCGTATGTTGCGTGGCAGACTCTGTGAAGTAATTCGGTATGTTACTTGATTAATTACCGACTGACACGTGAGTGTGTTAGTGGTTTGCCGTGCATGGCTGTCAGTAAAGATTATATTATAGCTGACAGCCTGTGTCGCTTGGTGCTTCCTCTGTGGAGATATATATATATATATATCTGTATTAACTACTGGCATTTGACAGTAGGTGGTTATAGTAAGGACCTAGTTTCCATAGGAAGATCTTTTTTTGATTTGCCAATAACTTTGACGCCGTTTGACGAATCTTCGCGAATTGTTCCAAACTAATGGAGCAGTCACATCGGCTGCTGTCTTGAAAATTTTGGGGTGATTCGTCAAGCAGCGGCAGAGAAAAAAGGGAGATCCCCAAACACTTTTTCTTCATGTTAATTTCCATAGGAAAATTTAGACAGAGATACAGCCTGAACTGCTGAACGGAATTACACCAAATTTAACAAAAGGGTAGCTCTTGGTGCACAAAGCACTCTTTTCGTTAAGTGGTGTAAATCCATTCAGTAGTTCCTGAGAAATGTTAAGATTTCTTAGTTATATCAACTGTGGGGTCAGTGGATCTGCGAACCCTCTCGATCTTGTGCCTCAGATCTGATTGGCTGCTAACACTTCAAACCAGGATGTATTGGCAGCCATCTTGTGACTCAGTTGAACCGAGCCACAAGCATAAACGTAAAAAGGAGGGGGGCTAGAAACACCCTGACCCGAGGCCTTTTAGGGGGTCCCACAGGGACTCGCAGGGCCAAAAAAAAGCATTTTTTAAATTTTCATCTGGAGTATCGGTGGATCTGCAAATCCGGCAGAACATTTTAAAACGAAGTGCGGGCTCCCAGGCTTTGTTTAATTTAGGCCCCCCCGGTGGGACATGTCCCAGGGACAACAAACAAATTAAGATGGTGGTCCTGCATGGGCCCCCGCAGTCCTGAGGACCACCACCACCCCAGGGCTGGGGGTGATTAGCCCTGGGGACCACCACCACCCCAGGGCTGATTTACTGAAATGCAGGGGGCCATGTGGCCCCCTGCCATTACAACGCATAATACTTTTAGGGGAACAATAGGGTAAGTATTGGATAGTGTTGTGGTAAAAATTACTATTCCACTCCACTGAGTGCAACAGTAGGAAAAGTTTTGGATAGTGTAGGGGTAGAAATTACTATTCCCATGTACCCCAAAACCCATACCCATCCTAATAATAAAAAAATCTCCATTACTTACCTTTTAATGCATTTTAATGTTATGCATTGTAATGGCATGCATTGTAGTGACATGCTTTGTAAGGGCAGGCATTGTAATGGCATGCGATGTAAAGACAGTTGCATTGTAAATGTTGCGTTCTATAGGTAGGTCGTTGTAATGACTGCGTTGTAATGGATGTTTCCCCCACAACCTCCTTAGGGCTAAATTGCATAATAGTGCACGGGGTGCTTCAGCCCCCATGCAGCCCCGGGGACAGCTAATATATTACATTGCAGGGGATGCACCCCCAGGGACTGCCACCTCCCCGGGGTTATATCAAATTATAATGCGTGGGGGGGTTGCAGCCCCCCCAGGCAGCCCTGGAGACCGCCACCTCCCCAGGGCTCTGCAGAAGATGGGAGGGGACTGGTCGGCCTCCCTCCAGGAGCTCTGCATGGCCCTGGTGACGGCCACCCCCCTGGGGCGACTCCAGCAAAGTCCAGGGGTACCCATCTCCAGGACATTGCAGTTTGCTATGGGATGGCAGGAGTAGTGCTCCTGCCATCCCTTAGCAAACAAGTGTGCTCCGCTTTGAACAAGGAAGAGCATTTTGCTCTCGCTTGTTTAAAGCGGAGCACACTTAGCTTTTAACACCCAGGGAGCTGCATGTCAGCAGCTGATTGGGTGTAAAAAACAATGCCGGCTCCCGCAGGAGGCGGGAGGCAGGAACCGGCCAGGGCTACAGGGGCCTTCAGCCTCCTACCACTGTCCCCAACTAGATGGCCATGCCCCAGGGGATAGAGTCCGCAGGGCCGAAAATGGCCCGGAAGTGGGGCCGCTCAGCCCCCCTCTAAGAAAAAAAAAGAAAAAGGCCTCACCCTGGGGGATTGGGTCTCCGGGCAGAAAATGGCGCAGTAAAGGGGGTCCACGTGACTCCCTTTCCTTTCAATCATAAACTTTTTTATGAAAGGCCGGGTCCGGGGGATAGGGTCCCCGGGCCCAAAATTATTTTGAGAAGGGGGGCCACGCAACCCCCTTCCTAATAAATAGGAAGAATTTTAAATAAAGCCTGCAAATCCTCGAGGCCCACCCCCTTTTTCCACTACTCTGCAAACGCGCCTCCTTGCTAATTTCTGGTTGGGGGATGAAGTCATCTTGGCTGCTGAAGGTCCTTAGGGGGCCAACAAGGCCTCCTGTTACCTCCATTAAGCCCCACACAATGGGGTTGCAGAGAGGTGGTCGGTGGCCTCGCCCCCTTTCTCCACCACTCTGTTAACATGCCTCTTGATGCACTGCTGGTGGGGGGCTGAGGTCCCCTTGCCTACTAAGTGCCTCAGGACTAAAGTGTACTTCATCACCCAAGCAGTGTGTGTGTAAACCTTGAATCAGTGAGTGGGTATGTAAGTACTGGTATGGGTGTGTCAATGGTATTTAGAATGATAGTGTGGAAGTTGTAGTGCCTGTATGAAAGGTTACATGGGGGTGTGAGTGGCTGCGTCAGATTCAGTGATGTCATCAGTGATGTCATAAGTGATGTCACTGACCATGTCATGAGTGAAGTAATATGTGAGGTCATAAGCAGTGCATTACGGGGGCGTGAGTTATAGTTAACTTTGCTAACTATAACGGCTGAATTTCTCTGCTTTTGTATGAGTGAAATCTGACCCTAACTATGATGTCCCTATAACCTTTGTTTTTTTCAGTGGATTTCTTGGGTTCTTTAAATGCTAATTCATAAGTATAACGCGTCTGTAACCTTTGGTTTTTTAAGTGGAAAAAAATATATATCTATATATCTATATATTATATATATAGTTACATTTACAGCTCTTGTCAAAGGAAAATTATAAGGAGGGACAGTATGATTATGAAGACGACCAGTGTGTGATGTTCTATGCAGTGGCAGCTCCTCCGCTAAAGTGAAAATAAAGGAAAAATAAAAAAATAATAACATATTGTTATTTGCATTTTATTTGTTCCTGTTGTGAGCTTCTTTGCAGGGAGGGATAAGTGGTGAGCACACCGTAAGTGTGCAGTGACACATGGGCCGGCCTTCTCGTGTCAGCTAGACAGTCATGCGTACTTTGCATGTTCTCCACCCAGGCTGCATTGCAGCCTGGGTGGAGGACATGCCCAGGCTCTGATTCCCTGGCTGAACCCCATACCATGGCACTCAGACCAATCACAAGACTGCATTTCAGCATTATGATTGGTCAGGGGAGCCTGGATGTGCTTCCTGTTTCTAGCTGGCAGAGACGCAGAAAGAAGATGGAGGAGAGATGCGATGACAACGTCGGAGGAGAGTTGCGGCAAAGAGGTACTTTTTTTCCATAATTCTTTACAACCCTCTCGCCCCCACATCACCACCCCCGATCCATGCTGTCCGCCACTGGTTCTATATTGATTACTAGTGTGTATGTGTAGCTTGTCAGGGTGCTGGACGTGGCGAGAAATTAAATAGTCTGCAATGGATTACAGAATGCAGAATTAAAATGGCATGGGAGAGTGAGTTGAAGGAGAAGCAGAGGAAGCAGCTGTTTAAGGAAGCTCGTATTGCAAGCCCCCTTCTTAAGAAAGACCCTGTATGGTTGAAGTGCCTGATTCCAGGATCGTTCTTTAGATGCATCAATATGCACCAATCAGGCACCTACGCTGAGCTACAGCATACTTCAGCAGTCAACAACACCAAACATCAACCATGGAGGTTGATCCTTCAGGGACTCAGTGTGCTTGGTTGAGGAATACACTAAACCCTAATTGGAGACCAGAATTAAAGTACCTGTCATTCTACAAATATTTGAAAACAAAGTTTTCAAACTTGCATACTATTGAGCTTCACGCAAAAAAGGGGTTGAAATTGAAAAACGTTGGATAAGGTTCTCATCTCACCAGCTTACATTCAAGCCCTCTGCACTCAGTGAAAGCAGACTTTTCTGACAAGAATTTCAACTCTTCAAAGTAACCAACGGAGAACACACAATGAACCACAATAAGTTTGCATATTCAGCTCTGTCCCCCACAATAAAAGTTACAGCCATCATAACAGCAAGCTAACACAGATGTCAGAGTAACCTTCCCCCAACCCTACTTAAAACGGTCAATCCCAATTTTCCTGGCAACTTCATAGATGTTATGTGGGCCCATATGATGTGCATCATTTTCAGCAAACCCCGGCTTTTCAGACCACAATTCCCATGCCCGAGTAATTTTAAACACATAGTTATAACGGGGAAAAGGAAAAGTCACAGAATACAGTGTAATTAAAGTAAGGCTTTGCCATATGTAGTACTGGAGCCACTGAATACCTACAGAGCAGGGAACTGTAATCTTCCTCCCATTAAAAAAAAAAAGTTAAGACCATGTTAGGCACAAATCTGAAGAATGATACCCATGTTGACAAACACGTTCATCATGGTTTTAATGTAGCTCAGTCGTCTTGGTTTTTAGCCGATATCTCCTTATTATCTATTGGATAAAAGAGGTCTGGGGAGATAATACAAGTCTACGACATCCACAAGACAAATATTTACACGGTAGATGGTAAAATTACCTTATCCAAACAGCCACATCATCCTATTTTTAGTAAACAAGTCAGGTTGATTAAAACTTTCAGAAACTTCTTTACTGAAACATCAATTCATCTGTTACTGCCTCTTGATTTGCCTTGGTAGATTGGGGCGGAAAGGTGTGTGTTAAAAATCTCTGGACAATGGGTGACCTCGGTGCAAGGTGCTGAGGTGCCCGTCCAGCACACTGTACGTACAGTGTAGGGCTGCTGCTGTCTCAAACATCTGGCAGACAGCAGCTGCTTGCTTTAGGTGCCTGCAGTGCAGATAAGCTACCAAGAAACATTGCGGAGTGCCAGCAACTGGACCACACACATTAAGCTAAAGACAAGCAAAGGCGAAAGAAACAAGACATCCTCGTCATGACGGTAATGAAGTCATCGCACATGACGTGTGCTGCCATCTTAAATTGGGGCAGTATACAATAAAAAATAAAAAGGTAGTGATTTTCTCTGCACATCAGCAGCACATAACTGGGTGTAAATAGTTGTGGTCACGGTTCTCTTTGCGCAGCAGGCGGTGGAAATAGGTGCCCTCAGAAATCAGCCTCCAACATTTCACCTTGGTCTTTGAATGCAACAAATGTTACAAGAGAAGAACATGATTTACAGCCCTATCTACAGAAACAGACTCGGAGCGACTGAAATATCCAGCGCTCTGTACAAATGCTTTTAGAGAAAGGGAAAAGTAGCCCCTAAACAGATGGGAAAAGTGGAAGGATACGAGTACTGGGGATTGATCTGTGCGAGTGTACAACTGATGAAAAGGAGAGACAAGGAGGAAGTATTGACCACTAGCAACCAAGGATTTTGTAAGGACACTGAAACAAACAAATGAAAGCAGAGAGCTCACAAAGAAGTATATGCTAAAGTATATACAAGAGGTCTTGAATGCTTGCCCTAAAAAATTAGAATGTGAGCCCTCATACAGAATCCTTGTGTGATTTAAAGGAAAATGCATGTTTAAGAGATAAACCAATCAACTGAATTACCTACTGGCGGTTGCCAGTAGGTAGTTATAGTTAGGACCTATTTTACATAGGAAATCTGCAACATTCTATTCCCAATAACTTTGGCACCGGTTGACGAATCTTCGCGAAATTTCCAAAACTCGTGGGGCGCTCCAGTCTGCTCCTATCCTGAAAGTCTCGGGGCGAATCGTCAAGCGGGGGCCGAGAAAAAAGGGGGTCACAAAACGTGTTTTCCCCATGCAATTTTCCATAGGAACCTTTAGTCGCAGCTACAGCCCGTACTGCTGAACGGAATAACACCAAATTTGGCAAAACTATAGCCCTTGGTTCAGAGTTGTGCCTTTTAGTTAAATGGTGTACATCCGTTCAGTAGTTGCTGAGAAAATCAAAATTTAAATCACATATATATCTATGGCCGCGGTGTATCCGCGCACCCTAAGCACACCCTGACGAGCATGAGCTGTATGCTAATTGCCTGTCAACACTCCAAATTAGGAAGTGTTGGCAGCCATTTTGTGCCTGGGTAGTACCGAGGCACAAGAAACCTAAGAAAAAAACGCAATAAACATGAAAAGGGGGCAGGGTAGAAACACCCTGACCCCTAGGCCTGATCAGGGGGTTCCACAAGGACCCCCAAGGCCCCAAGATTTTTATTTATTTTTTAAACCGTCAAAATCCGCGCAGGGTGTGCGGATCCTGCCGATAAAAAAAAAACAAAGCGCGGTCTCCCTCGCTTAGCTGCTAATTAGCCCCGGGGGGGGGCCAAGTCCCAGGGGCATGCACAAAAAAAGTGTGAGGGGGCCCCAATCCCCCCACACTGCCCAGGGGACCGCCACCCCTGGGGTTCATAGTATAATGTTGGTGGGGCCACCAGCTTTTTTAAAAATAAAATACCCTGTACGCCCCAGGGACCGCCACCTCCTCGGGGCTCTAAATATTTAAATTGGGGGGGTCCGTGACGGACCCCACAGCCCCGGGGACCACCACCCCCGGGGCTTTGAAAATGTTGGGAGGGGGGCCACGCGGCCCCCCTCTTGGATCCCTTGATGGCCCTGGGGACCACCACCCCCCCAGGGCCAGCTCCTGCAGTGTTCCTGGGTACCCACCCCCGGGACACTGTAGCTTGCTATGGCAGGGCGGGACAAACTTGGTTAGAATTTTGAAAGAGAGAGCAGGGAAACCTGCTCTCTCTTTCAAAATTCAAACCAAATTGCTTTTCCACGAGGGGAGCTGCATGTTAGCAGCTCCCCATGTGGAAAAGCAATGCCATCTCCCGAGGGACGCGGGGTGCCAGCGCGACCGTGAGAGTATTGGGGCCCCCCCATGGTACCCAACGGAGAGGGCTGTGGTTCTGAAAAATCTGGATCCATAATAGTTCTGGACCCGAGAATAAAAACTTCGTCGAAATAGGACGAATTTGGTATCAAAAGACCGAGAATGACGAGTACATCAAGTACATGTATTTTCGGCGTATTCGAGTGACGATTTCACCTCGAAATCGTCATTTACCTTCTAAACCCTTAGCTGCATGTTGCCCTTTACATAGGCCTTAATCCAGTTGAATTTGATTCCACAAGGACACATACTCCTTAATCGACTTCTTCCTGACCCCAGTACAAGTTAGAACCATCGCCCCAGGCCGAACTCGTTAGGTCAGTTCCCTCCCAGTGGCCGAGCAAGATAGCATCTAGGCCCAACCAGCCATAAAACCATTTCAGCGCGCACACCTGCCATATCTCGCTCACATCTTTCTCCACTCCTTTTCTTCACTTACTTTATGATGGGGAGGTGACCATTTTTATTAGGGGTCCAGCGATATCTGATGAAATGTTGGGCCTTGCCGGATGATTTGTTATGGGCAGCACGACGTGAAATATGTACATGTCATCATGACTCTGCTTTTCTTTTGTAATCAGTAACCATAAATGAAATACCACGAATCCAAGGAATGTTTTGCCCAAGGCTGAATATTATGTATAAGAAGAGAAGCCTAACTTCGTGAAAGTGTGCAGTCTCCTGAATATACTCGTATTGTACTTCTAGGACCCTGTCACCTTGGTTGCAGCCAATAAACTAATCTTTGACTTCACCTAGAAGACTCCGAAGTTTCTGTAGGTCTGACTCAGGAGAACCCGAGGTCTCTGGGTGTTGATCCCCTGGCACCGCTGGGTTACCGGTTCTGTACCGGTTCTTAAAACCCAGTACCTCAGGGCCAGCCCTGGGGATAGGGGCCCCGGGGCTACAAGTGGCCCGGGAGGGGGTCCAGGTATCCCCCTCCCCAAAATGAAAAAAAAAATAGAAAGGCCAGCCCCGGGGGATGGGGTCCCCGGGGCCATAGGTGGGCCTGCAACAATGCACATCCTGGGGTGAGGTGCTATGCCTCCGACCCCAGGATGGGCAGGGGAAGCTTCAAAGGCATGCCGCCTTTGTGAGCTTCTCCAGGCCACTTACTGTACTCAGTTGAGAGTCTAGGGAACCCAATATACCCTTGGAGGCTTTGGCAGTACTGTAAATAGTAAAAGGAGCCTTCAAGGGATTTTGTTTGGGAGAATACTTAAGTAATTCAGAAATAAATCATGGGGTTAGTCCAAATGGAACAAACACCTAAGTGTCTAAAGACAACAAATAGCAAACAGTCAATTAAATAACACACGGGAGAACCTAGTAGTTTTGAACGGATATATCTTATTTTATATATTTTTGATGCAAAAAAGGAGTACAAATATATAGAAGAATAAAATCATTCAGCAGAAAATCATGTAAGGAAGCAAAAATCAAATGATTCTAACAATACATGATTATACAACTATTCCAAATCAATTTGAAAGCGACAAATCTCTCAGTGAGAGAAAATATAATGCTGCAGGATGTAGAATTCCTATGGAAATAGAAGAAGTCGACGTTTCGGTCTGTTCTGCTTGAGCATTTCAGACCATCTTCAGGACGAATAAATTATAGCTGACTGTAATGCTCTCTTTTATGTGAGAGAGAGAAATCCAGTACAGGATCTGTGGTATTTTGTAGTAGCAAGGAATTGCTCTGATAAAGAATGATTCACTTATCATGTGCTTTCTTCAGCTGGAATTAATCTTTGGATAGCTAGAAAGCCTGTGGAGTGCTGTATTTGCACTGTCTCAATGCTTCGTCCCTCGTCTCAAGGATGAGTCCATAACGGCGAGGTGAAGCACAACTCCGGGCTCTCGCCATCTTGAGGATGGGGAGCCCTACCCAATCAGAGACAGGCTCATGCCCCCTCCCACTGTAGAGTGGCAGGATAGGGGGTGTACTCACCCCAGGGAAGGGACCCATTGGTCCCTGACCTTCCCTTACCTGCAACGCCCCTAAATGTAGTATTATGGGGCACCCTGAATCTTCCTTCCTCAGTTCCCGATCCCGAAACTACAAAGAAGAACAGGAAGAATTAGACCTGCCGTGCAGCTGCTAGCAAGAGGACTACACCAACTGACTTGGCCCCAGCTCTACCGGCCTGTCGACCCTCAAACCTGCTCCTGCTAAACCCCGGCATCTCCTGCGGTCAGCAACCTCAAAAACCCAGAGGACCTGACTGCCTTGCTCATCCAAAGACTGGGAATCCCACGAGCAGTGGTTCTGCTCAAAGATCAACAACCCCTGGTGCCAGCCAGGAACCGCGAATCCAGCACACTCTGCACCCGCTGAGCCTGGCCTGTACCTGAGCGAACAAAGACCATGAGGGCATCCCCCCGGCGATTGTGACGCAGAACTCAGCACCCAAGGACCCTCCTTGACGCTCCTGACGACGCCTGCAGCCTCACAACAAGGGACCCTCCAACCGCGACCAGCCAAGGGTAAGATTTCCCGACACCAAAAGACCCCCCTGCACCCGGCGCCCCACGGCCTTGTGAGCCAAACTCCAGGGTGTCTACCCAACCTACAGCTTCCCAACTTACCTCTTGAAATGGAGGTCGCACCTGAAGAATCTCTGTCCCCGAGCTTGTAGCCTTTGTTAATCTTGCAGCTTTCCCGTTGAAATCCATTGGGAGCCCAGAGGCCCAAAAGCACCCTGCACCCAGCCGCCGAGTGCCACTAGAAGTGCAGCACCTGTTCTATTCTACTTCTCCACTTACCCTGTGTAAGTGACCCAGAGCTCAGCTCCCACAGCCGCGTGGCCTGCCTGCTAGCAGCCTCCAACCGAAGGCCCCCTACCCGCCATAGACAAACATGGGGCCTACTCACTCTGTACCCGGCTGCCCCTGTGCCGTTGAGGGTGTAACTACAGTGCCTACCTGAACTTTGGAGACCCCTGAGTCTAACCCCACAACCTTAACTCTGCCAGTAGAGTACTTACCTGAAAACTGATAACCTACATCTTCTCCATAAGGTAACGTTGACTGGTTTTCACTTGGAAATTCTTCCAAGTGTTGAGTTTTGAAACTTTGAAATATTCACTAAAAATCATCCAATCAACGAAAACAAAATTACTCACCTGTTACCAGGAGAGATCCCAGTGCTGAATCTTTGTGCCCAGCACTGACCCAAGAAAGTAATTACAACTGTGATTTTCCGATAACCTGATTTTCCTGCATAGGATACCATTGGTTGGTTTTTGCCAGAAATTCTTCTAAGTGTCGATTTTTGAAACATACAAATATTACTTAAAAATTGCCCGTGTAACAAAAACGATTTCTTTCAAATGTTTACAGGAGATGCACCAGGGTTGAATTCAGGATCTAGCCCTGAGTAGAAAAACCTACGGAAAGTAATTGATATTGCATTTACTTAAAAATTCCCATTGAGCTCAATGTTATAATTGTGTTTAACTTGTGTTGCATATTGCAACAACTGTATCTATTGCATTGAAAAGTCTATTGCTATTTGAAATTATTCAACCATAGCATCTCATTCTGAGAAAGTATGTTTATACCTACTTGTTGTTCTAAAATAAAACAACAATAAATTTTAAATACAACTCAATTGGCCTAGATTTCAGTTCTTGAGTGTGTGAGACCATTTGCTGACTGAGTGTGTACAACAAATGCTTTACACTATCCTCTGATACTGCCTTACTGCTAGACCAAGCTACCACTTTGGAAAGAAAAGGTTATATCTAACTGTAACATCTGCCAAACCTCTGGGGACTGTGGACTCTGTGCACACTGTACCTTTCTTTGGTGCAGAATATACAGAGCCACTTTCTTACAGATGGTGAGAACAAAGTCTGATATTCTGAGCAAAACATGTACTTCCACGTGGAGCAACAGTCTGTCATTTGATTCCCAGCTGTTTTACTGGAGCTACTTACTTTATCTGCGCACAGTGTTCTAATGAATAGCAAGAGCAGTAACATTCTGTGATCATGACAAAAGCGTGGCACACTTGAAGCCATCTTAATGGAATCAAAACTGTAAATCTTAAATCATTTCCTTTAGAAATAAATAAAATGAGGGGTTTGTAATATTTCAATGTGATTGTTATTGTTCTAGAAAGCTGAAATGATGGCACATTCTCTATGAGTTCTCAAAGATCTTCATCCATTTCAGTAAGGCATTCTGGCATGCTGAATAAAACAAGTACTTTCAACACCAGTAGCATCCTGCCTGTTGGCTAACTTCCTTGTGATCAACTGCCGCTTTACCACAAAGTTCTAATGAGCAACTAGAGTGATAATATTCTGCATTTATGACAAATGTGTGGCACACTTGAACAGCAGCTTGATGGAATCAAAATTGCAAAACTGAAATAATTTCCTACAGAGGTTACTGCAGTAAATGAAAGAAGCATGGGCATAGCCCATTGGTCTTGGCACTGTGACGTATTGGCTTTGCCAAAGGTTTTTAGCCACTCTGCACAGCATCCCTGTTGCTGTGCAGCAAAGGTAAAGTTGGAAACAAAAAAAACACCCACGTCTTTTTGTACGCATGCGCACTATACATGCATTCACATTTCTTTTTAGTTACTGATTTGCTTACCATACTGGAAGATGTTCAGCAAGGAACATTTAGACTTAATTTCTACAGCTTCTTTACTGCTAATGTGTGTTAGCTTTTGCAACATGCTTGGCTTTCTAATGGATCTTGTGGAGGGATTGACATCTCCATGAATGGTTGTGCACAGGGTGAGCACCTTGCACAACAGACTTGCCAACTTGTATTTCATTGATTTCCCACAAGAGACCTGCTCTCTGTAAAAACTTTGCTACAGGGCAAAGATTTACGTAGTAGGTGCTTACTCTGAATAGGGGGCTTGAGTGATTGGAGGGAGTGGGATCTCCATGAGAAGTACTTGCGTAACCATTTATGCTTGATTGCCCATCAGAGGTACAAGAGAATAATCAACATTTTGATACAGATGTCGTCTGCAGTCAATGGTGAGACTTCTGTGACACCATGCTGATAAGCGACAATACTGCACATCCAGACAGGAACTTATGAGGGTCCCTGTTTGGTCTTTGAAATATAGTCTGACCGGTGCATTTGCCATGCTGTCGGATAGCTAGATTTATACTGAGAACTCACCGCCTACCAAGACAGACTACATTTGGACTACAGGATTCACTGTATGGTCCATAGAAACTTTAGTTACACTTGATTTGCTGTTGCTGGTATACTAGAAGGTTATATATTACCTCACCTATAAAAAGGCCGTTCATTCTTAACCTTAAAGTAGTGTACGCACGAGCTGACTTACAGTACCCCATAGTAGAAGGGTCCACTGCTTCACGCATTACGTGTGACACAATTATTGTGACGGATCCATCCAGATCTTATTACCAGTGACTTACCATTCTACTGGGTGCGTCTTCCATGTACTATCTCAACATGAGACCACCGCTTACGGAGTCTCTTCTTGATATTAGTGTATCTTACCATTGCTTGCCTTGAAGAAGTCACTGCATGACGAAGCACTTGTCGGTTGTAATTTACTGTCTTTCAATGTAAATGTATAGAAGATCACAGAACCTGGTTTCTTCTTCCATGTACTATCTCAACATGAGACCACCGCTTACGGAGTCTCTCCTTGATATTAGTGTATCTTACCATTGCTAGCCTTGAAGAAGTCACTGCATGACGAAGCACTTGTCGGTTGTAATTTACTGTCTTTCAATGCAAATGTATAGAAGATCACAGAACCTGGTTTCTTTCTGCAATCAACCACATAATTGAACAATCTATGTGAATCCATACTTTATGGACTGTCTTTATGTTTTGGACTTCTAATTCAGTGCTGTGATATCTTTATTTTATTTTGAATACACAGTGAATCTTTGGACCAGTGTGTGTTGGCTCACCAGACAGTTAGGTGTTGGGTATCAACATAGCACTAACCCAAAAAGTCTTTTGGGTGTTTGTTAAATATAATAGCCACACATATTTGTATGAAGAAGTGTAATTGCAAACCACTACTACCAGCCGTACTGCAATAAAATGTGAGCTAATCTGTTCTATAGATGGGGTCTGTCGCCCATGTTTCCTGTAAGAGGATAATTTGGTGGACATCAGTAAATTCACCCCACTCTAGATCATTTAGTTTGTCTTGCAATCCAGTCACATTCCAAGAGATAAATCTGACTGGAGGACTGAGTGGAGGGGTATTAGCTAGATTAGACAAACTCGAAGCAGGAACCAGTGGGGTCACACAGGAACTCGTGCCAATATTTATTAGGGCATCAGTGAGATTACTACTGCCTCTGTGCAACATGTGGAGTGGGCTGTTGGCTGTTTGACTCCATGGTTACTGGCTGAGTATATGGCGAATCGGGATTGATGTAGATAGTCACCACTGGTTGGCAGTCAATCTATTGCTGACATAACCAGGGAGTCAGTGATGACCACTCCCGGCCCACGTACAGTTTTAGCAGAGGTATCCAATCTCATGTTAGTGTTACACCCAGAAGGATTTTCCAAAGGTAGTGTAGTTTTGATATGTATACAACTAATGTTATTTAAAGGGGCTCTGTGTTCCAAGACAACTAAACCTTCATTTATGGTATTGTTGGTGAATCTTATGCCACTATATTCTATCGAATCTATTGCGATTGGAACATTAGCGTCTGACTGATATAATGTCATCCCTAATTACTGACCTACAGCCACAAAATGTCTGTACCCAATCAATAGTTTTATTGGTAAGAGATTCTCTATTCTCAGCTTAGCCTGGAGTTAGCTTAGGAACATTTGTCAAATAGATCTCATCAGTCAAATTAGTTGTAGTGCCACTTCCCTTTAAGTCTGAGTGCCAAGAACTTTTCCCTTTTCTCCTTACTGAATTGATGATAGGGTCCAGTCTACCCAACCTTGGGGGACCAGCTGATAAGAATTTCATAGGCATGTAATTACCATGTGGTAAGTCAGATGGGTTAATTGTGTCCTCTCTCTCCCATCCAAAGCACCAATTTGTTGCATGGTACATTTATCTGCCAGGTTGGTATTCCTTGGTTTATTACTCATGTTTTCTGGGATGGGGTACAGGCAACGCTAACAAGCCTTGTTGAGTTAGACCCAGAATAAGTTTAGTGTGAGTCAGGGGCGTAACAAAGGCCCCCGCAGCCCCTGCCTTGCGGGGGGGGGGGCTGAGCTCAAGGGGCCCCCTCAGCACACAGTAGTCACTGCTTTGGTTTGCCAGCAGCACGCAAACAGCATTTGTTAAATAAAACAACGTTTAGATTGTACCACCAGTAATCATTGGATGTAGACATAGTTCAAATGTTATACCGCCTGCTCAGTCCAATCAAATAAATCAAATGCTGCGCAGCGTGCATCTACCTAGTCTTCAGCCTCACAGTAGGGCAGAGCACTCTGGTATGATCATGCGCAGTGTAAACTGCGGGTCCGGTGGGCCGGGGCACTGAGTGAGTCTGATGCCGGCCGGGGGTGACACACCATGCACGTTTACCAAGGGAGAGACTAGTGTTACAGCAGCAAAGAGTCTGAGGATAAAGACGGGTGACTGGCCCACAAACTAAACTGCAGTGCAAGCCTCACAAGTAAGTGACTTAGTGACAATGTCACTCGGAGTCAGGCAAGTCCAAATCCACAAATTTGTTTTTTAGTGGCAGCGCGATCAGCTGTCTGCGGGTCAGTGTCTGGACTGGGGTCTCTTTTCATATTTTACATGATCCATGTAATTAGGAAATGCAACTCCAGTTCAAAAAGAATCTTGTGACCTTCCATATGTCATTTTTTAGGTCTCGTGCCTAGCGTTTCAGAGCGCAGCACTGCTCGCGCAGCGCGAGACCTCTTGAAGGGGCTTCAGAAAGTTAACCACAGGCTTGTGCATGTGCTTTTGCTTTCTCCGGCTGTTATTGGCTTTCGGTGCTTTTTAAAAAAAAATACAGCACACAATTGGGCAAAGGCAGGCGCATCTCCCGCATTTTCGCCGCACATTCTCATCTGTGTCTAGGACGCGCGTCAGTGCGCGGCATAGACAACAGGCTCCCTCGCCCCTCCCCCCTCCTCTGTGGTGCGCGTGCACCACTGGTTTATATTTCTCTACTTTTTACCCATTCGCGGCACCCGCGCTTTAGCTTACTTAAGATGTTTAACGCTAAAGGTGAGTGCCGCCATTGTAACAAAAGTAAATAAATAGAAAAAAGTGGCGGCTGCCACTGGATTCAAGCAAGCCTGGCTGAAGACGGCTGAAATGCCCGAAACCGGTCCTCGGAAGCTTGTTTACGGTCCAGGGAAGGCATGGCTTGGCAGTTCGGCCTGGGCTGTTCCCATGAGGCACAGGTTCAGACTGATTTGCACATGGCTATGTCTGAACTGGGGTGGCAGAGTGGGCTAAAGAACGGTGATGGATTAAACCCAGATCTTTTGACTGGGTGTGAGTGTTTGATTGGTTCAGATGCTCCGTCCATCACCACCCCCTTTTGTACTGCTTTGTTCGCCATAAGTTGGCAGGGTATGCTCAGACGTGAGTCCCTTGCTCAATTTGCCACTGGATTCAAGCAAACCTGGCTGAAGACGGCAGCAATGCCAGAAACCGGTCCTAGGAAGCTTGTTTCCAGTCCAGGGAAGGCATGGCTTCGCAGTTCGGGCTGGACTGTTCCCATGAGGCACAGGGTCAGACTGATTTGCACATGGCTATGTCTGAACTGGGGTGGCAGAGTGGGCTAAAGAACGGCGATGGATTAAACCCATATCTTTTGACTGGGTGTGAGTGTTTGATTGGTTCAGATGCTCCGTCCATCACCACCCCCTTTTATACCGCTTTGTTCGCCATAAATTGGCAGGGTATGGTCAAACGTGAGTCCCTTGCTCACTTTGCCACTGGATTCAAGCAAGCCTGGCTGAAGACGGCTGAAATGCCAGAAACTAGTCCTAGGAAGCTTGTTCCCATGAGGCACAGGGTCAGACTGATTTGCACATGGCCATGTCTGAACTGGGGTGGCAGAGTGGGCTAAAGAACGGTGATGGATTAAATCGAAAATCAGGCAATAGTGAGAGAGGAGAGGGGACTTCAGATCCCAATACTCAAAAAAATACCTTCCTGTAACTATCTTCGTTGTAGACAATCAGGCAATGCTTGTGAGCATCTCAAAAATACATAACACATCACACAGCAGAGTCACAGAGATGTGCATTTATGCAGATCTGGGGAATGTGGAACAGCTTCACCATGCACTCAAGTACTGCTGTAGTCAGTATGTCAAGGACCCAATACAATAAAAAATGGGTCCCCTGGCCACTGTTTAATTGTGAAATACAGCAATAACCCAGGTTCAGTGGGCCTTTCAGACCTTTGAGCCCCGGTGTCACTGCACCTGCTGTGCCAAATGAAAGCTATGCCCTTGCACTCCCAGTGAATATTTGTGAATTCTGTTTGGGGGAAGATACTGGGAGACACCTATACTAGGATTCATGGATAGACACTAACATGAGAAAACACTGGAAGACACAAACACTGGGAGACAGGCAAGGAAAGACCCTGAGAGACACTAACAGACACTGGAGAACACCTACCCTAGGATTCGTAGATAGACACAGACAAGGGAATACCCCAGGAGACATGAGCATTGAGAGACATGGATAAGGGAAGACTCTGGGAGACACAAACAGACACTGGGAGACACAGAGAAGGGAAGACCCTGGACGGCACAAACAGACACTGTGAGACACCTGCACTAGGATTCCTGGATAGACAAAAACATAGGGAAATACTGGGAGACACAGACAAGGGAAGACCTAAGGAGACACAACCACTGGAAGACATAGAGGTAGACACAGACACTGGAATACACATCCACTGCGAGACACAGAGAAAGGAAGACCCTGGGAGACACAAACAGACACTGTGAGACACCTGCATAAGGATTCATGGATAGACACAAACATTGGAAAACCCTGGGAGACACAGACAGGGGAAGACCTAGGGCGACACAACCACTGGAAGACCCATACACTGGGAGACACTGGGAGACACAAACACTGAGAGACACCTGCACTAGGGTTCATGGATAGACAAAAACATGAGAAAACAGTGGGAGACACAAACAGACACTGGGAGACAACTACCCTAGGATTCATGGATAGACACAAACATAGGAAAACACTGGGAGACACAGACAAGGGAAGACCCTGGGAGACACAAACACTGGAAGACACATATACTGAGAGACACTGGGAGACACGAAGGCTGGGATTTAAAGACAGAGGAAGACACTAGGATACACGAACACTGAGAGACTCAGGCAAAGGAAGACATTGGAAGACACAAACACTGGAAGACAGAAAAAGGAAGACCCTTAGAGACATGATTACTGCAATACACAGCCACTGTGAGACACCTACACTGGGATTCCTGGATAGACAAAAACCTGGGAAAACACTGGGAGACACAAACACTGGAAGACACAGACACTGGGAGACTCAAAGAGACGCTGGGAGACATGAAGAGACTAGGAGATACAGACAAGGGAAGACACTGGGCGACATAAACGGACACTGGGAGACACCTGCACTAGGATTCATGAATTGACACAAACCTGGGAAAACACTGCAGATACAGACCAGGGAAGACCCTGGGTCATCTTGACGCAAGAAGAAAGGGGGATTGTTTTACAAAACATGCTTGATTTTTTTGTATATTGCTGGACTGTGATTGCTTTCTTATGAACTTTGAAAGTAATTGCACTTTTTCCTTTGCTTTACCAACTACAGTTTGTATAGATTCTGTAATTAGGTACTTGCTGATACAGTTTGTTTTTATTCTACATTCTGTGCTATTTATGGTGTTGATTGCACTTTCTTGTAATACGTTGGCCTTAAATCTTGTAATTAACAATGCTTACAATAGAAATAATAACTTCAAACTGAGAAACACCTCCATCAATGTTCTGAAACATCTAAGCAGCTTTTATCCTCAGCCTCTTGCTTGCCTGTTTTTGTCCTGCTTACTCAAAGACATGATGATAGAAATTGAAATTGCTTCCTCAGTTGACGTTATTATCATGCACAACGCTTGACAGTCACAAGTGTGTGATGGCATACGCTGACTATACCCAGCTTTTGTTTTCTTGGAGCAGGGAGGATGACTCGCTTGTGGCTGCACAACATTGTTTGTCTTCAGTTTTTCATTGTCTGGCGAATGCACAGCTGAAATGTAATGAAGGTAATTCTGAAGTGCTTCTGTATGGCTCCTTCTTGACGGATTTCAGAGAAAGGCTTTGGCCTCCAGATTTTCCTTGACCTACTGCGGGCAAAGGTGCCGCAAAAAATCTTGGCGTCTGGTTCGATGAAAATCTGAATTTTTCGACACAAGTGAAGAAACTGTCCGGTACCTGCTTAGGCACTTTAAAAACCTTGAGGAAGTTTCTTTCCCTTCTGCCAGTTAGTGCCATGCCCTGATTTTGTCCCGCTTGGACTAGGCCAACGCCCTCCTGGTTGGCAGTCCGGGTTTTCGTGCTAAGAAACTACAATTTAAGGAGGAGCCACGCGCTGCACCAGGATGGCCGCCTGAGACCTCGGCTCAGCCGCCGCTGTCCCCTGAACCCGTGATCCTGGCATTTATCCTGCCCGCAGAGCCCAGGAAAAGGAAGAGGAATTGACGCAGAGCGGCTGGATTCCATCTCGGCCCTCCGGTGACGATGGGGACCTGGAGCGCTGAGCTCCGTGCTTTGGTGCCGGTCGGGGTTTCGAGTCCAGGGACTGGCGCATGTGGGTAGCCAGCCCCAAAGTGAACAACAACAGCGGGGTGGGATCGGAAGTCGCCGGTCCGCCGCAGATCCGGTGGGCATCCTGTGGCCGAGCTCGGGGGTGAGCCAGAGGGATTGTGCTTGCTAGCAGTTGGGACCTTCCCCCCTTCTCTCCCCGGTAGCACTGAGCGGATGCGGCGGCTCGGGGCAGAGGCTTCGGCGAGAGGAGCTGCGGGGCTTGAGTAGAGTTGGTAGCAGGACTGACTCTTGTAGAAGGAGGTGAGTGTTTGCCGGCTTCTTTTCTTCAGTGGGGGCCTTCCTCCCCCCCCCCGCTTGCAGTGCTCGGGGGAGGCTGATATTACGTTATCTAAGACTGGCTGTGCTGCACTGGAGGAGCCATTCTGCGGCCCCAGCTGTTGCGCACTGGGGTGTGCACGGTCCGGGAGGCTGACATTGGAATTCGACCCCGGCCACTGGCCATACGCTGATGCTTGGCGGAAGACTGGAGCAGGGTACATGGCTGCATCAGCCTACTCTACTGCTGTGATTGGACTGTGAGACTGTGATAGGGAGGCAGCAAGTTATCTTCCAAGGGCCATAAGGATTTACTGCTGTGACTGGCCCCATCCGCCCAAACATAAATAACCACCATAGTTTAGTGTAAGCGTATGTAATTTGATTTGAGAAATAACTTGGGAATCCAGAAGTGCTGTAGTACTGAGATGCCAGCAGCGGGGTCATTGCCTGACTGGCCGTAAATCGCGGGAGGTGGGAGGGGCCGGGAGAGAGAGGATTGCGGCCCAGCGGTGGATACCGGACTTCTCCCGCCCTCTGTGCCGGACTTTACTAAAGGGGCCAAGACGCCTAGGCCCAGAAATCATTTTTGGTGTGTTGGGACGGCGCTGAGTGGGCTGGGAGCAGTTGATACTCAGTGAAGCTATGGAGGAATGACGGGAGGGTTGCAGGAGAATAAGCGAGATCTATCCTGGAGATGAATGCCCCCCCGAGTGGTGACTGACGCACTGGATTGATCGCGGAGTATAAACTCCCCTGCGCTAGAACTGGGGTCCCCCCCAGAATCTTCTGACTCTGTCTCCACAGTTGCTTGGTGGCCAAGGGGTGGGTCTACATTGTTCCCACCGCTCTCTGACCACCGAGATAGGATTTCCGCTGCAGCGCCGCTTGCTTGAGTACTGCGCTGTTCCCTAAAATGGTGACTAAACTGGATTCAGAAAGACTCCTGCCCAGGACATCCAAGGGCTCGAGGCAAATCCAATCAAACAAACTGTATCAGTACTCTCTCCCCAGGGGATCACAGACGGAGTCGAGACAGGCTACTATGGTGGGGGGAGTCCGCGAGACCGGCTCCAGATCTGACCCTACATGATGTCATGGCAGCTATAGATGGGTCAAGTCGTCCTTGGGGCAAAAAATGGAGGCACTGGAGCATAAGATCGACACAGTCTCCATTGAGGTTAATCTGATACATACGGACCTCACCAAGGTCAACAAAAAGTTTAAGTCTTTGGACATCAAGACAACCAGCCTGACCGACAATGTGGCACAGCTTCAGCAGGAAATACGCGAGCTTAAGTCCTCCCACGAAGTAACGGAGCGTAAGCTGGACGATTATGAAGGTAGAGCCAGGCGCAATAATATCCGCATATTAGGAGTGCCTGAGAAATCGAAAGGGCCCGCCCCCGATCTGTTTGTGGAAGACCTGGTCCTGAAACACCTTAAACCTAAAGGACTTAGCAACTTCTTCACCATCGAACGGGCGCATAGAGTTCCGGGTGGGCGGCCAAAGTCCTGTGCGCCCCACGGCCGATGATTGCCAGAGTCCTGAATTTTTGGGATAGAGACGGGTGCACGGTCCAGGAGGCTGACATTGGAATTCGACCCCTGCAAGCTGCTAGTCAGAACTCCCCCCTACCTTATGAGAATGCCACTCTTTCTTTCTTTCCCGACTTCACGCAGTTGGTGCAGAAACAGCGGAGGAACTTCCTGGTGGTGAAAAAAAAACTCAGGGACAAAGGTTTGCGGTACGCTATGATGTTCCTGGCACGTTTGCGTGTGAAAGTGGAGGGGAGAGCATGTTTCTTTGATAATCCTGAGGTGGCATCTGACTGGCTCGATAGCCGCCCCCCAGGGGGGACCTGATCAAGGGACAGAGGTGAAGAACAGGTGGCGCAGAACCAGGACTGAGGCTTGACTCCCGCTCACACGGTCTGCTCGAACATTGTCAGGTACAGAGGCATTGGCCCCGGGGTGCGGCATCAGACTCTCTTCTAGCTTATAATGACTTGGCCACGGGTGACAAAAGCTCCAAATGACAAACTGTTTGGGAGGGTGCGGGCTTGGGGGCGGGGGGGGACGGGGTACTGGCATCCTCCTCTTTACTAATTTTAGTTGATTTCTTGTTTTAGTGTGTAGGGCGCCAGGCACTCTGCCGGTTGGGGAAGGGCGAAATTCAAGAGCAGGGGTGCATGGTGGGGGGGAGTTGGAAGAGGGTGGGGTTGTTTTTCAATGTTGTACTTTGGTTGTTGATAATTCTGATTTCTGAAACAGCTTCGAGGGTCACGGCAGGGCTACCCAACATTTCACAGATACGTGATGTCGAGTGATGGACAGTGATCCGGATTAAGGTGATGAGCTGGAATGTTAACGGGTTGGGCGACAAAATAAAGCGTGGGATGGTCAACCAATTTATTAGGCGGCACACTCCTGATGTGATTCTTTTACAGGAAACGCACCTGATAGGGAATAGATGTATGGCCTTACACAGGGGTGGGTACAAACTTGTAGCGCGTGCGGGATTTACCTCAGGGTCGAGGGGAGTAGGTATAATGATTAAGAATTCCTTTCCCTTCACAATACAGGCCACTTGGACAGACAATCGAGGCAGGTACGTGGGGGTCTCGGGTCAATGGGAAGGGAAGACAGCCACATTTGTCTCAATATATGTCCCTCCCAGTCTGCAGATGGACCCTGGGCGTAGTGTGCGGAGTGGGGCTCCGCGGAGCTACGTGAAGTGGGCACAAAACTACGCCCACCCGCGCACTCCGCGATTCGCGCCGCCACCGATTCGGATACTAATGCGCATGCGTGGGCGCCCGCGCATTCGCATTCCTCATGAGAAATGCGCATGCGCGGCCGCCCGCGCATGCGCATTAGTATCCGAAATGGCGGCGCGAATCCAGGGACGGCGAGAGGGAGCCCCGGGGACGCTGCGGACAAGGTAAGTGTTTTTAAAAGCTTTCTATACTTTTATTTAAGTATTTAGGTAGGGCGGGAGGGAGGCGGGTGGCGGCCGGCTACGCACCGTCTGCGGAGCACGCGTAGTGCCGCCTGGCTACGCCCGCTACGCAAAATGCATAGGAGAGGGCACTCCGTGCACTCCGTGCACGGAGCGTAGCTGGCCGCCCACCCTTATCCGTGACCTGGGTGCGATTTTCCTTACACTGCCGTTGGGAGTCTTGCTACTGGGGGGTGACATCAATGCCGTTATGTCTGGGTATCTGGATCGTCAGCCCCCTCGTGTGCTTAGACCGGCTCAGAGGGGTCTCCCCGACTTCGTAGATACAATGGGGCTGATGGACGCTTGGAGGGCATGAAACATGGGCGCGAGACAATATACACACATATCGGGGGCACACCACAGTCTGTCCAGATTAGATTATTTTCTTGTACCGGCATCTCAGGCCCACACTATCAGAGAGGTACGTCATTTGGGACGGGGCATATCGGATCATTCCCCGGTGTGGCTTAGGCTGGAGTGGGAAGTAGTATGCGCCGGTCAAGTGGCCCCCCTTAATCCATGGTATTTGAAGGATCCACAAACTCGGAAGAGTATAATTAAGGCTACGGAGCACTACTTTCAGGAGAACAAGGGCTCGGTGGACTCCGCTCAAACAGTTTGGGAAGTGTATAAGATGGTTATCCAGGGAAAACTCTCTCCCTAATACCCGGGAAAAAGAAGGAGAGGAGGGCCGATCTTGAAAGGGCAGAAGAGGCTGTGATGAAGTAGGAGGAGGAGCTGGCTCGGAAGGTTTCCCCTGGGGGCCTTCACCGCCTTAGACAAGAGGAGTTTCGGGGCATAGCTAAAGAAAGTGCCAGGGCACAGGGTAGAGCGGTCCAAAGTAGAATTTATGAGCTCGGAGACAAGGCCGGGAAATTGATTGCGTGGCTAGATGGATGTGAATGGGTGTCAAGAGTGGTGCCTGACATTTGGGGGCAGGATTCCGGTACTGTTACGGACCCGCAGGCAATAGCCGACACCTTTGCCAGCCATTTTCATACAGTATATAGAGCGTCCAGTAGATTTACGGAAGAGGAAAATGCGGAAATGTTGAGGGACATCATGCTTCCTACACTCTCGGAAGATGATAGGAGCTATCTGAACTCTCCCCTGACTGATGACGAGGTGGCGTAAGTCATCCGTGGCGTGAAATCCGGTAAAGCAACGGGCCGAATGGTGTTCCCATTGAATTGTATAAATTGAACTCTAATAAACTCGCTCCTCACTTCCGAGCTATGTTGACTGAGAGTAGGGAACGAGGTCTGCTTCCATAGGATCAGCGGGTTGCCAACATAGTGGTCATACATAAGGAGGGTAAGCCCAGAAATAGTTGCTCTTCTTATCGGCCGATATCTCTCTTGAATGTGGAGCCTAAAGTCCTTGCCAAATTATTGGCGTCATGCCTGATTAAAGTAATCACCACTCTTGTTCACCCGGACCAGTCGGGTTTCATGCCTCACCGGAACATGGCTCTTAACCTGCGCCGCCTACATGGCGTATTGAGTAGAGTACCTACCATATTGGAGCCAGCTGTCATCGTGTCATTAGACGCCACCATGGCGTTTGACATGGTGGAGTGGCCCTATCTGTTTGCTGTATTAGGCAAATTGGGATTTGGGCAAGAGTATATATGTTGGGTTTGTCTCCTATATTCAGACCCGATGGCTCGGGTGGTAGTAAATAACCGTAAGTCCTCAGACTTTCAGCTGGGCAGGGGGACTAGGCAGGGTTGCCCCTTGTCTCCGCTCCTCTTCGCACAAGCAGGGGAGCCCTTGGCAGCTTGGATTAGACAAGATAGGCCAATCCGTGGGATGAGGTGGACTCTGGAATGGGAAGATAAGATATCTCTCTACGCGGATAATATTCTGCTATATTTCGACGAATCCTAGAGGGTCACTGAGCTGCCTCCTGGATGTGCTGAACATATTCGGCAGATACTCTGAATTTACAGTGAACTGGCTTAAATCGGTGGTTTATGTCCTCCAAGGTGAGCTGCCGGTGATTCCACATGGGTGCCCGATCCCGATTGTCTCGGAGGGGTTCCGGTATCTTGGTATCTTCGTGACATTAGATCCAAAGCTGCGCTATGCGCGTAATTTGGACCCCCCATGCAGACTTAAGGTCGATGTGGCGCATTGGAGATCCCTACCCCTTTCCATGTTAGGCTGGGCAGTCCTGTTTAAAATGATGGTGCTACCTCGCTTTCTCTATTTACTCCAGGACACAATGGATCCGGGCCCTGCATCCTACTTCAAAGAAATTGAGGGTCTCTAGAGACAGCTTCTCTGGGAGGGCAGACCTCGAACAGCATTTACCAAACAAACGCTTAATTGGTATGATGGGGGGATTAGTCTTCCAGATCTGAAGAAGTATTACTGGGCGTCACAATTGGCAGCGATCAACCATGGGATGTATGGTCATCCGGGAGACCCCAGGTGTGCCATGGATAGATGGCAGCTCCCCGGGGGCGACTATACTAGAGCGTTATATGCCAAGCCTCGTAGGTACCCGCTGACGGGACCGACTGCGCACTCTGTCCAAGTGTGGCACACCGCACTAAACTTTTAAAGTGGGTTAATAGACTCACGCTTGCCACACCACTGTGGAACTCAGAGAGACTCGGAAGCCTCTGGAGATCCAAAGGTTTCGAAAAGTGGGATCTCATTGGGATCTCCCGGTTCAAGGATATCTGGGTGGAGGGACCGGTGCAATCGTTTGAGTCACTGTAATCCCAATATAAGTTGGCAGACACTGAACGGGTCCGGTACCTTCAGGTCCGTCATGTCCTGCTTGCCCACGTACCGGGTGGCACAGCGCTCCCGGAAGCGTCAAAACTGGAGGACAGAGTCCTCGATGGATACCTCCCCGAAAAAACCATCTCCTTAAAATATAAGAAATTAATTAACAATATGGAAGAACCGTTACTGGCACTCAGGGAGCAATGGACTGGGGATGGGCTAGAAATCGACGATGAGGACTGGCAGGAGGCAGTCTCCTCCCCGCGGGTAGTAGCAATCCCTGCCAGGCTGAGACTGATATAAATAAAATTATTACACAGGATATATGTCACGGTCCTGGTCTTGTTCGTATGGGGCGAGCTGGGAGTGGGGACTGCAGGAGGGGATGTGGGGAGTTGGGAAAGTTCATAGACATACTATGGCACTGTCAGTGGATATAACAATACTAGAGTGACATCCACCGCGTATTGAGGTCTGTGTTGGGAGTGGATTTACAACCGGAAGCTCGTAGATGCCTATTAAATATCTGGGAACCTACTGATCTCATTACGTATACCACGTAATGGGCAACCTTGGCATATATGGTTGCCAAATGAAATATCGCACAAAAATGGGGGGCCTGTCAACCGCCTCAATTGAAGAACTGGAAGGAAGCTCTGGACTGGTGTATGTACAGAGAAAAGTCAGTCTTCATTGCGAGGGGATGCCCCGGCAAGTGGGTCAAAGTATGGGGCGCATGGAACCACTATAGAGGTGGCATTTGTCTCCCACCTGGTCGCCAAATGGATATAGACACTGTTGATACCCCCTGATCTGATTTATGTAATACTGACAATGTATTCTGTACGCTTCACGATATTGATGTATACTGAAGTAGCCTGCCTGTATTTGATGACTGTGCTGTAACTTCACTGTTTAATAAAAAGAAATATTTAAAAAAAAGAAACTACAAGTTGTCTAAAACTCGGCGACCAGACTTATTTTGGATCTGTCATCAAGGCATAGTGTTCGCACCCACCTGCGCTCCTTGCATTGGCTCCCCGTTGAATTTCGTCTGAAATTAAAAATGCGGTCTATCGCTCATCGGGCCCTCTACGGACTAGGCCCTATGTATTTGCAGAAGCGGATTGCCTTCTATATACCAGGGAGACAGCTGCGCTCACCTGCTCAGCTGTTGATACAGACCCCTAGGTTTAATCGCCAAAGACTTGGTGGGAATTCCTTTGTGTGTAAAGCCGGTCTGGCCTGGAACATGCTGCCCTTGGCTCTTTGGGGCACTCAGGACCCGCTGTTGTTTAAGAAAAAACTAAAAACGTTGCTCTTGTAGTCTATGACTGGTATGCATTTTTTTCTTTTTCTGAAGCAAGCGCCGGGACACTTTCGAGTAGCCGTGCGCTGCATAAATTAAATATAACATAACATAATATGCAGATAATTTGCGTTCATTTCTCTTGGAGTTGGCAGGATACTGTTTTATAGCTTGTGTACTCATGCATATTGTCAGTCGAGTCTGTGAAATTGCAGGTTTAGGTGAGAGTTACAAGTTTTGTCCATCAATATAAATTCTAACTCAGACCCTTCATGGTTGTTCATTGTTCTTTAGCAATAGGCAGTTCTTGAGACAATAAGATCGCTCCTTGGCATTGCTCTGATTGCTGTCTCAGTTAAATAATCTACTCTTGGCAATGTTACAAATGGGGTATTCTATATGTTAAGAGTGTTTCCCACTCTCTTATTAGAACTTTGATCAAGACAATATAGAAGCATTTCATTAAATGTTGGAGCTTTCATCAAAATAGATCATATTTTTGGGCTGTGGTGCTAAGTGATAGGTGGTGGGCCGGACAGCAGGGGGTGCCCCCTCTATGGTCTTCTTAGGCGGGCCCCCTCAAGTTTTGATACGCCACTGTAGAATCTTCTTAGACAATTACAGATTGTTGACAATAAAATGTTACCAGCCCACCAGTTCAATAGCTTGCTGAAAAACTGACTGCGTGCATTGGGATCCCACTGCAAACACGTTTATTTTGGAATTGGCAGCTTTTGGGGCTGGTGGCAACAGATTGCATAATTATATTATCATGATGGCGGGAGGCCAATGCCCAGTTGTTTTAAGCTCTCTGTTCACCATTTTTCACAGATGTACCCAGAGTCATTGGCAGTTGTGTATGAGCATGAAACTGTCAGTGACTTTGCTTACAGGAAGGCCCAGGTGAGAGGCTCTTCCATTTGTTTCTCCCCCTCGGGTTTGCTCTTGTTTATTATGATTTTGTATTCAGTTACGTCAAAGCAGTGATTCGTGGTGCAGTGCACTACACCTTGGTTGGTGCTTGTAGAGTTGGTTTGCGAGGGCATTAATTTGATATTTTACAGTGACTCGATACTCTAATCAATTTTGCTCCAAGTTTGAATTGTACAATGCTTGGGCTCCACTTTTCCTGCTAGAGAGGTTCTTCCGATGACATCTGCGGTCATGGCGAGGGAGGGCAGCGAGCTAAATGAGCCAGAATCGGTATTTTCCATTAGGGAAGTAGAATCAAGGCCGGCCTTTAGCATGGGCGAGCTGGGCCCAGGCTCAGGGCGCCAATTTTCTGCGGGGCGGCTGTAGCTGTGTGCTTTAAGGTAATGCCTGCAGCGGCGCCCTTCTCCCCTTGCATCACCTTTGTCCCAGCCTGTTCGTTTCTGTCTGATTTGCCAGTTTAAATTGCGTTTAGTCCTTCATTATCATATGGCAGTGATGCTTTTAACATCCATTTAGCACCTTCCTTGCTCCCCCCATCACCCTCTGACCCCTGCTGACACACATCAACAAAACCATCATCTGCGGTAAGCTATTGGCGATTTAGGTGAGCTGGGGGAGGCCCGGGGAGGTTTGTTTTCAGAACCTAGTCCCTGCTCGTCCAGGTACTGACCAGTTAACATAAAAGGGACCCCCTTCTACCTAATTTAATTAATTCACCATAATCAGCAAGGGTGCCACATTTCTCTCTGCCCAAGCCCAGGGCACTATTTTCCTAAGGCTGACTCTGAACAGAAGAGTTTAGTTTGTGTGGTGTGAGCTGTGTAACTGCTTGGTAGCTAGATTTGGTATTGACAGAATCAATAAATTGGCATGAGGGGGCAACAGAGAGAAGAAAGTATGCATTCTGGAATCCAGATACATTTTTCACTTGGACACTAAAGAGCCTAACATCTTGAATAAATGACCAGGAATTGGCAGTGAATATCGAGCTATCCTGATCAATATTGACCTCCCGGGGAATCCTTGATTTTGGGACTTTTTTCCTCATCTCTCTTATGTAACGGCCATGGACACCGATCCGAACTAGCTAGCGTTATCCCCTTGTCAGCTTCAGCATATTATTGCTGGTCCTATGTAGTTCATGATATTTCAGGATTGATACTTACTCCACATTTTATAGTACACTACATTGATCTCCTTAGCATGAAATGTTCCTATGTATAGTTTAATGGTGAAATCATTCTTCATGCAGGTACCATTTTGTTGTTCTTGACATATTTACATTCCCTTGGTTCTTAATTTGTCTTTATATTCATACACGCCGAACCTTATAGAATGTATGCTCTATGTCTACACTCTGCTTAGTGCCCCCAGTATAATATATATATATATATCGCCATAGTGTATTTACACGAGTCAGAATTTCCATAGGAAGTGTGGGTTTTGTTTTTGCCAATAAGTTTGGAGCCGTTTGATGAATCTTCCGGACACTTTCCAAAAAAAAGTTCAATCACCTCAGGTCCTTCCTGAAAAGTTATAGGGTGGCCTGTCAAGCGCGGACTGAGAAGGAGAAGGCTCCCTTGCAATTCCCATAGGAAAAATTAGACGACGATACACACCAAACAGCTGGGAAGAATTACACTAAATTTGAATGAAAGCTAGATACTTATGCAGAAAGTGTACTTTATGGTTTTTTGTGATTTAGGGTAATTCTGCTAAGCCATTTTAGTGATATTAAAGTTTAAAAAATAATGCTATCTGTTCTTGTGGGACACAAGCAGGAGTCCCATAGTAAAAATGACAGAAAACGAATTCTGATTGGTCAGGCCTATAGCAGACCCGTGGGACTGACTGATGTGTTTGGCAGCTGCAACATGAAGAAAAATGTTCCGTCCACCATTACAAGTCTCAGGGACTGTAGTTCTGAAAATATTTTTAAAAACATATAGAAGGGGGCACGGTAGTGTTACCCTCACTACCTAGCCCTGGTAGGGGGACCCCCATTAGGGGCCAAAACAAAAATAAACGCCTAAAACAAAATAAAGAAAGAAAACATGCAGTAGGGGAGTCGGTGACCTGTAGGCCACTCTTGGTGGCATTGGCTGGCAGTGGGACTTGGGTGCCGAGCAGAGCCTGCACCCTACCCACCACTATACATAGCCAAAGGGTTTGGCTGCCCACGGGATATTGGACTCAAAACGTATCGTAATTAATATTACATAACGTTAAAAAATCAGAGAAATGTGATCAGGGGTGTAATCAATAATGTTGTTTGACTGACATAAGTGATGTAATATATGAGGTCATAAGCAGTGCATGGCGGGGGTGCAAATTATAGTTAGCTTAGTAAACTATGACCAGTACAAGTTTGTGTTTTTTAAACATTAGTTTTCATATTAGTGCAAAACCTAACTATAACGTCACTTTAACCTTTGGTATTTTCATTCAATTTCTACGGCTTTGTAATTTAAGCTAAAATCTTAGTACATCACCTAGCTATAACTTCACTTTAACTTTTGTTTTTTTGACAGTACTTTTTTTTTAACGTAATGCATTATTCTCAAATCTAACTATACCGTCACTTTAACCTTTGCTTTTTTTCCAGTGATTTTTTTGTTTTGTGTCTATATTATTCATCCAGCTCTGCCACCGAGCACAGCGTTTGACTATGCATAGCAAGGGTTTGGATGCAGGGCTTGGCCTGATGCAAGGCTTTGTGCCCCGCCCACCCACCCCCGCTGCACAGAGGCATGTTGTTGGCTGCAGGACACCCAAACCCCCGCAGGCAGCCAACAAACACTGTCAGTCAACACACCCTCCACCCCCGTGGCTCCCACCCCACCCCACCCTTTTCCTTTTTTTATTTTTAAAATTTTGTTCCTGCAGTACATCCATAGTACAACCACACACGCAGCCATCCGAAGTGCTGTGGGACTGTGTAAGCTTCCATTTGCAACACTTTCATGGTCCTGCAGTTCTACACAGGAGGGCTGCTCTCATTTGTTTTTTATTTGGTCACCCTGGTTCTTCTGAGACCCCTCCAGAAGCCCCAGAGGGTCAGGGTACTCCTATGCTTCTCCCTTGTATGTGTTATATTTGAGTTACCGTATGGTTCCAGTTAAGTTAGAGTTTCCATAGGAAGAGTTTTTTGTTCTGCTAATAAATTTGACACTGTTTGACTAATCCTAAGGAAACGTTCCTCAACAGTCCATCCACCTCAGTAACTTCATGGAAAGTTCAGAGTGATCTGTCTACCAGGAGCTGAGAAAAAGTGATTCCAAAACACACTATAGGAATTTTAGACAGCGATACAGAAAAAATGACTGAACTCAATTACACCAACTTTGATCGAAGGCTAGATCTCTGCTCAGAAAGAGTGCTTAGAGTGATTTGGTGTAAATCCATTCAGTGTTTTATGAGAAATTAAGGTTCAAAAGTTAGTGATATCGGGACAGTCGTTCCAGTGATAGTCCTGCTGGAATCTCAAGGTACTGCAAATTAAAAACGAGGGTGTTGTAATTGGCTTAGAAGGCCCATTTTTACGTTGGACGTTTCAGTCCCGCTGGACCATTCCCAATCCCGGTCCTGCAGGACCGAGCTTTGTGATTGCTTGACCGCAACATCAACTGAAAAGTTGCAATTTCAGGACTCAGAGACTCGATCCCCGGGTCCCGAGTTTGATTTAGAAAATAGATATAAGGGGATGGGGATGGGTGCCCAGAGGAACCCCATCCTGGGGTCAAAATAAAAAGAAAATTTTTTAAGGCCACCGGTACCACAGGAGTCCTGTGGGAGTCAGCGAAGCCTCCCGTTTGCCCCTGAGGTGGCTTGCCACCAGGCTGTCAAAGGTAGAGCTGTTTGCCACTACCAACGGGATAGTGGATCTCTGCCCTAGGCTAACTAGGCACTTTGTTTAGGATGGTAACATCCCAATCTCCCATGTAAATAATTTGCTTGAACCACATTTTGTGATTTATTTCTGGGTCAACATGCTTTAAATCCACCATTTGCCCAACATTTATATGAAATCTTCCCAAGAGAGCCCCAAAATACTATAAAGTTGATTTTAAATCCTAAATAATTTCGACTAATGTAAGTGGGCCAGTGTGTCTTGCAAATATCTACTTGCTGCCGTGTGTAGTTGGTTCTTGAAGGGTGTCTTCAAATCTTTTCCAGACTTAACCATAAACCCATCTGAAGCATCTAGTTTTGTTCCGCTACGATTTTACATTTGATTATGCACAGATGGTTTTATGGTCAACCCTAGTCTAGGTAAACTTTGTATTTAATTCATATGCAGTTTTTCTCAAAGGTACACACCCAAAAAATTCAAAAATCCAAAGTTTCCCATAAGGTTTACCAACAATTCCTTTTTTGCGAGTGGATGGGGAGAAGGGAGTGTAGGTTATTGGGGACCCCCATGAAGTTTTTGGCCTGGGCTGCACAGATGCTTCTAAAGATTCTGCTCCAAGGATTCTTTGTGAACCTCATGCAAGTCAAAATGCTACCTCAAATATGTCAGTGAAAACGTGTGGAGTAGTTTTCAGGCTTTTCCAACCCCTGCTTTATGAATTGGGACCAATGAGACTGTTTTTTCATTTCCCCCTCTTCTAAGGTCCCTAACTCCAAAGAAAGTCAATGGGCGTGCATAGTACTCCAATTCCTACCAAATGTTTGCATATATTCTACTGTTATTTTTCACTTTATCTATTTTTAGAGTAGTTATACACCACAAACGCATATGAAAAAGTAATTTTCAGAATAATATCTAAGAGCAACTCATTTCTGGTTGAGACCCAAGCATATGTGGTCCAATAACATATCCCCAAAAGCACATATCAGATGAAAAACTGGATTTAGGCCACACGTATTTCAGATCTGAAAATAACCAACTAGTAATATGTTCTTCGCAATACGTCCTTACAAGTAAGGAACATCAACAACTGAACTGCTTTCGGAATGTATGCTGATGCTGCATAAAAGCTTGCCAGCTTACATGTATATCCCTATTAAATACTAAAATTTTACAGAGCTACCAGAGGACAATGGCCACTATCTATCCATATATTACAAGAAGCAACATTTCTTGGTGGCACTCTTTTTTTTTTAGAACACAATTTTATTCATTTTATTTTGCAAACAAAAGTGATTATCACATATACCAATTACTGTGATTATCTATGAATGATTTAATTCTGATAAACAGAAATAGTACAAAGCATCTAGATTTCTGTTTCCAATTCTTCAATGAAAAAAATTGTTTTACTTCACAGGCGCTTGTGAAAAGGTTGCTACCCAAATCTAATGAGTGCATTGAAAGCACCACTAAGTAACATACTTTCTACCCGACAGAACCACTTCTTGTTTATGTACTCATACCCAGGTTCTGAGGGACATAGGGTTACCCTATTATTGTTTAACCAAGTCCAAAGTAAGCCCACCACTTCACCCAGATCTTAGTGTGTTTCTGCAGGCACCCAGCGCCTGGTAAATTGGTTGTTCTATCATGGCGCACCAGTCCATGCCCACCCGCCATTCAGCTAAGGTGGTGAAAACACATGGGCTGTTGGAGTGCTTCCTCCTGCCACAAGTGGCGAGGTGCGAGGTAGGTGGCGTGCAAGTAGTACAGCTGGATTAGTTGTAGCCTGAAGGAAATGGCAATCACTCATGGTGCCGCACGTGCATCTCACCAGTCCACGTCCTGCAGATGGCCCACCCATCCCTCCCACTTCTGTTTGAGGGAGAGGAAGTCCCCTGGGGTATTAATCACCAGCGTACGGTATGGATACAAGATCGGCCCTTTGCCAAGATGACCCACAAGCACCTTAACCTCAAGAGGGTTAAATTCAGGTAGAGTGTGGAATCCCGCAGATGGAAAGACGGGGCATGATGTAGCTGTAGGTATTTATGAAATTGGGAACGCGCTAAGAAGTAATGTTGTTGCAGGTACACAAAGGAGCAGTGATGTTCGCCATGCCAGACATCTCTGAGGGTAATGAGCATAATTCTCTTCCATCCCTTAAAGCCTTCAAGCTGGGCCATGTGGTGCAGCCAGCGTCCCAACCACAGAGGAGTAAGTTCCGTCAGTGTTTTGTCCCAGCCCCTAAAGCGTAACGGCACCTGCCATACCTTGATACCACCATGATCAGGTGCGGAAGGTGACAGGGTATAGGACTACAGTACGGCAGCGCCATTATAGTATCCAGGTCCAAGTGGGCGAGCTCGAAACAGTAAGCTGGATTATCTCAACCACAGGTCAGCCAATTGTTAATGACCACCAGCTAAGACGCCCAGTAGTAGAGCCAGAGGTGGGCATCCCACGACCACCCTTGTATGTTGATTGCATGCCACTACTGAGTGCTAAATGGGGTTGGTGGTTCGCCCACAAGAAATTACAGATTGTGGCATTACATGTACGAAATCAGCTCTGCAAGATATCAAATGGAAAGTGTTGGAGGGGATAGAGGAACAAATGAAGAATCATTATCTCGAATAAGGCTATTCTCTTCTTCATGCTGAGCAGAAGTCAATCCTACTTCTGAAAGTCGCGTTTCATGCTTCGAACGAGGGGTGCGAGGTTGAGGTGCCAGGCCAGGTCTGTGGAGATATGGAAGCCAGGGTATTGGAAACTCAGCCTCCGAATGGGTATGGATATTGCCAGTCTATCTTGAGGTGGTCCCGGTGGAACTAAACCAGGAGGGACATATTCTGGTTTACTCTGAGCCCAGCTTGTGGAGGACTAGGATCACCAGCACATGGGATCCCGACAGATGAGGATTGGTGAGAAAGAGAAGGATATCATCAGAATACAGTGCAATAGTGTCCTCAAACTGGTCAGCCCACCACCATCCCTTTGTCCCGGCATCAACACAAATGAGATGTGCTAGGCATTAAATGGCAAGGGCATAAAGAATTGGAGAAAGGCAGCATCCTTGCCTAGTGCCCCTAAATATTGGGAGTACTCTGTTGATGTGCACCTGGGCCTGTGGGGCAACATAGAGCATATTTACATAGGACCTGAACCAGGTCCTAAGGACATCTGTGACTGGAAGAAAATGCAAGTCTATGTGAGAGAACGTCTCGTGTGTGGCTGAGGTGTTAGTGTATTCCCGGTCCTTAGAGGATCCATACATACCAGGCATCACAAAGCCCCAAGGAATCCATCCATGATGATAGCTGCCAGGTGTAGGATAACCTGTGTGTTGTAGGCATGTCAGAGCAGACAAGGAGTGGAGCGGGTGAAGCATTAAAGTCCCCACTGAGGGTAGGTACCCCAGAGGGAAACGCGAGGAGTACTCCCCTAAGTGCTGCTAAAGCCTGGGTTGCGGACTGGGTCAGTATGTAAATACTGAGAAGTCTGTAGGTATTTTCCTCCAAGAGACTCTCCACCCCCCAAAACAGTCCTGGCCATCAGAGATTGTGGCTGTCACTACCAGTGAGAAAGACCTGTGGAGAAGCAGTGCCACCCCTCTAGACCCTTTAGTGAATCCCACATGACAGACTCTGACATACCCAAAGCCACTTCAGAAAGAGGCAGTGAGAGCCCAGAAGCTGGGGTTCTTGTAACATCAAGATGGCAAGCCTGGAGCGCCTAGTTTATTGGAGAATGAAAGTTCACTTAATGCTTTCCAGAAGGTCATTCACGTTCCAGGGCAGGACTGTAAAGTGTGGCATTGGAATCAGAGACCATTGTAGTGAAAACAGAGGCAGCAGGGCCCAGGAGCCAATTCAGGCGTCAAGAGGAAGGGAGGTAGGCCACCACTTCCAGTCCAATCAGTGCCTAGTGTGGTGTACATCTGAGTGAAACGGTCAAGAACAAAAGTAGAAATAGAAATTAATGCAAAGATAAAAACCCTACCCCTCAATTCCCCCTTCCGCATATTTCTACTCTTGAAGCATCTGTTGCCCTAAAAAAACAAACCAGAATTTTAGGAGAAACATTGACATGGAACCTCCTCCAATGTAGGCTAAAGTACGGCTTTTTAGTGTCTAGAATTATAGGTATACTTGCATGTTGCACCATGCATGGAACCGCTGCCAGGGTCAAAGTCAGTTGCCCACAGCAGGTTGCCGCATGCTCAATGTTCGGGCATGTGGGAAGATCTAGTGGCGTATTTACAGTAGAAGTGGCGTAGCGCGGCATTAGCCTCCTTGACTTATTGCTGTGCTCCGCCACTTCTGAATTGCAGGGCTGCACTGTATTTAAGAAGATACAGGGCATCCCTGCATTTCCCCCTGAGCTGGCGCTGCACTATAGTGCAAGGGTGTCTGCGTTGCAGGGGAAGATTGTTTATGTGCAGGAAGGTTTTCCTTCCTGCACATAAACAATCTTTAAATGGTGTTCTGTAACTTTTGTGTGTGCTGCTTAATGCAGCACACTTAGAAGTTGTAAAACGTCACGTTTCTAAATTGTTTATGTGCAGGAAGGTGTCCCTTCCTGCACATAAACATTCAATGGCGTTTTTATGTTTCCTTTGTGCACTGCACAACGCAGCACATGTGGAAACAGCAAAAACAAGGAAAAATTTAACATTTCTCCTCATTGGGCCAAGGTGAGAGCATGTTTTCCCTGGTCTTAATTTTGGCACTGCCCCATATTTACGCCACCCTTGTATATATGGGGCAGCGTCAAAATCAATGGGTGTTGTGGTGGATTGCCACAGCAACACCTATTGCCCTCCCCTTTCATATGTGAAAGGGTGCCTTATTTACATTTACAAGACAGCGTTAAGCCACCTAAAGTGGCTTTATGCTGCCTTGTGAATAAGGCAAAGCCCCTATCACCACCACAACGTCGTGAAAAGTGACGTTGTGGTGGCAATAGGGGTTTGTAAATATGTCCCTTAGTCTGTTGGTTGGAGTCCAGGGTACCAGGTACCCAGTGCCAGTGTCAACTGCGGGAATGGAAGCTGCCGAAACCCGGGGAGACAGATGGGCTGCGAGCATCCTTCCTCTCCCTGCCCATTCTTAGGCCTCTTCCGGGGTTTCAAAGAAGAGGGTCCTAGAGTTATGAATCACTTTTAGTCTTGTGGGTAATATGAGCAAATATTGTACGTAAATGGCCCGTAGTTTCTTCTTGACCTCATCTTAGGATTTCCTCCACTTTTGAACAGCTGGGAAAATCATGATGTGATTGAAGTTGTGGGTCAGAGCGCCGGCTTGTTGAGCTTCACGGAGAGTCCCTTTCCTCTCCCTCTGTAATAAAGAGCATCTGCTATGAAGGGACGAGCAAAAGCCCTGGGGGGGATGTTGGGTCAAGGAGCAGTGTGCCCTTTCAACAAAAAAGCAGGTTGACAGTTTCCCCTCCACCGTCCAGGATGAGATCCAGGTCTCAAGGAATTTCTCAGACTGTCAAGTCAAGTCAAGGAGATTTGTTAAGCGCACATATCACCCGGAGGTCTCATGGCGCTTGTGTACTACTCCACTGGAGCTGAAGGACAGATAAAGAGACGTTATAGATGATCAAATAGCCAAGTTTTTAGTTCCTTGCGGAATCGATTGTGATCTGTTACAGAAAGTAAGTGAAATGGGACTTTATTCCAGAGAGTGGGTGCGAGAAAAGAGAAGTATCTCCAGCCATTCCTGGCAGTACGAATTTTACATGGGGTGAGAAGAGATTTGGTGCTTCACCTGAGCGTCCTAGTTAGCTGGTACCAGCTGAGTTTTTTTGCGAAGTAGCTTGGTCCGCTTTCGTACATGTCCTTATGCACAAAGCAGAGGATCTTGAAACGGATTTGCTTCCTAATGGGGTGCCAGGGAAGATTCTTCAAGCTAGGCTCCAATGGAGACCTAGAGGGAAGGTTCAGTACCAATCTGGCGGCTGTGTTTTGCAGGACTTGAAGCCTAAAATAGAGTTCTTCATTGATCAAGGCCAACAGGGCATTTCCATAATCAATACGGCTTATGATTACTCCCTGGACAAGTGGTTTCCTCGATTCAGTTGGAATCCATAGAAATTTCTTTCATGGACTGCGCAGTATTCCATAACATGTACTGATTATATGATTTACATGATTTTCATTGACAGCTGGTTGTTAATCATTACTCCAAGGTTCCGCACCACAGGTCTTGGAGATGGACAGGACCCAGATTGTGGGGCCACCATTCATTCGACCAGAACTAATGTGCCCTACCGAAGAGAATGACATCTGTCTTGCTACCATTGAGCTGAAGATGGTTGGCCCACATCCAGTTATCAATGTGGGTCATGCAGTTTTTTAAGCGGATCTTTGTGTCGCTGGGATCAGGGCCTAGGGTAATCAATAGCTGGGTGTCATCAGCTTATGACACCACATCAAAATCGTAGGACCTGATCACTTTGGCTAGTGGTGTCACATAAAGATTAAAGAGCATAGGGCTTAGAATGGAGCCTTGCGGGACTCCCATCTTTACTGGCCGACTGCGAGAGACCATGGCCCATACTGTACAGTGGTAGTTCGATCGTTTGATAACTTCTCAGCCAGTCCAGGGCAATACCTCTGACACCCATCTCCTAGAGCCGTTGTTCTAAGATGCTGTGGGAGATGGTGTCAAAGGCGGCTGATAAATCCAACAGGATGGCTGACTGCCCGTTATCCTGGGCTAGTCTAATGTCAATGTGCTCCACCAGCGCCGTTTCCGTGCTCTGGGCGGCCCTGAAACCTGACTGTGATGGATCCAATAATCCGTAGCTCTCCAGGTGGGCAGTGAGCTGCTTATTGACCAGGGACACAAGTACCTTTCCAAAATAGGTAAGGAGAGAAATTGGACGATAATTACTGGGTACCTTGGGGTCAGAAGTTTTTTTTTAATGGGCCGGACCCTAGCTGCTTTTCATATGGCTGGAACTACTGCTTGTAAAAGCGACATATTAAATAAATCAGTGGACCCTCAGTTTGTTCAGAAAAGCCAACGAAGTGCAAGTTATTGTGCCTAGATCTGTTTTCTGCGTCTTCTTCACAAGATTCCAAGGTGGCAGCGGTGGCAATCAGTTTAGACACAGATCGTTTGAGTGCAGCCACTTCATCCTCCAATGTGGAGACCCTGCCTTCTGCTTCAGAGAACCTCCTGATGGCAGTCTTACATTTTTAGAAGTTCACAATTTGCTGAAGAGGGTATTGAAGATGTATGATAAATAAAATTGAATTTTCCAATATTCTTGTGTGTAGTCTTATGTTTAATAGAGGGAATTATGCAGAGCAAATTTCTATACTCTATAAACCCTTTTACTTATAATGGTGACAATTCCAATTAATCACTTCTGAATAGTTTCTACTGGACCGAATTTCTGGCTTATGATTTTAGGGACATCTTCTGAAATGCTATGGAGAAAGATCCAATTTATTTCTACTTCTTCTTGGAACTGGCTATTTATACTTATGGTGTCTGTTGGTTTTGCTTGGGGTGTCCATGCTTTTAGTACAATTACCTCTGTAAGTGGTCCAAGGGTATACTTTAAGGTACAGTGTGGTGCTGTGCCCTAATGATCCTCTTCCTTGTGTATGTGGTGGATTAACAGTTTTGGTGTTTTCAAAGTACCCTGGCCCTTGCAAGGATGATGTCGGTTGGCTGTTTTCCCTTCTTCCAGGTCTGCCAGGAACAAATGACCTCTAACATGCTGGAATAACCCATGAAGATACAGGCAGGTGTTTTAGATCTCACATAGTTAACACATGCACTGTCTCTTTGAGACCTTTTGGTTTCTAACATTGGGCTCAGAGGCAGGTCATTGGTTACATTGGTTAGCTTCATTGCTACTCTCATTTCCTCACTTCTTAGTTGTCAGCTACTATAGGCTCCCTTCCTGTTCATGTGTTTGTCCTTCCCCTGGAACTTGGGCTCAATACTTGTGTCCTTCCACAGCTAATTTTTGTGGGTACTACTTTTTTCTTTGTCATTTAGAAAACTGAGATGTATCTATCGTTTACTTGTCTTTCACCTATGCCCCTCCCACCTGCTGATCCTCTCTCTCACTTCTGTTCTGTTGTTGCCAGTTTGTCCCCAGTCCCTCCATCCTGCCCTTCATTGTCTGTGTGCTTGCTCCCAGCCACTCCTTCCCAGCCTCCATTGTTCATGTCACCCTGACCCTACCTCTGTGTCATCCCCTGGCTCTGCCTTCCTCAGGGTCATTTCCTGCCTTGTTGTCTCCTGCCCCGCTCCCTTTGTGTTGCCTCCCACTCCGCAATAAAAAATAAAGTGCTATGCCATGTCATACAATTTTTTTCCAACACCTTCCCTTTTCCATGTTGCTCCACCACATGCCCTTCCTGTGCGCTGCACCTCACCCCACCCGCCACACCAGCAATAAATAAAAGCACCATAATGCGATCAGCACTGGCCATATTGTGTCTTGCGAGTTAGCAATGATGGAACCCTTTTGGCTCCTGATGGGCTCTGTAGAGGTGTGATTTAGTGTTGGAGTGGAATGCAAGGAAGGCTGATTTAGAATATAGAGTTCGCAGTTACATCCCGAAGACTAAAGATGAGTAATACTAAGCTCCGTGTGTGGTGTTGTCATTTGCGGGTACCTAGGCTGGAAGAACGCTTCAAATGGTGACGAGATAGGGTATAAGTAACCTGAGGATCAACAGTGATCTCCTAGTCAGGAATGACAAAGTTGGTGAAACCATTGATGAATTGGTGGAGAGACTTGACACGCCGGAGGTGCCCAGAATGAATCAGTCATGTGTGTGAAAACTAAGCCAAAGACTGAAGGACACAAGGTGATGTCTACACGAAAAAAAAGTTGTGTTTTAGATGTGGATTTTCATTTCGAAACAAAGGTAAATATACCACCATTAGACCGATATGTGAAGGCTGTGAGAAGGAGAACCATTTTGGGGTGGTTTGCAAAGCAAAAGAAAAAGCAAGTGCATCACAGCGCGAATACAAAATGGCCAACGGAATGTTCCACAAGCAACGTTTGATACGCAGGCACAAGGCCAAGCAGCGACATCAGTTAAGACAAATCGGCACTGAACACGTGCGAATTGAGGAATTGAGGATACGGCTCTGGCCCTTCTCTCCGCCCTCCTAGAAGCAAGGGAGCAGACCATACATTGGGATAGTTTGCAGTCCAACTCCTTGTATCTCCTGTGTGGAGTACCGCAAGGTTCGGCCTTGTCCCAAACGCTTTTTAACATTTATGTTACCCCCTGGTCAGACTCATCAGAAAGCATGGCTTTACTCTGGTTTCGTACGCTGATGATTCCCAGCTTGTAATTTCTGTGTCTAAACAACCAGAGACAGTCGCCAAAGGCTTTCATACGTGTCTGACAGAAATGATGTGCTGGATGAGCTGGAGCTTTCTTAAAATAAACACTGATAAGACGGAGGTACTGGAGTTTGGCAAGGGCCTTTCACTGTGGAATAAAACCTGGTGGCCGATAGAGGCAGGTGATTGCCTTTGCCCCACCGAGAAGGTCAGGAACCTGGGAGTGATCTTTGATTATCAGCTCAATTTCTCAGCTCAGGTCAATCGTCTGACCTCCTCCTGTTTCTCCCTATTAAAGTGTTTACGGAAGATATTTCCCTTCCTCACAGGGTCACAGGGTAGCTTAAAAAACTGTTGTAGTAGTGCTCTTGCTTTCGAAACTAGATTATTGTAACACACTTTTAATGGGCTTTGATAAGTCCCAGATCAGGAAATTGCAATCACTGCGAAATGCTGTGGCATGATTGTTATTACATATCCCCAAAGGCCATTCTACCTCGACGGGCGTAAGGTCTGTCCACCGGCTTCCTGTCAAACAACGAGTAGAATTCAAGGCCCTTTGTTCGGTGCTCCAGGCTCTTTATGGTGGAGGAGCAGTGGAGATCCAGAAGGTGTTTTCAGGGTACTCTCCATCCAGAACTCTCTGAACTACAAATACAGACCTCATCCACACCCCTAAAATCCGTAGAGCAAGATGGGGGGTCGGAGTCTATCATTCTGTGCAGCCAAGCTATGGAATCAAATGCCTTCTAGCATGCGACTCCAAACAAATTGGTTGCTGTTTAGGAAAACACCGAAGACCTGGCTGTTCCCTCAAGACTAAAACTTAATTCTCTGGTTCTACAACTTAATCTCCTCCTGTTCACACACAGCGCCAAGACGCCATGGCATTCGAGCGCTCTATAAATATCTATCCTATCCTAACAAAGTCAGTTGTCATCCAAACCATCATCAAACAGTTCTTCTATATCAGTATCAAGTGAAATGGAAGAAGATTGTTGTGCCATATCGATATTTACCTGAGATAAGCATGTGCATGTTGGACTGGTCGCATGTGAAGAACAATGTTAGTCAAAGAAAAGTCAACATGCTAAAGGACTAAAGTATTTCAAACGCTGTCCGAAGACTACACTGAAAGTAAATGGTTGTTCAATACCTTTCATCATCGACAGTTGTGCTTTGATAAATATTATGCCTGAGAATAAATATAATGAATTGTCTCCATTACCACAACTTACGGAATCCAAAACCAAAGTGTATACATGGGCTGCGTTGACGCTGTTAGAAAGTCAAGGTTCATTTGTAGCAAAAATGAAACGCAAGAAAAGGAAGGTGCAAGCACTCATCCATGTACTTTAAGGTATAGCATCAAGTATTTGTCCATTCAGTTTCAGCACAGCTGCTGATATGGGACAGATTCCCATGAACTACAACATGAATGCTCACAATGAAATAGTGACCTGTTCTCAGGACACCCCCGCGCCGCACGGCCACCAGCTGTGTGAGTGCCCCTCGCCCCGCTGCTGCTCGCAGCCTCGTTGTGCTGTTTTGCCGCTTAGCAGAAGACAACTCAAGACCTGGCTGTTCGAGCAGTAGCGGACCCCTTCCCCCAAGCGCCTTGAGACCCTTCCGGGTGAGTAGCGCGCTATACAAGTGTTATGATTGATTGATTGATTGATTGATTAAGTCAATTCCCTTCATTGTTTCATGGTTTAGGAAAGCTTAAGACTATGAAAGTATAGCTGCACATTAATGAGGATGTCCCTGTTACTTAAAGACATAGATGAACTGCTTTTAATTTACAAGACGCTGTTGGAAAAGAACTTGAATTGTTACTTAAGGATGATATCATTGAGCGATCTACTGGTCCCAGAACATGGGTTTCTCTCATAGTGGCAGCACCCAAAAAGAACAGTGAAGGAGCTGTACGCATATGCGTTGACATGCGTCAGGCAAACAAGGCAATTGAACGAGAATGACGTCCAGGTGCAGACATTGCTGACATGATAACGCAATTAAATGGTCTGAAGGTCTTTTCTCACCTTAATTTGAATAAAGGTTATCATCGGTTGGACTTGAAGAAAATTGCAGATACATTACAACCTTTTCTATACATGTTGGTCTGTTTTGATACAAAAGACTATGCTTGTTGCATCATTGGCTGCAGAATTTTTTCAAGTCGTCATTCAACGTATTATACAGTCTGTTATTAATGAATACAATTATAGCAATGACATATTGGTTTTCAGAGCTACACAAAAAGAGTACCATAAAGCTCTCAATAAGTATGTTATTTACTTTCGGTTCCAGGTTTGACTTTAAAAAAATATATATATTTATTAATTTATATTCCATAAGCATCCCAACTAACTCCGCTCCCCATCCACCCACCCACTTAGGACTGGTGATATTTCATCAAGTATAAATTGTAGTGTAGTTCCTATCTTCCCAATAGGCTCTGCGCATTGGAATAATACCTACAGCAGTAAAGGCCTAGGCCAGACGTTAACTAGGTCTACTACTGTCGATACTAGACTTAAGTTTTGGGTTTGCCAGCGTAGCTCAGAGTTCGCTAGAAACTTTCTCGAATGTTCAGGAAAGAATTAACTCCCCTGATTAGACAAGAAGGGATTTAGTTTCTGACAACCATAGAACATGACAACTTTGCTCTCCCCTAATCAAGAGTGTATCTCCAGAGTCGTGTGAGCACAAGGCAATTATTTTACTCAGTCAGTACGTGCATTCTTAGTCTCATCAGATTGTAGAGAAAAGGAAGAGACGGGCGTGTTCAATAAAAAGGTGTTATTTATTGATCAGTCTCTTTTCTCGTACAAGAGAAATGGATCGATATTATTGCAATACTTATAGTTAAGTAAAGTGCATACATTAAAAGCAATAGTATAAAATAATACTGTAAAAACATTGATATGGTTTCTGAGCCATATGATGTTTAAAATGATTAAAATATATTTACATACACATATACATTTGACTAAACGTACTCAACTGGTGTTTCTAAATACGCCTACCCCGTGTACCTGACCTAAGTCTAATGCGTGGGCGGGAATAGAAAGTTACAGTTTAAGTTAAGTTTGTTTTTGCCAAGTGAATAACTAAAGAATTCTCTGTGAGGGGTTATTCAGCTCTGTACCTGGAAGTTAGGATGAATGAGGAATGGTATCTCTTTCTCTGGTCTCGATATTCCAGGCTGCCTGCGAGGGCTGCCCGAAAGCGCCGGTGCTGGGTCTCTCGGTAGGAGATAGCAGCGCGTCTCTCAGCGCGTCAGGAAGGCGGGGCTGCTGCCAGCGGGGTCTGCTCTGCTTCTGGGCTTCGGCAAGTATGGCTGCTCCGTCTTGTCACCACGCGTGTGTTTGCATAGGGCAAGATCGGCAATATTTATACCTTAAAGGTGCCGAGATTGACGTAAGGATGGACATAGATACGTCAATAAAGATGTCATACGACTTGCTCGTTAGCACATTCTTTTACTGAAGTTCTCTGTGAAATCAAAACAATGGCCGCACGGATTTTCCAGGTTGTCATAGGTTTGATTTGTTATGAGAACGTCGTATGCCTTATCAGGGGCTGGAGGAATGTCGCTTGTCTAATTAGATCTCAAGCGTTATGACCTAATCAGATAACACGTTCCTGTGCCGTAGTGTGACTGCGTCAGATAACGGTATCTGCATCATGGGGGCTTTTCTTGCCTCATGGGCTGACTGTTAGTTAACTTGATAGTTAGTTTAACCAGAATAGGGTCAGGAATAGGGGGATTGATTCAGAACCTATAGGAATACATGACACCCACTCCACGCTAACTATGGTCATATTTACTAATCTATGCATAGTATAACATAGTACAACATACTATAGAGTATAGTGTATACCTCCACCCCAAAATACATAAATGCATTTTGAAATTTTCAAATATACTGAAAAATTGCAGTCATATATATTGTATGCACTTAAGCTATGAATTAAACGCTAAAGTAAACACGCATTTGTAGACATTATTGCTTATTTGGTATATGAGAAATACACATGAAATGGCTCTTAATATGGCTATACAGAAAGAAAGTTCGAGACCATTTCATCACATAATAAAATATTTGTGAACATACCAGTGGGCAACTAAAGTTTATAAAGTATCTAAAAATAGAAATCTTAGTTCTCTAGGAATAGTTTCTTACTTTAAGCAGAAGATAAGTGTCCCGAAAATTTTGTAAAAAATAAATTGGGGCTGCTAAAAAATTGCTGTCCGTGAACTGGCGGGAAAAATTGTTCATGTGACTTTATTTTTAAAGTTGAAGGCCGAATTCAGGGAACGCCGTGTGCGAGCTTGCTCAAAAGTCTCTATTTCTGTTTTGGAGAGAACATCATATCATTAAGGCTTTCGAAAAAACTGTCAACAGCTTCATGGGAAAGTTCCACTAAGTCGGAAATAGGTGTAACCATGCATTCGTGCGCATGATTGTCTCCATTGACATTCTGATTTGCATTGCTGACAGAAGGTCGTACCTGATCAATGCTGCTTTCATCTTGAACTTCACTACTCTTCAATCGTAGTGGTGAAGATTCCACGAATGCCGTCATCAGGATTGGCAGCCTTTGAGGGCAGCACAAAGCGTGAACCTTGGTAGGAACCAACAATGTATCTGCATCCACTGGCGCATCCGATTGTAGCGTCAGACAGGTGTCTAACACGCATTCTTCTCCGCATAGCAGACATCTCAATACAGGTAAAACACATCTTTGCCACATTGGTCGAAATGATAGAAACCAAGTCATGTTCAGGTCTCTAAGCCGGGAGAGTCCCAGGATTTTTGATATCCGGTCCCGGTATCCAATGGCTAGGATTGTATCTTCCATTGTCGCGAGAGTTTGATCTGTGACATGGGTTGCCATAACGAAAAATAAGGACTAAGAATAGGATTCCTGCAATTAGTCCCAGGATCAGGGGAAGTCCGCCAAAAATCGAATGGACGAAATCTGGAAAAATACCCAGTATGGCTTTGAATGGTGTTAATGCCATCGAAAATACTGTCTTAAATACCTTTGAGACCCCAGTGGTATCAGAAATATTTAAGATTTCGCTCAGGATTTCCGCGAAATGTACGGGGGAATTAGTTGATAATAATGTATGTATCTCTGCAGTCGTCCTTGCGACTTGTAGATCATACGTTTCTTTTGATGACGTGAGCCTTGTAGGCGTCTGAAGAAGCACTGTTTTCATTCTGCTTAAAGTATCTATTCGAATAGAAGTAATTTTCAAACTGGGCCATGCCCTTGCCTCCCTGTCTGGAAAGGAGCTGGGGAACAAAGAACGTCCACAGCACTTGACCTTCGCAGTCGTAGTGACTAGATAAGGAGTCCCGGGCATAAGACTACAACATTTGCGGTCTACAATAAGAATGTTACTCCCATTATAGAGTCTTTGAAAGAATGGTTCTATTTCAGTTGCAGGTGCGCCTTGCTGGTGACATGAAAGGTTGTATGAATTCCCTTCACAGGCTCCATGCAAACTAATTCCGTTACACAGAAGCGTGCCGCTTAGTGACATAGCACAATTGTTGCCACTAAGAAACACTTTCTGTCCTTTATTACTGACACATGCATGTGAATAGGGCAGGTTCCAAGTTGTTTTAAGGTACCCCTTTCCCAATTTCTCGTACATGCCAGCCTGTATATATTTTTGGCAGTATTGAAACCTGAAGGTTGAGATTGGAATATTTATGATTCCGTGGATTATCCATTCACTGACAGGTCGTTCTGACATTGTCATTGGTAATCTTTCTAGTTTTTCAATGCTCAAGATTGTATAATCAGCACCCTTTTGCGCCATACCGATTTGTCTATCAGTAAGGTTAAAGATTTGGAATAGTGACGTTGTGTTGATTAAACGCCAAGGCACATAGCCTGAACGCAGATTTTGTAACGTCCAGCCAAGCTGTACAATAGAACGCAATTGTGACTGACCATGTTGTAATAACAGTAAGTCTTGCGATAATATATCGATTGCTGAAGACACAATGCTGTCCAATGAAAAAATTCTGGAGGACAGAGTCATTAACCCATTGTCCACTACAGAAAGTGATTTTTCCAAATTAATACGGTCAATTTCCCGTATTCTCTCTGCTGTTTCAATTTGATTAACCTTCCAGGCCTCATTGTATGCTGCATATACAGAGGCTGCTATGAAACGCTTTTGACGCTGTTTGCGTGGTCCCATTATGAAATCACGCAAGTCAGCACCATCAGTAAGTAAAGTTAGGTGTTGCTTAATTTCAGGCAGTGTGGAAGTTTGTAGCCATTGAAGGCATAATTTGCCCACACTGTAGGTTGTTATTATCCCTGGGTGATGTCTTTGGGGATATCTAGGGTCTGGCCTGGTCATTTTGAACCCCTGTGTTTTATTCAGGAATCTGTCTTGACAGTTATTTGTATCTGTGGGCCAGATCAACCATTGTTTCCAATCAGGATGTGTTCTGTTTTGGTTTAATATATGGTTTACGTCTATCTCTTCATCCGTATCAGAGCTATTGCTAAACATTGTTGGCTTTGGAATAGACGGTTTATTTAAATCTTTGATTTTGGCTAGGCCAAGACAGGTGGTTTGTTGAACAGTGTCATTTAAAAATATCATTTGTTCTGGGATCATGCAAGCTCTAAACAAAGCTTCTAAACCCTGTACTTGCCATTCTTTTGTACCCCAAACACTTTTCAAATCAACATTTTTGTCCCAATAATTAAATCCTAAAGTATTCATTTCTTCGAAGAATGAATCTGAATATATCAACTTTGTGTTGGTTATCATGGTTTTCATCCCTGTCTTGTTTGACAATTTATAATAAAATGTTTCAGCATTACTTGTGTTAAAACCTGAAAAATATGAATATTTGTCGTAAACGGTTCTTGAGCTCCCTTTTGGAGGTGTTGCACAATGTTCCCATTGATTATAATTTAAAACATTTCTAGGTTGTGCAGATTTATGTAAAAAATGGTTACCATAGTGGTTATAGCAATACATACTATCATAATTTGTAGAACCTTGCAAATAATCATGTTTTGTAAATTTAGCAGACATTACTAAGTCAGACATCATGTTATTAATGCTTTCGAATTCCCATTCATCAGCAAATGAGTTTGGTTTTGCAAAGTCACTCAAGGAGATCTTGATTTGGTGTGGGTATTTCAGGATCTCGACCGGACCATAAATTTCATAGTCAGTGTTGTCCCAGGCTACCCCACCAGGTATAGGATTGGCTGTGAAGTTGGCTGAAGAAAGTTCTCTTTTCTCGACGTGTGAAGATGTGTGTGGTTTGAGGACCAAGTTGATGTTCTGACTTGCTGTGTCCATTTTAGCATATTTTCCCTCAATGAAGCGTCCCAAAGTTAATACCATGATGAGCCAAAGTATGAGGATAAATGCACCAAAACCCACCCAAAATTCAATCCATGGAGAAATCAGATATGTTTCTTTCAGTTGGTTCAAAAGTTCCTTAGCTTTGTCTTTAAAGGATTTTGATGATGGCTGTGTCTTTGATTCACTGAGGCTTTCAGAGGAATCATCGAAGTTGATGAAGTAGCCGGATGCAGTTCTGTCAATTGTTCCAATTGCTTCAGGATTTTTGTTTCTTGCATTTTCACTTGGTACTTCATTATAGATTGGTGTGTCCCTGCTAAATGTTTTTATTTGGGTTTTCAGAGGTCTGAGTTCTATTGCATCGTTGCATAGTCCTTGTTGTTCTTCTGTAGGCGTTTCGAATGTGATGAGCCTCTTCGTTAGGACCTCTGTACTGGTAGCAAACCTTGGTGTTCTGCTACTTATTGGGAGTCCACTTGGCCTACTGTTTGTTATCGGCCACATGTTGTGGTTTTACCAGGTCGATGGATACAACTCGGTTCTCCTTTTTACCAGCAAGTGGCGGTAGTACAACTGATCTTGTCCCGTTGACAGACAAGACAGGAACTGCTTTTCTGTAAGAAGGCCCAAATTCCTTCTTTACCGCGATCTTCTCCCTGACTAGATCCCCGACTTTTGGAATCCAGACAGGTCTTGCTGGGACAGGTGGTGATTCTTCAGTGGTTGTTGGCTGTTGTTTCAACTGTATGTTGCTCAGGTCTTTTCTTGTTTTGTTTAAGTCCTGCAAAATAGCCAAACGGTCTTTGACATCAAAGCTTTTTTCTTTAACTACTGAAGTCTGACTGTCGAGGTCAGAGATAATCATTCTAGTTCCAAATAATAATTCGTACGGACTGAATCCCTTCAGAGAATTTCTTGGCAAGTTATTTAGACTACGTTGGACACTTATTAGATGTTTGACCCACCCATCTCCCGAACCTAATATCCTTTCCATTATAGATTGCTTTCTGCCTTGGTTTTTTCTTTACACCATCCCGTACCCTCAGGAAGGAAGTGAGAAGATTCCCGCTGGGCTGTGCTCATTTGGCCATGTTTCCCCCCCGGCCGGAGGGCTAGAGTGAAGACAATGGTCAAACGTAACATGCTCTTAGCGTATATGCCATTTAGACTCGCAAATCTTTGTATAACAGTCCGGACGTCAGCCGAGTGCTGGTGATCTACATTATAAGTGGAAACTAGCCTGTATATGTTAATCGCAAGCCCTGCTTTTTATTGGTCATATTATCTGCCTTGATACGACGAGGTATTAAACTGTTTCTCTCCCCACTGCGATCTCTGTTGCAGTTTGGGCAGTTTTTTACAAACATGGTGTAATGCAGGCTCATGCCTGGCCACCAGCACCGTGATTGTAATTCTTCCAGAGAATCTTTCAGTTTGAGGTGTCTGAGACCCTCGCCCATTTGTGCATCTGCGATTAACAAGCTTCTTCTGTCCATGTTTGGAATCACTCTATCCCCCACTCCAGGGATTCGAGCAAAAGGGACGGAGTTTGCATCGATTATGTATGTATGATTGAGTGGTTCTATCGAATCCTTTTCTGAAGCGCTGACAGCTTGTAATATTTCGCTGTCTATTTTTGTTTTTGACCGGGTGATGGCAGCTACGGAAGCCGTTTGCACAGCTGCCTTCGCGGCCTCATCAGCCAATGAATTCCCTGCAACGTGAACGCCATCACGTTGATGACTCAGTGTATGTATCACGTGAGTCTTTGGTAGTTCTTTTTGCAGAAGAACTACTTGTTCCCAGAGCATTTTATGCTTGATTGTGCCACCTTTCGCATCCTTGAAACCGTTCTGAAGCCAGATCTGCAAGTATTCATTGTAAGACTGAACGCAATAATACGAATCACACACTATGAGTGTGGGGAATTCTCGATCGGTATTTTCAAGCGCCATCTTGAATGCTAGTAGTTCAGCTCGCTGAGCTGTACAATCTCCTAGGGATTGTGTTTTAGTGAGGGATGGTTTAAATTTCCCTTCGTGCCAACGACCTTTAACAATCGCGCACGCAGCACTGTAAGCTTGTTTACCCCCTACTGCGGGTTGTGCTGATCCGTCTGTATATATTATACAGCCGTAGTGATCTAGAGGCAGAATTTCGGTTGGCGGAGGACATTCAAATTCATATTGGAGAAATTCTTGTGTTTTTAAGTAAGGATCAAATTCGTACACCACGTCTGTTGCAGCAAGAGAGTTAGCCCATTGTATCCATCTCGGATGGAGTGCTTTAGCATTTGGAATGCTTGCCTTTGTTACCGCTTCTAACGCTGGTATTGGTGTCACAATTACTATTCGTTTACCCTGTGCCAGGGCTCGTTCTTTTGCTATAGCTGTCTGTGTTGCTGTAAGAATTTTTTCCGTTGGGCTAAATTTCATTTCAGCCTTAGTGTACAAGTGTGATTTGAATGCAATTGGTACCTTTTCTCCCTCATTAGAGGTCAGGTATGTGAATCCGCATCTCCCTGGGATGACTCGAATCACAAGATTGCGTGTGTTATCACGTGTTTCTAATTTTGTTTTAATTAGCATGTCTGTTTGTAAGGATCTCAAAATTTCTGTGTGTGTTTGAGTCCAATTGGATCTTTTAAAGTCTGGTTTAATTAGATCATAAAGGGGTTTGACCCTTTCTGCGTAATTTGCAATGTATGTTCTTCCGAAATTTAGGAAGCCTAGAATTGACTGTAGGTTTTTTAGTGTTTTAGGAGCTTGGATTACGGCACATTTCTCTAGGAAATTGTCTGCCAGGCTTTTACCTTCACTTGATAACTCATATCCTAAGAATAGGACTGTCAGATGGGCAATTCTGGACTTTTTAAAGTTGAATTTGTAACCCTCTGCTGCGAACCCAAGTATTATGGTGTTCACTCTTTTCAAGTGAGTATCCAAGTCATCATCTGTTAAGTAAATGTCATCGACATAAGATAATGCTTCATTATCATATAGTTGTAGTAATTCTGTTACTCTCGCTGAGAATACCCCCGGGCTGTTCTTGTACCCCTGGGCTAACCGACAGAATTGCTTTTGAGTGCCATTTACTGAGAATGCAGTTAAATATCTGCTCTCTGGTGCTATGTTTTGACAAAAGAATCCATTGGAGATGTCCAAGGTTGTTTTGTATTTTTTGCGCACTATGTTATTCATTAGTGCAGCACTGTGTGAGTTTTGCACTGCAAAGGTTTTGCAACATGTGTTAAGGTGTCGGTAATCCAAAACTAGACGATATGAATTGTCTGGTTTGGAAACCGGAAACAAAGGATTGTTCATTTGTGAGGTGCAAGTTTCAATCACCCCCTGGTATTCTAGCTGATCTAGTATTTCATTTACCTGTTTTTTAGCTTCTTGCTTAATTGGGTACTGCCTTTGTGCAGTAGGTTGTGATTTTAACTGGATTTTGTGAGGAGGAGAATCCTCATCCCATCCTACATGATTTTTATATAAAGCAGGTGCTAAGGCCACTGCCCACTTTCTAGCAAGTGTGTATTTTTTATGAATCAGGATTTGATTCGAGAAGGCAGGCATAATTACTTCTTCGCCATAAGGGCACTCCCTGACAAACTCTGGTGGCCAGTCTTTTTCAGCTAGAAGGATGTCATAGCCCTTGGAGAGGTTATCCCAAAATAGTCCCCTTATTTTCCTAGTCTTATCTCCCTCTATACGTAATGTTATCTCGTATATCTTGTGGGGTTTGCTAACTCTGGTGTCTGCAGTTTCCACTTGAAGATATTCATTTGTGTCCACTGTCTCCAGATGATTCATAAGGACTTTGCGAGCTATGTTCACTTCTGCTGCGCTGTCTAGCATTGTCTGAGCCCACTCTCCGTTTTTCAGTTGTGTCCTCAGTATTCTCGGCATTGTTAACTACCTTGATACTGGCTACCTTCTTTTTTGGAAATTGTAATTTCTTTTTTTGTTGAGCAGGTTCCTTGTCTTTGGACTTGGCGTGCTCTTCTCTTTGTTCTGATCGTCCTCTTCTTTCCGATTTCTGCGAGGAAGTCTGAAAAGATTGAGAGGGACGTGTATCAATGTCTTGATATCTATCAGGTTTTTTAATATTATCCCTATTTCTGAGGTTATATCTTTTCCCAGAGGGGTCACTCTGAGGTGACCTGTGTCTCTGGTTCGGAGATTTCTCCCTTCGCCTAGGAGACCTTCCTCGGGACTGGAATTTCTTTTCTTTTGGATTGGATTGTTTGTTTCCATCCCAGTTCTTTTTTGGTGAATTATTATTAAAAAATATTTTTTCTGGACTTTCAGTCAGTTGCGGTTTTACTGGTATTCCACCTAAACTATCTCTACCTAGTTCTTCATAGGATTTTTCTATGATTCTGGCAATTTCAGCTGGTTGGTCTGCTATATCTGTCTCTTTTAACCTCTGGCGGATCGCCACGTTTGCTGCTTCACCTTTTATGTTGTCTAATAATATAGCCGAGACCTGCTTGAAGTCTTTCAGTAATTTCATACCAAGAGTTAAAGCTGGTTCTGGACCGTATTCATCTTGAATTTGTTTTAGCACATCTGGTATTACCGAAATGGATGGAACACCGTGCGTTTTTGTGTAGATTGAAGCAAAGACTGTACCCCAAGTGTCACAGTCCTCTATGTGTGGTGCGATTCCCATTGGGAGACATTTAGTCAGAATCCTGTGTTTTTCTAATGGGGTGGTGTCAGGAAACACCGCCTCTATTTGGGTGATTTTCTGTGCCAACCAGAATGGTATTTGTTCCCGTTTAGCCGGAACTTTACCTAGGCAGGATTGGATGTTCTGTGGTGTGATTTTATTTGTGTTCCCCTGGTGAGGGGTCAGCTGTGGAAGTTTAATCGCTGGCTGAATTGTTGAAGTCCGCATTACATACTGGACTAATTGTCTATGAATTTTTAGTAATTGTTTTAGCTGTATTAACAGCTCTCCTGTAGACATCCCTTCGATGTCTGGGTGTGGTGTGTATCCGGCTAAGACCGGCCACGTTGCTCCTGGTCTACCTAAAGGACCGAGCCTTGTAATGTGATTGTTATGTATTAGGGCGCCATCAAATAAGAGCAAATGCTCTTGGAATTTGAGTGGTACTTCCACCTCCTCGAAAGGAGTGTAAATGTCGGGTGGAACCTCTATTTTGTAATAGTGGAAGTACTTTGTTACAGCATTTGCTGCTGGAAAATGTATCCATGTATAGTATACCTCTGTCTGCCGATATTCGTGTGCCTCAATTACGAATATGACTGTGCCACCTCTAGGTGTCAGTCCATTTTCTATAAGTTTTAAGGTTATAGATTTCCTTTTGGCGACCGGGATGAGTATTATATCCCCGTCCGCATCTAGTGCTGCAGTATCAGCTGCTACTATTTCAGCTGCTAATCTAACTGCCTCTCTTTCTTCATCACTGTCTCCCATTTTACCGACAGGATGGTATTATGTTTGTTTGCAGATCAGGTTTCTTAATGGAACAAAGATTAGATGCACAATATTTTGGAACTGTTTATCCTTCAACGTTGACTAAACCAAGAACCTTACATAGGAGTTCCCTCCTGCGAGGTTTTGGAGGATATTACCTTTCACCCACTCCAGACGTCTTTGGAGTATTTGGGAAAAGGGGTCTGAGTGAGAAAGCACGACTGAGTTACTCTAAATGTCTTACGTTAGTTTTATCGCCCTTTCCAAACGCGTTGGGCGCCATGTAGTGTAGTTCCTATCTTCCCAATAGGCTCTGCGCATTGGAATAATACCTACAGCAGTAAAGGCCTAGGCCAGACGTTAACTAGGTCTACTACTGTCGATACTAGACTTAAGTTTTGGGTTTGCCAGCGTAGCTCAGAGTTCGCTAGAAACTTTCTCGAATGTTCAGGAAAGAATTAACTCCCCTGATTAGACAAGAAGGGATTTAGTTTCTGACAACCATAGAACATGACAACTTTGCTCTCCCCTAATCAAGAGTGTATCTCCAGAGTCGTGTGAGCACAAGGCAATTATTTTACTCAGTCAGTACGTGCATTCTTAGTCTCATCAGATTGTAGAGAAAAGGAAGAGACGGGCGTGTTCAATAAAAAGGTGTTAATTATTGATCAGTCTCTTTTCTCGTACAAGAGAAATGGATCGATATTATTGCAATACTTATAGTTAAGTAAAGTGCATACATTAAAAGCAATAGTATAAAATAATACTGTAAAAACATTGATATGGTTTCTGAGCCATATGATGTTTAAAATGATTAAAATATATTTACATACACATATACATTCGACTAAACGTACTCAACTGGTGTTTCTAAATACGCCTACCCCGTGTACCTGACCTAAGTCTAATGCGTGGGCGGGAATAGAAAGTTACAGTTTAAGTTAAGTTTGTTTTTGCCAAGTGAATAACTAAAGAATTCTCTGTGAGGGGTTATTCAGCTCTGTACCTGGAAGTTAGGATGAATGAGGAATGGTATCTCTTTCTCTGGTCTCGATATTCCAGGCTGCCTGCGAGGGCTGCCCGAAAGCGCCGGTGCTGGGTCTCTCGGTAGGAGATAGCAGCGCGTCTCTCAGCGCGTCAGGAAGGCGGGGCTGCTGCCAGCGGGGTCTGCTCTGCTTCTGGGCTTCGGCAAGTATGGCTGCTCCGTCTTGTCACCACGCGTGTGTTTGCATAGGGCAAGATCGGCAATATTTATACCTTAAAGGTGCCGAGATTGACGTAAGGATGGACATAGATACGTCAATAAAGATGTCATACGACTTGCTCGTTAGCACATTCTTTTACTGAAGTTCTCTGTGAAATCAAAACAATGGCCGCACGGATTTTCCAGGTTGTCATAGGTTTGATTTGTTATGAGAACGTCGTATGCCTTATCAGGGGCTGGAGGAATGTCGCTTGTCTAATTAGATCTCAAGCGTTATGACCTAATCAGATAACACGTTCCTGTGCCGTAGTGTGACTGCGTCAGATAACGGTATCTGCATCATGGGGGCTTTTCTTGCCTCATGGGCTGACTGTTAGTTAACTTGATAGTTAGTTTAACCAGAATAGGGTCAGGAATAGGGGGATTGATTCAGAACCTATAGGAATACATGACAAAATAATCAAACGCATTACAGCATTTCATAATAAATACATATACATCTCAGATAACTAACAATTCTTTATCAAATCCTATGTAACTTTAAGTCCTAAAGTGACAAGTGCAATCTATCGTTTTAAGGCCCTGTTACTGAAAAAAAAATTCAAGGACATAAACCCTTAAATCTATCATGGTCTGCTTTGATCTTGTATCCACTCAGTTCAGTGGACCCAGATTCTCATATCTTTCCGATGTATACGATTCCCTTTCCGCTTGTATTTGACTTTTTCCAAGTTATATGTCACTAAAAGCCTGGGCAGCCATTGTTGGAATACCGGTGGTCTGGGGTCCAACCAGGCTGAAGCGATACAGAGCCTTAGAATTGCCAGTGTCCGTTCCCCATTTGATTTATCTCTAATATTCCTAATAAAATTACGTTGACAGATAAAGAGTATTTATCGATATCCTCAGGCATGGCAGAATTAAGGTAACCATAGATTCCACCGATTGAGATTGCTCTCCCTTTTAAAGTTCTTTCGATGGCTTCTATTTTCTCAAAAATAGCCCGTCCACCCACTTTCCGTAAAAGAAAATCTCTAACTTGAAGGAATTTAAAGAAGTCCTCCCAGTCAAGTTTAAATTCTTTTTTCATGTCCTCAAAAGAATGGAGGCCAGAGGGGGAGAAGAAACAACCCACCCAGTCAATTCCATCCCTGATCCATTTCTTCATATGGTAATCTCTAAAAGGCTCTGGTAGATTAAAATTATTAGATAAAGGAGTATAAAAGAATAAGATGCCAATTCCTAAACCTCTGCATACTCCAAACTTTAAAAACACTGTAAAGAGTCTTAAAATGAACTTTTCTATAATACCTGTCATTCAATTGTTAACATAGCCATCCCCAGGCCTCTTTCCCCATCAGAAGTTCGAAAGGTGGAGGCTCCACTATGGTTCCTATACTATCATCGTTCTCACATAGCAACCCTCGACTATAAATCAGTGTAGTACCCAAATAATATAATTTCAGATTTGGTAGGGCCCATCCCCCATGCTCCCTAGGAAAGGAGAAAAACCTGATTGCTTGTCTAGGTCTAGAGTAGGCCCAGATAAATCGTGCAAATACGTTTTCCATTATTTTAAGCCATTGAGGAGAAAACTCTAGAGAAATAGCCCAAAAAAGATATTACATTTTAGGGGAAAAAAGCATCCTAATTAGATTACATTTCCCACCTAAGGAAAGATGTAATTTATTTAAACATGCCCAAAAAAGCTTCCATATTACCCCTAACCACGTTATGTAAGCAGGCTGATAGATTAACTCCTAAGTACTTTGCCTTTTCCACCACCCCGCTATCTGTCATCTTAATTTTTCAATTAATAATGATCTGAGTCTTATCTTTATTCAGGGCCTAACTGAAAATATATCCAAAACGCCCAGCTTCATCTTCAATTGCCTTGATGGTGGATATTGGGCACTGTGTTACGAGGGCGATATCGTCCGCATAGGCCATGTTTCTGGAATTTGATTATTACTTTCCAACCTACGAATGAATGGATCAATAAAAAACGCAAAAAGCAGAAGGGAGCATGGGCACCCCTGCCTAGTTCCCCGTGAGATTGAGAATTTTTCAGACAAAATACCATTCACCATAACCATGGCTGTTGGTTCATCGTATAGTATTTTAACAGCCGGATACAGCTATCACCGATTCCAGTTCTTGATATTGCAGTCCAAGACCCTATCAAAGGCTTTCTCTGTATCCAGCAAGATAAGAGCCATAGGGTCCCCTGTGGAATCTGTGATGTCAAACAATGATATAACTCTTTGAATATGATCTGGCGTAGATCTACATATGAACTATGCGATCCGCATAGCAAGAACTTTCAAATAAATGTTGGAGTCACCATTTATCAAGGTTATCAGGTGATATGAGCCCGGATCAAGAGAAGATTTGTTTTTCTTTTTAAAAAAAACACCATTTTGGCTGAAGACCCTGAGTGAGAGGGTCTCCCACCACTAAAATATATGCCTAAATATTTGCTCATGATCTCATTTAGTTGGGGGGGATTATGTGGTAGAATTCTGTCGGAATACCATCTGTCCCAGCCGCTTTCCCTCTTGCCAAACTATTAAAGGATAAAAAGATCTCAGCTCTTTGAGGGGGATTATCTAGTTTCTCCTGATCCTCAATGGCAAACTTCAGACATGGAACTGAGTCAAGATAATCCCATATGTAGCTCTGTTCGATCTCACTACCAGCCATATAAAGCATTTGATAATACCGCCTGAATGCTTCCTTAATCAAATCTGGGTCCATAATTTGACCAAGAACAAGATCTTTGATCTCCCGAATTAGGTTAGACATTATTCATTATCTAGCCCGAATTGCCAAATCATGTCCAATCTGTTCATTAAGTTTGTAAGTGGCTTCCTTCTGAGTTGATAGCTTATCCATAGCTTTATTGACCAGGACGTCGACAACAGCGGCTTTTGCGACAGTCACCCGCCGCTGCTCTACCTCCACATCCCCTCCCCCCTGGAAAGCCTTTACTAGACCCTTTTCAGCCACAGCCAGATTATCCTGTAGGTTCTTCATTATTTGTCTGACATTTTATTATATTTCAGTGAGAATATCAATGTTTCTCCCCAATTCCTGCCTTCATAGTGTCCCAAACCATCTTGATTGATGTGCTCCCTAGATTATCACCCAGAAATACAGGGATCCACTGCCCCATATGTGTTCAGTAGTCTTCATTTAATAGTAGCATTCTTTCAAAAGTCCATGTGCTCGGTTTGACATTAAAAATTGCAAATTTTAATTCCAAAACAAGTGGATTATGATCTTAACCGTGGGGCAAATTTTTAATTAAGTGAGCGTGGCATACAGAGGTAGTGCTCAAGATGGCCGTTGGCCGACAGAAGCATCGAAGGGGTTATAAAACCTGCTGCAGTTTCTCTATACAACACTACGTGATTAATGCATTAGATATGAACACATAGTCTAGTCTAGCATGTGACATATGAGGACTCCTGGGTCTAGTGGTTTCAAAGAATGCCAGAAATCGACAAAAGCATGCATTTGACACTAGCTCTTCAATGCCAGAAATACCTTAGGCTTCCTGCCTGAATAGCCCCACCGCGCCTCCAAGGACCAATCCGTTGGTAAATTAATATTACAATCTCCGCATAAAATAATAGGGAGAGGTCAAAAGGCAAGTTCATTAGAGATTGTATCAAAAATGCAGGGGTCATCACTATTACTCCCATATAGTGTGCATATTGTCAGTTTCCCTCCTAGGCTAAGTTGGCATTCTGTTATAACCCACTGCCCAAACTTATCAGATTGTGACTGTATAAATTTAACCCCACTACCTCTGGCCAGAATAGCTACACCCTGCACCCTTGCACCTTGCGTCCTTGCACTAATTAACGTATACCCCAATGACTTCAATAAATGTTGTTGTGCCCCTTTGATGTGTGTCTCTTGTAAACAGATAATATTTGCTACAAACATTCGCAACCCAACCGAGACCCTCTGCCTTTTCTTGGCGTCATTAAGTCCACAGATGTTAATAGTGGCCACTTGTAGTTTACCCATAGATAGTTGCTATTTCAATCTGCATCATAAAACACAGAGATTCCAGACCAGCCCACCAAAGAAGCCCTCTATACATTTCAATGAGAATAATACCCATGATTACACTATTTATCTTTGTCACCAGCATGTAGACCCCTTTCTCCCACCCATCCACCTACCCTCTTACCACCCCCCACCCACCACCAAAACGTAGGCTACTAGGCTCAACCATGAGCCTCAGTGAGGACCTCTGAAGCCACTCCTCCTGACCCTCCCCCTCCCTCACCTCTTCCCAGACTACCCGATGTGATCAACTATTACATAAAACACATCTCAGATACCGAAATTTCCAACATATAGCCAGTAGTATTCAATCTAATTTTTTGCAACAGGATCCCCCACCTAAAATATCATCCAGACATTTCTGCGCCTGAACTTCAGAGGTAAAGCTATGATTCTGGCTCCAAAACACTAGTTTCAGCCTAGATGGGTTCTGTAAGAAAACCACTGCTCTTGCTGTTAGAAAGGAAGTTATAATTTGTCACCATCTCCTCTCTATGGTAGCATGCCCAAAGTCAGGTTTAGAGAAAAGCGAGATCCCTTCGAAGCTTCTCTTGGCATTGTGTCATGCTAAATCATAAACTGCTTGGCGTAGAAGAAAGGCCCCAAAGTAAACTAATATTGCACGGGGTCGAGCAGGTTCAATGTATGTTTGTCTTGCCATTGCCAAGGGAAACCGATGGCCATGCGGGACCTCCTTGTTCCAGTCCCAGGAAGATAGTTCAGGGAGAGAGCCTTTCAGCAGATTTATTACATATTTTCTTATATCACTACCCTCACTGTTTCCGGGAATCCCTAATAGCCTTAAATTATTATGGTTCCATCGGTTTTCATAGACCTCGAGCTTCCACATAACATCTATTGGGACACCCTCCTGTGATGTTGTCTGGGTCTTCAACATTGCCACTTCATTTTCCAGGGCTTTTGTCTGAGTCTCGACCATACAGAGCTTCTCCGAGATATCGGCGCAGATTTTTCCAATTTTCTGCACAGACCCTTGGATTTTTTTTGCAGCTAAGCATGCCTGTCAATTATCATTTTTTACATCTTCTTGAAATTTTCTCAATGATTGCAAAATTAGTGATAGCAAGAGTTCAGTTGGTTTCCCATTACTTAGGAGCTCCCTCACTGACTTGTGGCTTCAGCTTGAGCCATTCATCATTTCCCTTTTTATGTACAAATCCGGCTCCCTGGGGAGAAAATATGTTCAAGATAGATGGTTGCGACCCCCCCAGGCTCTCTCACTGTATTGTTTGCTCCCTGCTGAACTTTCTCCACTTTTTCCCCCTTACCGGTGCGTAGTTCTCCCTTCTTGCCACCGGACTTAGTGTCTATAGCCTCCCATCGCAGTTGCAGAGTTCCTGTAGTTGGGAGCGTCGCTTATTGTTTGCCACCCTTACCGCGAAAGGCCATGGTCTTTACCCCTGCAGTCTCCTTTCCTGCGGCCGAACAGAAATAGAGCAGGTTCAAACCAGATGCTGCCGCTATCGCAGATAGCACCAGCCAACTGAGAGCCTCCCAGTGGCCGCAGCGGACTCCGGCTTTTCTGTGACTGAAGCTGTTTTGGCGTTCTGCTTCCCTGAACCGTACAGCGAGATAATCCGAGTGCATACTCCTGAAAAATCAGTTCCGAATTGGCTACAGACTCATTTCCGAGGGTAAAGAGGTAAGTGGTGGCCTTACTCAGACACCATCTTGCCCGAGCCGCTACCTTGAATCTGCAGGTTTGACTTTGAATGCAGATAAATGTGAGTTCTTTCAGAGACAAACTTAAAATTCTTTGGCCATATCTTTTCTGATGGTGTATGGCACCTGATTTTGCTAAAGTACGAGCACAGCCAAATGCTGATCTCCCACCAGAACTTTCTATGATTCGTTCATTTCTTGGCATGGCCAGCTACTGTTCCAGGTATATACGAGACTTTGCCACTGTAAGTGGTCCATTGAGAGAGCTGACGAAAAAGATTGTTTCATTTCATTGGTCACATGAATGAAAGAAAAGTTTAAAGAAAATAAAACAAGCCATTGAGAATGCTACTGAAATGGTACGTTTCAATCCAAAACTTCATACAGGGGGAGGAGCTTCGTGCGCAACCAAGATGGCCGCATGAGCTTAGGGCTCCCGAGACCCTCGTAACCTCCCGCATCTATCCTGTCGTCTATCCTGTCCCCCATTGATGTTTCCGTGAAAACGAACCACGGGTGAGGCGAAACCTGCTTTCAGATTCCGAATCGGACCCCGGGAACCGGTGTTGCGGTGCTCCGAAGATTGCGGCCTACGTCTCCGTGATGTGGAGTTGGCATGGTGCCCGAGCTGTAGTTGAATAACATCGGCCTGAGGGGGCAGGGTCGACCGGTCCGGTTAGCTTTCACTTTCGATTTGTCTTCCAGAGAGATCTTTGACTGGGAACAACCCCCCCGTGCCGAGGGCTGTTCTCCTGCGTTGCACTTGGTTGTGTTCTTTTATTGTCTTGCCGGTTTTGGGACGACACTTGGCCTGTGCCCACTGGCTGAAGCTGGGCCTCCGCTCGGGAGTCCCAGGGGCCGCCATCTTTCTATTTAATCTAGCCCCTCCAAGTCGATCAAATCCCGCAATGGCGGGGAAACCGGAGGGGGAAAAGCAGAAATTTAAGACCACTCGGCGGGGTGGCTATACCCAGACTAACATCATGGATCGCTATGCTCAGGCTAAGGGATCTCCCGGTGGACCGGGTAGGTTGCTGGAGGACACGAGAGATCCACTGACTTCGGCAACAGAGCTGACCCTGCAAGACATTATGGCCGCTATCGATGGGATCAAATCCTCCCTTGGGCAACAAATGGAGACTCGCGCCCACAAGCTCGATACTGTGGCGATAGATGTCAACCTGATCCGTACGTACTTGATGAAAACGAACGAGAAAGTCAAGTCGTTGGACATTAAGACTTCCAGTCTGACAGGTGATGTCACTGACCTGCAGACGGAGGTCCGCAACTTGAGGGCCTCCAGTGATCTCTTTACGCGTCGTCTGGAGGATTTTGAAGGAAGGGCTAGGCGGAATAATGTTCGTATAATCGGGGTCCCGGAAAAGACGGAGGATCCAGCAGCTGACCTCTTCGTCGAAGATCTTATTGTTAGCCACCTTGCACCCAAGGGACTGAGTATGTTTTTTACGGTCGAGCGGGCCCATAGAGTTCCGGGCGGTAAACCAAAGTTGGGTGCCCCACCGTGGCCTATAATCGCAAGAATTTTTAATTTCCGTGATAGAGACGCTATCCTGCAGGCCTCACGGATGGGTGGACCTATAAAGTTTGAGAACACTACCATCAGCTTCTACCCGGACTTTACCCAATCGGTCCAGAAGCAGAGACTTGGTTTCCTAGGGGTAAAGAAAAGACTGCGTGACATGGGCCTTAAGTACGCTATGCTTTTCCCGGCCAAGTTGAGGATCGAACATGCAGAGCGGACCTATTTCTTCGATCGACCGGAGGAGGTGGCCGACTGGCTAGACACTCTGCTGAACCAGCATGCACAGGAGGAACAGTCTGGCGGGGCGGAAGGCGGACCGATGGAACAGGAATAGGCACCTGTTGTCTGGTTTCTGGGGTCTCTAGTGGGCCTCGAACTGTGGTTCGCTAATTCTGTTATGTGATTTGATGTGACATTCGGGGGGGTTGCGGGGCTATTGATGGGTCTCTTTCCTCCTCTGATTGACTTTTTGTAGCTTAGTTAGATGTGGGGGCGACAGGCACCCTGCAAGTTGGGGTAGCTTTCTAGTCTCACGCAGAGGTGCAGGGTGGGGGGGTTTGTAACGGGATGTTGGTGGGGGATGGGGGTTCTGTTGGGGTGTGTGTTTGTTTTTCTGCAAGGCAATACATTGTTAGACCTTCTGATCGAAGTGCTGGATTCTTACTGGGTTTGGAACTTCTTTCTCTTTCGGGATGGGGGGTTGGGGGTTGAAACTGATGAGCTGGAATGTGAATGGGTTGGGGGATAGGATAAAACGAGGGGGTAGTACTGCAATTGTTGAAACGTCTCTCCCCTGATGTGGTCCTTCTTCAGGAGACGCACTTGATAGGTAATACTTGTCATGCTATGAATAGGAAGGGGTATCGTTTGGTCGCCCATGCTGGGTTCTCCTCTGGTTCCAGGGGGGTTGGTATCCTTATTAAGAATTCTCTCCCGCTGGAGATCGACGCCACGGTCCTCGATGATAGAGGGCGCTATGTCGCTCATACGGGTAGGTGGGAGGGCCGGACTCTTTCCCTGGTTTCTGTGTATGTCCCCCCTGGCCTGCAGTCAACTACTTTTACGGACTTGGGGCTGGTTATCCTCGCTCTCCCCGAGGGGTCACTGCTATTAGGTGGCGATTTTAACGCTGTGGTTTCTGGTATGGTTGATCGACATCCACCCAGGGATCCTAAGGGGGCACAGAACTGGCTTCCTGATTTCATTGATACTCTGGGTCTGGTAGATTGCTGGAGATTGTTACACCCCGCTCAGCGGCAGTTCACATTTCATTCTGGCGCCCACGGTAGCCTTTCACGGATTGATTATGTTTTGGTGCCGGCTGCACAGGCGCTTTCTATCACTGAGGTTCAGCATTTGGCTCGGGGAATTTCCGATCACTCACCGCTATGGCTTCGAATGGAGTTGAATTCCGGGACCGCGGGGCGGGTAGCCCCGATTAACCCCTGGTATCTCCAGAAACCTAAAACTCGTGCTGACCTGGTAAAATCTCTTGACCAATATGTTCTGGAAAACGAGGGTTCTGTTTCATCTGCGGTATCGCTTTGGGAGTTGGTACATCAGGATCAATCCGGTTTTATCCTGCAGAGAAACACCGCCCTGAATCTTAGGCGTCTGCATGGCGTTCTCGCGAGGGCTGCAACGTTGCGTGAGCCAGCCATCTTGGCGTCGTTGGATGCCACGATGGCTCTTGATACCGTGGAATGACCATATTTATGGGCCGCGTTGGCTAAGTTTGGGTTTGGACCCGGTTTTATTGGCTGGGTGCGGCTTCTCTATGAGGAACCCCTTGCGCAAATTGTTGTGAATGGTCGTGTCTCTATTCCGTTTAGTCTTGGGAGAGGTACTCGTCAGGGTTGTCCCATGTCATTGCTTCTGTTTGCCCTAGCTCTCGAGCCCCTCGCTGCGTGGATCCGGTGGGAGCCCTCGATAAAGGGTATTCAGTGGTCCTCTGAGTTTGAAGATCACACCTCGCTTTATGCAGATGACATCTTACTGTACCTGACCTCGCCCCGGAAGTCATTGATGGTTTTGTGCGATGTTTTGACCTCTTTTGGTAGGAACTCGGACCTGATTATTAACTGGACGAAATCCTACTTATACCTTATTTCTGGTGACGTCCCTCTTCTGCCGCGTAACTGTCCCATTCAGGTGACACAAACGGGGTTTAAATACCTCGGTATCTTTGTCTCATTGGACCCCGCAACTCGGTATGAACAGAATCTTCTCCCACCCGTGACTAGATTGAAGCAGGACGTCGCGGGTTGGCGTAAGCTTCCGCTTTCGCCGCTTGGTCGTGCGGCCCTCTTTAAAATGATGTCTCTGCCTCGTTTTCTTTATGCTCTCCAGACCACTCTTGATTTAGTTCCTGCTAGCTATTTCCGTGCAGTTGAAGGTCTTCAAAGGAAGTTGATATGGGACGGTAGACCCCGTATTGCACTTGCCAAACTGACGCTTCCGTGGTATGATGGGGGTATTGCTCTCCCTGACATCAAACGTTATTATTGGGCGTCTCAATTGGGGGCCATTAATCATGGTATGTATGGTCCCAGATTGAACCCCGCTTTTGCTATGGATAGATCGCTGTTGCCCGGGGGTAATTACTATAGGGCGCTGTATTCAAAGTCGGTGGTTAAGGCTTTGTCGGGGCCTACGAAGACGGCAGTACGTCTGTGGCAGGATGCTACTAGCTCGATGGGATGGAAAGACCGCTTGACTCTAGTGACCCCACTTTTCGGCTCGGATAAGCTTGGTAAATTGTGGAAGACCAAGGGGTTCGATAAGTGGGACCTCATTGGTATTAGTAAGGTGGGAGACCTCTGGGTCAAGGGTCAGGTGAAATCGTTTGAGATGTTAAAGACGGAGCTTGAATTGGGTGACAAGGAGTACTTCCGCTATGTTCAAGTTCGCCATGCCTTGATGTCAGTTTTCCCAGTGGGGGAGGTAATTCCGGAGTCGTCCCCGCTTGAAGATATATTGTTGGACGGTCATGTGCCTGACAGTACTATCTCCCTTGTCTACAAAAAATGAATTAACAATAGGTCGGAACTCCTACTGCATCTTCGGGACTTGTGGACCCGTGACGGTCTCGAGTTAGATGACGAGGACTGGCAATCTGCGATCTCCTCTCCCAAGGAGGTCGCGATTCCAGCTCGACTCCGACTGGTGCAACTTAAGATCCTCCACAGGATATACGTCACGGGCCCCCATTTGGTTCGAATGGGCTTTTCTGAGGAGGGTCTGTGCAAGTATGGGTGTGGACAGGTTGGGATATTTCTCCATATTATTTGGGAATGTCATGAAGTTGCTGCCTACTGGAGCGGGGTGCATGAGGTAATGAAGGAAGTAACGGGTGTTGCTCTCTTGCCAGAGGCCAGGCGCTGCTTGTTAAATGTCTGGGAACCCACGGATTATAATGCAGCCCAGACTCAGTGGGCGACCCTGGGGGCCATGATTGCCAAGCGAGATATTGCTCAGTTGTGGGGGTCCCAGAGGCCTCCTACAGTCGAAGTATGGATGGAAAACATGAACTGGTGTATGTTCAGGGAAAAAACGGTGTATTTGGCCCGGGGCCGTCCCCGGAAGTGGTGCAGAGTGTGGGGACCTTGGAATAGTTATCGGGGGACATATGTACACCGCCTGTAGTAGATAACACTGATGTCTGACTCTCCCCCTGACCCCACATTCTGACTACTTCATTGTATGTGCATTGAGTCGGGCTCTGTCCCCCCTCCCTTTCCTTACATTGATTGCTGATTTTGTTGTAATGTTTTGTCCTTCCTCGTTTGACCTGGTACTTTGTATAACATTTCTCTTTTTCTCTGCCTTGCTTGTTTATATTTTAAATAAAAAGAAACCAAAAAAAAAAACTTCCTACAGGGGTTGTTGTCAATGCTAGCCCAGTCTGGTTAGGTGCTATCCTTACATAGCACAGTGAACACCAGAATGCTCGAATGCATATTGTGGCATATTCAAGTAGGAATTTGCCCCAAACAGACCATGCTTGTTCACAACCTGAAAAAGAAAGTTTAGCTACAGTATGGGCTTGTGAACATTTTCATGTATCCCTGTATGGAAAACCTTTTACACTGGTAACTGATCATCAAGCTTTACTAACAATATATTTGGCCATACAAATGCCAAGATGCCTTCTCGCATTGAACAATGGGGATTACATTTACAAGAGAACAATTATAACATTGTGCATCATCCAGGGAAGGATCAGAACCCTGCTCACTACTTCTCCAGAGTGCCTATACAAGGTCATGGTACTCCATCAAAGACGGCTGAAGCCTATATCAATTGCATTGTAATATCAAACATCCCAGCTGCCATTTTGTTATCCCAGAATATCACTGCCTCTAGCCAACAAATATATACTTTTATTTGATTTCTTAAAATCATAAAAGGGTAGAACATACTGCCATGAGATATGCTTGGTAACACAGTTAAACTAGATTAAAATTACAGTAAAGCATTTTTTTTTTATTATAAATGACCAACATGTAATGTAAATAATTCCAAGGTCCAAAGGTTTGTGATATGATATCTCAACCCAAGGTCTTTCAAATTAGTTATAAACGTGTCTATGTCTCCTGCCTGCCTCAGGAAAAATTCCTATGCTAAAAGGGTGAGGGGAGGGAATACTTTTCATCTGTCCTTCTTTTTTAGTTCTTTTGTCTCTAAGTCCTTCTTTTCAAGTTGTTTTGCTGCTATGCCATGATAGTGATATACTAAAGTTGGATGATATAATCACACATCAGTCATAGAACCAACACCCTCGACCTCCCACCAGTGATGGTGAATATCAAAAATATAAAAATTTCAACGATGAACTGTCCATAACTCAGGAAGGAGTTATATTGCAAGGGTAGAACATCCTGATTCCAGAGAGTCTGCAGCAGAAAATGATTGAAGTGGCCCACGAAGGATATCGAGGATATCGTGCATTCAATGAGCAGGTTGAAAAGGAATTAAAGGCCTGTCATCAATACAACTGCCTTTCTACTAAAGTTACTCAACACACCTTAAACATGTCAAAACTCCCAAAGCATGCTTGAGAGAGAGTAGCCATTGACTTTTTCAGTCCACTTGACAACGGACATCACCTGAGGGTGATTATGGACGAATACTCACGATTTCCATTTACAATCTCTCATCTACCACTCAAGACTGAGTCATTGAGAGACTCAATGGCATCTTTGCAACATGGGGTATTCCAGCCATATTGAAATCTGACAACGGCCTGCCATTTAACAGTCATGATTTCAAAGATTTCTTAGAGCATCTGACTATATAAAGCATCAGGAGAGCACACCTCTGTGTCTACCGGCCAACAAACTTGTTGAGTGCTTTATGAGTATGCTAAAGAAAACAGTGCAGCATGCTACTCTTGAAATGCTCAATTTAAGAACTGTGTTGAATTTTACCTCAAGAGCTTATCGTTAAACCGCTCATTCAGCCATAGGTGAAAGTCCTGCAACTTTGATGTATGAGAAAGCAATGACAACCAAGATTGTTCCGTGGACCAATCAGGGAGAAAAGGATGAGGACACAACTCATTATAAGGACTTAGTTCATATACAAAAGACGACATGCAAAGAACATCGTCTTTAAGAGAGGAGATCGAGTGTTCACATGCTAGATGCAGAAAAGAAAATCTGATACTCCATTTGATGTAGAACCTTTTTAAGTGGTGTCTACCAAGGGACACATTGTGACTTCCCAGCGGCCTGGAAAGACTATTACCAGAGACTCTTCTCACTTTTGGTGTTTAACTCTTCGATAATGAGATCTACATGTTGAAGGAGAGACTAGTTCTGACACACCAGTGACTGCTGTTACCTCTCTGCCATCAATGTAGATCCTGGACATTGGTGGTGACAGTTGCCAGTTTCTAATTACAAGATCAGGTCGAACAATGAAAGCACCAAAGAGATTGATTGAAGAGATGAAATTATATATATATATATATATATATATATATATATATATATATATATTCACTGAAAAAACCATAGGTTATAGACCATATATAGTTAGGAATTAGCATTTACAAAACCTTGAAAATTCACTGAAAAAACCATAGGTTATAGACCATATATAGTTAGGAATTAGCATTTAAAAAACCTTATTTTACTCACACAAAACCATTGAAATTCCATATATAGTTAGTTGCACTAACTATATATCGCGCACCCGCAATCCACTGCTGATCATGTCACATATTACATCATTCATGACATGGTCAGTGACATCACTGATGACATCACTGATGACATCTCAAATGACATCACTGATGACATCACTGATGACAACATCCAGTGACTGTATTTTTCTGTAAAGTTAAAATATGTCTTGAGTGGATGTATAAGTGTCTGGATGAAGGATTTAGTAGGTGCATGACTGACTGTATGAGTGAGTGATTAAATGTGTCTCACTGAATGCATGGGTTAGTGACTAAACTGTCTTAATTTGTGCATCATTATGTCTGTTGTTCTGTAAACTGCTGCATGTGTTGATAATTAGCTATACGAGAGGCTATATGTGTTATTAATTGGTTGCCCAAGTATTTCTATGGGAGATTGAGTTTGTGTGGGGGTGGCTGTAAGGTGTGTGACTCTATGCATAGATGTGTGAGCAGTTTATTCACTAGGTGTATGAGTTCAAGAGTGCATGTGGAAACAGCTACATGGGCAGTTGACTGTGTGCATGAGTGTATTGATGAGTGAATGGATATCTCAATGCTACATGTCATAGTAAGTACATATGTAAAACACAGTACATGTGAGAGTTGGCATATATAAATAACTGTGCATGAGAGCCACTGAATGAGTGAGTGGTTGTATCGATCATTGTGAACTTGTATCAGGGATTGTATAAGAGAGTAAATATGTGTTAGTATATGTTTCAATAAGTAAGGTGTGTTTAACTGTATAGTTGAAGAAATGGAGGTGAGATTGTTTCTTTGCATGACTGACTGGGTGTGTGAGTAACTCCATGGATGAGTGGCAGTGTGTGAGTGTCTGTTTACACTGAGTGTATCTAAGGTTATATTAGAGTCTGAAGAGGTTTATCGTATTAGCACAAGAATGATGTCAAATGAGATGTCATCAGTGATGTCATCAGTGATGTCATTTGAGATGTCATCAGTGATGTCATCAGTGATGTCACTGACCATGTCATGAATGATGTAATATGTGACATGATCAGCAGTGGATTGCGGGTGCGCGATATATAGTTAGTGCAACTAACTATATATGGAATTTCAATGGTTTTGTGTGAGTAAAATAAGGTTTTTTAAATGCTAATTCCTAACTATATATGGTCTATAACCTATGGTTTTTTCAGTGAATTTTCAAGGTTTTGTAAATGCTAATTCCTAACTATATATGGTCTATAACCTATGGTTTTTTCAGTGAATTTCAATGGTTTTTTAATAGCAAATATCATAAGCTGTCGAATGTCAAGTACGTGGTAAGTAAAAACATTTTCGTGTTTATGCACACTGATCTGCTTTGAATACTGCCCCCCACCCCTCATTTCTACTAGGAGTACTCTCTCTTTGCAGATAGTGAAGGGTAGTTAACGCAGCCCTTTGCCCCCTTTGTAATACGTCGTGCCTGCTTCTCTCTCCATTTGATTGATTGTTCTCTTTGGTTCATTCTCTATTTACAAACAAGCACAGAGTCGCAATACTCTGTTTAGTCTTTGCAGATAGCGAAAAATCGTGTAAAAAAACAAAAGGAATCGAGCAAAATCAGTAGGCCACTAATGGGATCTCTTTTTGACCTCGCTAAAATAGAAACATTAGGAACAACCTGTTGAAAATAGCAATGCGTATGTACATAAGCGGCGTTCATTTGTGTTCACAGTACCCCTTGTTGATTGTTTCAATCGAGCATTGAATTGTTCGAAGTTAATTCTCTTAAGGATCTTCTCTACCTGCAAACGAGGAAGAATAGGAATATTCTCTCTCCCTTTGCAGATAGTGAAGGGTAGGTAACGCAAGCCTTTAACACGTCGTACCTATTTCATTCCTCATTGATTGATTGATTGTCCGAACATTGACTGTTTGGGAATTAGTTCTTTTTGGAGGTATTCCCTGTTTGCATATAAACGTAGGAAAATCTTTGCAAGTAGTGAAAGGGTACGTAATGCGGACCTTTCTCCCCCGTTGTAATCTGTCATGCCTATCTACTCCCCACTGATTGATGCACCTTTTTCACCCGGACCATTTACTAGAGATACGTCATCTGGCCCGACCAGAGAGCACCCCTAGTGAAAAGGACATATGCAATAATAACGAAGTGATCACTGTATCCTGTTAACAGAAACTTTACCATGAAACAACCTGGAAAGAAAAAAATAGGAAAACGAAAATCAGTAGGCCACTGATGAACATGAACTTTTATTAAACAACAAACAAAGAAACGATAACATAACGTAATGATAAAACCTATTAATGTCCTAGAAACAAGAAAACGTTAAAGTATGCCAGTGGTGAGAGACCAGAAAAACAGTCCGAGAAACCAAATCACCCCTCGCTGTCCCAACTCATGCACTCTGAAAGTTCAAAGTTTTGAGGAGTGCTTGTAACATTGTCTGAAGCCTATTTGCAATTGCTTCATCTTCACTATTCTTAAAGTAAGTGGGGGCTGTTGTGATGCGGTGCCACCCTGAACCGCTTGACGGAGGCCCCCGAGGGACGGTGTCATGTCGCGGACTCGGAGGGGGCGCTTGGCTCCGGCCCCCTCCCCAAGTCGTGTTGCCCTGGTGTGGCCTGAGATCGCCCCCGACATAGGTGGCCGGCTCCCGGGGTCAAGCGGAACTTTTTTCCTTTTGGTGACTCTTCCATTCTTCACCTTGTCCCACAATCCGTTTCACCTAAAGACACGCTGTAGTGGGGCACCCCTTTTCCATTTCATTTGCCATTCAGCCCGCTTTTGCTACACTGTGCCTCTTCCGCTATTCAGCTGTTTACCGCCCGCTCTTTCGACTACAGCGTCTCGCTCACCATGTACTTGAGTTGCTCCCGCTCTTGCGGTGCAGCGATAGGCGGCTGCCACAGGACTCTCAAAATGGCGGCCATCTCTTCAGATTTGGGCGTGGTCCACTAAAATGGGCCTGCGACACCTTGGAACTCGGACGCTTGTCTGCTAGAGCTTGGGCTCCATTCTCGAAACCGTCCCCTCATCCTTGAAGATTCTACAAAAGTCTTGGGGGCCCCCGACTCCCGCAGGCTTCTGGTGGGGAGCGCCTAGCATGATTGCTCGTGGAATGGCCACGACGGAGCTACGAAATGGTGGTGCTCTCATGCTAACGCCAGCTTCAGTCTGAAACATCCAGAAACACTGTAGACTACCAATTCGATCAGTTCCGGTAGCGCTCCAACGTGACCCGGTAGAGAAGAACTTGCCCTCCCCTCTTTGACTGATGGTTCTTGTTGCCTGTCCCTTCTGTTGTCATTTAACAGAACTATTTAGCCTGCTGAAAGGGGTTGTGTGCCGTCCGCTGGTTGGTGGAGACATTTTCACTATATTCTGGACCTGCGTTGTCGCGTAATGCGTCATATGACGCGCCGCGTTAGAAAGTTTAATAAATTATTAAACACAATAAACAATCCTTAAAAAATAAAAAAAAATAAAAAATAATCAACAAAACCAACAATCAATTAACAACAGTATTTGAAAAGTCTATCATTCATTTTTCATTGCAGTACGCTGCCCAGAAAGCTTCCCGGTTCTCGGACCGGGCGCTACCCACGCAAAAAAACAAAAAAAATTTTTTTTTTTTTTGCCCCGCGGGGCCGTTTTAAAGCCTCCACATTAAACCTAGAGGGTCAGGGAGGATCTACTATGCCCCCTTATGGTTATTTGCCCCTTTGTTTTGGCCTCCTCTTGTCTCTCGATCCTACCGAGAGACAAGATGGCGGCAGCTACGGACTTTTTGGAATGTTGACAGACGCCAGAGAACCAATCAGCTTCGCTTCACAAAGCTCCGTTGCGCGAAAAGTACGCGTCCTGGAGCGCTGCCCGGTCCGCTGTTACAGATATATATCTTTTTTTAAACGTTAATTTCTCAAAATCCACTGGAGCACATATATTGAGACCTACAAAAGGCACATCGGGCTACCAGTCCCTACAATTTTGCCAAGTTTCGTGCAAATCCATTCAGCCGTTCGGGCTAAAAGTGAGGCCAACCGCCCTATGGAAATTAACATGGGAAAAACGCGTTTTGGGACCCCCCTTTTTTCTCGGCCCCCCCTTGACGAACCCCCCCAAAATTTTCAGGGGCTGCTCAGAAACAAAATGTGCCATTTTCCTGAAAATTTCAGCCAATTCCGTCCACAAACGCCAAAGTTATTAGACATAGAATTTTCAAAAAACCCATAGGGAAAAAATCCTAACTATATATACCTACTGGCGACCGCCAGTAGGTAATATATATATATATATATATATGGTGTGGAATTTATTAAAATGTGTACTTGTCCCTAGGGCAGGTTGCTTCATAAATCTACTTGTCCTGTAATAAAATCCACCTGTCCCTTTGGTGCCATGTAGTGCTGCCACAAATTATGGCAGCAATCTCATTATATAAGAGCTCTTATATAGCTTCTCTGATTATGCCAGGGCATATCCCATAGTAGTGTTTGAATACTAGTAATAATTTTATGTTGCCACGTTTCCACAGCCCCACATACTGTGACTGAAGAAGGTGGTAGCAGTAGTTCCAGGCTTGGAATGCCCTATTGAGTCTGTGCAAACCTACTAACTTGCATGTTTTAGGGTTTTCAACAAATCTTCTCTAATCTTTCCCATACTGAGAAATGTTGGAAATTTACTCCTGAGAGTGGCATATACTTAAACCTTCTTTCAGAGTTGGGAAAAAAGTAGTTGGAGGGAAAATGAACTTTCAAACATCCAGGTTTTCACATGAGCAAATCTACACATGCATGTTTGCTCATGCTAAAATCCAGTTCACAAATATTTTGTAGAAGTACAATTTCTTTCCCTACTAATGTAAATGCTTGTGAATTCACAAAAGCCATATACCAAAGGTGCACTTTTGAGACTTTCTTTTATAATTGGGCCCCTAATTTGGTCTGGCGTTAACCATGACCTTTTGTGTTTATTAAAATGCTCTCTCTCTCTCTCTGAATCGGCTGGCTTCACTGTAAGTGACAGCATTCTGCTCTTTCACAAGGAGCATATCGGTACACAAAGTAGTTTTGTTCTGTGCCAGTAACTAATGTGGCAGTGTGTGCTTTTTTGAGACCAACAACAATTTTTGCGTTTGCCAATGTTAGTTATAACGGTGAGGGACCGGCAGCTCTCACATAAATAAGGTTTTACAAAAGCCATGCCAAAACAAGTCACACATTGCCAAAACTAAAAAGCTGACCACCAATGTCGGACCTACTGGCATGGCCAAGGCTTGTTTATTTTTGTTTCCCATAATCTTATTGAAATTGGTTACACAAATTTTCCAATATGAATATTTTTGGAAATACTAGCATGCATCAACACATTTTACTAAATGATGCTGCAAAGAAATGGTACCTGAAATTTTACAGTAGTTTAGCAAAATGGTATTTCCCTACTTTCCTTTTTTAGGAACATTTTATATTGAAAGCAAAGAAACATTCATCTTGCTTTCAAGCTTCTGCAAATATTTGTATCTAATCAGAGAGCATTCTGTGAGCATCATGCATAGCCTCATGTTGCTAAACTTTGTAACCGTGTGTACACATTTTCATACTGGAACCACTTTCAGTGTGCAGTCAGAACGTACATTTACTTAGAGCGCTCTCCCTAATAATAAAGGCTTTCAATTAATAAAACATAAATACAAGTTTGAACAGCATTAATACATGCACACAAATATTAACTAAACTACAGGCAGTACCCTTCCCTGATCCTTAATGTGGTACTGCAAACTGGCAGCCAAAGGGTTTGTGCTGCAGAGGGTTGGGCCTACTTGTCCCAAGGACAAATAACACATTAAAACTTGTTGCCCTTGACCCCAAACAATATGTCCTGGACGTCGGGCTATAGGAATTCCATGTCCCTGTGTATATATATATATATATATATATATATATATATTCACTAAAAAACCATAGGTTTCAGGGACATTATAGTTAGAAATTAGCATTTTAAAAAACCTTAGAAATTCACTGAAAAAACCATAGGTTTCAGGGTGGTTATAGTTAGTTGGACATTTCACGCATACAAAACCTTAGAAATTCCCCCATTATAGTTTGTTGAGCTAACTATAACTTGTGCCCCTGCAATGCACTGCTGATGACGTCACATATTACATCATTCATAACATGGTCAGTGACATCACTGATGACATCTCAAATGACATCACTGATGACATCACTGATTAAATCATCCACGTGAAAATCTGATGCACCTCATCACACCCTTATATAACACTTGATACACCCACTCTAAAATACAGACTATCATTTTCGAAACCATGAACATTCCAATACCACACCACATCCACTCATTCACCCATACAGTCACTCGTACATACAGTCAGCCATCAAGACATCATTATCATATGCACTCACATATCTATACAGACACTCACACACCGCCTCTCATTCATAGAGTTATTCACACACCTAGTCAGTCATGGAAATAATCAATCACACTTTCATTTACTCACCTGTACAGTTATACACATACCACCACACTTATTTAAAAATATACTAACACATACTTACACGCCAATACAATAACTAATACAAGCACACACTGACCCATACAGGCACTCCCACAATCACTCACTCTCACATATAGTCATTTATACACTCCAAGACTCACATATACTGCCTTTCACATATGCAGTTACTCACACATGTACCGCTGAGGCATCCATTTACTCACCAACACACCCGTACACATACTCACCCAGCCATACAGCCCTTCACAGATACAGTCTTGAACACATACACCCAGTGAATCATCCACTCACACATCTATGCACAGAGTCACAACCCCCACCTACCCACACAGACACTCAGGCACCCATACAGATACTCAGTCAACCAATCAATAGCCCATATAGATCCTCATTTAGCTACTCACCAACCCATGCAACCACTTACACACCAACTGACAACCTAAACTGTGTGAATGACAGTATCAGTTGCTAACACATGCATTAAGTAAGGCACAATTGACCACTCACTTATACAGTCACTCACACGCCTACTAAATCATCCATCCTGACTCTTATACACCCATTCATTCTTCAATACAACTTGGCATATATATAAAGAATATTTACATTTTATAGAAACACATAGCCACTGGATGATGTCATCATTGATGTCATTTGAGATGTCATCAGTGATGTCACTGACCATGTCATATGGTTTTGTATGAGTGAAATGTCCAACTAACTGTAACATCTATAACGTCCCAGAAACCTGTGTTTTTTTCAGTGAATATATATATATATATATTATGTGATCAAGGGCTCATCGGGCCTGAAACACGTCATGGCGGTCATGGGAATGCACACGAAATAAAGAAGACTGCAAATTACCTGTTTGGGTCCGTTTTCGATTTTTCTCCCCAATCTCCGAACGGCGATGGAGAGACACACGAACTCCAGTTGCAGTGATTCAGTTATTTTTTATTTTTAACTGCTTGCTGTGCTCCCACAACCTGCCATTACGCGTTTGGCCTTGATCACATGTGATATATATATTCACTGAAAAAACCATAGGTTTCAGGGGCATTATAGTTAGTTGAAACTCCCCCGTTATAGTTAGTTCAGCTAACTATAACTCGCGCGCCCGCAATGCACTGCTGATGACATCACATATTACATCACTCATGACATGGTCAGTGACATCACTCATGAAATCACTGATGACATCTCAAATGACATCACTGATGGCATCATCCAGTGAATGTGTGTTTTTCTGAAAATTAGATATGTTTTATATATGCATATCTCAAGGTCGATGGAAGAATAAATGGGTATATAAGTGTCTAAATGAATGATTTTTTTTGCAAAATTGATTATATAATTTACTGATTAAGTGGACCCCCAGTATTTAAGGGGCTTTAGTTCCCCATCTGCAGACGCACCAGGGGGCGCGTTTGCAGAGTGCTGCAGGGAGGGGGCGGTGCCCCCGTCCCAATGCCGGTCTTTTCTTTTTTTTTAAGAAGGGGGACTACGTGGCCCCCCTTCTTTTCCTAATTTATTGGCCCTGGGGACCCCATCCCTCTGGGCCTGACCCCTATTTTTATTTTATTTTTTTTAATTTGGAAGGGGGCCGCGTGGCCCCTCCCGAGGCCATAATCGGCCCCGGTGACCTCATTACCCCGGGGCATGGACATTTTTTAAAATTGTATTTAATTGGAGGGGGCTGCGTTGTCCCCCTTCTCAGGCCATTTATGGCTCCGGGAACCCCATCCCCCTGGGCCGGCCTTTCCTTTTTGTTTACATTTTTTATTATAATGGTGTTGGCCGGCTGCGTGGCTCCCCTCCCGGGCCACTTATGGCCCCAGGGACCCCATTCCCGGGGCCAGCTCTATCCGTTGGGGACCGCGGGGGTCCCCAATCCCCCCACGGTCCCGCCGGGTCCCCGCCTCCTGCAGGACCCGGCATTGCTTTTCCACACGGGGAGCTGCTAAGATGCAATCTGCTTTGGTATTTGGAAGAGAGAGCAGGTTTCCTGCTCTCTCTCTTCCAAATACCAAAGCAGGGTTTGCACGGCTCCCGCCCTGCCATGGCAAACTGCAGTGTCCCAGGGTGGGCACCCCAGGACACTGCAGGAGCCGGCCCTGGGGGGTGCCAGTCCTCAGGGCCATGACAGGGCTCCAGGAGGGTGGCCACGCGGCCCCCCACCCACCATTTACAAAGCCTCGGGGGGTTGTGGTCCCCGGGGATTGGGGGTCTGTCACGGACCACCCCAATTTTAATATTTAGATGCCCCGGGAGGTGGCGGTCCCTGGGGCATGTGGCGGGGTTCAAGCCCCCCACACAGGTTTCCTTTTTTTTTTAAACAAAGCCCAGGGGTGGCAGTCCCCGGGGCTGCAGGGGGGCCGTGAGACCGCCATAAATATTTTAGATAAGCCCCGGGGTGGCGGTCCCCGGGGCTTGGGGGGCCTTTGAGTCCCCCCACACATATAATTCATAAGCCCCCGGCGCTTTTGGCCAAATTTGGTGTAATTCCATTTAGCAGTTCGGGCTGTAGCCGCGGCTAAAGTTTCCTATGGAAAATTGCATGGGGCAACCATGTTTTAGGACCCCCCTTTTTTCTCGGCCCCCGCTTGCCGAATCACCCCGAAACTTTCAAGATAGGAGCAGACCGGAGCGGGCCACGAGTTTTAAAAATGTTGCGAAGATTTGTTAATCAGCGCAAAAGTTATTGGGAATAGAATGTTGCGATTTTCCTATGGTAGCTTGGTCTTAACTATAACTACCTTCTGCCAATTGCCAGTAGGTAATATATATATATATATATATATATATATATATATATATTATTTTTTTTTTTTATTTTTTTGCAGAGAGGCTATGGACAAGGAATCCTAAGTCAAGCAGAAAGGAGGAGTGACTCAGTAGAAAGAAAAGAACTTTTAACTGACAAACTCAGGCCCTCAGATACTAAAATTAGACTAATCACCGATTTTTCGGAAAAATCACCAGAAGTCTTCAATATAATGCGTAAGAACTGGAAGATTCTGAAATTGGATTCCGTAATCGGAAAGACAATATCTGATTATCCCCTAATTACCTATAGAAAGGGGAACTCTTTCAAAGATCACCTTGTAAATAGCCACTATGAAAAGAAAAGAAAGAGAAAAGTAACTGTTGCAGGCTTCTATCCTTGCATGAAATGCAAGGCCTGTAAAAATTCCCAAAAGGTCAAAGAATACTTTATTCCAGGAAGGAAAGAGAAGGGCAAAATAACCAAGCTGGTGAATTGTAACTCTGACTACACTGTCTATTGCTTAACATGTCCCTGTGGGAAGAGGTATATAGGAAGCACAGTGAAACCCACCAAACTTAGGGTCCTAGAACATATGAGGGCAATCTCCTCGAAGGATCCTAACTATCCAGTAGCTCGTCATTTCGAGCAGGTACATGACAGCAATAGCAATTTACTGACGTATTTCATTTTGGATCAATTAGTCAGAACAGAAAGAGGGGGCAACTGGATTAAAAAACTGAGAACACTAGAATCAAGATTCATTATTCAATTGCAGACTAAGACCCCTGGAGGGATGAATAATGAAGAAGAAATGTGGACCCATATCTGAGCAAACTGTTTCCATCCCCTAAAGCTCTTTCTGAACAACCTGGAATAACAGATCTGTACATAGTTTCCTTGATATAGACAGAGAAGTCTAAACTGTAGTCACCAGAAGAGTAGTTTTCATTATTATTGAGCATGTCTTATTTTGGTATTGAACCACAGTGCTAATTGCAATAAGGATTTTTTATGATTGCAAGTGTATCGTTATGCCCATTCAGGGCTAGATTGTCAACACTTTAATGAACTGCGGTTCGAATGTTTGGTGACCCATTTGATTGTGAACACCGTCATGATTTTCACCAAGAGTTGGTTGTGAAAACCATATACCAGGTACAAACGGCATGGGTATCATCTTTGTAATGAATTGGTGCCTCATTGTAAAGAGAATGTACATATGGCAGTAATAATTGTACATATTCAAATGAGTTAATTACCGTGTTAAGATGGCCGCCGTGAAAGTAATGAATTAATTACCTGATGTACCGTTCTCTATGTTTATGTTGATTTTTGCTGAGAACATGTGACCTGAATTGTCAATGGTCGATGTTTTAAATACAATCTAAAATAACAGTGTCAATCTACACTGACGAAGGCGGCAACGCCGAAACGCGTTTGTGGATTGATTTGTGGAGGTTTTCTGTTGAATAAAAGAACGTGACGAACCTACGCTGTACTGACTTGGAGTGCTCTCATTGGAGAAAAACCCAGAATTGTGGGTTTTATCGTTGGGAATATATATATATATATATATATATATATATATATATATATATATATATATTACATCAACCTTCCTCTTCTGCCTAAGGAAATTGGAGTCGCACTTCACTGGGCTGAATTATTTTATTAATTTTTTGCAGGTTTGGCTTGCCTGACGCGTTTCGTCGACCATTCGACTTTTTCAAAGGTGTGCCATTATTGTTAGCTAGGAGTTCCCACAGTACCGGCAATTTCAATTGGTGGCGCTATCATAGCGTTTTTTTCAATTTCCCTCTGGTGGGCATGCTGGTTTTTGTAGTTCTCCCCTGCTTTCTCTCAGTCCTCCGGTGGATTTTCAAACGACCTAGTGCCCCGCTTCAACACCTCTTCAGGTGAAAGCAGGAGTCATGCTGGAGCCGGTCTCCCGCGGCAGCCACTTTCCCTTGTTGTCCGTTTTCACGGTGCATCAGATGTAGTCCGGTCAGGGAAATTGTTGGCGCTCTGGCTGACTGTGCGTTACTCCCACGGCTGGACCACGCCGTCATAAATTACATCAACCTTCCTCCTCTGCCTAAGGAAATTGGAGTCGCACTTCACTGGGCTGAATTATTTTATAAATTTTTTGCAGGTTTGGCTTGCCTGACGCGTTTCGTCGACCATTCGACTTTTTCAAAGGTGTGCCATTATTGTTAGCTAGGAGTTCCCACAGTACCGGCAATTTCAATTGGTGGCGCTATCATAGCGTTTTTTTCAATTTCCCTCTGGTGGGCATGCTGGTTCTTGTAGTTCTCCCCTGCTTTCTCTCAGTCCTCCGGTGGATTTTCAAACGACCTAGTGCCCCGCTTCAACCCCTCTTCAGGTGAAAGCAGGAGTCATGCTGGAGCCGGTCTCCCGCGGCAGCCACTTTCCCTTGTTGTCCGTTTTCACGGTGCATCAGATGTAGTCCGGTCAGGGAAATTGTTGGCGCTCTGCTGACTGTGCGTTACTCCCACGGCTGGACCATGCCGTCATAAATTACATCAACCTTCCTCCTCTGCCTAAGGAAATTGGGGGGTTGTGGTCCCCGGGGATTGGGGGTCTGTCACGGACCACCCCAATTTTATTATTTAGAGGCCCGGGGAGGTGGCGGTCCCTGGGGCATGTGGCGGGGTTCAAGCCCCCCACACAGGTTTCCTTTTTTTTTAAAACAAAGCCCAGGGGTGGCAGTCCCCGGGGCTGCAGGGGGGCCGTGAGACCTCCGTAAATATTTTAGATAAGCCCCGGGGTGGCGGTCCCCGGGGCTTGGGGGGCCTTTGAGTCCCCCCACACATATAATTCATAAGCCCCCGGCGCTTTTGGCCAAATTTCGTGTAATTCCATTTAGCAGTTCGGGCTGTAGCCGCGGCTAAAGTTTCCTATGGAAAATTGCATGGGGCAATCATGTTTTGGGACCCCCCTTTTTTCTCGGCCCCCGCTTGCCGAATCACCCCGAAACTTTCAAGATAGGAGCAGACCGGAGCGGGCCACGAGTTTTAAAAATGTTGCGAAGATTTGTTAATCAGCGCAAAAGTTATTGGGAATAGAATGTTGCGATTTTCCTATGGTAGCTTGGTCTTAACTATAACTACCTACTGCCAATCGCCAGTAGGTAATATATATATATATATATACATACAGTGCACAAACCGCCACAATGTATACAACACTTTTGCCATTGAGGAAGGGAGAACTTACCCGAAACGCGTCCGGCACATAAATCAAGATGCAGCGTGTCTGTCTTCGCTTGTTGTAGCTGTCTTCGTGAATCAACCGAAATTATGGAACACCTTGTGGGCTCTTCCATTGGGGCTACCTATGGTAATTTATGTTAGCGGCTGTGCCCAGCCGCGGAAGAGCCTCACCGCTTGTTTGCTGGCCCTGGCTGGTGTCAACCGGCGTCATCTTCAAGGGAGGCAGTTTCCCGGTAAAGTACAGCGGAAAGTATGCAACTTGCAAAGCGGATCGTGTGCATCAACCCACTGGGGTGTTATTGTGGATTATTGTGCATACAGACAATGCGGACTCAATTGAGATATTATTGCAGTTGCACTACGAGGACCATGAGTCTGCGCGAAGAGCCCCGCCCGCATGGGCTGGTCTGAGGAACTTTAAATCCAGTGCACAAATCGCCACGATGTATACAACACTTTTGCCCTGAGGAAGGGAGAACTTACCCGAAACGCATCTGGCACATAAATCAAGATGCAGCGTGTCTGTCTTTGCTAGTTGTAGCTGTCTTCGTGAATAAACCGAAATTATGGAACAACTTGTGGGCTCTTCCATTGGGGCTACCTATGGTGATTTATATATATATAATATATATATATATATATATATATATATATTACCTACTGGCGGTCGCCAGTAGGTATATATAGTTAGGATTTTTTCTCTATGGGATTTTTGAAAATTCTATGTCTAATAACTTTGGCGTTTGTGGACGGAATTGGCTGAAATTTTCAGGAAAATGGCACATTTTGTTTCTGAGCAGCCCCTGGAAATTTGGGGGGGGTTCGTCAGGGGGGGCCGAGAAAAAAGGGGGGTCCCAAAAAGTGTTTTTCCAATGTTAATTTCCATAGGGCGGTTGGCCTCACTTTTAGCCCGAACGGCTGAATGGATTTGCATGAAACTTGGCAAAATTGTAGGGACTGGTAGCCCGATGTGCCTTTGCTAGGTCTCAATATATGTGCTCCAGTGGATTTTGAGAAATTAACGTTTAAAAAAATATATATATCTGTAACAGCGCTCCGGGCAGCGCTCCGCTACGCGTACTTTTCGCGTTACGGAGCTTTGTGAAGCGAAGCTGATTGGTTCTCCGGCGTCTGTAAACATTCCAAACAGTCCGTAGCGGCCGCCATCTTGTCTCTCGGTAGGATCGAGAGACAAGAGGAGGCCAAAGCGAAGGGGCAAATGACCATAAGGGGGCATAGTAGATCCTCCCTGACCCCCTAGGTTTGATGTGGAGGCTTTAAAAGGGCCCCGCAGGGCAAAAAAAAAATAATTGTTTTTTTGCGTGGGGAGCGCCCGGTTCGCGAACCGGGAAGCGTACTGGGGAGCGTATTATAAGGAAAAAAGAATGAAAGACTTTTCAAATACTGTATGTTAATTGATTGTTGGTTTTGTTGATTATTTTTTAATTTTTTTATTTTTTAAGCAATTATTTATTATTGTGATTGTGTTTCAAAATTTAATAACATTTCTAACATTTAACTAGTTTATGAATTACATATAAAAATGATTAAAGACTCAAACAATTTTTTAATATTACATATAATTTTATTTTTCGGATTGTTTTTCAAAATTTAATAGAACGTCTAAAATTTGACTGTCCGATATGTCCTCTTGTTGAGTGAACATAACTTCCCACATTTGACCGTCATCATAATGAAGTAAATGATCCACAGATTCTACACATTGTAGAAGTTCATGGTCTCGTGATTCATCCATGAATTCCAAGTCAATGGGTTCAATGATTTCCTCATTGTTCATGTCTAGGACAATTTCAAAGGAAACGTTCTGTTCTCCTTCCATTTTCTTGCTGTAATTTGCATAAAAAATAAATATATCAGTAGAGATAGGGCACTGTTGGGTTTAAGTTCAGACGGGTACTTTTTTCTGGCGTGAAGTAGGACTATTAAAAAGTGCTTGTGAAAAAGCCTAAGTAAATTCATAATTATACCACAGAAACCTAAATCAATCCATACTTATAATAAAGAAGCCTTTCTCAATGTCTAACTCTTACAGAGGGATAGTATATAACTATCTGAAAATGTTTTCAAATTTATAAAATAATATCTTACCTTCTAAAAACAAGTTTAAGTTGTGAGTGAAAATGATCTTGCAATGTAGTTCAGGAAGTAGTAGTCAAAGTGGCTGTGTTTCTCTCTCTTCCTTTATATATATTCAGGTACATAACCAATCAAATGTCAGGTAAAAAAAGTAGAAAATGAAAGTAACATTTCAATTGGTTGTCAATTCCAACACTTCAGATGTGTTTTGTGAAGTATTTTACCTCAGGGTATTTAGAGAGGTCTACAGGCTAAATGGCTAAATGGAATTTCAATCAAATTTGTGAAAATGGTAGGGATTGGTATGTAGTATGAGCTAATCTATATTTGGTGAAATTGTCTCCAGTCGCTTTTCTGTAAATTACTTTCCCACCTTTTTTGATGGTGCGCTTCCCAGGGAGCGACCCGGTACGCGAACTGGCGAGCGCCCCGGTACGCGAACCTGAAGCGTTACGGGAGTCCACCATTTTGTGTTTCGGTCGAATTAAGATACAAGATGGAGGGCAAATAATGTTCAGAATGGGTAGAAGGGGGCACGGTAGACTTATCTTGACCCCCTAGGTTTTGTGAGGGTGGCTGAGGAGGCTTATATGTGCGAAAAAAAAACATTTTTTAAAAAAATTTCGCGAGGTTAGCTTCCGGTTCGCGTACCGGGTAGCGCACTGGGGAGCGTACTTTGTTGAAAATTAGTGAAAAAAGTTAGAGTAAAATAATAATTGTGAGTGATCAGATGTAGGGTAGCTCTGAGAAGAGCTTTTGGGTTTATGGTACATTTAGGTACTTATAAGTAGGTACCAATGCACAGTCTTAAATTCAGAATGAAAATTCTGTTGCCCTCATCTGAGAAGTGAACTCCATCTCCTCTGTAGATATCTTGCATGTAGTAACGCAAGTTATTGTTGTACATGGAGCCCATTCCATGGTCTCTCATGTAAGCTGAAACAGATTTGTTTACATGCTTCCTCGACTTCTCAATTTGTGGACAAAATTGGTTTGACCACCTCCATTTCTGTCTTTGGCATATATTTGAATATACCAAGGCAGTTTGAGGAAAAAGTGCCATCAATTGCTCAAAGGTGTCCTTTAAAAGCATTTCCAGACCTACCCCAGTCAAAGTGCCCAAATCATTACCTCCACAGTGCACAATTAACAGGTCAGGTTTTGGCAAATGCATAAAGGTTTTCACCAATGGTATCAATTGGTGACATTTTAATCCTCTGTGGCCAAACCACTTAATTTCCACATCTTGTAAATTGAGGTTAGGTAAATTTCTGTTCTCAGCATACCTCTGAGCCCAATAGATGTAACTATGTCCAACAATCCAGACAGAAAACATGGTGAGAGAAGGTTCTGCTGCAGTCAGATGAAGTGTGGCAATGAAATGGCAGTTGAAAAAATAAGAGTTTAAAATGAAAAAAACTGTGGAGTTTCTGTGTTAATGAAGCAGTAACAGTGATTGGTGGATTTTGATTGCTGAAAACAGAAAGTTAGGGTGCATGGATGAGTTCTTTGAAAGATGTATTTTGAATGGTCAATAAAAAATCATTAAATGAAAGATTGCACTGGATATGCAGGTGCACTGAGAGTTCAGAGTTCAATTGAAACATTGTTGTGTGAACTTGCAAACACCAGAGGTCTTCCAGGAGGTGGTTGCTATGCAAAAAAGGTAGAAAGGGCAGAGGGGGGAAGGGTGTTGATTTGAAAAAAGTGAGGGAAGAGTTTTGATTGGGTGACATGAGAGATATGTGTGATGAATTACAGCATTTCTGTGCTTTTGATAGCTGCAGACTCTGGAGTGCATACCTTTTGCTCTGCTGAAGACAAATTGGTGTGTTTCTGAGACTGTTTTGAAACTCATAAAGTATTTGCTAAGGTGAGAAAAGATTTATTTAATTTAGATAGAGAATAGTGTGCTTTAAGGAGCAAATTATGAAGAAAGTTGTGTTTTTAAAATGTTGCCTTGTCTCAAGTGTTTTACAAATAGATTTTGTTTCTTTGAGAAATTGTAATTGGAGAAAATGTGAAGTATTAGTACTGACAGGGTGTTTTTGTGCATAGGAGCTGTGGAGTGTTTTCAAATTATGACTTGAAAATCGTTTTTGAGGAAAAGTATTGGTTTTAAAATTTATGACAAGGACATAATGGTGTATGCTTCTTTATAAGGCAATTGAGTGTCTCTGATGTTATTTTTCCCATTTTAATGTAAGACCTTTCCCTGTGGAGCAAATTGCTTGTAAATATGCTCCCACCTGTGCATGGCAAATTTAGATTTTGATTGCTTGCATTACATAGCCATGTAAAAAGTGACCCAAACATGCTGCAAAGGCAATCAAAAACGCTTTCATGTGTCTTAAGGACATTTTAAGTCATTTCCCCATGTGGAGTGTTTTCAAATTATGACTTGAAAATCGTTTTTGAGGAAAAGTATTGGTTTTAAAATTTATGACAAGGACATAATGGTGTATGCATCTTTATAAGGCATTTCAGTGTCTCTGATGTTATTTTTCCAATATTAAATTAAAAGACCTTTCCCCGTGGAGCAAATTCCTTGTAAATATGCTCCCACCTGTGCATGGTAAATTTAGATTTTGACTGCTTGAATTACATAGCCATGTTAAAAGTGACCCAAAAAAGTTGCAAAGGCTTTAAAAAAACACTTTCATGTGTCTTGAGGACATTTTAAGTCATTTCCCCGTGGGCAGTGTTTTCAAATTATGACTTGAAAATCGTTTTTGAGGTAAAGGAATGTTTTTAAAATTTATGTGCGCCATATGCCCCCAAATTTCTTTTTCAGGGGTGCAGCAGGGTGTTCTTGAGACACCCCTGCACCCTTGGAAAAATTCCTAATTTGTGATGAGCTAATTGCTAATCGCAAATTGCACCTTCATTGCTATGGGCCTCCTGGCCCATGGAAATGAATGGGTAATTTGCAATTAGCAATTTGCTCATCGCAAATTAGGAATGGTAAAGAATCGCTATTTATTCCTTAAAATTCGCTATTTAGGAAATGCAAAATAGTTTGATGATACATATGGCGGTTCATGTCTTACAAGATATGAAGCTTAGGGATAGATTTATGATGACTGGCGCAATGAGGTGGATATCACTTACTTCATTGGTAGGCCTTTACATGTATTATCTCCTCTGTATTCTTCAACAAGTGTAACTTTGATCTGCAACCCTGAGTAGGCCTCACCTTAAACAAACCTCTGGATAGGCCACACCTTATCGTCATCCTGAATTAATCATTTAAAATGCTAGGGACAGATTTATGATAGGTGTATGCCTCTTTTGCGCCACTGTGCGTCACTTTTGTGATGCAGCGGCGGTGCAAAAGATTTGCTATGAGGCGACAAAATTACAAATTGATGCATTTAGGCAGATGTGTCATGCTGTAAAAAAACTGTGCCATATGAAACCGATGCAGCAGTGATGCAAAAGATGCACCATGTTGCAAGACAGGCCTCACTTGGGGCCATATGTATCAAGCTAATTAGCATTCGCAAAGGCCGAAATTCAGCGAATTTCGGCCTTTGCGAATGCTAATTAGATAAATGGTATGTATCAAACAAGTTTGATGCAAAATAAGGAATAGCAAAATTTGCTATTCCTTATTTTGCAATTGCACTTAAGGATTTGCAAATTTTGCGATTCCTTAAATGCAATGTATCAAACAAAAAATATGCAAAAAATGCCATTAAGGATTTGCAAATTACCACCAACTTCGAGTTGGTGGTAATTTGCGAATTCTTTTCAAAAAGCTTTTTTTCCAAAAAACAAAAGGTGCCATATGACGCCCATACATGCCCTTAGGGCATGTATGTGCGCCATATGCCCCCAAATTTCTTTTTCAGGGTTGCAGCAGGGTGTTCTTGAGACACCCCTGCACCCTTGGAAAAATTCCTAATTTGCGATAAGCTAATTGCTAATCGCAAATTGCACCTTCATTCCTATGGGCCTCCTGGCCCATGGAAATGAATGGGTAATTTGCAATTAGCAATTTGCGAATTTCGGCCTTTTTGAATGCTAATTAGATAAATGGTATGTATCAAACAAGTTTGATGCAAAATAAGGAATAGCAAAATTTGCTATTCCTTATTTTGCGATTGCACTTAAGGATTTGCAAATTTTGCGATTCCTTAAATGCAATGTATCAAACAAAAAATATGCAAAAAATGCCATTAAGGATTTGCAAATTACCACCAACTTCGAGTTGGTGGTAATTTGCGAATTCTTTTCAAAAAGCTTTTTTTCCAAAAAACAAAAGGTGCCATATGACGCCCATACATGCCCTTAGGGCATGTATGTGCGCCATATGCCCCCAAATTTCTTTTTCAGGGGTGCAGCAGGGTGTTCTTGAGACACCCCTGCACCCTTGGAAAAATTCCTAATTTGCGATAAGCTAATTGCTAATCGCAAATTGCACCTTCATTCCTATGGGCCTCCTGGCCCATGGAAATGAATGGGTAATTTGCAATTAGCAATTTGCTCATCGCAAATTAGGAATGGTAAAGAATTGCTATTTATTCCTTAAAGTTCGCTATTTAGGAAATGCAAAATAGTTTGATGATACATATGGCGGTTCATCTCTAACAAGATAAGAAGCTTAGGGATAGATTTATGATGACTGGCGCATCACCAGGGATGTGCCAGTCATCCTGCGGCGCTGTTCCGCCACCCATGGTGTGCTGCATTTACAATGCGGCGCACCATGGGGCAAAAACAGCACAGATGCGTGACGCATCTGTGCCGTAAAGGTGGCGCATTGCTGGAGTTGTATCGCAAGTGCGATGCAGCTCCAGCAAGGCTCAGGGGTGTCCCATCTCCACAATGCTGCGTCAAGACCTATGCCTGCTTCAAGCAGGCGCAGGGTTTTGACGCAGCTTTGTCCTATCTGATTGTAAATGCGGCACACCATGGGTAGCAGAGCAGCGGTGCACGTTAACTGGTGCATCCCTGGGGATGTGCTAGTTAACATAAATCTGCCCCTTTACATTTAAGTATGTGCAGGGCAGAGTCGGTGAGGCTTATCCAAGGTTAAGAAGAGATGAGTCCTGTTCACTGAAAAATTGGACATAGGCTTCACCTCCTCAGCATCGCTGGACATGGCTAAATAATAGCTGCAAAATGTTACTCTTGTTAAACAATTTTACTATTATAATCTCTGAGATTTGTCTCTTACTCTGCAACATCTCATTGTTGTTATCTTTCTTTAAAGATAAAGACAACATCAACATGAGCGACAATCAGCAATCAGTTGATTTCGACCTCATCATTGAACTCGTAATTGAAACATCAGTGGATGTTGATCCCTTGGATGATTTAAATCCTGAGGATGAAGAAGAACGTGATGAGGATGCAGATTTGTCAGAATTGTATGACATAGGATGGGAAGCTGATGTGCTTGAGCCTATGGAACTATAAACATTTATTTAAAAAATGTATAATAAATAAAAAGTGAAAATGTAAACCGTTTAATTTAAAAATAAAGACACCTTCAAAAACAGGTTATGTGTAGTGTCTTCAATAAAATAATAAAATATGCTCATAAAATTAGATCAGATTCACATATAAAACAGCACAGGTAAAATGAATATAAATTCCATTTCTTTTCTGCTATTTCTGTATTCTAAATTTGCCAAGCACTAAAAAATCTTCTATGTAAAAATGTCAAGTAGTGTGTTAAGTTTTTGATGACTGTTATTGATTTACTGTTGGGTAATAGTGGTTAATAACATTTTTTATTATATTTTACTACAGATTCAACTGCAGATCATTTTAAGATTTCAGCATGCCAACCAAAGAAAGACTGAGAAAGGCTGCAAAACGTCAAAGACAGCAGGTCAATGAAAAAAAGCAGCAGTCCTCTAACAAAAAGATTTGTCAAGTCACCAAGAAAGCACCGGGTAAGAGTACAAAAACATTCATAAGAAATATCTGTAGTAAAAAAAATATTACTACAGAAAATGTTTCAGTCCAGAAAAAGAGAAGCAATTCAAACGGAAAGGAAAGGCCAATGAAAAATGTTACTGCTAGAGCAAGAGATAACTCTGTGCATGATAGTAGAAGGAAACAACAGTTTAGGGACATTCGTAAACGAATGTTCCGCAACAGGATAATTGGCAATTTGTTAAAAAATATTAAGAAAGGTCAACAGAAAGTGGTTTTTTATAAGAGAAAAAAAATAGTTGAGAAAGTTATTGATCAGGCATTTGAAATTAAACGTAAGTTATTTATTTTGATAATCAATAGAATTAGGAAGCTAAACAAGGCAATTTATGATTTCAAAAGAAATAGTAGATGGAAGAGAATAGTTAATCGTAGTAATTTTTGTGAAGTTTTTTCTGGAGAATGGATGCATAGTTCAAGCTGTGAGGCATTTTTTAATGAGGAGAGTTATTTCCAGGATAATGATTTGGTGCATGCAGTTGACACCAGTGGTCGAGCTTATGAAGTGAAAGATGGTTGTCCAGTTGAAAAAGAAAAACTTGTGACAACAGAGATAGAAGAGGTGTTAGGTAATGAGGTTTTAGGAAGACGTCCTAAGGGTCCTGTGTACACCTGGAAGTGTAGTAGTATTTGCAGTGTGCGACAGGATTCCATCAATTTGCTTTGTGATTTTGTACGGTCATTTAATAAGAAAAGTTTGAAGCAGAAAATGAAGTTGTTGCAAGAATTAGATCCTTGCAGAGTGAGAGAAGTGACAGGTTTGCATGGTCATTCACTGGCTTGACTTTCCAGGAGAGTATGCCAGAGTGTTTTTCATCATTTGAGGATGCTAGCAGTACATCATAATAAAGTGAGGAAATTAGTTAGAATGTTGTAGTATGCTAAGAGTCCAGCAATTATGCTTAAACAATTATGCGCTGCTCTTTTGCATGGTTCTGAAATAGATGTGAAGAATATATGTGAAGAAATTGAGTTTTGTTACTTTGGAAGTAAAGAGGAGAATGTTGAAATTGACCAAGAAGAAGAGAGTAATGTGGAAGATAGTGTACAGGTTTCCAGTACAGATAATTTCCAGAGGGAAATTGCGACGTTTGAGGTGAAATCAAGTGAGAGGCCAAATTTCACTTGTGTGTGTTGTCGACGCACTTATTATAAGAATCAGACTAAGTTAGTGGATTTATATGCAAAAAGTGAAAGGGAAAATAATAGTGAATGGAAGGATTTTACAACATACTTGATGGTAGAAAATTGTTTTGATTTGGGATTGGATCAACGTGTGTGTACTTATTGTTGTAACAAATTAAATCAAAACCAGATGCCTGCTAGAGCAGTTCATAATAATTTGGAATTGCTTGAGATTCCTTCTGAATTGAAGGATTTAAATACTTATGAATCTATTTTGATTCAAAGTATCCATCCCTTTCAGGCTATTGTAAGAATGGAGCCAAAGACAGGGAAATTGCCTCCATCAGATTTACAGAGAGGATTAAAGGGAAGAGTTGTTTATTTGCCTCTAGATTTGAAGAAAAACATTAACACAATTGGAGTAGAAAAAGTGGAAGAGGAACCTCTGGTTATCTTAGTTAATGGGGTTCCGACAAAGAATAAGAAAATATGGCAAGATTTAGTGGATGTTAGGAAAGTTAAAAAGGCAACATTGTATTTGAAAAAAAATAATAAATACTATAAAAATGTATATGTTGCAGAAGAGGAAATAAGTGAGGAAGAGGATAGCGATTTGTGTGCTGGTCAAATTGAGAAAGTAGAACCCTGTACTAGTGAAGAAATATATGAACATTATAGTGTTCATCCTTTGCATTCCAAGGAAGTCATGGGGAATGCTATTGAGTTGTTTCAAATGAAACAAGCCAAAGGGAGTCCCATTAGTGTTTGGGAGGAAAGTTTGGAAGCTCGGTGTTTCCCACAGCTTTTTCCAACAGGTCAGGGAGGAAGATATGATGAGCGACCTCATCAAATTCCTGCTTCTGAATACCGGACTTTGCGATTGTATGCAGGAGATGCTAGGTTTCGACAATGCATTCCCTATTTGTTTCATCTCCTGTTTGAAAGCGATCTGTCTGGACTGTCATATGCAGTGAACCACATCTTGAAAAGTGGTATACACATGCAAAACATCTCGGCAAGTGACTTTATGGATAAAGTCAATGTCCAAGACAGTATTTTGGATTCTCACCTGATTAATCTCATGGCGTGTCAGCGTGGTACTAATGAGTACTGGTACCGTCGTCATGGTGATTTAAAATGTATGCTGAGGAACTTAGGAACTCCCACATGGTTCCTCACTCTGAGCTGTGCCGAGTATGGCTGGGAAGACTTACTTGAATTTCTACGAGAGGCAAATGCAAACATCGAAAACATCGAATTCAAGACACCCGGAGAACTGTTCTCTTTGGATCCAGTCAATGTATGCAGGTACTTCAATCATAGATTTGAAGCTATGATGTCTTTCATCATGAATAAGAAGAATCCACCTCTTGGAGAGGTGTTGGATTTCTTCTGGAGAAAGGAGTACCAAGCAAGAGGTGCTCCTCATATACATATGCTGCTGTGGATCAAGGATGCACCTAAATTTGGAACGGATCCAGAAGACTCAGTGATGAGTTTCATACAACAGTATTCTACGTGTGCTGTTCCAAACGCAAAGGAGAAGAAAAGCCTAAGAGAAAAAGTTCTACGTTTCCAAAGCCATCGATGTGGAAAGTACTGTCGTCGTAAATTCCGAAACAAGGACAAGTTCTACACCAAATGTCGTTTCGGCTTTCCACGACCGGTGATTTCTAAAGGAAGAGTAAACAGTTTGATGTCTTCGCTGCGACATAATGTGATGAAGAAATCACCTAAAAACACATACAATTTGAAGAGGAACGAAGAGTCCAAGTACATCAACGACTACAACCCGGTGATTTTGTCCATGTGGAATGCTAACATGGATATACAGTTTGTGGCTGATAACTGTATGGCTGTGGCTCGGTATGTGACATCTTATATCACCAAAAAAGAGAAGACAGAATTGAAGGATATGTGGGAGGACATTTCCCATGAAAAGAGCCTCAGCAAGAAGTTGTACAGTTTCAGTCTGAAGATGTTGTCGCATCGAGAAATCGGAGCTTACGAATGCTCTGACCGGTTGTCTTCAGCAAGTCTCTATGCCAAGTCCAGGAGTATCGTTTGGGCGAGTCTTGGTCTTGCTGCAACGCGTAATCGAGTTCTGAAACCTGTGCGGGAAATTGAGTATTTGGCGGAAAAGGAGCCAAACAGTACCGACATTTTGAAGACCAACATGTTGGATACATATTATCCAAATCGAAGCAGTCACCTCGACAATGTTTGTCTGTATGAGGTTCTTCAAAATTACATATTCAAGAGGAACATCAAAGAAGATACTGAGAAAGGAGTGTATGCTGTAATAGGAAGTGAGGGATGTCTGGTCAAGCAAAGAAAATGCCACTTGGTAAACCATCGAAAATTGAGTGGCGAATCTCCTGAAAAAAAGGAGTTTTTCTATTTAGCACTTTTGCAACTTTTCAAGCCTTGGCGTGCAGAAGAGGAACTGCTTGGAGATTTCCTCTGTTACGAAGACTCTTTCAATGCTGCCAAGGAGACCATAGAATGTCCTGCTTTTCCCAAATATGTAGAAATGTTGAATGCGGAAATTGAGCAGGAAGCAACGATTGCAGCCGAGATTGCCAGAGACAGTTCTCAGGACAGTCAGAGTTCTGCTTCATTGAGTCAGGATCCACTAGGAGGACCTGTTATCGAAAATGAAGCTGCCACTGCTATGAATGAAGTGGAAAGAGCCATGGCACATGCTCAGGAGGATGCGGTTAACTTAGAAGAGTTGGAAAGACAACTCAACGTTGAGCAGAGGAAAATATATGACGAAGTTACCATGCAAATTGATCATGGATTAAGTCATGACAAGAAAGAGTGCTCATGTACGTCGTTGAAGCCTGTCCGACTGTACGTGAGTGGAGAAGCGGGAACTGGAAAAAGTTTCCTTATTAAAGCAATTTCATGTTATTTGTAGGAAAGGACAGAGTCATCGCTGTCTTGTGTTGTCACCGCTCCAACTGGACTGGCAGCACATAACATTAAAGGGATTACTTTACATCGTTTACTGATGCTGCCAGTGGAGCATGACAACAAATTACAATATCACAAGCTATCTGGAGATGCTTGTTTTGAAGTTTCAAGAATCTTGAGGAAAATGAAACTTCTTATCATTGACGAAGTAAGCATGGTTTCCAATGTCATGCTTGCCTTTGTGCATTTGAGAATGCAAGAAGTTCTCAAAACAGAGTATGATGTGTTATTTGGTGGCAAACACATAATTGTTTTCGGAGATCTTCTGCAGCTGACACCAGTGAAAGGGCAACCTGTGTTCAAAATGCTCATGCATGAAGATACCAGGAAGTGCCTAGGGAGCATTGGCAACGTCAATATATGGTTAAACTTCAATTATGCTGAACTGCATGAAAATATGCGTCAGGCGAAGGATGAAGTTTACAAGACTATTCTACAAGATGTTAGAATTGGAAAAGTGACCGAGCATGGGAAAGAAGCTTTACATGCACGATTACTGTCAAATTTATATCCAGAACAAGATGTTGTGCCTGAGAATATTTTTCAGAAAATTACTGAGAAGAAATCTGGAATATGTTTGATGCCAACTCTTGCAGAATGTGCCAAATTCAACAACAAAATGTTGCATTTGGAAAAGCAGGAGATTGTGAAACTAGAAGCTATTGACAGAGTAGAGCATGTGGGATCAACAATTATTTTGTCTGAGAATTTGAAATCAAAATTGGATTCATTAGAGAAGACTATATCTAAAACTGCAGGTTTTGAAAAGAGTCTGAATGTGTGCTTAAACTGCCGTATAATTTTAAGAAGGAATTTACATGTTGAAAGAGGTCTGGTAAATGGATCAATGGGTAATGTTGTTGATTTTGTGAAATACAGAAATAGAGATGGAATTGAATTTTTAAAAATTAAATTTGATGGCATTGAGGAAGTACAGCTAATTGGTCGTTGTTCTGCTAGATTTATGCTTGTAAAAGACTTATATGTTCGCCGTAGGCAGTTTCCTGTTTGCTTGGCATATGCGGTGACAATCCATAAATCGCAAGGTTTAAGTGTAGACAGTGCATTGGTGAATATTGGCAGTTCTGTGTTCAAGGAGGGTATGGCATATGTGGCATTGTCAAGAGTTAGAACTTTATCGGGATTGTACTTGATTGAGTGTGATGTCACAAACATTTGTGCGGATCTAGATTGTGTTAAGGAATACAATAGGTTAAGAAGAGAGTATGCGCCACATTTGCCTCAATATCCTTTGTTTGAGAAACGTGTGGTAGGCCGGATACGAAGAAATGTGACCAATACTGGGGAGGTTGTAGCAAAAAGACGAAAAGTCGATGAACCTGAAATTATAAGCAGAAACAAAAAGGATTCTGTTGAAGATGTTGTTGGTTTTCAATTTGAAAACAGTTCTGGTGTCAACTGCTATGCTAATGTAGTGGTTAATGTTTTGTTTTCTCTAGAAAATGTAAAAGAAGAGATTGTGGTCAATTCTGATCAAAGATTTTGCAGTTTGTTAAATTCTGTGTTAGAGAAATGTGGCACTGATAGAACAAAAATAGAAAGTGTGTCTGAAATTCGAAATCTGTTAGACAGATGTTCAGGCCAAACACAATTCTCTCAAAATATTCAGCAAGATTGTCAGGAGTTTTTAATGTATATACTTGATGTATTGCATGCTGAAGGTGTAGATGTAGATCACCTGTTTGGGCTTTCTTATCAATGGCAGCATGACTGCGAGAACTGTAGGGTATCAAGTACTACTAGTGTAGACTCAGAAAGATTTATATATTTAACTTTGCCAGACAGTAAATCAGTCTCTTTTAATAAACTAGTAAAAGCAGCTGATCACAACATGGAGTGTAGCCAATGTAAGTCTGAAATGATGTCCACATTATTTATACGAACATATGGCCAGTATGTTATTTTAATGTTCCAACGATGTAGGCCTGATGGAACAAAATTGACAACTTTAATTAAAAATTTTGTGGCTTCACAGTTGTCAATATCAGGAAGGACTTTTGTAACTGCAGCAATTATATATCATGACGGTCCTTCAATAACATCAGGACATTACACAGCTTATTTAAAGTCTAGAAATGGCTGGTCATTCTGCAACGATTCTGTTTTAACTTTAAAAAAAAAATTGCCTTTTGACCTTAAAAACTCTTACCTGGTGTTTTTAAAACCAAAATTTTAGGGAAAGAATCTCGGGATGTGCTCTGAGGAATTTCAAGAAGTTCTAATGGCTCCTACACGATTTGGCCTTGAGGATAAGTGTAGTACAGAGACATAACTTCTTACCATAACACTGGACATCATGTTGAAATAACTGCACTTTGAATGAATTCAGAAAAACTGTTTCTTTTTATAAGCAAATTCAAGCAGCCAATCAAAACATGGAGTAGAGGGAATGTAAGTCTGCAATGCTGTCTACTGTTTTATATTGCTTTGTGATTAAAAGTGATGTAAAGAATTAAATAATTGTAGTAGTCATAGAGATAGTGTAAGTCTGCTTCATAGTAAGCAGTATCAGTGTCATAGGAAATGTAGAACATGAGTGAGCAAGAAAGGTAAGATATTAGTAATCCAGGATTGTGAAAATGATCTTCAACATTTTAATTCTGAAAGTTGCGGAAATACAACATGACGGGATTGGCTTACAAGAATTCCAAGAGTTATAAATGGCTCTGACACGATTTGGCCTTGTGGAAACGTGTGGTAGAGAGCGAGAAGTCATTTATTGTATGTAACATGTTTTTCAAAACGATGGAGGTTTTCTTTCAGAAAGTGGCGGGTTGAAAGTAATAACAGCACAACAGAGTGTAAGCTGTTCATAGGACATCCTTCGACGTCATGGAAAGTAAGTTAACTTTAAGGAGTTCTGAATTCTGATTTGTTATGTTGTATGGGTTTTTTAAACACAATCATTTTGATTGTGGTTTTTTTTCCCCGCTGTTATATGATGAATACCTTCAAGTCACTGTTTTTAGTGAAATTTGATACATTCTGAGAACAGCAAAAATAAACCATTTAACATGTATAATTAATTCTGTTCTGTTTGCATTTATGATGTACATGTAGAACTGTGTAGGAGGCATGGAGAAGGTGAGGCTTCTGTAAGTGTCAAAGTTGTTGCATACAGTGCTCATATTCTACGTAGTCTTTCATATGATAGACTACATTTCCACAATGAGATACCTAAGCAAAGGAAACACAGGTGATATGATTGTGGAATGATCAAAAAAAATTGCACGTTTTTCAATTATATTACCTGTGTTTCCTAACATTACACATCACATTGTGTAGATGAGGTTTAGGCCTGTTCCTGGAGACAGAGGAGGTCTGACATTTGTTCAAGAGTGCAGTGGACATGACACACTTGGTTGGTAGGCCTGCTCATGTATTTTCTCCTCTGTATTCTTCAACAAACCTAAATTTCATCTGCAACTCTGAGTAGGACTTACCTGAAAGAAATCTGTGAATAGGTTACACCTTATCGGCATCTTGAAACTATGATTTAAAATGTTAGGGTCAGATTTATGATGGCCGTGCGCCTCTTTTGCTCCGCTGTGGGTCACTTTTGTGTAAAAGATGCACTATGTTGCAAGATAGGTTTCAGTTCATCTCCAGCAAGATACCATCACTTTGAAATGTATATAATTAGCACTGTGTAGGGGACATGCAGAAGCTGAAGCTTTTCTAAGTGTCAAAATTGTTGTATACACTGCTCAACTTCTGTGTACTGTTTGATATGCTAGACTCCATCTGCACTATGAGATACCTAAGCAAAGGCAACACAGGTGATGTGATTGTGAAATGAGGAAAATAAACTCCACATTTTTCAATTACATCACCTGTGTTTCCTAAGTTTACGAATGACATTGTGCAGATGAAGTTTAGGTCTGTACACGGACACAGAAGAGGTCTGACCTTTGTTCAAGAGTGAAGTGGACATGACTTACTTCATTAGTAGGCCTTCACATGTATTATCTCCTCTGTATTCTTCAAGAAGTGTAAATTTGATCTGCAACCCTGAGTAGGCCTCACCTTAAACAAACCTCTGGATAGGCCACACCTTATTGTCATCCTGAATCAATCATTTAACATGTTAGGGACAGATTTATGATAGGTGTATGCCTCTTTTGCACCACTGTGCGTCACTTTTGTGACGCAGTGGCGGTTGAAAAGATTTGCTATGAGGCGACAAAATTATAAAATGATGCATCTAGGCAGATGTGTCATGCTGTAAAAAAACAATGCCACATGAAACCGATGCAGCAGTCATGCAAGAGATGCACCATGTTGCAAGATAGGACTCACTTCATCTGCATCAAGATACAGTTAGTTTAAAATGTATATTTTTAGGACTATGTAGGGGCATGGAGAAGCAGAGGCTTCTGTAAGTGTCAAAGTTCTTGAAAAACTGTTTGTCCTTCAATCTTTTCCCTTGTCTTTTCTAATTTATTAAAAACATGTTTTAATATTTTTCAAATGTTTGTTCTCTCTTTCACAGATTGAAAGTATAAAAAGAACAAATGACTAACTTAACGACAATTATAAGGTAAATGTTTTGTACTCTTTTCGTTATATTTCTATCATATTTAACTTCTATTAGTTCCACTGCTTCATTTCTTTAAGCATCACTTTCCTGCCTTTGCTACTTCCCTCATTCCTTTCTCTATTACTTAATTACTCTACTCCTTCACTATTTTTCTTAGTCCCTCTCTTCTCATACTTCTTCACTCTTGGTCACTCACTCTGTCTCTATTACTGTCACTGTTTCTGACTGATCTAAATTTTTTTTTTTAAAAGAACAGTAAGTATAAGGGAAGGAAACAGACAGTTATGTTAAAAGAAAGACAGCTATAGGGAGTAAACTAGGGATACTGTTTCCCGCAATCCTCTGCTGATGATGTCACTGACCATGTCATGAATGATGTAATATGTGACATCATCAGCAGTGGATTGCGGGTAACAGTATCTCTAGTTTACTCCCCTATAGCTGTCTTTCTTTTAACATAACTGTCTGTTTCCTTCCCTTATACTTACTGTTCTTTTTTAAAAAAAAATGTTTTTGGTTCGCTCCCGGTTCGCGTACCGGCGAGCGAACTGGGAAGCGAACCAAGAGAAATAGAGGTTGGCAGAGTTCCTAATATTTTACCAATTTTTTTATAACGGGGAGGTAGTTCTGAAAAGAACTTTTTTTTTTATTGTTTTTGTTGTTTTATATTTTTTTATTATTTTTCTGAACATTTTTTTACTTTTTTTGAATTTTTCTCAACAATTTTATAGTTTTTTTGGGGGGGGGAAACGAAAACGATTCATTGTAAAGGGCTCAACAGGAGCAACAAAAAAAAAAGAATTTATTGTCTGGGGCGTTTCGGACAAACATGATTCTCGATAGCTCTGTTGATCAGAGTGATGCTACTTTCTCTGTAGCAAATGAACCCATTGCAAACTACGCAGACTTGTTTTACTTCCCCGAATCTCATTTGTATATTTGGCACCATCTCCCTGCCCCCTGGTCCCGTCACTTCCGGTACAACAGATCTTCTGGCCATAATAGGGGGATTATCTTGTTCGTTACGTAACTGTGCAGCACTGTAGTTGTTAGGATGCCACCTAGTCATATGGCGATGCATTGTGTAGTTTCCATAACTGTATTTCTTCTCGGTCCCTCTGGACAGTCTATCTTGACATATAAGGCAAGTTACGTATCTTGCATTTACTTTTTTCTGGCCTTTGGGAAATCAAAAAAATTGCCAAATAAAATTTTCTTTCAGGTGAGACCTCCTGGGCTCCTCAGGCAAAAACTGCCTCTCTTCCTGCTCTTCCTCCTCTTCCTCTTCTTCCTCTTCTTGCTGAATTATAACTTCAGCAGGTGGTCCTCTCTTCCTTGGATGTGGTGGAGGTGGTGGGGAAGCACCAGCTGAAGCTACTAAAGAAGCCATTGCTCACTGGTAACAAAGGGTCTTTCTCTCACAAAGATGAAAGTCAGAGTGAGGAAAGAAGGAGGGGTTTTCATCATTTGGGAAAAACAATAGTTCTCAACCAATGAAAAGTGTTAATTTTAGATCACATTACCTAGTCTTACATCATTAGGAAACCAAAAGTGAAATGAACCAATGAAAAGTGTTATTACCAAGTCACATGACCTGCTGTGTTTACGTTACGCGCTTTGCGCCGCGTCCCGGTCCGCTTCCGGGAAGCTGCGCTTTGCGCCTCGCTTCGCGTACCAGTTCGCTTCCGGGTACGCTAACGTAGCACGTCATATGACGTATCACGCGACAACGCGAAACGTCATGCGGACGCGACGCGTCACGATGTTGTTTTCTAACGCGGCAGTTGCGCAAAAGGAACGTTTACCGGTTCGCGGACTGGGTCGCGGCATCAAGGTGAGCTAACGGGAAGCTTCCCGGTTCGCAAACCGGGAGCGAAAAAAAAAAATATTTAAAAAAAAAATAATTAATAAACATATAAAATATATTTTTGGATTTAAAGAAGAATACATTTTACAGCTACAGATATTAGCTTTTAAAAAACCAATGAAATTCACTGAAAAAACCATAGGTTATAGACCATATATAGTTAGGAATTAGCATTTACAAAACCTTGAAAATTCACTGAAAAAACCATAGGTTATAGACCATATATAGTTAGGAATTAGCATTTAAAAAACCTTATTTTACTCACACAAAACCATTGAAATTCCATATATAGTTAGTTGTACTAACTATATATCGCGCACCCGCAATACACTGCTGATCATGTCAAATATTACATCATTCATGACATGGTCAGTGACATCACTGATGACATCTCAAATGACATCACTGATGACCACTGATGACATCTCAAATGACATCACTGATGACATCACTGATGACATCTCAAATGACATCACTGATGACATCACTGATGACATCTCAAATGACATCACTGATGACATCACTGATGACATCTCATTTGACATTACTGATCACATCATTGATGATATCATTCATGTGATAATACGATGAACCTCTTCAGACTCTAATATAACCTTAGATACACTCAGTGTAAACAGACACTCATAGACTGTCACTCATCCATGGAGTTACTCAGACACTTAGTCAGTCATGCAAAGAATCAATCACACCTCCATTTCCTTAACTATACAGTTATACACACCTTACTTATTCAAACATATACTAAAACATATTTACTCACTTATACAATCCTGGATACAAGTTCACAATGATCCATACAGCCACTCACACATTCACTGGCTCTTATGCATAGTTATTTATATATGTCAACTCTCACATGTACTGTATTTTACATATGTACTTACTTTGACATGTAGCACTGAGATATCCATTCACTCACCAATACACTCATGCACACAGTCAACTGCCCATACAGCTGTTTCCACATGCACTTTTGAACCCATACATCTAGTCAATCAACTGCTCACACATCTATGCAGAGAGTCATACACCTCCCAGCCACCCACACACACACTCAGTCTCCCATACAAATGCTTGGGCAACCAATCAATAACCCATATAGTTAATCATATAGCTACTGATCAACACATGCAGCAGTTTACAGAACAACAGACATAATGATGCACAAATTAAGACAGTTTAGTCACTAACCCATGCACTCAGTGAGACACATTTAATCAGTCACTCATACAGTCAGTCATGCCCCTACTAAATCCTTCATCCAGACACTTATACATCCACTCATTCTTCAATATGTAAGACATATTTTAACTTTACAGAAAAATACAGTCACTGGGTGTAGTCATCAGTGATGTCATCAGTGATGTCATTTGAGATGTCATCAGTGATGTCATCAGTGATGTCATTTGAGATGTCATCAGTGATGTCATCAGTGATGTCATTTGAGATGTCATCAGTGATGTCATCAGTGATGTCACTGACCATGTCATGAATGATGTAATATTTGACATGATCAGCAGTGTATTGCGGGTGCGCGATATATAGTTAGTACAACTAACTATATATGGAATTTCAATGGTTTTGTGTGAGTAAAATAAGGTTTTTTAAATGCTAATTCCTAACTATATATGGTCTATAACCTATGGTTTTTTCAGTGAATATATATATATATATACCGTAGACTCAGTCCAAATCACCGAGCCCCCAGTGCAAGGAGCGTTTTCGAAGACCAGAAACGAGAGTCGACCCAGGAATGCAGGTGAGCAATTAGGTGTTTTATTTCATAAAAGTGCACCCAGCCAGCATGACGTTTCGGCCTGCCCAGAGGCCTTGATCACATGACGCTGTGAAGGAAGGAAACATCTTTTAAAGTGCAAGTGCATATATACTAACGCACATGATTGGGTATTGAGACACACATCACAATGGGCAATAAAGAAAGACTGTTCAATGGAGAGACGACTAAACCGCTGAAGCATAACATAATTGAGATACAGCGTACCTGCTTGAAAATAGCTAAAGTTGAATAACTAAAATCAATATATACATGAATAAAATCATTTTAAGAAGACATGTATATAGCAGCAGCATTTCTTTATAGCAGCAATAATAGCAAAGTGCAAAATATAATTGTGCAAATACGCAAAATATCTTACATGTTACTGTAAAGATCTCTATTCATTCAGTCAACATATCTATGAATACTGACCCAAAACAATACAGTAAATGTTAATCAGCGAGAAAGATGGAAATCCTTCTGATATAGTTGTGCAAAATAACGCCATGTACAAACGAATACTGCCCAAGTGGGCAAATGGATCAAAACAGTCCCCATTGTGCCTTATCAATCATGTGCAAAATTGTGCAAAACAGTGAGCGTGATTAAATAGTGAGAATAAAAACATGAATGATCAAATACATACATATGATTACAGCAGCGGAACCCAATAGGAAAAACCTTGTTATTATTGTGGAGAGGCCACACAACATGTAATGAACCAGGACTATACAATGTTCAAGTCACTGACAGGGCAACTATCAGAAAATATCACTCATTAAAAATCACAATAATTAGATGAATCTCAGTGTGGCAGGCTAAAGGCATGTGTGGAAATCTTCTGTCGCATTGAGGACAGAGGGGGTCTTGCTATCTAATTCTACGATGTACCTAGTTTCTAAGGCTCGCAGAATAGCCTCCCTGTTACCACCCCTTCTCAAGGGGGCAACGGCATCAATCACAAAGTACCGCAATAACTCGCTTTTGTTGTCATGATGATCTTTGAAATGACGTGCGACTGGGTACGCGGCATCGTTGGAATTGATGGCCCTGATGTGCTGGAGTATCCGTTTGTGGACCTGCAACTTGGTGCTTCCAACGTATTGCAGGCCACACGGACACTCCAGCACATAGACCGCGTATTCAGTCTTGCAAGTTAATTGCTTGCCAATAGTTCGAGGAATGTCAGAAAAAGGTGTAACAAACTCAGTCCTGCTGACCCCGTGTTTGCACGCTTTACAACTGGCACACTTTCTGAAGTCCTTACTGGTCTGTAACCAGGTGTTGGAAGCAACTACATCGGGGCTAGATTTTACAAGAGCGTCGCTCATGGAGCATGCCGTCCTGAAAGCTATAGCTGTTTTGGGTGTCATAAGCTCGCCGATAATAGGGTCATTGCGCACAAGGCTCCAATGTTTGTTTACAATTTTGTGCAATGCCCTGTGCTGTCTATTGTATGTCCAGATTAATCTGGTAGGTTGCTTTGATTCACTAGAGTTTGCAATGTGACTTTTCTTGTGTATTAGGACCTCTGTTCTCGATACTGAATTGGCTTTTCTGATAGCGTTGTCAATTGCAGTTGCCTTGTAGCCTCTACCCAGAAACCTTACTTTACTGGCCTCTTGTGCTAGACAACATGGCCGATCAGTGCTGCAAATGCGTCTGATACGCAGCATCTCCCTGTAGGGGATACTGCGTATCAGATGCACCGGATGGTGGCTTTTAGCGTGCAGCAACGTGTTGGCCGCCATGGGTTTTCTGTACAACAAGGTTTCAAGCTTACCATTGTTAACTACGATCTCAACATCTAAAAAGTATGCCTTAGTCTGGCTGATGCTATAGGTAAATGATAGATTGAAAGCATTGGAATTGATCAGCTCTATAAGTGCCACAGCCTGTGTGTAAGAACCCCGCCAAATCATAAATATATCATCGATATACCTATACCAATGCACAATGTGGTCAACACAGGTGTCATGGTGGCTGCCATGGAGGACCTGTCTCTCCCAGTAGCCCATATGTAGACAGGCATAACTGGGAGAAAAGCAGGCCCCCATGGCAACACCCCTAATCTGTTGAAAGTGTTGGTTGTTGAACATAAAGTAGTTGTTATTTAGGCAATAGGTAATCATGGCTAGTAACATTTTGTTGTGTTCTGACATCTGTATAGGTCAGTTACCCAGATAATATTGGACCGCCCTAACACCATCTTGGTGGTGGATGCTGGTGTATAGTGCTGATACATCCAAGGTTATGAGCCAACAGTCAGAATCCCAGGTAACATCAGAAATTTTACTCAAAAAATCACCAGAGTCCTGTATAAAAGACTGCATACAAATTCCGGCAGGAATGAGTCTATATAAACAGTGGTGTTCTCCAACAAACCATTGCGTGCAGAAATGATTGGCCTGCCTGGAGGTCTCTCAGCGTTTTTGTGTAACTTGGGAATAAGATACAGAACAGGGATAACTGGATGATCATTTTTTAAAAACTTGAAAACTTGAATTCATCCAAGCTTAGGAGTCCCGAACTTCGCCATCCAATCAGGAGAGAATAAAAATCTGCTCGTGCTTTTCTCATGACGATGGCATCACAGCGTTTATAGCATAGGATCGTTCAGTTGGAGAAGTGCTTCTTCCATATATAATGTTCGAGGCCACAAGACGACATTACCACCTTTATCTGACTGTCGGGTTATGATATTGCTGTCCCCTTGCATTTGTTTGACCAAGGTGACATATTTGTTATTCTGTATCAGATATTGACGTTTATTCTTCAATGTTGTGACATGCAAAGCTTTAATTTCCTTGGTGGTCAGTTCATGAAAAATGTCAATGTTGTCATGCAGCATTAAGGGCGTAAAAGTAGACCGAGGTTTGAAGTTGGTAGAACCCCTGGTGTTCAGAACTATAGGTTCTTCCGTGTGTTGTGAACTCAGCTGTTCAACTCGCAATGCCTCCAAATATTGCATCAGCTGCAGATCATTGACACTGAGACCAGGCGTTACACTTGTTGTTGGTGGTCTGGTGGAAGCAGTCTGGGATTTATTGCAAAGGAAATATTTCTGCAACTTGAGTTTGCCTGTATATTTGAAAAGATCCATTCTAGTTTTAGCATAGTCAAAGTTGCTCGCTGGACTATATGATAAGCCCAACGATAAAGTTTGGAGGTCGGATTCAGTGAGGATAACATTTGTGAGGTTTATCTCTGAAGGCTCACAGATTGTGTGCACCGAAATGCCTACTTCTTGTTGTTGTTCCATCTCCTGGAGTATTTTTTCTTCTTTGGTTTTACGCCTTGCGCAGGCTTGTCTGCGCCTGCGACGCTTGGTGTTGTGGCTTTGGCAATTTGCTGATTTGATCTTCAGGGCCGCAATGTTTCGCGTCTGTCTTGGCGCAGGCAATCCACCTCCTGTGCCAGCGAGAACCCGGTAAACCCCAAGCGGGGGTCACCTCTGGGTGCCTCTCTGTCAGAACCACTATCAAACATAGAACTCAAATCAGAGACCGAAGAGCCCAGAAGCGGAGCCGCAGTGGAAGTTGGGATGACCTGTGTAGAAGAGGGGGTATGGGAGGTAGTTGCTGCTTTAATGGCGTCAAATTTCCTGGCGAACGTGAAGATTCGCCCTTCCTGGTAATCTATCTTGTTGCTCTGGAACTTGAACGCTTTCTTCTTCTTGATAATCTCTTCTTCTTTGCACAGTCTAACCATCATCTCATCTTTTAATTTTTTGCATTCCACTGCTGCCCCAGCATCCAAAGTGTCAATTTCACCATTTATTTCCTCAATTTGAACCTGGAGGGCGGCACGATCACTTTCAGCGTATTTGACTAAGATGGTAACTAGTCTACGGGACGAATCCAAGTTGCATTCTGCCCACTCCTTAAGCATGTTGGGATCCGGGAGCTCATAACTGGGGGCAAGCATAATCCTTAAACCCCTAGGAATGCGTCCCACCTCCAAATACCTGCTAAGTGACCGATGTTCCCACCACTTGGCTTGTTCCCTTTTCTTTAATTTCTCCAGCTTTTTAAATTTGTCACGAACACTGGAACCCCCTTCACTTCTCGGTTCCGCTGATGCAACCACATGTGACCCCCCAGCCGGGGAGTCATCAAACATGTCGAGAGCTGCTTCCTCTCTCCCTTTCAAAGGGTCTGCTGACATGGCGCTGGGTAATGTAAACACGCTAGTGCGTACTCACAGGTCGTAGGAGCAGTTGCCGCAATGACTCTGCCACAGGACCAGCAAATATATAGTCTAGTAAATAATTGCATTTTTTATTTAACCGAGGGGGAGATGTAGTGTCTTGTGAGCTAGCAATGAGGGAACCCTTTTGGCTCCTGATGGACTCCGTAGAGCTGAAGCTAAAGTGTTAGAGTGGAATGCAGGTAAGGCTTATTTAGAATGTTGAGTTCACAGTTACAAGTGGAAGAATACTGACGTGTAATACTAAGCTCTATGTGTGATGCAGTCATTGGCGGGTAGCCACGCGGGGGAGGATGATACACATATCAGACCACTTTTACTTTTTTTTTTTACTTTCAGCCATGATGCACAGCAGCTAAGCTGCTATACAACATGGCTAAAACATTGACAAGAAAATAGCTCTATTGTGGAGAGACCTATTGGCTTTGCCAATGGTTGTTTTAATTACTGGGTTGTGGAACTGGGAGGTTTAGGGTCTGACCACCAATTTATTTGAAGATAATGACTAGCAAGATAATTTAAATGGCGTTGTATCGAAAATGACATACCTGAGCTAGTGGGATAATGTGATAGGCCTGGGTTGAAGAAGAAAGACCACTGTGTCCATCTGGTGCTGGAAGGGGATAAGTAGGGGTTCCCCTATGTAAGCCATGGTAATAAATGTGGTGGGGGTGTATCAGACTCACCACACATACAGTCCTTAAATACTTTCTGCATGTTCTCTACCCTTTGCTCTTGACGATGCATCTGGAGTTGCTTCTGACCAGCAGGGCTGCTAAGAACATGTAGCTCCTGGGGCAGTCACATCTGCCATATGCGTGCATGTAGGCTTCAAGCAGCTTGACCATGATTTTAGTAATTTTTCAGTGACCTGCTACTTTCCTTACATTTGGCAGTACAATATTCATCTCTTCCAGGGCATTGAGTGGCAGCAGGGCCTCTCCAGAATTTTAAACCTGTACCTGGTCTACAGGAAGAAAGAGAGATTGGGCACTATATGAAGGGCTTCCAGCAAGAATAAGTGCTTAGTGTTCAATGCAGGTGCTGTCTTGAATAAGAAGGTGAGGCCGTGCAATCACAACAGTGATTGTAATGGTGCAAATGTATCCAAGTGCTCACTATTTAACTAATTGGTATGTATACATGTATACACCTATTTGCACAGTTCCACTGTAGTATTAATGGTCTTAAGTGATAAACTCAATTTCGAATTTGATCATTTTTAAGCAAAAAAAAGAAAACATCTGTGTGATGCTGTTGTCAGGGAAGAATGTCCACTAAAATAAGAAACTTTAGATGCTTAAAAATAAATTAACTAAACTTAAGAGAAAGTGTAAAAACATAAAATTAGGCCCTTCTGGTTCGACAGATGGTATAACAGCTGTCACCACTGCATTAATATACGGGACCAGTGAAACTGCAAGGAAGGGAGGCACAATCAAAGATTTTTTTTAAAGCAATTATAATCTTAAAGCAGCACAAAATGATGAGGAGAGCTTAATTACCTGTCCTTCAGAGCTTTTCATTTCTGTGGAAATTGGCCCACAGACCCAGACACATGTAGGAAAGCCTCCCTGCCGATCAAGTAAGCAAGTTGAATGGTTAGGCACAATGTTTTGTACCTACCGGAAAACCAACTAAATATGAACTCTTTTTAGAGGACAATATCATGCTCACAATCTAGAAGGACCAATTAGAGTCCAAAATATTTAGCACCTTTGCCCAAGTGTTACCAGAGACTCAATTGCAGCTTCAAGCCTCGCCGAATCACTAGATTCTAATGTACAGCCAGCACAATCTATGATGAGAGTCTTCTACTTATGCTATCAACACCATCTGCAATTTTAGAGAGTCTGATAAAGAGACTCTGATAAATATAGCTAAAGTGTAGAATCAAATAAAACTAATGAGTGGGGTTCTTGATAAATTGGGCCAACAAGAGTCTTACGTTGACAAACCTGTCATTAATATTTTAGAAATTCTACAAAACATAAAGAATAAAAGCAAAAGAAAGATAAAAAAGAAACTGGAAAGAAATTACAAACTTTTCAGGTATTGTGCAGTTCGACTTAATTAGTAAGTGTGGATAGTGCTGACCTTGCAAGTGGAATTGAGTCAAGTGCTAAATAAAGCTCTGGAGCACACGAAACAAAGGACGAATGTTAGTACTCCGTTACCACCATTAGCGCTGCTGAATCTAAGTTGAAGGAATTTGAGCTCAATGTAAAATAAAGGAGGAAACCAGGACAGCTGGGTAAACCAAAGGCAAAAGAAATGTTGGTAAATTTATATAAATGTCATAAACGAAGATTGTGGGAGTGGTTCTGTGCTGCCTGAGGAGGTAAATCAGTTAATGGAGTTCCAGAATGCTTCTATTATTGTCCAATACAGGTCCTCCAGATATAATGGGTTGATTTCTAACAGGGAGGAAAATAGAGAAATCAAGGTAAAGTTGTCGGATGACTAACTGCCACGTGATTCAAGCTAAGCAATTGCGATTCCTTAATAGCGGTTATTAAGGAATCGCTATTAAGGAATCGGAATTGCCTATGCATGTAGGTTTCGCTTAAAAAATAGTGATATCTACACATTTCCTAATAGCGAATCGCAAATTGGGAATGCTTTCCCATTCATTTCTATGGGCCTAGATGCCCATAGGAATGAATGGGAAACCATTTGCAATTTGCGATTACCAAATAGGTAATGGCAAATTGCAAATGCAATTTCAAGAGTGCCAGAGGGCCAAAAGGCCAAAAGGCCACCCTGATGTACCCCCAAAATTGGCATGTGTGCGCCACATGGCACTTAAAAAAATGCAATTTTGTGCATTTTTCTATGGACTCGCAAATTACCATCAACTTGAAGTTGATGGTAATTTGCGATTCCTTAATGCAAAGTCGCATTCTGAGAATGCTTCTTGCATTGCATTTAGGGAAATACACAAGAATTTTCAGCAACACACGTCGGTTGAAAGTTTGCCATACATTTGTTGGACAGATCTGCACAGCGTTTGCGAGTATAGCAAGCGTCGGTGGGACATCCAATGGGGTTTTTATACGAAGTATTCCAGCTATGCATTTCTGAGTATAGTTTGAAAATTGAAGCCCCTGAAGAAGGGCCTTGGTCCCAAAATGCATTGGGCAAGGGCATGACATTTATGTTCTGCAATTATGCTTTTGTTCTAATGTGTATTAACATGAACAAGTGCTATTACACTTAAACAATGTTTTGTTTGAAATATTGTTTTTTGTTAAATTGTTTTCGAGAAACGGAGTCGTATATTAATATGATTGTAATTTTATTTATTTTCAATATAATTTGAAAGAAACGAAGCGCAGCTGCGCAGAGCAACAGTGCACAGTGGCAAGGACACTGTCTACAAAAATGGGGTGATTTAGGCTAGGCGTGTACAGATAACACGTACCCCATTGTAGCACGCTTGGAAGAAGAGTTTTATAAGAAGGGTAGAGCCAGTTAACTTAGGCAAAACAAGGTGTGCTTCACTCACAAACTCGAGTACACTACTCAGAGTTGGCCTTTAACTGAAACTCTTTCAAGTTACCTGTTCCATTGTGTTCATAAGTGAACTTTTCAGCTTACTCTGGTAAATGCAGATTTGGGCCTGAACTGGTATTTCACCACATACAGCTGTGTGTTTTCTGCTGGCGTCTATTGCCGCTTTGTTTTAGTTTTTTTGCCTTTTCTTTTTGACATTTTTTTTTTATTGAAAAGTACAAGACAGATCATACAACCATTTCTTATATTATACATTTGCAAGTTACATTTAGCATTGTGCTTAGGACCGAGATCGTAATAACTAACATCCTAGACACTGTTTTCCCCATCCCTTTGCCTTGGTAATTCCAATTCTACCCCAGGAAATACACAAATCTCCCCCCTATACGAATTCCACCGGGACCATTTCCTGTCCCACTTCTTCGGGCACCCCCTAGCTACATACACTTCTTTCTCAGCTATCATACATTTGTCTAGCTCTTTCTGCCAGACCGCCACTACAGGTGGCATCACTCTGCCCCAGCCCCTTGCTATTTCCCTCTTAAGAAAAGTGAAGCCTAGCTTCACACACTGCTGCTCCGTCTCAGTAAGGTCTGTGGCTTCCCATATATTGAGCAAGCCGAGGCGGGGCATCAACGTGAGCGGTTTCCCTATTGCAGATTGCATATGGGCCGCGGTTCTGTCCCATTGTCTTCGTATCAGCGGGCAGTCCCATGTCATATGATAAAAGGTGGCCGACTGCCGGCAGCCTTTCATACACAAGTCGTCTGGTCGAGACCCGATTTTTGCTAACGTTATACCTGTCAAATATGAGCGATGTAAAATACGAAATTGAATGAGTCGAAATGTAAGTGTGATGGCAGCCTCTCTAGATGACATCAGCGCCTGTCTCCAATCCTCCTCATCAATCGACCCAAGGTCCCCTTCCCACCGCTCCCTAAGCTTCCCAAAGGAATCAGGCATGTTATTACTGAGTTTCCTATAAGTCAAGTAGATCGCCTTGGAGTGCAACTGCCCATCCAGCAGTCAATCTTCAAGCGGGGACGATTCAGGTATGTCCTCATAACTGGGGAGCGCCTTCTGTAGAGCATGACGGATTTGAAGATATCGAAAGAACTCACCCGGCGCCTGCTGGTAAGTACCCTGCAGCTCCTCAAACCGGAGAATCTTACCCTTTTTGATCAAGTCCTGGACTGTTGAAATACCAATCATATCCCACCTGTCGAATCCTGGGTGGTGGCAAAGCATACTGAGCTTCTGCGAGCACCACAATGGCGTCGCTTTAGTAAGCACGCCTGTCCAGCCTAAACGGGAATTAGCTAACCTCCAGATCTGTATGGTACACTGAGTGGGTCCTATATAATGGTGTTTCCTGGCTTGGGAATAAAGAGCCCCAAGATAGCTGGATCTGTCCATCTGGTATCTATCCAGGGCACGCGCCGGCTCATCCGGCGGGGCATATCTCCATCTATTGCAAAAAATAAACAAAATTCCCTCACGACCTCTATGTTAGAAGTGATAACTACTTCTATATTTTTTTAATTATTATTTCACACAGTGTGGCAACAAATTATTTTCATTCGTGTTTTTTTATTTTTTATTTTTTGAGTACAAAATCACATCATCATTTTTTTCCTGTATAGCAAATACATTTTCAATGATTCATTTAGTAAGACACATAGTGATTTATTTACAACATTAAAAATTATTATGACACTCCGTGCAGAGAAACATATAAGAATAAACAACTTAATCAATTTCACCACACTCAAACTCTCTCACTCATACTCCATTCGCTCCTTATTCTGCGTCTGAGGGATCGCAGATTGAGACCCGATATAACTACGCGAGGTCGATGCGTTTCGGCGGTATGAAACCACCTTCCTCAGGACCTTCTGGCAGAATAGACAGGTATTCATAAACCAACAAAAACCACTGCACGGTGTAATATCTGTAACAATAGAAATATGTATATTTGTATCATGAACCTTACAAATTTATTCACTTTGATACATATAAGTGCTACACTTAACGTTGCCCTGTGTTTTCAACAGACGCTAACAATTCATCTTTATAATTCTAATAATTTATAACTGGCAAAAATTGAGACATATGCAGTTAGACAGTTCCACGTCCTAGACATCAATAATTATGTGCTAGAGAAACATCGAAAAAAGTAGGAAAAGAAGGGAGAAAATAATTCTCTAAATTTCTACAGGGAAAACTTGATTAAATTGTTTATTCTTATATGTTTCTCTGCACGGAGTGTCATAATAATTTTTAATGTTGTAAATGAATCACTATGTGTCTTACTAAATGAATCATTGAAAATGTATTTGCTATACAGGAAAAAAATGATGATGTGATTTTGTACTCAAAAAATAAAAAATAAAAAAACACGAATGAAAATAATTTGTTGCCACACTGTGTGCAATAATAATTAAAAAAATATAGAAGTAGTTATCACTTCTAACATAGAGGTCGTGAGGGAATTTTGTTTATTTTTTGCTTTTGCTGTTCCTCTCTTTCCCTGACCGATAAAGTAGACAAAGAGGGGGTCCCAAACATATGTTAATACATTCACGGTTTTTCAACTGTGGGATTTGATTGGTTGGATCACTTGACGCAATTTGAACTCATTCTGGCTGATTGACGCATTCCAGTGGTACAGTGCCTGTTCTTACCTTGTAATAGAGTTACTTACTTTTCTAAACTTTTTTTTCTTCCTTTCTCTATCATCAGTATTGAATAGGGAGATTTAAAGGAACCCCTTATTTATAAACAAAAAAACATCATGGATAAATTGGAAACCTTTGGTTTTACGGATGCAGACTTTAGTAGTCTGTTGGGTCATGTAGTAGATAAAAATAGTACCACCAGTAACACATTAGGTGATAACAGCGAGTGGCAAAACCTACTGTATCTCAGGAAGAGAGCTAGACGTATTGAATCACATGCTTACTACATGAGAGAATACTTAATAGCAGGGGTTATACCATCAGGCCTCAGAGTCAGGAACGCCCCGGCTCTCTTTATTGAAATACGTAAATTCCTTGAACGATGGTCCCTTATATCCAATCGTTGTTCCAGAGATTGGATGTTACTAATCATAGAGACCGCCAGGGACATTCTGATCACATTAAATGATGAAATCCAAAAACTAGAGGAAAAACTCAAATCCTCAGATGCAGTGGAAGATGCCAAAGAAAAATTAGAGAAAATACAAACAGAAATGAAAGATTTTGAAATTTATCTAACCAACAAAAAGACAGAAAAATTAAAAAATGATGTGAGGTGGTTTTCTAAGGAGAAAATCTACCCCTATCTAAACCCAAGTTATTTCCAAGCTAACAACCCTAATGAATATCCACCGAACTTTACCTATAAGAAAAATTACACGAACTTCTCTGACACCGGTTCATCAGGGTCTGACAGCGACAATTTTTCTCATCCTGGTCCAAGTAGAGGGGGATATAACCCCGGGCCGTTTAGAGGACGACAAGGGCAGAGAAATTACCAGAACAGGGGTTTTTTATCAAGGGGACCGTACAGGGGCAAACAAGTCCACTGGCAACAACACAATGGGGGTCCCCATACCTCGAGTCCTCAACCACAACAACGGTATGTGAAGACCAGGAACCAGCAGTACTGGTGGTAGAGGAAATGCAAGAACAGAATAGGGTTAGTGACATTCTTCCTATTTACAACTTATCCTCTAACATCTTAAAGGAAGAAGAATCCGCAGTTCTGAGTAAGGGCCTTTCTTTTGTCCCTTTTTCAACATTAGACAAATTCAAACTACATGTCGACCTTCATGCCTTTTTCAGAAAGGTCAGACTGAAGAAATATTTTGAAGGGAGAGACATGATTGACGAGGAAGAGAATCTTTCACGATGTAAACCTCCGTCTATTTTTTCCCCTACTTTAGACATGGTTGGCCCTGAAGTTCAGATCTTTGAAAAACAAGTTCTGACAGAGATCAATAGACTTTTAGCAAGACCTGAAAAGTATAAATACAACCTTACCAAACAGGAAAATTCAGCTCTTAAAAATCTTGCAAGTAACACCAATATAGTAATAAAACCTTGTGATAAAGGTGGAGGTATATTGGTGTTCGACAAATCAGACTATGACATCAGAATGAGAAAGATGCTATCCAACATAGAACATTATAGACCCGCGAATGTTAGAGAGATGAACAGACTTAGTGGTCACATTAAGGAAATAACCGAAGAAGCTTTCTCTAACGGCTATATATGTGATAAAGAATTGCAATTTCTAAATAAGATTTGTCCCATTACTCCAGCTATGTATGGTCTTCCCAAGACGCACAAGAACGAAATCGATCCACCGTTACGCCCTATCATATCTACCATTGGCTCGAACACCGAACCATTATCTAAATATGTAGATGCCTTTATATGTCCTCTAACACAGACGTATGAGTCATTTGTAAAAGACACAGGTGATATGATAAACAAAATAGAAGGTTTGGCCTTCAACCCTGTGACAGATATCCTGGTAACGCTTGACATTGAGGCGTTGTACACCAACATCCCTCAATGTCAAGCGTTACAAGCAGTAACGGCTTTGCTACAGAGATATCCAAACAACAGACCAGATGAATTCATTATCCAGTGTCTGGAAATTGTGCTTCTAAACAACTTTTTTGAGTTTGAGGGTACCCTTTTTAAACAGATAAAGGGTACGAGTATGGGCGCTTCATGTGCTCCAAGGGTGGCCAACACCTATATGGGTGAATGGGAAAGGAAGAATATCTATAACACAGATGCCCCTTTTTTTGAGAACGTCTCCCAATGGAGGCGTTTTATTGACGATCTTTTTTTTATCTGGCATGGCAACACAACACAACTAGAAGAATATATCTTGTGGCTGAATGCCAGCGATAAAAATCTTAAATTCACTTCCAATTACAGCGACGAAAGAGTTGAATATTTAGATATTGTGATTGAAGGTAAGGATGGTGAGTTGAAAGTAAGTCTCTACCGAAAGCCCACTGCGAAAAATACCATCTTGCAGTTCGAGAGTTTTCACCCTCATTGTCAGAAGGACTCTATCCCCTTTGGGGAATTCCTTCGTACGAGACGTAATTGTACATCTCTCGCGGACTATGACAAACATAGCATATCCTTACGAAAACGACTAATCGATAGAGGTTACCCCCATCGTTTAGTCCGCCAAGCGTTCAAGAGGGCGAGGTTTTATGATAGAGACGCATTACTTAAAAACAAAAGAAACAAGACTCAGGAGAAGATTGTTTGTGTCATAAACCATTCAACACTCAACTATAAAATCAAGAATATAATCAACAAAAATTGGCGTATTCTTGAAGTTGATCATGAAACCATTTTAGAGAAACCTTTGGTGACATATAGGCGCAATCAGAATCTCAGGGACCGGCTGGTCCACACCAGACCTAAGAATGACTCAATTGAAAAACAAACTACCCTAACGAATGGGGATACTATTCGTGGCAATCACAGATGTGGTAACTGCCACGCATGTGACTCCGCGATTGTAGGGAATAATCTCCAACACAATAACATGACTATTGCATTAAGATCATTCACCAATTGTCGCAGCAAGAACATTGTCTACTATATTGTCTGCCCATGTGGCCTCGCATATATAGGCGAGACAGGACGAGAATTTAGACAACGATTCAGTGAACATAAATCGTCAGTTAGAACTAATAAATTGACAGCACCCTTGACCCAACACTGTATTGATTTTAATCATACAGAAACAGAATTAAAATGGTGCATTCTAGAAAGAATTCAATGCAGAAAAGGGGAACAACGAGAGAGAACCCGAAAAAAACGAGAATGCTACTGGATTTTTTTCTTTGATAGTGTAAAAAGAGGTCTCAACGAAAATATATCTTGGTACGTGACAGAATGATTCTATTATGCTAAACACTGTAAATACAAGAAAGTATGATTGGTATGCATTAGGTATCATTCTGATGTCACAGACAAGAAAAATATCACGGGGGGTACATAATGTAATCAAGAACTACATTTGACATCTCATATAAAACTGGTATCAATAATATTTCACGATATTACCCTTAGAGATGAGACTAAGTAAGAGAAATAGTTTGGAGAAACATTCTCCTTATTAATATCACTACTATTTTTATTTTTACTCACAGGCAAAGACATCTTTAAAATCTCTGCATGGTAGCTAGAGTCCCAGCTGGGCACTTCTCTGTGTAACCATTATGACCAATACTCCTCCGAATGCACTAGTTAGGTATCCAAAAAGTTCTCTCAATTTTAGAGAGGTACCACTTAATAATGGCGTCCGCCTTTACTACCTCGGTCAGAGCCTTTTTTTGGTTAACTTTCCCAATAATGAGTCTGATCTAAATACAGTAAATACGTTAATATCCTCTAATGCGTAGGGTAGCAGTATTATATATATTGAGGGCATCAATACGTAAAAAGGACGTTTGTAGAGTAAAAACAAACGGAATGATATATATTTGGAATATAGTTTTATTTTTCGAATATATGTTTCAAAAAGTGTAAAACGGATTATAATTATAACATTAAGCTAAATCTTGGTCGCTGTCACGATGCTAAATACGAAAGTAACAAAACATCTAGTAAGGAAAAACTCCACTTAATAATGGCTGCCAATATCGTGATCATGTGACCGCAATAGTATACAAGACGGCAAAAACGTAATTACCACTATACACCTTCTTTAACACCTCGTTTTATGTAATAAAAGGAATGAAGGACCCTTAATAACGGAATAGTAATACTATATTATTAAATTCTGAAAATATATAAGCAATGTTTCGTAGTAAGACCACTTAATAATGGCGACCACTATGGCGATCATGTGACCGCATACTTTGGCGCCAAACAAAGGGTATTTAAAAAGAGACGCGATGTGATGAATCTCTGGCCCACGCTACATAACGAAGAGATGCCGGTGGAACCGTGATAACGACTAAGCCCGAGCAAGAGCCAGTAAGTAGAACCCAGGGATTAGTTCTTAGCCGTGTTAGCAATATTAAGACAGTGAGCACAGCGTTTAGTGCTCTTTTGCTAGGCGGGGTGCACTAGGATTTACCGAGTAACCGATCCTTTCAATGGGGAGGTTTTCTAGCTGATAAATAACTGGCTGGTCATACTGGGTTTATTGATATTCAGTAGCGCATCTAGACTAATGTGGAGGTGACTATCTGCTAAAATTAACTCTCCCCTAGTTTGGTCAATAAAATAGATATACTAGGCTTTACTTTTCCATTTATTAAAATCTAAAGCAGCTCCTAATCATTAGTATTGTGTTGGTTTCAGTTACCGAAAAACGTAATATAGATGCTGACAAAATACAGAAGGGAGAGACGTCCAATATATAGGCGAAAGAAAAGACCCTTCCCCTTGACGATACAAGTGCGATAAAAAAGGTTAGTAGGAGTGTAACATATCCTGGCAAATTGTAGAGTTTCTTTTGTAGATATGTTCCTTAGAAAACTGTTGGTTTCTTTCAGAAAATATTACCTTGTCGAAAGAAAAGGAATAAACTAAAGAGACACTTTGATGTCGATAACCCGTTGACAAATAGTTGCTTTTAATGCGTGGTAAGTGTTAATAAACAAATATATTTGTCACTTAGTACTGTCACGACTTTCTAACCAATGGGCCCTGACACAAAGTGTTTTCTCTGACTCAACCTAGGATCGTTGAAAGAACTTTACTTCCTTATGTTATGAGTGGGTGACCGAACCAGGTTTCTTCCCAAGAAAGTTTATTGTGGGTAAGAACATGTAACAACTTTTTAACTTAGTTTGTATGGTAGAATTTCGAGCCACTGATCATTACGCTGGAGAAAATCTAGCATATACATGACAAACAAACTTCCAAAATATAGTTTTCCCTGTAGAAATTTAGAGAATTCTTTTCTCCCTTCTTTTCCTACTTTTTTCGATGTTTCTCTAGCACATAATTATTGATGTCTAGGACGTGGAACTGTCTAACTGCATATGTCTCTATTTTTGCCAGTTATAAATTATTAGAATTATAAAGATGAATTGTTAGCGTCTGTTGAAAACACAGGGCAACGTTAAGTGTAGCACTTATATGTATCAAAGTGAATAAATTTGTAAGGTTCATGATACAAATATACATATTTTTATTGTTACAGATATTACACCGTGCAGTGGTTTTTGTTGGTTTATGAATACCTGTCTATTCTGCCAGAAGTTCCTGAGGAAGGTGGTTTCATACCGCCGAAACGCGTCGACCTCGCGTAGTTATATCGCGTCTCAATCTGCGATCCCTCAGACGCAGAATAAGGAGCGAATGGAGTATGAGTGAGAGAGTTTGAGTGTGGTGAAATTGATTAAATTGTTTGTTCTTATATGTTTCTCTGCACGGAGTGTCATAATAATTTTTAATGTTGTAAATAAATCACTATGTGTCTTACTAAATGAATCATTGAAAATGTATTTGCTATACAGGAAAAAAATGATGATGTGATTTTGTACTCAAAAAATAAAAAATAAAAAAACACGAATGAAAATAATTTGTTGCCACACTGTGTGAAATAATAATTAAAAAAATATAGAAGTAGTTATCACTTCTAACATAGAGGTCGAGAGGGAATTTTGTTTATTTTTTGCTTTTGCTGTTCCTCTCTTTCCCTGACCGATAAAGTAGACATAGAGGGGGTCCCAAACATATCTCCATCTATTTACAGTCACCAATTGCGAAGCCCAATAATAAAGTCGTTTATCAGGCAGCGCGATGCCCCCATCATACCATCCTTTCATTAATTTCTGAAGTGCAATGCTCGGGGCCTTACCATCCCAGAGTAATGTACGTAACTTCCCTTCCACTGCGACAAAATACGTTTCTGGAACCCTATGCGGGCAGTTTTGGAGAATATACAAAAATCGTGGAAGGGCCAACATCTTAAAAAGCGCCACTCGGCCCACCAGCGACAGTGGCAGTGACCTCCAATGCTTAACATCAGCCCGTAGCCTTGCTAGCGGGGGTGCCAAATTGCGGCTGAAAAAGAGAGCCGGGTCCGGCGTGACGAAGACTCCCAAGTATTTAAAACCGTCTTCCGAGACCACCAATGCACAATCTCTTGGGAGGCGGGGAATCTGTTGGTGGAGCACATATAGCACTGATTTGCCCCAATCAATAGCGTAGCCGGAATACTTCCCAAAGTTTGTAAAAATATGAGGGACCGGATGTATGGATCTATATGGGTTTGTAAGATATAGCAATATATCGTCCGCATAAAGCGATATTTTATCTTCGTACTCATGTGTCCATCGCATACCTTTTGAAAATGCGTCACACCGAACCCATGCTGCCAAGGGCTCTAACATGAGAGAAAACAGCTGCGGCGACAGAGGGCAGCCTTGTCTGGTGCCTCTCCGTAAGGTGAATGGCATGGACGTATAGTTGTTTTCTCTGACCTGCCTATGTATAGCAACCGCACCCACCTTATAAAATTGAAATTTACAATGGTGAGAAGGGATATCTTGGGACTCAACTTCCCGGAATCCCAAGAGTAGCGAGGAGACGCCTCAGTTGGAGCGTCGCCTCCCAGATGGCACTGCTATACAGAACGCTTAAACCGAACACTGCAAACAAAGAATCGTTCGGCGCTCATTGTAATTGCCACATACAGAATGCTAGCCATGGTTGCTGCTTTTTTTATTTTAAGCAACTAGCAACCATTGACAAAGCCAATAGTCCTGGCTTGTTGTTGGTGTGATGATACTTGCTGTAATATATATCTGGATGCAATGACTGAAACAGCATAGTACCAATCGTGCGGAACACTTTGTATGCTAAGCACAGATTTTGAGCCTAGTTGTTTTAAGCCACGCCCTTAATTACATCGGACACCCCCTTTGAAGAGACCCCCCCAGTTTTTTTACCCCACTTAAAGTCCTGGAAACACCACCGTGTCACAGTCACCTCACGTCCTGGCAGTTTGCATCATGCATGACTCATGACTTCTAAGTTTTCAGGTTGCCTATGTGCAGAGGCATAGTAAACTCTCAACCACCGCACCCCTTGCTTTCCGAACTATAGCAAGGGTGAAGTTCTTGATGGGCCTCTTCTGTTTCTAAGGTAGGCATGTTATGTGTCTGCTATGTTGACTTTAAGTCTGTTTACGATGTTATGGATTGTGGTCTCCTTTGGTCGAAGATTGCTAATATGGGGTGCAGTCTTTTGTTGTTATTGGCTGCATTTCACTCCAATTCCTGGGCTCAACTAAACATTACTCCTGGGTGAACAAGAACATGGCTGATTTCAGTAGTGAATGGCCTAAAGTAGGAGTGTGTTTTAGTCCGGATTCTGTTCTCCTTGTTTTATTTTTAAATAGTCTTCAAGGCGTCCTGTGCTAGTAAATTCCTAATCTTTATGCTGACAATATGATCATTTTAGAAAGAACTGCTGGTAGTTTACCAAGGTAGTGTTACTCCCGTGAAATTTACTGCAAATTAATATCAAGAAAATTCAGATTATGCAGATTGTTGGCTACAGATAGACTTTTAACTGGATTAAGCTGGATTACTGGATTCTTATAAATATTTTAGAGTTATATTTAATAAAAAAGAAATTTTGAAGTGAACGTTCCTTGAATTGAGGGCAATTATATTTATTGGGACTATTACCATTTTTATAGCGGTTAAATGGTTGAAGCATTTTTAAAGGTATATATAGACATATAATCTAGTTTGTGTTATGGTACAGCTGCAATATCATTGAATTTTAGAATACTTGAGTGGTAGCATTTGAACTATCCATGGGATTACCATGTGTCAGCCTTGAGGTGATTTGTCTCGAACTAGGGCTGAGTTCATCGTACTTTAAAAGAAGGGTAACATGGACACATTTCTTAACCTCATTAACTAGAGAGGAGAATGGCAACTTGGCCAAGCACTATTTGGTGGACTTCTGTAAAAGTCAGCGTGGATGTACCCACAAAATGCGAAGTGAGGTTGCATCTTTATTTAAAAGTTACGATTTGCACCACATGCTTCAAGAAAGTAAGTAAGTATTTATTGATAGATTAATTGAAATATTTTCAATGTATACCTAGTCAGACAATCGAATAAAAAGATAAAAGGCTATGTGAGGCGTTTGATACTGGGGAGAGGCCAGGACATCTATTGCTCAATCACCAATATATATTCACATGTGTGTACCATACTAGGAAATGAGGCATCAATACACATATAGGGGCAATGATTACAAAATACATTAACTGGCAACCTAATATTCACAATAACAAAAATTAAGGTAAAATCATGTTACGCTGACAGGAAGTTTATTGAAAATAAAAGTATAATAATATTACTATTTCTCTCTGTATTCGTAGAGAGAGACCAATAATTAAGGAGGCTATATAAAGGATGGTAAATTTGTCATACTTTTGTGGTCGTTTTTAATAACACTGCCTTTTCATGTATTAATTAATCTTGTATGTGTTATGTGCTGCCTGTTTTATGCACATACATAGTCTAATAAACTATAACTATTACTATTACAAACATCTCTTTGTGCTGCTGCACACTATTGCTTATGGCTGCATATTGCCAGCATGAATCAGGGCTAGGTCCTGATGTCCACCTATACCCCAAACAAGGCAGGCTTTTTGTCTTGCTCTGTACAGTAGACCCAGACAATCATGTCTCTCTGGTGGGTATTGAGATAAAGGCTGATGACCTTTTCTCAGCAACTAGTGGTAGTGGGTATTTGACATGCGGTCTCTAACATCAGATTTTCTTTTTTTGTTGTTGCAGTTTTATATAGCGCAAACTCGACCCGAAGGTATTGGAGCCCTTTAAATGAGCACCAGTTATATTACAGAAGGACACATTCGTTTTTTTCGTGAGCGCAGGCAGATTAAGTGATTTGCCTAGAATCACAGGATGTTGAGTCAACGGTGAGCCTCAAACCTTTTTCCCCAGTTCCAAGTTAGCGGCTCTGCCTGTTGCGCCACATCCTCAACCCAAGTGGAAAGGTGGGAGGATCCAGTCACAATAGAGCTGGGCCCCATGTACTCAAAACTGAGTCACATCTTCTGGTGCTCACACAAGAGGCAGGGAGGCATACAGGGAGCACTCTCTGAGTTGAGAATTTTAATATGGTGCCTCTTTGGGATGTATGTCATTACATTGCATACCAATACCACGCGTGCCGTTACAAAGCGGGTATTACTACGCGATGCCAATAACAACGACATGCTATTACATCACAAAATTTAACAACGACTATGCTTTTACCACGCATCCCATTACAATGCAAAGGCATGAGTGGTAAAGCTATACGCGTGGTTAAAGTTTGCAAGGTAAGTGACTCTACCCTACCCCTGCACAACCCTCCTACGACCCCAAGTCCTCTCCCTACAATAACACCACACTACCCTGCACTACCCCCCGACACTACCCTAAAACACTACCCTACACAAACACTTAAACACTACCCTAAACCCTAAAACACTACACTACACAAACACTTCAACACTACCTTAAACCATAAAACACTACACAAACACTACAACACTACACTAAACCCTAAAACACTGCACTACACAAACACTACAACACTACCCTAAACCCTAAAACGCTACACTACTCAAACACTACAACACTACCTAAACCCTAAACCCTAAAACACTACACAAACTCTACAACACTACCCTAAACTCTAAAACACTACACTACACAAACACTACAACACTACCCTAAATCCTAAAACACTACACAAACACTACAACACTACCCTAAACCCTAAAACACTACACTACACAAACACTACAACACTACCCTAAACCACTACCCCACTACTCTCACCTCTACACTACCCTAAACCCTAAAACACTACGACACTACAACACTACCCTAAACCACTACCCACACTACTCCCACCACAAGCACAATCACCCTTACCTCTCTTTCCTCGTGATTCCTCTCCAGCGTCACCATCTCTGCTCCCGGTGCCTGCTTCCTGCTTCACGTCAAGGTGCGGTGCACGTCGTTGGGAGGAAATGGAAGAGCCACTGTTTCCTCACAACGAGGTGAATCGGCATTACATCGCATGCGTTGTAATAGCGCACGCGATGTAAAAAGACGCGTAGTAATGGCTACGCATGGTTACATCGCATGCGTTGTTATGCTTGCGATGTAATGGCATTGCGGGGAAACAGCCGCGTTGTAATGGCTGTTTCCCGCCTCTTTGAATTGTCTCTTCACCCTACTAGAGTTGTTAGCTTGACCCTAGTAGGAATCTAAGCAACTTTGAATTCAAACCAAAGTGGGTAAGATTTGGCTTACATAGATCTGAGGGGACCATCCACTCCTGGATGATATCTGTAGTTCAAAAGCATTCCCGGGATCAGCTGATCTCCCTTCAGTATCAGCAAGAGGGGAGGAAGCTAATCATGTTGTTCCCATTTCAGGGCATTATGTAGGATAGTCCCAAAGTCTTAAGGGTCATCTTCTCTGACTTTCCCTAATGAAGGATCAACAAGGGAAGTGTCTCCATTGACTTGCTGCCTCCAAGTCCAGCTCCCCAAGCTACCAAATATGTTCTTAGATGTCTCCGGGCATGGGCACTATCAGAGCTGCCAAACTGGGATACTTGGCTCAGACCTAGAACACTGCCAGGCAAGGTGTTACAACCTGGAGATTGGAGAAAACCAAGCTTGCTTCTTGTAGTTCATAATAGTTTATTACATTTTTTGAAATACATCTAAAAAGACCATACAAAAAAGAGGTCCGAAAAGGTACAAGTAATTACACTTCAAAATATTAGTTACATGAGTAAAAACTATAAACTGTAAAGGAGTAATAATAAAAAGTAAAAAAGTACCCATAAAACCAATACTGTAGTCCTACATTATAAAGAAAAGAGAAATGACTAAGCTAATACACGTAATAAGCAATATTTATACATTTACTAGAGCTACATATATTTGAACGAAATCCGTAAACAGGCAACATTAAATCGCTATTAATATAATAGTTAAAGATGAAAAGCCAAATAATCATCAATTGGTTTCCAAAATAATTGATAATTAGGTGTATTATGATTATGAATGACACCTGACAAAGTCAAATTAGCTCCTCTTCTGGCGAAAATTATCCAAGCCCACCAAGCATGAACTGATAGTAATGAGGCAGTTTTCCAATTAGTAGTAATCGATTTTAAGGCTGCAGAAATTAAAAAGTCAAAAAGTTTGCTATCAATAATAGACAGATTGGTAGCAAGTGCAGTGGATTAACATATTATAATAGTATATGACAAATTATCTGTGATATTTGATATCTTAGTAACAGTCTTCCAACCGTCTGTCCAAAACTGATTAACGATGTGATATTCATAAAGCATATGTCTCAATGAACCTATAGCTAGAGAAGAATTCCAGCAATTAGATTAATTCAACGGTTTTGCATGAAATACCCTTGACGGGGTCCATAGACAATTGAATAGTGTAAAGGAATTAGTTTGCTATGAAGAAACAGGTATCCATCCCGAAATACTATTCAACCAAATTTTACTCCATGTATTTGATGATAGTGCTAAATCGAATTAGTCATTCCAAAATGAAGAGAGAAAGCAGATAGTATCCCCAGCAAAGCTATTCAATTTTTTATAAAACAATGATACAGTGTGGGATGACAAGACCATGATTTGCATATACAATTCTAAATCAGAGGTGGCATTTAAGGGAAAATATTTGGGAATGAATCAAAAATTGAATTACATATAATTTCATAATTAATAATATCTGATAGCTGCAACTTATAGTTTTTGTTGTAAATCAGCAAAACTTAAGAATGCATTGTTATGATAAATATCTTTCAAATAAAAAATAACAGCTGTACTCCAGGAGCGCCAGAATTTCTTGTGGTGAGCTAATTTTAACAAAGGATTATGCCATAAAGACAAATTCAATATACGTGACATTAAACAATAGAGACTGAATCGTGTACGTTTAATTTTGCGGATTTCAATTTTATTGATTTTTTTAACAAAGTAGTAGAATTAAACTTGGAGAGTAATGCAGGTAAAGGCATAGAGGAAATTAAACTTTTTTCAATACGAAGCCATGAAGGTACATTAGTATTTCTGTATGCTGAAACCATGAAGTACTTTGTTTTAAAATAAACACTTTATGATAATTGAGGAAATCTGGTAAACCTATTCGCCACTGCTCTTAGCCAACTTCAGTTTTTTATAACTTAATCTAGGAGGTGTGCTATTCAAAATACATTTTGAAATATATTTTCCAATGTCTTATAAAATTGAAGAGCAAGTTGAATCGATGTAATGGAAAGAAGATACAGAATCTTTGGAGCACTTAACATTTTAATAGCATCGACTTTTCCTCACCAAGTTTAATGTAGGGTAGACCATTTTTTAATGTAATCCTTAATATAAGGAAGAAAACAATCACATTTTAAAGACATAGATTTTTGTATGGTATTAGAAAATAAAATACCAAGAAATTCAAACTGATCCTCCTGCCAAATTATTTCTTTGTTTGGAAGAATTTCAGGTGTACAATAAACATTTAAAGGGAAAAAACTATTTTATTAGTGTTCAATGTATATCCTGAAATCTGAGAGTAAGTACTAATGAGATTTAATAATGGAGGAATAGACGAGTCTGGATTACCAATGTACAGGTGTACATCATCAGCATAAGGTGATGTTTTTATAGGAACGTTATTTATAATAAGACCTTCAATTTCCTTCAAATTTCTAATAGCAATTTGGAAGGGTTCAATAGCAAGAAGAAAAAGCAAAGGTCATAAGGGGCAACCCTGTCTAGTTCCCCTAAAAATGGAAAATGTGTTAGAAATTTGACTTAATGAATAATTTGGCAAATGGAGCAGAATATAGGGCAGATATCATGTGAATAAAGGAAGTGCCAAAATTAAATGCATATAATGTTCGGAAAAGATACCGCCGATGGACTTTCTCAAAAGTCTTTTTTGCGTGTCTAATGCTGAGACACCAGCTGGCAGAGGTAATGGTGATCCAGTTTCAATCACATGAAAGAATAGTCTAACATTATTTAGTCAATGCCTATTTTTCATGAAACCGGATTGATCAATATGTACAATGTTGGGAAGCACAGGAGTCAACCTAGTTGCTAGAATCTTGGCATAAAGCTTACAATCCTGATTGATCGTTATTCGGTTTCGGGAGGACTGAAATCAAGGCTTCATTAAATGACCCAGAAATTGATCCAGTAGAACCAAAGTGATTAAATAATTAGAATAAATAAGATGAAAGTTGAAGCGAAAATACCTAATAAAATTCTGCAGGGATAGCATCTGGGCCTAGAGATTTATGTAATTTAAGAGATTTAATAGCTGTATGAATCTCATCTAAAGTGATTGGTAAATCGAATTTATTTCAAATTGACGGATACATTTTAGGTAAACCACACTTATCCAACAAATCATCTATATGTATCGTGTAATTTTGAGGAGGTTTACTACACAAAGTTGAATAGTAATTCATGAATTCCTTAATAATGTCTTCATGAGATAAAGTAATTTGACCATTAGAGGTGTGAATAGCATTAATTTGATTTGTATCTTTCTTACTACGAAGGTAATTGGCCACAAATCTTCCTGATCTGTTGGCATTAAAACAAAATTTAGCTTTGTTATTAGAAATCTGTATGCCTGCTCTTTAGTAAGGAGTTTCATTCATAAGGAAGTTTTTGCAATTGTATCCTATATTTCAGGTGAATAGATGTAATAAATAGACATCCATGCTTAGCAATTTGCTTATCTAATGCTTCAATTCTTAAATTCAATGATTAACAATAAATGTAGAACCTTCAGCTTTAAAAGAAAAATATTCACCAATTGCCGATAAAATTCTTGGCTTCTTTTTTTCATTAGGGCAACATTAGAATTCATGTGCCATCGACCTTGAGATAGATGAGATGAGTTATGATTTTCAATGCAGGAGATACGCATATGATCAGAACTATCAACATTCAGAATAGTAGAATTAAAAGTTGAGTGTATTAAAATACTGTGTATGCCAGAATAGGACTTATGGGGGTTAGAAAAGAAAGTAAATTGTTCATAAGCTGGGTGATGTAAACGCCAAACATCTGTCAATTTGATAGTTCTAAAAAAGGATTCAAGAGAGTGAAGAAAGCCTTTGGAGGACGATATTTGGTGTGGGAAATTTTATCCAATAAGCGGTCACAAATAAGATTAAAATCACCTCCAATATTAAGTTGTACATTACCCAATTTTAGTAATTCAGATTTAAAAAGAGACCAAAAATCATCATTGGTTGTACTATACTCATTAATTAGATATAAGACAGAATTGTTCATTTTGATTTTAGCTATAAGCAAATGCTCTTCAGAATCAAAGCATTTGTGCAAATTTTGAAGATGTAATTCTATTGCAAATAGAATAGCAACTCTTTAGAGATGGAGAAGAAAATATTAATACCTACTCACTTTCTATTCATGTAAGACAAAATAGTATCTTTGACATGTCTCTCCTGAGACCTATGTCTAGCTAAATAATCTAAATTTTTAGTACAATTAATAGGATGATGTAAACCCTTAAAATTAAAAGAAACAATTATAATACCTTTAATATTAGACATCATCAGAAAATAAGAAAAATAAAAGGAAAGAAAGAAAAGAGAGAACTACATAGATGGAAAGAAAGAGAAGTAGCTCTAACATTATAAGAAAAGATAAATAAGCAAGACGCACACAAACACAAACAACGACAACATAGAAACATAAATAATGCTGCTGAATTGCACACATGCATGACTAGAACAACTGAAGTCTACATGCCCTTATAAGAAACTCTACTAAAATGGCTAGTTATAAGAAACCTAAACATAATGTTCAAATGTCAGTGTCATTTGTTTCCATGGAAAGCTGTGATTACTGGTCCAAGAAGAGACAGAGATCCACCGGACACTGAAAGGACTTCGAAAAAACATCTTTCCAAATTTGCATAGTCGAGGGATCGAACGAACAATACTTAAAACCAGTGTTTCTAAGTCTTGGCCAAAGCTCAGCAAACTCTTTATGGATGTTAACAGTTTCCATGAATGAACATTTTATTTCTATTAACCATCAAAGATGGAATGTCTCTTGTTGCCTTCCGTATCAGCACTAAATGAGGATGACGCAAAACTTTAACTATCATTTGGCGTGTTAATTTATCTTGTTAGAACTGCGATGAGAAGCAATTCTATGCACCTTATCGATCTCAATTTTTTCTGGAAATTTTATACATAAAAGATCAGGTAAAAGATTTTCCAAATATAGCCTGCAGTCATTGCCTTCAACATCCTTCGGTAAGTTAAATATGCACAAGTTATATTGCTGATTCCGATTTCCTAAGTCAAACAACAACTTACTCATTGTAACTATTTGTGCTGTAAGAGGCATGTGGCTTTCAAGTTTTGCTTTATTATCCTGAATTTTTATTACATTGTTAGATACTTTGATTGAGAGACTAGCCATGTCTTTCCGTATATTTTTGATGTCTCAAGCAATAGTATCAGTGTTAGAGCGAATGGCTTGTATTTCTTTAAGTAATGTGGATAAGGATGGTTCTTTAGCTTCCACAAATTTTGATTTGACTGGTGGAGGTGAAGTATTTTGTTTACATTCAACATGGACATTTTTTCCTTCCATATTAAAAGAAATAAATAAGTAATGGACAGAAGACAGTGTGCAAAAATAAACAACAAATTATTCCAGTAGAATAAAATTCTGCACTTTTGAGCTGTGCAGTAGCTAAAACCAGCTTTGGGAGTGGCCAAGGCATCATCCGCATCCTTTCCTCAAAGCGACTCCACCCTCTGACATGAAATTCAGCAGTACCTCAAGGCAGACACCGGTAAAGGGAGGAATGAAGAAAACTTCCTTAAGCAGCCGAATTAAACAACAGCAAACACAGCCCTCCAACGCGCTAGTCTTGAAATGTTAGTGCAGCTGGAATACCCGGTAAGACTAGCATTGAAGCATTAGATAAGCAAATTACCGTAGGAAACTGGCAATTAAGGGCATTCACTGCCCGACTCAGTGGGAGGTGGCCATCTTGGTTTGTGTGCTTGTGCGCAACCCAACCAAGCTTGAGAATTACGACCACCCTATGAATGAGAACCACCCTATTAATGTGGATCTCCCTGTTCTCACTTAAGCCTATTTCTCAGGAAAATTAGGGGGTTTGCAGTTGACAGGCCTCTAATCTTCACTTGTTCAGCTTTTACTCCTCAAGACTCTGTAACGATAATTATCAATTAAGGAGAAGGATCAGTAGGCATACCTGCCCCTGTTGCCTTTCAGAGCAGAGTTTTAACAACACAACAACAGTGTAACATAAACAATCTCAAACCAGGACAGATAAGTACAATAATTAAAACATCAAAAACACAGCATCAGCCCAACATCACCAGTTGCTACAAAAGGAGATCTTTAGTCCCTGACATGAAGCTGTGGAAGGTACCACAACAAGGTTGGGTTGCACTGCACCACTAGAAAAACAGGTACATTCATGGTATACTACTTCCCAATTGTAACACCAGTGGCTCCAACATACACCCCTAATTTCTGCATGCACACAAGTTGTAAGTTATCTTTGATGATAAACCACAGCTATCAGTCACAGGGAACATGGAACACATGACAATGAGGGAGAGAATACAGAGCCACTTACTAAGACTCAGACAATAGCAGCAAGAAAATGTACACTACACTAATAATGCCAAATGCTGCCAGCATCACACAGCATAAAAGTAAAAGGGTTACCAATATGGATTTAAGCTAAGACTGAGGGTCAAAAGACCAGTCCCTCATAGGAGCACCCTCCTTTGATAGCCCACACCTTCACCATGCTTTAAACTCCAACCCGCACCAATGTGAACATTATACTAGGGAGCATTCCTTTAACACAGAAAAATATCGTGATATTGGGAGCAAATACTATACTTACAAACATCATTTCAACTGCAAATTAAATAGTGTGTACCATTGGAAAGAAAGAATATCCCCTCCCTCCTGGATGTAATGTTGCATTGGTTTGACATACTTAAAGTGTCTAGGACCCTAACCATAGAAGCTTGGGAGCCTTGGTATCTCTCTCTTCTTCTTTCAAGTATATAATTGAAATTACCGCCTACGACTATATAACAGTCAAGATTCTCAACTGGTTTATGTCATTTAAAGGAAGAATGTTGCTTGAGCTATATGAGGTGTGTGAGAGTTCTTAAGGAAAGTGTTGCTCATGTTAAATGACCTCTAAAAGCCTCTATTCATCCCACTATCATCTGCCTGTATAATTGCTTATTAATTTTGAAAGCAACATTGTGGTCTACTAATATGAATACTCTTTGGACCACTTCGAAGATTGTGTGCCTCTTTATAGTAATCCAGGTCAAAAAAAGTATTTGTATTGTAGTCTAGGGGGATGTATGACATTACAACGCATGCTTTTACATCGCATGCCTTTACAACGTGGTTTTTACAACGCAAACCTTTACAACGCATAGCGCTTTGGGGTGCTGGATAGTGAATAGTTTAATTTACTATTCCAACTCCAGTCCCCGTGGACACTAGGGAAGGTGTTGGATAGTAAATTAAACGTATTCCCTATCCTAGAGCGCCCCCCAGCGCAATGCGTTGTAATGGTTTGCGTTGTAAAAGTTGTGTCGTAAAGGCACTGCATGGTAAAAGTTGCGTTGTAAAGGATGTTTCCCAGTCTAGGGTCATGAGATCAAGGTTTGAGAGGACTGAAGCTGCACCATTTCGGGATGAGATTTAGTGGAGAACATCTGCAAAGTTCGCATCTTGTTTGAAATACGTAATTTTAGAAGGGAGTCAGATTCTTTTTTTAGTAACATATATTCAAAGGCATTAATCCTTGGGTAAGACAGAATAGCAAGTCAGTCAAACCCCTCAGCCACAAAATCCAATTTCTTCATCCTGTAGATTGCCCCTTTTCCTAAAAGCGGTACCAGGCAAAGCTATCATTGAGACAAATATGTGTGTTTTATTTTACTGATTCATATATTCTTCTCAACACCTATGATAATTCGAAATGAAACCAACTTTAGTACTGACCCCGCAGTTATATTCCTGTTGTTTAATGACAAGGCAACGGACATGGAGAGTTGCAGAGCGACAAACCCCTTGTACTTCACCTTCTAGGAAAACCCCAGTTCTAGCCCATTGGCATCTTACTTAAAATTCACAGTCATTATTCCCCCAAAATGTTTATCTTTTATGATTTGCTATTTGCAATCTCAGAGTATAATCCTCTTTGAAGTGTAGAATCTAAATGTTAGACTAAGTCTTCAGTTATAACTAATTCACCAGTGCAGCTTTCTGCGTTTCCATTATTCAGCCTTGTACATCAATTTAAGAGGGCTAAAATTTGATACTAGTGCCATCTTTGTTTGGCACAACGCTCAGTGGTTGCCAGGGAGCTGCACTTTACCAAGGGCTCACAGAGGTGCCATTTCATCAGGAGTCCAAACCTGATTGCGCCATGCCATTCAACACTCCTGCCATCACCCCCATTTGTCTCTGTCCTTTCAAGATGTTTGTAGGGTGCTCTGACAGCCGGACTCCACATTATCTCTCTTTAGTTTTGACTGGAATTATGCCACAGTCGATTCTCAGTAGTCCATTAAACCAGGACAATGCAGGAGCCATCTTTGGTTAAATATACTATATATTTTTAATCAACAGAAAAGGGAAAACACTTTCATGATACAAACAAAATTGCTCTAAATGCACATTGTGCAATATATATTTGCCTCGCTAACAATGAATGAATGAATGAATGAAAGTAGTCTTGTAACGCGCAAACTTAGCCCAAGGGCATCAAGGCGCTGGTACGAGGCAACAGGACACAGGAAAATAGCATTAAGCAGAGATATCAGGAAAAAAGCAAGGTTTTTAAGGCCGTACGAAATAACAGAAGAGAGGCCAGGCCAGAGATCTCTAGGGGGGGAGAATTCCACAGTTTGGGTGCAGCTATGGAAAAGGCCCTCTCTCCCCCCCCCCCCCCATTTGACCTTCTGAAACCTAGGAACAGAAAGAAGATTTTTGTGAGTAGATCGAAGAGGTCTACTGGGAGTATAATGCTGGACAAGCGACTTGATGTCTTCAGAGCCGGCATCATAAAAGGCTTCGTGAGTCAAACACAGGTTCTTAAAAAAGATCCTGTGGTCCATCGGAAGCCAGTGCAGGTTCCTGAGTGCGGCCTTGGCTGAGCTGAATCTTGTGAGATTCAGTACCAGCCTAGCTGCCATGTTCTGTGCCATCTGGAGCCGATGAATAAGGCTCTCGTTAATGCCCATATAAAGGGCATTACAATAGTCCAGTCTCGAAGACACTAATGCCACAGTGGGCTGTTTACGTGCATCAGGGGAAAGATAGTGGGAGATCTTCCTAAGGGTCATATTAATACCAAAACAGGTGGAGACAGTCCTGTTTACCTGAAGATCAGAGAGAGGGCAGTGTCTACTATCACACCCAAGTTTGTCCCATGAGAGGCCGGGCAAGGGCACTCCCCAAGCAAGGACGGCCACCACTCACTGGACCAGATTTACTGATCCTTCCCAAAGATCAGGACCTCGGTCTTCTCCCCGTTCAACTTCAGGAAATGCTTCACCATCCATTGGGAAACAGCTTCCATAGAGTTCCTGAAGTTGAGAGCACAGTCCTTTACAGAGTGGGTGATAGAGACCATTATTTGGGTGTTGTCCGCGTATGACAACACCTCCAACCCAAATGATCTCACCACACTTGCAAGGGGGGCCACGTAAATGTTAAAAAGCGTAGGGCTTAAAGAGGAGCCCTGTGGAACCCCACAATGAAAGGGTTTGGGGGCAGGAAGAAACTGGCCCAACTTCACCCTCTGTTCTCTTTCACAGAGAAAGGAGGCGAGGAAGCGAGGAGCTGGGCCCTTGACACCTATCTCTCCCAGTCTGGAAACCAGAGTATGGGGAGACAAGGTGTCGAAGGCTGCGGTGAGATCCAATAGGATCAAACGAGTGGTATGGCCAGAGTCAACCTGGGCACTGATGTTATTAAGGACTGCCGTAAGGGCAGTCTCCGTACTGTGCTGTCTCCAGAAGCCATGTTGGGATCTATCCAGAAGGTGGTAGTCCTTTAAATAGGTACTGAGATGAAAATTTAAATGAACCTCCAACATCTTAGCAGGGGCAGGCAGCAAGGAAATGGGCCGAAAGTTTTTCAAAACTCCCGGATCCAGGGAGGGTTTCTTTAGAAGAGGCTTAACGATCGCAGTCTTCCACGCGGAGGGAAAGACTCCCTCAGAGATATCCTGGTTCATGACCCCCATAAGATGGGGAACAACAACTTCCCGGCAGGCTTTGAGCACCTTAAGAGGACAGGGGTCGAGAGGAGAGCCTGAGCTGACCCTATCAAGAAGGCTGTTCACCATCTCAGGTGTCAGCCGGGGAAAGATGAAAAGTCTCGGGGTCGGCCTCCTAGGCAAAATCTCTCCTGGAGGCGAGGGAGTTGGAACGCCAGGGCTGATAAAGGAATTTGCTGTTTCTAATGAGACATAAATCTCCAAGATTTTAGTATGGAAAAAGTCAGAGATTTTATCACAGAGTTCTTGAGATCCATCTATGGGGTCTGCTACCTGTGGGGAGGTTAACCAGTCAATGATCTTAAAAAGATCCCTAGCGGAATTTAATGAAGCTGTGACGCCAGAGAAATAAGATCTTTTTTCTTCCAGGATAGCAGATTTATATACTTTCAGACAGTGCTTGTGACGCTCTTTCTCCAGGGGCTCTAAAAGAACATGCCACTGCCTCTCCTACTTTTGACACGCTTGAGGAATTCTCAAGGCTTCCAAGAGAGTAAACCCATGGAGCCTGATGTTTAGTCCAAGCACAAAGCATCACATCCCTATTGCTTTCAAAGACCTCTACTCTATTGCCTTCCTGTAAAGAAAAGAGTACTACTCAAAACTCTTTGCATCACTCGTAAGGCACTTTCCCATAACCTGCTGGTTCCCTTAGGTCATCTTCTGTAACCAGTCTTGCCATCCAAATGGCAAAATCAACTTTATAGAGGCAGGCAAGATATTTATCTTCAGCGAATGGCTGAACGTGTTTCTGTTTGAAACACAGATAAAGATGAATTTTCCTCACTATTTATTTCCTGTATTGAGATATTGTATACTAATAGTATAGCTAACAGTATGGTAAATGGAGTAATGCCTTTAATGTTAACAATGAGAGGGACAACTGATTGGACATTCCACTTCCCCATGATGAAAGGCTTTAATTGGGACACCACATGGAATGACTGAATATCTCTAATTTCAGATGATGTTTTCCTGTATGTGGCTGGTGCAGACTATTCAATAGGCAGGCCATTATACACCATTAATGTATTTTATGAGTTTTCAGGGTTTGGGTTTAACTGGAGGAAATACATTGTATATCTGGTCCTAGAATGGACCCCAAGGGCTAAGGCCTAAAGCCCCTTTCCGAAAGAAAGGACTTTAAGTACCTTGGAATGTGAATTAGTAGCAATATGAAGGCTATTCACAAAGGTAACTTACACGTGTAGGTTTACTCTTACATTTTTGAGTAACTTTACTATTTTTGACTATTCACCATTTACAAGAGAAAAGTTGTTCAGAGGTGTAAACTGACATGTCTCAGCCTTCTGATACAGACAGTTTTCCAAGAGTAAGTTACTACTGCCAAGAAGGAGCAGTAGTAAGTTCAGTACCACTCATGGCCAACTACTGATACTGCAACACCCTCCTATAGAAAATAATGGAAGCAGGGACCTAAAGTAGAACCTCAGAGGAAATCATGTTAAATTAAAATACTAATTAATTTAATGTTAAAAAATAAAAACCTAACTAAAAAATAATTATACTTTTATGATAAAATATTTAAATACATTTTTACATTAAAATAAATGTAACTTTATTTTTTTAATTATTACATTATTTTAAATGAATACTATACATTGCATTTGGTAACGTTTAATACATGATAAATAAATATAAACAATTTATTTCGAGAGGAATTTTTGAATGATTATTGAAAAAAAGAATGTTAATATAATATATTTAAATTGATTAAATATTACATTGAAAATTAGGTTATACTGTTGTAGCATTGTTTTATTTTGATCTACATTTAAAATAACTAGGGGCTAGGGAGGCTTAACTGGTATACACCCATACAGAGGAATAAGCAACTACCAGGCATATTCCACGACCCCCTGTTTGCTAAGGAGGGAGAGGCAGGGGCTTGTGAAACAGAGACTTTTTTCAGGGACCACACTTGGCATCTATGGAGGAACTCCAGGCCAGATTTGATTTTAGCTCAAGGGATTTCTTTTAAGTATTTTCAAGTATGCACTTTTCTGCATAGGAAGGCTTTTGGTATAGCTGGGTTCTCTAGGGCAACTATGCTAGGCTTATTAGGTGAGGCTGATTGTACGATTAGCCAGCTGTATGCATACTTTAGCGCTGAAATCCCGGATTATCTCTGTTCTGATCTCAGTTTTTATGAGCCTCTGGAATTGAGTCATACTGTACGCAGTTCTTCGGGTTTGCAGGCCCAGCACAATAAAACAGTATTTGACTTATACCTTTATCCATCCAAGATAGCTATGTGGGGTGCAAGGAAGGTATACACTGCCCACGATGCCATGCCCTGGAAGAAGATCTGATCCTTATGTTTTGTTCTTGCCCTCAGCTGGAGGTATTCAGATTTGAGGTCACAAAGATTTGTGGGAAATCCCCAGCACCAATATTGCTTTGACCCCCTCAAACTATACTCCTCACGTTACAGAAGGCAGGAATGGATAGAGATGGGCACTCCTTAATTAAAGTAGCCATGGCAGTTTGTCCTATGTGCATCGCTTCAGTTTGACTGGATGCACAGTTTCCCTCATTTCAGCAATGGCGAGGGCGGTTTTTGTCTATCTTTAATCTAGAAATAACATTGTATGAAAGTAAAGGAAGAGGTTGCAGGCAGAAGGGGAAGAAAATCTGGGGCCCCCTGTCAGGTTGGGTTCATGCACGCTGGCTGGTCTCAGATTCCTCTGTAGGATGACTTGCTATTGAGAGTAAATGTATGCACAATATTTGCACTTCATGGGGTTTTTTTTTGCACATGCTGAAGGAAATTTGACGCCCTCACTGCTGTATAATGGGGCAGTGGTGAGTGGGGTTTGGGGGCCACTTTTCACAGGTCAGTTCCTGGTTGGCTACATCAAAGCAGTGACTTGGCTCTGATTATAAACACCTTGAACCTCCCCAACTCACCTGACTCGCACCCAGCTTAAGACTGTCAGGTTGGTGCCAAGCTGTTTGTTGGGACAGGAAGGAGGTGGTGTGTGGCAGCAGAAGGTGGAAGGCAAATGGAGGGAACAGAAGGGGACTGATAGGGTGTTAAATACAGCCATTGTGACACTTTAAAAATGATTAGAGCAACTTTAAACTAAATTACTGGAGCCAATGTAGAGGGACATTGCTGTGCGCAGGGCCATAATGCAGAGAAAGAGCTCTGTGAACCTCTCTGAAGTTTGATGCCCTGGGCCTAGGCCCAGCACGCCCATGCCAAAGCTGGTCCGGCTCCGCAAAGATACACACTTACAAGCAGGCTGGGTGAAATACTCTGGAAAGTGTAATTACAATGCCCCTGTCACAGGAGAACAAAATGTAAGTGAAAACCCACAACTTTCCAGAAAGCCATGCACAACATGCTGTTTCTCTCTCTCTCTCTCCACCTAAGTGGCTCACTCCACACACAATAGTAGCGTAACTTGTCTTCTTTTACTCCATCCATGGCAGGAGCACCTCATCCCCTTCATGATTAGTGGTATAGCTCCAAGACATGTTGTACCCCTTCTTTGGGTGTAGGAAAATGAGACGTAAGGCAACAACCAATGATGCTAGCAGGTGCTGGGATTTTTTACCCCATGTCCCTCAAGGGTCCATCTAAATTTGGGCTCTTTCTAGGACACCTGTCAAGGAAGTGCTAGGTGTACAGGAGCCCCACTTGGTGCAGGCAGACACCATCTCATTGGCCAGAGGTTAGGGTACTCATAGAGTGTTTTCGAGCTATAGCAGATATGCCAGAGGTGTGGAGATTCTTGTGCACAAGCGTGTTCCATTTGTGTTGACTGGTAGCAGGACTGACGGGGAGGGCAGATATGTGCTAATTACTGGAGTGTTGTTTGGGTACAAACTTGCACTGGTGGGTGTCTACGGGCCCAATGTGGATTCCCCGACCTTTTTTCAAGACCTGCAACTTTCGTTGCTTCACTCTGACATCGATCTGTTGGCAATGGGGGGCGACTTTAATCTATTGATGAATCCAGGCAGAGACAGCACTTCCCCCTCCCCAGATTGTAAACCTCTTGCTCGCTCGGTAATGGCTGACATTTGCTCTCACTTTTCCTTAATAGATGTTGAGGCTAGACTGCATCCCCTCTCCCCGGATTACACTCATCACTCAGGCTTTCACAACACTAGCACTAGAATTGACTATTGGCTGCTCTCCCCGGGCGTGGCGGGATGGGTGGTTGGTCTTTCTACCCTTCCCCGCACGCTCTCTGATCACTCTCCTGTAGTGTTGACTTTCGCAATCCCGAGGTTGGGTGGTTACGAGAGACAGTGGCATTTCCCTAGTAGGGCCCTGCTGGATCCGGTCTTTACAGATGACTATTTCGACATTAACACCAGCTCCGTGACCTCTTGGGCCACGTTATGGGAGGGTTTCAAGGCCACCATCCGCTGGGTTTGTATTGCCAAACATGTTGGGACCCTGCGTGAGATTCGCACCACGTTGACTCGCATAGAAGCGGATCTCTCTGCGGTGGAAGGGGAGATACTCAGGGACTCCTCGCCAGCCCGAGAGGCTAAACGCCTTGAGCTGCTTCTGGAGTTTCGGGACGCCGCAGACAGAGAGCTACGTTTTTTAGGCAAACACTACACGGCGCGGCAATATGGTGAGGGCGACCGACCGGGCAAGATGCTAGCGCGGCTGCTCCGTCCACCACACCAGGCAGCTTACATCACTGACATATTCGACTCGCAGGGCGCGCGACATTATTCCACTCCCGACATATGTAATACATTTTTATCGTACTATAAACTTCTTTACACATCCACACTGTCTGGGGAACGCTGTGACCCGGGGTCGTATCTGAATGAGATAGCCATGGTGTATCTCAAGAAAAACATGCAGGAATTTCTGGCTGAACCCATAACGCCAGATTTCATAATTGAGGCCATTGACTTGTTAAAGAGTTCCTCGGCGCCGGGGCTTGATGTGTTCTCAGCGGACTTTTATAAGGAATACAAAACAGAACTTGTGCCATGGCTCGTTGAGGTTTATGCGGAGGGGCTGGAATGAGGCGGTCATTGTTCTACTGCCCAAACCGGGTCGTGACCCCTCACAATGTAGTTCCTACAGGCCCCTGTCCCTACTGAACCTTGACTACAAAATATTAGCCAAGGTTCTTGCAATCCGATTGGCGCTGCTTGTGGATACTCTTGTCGCGCCGGCTCAGTCCGGCTTTGTCCCACACAGGTCTACCTCCTTGAATCTCCAAACGCTTTTTTCTGTTCTACATGGAATTGACCCCGCCACCCCGGTGGCAGCGGTGTTTCTGGACGCGGAGAAAGTGTTCGACACTCTGGAGTGGCGCTTTTTTTTATCAATCATGAGGAGAATGGGCATGCTCGCTATGTTCGTGGCTACGGTGGAGTTGCTGTACTCAAAGCCCACTGCTCGGATACGTTTGAATGGCACTATCACTGAAAGCTTTACACTTTCTAGAGGAACCCGGCAGGGCTGCCCCTTATCTCCGCTCCTTTTCATCCTTGCGATGGACCCTTTGGTGCGGCATTTTCAAAAGAAGCACCTTCATAGGGGGCTCCAATTCCGCACTGGCCCACTCCTTGTCTCTCTTTACGCAGATGACACGGTCCTATATGTTCGAACTCCTGGTACCAACTTGGAGCCATTGATATCGGAGATTACATGCTTTGGCGAATATTCTGGCCTCAGAATAAATTGGCACAAATCGCTTATTTTTCCACTGACCCCCTCCACCGTACAGTGGACTTGCTCTTTTCCACTAGAATGGTGCGCGGATTCCGTTAAATACCTGGGAATCCACGTTCACCTAGATACGGTCTCCATTGTCCGTCTGAATTACGGACATGCCCTGGACTTTTTGGAGGACAATACGGAGCGGTGGCTCTGTCTCCCGTTGTCCATGGCTGGCCGGATTGCTATCATCAAAATGGTTGTCCTCCCTCGGTTTTTGTACTTATTCAATAACATCCCAATCCCTCTCACCAAGATTTTTTTTTCGCAACTCCGTTCCGCACTGTTGCGCTTGGTGTGGGGCGGTAAAAACCCCGTGTGGCATGGCGCATGTTGACGCTACCTTACGAGAGAGGGGGATTTGGAGTGCCAGATTTTTTCCTCTATTATTTGGTGGCCCAGTGCACGTATGCGCATTCCTTGTTTCACACGGATGCTAGAATTCCTTACCTGAGGCCTGAAGCCGACTCGGCGCTCCCTGTGCCGCTTAACTCCATCCTTCCCAGAGGACTCCCCCGGGACCCACAGGACATACAGCCGATGTCCACTACATGCTGGGCCTGGGATAAAATGCGACGTCTGCTTCGCATGGAGAAATTGTACTCTTCTGCTTTGCCGCTGCCTAACCCTCACTGGCTCCCCAGCACTGGTGAGTCGGTGGTTCACCGCACACTGTCCAAATACCAACTACACACAATTGGTGATCTTTTTCCGGATGGACATGCTTTCTCCCTTACGGAGGACGCCCGATTCACTGACCAGACATTTATGGACGCTTTTAATCTGACTAGACTCCGTTCCATGCTCCGTGCTGAATTCCCCACATTTCCACTTCCTCCTGATGATGACCCCGCACTTACATTTATTATACAGAACCAGTCTGGTGCGCACGTGGTATCGAAGCTCTACAAACTGAGCATGGCCTCTCTGCCCTCCTCGGACACAGCAGTGTGCGCCGCATGGGAGGGTGACCTGGGCATGCAGATTACAGACGACCAGTGGGACGCGTGCTGCGCTGTCACTAGAGACATATCCATGAACAGCAGGCACAAACTTATAAATTTTAAGTTCCTAAGGAGGATGTATCACACTCCTGCGCTTGCTCATAAAATCGATGCTAGTAGGCCACATGGCTGCCGTAATGCGGCGCAACGCATGCGGACTTCTCCCATTTGTCCTGGACGTGCCTACGGTTGCATACATATTGGCTAGAGGGTCACCGGATTCTGGGAGACATTTTGGGCATGACGTTACATCTCACTCCCGAAATTGCGTTGCTTGGCTATGTTGCAAATTTCCCGCGCTCGCTCCGTAGACTGGCTTCCATCTGCTTCCTTTTGGCCAAGAGAGAGATAGCGCTGCTCTGGTGCGCACGACGCGCTCCGACCGTCAGTGCGTGGCTCAAGAGTGTGGCCTACTGCAATGTAAATAGTGTGAAATACTCAGAAATGGTTCCGTCGGCATCTCGCCCAACGGACATTTGGGGGCCATATCGGAACTATGTTGCGAAACTTACCCAGGAGACACAATCCCACTCCATTACTACCATTGTACCAACAGGGGTGGGTTAGGTCGACCTCGACACGAGGTACTTGGCTGCCTTCGCCTTGCTATAAGTGTAACTCACTCCTGCCCACTGCAATAAACTGTGGCGGTTTGGTGTATTGGGTGCTCCGTGGGAATCCTGTGACCGTCCGTTTTTTTCTGTAGATGCTTTGTTGTGGTTGAGCCTCGCTCCTCTGCACTTGCGGTCTGTACACGCTAACCTGAAATATGATGTGTGGTTAATGTGTCTCTTGATACGTCATTCTGAGCCTGAACCTGTTACTGTGCTGATCGACTTGCTCTATTGTTCTCGCAAACTCTTTGATATAATTTTTTTTTTTTTGGGTGTATTGTCTTCTTATTCTTCAGTTACTGTCTGATTTTGGGCATTATGGTTGCATCGCAACGAAAATGGTAAAATGCACTATTGCTATGTGTAATTTGAACAGTTCGCAATCCTACAATATGCAAATTTGTCTTATTGGATGATGTTCCATCTATTGTTACATGCCTACTTTTTGATTCATATGTCTGTAAATGTGGATTGCATTTCTGTGCATTAAAGAGAAATTAAAAAAAAAAAAAAAAAAAAGGAAGTGCTAGGTGTGCACCAAAGATTGTTGGATAATAATACCAGTGGGAGGAATCGCCTTCGGAATTTAAGCACCCACCTTTGTCCCGTAACTTGCCATCAGGGTTGGTAGCCATTAGTGATAACTCCGTGCTTATCGCCAACTTTCTCTCAACCAAAGAACTGCAGTTTAAGGTCTGGTAACCCCTCTATATCCTCTGTGCGTCATTGTGTCTCCTGAGGACCCAAGGCTCAAAACGAACAGACTTGTGGAGTCTCATGGACGGTTTCTCAACCAGGTCTATTACCTGACTCTCCTGCTCTCAACTACTACATACCTTTCCTCCATGAATGATGTCACGTTCTGTCCCTAGCATTCATTACTGGCTTTAATGGAGAGAGTCCTGCAAAGGTGACCTCCTGCGAGAATCATTCCTATCTCAAACCCCAGTTCTTGTCTTCAACTCCAGCAACTAGAAAATTCCACTCGTATGCACCCTTGCACTCCTCACCAGAAAACCAGATGACAAATAAACGGCCAGTCATCCAAGAACACATTACCTTATCATCATTTATCATCATTATTCTTCCTGGAGGAGATACAACACTAGACTATTTGAGGACACCAAACACATGAACCTGCTGCAGCTCTCCTGCTACCACATCTACACTCACATATACCTGTATGGATTGTGGGCAAATAATAATAAAACAAACATCAATATGATTGAATCAGGAAGTCTAAAGGAGAAATAAATACAGCCCAAAGGGACACGGAGGAAAAGAGTTCCACTAGATGTTTTGAATGCAGGGATAGCTACAGCTTTTCAATAGTTAGTAAGGAAGGATCATATACATTCTGTAGTATAAATACCATGAAAGGATGTCCTAGTAAAAAACAGCTGATGTTAAGAAAATCAAATGTAACCAATAGGTTCAAAAGCATGTATTGTAAAATGATGCTACAGTCAGCATGCATTCTGAAATCATCTGTTGCTGGCTGAACCACTAATTGATCTCATGTGTGTTTATGTTTTATTTCTGACATGCAGTACCACATTTATTAATATAGAGTGTAGTAAATTATACAGCAATGGGGATAATGGTAATAATGGGAACTGCTGCCTTCTTTTCTATATATTCTTAATTCCTTGTGTAGTGGGAACCCAGAGGGTCTAGTTGAATCGCTGTATAAAAACATTAGCAACAATTTAAATGAGATTGCCCCTATATGTTTATAGAAACCAAACTCTGTTGTAAGCATAGTTTTTAATCCTATATTTGAAACAAGTCAAAAAGGTGCAGCACAAATTTGTACTCAAACTCCATATGCTATCTTTGTGCAGTATGTAGAACTAAATATCTTAGGGCCCAATTCACAAAAGTAATCGGTGACAAAATTCTAACTTTACGACTTTCGGTATTCACAAAGGGCATTTAGGAGTAGTAAAGTTAGGATTCCTAACTTTACTAAATGCTCTTTGTGAATACCGAAAGTCGTAAAGTCAGGATTTTGTCTCGGATTACTTTTGTGAATCGGGCCATTACCTCTTAATGCACATCTTGGAATTAATCAGTCAAAATTTTACATAAAATCAGTAAGTCAAACTCAACCAACGTTAACAGTTGCACTAGAGTTCTCCACAGCATCTTCAAAAAAAGGATCCAATCAACTTTTGGGATCCTTATGACAATCCCTATTCAACCATATAAGGCTGCCAACTATTTTAGACTCACTGTATTCTTTTACCCAACTAACCCAGCAATAAGTCCTCTGAGTGTCTGAGACAATCGTAAGGGGCTGTTGACAATGGTAAACTTATACATGAGTAAATCTACACGTGTACATTTTCTTGTACTCTTTGTAATAAATGTAATACCTTTGACTATTCACCATTTATGAGGGTAAATTTACTACAAAGTGTAGATTTACGTGCCTCAAACCCCAAAACCAGGTGATGGGACCTAATTTATGAGTGTAGGTATTGTTTATACTGTAGTTATTGCTTGTAACTTTTCACATGAAGGCAGAGATCTCAGCCACCGGGCAGACATCTACCTATAGTAAAGTATAAGGAAAAGCTAAATTTCTTAAACTCAAAAGAAGTTACTAAAGTATTTGATGTGAAATATCAATGCAAATTCTTTTAATATTTTTATTTTAAATGTAGAGCAAAATAAACTAAATGCTACAGCACTAGTAACTTCCTGTTGAATTAGGTATCTAGTTTATTTAAATGTATTCATTTAAATTAAAAAAACTTTTACAAATGTTTATATTTATGTATTCTGAGTAAAAAATGAATGGTTATTTAGATAGTTTAAAATAAAGAAACATACTTATTAAATTTGTAACATTTACTTACATTTTCCTCCCAAAGCCCCTTACTCCTTCCTAAACCTCTCCAACTTAGTAGTAAGTATTCACATTTTTCCAGCCACTCCTTCTGTACCTCTCACCTGTACCTTCACTACTAAAACATGCATGTCCGGAAATTGCCACATATAATAAAGATAGGAGAGTCAGAGGTGGAGAACTCTGCATGTAGGTTTGTAAATAACATTTTGTAGTACCTGAGAAATACACAATGCAGTTGGGAAATAGGCCCTAAAGTGACCAGTCTTTGAACAGCCCTTTGCCTGATAGCATACATAAAAAATTGGATGAACAGTTAAGAATCTAACAACACAGAACTTTTGAACTTGACTATCAGTCTTAGATGAGAAACAAAAGCCTCAAAGTATTCAACCATAATCCTGTTAACTAAAAAAGAACGCCCTTCCCAACCATCCCACCAATTTCTAGCACATTTCCAGTCTCATACTTAATAAAATTCTGCAAACCAAAATTGCATAGTTAAATCTGAAATGTCAAAGAAAAACAGAGGTTTCAGAGCTGCCAGGGGCACAGAAATCAGAATGGCAGATATCCGAGAGGTTTGAGAGGAAATCATGGTCCAGCACACATCCTCCTTCTAACAATATTGTGTAAATCAAGTGTGCAGTTCCGAAAGAGAAGCCTAGCAGGCTTTAAGCACTTCTCACAGGTCACAGAGCATCTCTCTTAGGATGCACAAGCTTGTGCATCCTTAGATATCACAGAAGACCTTCTCTCATACATCAGATCAGGAGTCCTTAATCTCTTAGAACTGTTGGTGGCATAGGAGACAGCGAATCTTGCTTACTCTTACAACATCTAGAACAATGGGTCGGTACAACTGGATCAGTACTTCAGTGAATCAAGTTGTTCATGCGTGAACAAAGCCAAAAAATGAAAAATGGCAATGTCACATTTTCTACCAAATATGTTTCAAGCAGTAATCCTTGAGAATCAGTCCTTTGACCTCTGATGTTAATTGTATACACATGGCCTCTGGCTGCAGTGATCTCCCAACATCAACTACAATTCCAAATGTACGCTGATGATACTTAAATTCACCATTAAAAAAGGAAACACCAAAACCAATGTGCTGAGCTTTCATATGGTTCTAGTCATCATCATCATAATCATCATAGTAGATTTATTTCGGTCTCCAGGATCATAAAAGTTCAACAAACATAGAAAAAACATACAAACATCCTCACAAAGTTATTATAAGGATCACCAGAGATCAGAAAAACATAGTTATTAAAAAGGATTTTGTTACTATAGAGACTAAAATCTAAGTATGCATAAGACTATACAATTAAAAAACGTCACGGCATCATAGATAATACAGGTTAAAGTGCAATTATAAACCACGAAAAGTGCAAGTGCTCATAAAATACCTTATAATATAAAAGAATAATTAAAATAAAAGAGCAGGGGCTTGGCCGGGCATAAATCGACATAGGGTTGCACTGCATCTATTTGAAAAATAAAATCTCAAGTGCCACAGGATAACAATCCTAGTGCCACCATACTGACGTTCTGGCACAGAGTCTACCTTATAGCTAGGAATTGGTTCCCCCTATTACGGGTTGTACACATTTACATTAAGGTGCTATATCAAATATCATGGATAGGGCATAGGGTCTCACAATTCGTAAATCACAAAGTGATCAGCAGATAAAAGACAAGTTAAAATTATGTGTAAATTTACTCCCAGTGACATATGTCATCCCCGGGTGCAGCTCTCGACCAATTACTACAAAGTTTCTTAAAGAAGGGGGATGGGAGCACACTGCCTCACCTCCCAGCACAGTTCGCCCCTTAGCATTGTGGTAAATGCAGTTCACAGTGATTTCTTACTTGAATTTTAGCTGTAGTGGTTCACCAAAGTTGGTGTAGGTTAGTGCTGTAAATCTCTAGACACATGTGTTTCTGGATATTCTCCGTCATCAGTAGAGATAAAAAACTAAAATTCCTTCTTGTGTTGCTGGAAAGGCTGCCACAGTCTCTCAGGTCTCGGTTTGACGAGCTTTGGAGATGCACCTGTGTGCCTGTGAGTGGTACTGTGACCTGAGAGGAACTTGGCAGCATTTCCAGCAACCCCAGATGATTTTTCTTTGCTCTCCAATACTGCTGCTCTCTACTGATGACGGGCTCAACTCAGAAACACGTGTCTAGAGATATACAGCAATGTCTGCACCAACTTTGGTGAAAAACTCCAGCTACTATTGAAGTAAGTTTGAACTGTATACTGCATTTACCAGGATGCAAAGAGGTGAACTGTGCTGGGACTGTGAGGCAGTGTGCTCCCAACCCCCTTTCTGTTTAAAAGGCTCCCTCGAGCCAGCAAGCTGACGAGCTTTGGAGATGCACCTGTGTGCCTGTGAGTGGTACTGTGACCTGAGAGGAACTTGGCAGCATTTCCAGCAACCCCAGATAATTTTTCTTTGCTCTCTATACTGCTGCTCTCTACTGATGATGGGCTCAACCCAGAAACATGTGTCTAGAGATATACAGCAATGTCTGCACCAACTTTGGTGAAAAACTCCAGCTAATAATTAAGTTTGAACTGTGTACTGCATTTACCAGGATGCAAAGGGGTGAACTGTGCTGGGACTGTGAGGCAGTGTGCTCCCAACCCCCTTTCTACAAAGTTTCTTGGTTCGAGGTCCTATACCTAAACTGAATATTCAGTTTGCATGCCAAGGAGGGAGTGATTTAATCTATGGTTGGCTCATAACATGGAAAAGGTTTTATATTAAGGAAATCTCTGCCAAAGAAGCTTGACTGGTTGCAATTGTTTGGGTGATAAGAAATTCCCAATATGTTTCTTTTAGTCTGGTTTTTGCAATAAGACATCTCATCAGGTGAGACCCAAAGATTCACCATCCCAAATTTCCCCAGTCGCAATCTTACAGAGTATAGGCAAAGGATTATGTATATACATTCAGGGGGCATAAGATCTCTAAGTCCCACACGGTATGAACTTAATTCTTCTGTGGACCACAGTGGATGCCACTATAGTAGCAGTTTACATTCAGCTTTGTGGACAATACATCTTTGGGCCAAATCCAGACATAGAGGAATCATTGGAGTATTTACAGGTAGTCCTAAAAGGAATCTAGTAAACTTGCTTTCTACTGTAGTTAGGATTTGAGTACTCACAAATCCAGAGCTGCATCTAAGGCTCTTTATGTTATAGATTTCTAGGGCTGGTGCTACACTCCTGGAAATTGTCAGTCTTTGGATTTTGGCTATACATGCTGTATGCTGGATTAAGACAGACTGCGATTTCTGGAGTTGCAAACCCCAATTTAAGCTAGGCTTGAGCCTCACACTAAGATAATCAAAATAGGGCACCTGATCATTAAGCTTTGTGATCTGCTTTCCCCCTTCCGCTGCTGGCAACACGCACTGTGACATTACAAACCAACTGTAATATGGTATTACGGTTGAGGGGCTACATTATTTCCTTGTTGCAGGCTACTATGGACATTACCAGTTCCCTGTAATAAGGAAGGTAAAGACTGACTTTTATACAAGTTTTCCATGCTCCCATGTATTATATGAGATGTTATTGCTGGTGATCATTATTTTTCCTTTGCACTGGAAAGCATAACATCATCAATTAAACTATTAAGTACAAGTGCAAACTTGAGAGATACACTAATGGGATTTTTGTCTTTCAGGGAATATCTCAAGCTGAGTTAGAACAGAGGATACGGGCTGCTGCCAGTCTGGAAGAGCTTCTCCAAATCACACACCCGAGAGAGCTGAAGTTGTGGAGATGCAGATCAAAACTCAGATCCTTTGCAGGTGTAGATTCACGATCCACGTCACACCGATCCACACGCTTTGCCGCTGCATTCTATGACATTGAAATCCTGAATGGTAGGTGGAATTTAAGACTATTTAAGACTAGTGTGCTGTAAAAGTAGTGCTGTACAACTCTAGCAACATTTATGGTTTAAAGGGTAAAGCATTAATTACCCTCTGGAAGTCATGGACATCAGTTATAGTTAGCCAGGAGAACACCAGCAACCACTGGCCTGCCTTTCGACTGTCCTGGCACTATCTTAGTTTCAGGGATCATGAAGGAAGACAGTTTAGCAGAAAGTAGAGATGGGTCTAGAAGCCCTCTTCACTTGCTATAGTTTAAACTGATGGCCCTTCCTTTAGTTCTTAATAGTACATGTAGGTACAAGCAAGATCAAGAGACAGTGGTGTCATCGTGGTGGGCACGGTATGCATGATGCCCTGCTTAATTTGTTTAAAAAAATGTGTGAGCCTGAAAGTGTTTCTTATGAGTCCGCCACTGCATTGGTAAATGTTATGACTGCTGAATACCATGGGAGCCTGGTCTTGATTCCACCTCATGCCTTTTTCTTCCACTACCCGGCACTTTCTGATTCCTTATTGCACTGTCACAGGCTCTTTTCATCTATGCTTTCTCATTTGTCTCTGCTATTCTGTCTCTCTCTTTTTCTTCCTCCTTCCTTCGCACTTCTGTGACTTTCCCCCCTGTTGCTCTCGATCAGATTTGATGATGGAACAATGAGTACCTCTTCTTCTGGTGTTGTCACCTCTGGGCTCGGTGACCCGTAAGATGGCTGCATGGGGCATGTGGAGGGTGGAGCGACCCTCTCGCAGACTCAGGCCAAAGACAGGAGGCCAAGCAGGAAAGAGGAAGAGAATGGAAGGTGGGTCTATATCAAAGAGGAAGTGCACCAGCTCTGACTCATCTGTCTTCTAAATTAATCAGCCCAGTCCGCAATGGAGAGAAAAATGGAGATGGAGCCTATGAGTTGGCAGAGTTAGTGTAGGCTGTGATTAGCAGATGGTGTCATCAATTACTGGCTTGCTGAACCTGTTTTTTGCCCGGCTCGAGACAATTAGAAAAGAGTTGGCAAAATGTAATCTTACCCTAGTAGAGCAGCCATCACACCCCTCCCAAAGGTCTTCGACACGGCCTAAAACTTTTCATAATACCTTGCAAGCTGCCAAAGTTAGTACCCTGTTTAGCAAAGATCCTAAAGATAAAGATATGTAAGTCAGAAATAAACCTGTGGGAAAGGAGCCTGAGCTGCATGACTATTCACCGGGTGCAAGAAATCCCTAAGAGCTACTCCAGGGCCACCCGAGCTAAGGCATGGTGCAGTGAACTTTTTCCCCCAATTCCCATCTGAGTGCATGCTCTATGTTCTGGTATTGAAAGATGTTCCAGGCTTAGCACCGCTCATGAGAAAAAGTTATTCCACTTTGGAAAATAAAGTGCTACAGTGGCTGAAGAATAAAACTGGCTGGCTGATAGGCTACTCTAGGGAAATGTTGATGATCAGAATACCCTGAATAGGGCTAGTACATGAGGAATCCTGTGGGGAATTCTCATCATCAAATTTGTCACCTCACCTGGTAGAATCCTTACTGAAGTTTTTCTCTTCGCAAGGCTCCATTCAAGTACTTCCATTGGGCTATTTCTTCCAACCAATGACTTTTCCCTCCATATTAAAACAAAGGAGTCCTCGCCAGACAAGAGGCATGTTTCAATAATTTCATGTTGAACCCCGGAACTCCTTTTAGCCACTTGCCACCTTAGAAGATATCACAGTCTAGAGGGAGCCAGGCAGTCAGGAACATATCAGGACATAGTGGGGAGGAGAGCCCTTGTGTTGGAGATGGGGGGAGGGGCCCTTGGAGGCTCTTCCTGGTGCAGCTCAAAGGATCTCTACACCGATTTTAGACAGCCGGGGTTGAGCTGAGGAAGAAAGGCAGGCGTTAAGGCTCATGTCATGGAATATAGATGGTATCCAGAACAAGCTTTCAAACCTGGATTGGATTTCCGAAATAGGGAAAGCAAACATTATCTTACTGCAGGAAACATGGTCCCTAGTTGACTTTAGTGTGGAGGGGTATTACTCTTTTTGCGGCAGAGCTCTACCATCAAGTTCAGGGTGGGTTAAGGGGTAGGGGGTTAGCTGTTCTAACTCTAATCTCAGTCAAACTCACATGCATTTCAGCTAGCATTCAGCTAGCATTATTATCCATTCTGCTTATTATCAGATAATTCTCCTACAGATTCCATACTCATTTGATTTAATTTTGATTAATTTATATAATATGATATTTGATACTAGAGTAACGGAATTAATTGAGGGCTTGGAAAACACCTTAGAATCCTTCTCTGAAAGCTATAATAGGGAGCAACATTAAGGGGTCTATTCCGATGCTGTTCGGAAGGGCTCGAATCGGATTTGGGTTTGACGAATCCAATCCTGAACCCTTGTTGCCGACCAATTCGTACACAGTTCCCAATGACCAATTATGATGCCCGTAAACCAGTAGGGCTGTCTGAATCGGTTCCAAAAGGTATTCGGGCAGGTTGCGTCTTTTGGAGCCAAATTGTACAGCTCTATGGACTGTGTGAGCGATTTGAACAGCCATTCCGAATCGGTTTCTCCGGGACAAATTGGCTGCAAGGATCTGTCTTTCGGGGCCCATAGCAGGCCCTCCCTTCACCTGGGGCCCGCCGAATTGGACCTGTGGGGTTACACAAATGACCTCCCTTTCCAACCATGCACAGTGTGGCAGGCACCATCGGGTGCCCACCAAAGGGTGCAAGGATTTCCCCAGCCACCCCTTTCTTCAATGGTAGCCAGTGTTCTTGTTCGAAACACAGGCTCCCATGGAAGTCAATGGGAGTCCGGCTGAATTGTCTCCGGAAGCATCCGTATACATTCAAATCGCTCGGTCGAGACTCCCCCCAGTCCAAGTGGTCTGAAAAGCATTCCGGGACTGATTTGGTAGGAATGCTTTCCAAACTGCATCGAAATCAACCTCTAAGTTGTGCAGCTCTACTGCAGAGTTAGAGACGAGGAGGGAGGGGGCACCATGCATTTTTCTCAATTACGAATTGGGGACTTCATGAACAAGTTTATACTCTCCAGAACTCTGGTATTTGGTAAATAATTTAGGGGGAATGGTCCTCCGTTGCTCCCAACCTTTACTGGAGGTTGCAAGATAAATTAAATAGATTTTTTTCATCCTGTCCCTGGATTTGGTGGCGATTACATTGGGTTATGAGGTCAGGCTCTCATGTATTAATTATCACAGCTGTTTGTTTTTGACTCTTGATGAGTAAGGATAATAAGTGAGTAAGTATAGGACTTGGGAGACCTTACCACCATACAATTAACGTAATAAAGGTATACAAATTAAATAGGAGACAATAAATAAGGGGTCCTTTTTGGTCAACTTGGTAAGGAAAATTTGAATTTTTTCGCAATATTGACCTTGTTGGAAGAACCCCCAAAGCAGAGTGTTGATGCCGTTAGTTCCCTTTGCGTGGTTGTCGAAAATGACCTGAGGTGCAATAGATCAGTTAAGCCATCACCCCCCCTTAGGGGGTTCAATCATGAGTGCACTACGGCTCATAAGAAGTTGAAGGTAGCTTCATCTAAACTCCTTGTGATAAAGAGAAGGTTTTGGAAGCGCAAAACTCCAGCAAAGCTACCCTGTAGTCTAGGAGATTTGGGCTGAGGAGTGCTCCCAGGGAGAAATTGGGTAAAGCCGCTAGACTGAGGTATAGCTTCCTTTTGGAAGGTGGTTACCAACGCTTTTTTACCGGTTATGATAAACCGAATTTAGACACAGAGATCTCAGCTGATGCATGGGTTGGCCATTTTAGCAATATTTTTAATACTGAGTACAGAGCTGTTTTTGTCGAGATACTAATTATAATGCAGGGATGTAGGAGGATCTGAGTAACTATACTGAGGTAAAGGATGCTATTGCTGCTAGTAAGCGGAGCCCGGAGGGAGAGGCCCCAGGACGGAAAGAGTTACCACTGGACCTTTTTTAAAGAAAATGTTTTACTGTGGGCCCCAATCCAAGCCAATGTCTTTAAAGCCTCAATAAATAGGGATTTAATTCCTTCTTGGTCTAAAGCCATAGTTGTCTCTGATTTTGAAAAGGGAAATTGGAACCTGCCCATATGTTAACATCCAATCTCTCTTCTTGTTAGTTCTTTAAAGATTTTGGACAGGGTCCGTGCATATAAACTGGAAGCCTGGCTACTGAAAAATCAATGCTTATCAAAAGCACTGCATGGTTTCCATCAAGAAGTTGACACTGTTGAGCAGTGCCTTACCTTACAGCTGACCTTAAGGAAATATGTAAAGGCTTGAAAGGGTTCCATTTACCTGGTGTTTATGGACCTTTCCTCTGTCTTTGATATGGTAAATAGGAGGAAACTGCGGAAAGGCATGGCCACGATTAGAATTGACTAGGGCAGTGGTTCCCAGCCTTTTGACTCCTGGCTCAGTAGTGACTCGACTGATTCACTACTGAGCAGCCGGAGACTCTCAAGCAATTTGTACAATTTAGATTTCAAACAGTAATTAGAAAAAAATGCACAAACAAGTACACACTAAACAAATGCATTACTAAAGATTGTATTTTTTCATATTGAAAAAATATGCAATGGGGGGCTTTGGAGGCTCTACCCCCAAGAAAATTTGGGATACTATGATGCATTCTACAACACATTTGTCATTATATATTCAGTTGTATTAGCTTTTAAAGAATAGTAAATGATGACCTTACTGTACATCAGAATACGACAATCTTTGTTGGGGCTCTTCAATGATTCCCTCACTATCACCCTTCAACAGTGATTCTCATTTCTCCTTAGACTTGTTGTCCATACTGGTAGGAGTTTTTTAAGAGCGCTTGGTCTACAGAAGCACATACCCAGGATTCAGAACATAAAACAGTGATTAGCGTTGACTTTAATAATAATAATTTATTTCTACCCAAACAAACCTTTTTAGCAGCAACAGAGTATTGAAAGACTGGGAAAAAACATAACTTACTATCTTGCCCCATGCATTTACAAAAAGAAGGAGGGATTTGCCATATCCGATCTGCACATCAACACTTGTCTCTTTGTTATCCAAGCACAATAGCTGTGAACATATACCAATTTTTGAGTGCAACTTTGATGTGAAAATGCTTATCCTCCTCAAGCATTAGCCATAGACAATCCACCCACCAAAGGTGTTATAGAGTGTCACATCCATATAAAAAAAGGGGAATCACATCAGTGCACATCATAAATAGTCTCTTTCATCCATGTTCAATTTGCACGCACAAACACGACTTCTTAATCCAAAGAAATCACGTAGTGTAGACAAATTCCAATTTTTATTTCTTTTTAAAACAAGGTTCTTCACAGCCGACGCGCGTTTCGCCCCCTATTGGCTTTCTCAAGGCCGAAATCCAATTTGTACAGCACTCTATCTACCAACGCTATTTTCATTCAGAATCCCTTAGAATATAGTCTATTCAGTATAGTTCTAAATCTGATTTCACACTATTAAAGGTGAACAGTCGTCCTCATTTGTTGCAATTATGGAGCCATGATAAGTTCCAGCATAAAGCCCAAAGCGTGTCTCTGACCGATACGTAAGTGTGACGAGGTTCCCATTGCATACAGCAATTTGATGGCAGTTCATAGCTCACTGTGTTAGATTATGATTGTAACGTATGAACTGCACAGTAACAAAATAATCTGTGACAAAAGCAATAACCCACTGAGCTATGCACATAAAATACTGTTCATAAACTGCATGGTACACAATCTTTGCAGCAGGCATATTAACCATCTGCGCTACTACAGATGAATCCAAGTTGCCACTAGAGAAAACTCCCATCTGGCTACCCCTGGTACATTAATCACCGGAGTTATCTTGACACTTTTATTGTTGCCAGAAAACAGCAGGTTATACAAGGAACTTTGCAGTTCTTTTAAAACTGCTTCCTGCAGACCCCCTGGGAATGTGTCACATAACCCTGGGGGTCTGCGGTCCACATTTTGGGAACCGCTGGACAAGGACATAATAGGGCTCCTACAAAGAATGCATTAGAACACTACCATAAGAATTAGGTATGGCGAAGAAAGGGAACTTTCTCAGAACATTCGGTCACACATAGGAGTTAGGCAAGGGTGTGTCATGGCCCCTCCTTTTATTCCTTAACTAAAATAACTATTTAGAATAGCACTTGACCAAAGTAGGGAAAGTTCTGCCCAGAAGTAAGTCAAAACCCCCGCCAAGTCTGTTGTATGAAGATGATGCTATATTAATGGCAAGGACCGCTAATGAATTACAGTTTCTTTTAGACGGATTTTATAATTTTATAGGGGGTCTGGATGTTAAAATGAATCTTCAAAAATCTTTTACAATGAGCTTTGGCCCTACAGATGTGAAAACCAGGTCGTTCTTTTTAAGGGAGAAGCACCTGCTAAGAGTGAAGACTATTATATATTTGGGCCTTTCTTTTGGCCACACCTTAACCTGGCAAAGTTTACACCAGTCTACTGCTGCCCAAACCCAAAAAGCCGTGGAGTCTGTCTTCTCATTTGCCGGAAGGCTTGGTCAAAAACCGATCTGAGAAATGACCAAGATTTACTAGAGTAAATTTGTGTCTGTGGCGACCTATGTTGTAAGAGTGAGGGGATGTAAAGGCCCTGGGCCATTCAAGCAGGTTAAAAACAAATTTGTGCGTAGATTGCTGGCTGTTCCACAGTCAAGCCCTGCCTTTATGTGCCTTTCAGCGCTGGGTCTGACCCCTTTGGGGGATAAGATACCCCTATTAATATGTCCTAGAGTGCGGGGGAACCCGCATGTGCAATTAATAAGGGATGTTATTGAGGATTGTCTCTCATTAGATAATGCGTTTGCCATACTATGGCTTAGCTACATTACGAAGGATTTTATAGAGCTAGGCCATTGTATTTTGCAGTTTGTATTCTCACGGCAGGAAATGTTTTTCCCCCCCAATTTTCCGTTCTTTTAACACAAATTCTTACATAGAGACTTTTGCATGCCCGCAAAGGTTGGTGAACATGGAGATCTGTGTGGCAGTGGGAAACTTTGTTTGTCATGCTCTGGGGGTCAGAAATAAATAGGAATCAGTTTAAATTTGCTTCCTCATTGTTTTAGTAGGACCTTCAGGGTGGTAGTTTTAATTCCAGACCCACCCTAGGATTTTAATTTGTTTTTATATTGGCAGTTTTCTTTTTATCCTTGAGTCAGCATGTGTAATAGTATCAATATGTTCTCATGAATATGTTCTCCCCCTTCTTATTTATATAGATTTTTTTTCTGTGCATGAACTAACTGAACTATTGATATATATGAAATGGTTTTTATTGTGCTTTTATGGCCTCTGCTACCACTGTCATTTTGATTAATCATGGTCCATGCTCGTTGTGTGAAAACGATTACAGCGTAGGGTTTTAAATGTTGAATCTCTATAATGACCTGAACAGGCCCAATATTTAAAGAAACTGGATTGATATAGAGAACTGGTTTTCTTCAAAGTAACCGTGGATTTATACACAAAATATGAGCAATTGTGAAAAGCGTAATTTGCTTGGATGGGTTTATTGATAGAGCTGCCAATAGCAAAATACTTGCTAGTCTTTGGAAAACGCCCGAAGGGAAAAAAACATTGAACACTGTAAATTATATTGACATTCCATTTTATATTGATTTTGAAATTCATGTTTTATATTGTGTTCTTTCCTATGCGCCACCTCATCAAGGGTCGTGGATAGTTTTCTTTTACTGGAAAAGACTGCTCTTTGAGTGCATTACCAGTACATTCTTCAAAGAGCAAGTATGGACAAATCCCTATTAAGGATAACATTCAAAAGTCAAGATTTCAACACTGAGTGTGATAAAAAAAAAATCAATAAATAGATAAAAAGGGGGCGTGGCTAGCGGCTGAACATGGCGGCTGCCTAGAGGACCACCTCCGATCACGAAGCGGCCTCTCCGACCATCCGCACAATGATCCGTGACTGAATCCGACCTCAGGCGGAGGTATCAAAGGCCCGGGGCCGGGCGCTACAGGCGGCAGCAAACCGGAGGACAATCGGATGCCGGGGAGCCGAGTTTCGATCGAGTGGCGGTGAGCCCGGAGCGCAGGCCTGACTCCCGGGACCCCAGTGGACAACGCAGCCGACCGGAAGTGGGTTCTGCCCGGCGGCAGGGGACCGGAAGTGACCGGGGCTGGAGGAGACCTCCGTGGCAGACCCGACGAACCACTCTGTCGGCGCCGGCTGTGGAGGCGCGCCGCGCCGAGGACTCTGTGCTACTAGGGAGGCTGAGGTAGCGGACGGACAATAGGGGGCTGAGGCGCCTTACGGTGCCGCCTGGCAAGGATCACTGCGGAATCCTCCGAATCGGCCGCCGGGGAGAACGAGACCAGCGGGGGCTGCTGAACACCTGCGGAACTTGCCCCCCCCTCCCCTCCCTGCCTCTCACACTCAGTGCGCTACGAAGCGACGCTGGTCGACCAGTTTGCGTCGCTTGGGCGCGAACATTGGAACTGTGCCTGGCCGCCCCATTGGTGTGTCGGGGACCCGCTGCGGAACCTGGGGCCCAAGGATTGGAGACGCTGACGGCGTCGTTTGATGGTGGAACCCTGCTCTATGCACGGCGAAGACCCTGTGACACACACACGGTGCGCGGCGGTCAGTAGGGGCACCGCACCTGCCAGAACCAGTATACTGTGGCCGAGTCGCCGCTGCTGACCGGGACGTGGTCCCCGCCCACATCAGGCTGAGTGCCCCGACTGCAGTGGGGACGGACTAGTGCCCGGGGTTTGCCTCTTCCTATCCGACTCATCCATCCGGCTGGCTTGAGGTGCTGTGCGGCGGACGCTATGGCAGGCAAAGGCGCCAAGGGCGGCACGACCCAGACTCGCATAGAACGTTACACCAGTGACAAACATGCCTCCCCTCTGGCGGACGGGCGACATCCTTCCACGAGGTCGTCGGACAATGCGGGGCCAAAAAAGGCAACCCTGGATGACGTGATGCCAGCGCTCACGCAGGTACAGACTACGGTGGGTTCCATCTCCACTGAAATTACCCTCATTCGGGCGGACCTCCACAAGATGGCCGAAAAAGTGGGATCTCTGGAACTGGTCACAAAATCCCTGGTGGAGGATGTCTCGGAGCTCCAGACGGCGATGGAGGCGGTCACGGCTGAGAATAAAAGGCTGAAGGAGAAGTTGGATGACCAGGAAGGGCGCTCCAGGCGGAACAACGTCCAAATTCTTGGGGTTCTGGAGTCGGAAGGAGTTAGAGCGACGGACCTCTTTGTAGAGGAGCTCATCACAACGCAGCTCAAACCAAAGGGACTATCGACGTTTTTCTCGATCGAAAGGGCGCACAGAGTGCCAGGTGGCCAGCCTAAGCCGGGGGCCTCCCCTAGACCGATCTTGGCGAGACTCTTCAACTTCCGAGATAGGGACGCCATCTTACAGGCGGCGCGGTTGTCTCCACCCGTTAAGATTCAGAACTCCACCGTGGCATTCTTCCCGGACTACACAGCGGAGGTGGCAAGGCGGAGGAAGACGTTTGTGGATATCAAAAAAGAGCTCAGGAGAAGGGAGATCCAATACTCCATGATATTCCCGGCTAGGCTGCGTGTGGTAGCAGAAAACAGGACGTGGTTCTTTGATAATCCAGAAGTTGCCCGGGACTGGTTGGACGGCTGGCGCCCAGCCTCCCAGCCCCGACGTCGGGGACGAGGTGCCAAGGACAAACATCTGGTGGATCATGGCGATGTTCGTGAAGACGACCTGGAGACCGGTCGAGGCTCACCACTCAGAGACATTACTGATGCTGAACTGGAGGTCGATTCTTAGAGACCCGGCAGATTCAAGACTCACCTCATACTAAGGCTGTTGCCTGGGTTGCCATGGCCCCTGGGCTGAGGGCCTCTGCGGAGGGTAAGAGGGGTCGCTGACTTTGGAGTATTCCTCACCCCCAACGAGCAAGTAACTTTATACCTTTTCATGTGTGGGTTTAAGCACTCTGCTAAATTGGGGCGGCGGGCAGTTCTAAGTCCGTGTGGCAGGGAAGCAGGGAGGGGGGGAGTTATGGGTAGGGGAGCTTTGTTCCGAATTGTTGGTTTATATTGTTTGACTCTGCTGATTACACCGACATCCATTTTAGTCGTACTGTGCCTGGCTGCGCACGCCGACCGGCCTGGTGATGCCTCGCTGCCACTGGGCCAGCCACTGCTTACACATGCGAGACACCCTGGGATTGGGTACACTCCGGATGCGACGCTGTCGAGCCCTAAGGGTCAGGGATTCCCATCTGCAACTTCACGATGGCAGGACTGTCACACTCCAATGACGTGATCGATGATCCCGGTGCGGGACCTGTGCCACCGCTGCAGATCATGTCATGGAATGTCCTCAACTTAACGCCACCCCTTAACCGTCTGCGAGCGGATGTACGACACTGGAAGACCTTGCCCCTCACACTGCTGGGGCGCGCGGCGCTGTTCAAAATGATGGCGCTGCCGCGCTTCCTGTATGTAATGGAAAACACCCCAGTCCTGATCCCGCCATCATATTTCCGGAAAGTGACAGCTTTGGTGACCGAATTGCTATGGGGCGAACGTCCGCCCAGATTAGCACACGTCAAACTCAACCGTGGGTGGTACGATGGGGGTATTGCCTTACCGAATGTGGAGCTCTACTACTGGGCATCACAGCTCAAAGTTATTAATTCTTGGATGCATGCCCCTCAGGATGACCCGGCGTACTTCTCAGACAGAACACAACTGGGAACACACAGCTTACTGGCCCCGCTTTACACACCTAGCCTCGTGAAGACACTACTTGGTCCGACTAAGCACACAGTCGTCATATGGCACAGGGCACTGGCACGGCTTAAGTGGAAGGGCGTCATAACCAAACTCACTCCACTGTGGGACACTAAACAACTTGGTTGCCTCAGGTCAAGTAAGGGCTTTACCCAATGGGACACTATTGGCATCTCGACGGTGGGAGACCTTTGGACTTCTACTGGCATGATCCCTTTCCAACACCTGCAACAACAGTATGCACTGAGCCCTACTGAAACTTACAGATATATACAAATACGTCATGCACTTATGGCGGTCATTGAGCCGGGATCTGTAGTCCCGGAGTCCTCGCCTCTGGAGGACAGACTTCTCACAGACTACATGCTAACACGCGCAACATCACTCACATACCGTAAGTTATTGAACAATTTACCCGATCCCCTGCAGCGACTGAAGGAGAGGTGGGAATCTGAATTAGGCTCCCTGGATGAGACTGACTGGAATACCGCCCTAGCGTCGCCACGAGAGGCGGGTGTATCAGCCCGGTTCAGGTTGATACAGCTTAAAGTACTGCATAGGGTCTACTACACCAGGACCGCACTGCACAAAATGCACAGGGCAGAGACCCCGTTTTGCCTTAGAGGGTGTGGGGAGGAAGGTACCTTGCTACACACGCTCTGGGACTGTCCGAATATCTCGCCCTACTGGCAGCAGGTCATGCGCACCATTTCCCAGGCCCTTGACACCTCACTAACCCCAGACCCTCGTTTGTGTCTTCTGCACATATGGGAGGGGACGGATCTGACACGTCGGAAACAGCAATGGGTCACGATCGGAACTACGGTGGCCAAACGCGACATCGCGCAAAGGTGGGGAGTAGCCGAAACACCTACGTTGGCTTTGTGGTGTAGGACTATGGACAGGCTGATGATGCTTGAACGTGCTGTGTACAAAATGAGGGCTAACCCACACAAATGGAATGCACTTTGGATGGCGTGGAATAAATATAGAGGGGACCTGTGCGAACCACTATCAGAGGATGAGGGCGACAGCTCGGACGATGACGAAGAGCTGGAGGGTTAGGCCTGTGGGAGGAGGGCGGTTGGCCAGTGGGAATAAGGGGCTTTTGAGTCTTAGTTCCGTTAGAGCATTCCTGGGGCGGGGGTGGGTGTGCATCGTAGGTAACTGGGCATAGGATACGACATTGGGGATGGTTAGTCTGACAATCTATATCTATCCTTCTCAGCAGGAGTCTAATGTTTGAGTTGTATACTTTCTATGGTTTAAGAAAAAAAAGATATGTAAGACAATGTACTACTTGCAGATGTATTTTGACTGCCTGATGTCACACTCCAAACGTTTGCTGCCGGACCGGAAGGTTGTCGGCTGAATAGCTGAGTTATATTACGTCACTGTGACTGCTTATAAGTTCATTCTTTTTGTAATGCTTTCAATCTGTTGTGGATCTGGCAACTATCAATAAAGTCTTACCAAAAAAAAAAAAATAAATAAATAAATAAATAGATAAAAAAGAAGCGTGCTATAAAAATAGATGACCATTACAAGATAATGGGGTAACCATAATTGCCACTGGATTCAAGCAAGCCGGGCTGAAGACGGCTGAAATGCCAGAAACCGGTCCTCGTAGCTTGTTTCCGGTCCAGGGAAGGCATAGCTTGGCAGTTCGGGCTGGACTGTTCCCATGAGGCACAGGGTCAGACTGATTTGCATATGGCCATGTCTGAACTGGGGTGGCAGAGTGGGCTAAAGAACGGTGATGGATTAAACCCAGATCAGTTGACTGGGGGTGAGTGCTTGTATTGTCAACGCTCCGTCCATCATTTCCTTTGGTTTTTCTTTGTTCGCCATAAGTTGGCTGGGTATGCTCAGGCGTGAGTCCCTTGCTCACTTTGCCACTGGATTCAAGCAAGCCGGGCTGAAGACGGCTGAAATGCCAAAAACCGGTCCTCGGTAGCTTGTTTCCGGTCCAGGGAAGGCATGGCTTGGCAGTTCGGGCTGGACTGTTCCCATGAGGCACAGGGTCAGACTGATTTGCATATGGCCATGTCTGAACTGTGGTGGCAGAGTGGGCTAAAGAACGGTGATGGATTAAACCCAGATTAGTTGACTGGGGGTGAGTGCTTGTATTGTCAACGCTCCGTCCATCATTTCCTTTGGTTTTTCTTTGTTTGCCATCAGTTGGCAGGGTATGCTCAGACGTGAGTCCCTTGCTCACTTTGCCACTGGATTCAAGCAAGCCGGGCTGAAGACGGCTGAAATGCCAGAAACCGGTCCTCGGTAGCTTGTTTCCGGTCCAGGGAAGGGATGGCTTGGCAGGTCGGGCTGGACTGTTCCCATGAGGCACAGGGTCAGACTGATTTGCATATGGCCATGTCTGAACTGGGGTGGCAGAGTGGGCTAAAGAACGGTGATGGATTAAACCCAGATCAGTTGACTGGGGGTGAGTGCTTGTATTGTCAACGCTCCGTCCATCATTTCCTTTGGTTTTTCTTTGTTCGCCATAAGTTGGCAGGGTATGCTCAGACGTGAGTCCCTTGCTCACTTTGCCACTGGATTCAAGCAAGCTGGGCTGAAGACGGCTGAAATGCCAGAAACCGGTCCTCGGTAGCTTGTTTCCGGTCCAGGGAAGGCATGGCTTGGCAGTTCGGGCTGGACTGTTCCCATGAGGCACAGGGTCAGACTGATTTGCATATGGCCATGTCTGAACTGGGGTGGCAGAGTGGGCTAAAGAACGGTGATGGATTAAACCCAGATCAGTTGACTGGGGGTGAGTGCTTGTATTGTCAACGCTCCGTCCATCATTTCCTTTGGTTTTTCTTTGTTCGCCATAAGTTGGCAGGGTATGCTCAGACGTGAGTCCCTTGCTCACTTTGCCACTGGATTCAAGCAAGCCGGGCTGAAGACGGCTGAAATGCCAGAAACCGGTCCTCTGTAGCTTCTTTCCGGTCCAGGGAAGGCATGGCTTGGCAGTTCGGGCTGGACTGTTCCCATGAGGCACAGGGTCAGACTGATTTGCATATGGCCATGTCTGAACTGTGGTGGCAGAGTGGGCTAAAGAACGGTGATGGATTAAACCCAGATTAGTTGACTGGGGTGAGTGCTTGTATTGTCAACGCTCCGTCCATCATTTCCTTTGGTTTTTCTTTGTTTGCCATAAGTTGGCAGGGTATGCTCAGACGTGAGTCCCTTGCTCACTTTGCCACTGGATTCAAGCAAGCCGGGCTGAAGACGGCTGAAATGCCAGAAACCGGTCCTCGGTAGCTTGTTTCCGGTCCAGGGAAGGCATGGCTTGGCAGTTCGGGCTGGACTGTTCCCATGAGGCACAGGGTCAGACTGATTTGCATATGGCCATGTCTGAACTGGGGTGGCAGAGTGGGCTAAAGAACGGTGATGGATTAAACCCAGATCAGTTGACTGGGGGTGAGTGCTTGTATTGTCAACGCTCCGTCCATCATTTCCTTTGGTTTTTCTTTGTTCGCCATAAGTTGGCAGGGTATGCTCAGACGTGAGTCCCTTGCTCACTTTGCCACTGGATTCAAGCAAGCCGGGCTGAAGACGGCTGAAATGCCAGAAACCGGTCCTCGGTAGCTTGTTTCCGGTCCAGGGAAGGCATGGCTTGGCAGTTCGGGCTGGACTGTTCCCATGAGGCACAGGGTCAGACTGATTTGCATATGGCCATGTCTGAACTGGGGTGGCAGAGTGGGCTAAAGAACGGTAATGGATTAAACCCAGATCAGTTGACTGGTGGTGAGTGCTTGTATTGTCAACGCTCCGTCCATCATTTCCTTTGGTTTTCTTTGTTCGCCATAAGTTGGCAGGGTATGCTCAGACGTGAGTCCCTTGCTCACTTTGCCACTGGATTCAAGCAAGCCGGGCTGAAGACGCCAGAAATGCCAGAAACCGGTCCTCGGTAACTTGTTTCCGGTCCAGGGAAGGCATGGCTTGGCAGGTCGGGCTGGACTGTTCCCATGAGGCACAGGGTCAGACTGATTTGCATATGGCCATATCTGAACTGGGGTGGCAGAGTGGGCTAAAGAACGGTGATGGATTAAACCCAGATCAGTTGACTGGGGGTGAGTGCTTGTATTGTCAACGCTCCGTCCATCATTTCCTTTGGTTTTTCTTTGTTCGCCATAAGTTGGCAGGGTATGCTCAGACGTGAGTCCCTTGCTCACTTTGCCACTGGATTCAAGCAAGCCGGGCTGAAGACGGCTGAAATGCCAAAAACCGGTCCTCGGTAGCTTGTTTCCGGTCCAGGGAAGGCATGGCTTGGCAGTTCGGGCTGGACTGTTCCCATGAGGCACAGGGTCAGACTGATTTGCATATGGCCATGTCTGAACTGTGGTGGCAGAGTGGGCTAAAGAACGGTGATGGATTAAACCCAGATTAGTTGACTGGGGGTGAGTGCTTGTATTGTCAACGCTCCGTCCATCATTTCCTTTGGTTTTTCTTTGTTTGCCATAAGTTGGCAGGGTATGCTCAGACGTGAGTCCCTTGCTCACTTTGCCACTGGATTCAAGCAAGCCGGGCTGAAGACGGCTGAAATGCCAGAAACCGGTCCTCGGTAGCTTGTTTCCGGTCCAGGGAAGGCATGGCTTGGCAGGTCGGGCTGGACTGTTCCCATGAGGCACAGGGTCAGACTGATTTGCATATGGCCATGTCTGAACTGGGGTGGCAGAGTGGGCTAAAGAACGGTGATGGATTAAACCCAGATCAGTTGACTGGGGGTGAGTGCTTGTATTGTCAACGCTCCGTCCATCATTTCCTTTGGTTTTTCTTTGTTCGCCATAAGTTGGCAGGGTATGCTCAGACGTGAGTCCCTTGCTCACTTTGCCACTGGATTCAAGCAAGCCGGGCTGAAGACGGCTGAAATGCCAGAAACCGGTCCTCGGTAGCTTGTTTCCGGTCCAGGGAAGGCATGGCTTGGCAGTTCGGGCTGGACTGTTCCCATGAGGCACAGGGTCAGACTGATTTGCATATGGCCATGTCTGAACTGGGGTGGCAGAGTGGGCTAAAGAACGGTAATGGATTAAACCCAGATCAGTTGACTGGGGGTGAGTGCTTGTATTGTCAACGCTCCGTCCATCATTTCCTTTGGTTTTTCTTTGTTCGCCATAAGTTGGCAGGGTATGCTCAGACGTGAGTCCCTTGCTCACTTTGCCACTGGATTCAAGCAAGCCGGGCTGAAGACGGCTGAAATGCCAGAAACCGGTCCTCGGTAGCTTGTTTCCGGTCCAGGGAAGGCATGGCTTGGCAGGTCGGGCTGGACTGTTCCCATGAGGCACAGGGTCAGACTGATTTGCATATGGCCATGTCTGAACTGGGGTGGCAGAGTGGGCTAAAGAACGGTGATGGATTAAACCCAGATCAGTTGACTGGGGGTGAGTGCTTGTATTGTCAACGCTCCGTCCATCATTTCCTTTGGTTTTTCTTTGTTCGCCATAAGTTGTCAGGGTATGCTCAGACGTGAGTCCCTTGCTCACTTTGCCACTGGATTCAAGCAAGCTGGGCTGAAGACGGCTGAAATGCCAGAAACCGGTCCTCTGTAGCTTGTTTCCGGTCCAGGGAAGGCATGGCTTGGCAGTTCGGGCTGGACTGTTCCCATGAGGCACAGGGTCAGACTGATTTGCATATGGCCATGTCTGAACTGGGGTGGCAGAGTGGGCTAAAGAACGGTGATGGATTAAACCCAGATTAGTTGACTGGGGGTGAGTGCTTGTATTGTCAACGCTCCGTCCATCATTTCCTTTGGTTTTTCTTTGTTTGCCATAAGTTGGCAGGGTATGCTCAGACGTGAGTCCCTTGCTCACTTTGCCACTGGATTCAAGCAAGCCGGGCTGAAGACGGCTGAAATGCCAGAAACCGGTCCTCGGTATCTTGTTTCCGGTCCAGGGAAGGCATGGCTTGGCAGTTCGGGCTGGACTGTTCCCATGAGGCACAGGGTCAGACTGATTTGCATATGGCCATGTCTGAACTGGGGTGGCAGAGTGGGCTAAAGAACGGTGATGGATTAAACCCAGATCAGTTGACTGGGGGTGAGTGCTTGTATTGTCAACGCTCCATCCATCATTTCCTTTGGTTTTTCTTTGTTCGCCATAAGTTGTCAGGGTATGCTCAGACGTGAGTCCCTTGCTCACTTTGCCACTGGATTCAAGCAAGCCGGGCTGAAGACGGCTGAAATGCCAGAAACCGGTCCTCGGTAGCTTGTTTCCGGTCCAGGGAAGGCATGGCTTGGCAGTTCGGGCTGGACTGTTCCCATGAGGCACAGGGTCAGACTGATTTGCATATGGCCATGTCTGAACTGTGGTGGCAGAGTGGGCTAAAGAACGGTGATGGATTAAACCCAGATTAGTTGACTGGGGGTGAGTGCTTGTATTGTCAACGCTCCGTCCATCATTTCCTTTGGTTTTTCTTTGTTTGCCATAAGTTGGCAGGGTATGCTCAGACGTGAGTCCCTTGCTCACTTTGCCACAGGATTCAAGCAAGCCGGGCTGAAGACGGCTGAAATGCCAGAAACCGGTCCTCGGTAGCTTGTTTCCGGTCCAGGGAAGGCATGGCTTGGCAGGTCGGGCTGGACTGTTCCCATGAGGCACAGGGTCAGACTGATTTGCATATGGCCATGTCTGAACTGGGGTGGCAGAGTGGGCTAAAGAACGGTGATGGATTAAACCCAGATCAGTTGACTGGGGGTGAGTGCTTGTATTGTCAACGCTCCGTCCATCATTTCCTTTGGTTTTTCTTTGTTCGCCATAAGTTGTCAGGGTATGCTCAGACGTGAGTCCCTTGCTCACTTTGCCACTGGATTCAAGCAAGCCGGGCTGAAGACGGCTGAAATGCCAGAAACCGGTCCTCAGTAGCTTGTTTCCGGTCCAGGGAAGGCATGGCTTGGCAGTTCGGGCTGGACTGTTCCCATGAGGCACAGGGTCAGACTGATTTGTATATGGCCATGTCTGAACTGGGGTGGCAGAGTGGGCTAAAGAACGGTGATGGATTAAACACAGATCAGTTGACTGGGGGTGAGTGCTTTTATTGTCAACGCTCCGTCCATCATTTCCTTTGGTTTTTCTTTGTTCGCCATAAGTTGGCAGGGTATGCTCAGACGTGAGTCCCTTGCTCACATTGCCACTGGATTCAAGCAAGCCGGGCTGAAGACGGCTGAAATGCCAGAAACCGGTCCTCGGTAGCTTGTTTCCGGTCCAGGGAAGGCATGGCTTGGCAGTTCGGGCTGGACTGTTCCCATGAGGCACAGGGTCAGACTGATTTGCATATGGCCATGTCTGAACTGGGGTGGCAGAGTGGGCTAAAGAACGGTGATGGATTAAACCCAGATCAGTTGACTGGGGGTGAGTGCTTGTATTGTCAACGCTCCGTCCATCATTTCCTTTGGTTTTTCTTTGTTCGCCATAAGTTGGCAGGGTATGCTCAGACGTGAGTCCCTTGCTCACTTTGCCACTGGATTCAAGCAAGCCAGGCTGAAGACGGCTGAAATGCCAGAAACCGGTCCTCGGTAGCTTGTGTCCGGTCCAGGGAAGGCATGGCTTGGCAGTTCGGGCTGGACTGTTCCCATGAGGCACAGGGTCAGACTGATTTGCATATGGCCATGTCTGAACTGGGGTGGCAGAGTGGGCTAAAGAACGGTAATGGATTAAACCCAGATCAGTTGACTGGGGGTGAGTGCTTGTATTGTCAACGCTCCGTCCATCATTTCCTTTGGTTTTTCTTTGTTCGCCATAAGTTGGCAGGGTATGCTCAGACGTGAGTCCCTTGCTCACTTTGCCACTGGATTCAAGCAAGCCGGGCTGAAGACGGCTGAAATGCCAGAAACCGGTCCTCGGTAGCTTGTTTCCGGTCCAGGGAAGGCATGGCTTGGCAGGTCGGGCTGGACTGTTCCCATGAGGCACAGGGTCAGACTGATTTGCATATGGCCATGTCTGAACTGGGGTGGCAGAGTGGGCTAAAGAACGGTGATGGATTAAACCCAGATCAGTTGACTGGGGGTGAGTGCTTGTATTGTCAACGCTCCGTCCATCATTTCCTTTGGTTTTTCTTTGTTCGCCATAAGTTGTCAGGGTGTGCTCAGACGTGAGTCCCTTGCTCACTTTGCCACTGGATTCAAGCAAGCCGGGCTGAAGACGGCTGAAATGCCAGAAACCGGTCCTCGGTAGCTTGTTTCCGGTCCAGGGAAGGCATGGCTTGGCAGTTCGGGCTGGACTGTTCCCATGAGGCACAGGGTCAGACTGATTTGCATATGGCCATGTCTGAACTGGGGTGGCAGAGTGGGCTAAAGAACGGTAATGGATTAAACCCAGATCAGTTGACTGGGGGTGAGTGCTTGTATTGTCAACGCTCCGTCCATCATTTCCTTTGGTTTTTCTTTGTTCGCCATAAGTTGGCAGGGTATGCTCAGACGTGAGTCCCTTGCTCACTTTGCCACTGGATTCAAGCAAGCCGGGCTGAAGACGGCTGAAATGCCAGAAACCGGTCCTCGGTAGCTTGTTTCCGGTCCAGGGAAGGCATGGCTTGGCAGTTCGGGCTGGACTGTTCCCATGAGGCACAGGGTCAGACTGATTTGCATATGGCCATGTCTGAACTGGGGTGGCAGAGTGGGCTAAAGAACGGTGATGGATTAAACCCAGATCAGTTGACTGGGGTGAGTGCTATTGTCAACGCTCCGTCCATCATTTCCTTTGGGTTTTTCTTTGTTCGCCATAAGTTGGCAGGGTATGCTCAGACGTGAGTCCCTTGCTCACTTTGCCACTGGATTCAAGCAAGCCGGGTTGAAGACGGCTGAAATGCCAGAAACCGGTCCTCGGTAGCTTGTTTCCGGTCCAGGGAAGGCATGGCTTGGCAGTTCGGGCTGGACTGTTCCCATGAGGCACAGGGTCAGACTGATTTGCATATGGCCATGTCTGAACTGGGGTGGCAGAGTGGGCTAAAGAACGGTGATGGAGTAAACCCAGATCAGTTGACTGGGGGTGAGTGCTTGTATTGTCAACGCTCCGTCCATCATTTCCTTTGGTTTTTCTTTGTTCGCCATAAGTTGGCAGGGTATCCTCAGACGTGAGTCCCTTGCTCACTTTGCCACTGGATTCAAGCAAGCCGGGCTGAAGACGGCTGAAATGCCAGAAACCCGTCCTCTGTAGCTTGTTTCCGGTCCAGGGAAGGCATGGCTTGGCAGTTCGGGCTGGACTGTTCCCATGAGGCACAGGGTCAGACTGATTTGCATATGGCCATGTCTGAACTGTGGTGGCAGAGTGGGCTAAAGAACGGTGATGGATTAAACCCAGATTAGTTGACTGGGGGTGAGTGCTTATATTGTCAACGCTCCGTCCATCATTTCCTTTGGTTTTTCATTGTTTGCCATAAGTTGGCAGGGTATGCTCAGACGTGAGTCCCTTGCTCACTTTGCCACTGGATTCAAGCAAGCCGGGCTGAAGACGGCTGAAATGCCAGAAACCGGTCCTCGGTAGCTTGTTTCCGGTCCAGGGAAGGCATGGCTTGGCAGGTCGGGCTGGACTGTTCCCATGAGGCACAGGGTCAGACTGATTTGCATATGGCCATGTCTGAACTGGGGTGGCAGAGTGGGCTAAAGAACGGTGATGGATTAAACCCAGATCAGTTGAATGGGGGTGAGTGCTTGTATTGTCAACGCTCCGTCCATCATTTCCTTTGGTTTTTCTTTGTTCGCCATAAGTTGTCAGGGTATGCTCAGACGTGAGCCCTTGCTCACTTTGCCACTGGATTCAAGCAAGCCGGGCTGAAGACGGCTGAAATGCCAGAAACCGGTCCTCGGTAGCTTGTTTCCGGTCCAGGGAATGCATGGCTTGGCAGTTCGGGCTGGACTGTTCCCATGAGGCACAGGGTCAGACTGATTTGCATATGGCCATGTCTGAACTGGGGTGGCAGAGTGGGCTAAAGAACGGTGATGGATTAAACCCAGATCAGTTGACTGGGGGTGAGTGCTTGTATTGTCAACGCTCCGTCCATCATTTCCTTTGGTTTTTCTTTGTTCGCCATAAGTTGGCAGGGTATGCTCAGACGTGAGTCCCTTGCTCACTTTGCCACTGGATTCAAGCAAGCCGGGCTGAAGACGGCTGAAATGCCAGAAACCGGTCCTCGGTAGCTTGTTTCCGGTCCAGGGAAGGCATGGCTTGGCAGTTCGGGCTGGACTGTTCCCATGAGGCACAGGGTCAGACTGATTTGCATATGGCCATGTCTGAACTGGGGTGGCAGAGTGGGCTAAAGAACGGTGATGGATTAAACCCAGATCAGTAGACTGGGGGTGAGTGCTTGTATTGTCAACGCTCCGTCCATCATTTCCTTTGGTTTTTCTTTGTTCGCCATAAGTTGGCAGGGTATTTGTATTTGTATCTGTAATTGTATTTGTGGTATACTTGTAGAGCGCAGACCTGTCACCCAAAGGGCATCCTGGCGCTTCGAACCATGAACCAACAAATTTGCAGCAACTTAGCCTATCCTGGGGAAGAGATAGGTTTTTAACGCCTTCCTAAAGGCTGAGAGATCCTCAAGATTCCTTAGAGATATTGGCAGGGAGTTCCAGAGTTTGGCCGCCGCTACTCTAAAGGATCGACCGCCCATCCTCACTCTCTGGAAGCGCGGAACTACAAGTGACCTCGAAGAAGAGGAACGTAAGGCTCGAGATGGAAGGTGCCAGGCGAACATCTTCCGCAAAGAGACCGGGCCAAGACCATGGATAGCCCTAAACACGATGCAAGCTGCTTTGTACTGCACGCGTAAATGGACCGGCAGCCAGTGGAGTTCCTGTAGCGCTGCCGTAGATGAGCTGTAGTAGGGACGAGACAGGGCGAGTTTGGCAGCCATGTTTTGCACCCTTTGTAGCTTACCCAGCAGTGTTATCGGGCCTCCAGAAGTAGTCCGTTACAGTAGTCAAGTCGACTTAAGATGGTACTCCGTACTACTTCTGGTCTGGCTTGCTCAGGAAGAAGGGGCAAGACTTTGCGCAGCATGCGAATCAGCATCATGCACGTCGAGGTGACCTTGTTTACGTGCAGATCTAACTACAAGTTGGGTCCGAAACTAACACCCAAGTTGCGCGCTGATTGTGCAGCTGACACCGTCTCAGAAAATGACGAGGGCCAGAAGTCGTCTGGAAGAATCCGAGGGACTCGGTCGTTGGAACAATACAGGACCTCTGTCTTAGTCCCATTAAACTGCAACGAGTTTAATCGGAGCCAATCCGCTGTAGCCTGCATGCAACGATGGAAAGTTTCCAAAGGGACTGCATCTTGTCCCTCCAGTGAAAAGACCAGCTGGGTATCATCCGCATAATTAAATGCGGAGATCCCAAATGATTTAATAAGCTGGACCAGAGGGCGGAGGTAGATATTAAAGAGTATAGGGCTGATGGCAGAGCCCTGAGGTACTCCTTGTCCTACTCTCCGCTCCTCTGAGCTGAAGGGAGGGAGCGATACCCGTTGCTGACGGTTGTCCAAATAAGAGATCAGCCAGTCCCTGGCCTTATCTTTTACCCCGCATTCTTCCAGCCTCATAATCAAGGTAGGATGGCTGACCGTGTCGAACACGGCCGACATGTCGAGAAGCACCAAAAAGGCTGCCCGACCACTGTCGACTCGCGTCCGTAGATTGTCTAGCACGGTCACTAGCGCGGATTCCGTCCCATGAGCTGGGCGGAAACCGAATTGCGTTTCATCCAGCCAGGTGTTCCCTTCTAAGAAGCCGGACAGAGTGCGGGTAACCAGTTTTTCCATGATTTTAACTGGAAAGGGAATCAGGGAAATTGGCCGATAGTTGGAAAGACAGGCAGGGTCAAGCGTGGATTTTTTTAAGAGCGGAGAGGCCACTGCCTTCTTCCAGCAGTCTGGTACAGTCCCTGATTCAAACGACTGGCAGCAGATGGAATGCAGAGGTTGAAAGAGTTCCTCCTGAAACACCCTCCAGAATTTTGGAGGGAGAGGATCGAGAGGCGAATCGGATGAAATCGTAAGGGCCAGACTACCAAACTCCTCCAAAGAGGGGAGGGGAAAGCTATTCAGCTGGGGTCGACTGGACTCTATCGCCGGAGCTCCCAAGCTGAGTGCGTGGGCCTCTGGTCGCGGTCGACTGGAAGGCGGGGCCGGAGCTTCCAAACAGAGGTCAGAGCCCCTCTGCAGGGGTCGACTGGCCATCGCCTCCGGAGTTCCCGAACCAGTGGTAAGATTAACTGAGTCCTGTAGGCCCTCCAAAATTTTGCAGATTTTCTCCTCGAAGGCATCAGCAAGCGAATCACACAGAGCTTGCGATGTGGGTACGATGTTAGTCGCACACTCAGGGTGCGCGAGGTCCCTAACAATCTTAAAAAGGGCCTGTGCCTTGTTTGGGGCCTGATTCAGGAAGGATTCAAAGTAAGCCGCCTTAGCTATCTTGATCTGTGCCTTATATTTTTGTAAGGCGGACCGGAACACGGCTTTCTCCGAGTCTAAATACCGTTTCCTCCACGCTCTTTCAGCGCGTTTACAGCCAAGTTTAAGCTGGCGTAGTTCACTCGTATACCAAGGGCTAGCACGATTCACCCTCCCTCGGGACCTCCGGAGGGGTGCCAACTTATCCAGCGAGCTCGTGATGGACTGACTGAAGAGAGTATAACTCTCTTCAGCTGAAACGCCAAGCTTGAAATCCTTCCCTAAAATACTCGGTAGTGGGGAGATGTTAATTATTCGAGACCAAGGTCTCCCTAACTTGGCTTGGGATAGTCCAGCTTCCCGCAAGGTGTGGTCCTCTAAACAGAGAGAGAACACAATCAGGAAGTGGTCTGTCCAAAACTGGCGCTTAATCTCTTCCATAGATACCCATTGTGGATCCGCAAATATTAGGTCCAGGGTATGGCCCTTCCGATGCGTAGTGTCATTCACCAGCTGTTCCAGGCTGATATCTTTACAGGCTTGACTAAGGGAGGAAAATGCCTTATCCAGTGGGCCGCCAGCCCACAGATTAAAATCTCCAAGAATCAATAACTTGGAGTGAGAGCTGGAGAGCTCATAAATCAGGTCAATAAAAAGCGAAACTGAAGAGGCCGGTCCTGGAGGTTGATAGCATAGGACGCCCGAGCAAAGTGTCAGCTCCTGCTTTTTGACCGAAAATCCCATCAGTTCAAAGCCTGGCACCTCTCGAATCTTCAACTGGGAGAGGGTCAGCGAGTCTTTAAAAATGAACCCGATACCCCCTCCTCGATTGAGTGTGCGCGGAATATGACTAATTTTATAGCCAGCGGGGCAGGCAAGGCCCAGTTCAACCTCACAGTCTTCCTGAGTCCACGTTTCTGTGAGGAAGAGGACATCAAGATTTTCTGAGTCAATGAGGAAGGCAATCTCCGTGTGGTGCTTGCAGAGGGATCTGACATTAAGCAACCCACAGGAGATTTGCCTAGTGGTTGAAGCATGGGCACTGGCTGGTTGCTCCGCTGGGTTCTGGCTGGGTCTGATTCTAAAAAGCTCAGCCCGGGAGTAGGCTATACGAAGTGAGCCAGAGGGGCCAGAGGTAGCGGCCCTAAGCACGTCCGTAGCGCGAACGGGCGCAAACGGGCTTACCTCTGGCGCACCTCCGGCGCGCCTACGACGCGCCTGCTGCGCGCGAGCGCTGCGCGTCTGTCTGTCCATCCTAAATACTATTACGCTGAGCGGAGGACCGCCTACTAGCCTCTTGCCTTATGCAAGATGGCCGCGGAGTACCTCGCCTCACTACCCAACCCAAGATGTCGGACCCGACTAAGTCTTCCTGATCCCCGCCGAGTGCGAGGAAGTGTGTTATTATGATGCAGGTATGCCTCACAAGTTTCCCCGGCCTATGGACGCCGACACGAGTAGTAAAGGGGAAAATTTCCGGCCAAGAGGGTGAGCGCCGACAAGGTAAGCGCAGTGTCCGAGCGCCGCGGGAATTAAAATACAAAGTGCAGTTAACGCTTTAAAATGCAGCAAGATAAAAAGCGCGGCAGCTGAAAGCGCTGGAAGCAGGTTCTGACTGACCTTGCCTCGAAGTTCCTTTAGTAGCCCCCGAAGTGCGGAGGACCGCCTACTAGCCTCTTGCCTTACGCAAGATGGCCGCGGAGTACCTCGCCTCACTACCCAACTCAAGATGTCGGACCCGACTAAGTCTTCCTGATCCCCGCCGAGTGCGAGGAAGTGTGTTATTATGATGCAGGTATGCCTCACAAGTTTCCCCGGCCTATGGACGCCGACACGAGTAGTAAAGGGGAAAATTTCCGGCCAAGAGGGTGAGCGCCGACAAGGTAAGCGCAGTGTCCGAGCGCCGCGGGAATTAAAATACAAAGTGCAGTTAACGCTTTAAAATGCAGCAAGATAAAAAGCGCGGCAGCTGAAAGCGCTGGAAGCAGGGTATGCTCAGACGTGAGTCCCTTGCTCCCTTTGCCACTGGATTTAAGCAAGCCGGGCTGAAGACGGCTGATATGCCAGAAACCGGTCCTCGGTAGCTTGTTTCCGGTCCAGGGAAGGCATGGCTTGGCAGTTCGGGCTGGACTGTGCCCATGAGGCACAGGGTCAGACTGATTTGCATATGGCCATGTCTGAACTGGGGTGGCAGAGTGGGCTAAAGAACGGTGATGGATTAAACCCAGATCAGTTGACTGGGGGTGAGTGCTTGTATTGTCAACGCTCCGTCCATCATTTCCTTTGGTTTTTCTTTGTTCGCCATAAATTGGCAGGGTATGCTCAGACGTGAGTCCCTTGCTCACTTTGCCACTGGATTTAAGCAAGCCGGGCTGAAGACGGCTGAAATGCCAGAAACCGGTCCTCGGAAGCTTGTTTCCGGTCCAGGGAAGGCATGGCTTGGCAGTTCGGGCTGGACTGTTGCCATGAGGCACAGGGTCAGACTGATTTGCATATGGCCATGTCTGAACTGGGGTGGCAGAGTGGGCTAAAGAACGGTGATGGATTAAACCTAGATCAGTTGACTGGGGGTGAGTGCTTGTATTGTCAATGCTCCGTCCATCATTTCCTTTGGTTTTTCTTTGTAACCCAATAATCGTCACCATACCTGGGTACAATGCGGAATGAGAAATCGGTCCGTGACTGCTTTAGGAGGAAATGAATTACAATAGTTCCTGCTTGTGTCAGCAATGTAAGTCAGACACTAGTAATCAATACCATTTAGAATTGAAACTACATACCTAGCAGCAAAATTGAAATTATTTAGGGCGTACAGGTAATGTTAGGAAAAAAGAGGAAGAAGCGCCAAAGAATAGTTAAGTTTAAGTATATTTATTCCAGGTTTTAGGGCACGTGACCAATATTTAGGGCTTGGGCTGGGGTCAGGGTCATTTTTATGAGCTGGAGGCAGGGTTTTAGGGCTCAGGGTAGGAGGTCGGGGTAGTTAACAGGGCTTGGGCAGGTAGATTAGAACACAGGAGGGCTGGATTTTAGGGTTCAGGGTGGTTGGGGTTGGGATTGTTACCATGCATATACCTTTACCAAACATGCCTTTACAGCGAAACTCGTTGTAAAGGCATGCGAGGTAAAGACGCAGTTGTTGTAAAGAACGCGTGGTAAGGCATGGGTGGTTTAGGCATACATGGTTGTGTCATACAACCCTTATACCTGTATTTCCATACTGATACTGTGGACAAACAGCGGGTGGCTTGATTCAAGAGAGGACCCAGATGATTTGCATTCCAGAAGGACTGACAACAAGAACCCTACTCCTGTATCCTCGAAAGATACAAACTGGTCCTGCACTAATTGATCCAAAATGTAGGTCATAACTACAGTCCTGCCAATTTGTAAATATTTTTCATCATGTGAGGAGGGAGCTTGGCCACAAAGGGGGCAGGGCTTAATGCCAAGCCACTTCTAAATCCACAGCCCCCCTATCCATGAGATGCATTCACCCCTCACATAACGCTCACCCTGCCCCCCCAGACCAAAATTAAAGCTGGCTGCTGCCGATGTCCTGGAGAGATTTCACACCTTGTAATGGACATCGGCTGACCTAAACCTCCAAAAAATTTACTGAAAACCTTCTCTCTCCAGGTGTTTCCAGCTAACTATGTGTTCATCGTATGATATCGACTCCTCACCGGGTGATTGTGGAAAGGAGCCAATATCATGTGCACACAATGGCACTGTGTGAGTTGACAGGTCTGTGACTACAGAATTGCCTGTCACCCAGAGAATTTTTTCCTTTGATCAACCACTTTACCTGAACAAGACATCTGTAACCATTGAATATTGTTCAGCTACAGCATCTAATTCAGAAGAAACATTACTGCCTTATCTCACAGAACACAGACTCGAGCTATTGGGCACTTTTAAAGATTCGCTAATTGCCCTCTTTTCATGAATTGACCATAGAAATCAAGCTTACACCATTATTCCTTTACAATCATCCTAGACACTTCAGGCTTACCAAAACAATGCAGCAGCACTTTTCCTCAACATCAACGTATTGAGCCACATACACTCATTACTAAAGAGTCCTCACTAGTTACCAGTATAAGCATGATTAAACTTCAGAACACTCTGTTTGGGTCACAAGACTCAAAACCTTTGGAGATGAATCAGCAGGCACAAACCACCAAGACCTTTAGTTTGTGCACATCTTTAAAAATATATATTTTTTTATTAACAAAATCAAAAGAAAAAGCATCAGGTGACATATAGTGCTTCCACATTTGTCAAATATACAATTCCGTATTACAGAATAATACATACAGAATGACATTTAGGGATCACAGGGCCTCCAACGCTACTGTTACATCTCGAACAACAGTAGGAGCACAAATATCCCCCCGGTAACTATTCCAACCTCCCCAAATCTTCCCCCATTTCGCAGGGTAACCCCTATCAACATAGACCGACCTCTCTCTGTGCATACACCAATCCAGGTCTTCCATCCACTTCTCGATCCGGGGAGTTTGTGCACATCTTAAAACTAAAACATCTTTTCTAATGAATACAAATTCCTCACCTTAAGAGTATCTTCCAAGGTGTCAGACTGATCCGGATATCTTTTCCCCTAGAATTAGTAGCACACCACCATCTCCAGGTGGTCCCATGTGGATTCAGCCACTACCCTGTACATCAGTCGTGACTACACCAGGATATAATAGGTGCCAACATGCATGCTGATGTGATCTGTTGTTCTCTTTCTCTCCCAACAGAAATCCATCACCTTCAACAGCCAGTAAGTCAAATGACTGCACTAGAGTTTTGAGGTTTCGAGCCTGTTGTAAGAGATTCAAGCAGATGTCTCTATCAGATCCACTTAACACCTGCATGCGGTGTCTTAGCTCCAACCATTGTTCCATGGCATGCAGCTCATGTTTTCTGATGCACCTGAAGGCCATCAGAGAGTGGGAGTTGTGCTTGGCAACACCTACAGGGACAATTCAAAGCTTAGCTCTCCACCTCCAGGTAAGACAAGGATCTCCCAAGTAGTATTTCCACAAGGAACAAGAAAAAGCACTATAGGAAGGAGAAAGCCTCTTCTACCTAAAAAAAGAACCGATTCAGTTTGTGGAAGCATTCCGATCTGAGTCTCTGGCCCCCGATACCAGGCTCTTCCTCTTCCTTGGAGCCAATTTCTAAGCAGCAAAGTAGAATTCTCTTCCTCTGGCTAGAGGACGATGCGTAGAAACTACACCATATGTTTACGTAAGTGATTTTTCCAGATTAGGGTGGCCACCTGTGGACATCCTTGCTATGGCCTGGACTACAAAATGTCCTCAATTTTGAGCCAAAGACTTCCCTGTGGGATGCTTTCAGGTTTAGCTGGTCTAAGGGCCTACTGTATATATTTCCAACCATTTTGCTTGAAAGTCCTGCAGGAGGGATCGGGCACTGCTGAACCTGATCCCCACAGAATAAGCAATGATAATCTGGTACGCCAATCTGTTGGCATTCAGCATTCATCTACTTCTCCTCTACTATGAAGGATTGACCACAAGAATCATTACCTAAGGTGAGTAACTTTTTCTTTGAGGAAGGGAATTTGTAGTGCAAGGACACATTCTTTTGAATTCACCCACCAAAATCTCTGAAGTTTGTTCAGGACATCGTTAAATTCTGAAAATCTCTGAACTACTATTTCTTCAAGTGTAATTCACCCACATCAGGGGCGGCTGCCCTATTGGGGTGTCTAAATGTCGCCGTGCCTTTTTCGCCTCCTCGGCTCAAGTAGTAAATCAATCTAAGATTGATTTAGTTTATGGGGTTTTGTTCCCATTGGGCGACCGCAATGTTTTCATTTCAGGCCAGGTGTCAATCGGCATGACTGAGAGCACACTGTGGGCAGGCGTGGGTGCGGCTTAACAGCAAGCTTGGTTTGAAGTAAAGTGCGCATGTCAGGTTAGATAGGTGCCTTTCTGTGTCCAACCAAATATGCGCACTTGAGGCTTGTCCTATGTACAACATTAGTGAGAAAGGGGGTCGGCAGCTGCAATGCCTCTGTTTCTTGAAAAGCACTGGATTTGCCTGCTCCAGCCAACCTTGGAGCGGCTTACATTCTGTTTGATAACAAAAACAGCAAAGAAGCAGCATCTGGATCGACTCAGGAGGCGCAGGTAGGCCTCTATGCTATTGCAACTGCTCACACTGGAGTTCAACTGCACCCGCATCTTTCTTTCGTGCAGTGTGCTAATAATGAAACTCGTTGGACTTGGAGACTAAGAGACAAAATACCAGAGTGGGACCCACATTGATCTGTCACCCCCCTTGTCAGATACTCAAAGAGGTAAATGTTTAAGTAAAGTCTTGGTCACTTCTTCCTTATGATAGCATGTTTGAGGAAAAAAGTAAGCGCCTCTGACTTAAAGAGCAGAGATGATGTGGCGATGCGGCCAGACCTGCCGACTTAGGAACTGGGGAACCATTTTCGGGTGTCGGCATTGGTCTGTGATTCTAGGCAAATCACTTATCATCCCGTGCCTGGAAGAAAAAAATCTGACCTTGTGTATTGCAACGAGTCCTCATGTACAGTGCTCCAATACCTTCAAGTCTCATTTGTGCTATATAAAGCTGAAAAAAAATAATCGGGTGGGTCGGCATAACAATTGGTGAAATGCTAATCCTTGCACTGAACTGAATTATTCCAAAAGCTTTAGGCTTCTATGATAGTTGACCTCCAGTGCATGTAGCTGCAAAGACGCTAATACACTCTGCACATGTTGAAGAGCAACAGGTAGTAGAAAGCCTGGACTGCCTGCTTGCATTCCTGACTTCTAAATCGGTGGCCCCTGGCATTGTGGGATTTACACAAGTTCCCCAGGCTTTGACTGACAAGCTAATCTGTGGGCTGGCAAGACCTCAACTTTTGATTCCACAGCACCCCAGCAAATCCCAGTCAATGGAGCGGCAGTGAAATGCACCTGCACCGAAGAAAGGCTGGCATGGGATTGTACTGAGCAATTGGAGGAAATGTGTTTATAGGCTGCACAGCAAGAATTGGTTCACAGTAAAGCTTGATAAAGGGGACGGTGATGGATTAAACCCAGATCTTTTGACTGGGTGTGAGTGTTTGATTGGTTCAGATGCTCCGTCCATCAGCACCCCCTTTTGTACCGCTTTGGCTGCCATAAGTGTGGCAGGGTATGCTCAGACGTGAGTCCCTTGCTCACTTTGTCACTGGATTCAAGCAAGCCGGGCTGAAGAAGGCTGCAATGTCAGAAACCGGTCCTTGGAAGCTTGTTTCCGGTCCAGGGAAGACATGGCTTGGCAGTTCGGGCTGGACTGTTCCCATGAGGCACAGGGTCAGACTGATTTGCATATAGCCATGTCTGAACTGGGGTGGCAGAGTGGGCTAAAGAACGGTGATGGATTAAACCCAGATCTTTTGACTGGGTGTGAGTGTTTGATTGGTTCAGATGCTCCATCCATCACCACCCCCTTTTGTACTGATAAAGGGGACAAACATCTGAGCCAGTCATTAAGAATACAAACAAATTAAAGAAATGCAATGAATGACACTTATCTGAAATTTGTTGTTACATTAAAGAAATAGCAGTATTGCAGAGAGAATCACTAATTTACTAAAACACAATTACTTCTAGCTACCTTGAGTCTTGTTTCTAGAGATGTATATAAATAGTTACACCTTTTCCAGCTCACTGCATAAAAATGTGTGTTGGGTGCCAGCCTTTGATGTTTTTATTGCAACCCTCTTGTGGTTACTCAGCTTTGCTTCCTGTTCTCTCATAGCTCCACCTGAGACATGCAGAGCAGGTACTTCCACAGCTACACTTCACTTCACCCACAGTATATGCATATCACCTGCTCAAAGCACCCACATTACTCAGGGTGCATGCACATCAAGCACAGTACACACACACACACAGCACTCCCAACCCATGCATTAAATCCACCACATCTTCAAAGCTATATTTTCTGCTCATTGCCACTGTCTGTACTTTATGTTGGCAATTTTCTTAGTTTTTTATAAGGATAATATTCCGAAATAAAGGCTATCCTCTTTTTATTCGGGTCTGATGGATCCCTGCATTTGCATCATTCTTCCCAGAGGGGGAGCCTTTATGTCATTGCCTGTCACGATTCGCTCCCTGTTCTCCTGTACCCACCACCAGGGGGCCACATAATGGGACTTTCCAGTCTTCTAATAAGCTTCCAGACCCTCCCCTGCATGCATATCCTGACTTCCAGCCATTTGGACACTTATTGAAAACTGACATCCATTCCTAATCGATGCCGGGTTTTTCAAAAGCCAGCCTGCTTATACTTGAAGCCAGCCTACTCATGCCTGAAACTCCATTACCCAGAATTCCCTGCTCACTGCTTTGTCTCCACCCCTGCAGGCCAAGGATGGGTGGAGGAATTCAGCTCACCTGTGGCTGGCTGCTGCTAGCCTGCTCACACCTGATGCATGTGATTACTGTGAGCTCTTTTAAGCCCCAGCTCCCTTTAGGCAAAGGTTGGTCATTGTAGCTGTTTACCGGTGAGGCCAATCCTTGTTTCCTGAGCTTTTGCTATTCTTGTTTCCAGTGTTTCCTGTGCTTTAATTATGCCTTGTTCCTGACCTGCTTCTGTTTTCCTTGTTCCCGAATTAGCACTGCCTGTAGTGCTACCCTGACCCCATAGCCTTAGTATTCCTTGTTCCTGAACTGCAGCAGTTTCCCTTCTCCTGAATTAGTGCTGCTTGCAGTGCTACCTTGTTTCCTGAGTTCCTGAGCTATAGTTATTCTTTGTTCCTGGGCTTAGCTATTTCTTGTTCCTGATTTGCACTGCTTGCAGTGCTCTCTTGACTCCTTGTTTCCTGAGCTGTAGCTATGTCCTGTTTCCTTGAACCAGTATTGCCTGCAGTGCTACCTTGACTCCTGAGCTCTAGTAATTTCCCTGTTCCTGACCTAGCACTGCCTGCAGTGCTACCTTGACTCCTGAAGCTTTGGTAGTTCCCTGTTCCTGAACCAGCACTGTCTGCAGTGCTGCCTTGACTCTTGAGCCTTAGCTCACTTCTTGTTCCTGCCCCAGCACTGCCTTCTATGCTACTTTGTTTTCTTGATTCCCTAACCTGCACTATTCTAGTATATCCTTGTAGCATCCCCTTCTGTATATCTGTTTCCAGTCCCTGCCTTGCTTCCCATTTCCTTGGTTCCAGTTCTAGTTTGCTGCCTTTCTATTCTGCTGTCTTACTTCTGTTATGTTATGTTATGTTATGTTAATTAATCATTTTTATAGCGCGCGGCTACTCAAAAAGAGTGTCCCGGCGCTTTTATTGGAGAAAGAAAAAGCTGCAACATAATAACATAACACCAAAAAAAAGACTAAAAGAGAAGTGATCCAAGGATTCGAAAGAGACCGGCTACTGAGTAAACAGCCACGTTTTAAGGCCTTTCCTAAAAGCCAGCAAGCTAGTGGCTCCCCGCAGGGCCAGTGGCAAAGAGTTCCATAGCTGAGATGCCAGCAATCCAAAAGAGCGGCCGCCAAGGCGCGTTTTCTTTACCCGAGGGACAACAGCCAGGTGCAGGGATTCCGACCTCAGAGATCTGGTCGGATGGTAAAAGACCAGTCTCTTTTGGAGGTACTTAGCTCCCCCCTTGTGCAGAGCTTTATAGGCCAAAGTCAGCGCCTTAAAGGCAATCCTCTTGCGGATGGGCAACCAATGTAAAGTTGCCAACAGGCCAGAGGCACTGGAGCGCCTACTAAGGCCGAAGATTGCCCTGGCCGCGGCGTTCTGCACCACTTGAAGCCGCTGCAGCAAGTACTCTGGAAGGCCCAGGTAAAGAATGTTGGAATAATCCAACCTGGACCCAATCAGAGCCTGAACTGTCAGCGTCCTATGCTCCACGGATAACAGAGGAAGGAACCTCCGCAGCATCCTAAGGATGCCAAAGCACATGCCCAACACCCCCAGTATCTGAGATTTCAAGGTTAACCTGTTATCCATCTTCACCCCTAGATTCTTTGCAACCTGAGAGGAGCAGGATGGAGGTAACTTCTGTTACCTTGTATGTTTGTTACCTGCTTTCTGCCAAGTGTGCCCTGTCATTTCCTTCCTTTCCTGTTAAGCACTCCTCCTTGATAGCTCCTTGTCTATTGTGCTTGTGTTTAGTTCTACCCCTTTGCTGTTACTGCCTTGCGCGTTCCTGTTTGATCACCAGGATCCGTGGGCTCAGCTGACTACCTAGGTGGTGTTTCTTGTTCACTGTGAGTATTGTCTTTGAGTTACATTTATAACATCAACATAGGTATAAGCTCCACAGACCCTGCCTTTGCATGCATATCCTACATGTGGGTATTTGCAGTCAGTATCTGTAACAGCAATTGCGGGTAAGAAACTTACTGAGCTTCAGTCTTACCATGTGGAGCTCCTGAGTGCTTTACCCCACACCCCCTTTATTGTTAATGTTGTATTATATATGGGAAACATCCGTTACAACGCGGATGTTTCCCCGCGGTGCTGTTACGACGCGTCCGTAACAACGCAAGTCGTTACCACGACTTGCGCTGGAGGGCGCTAGAAGATTAAAAATAGTAAATTTACTATTCCAACACCTTCCCTAGTGTCCACGGGGACTGGTGTTAGATTAGTAAATTATACTATTCGACATCCGCACCCCCAACGCAAGTCGTGGTAACGACTTGCGTTGTAAGGGACGCGTTGTAACAGCACGCGTTGTGACGGTACGCGTTGTACCGTCATACATCCATTATATATATGTCTTGCACATCCGTCCTGGGTGTTGTTAGTCTGAATGCTAAATTGCCTTGTGAGTGCCCTTCCTTTCTGAGTCTTACCCATCTTGTTCACTTGTACAGGCTTCCCCTTTGGATCCCTTTTTCTCCTCTGACTCCCTGTATGATCCTGGGCAGCACTGTACTCCTCCTTTCTGTGTACGTCTTCTACCCAGTTCCCAGTCCTTGTCTAAGTCCCTGACTGTGTTCCCCACATAGTTCCGGACAGTCCCTGACATTGCCATTATTACCAACACCCACTCTGGGCCAGGGATGATTTTGGAAAGTGAAGCACTTACCATCAACATCCTCAGGCTCACAATGGAAGTGCATCAGGTCAAGGTCACCTGGTGCGCCGCTGCAGTGGTGCTGAAACAGTTGTAGTGGGAGTGCTGCCATCAATGTTGCATAACTAAAATCATAAGGATTGTGAAAAATCCAGGGGTAGAACAAGGCACAAGTGTCACAAATTAGCTTCATCTGTTCATCAGGAGCGTGGTAAGGGTGAGGTATGTAACTGGTGGTTGTGCGGTTTGGGGCACTGTTGCAAATATATTACTAAAGGATGGTACAGTAGTGCACTGTCATTCACAGATAGCACATTTCCACTGAAATGTGAATTACATTTTCACAATCATGCAATTCTACTGATAAGATTATAAAGCAATGATGTACTCACTCTTTTTTTTTTTTAAAGAACTCCCCCGAACCTACCTTATGATAGTCGGGCTCGCTTGCTTCGCTCACTACGCAACACTAATTGACAACTTTTATGCCTCACCACTTTCAAATGTCACCAGCTGTCACTGACCCACATTCTTTAAGATTCCTTTCATCACACTTCCAATGCCTAACACCAGTGGATGTATGTCATCATAACGCATGCTTTTACTACGCATGCCTTTACAATGCAGGTTTTACAACGCAAGTCGTTAGAACGACTTGCGTTGGGGGGGCGCTGGATAGTGAAATAGTTTAATTTACTATTCCAACTCCAGTCCCCGTGGATAGTAGGGAAGGTTTTGGATAGTAAATTAAACTATTCCCTATCCTGCAGCGCCCCCCCAGCGCAATTCGTTGTAATGACTTTCGTTGTAAAACCTGCGTTGTAAAGGTACTGCGTAGTGAATGTTGCGTCGTAAAGGATGTTTCCCCCCACCACCAAACCTTCTTTATCCAACACTGTTGCTCTGCATTGGATGTATCTGTCTACCGTGGTCCAAAATGGCATGGAGTATCATGTACACTGCTAAACAAAAACCTTAAAATTCTATCTTAACATATTCATCCTGAGCAATACTAAATCAGATTTCCATCTGTGCAATTAACATGAGGATGAGCATTTCATCAAATCATTAAGATGTGCACCTGGAATGTACTTTTTTGTCCCCCTTAAGGCTTTCATGCATCAGCACCACAAATTGCAGCAGCAAAATACCCCTGAGGCCCAAATCTAGAAATCAGGAATGTCAGTTGAGAGCATGCTACAGTTTCCAGATTTACACTATAAACCACAAAATTAATCAAATATTCTTTTTCTATTTTCCTTGTATTTTTAAGGAACATATTCTTGGGATGAAAGTTCTATACATGGCTCTGCTGAACTGTGCTTCCCTTAACTGGACTTTTTTTCTGTCTGAGTCTGTTTTCCTACTGACTGTGAAAATCCTGCATCCCCACTGAGGGTTTTCCTGTTTCTCTGACTGTTAGACCCCATTGCTGTTCTTGGAGGTTGACAAGGAACCCGTAATGCACCTGTAGGAAGCTGGTTCTCTATATAGTGTAAAGAAAAGAAGTACACTGTGCAGAGAGTGTAGTGGGTCGCCAATTGGCTTACAGAGACTGAAGTAGATAAGACTAATGCTCTCTTTTAAGGTAGTGTGGGCGAGCAGTTAGGCTTATCAGAGGGTAGTGCTAAGCATGTTTTAACTCACAGAGGCAATAAATGAGATGCACACTCAAAGAATAAATCTGAGACCAATTTAGAAAAATAATGCTTTTTTTATATCTGGTTCAAAACCAAGAACTTCGTTTAAAGGTAAGTACTGTTTTCAATAGGAATATGTATAGGTAAGTAAAGTTTGTTAAGTTGTGTGCCTTTAAGCACAATGCATTCCTATGGAAGGAAAAGTCTGAGATGCATAAAATTAGGTGCAGTCAGTTTCAGAGTTGTAGTCGGCCAAGGTGCAAAATACTACCAGCAGTTCTTCAGGAACTGCCCAGGTTCTACTGTGAGCAGGGTGTTGGAGAAGTTGGTAGCTGGCGCTGCGGAGAATGGGGGGGCACCCAAAAACAGGCTGCACAGAGGGATTTGGGGAGAAGTCTTAGAGCTCCCAAATGGAGGCTTGGGTCACAAGAGTGCCTTAGAGCAACAGCTGGTTCGTAAGGACCTGGGCCGGGAGGCTCGGTTGCAGAGTGGTTAGGTTGGCTGGGCTGAATGCGCCAAGATGCTCCTTGCAGTCAGGGACAAACAGTTGACAGGGGCAAAATCAAGGCAGTTGGACCAATCACGAAGTGGGTCTTAGTGATGCTGACTTCCCTTGATGGCTGCTTGGTCCTGGTGCAGTGGGAATCCGGACTGGATTCTCACTGTTGGTGTTTGGTGCAGGGTGTCTGCTGCCTGGGGATTGGTGCTTCATCTCTCTGGTTGGTCCTGGTGTCTTCCCACTCGGTGTGGAGATGGATCTGACCTTTCAAAGCATGAATACCTTCTCCTGGTCATCTGTGGCATCGGTCAGGCTGGGGAGCTGTAGAGTGGTGGACAGGACCCTGCTTGTCGGTGCCCGCGGACTGCAGGGGAGTAAGTCCTCTACTCCAAGGGAGACAGTAGGTGCTTTGAAGGTGCTGGCAGGCTACCCAATGCTTGGTGGTTCTTCAGCTTGCAGGACAAGGCACTCTGTCGCAAATGTCAAGAGAGGGCTGAGGATGAGCAAGGTTTCAAGCGAAAAGTCCACAGTTCTGCTGGAGTTCAAGCTAGGCAGTGACTCTTCTTCGTCCTTCTTCTCTTGGTCCATCGAATCTGACTTCTTGGGTTTGGGGTGTCACTTAAATACTCAACTTGGGGGTGTTTAAGGGGAGTGACAGGTAGTAGCTAATGGGTTAACCACTTTTACAGTGTTGACACCCTTTACATGACCACTTCCTGTGGGAAGTGGGCATAGCCCTGACCCTACAATGCTAAATCCATCCAAAACTAGATGGTTGAATCTGAACAGTGGGGTCCACATCAGCTGGCCCGCCTTAAGGGTGGTGCTTGCTGAATGTGTGCACACCTCCTAATCTTACTAATTTTCCTGCCATTCTTGCTGCAAAAAGTGGGAGCAGGACAGTGGGATGAGCATCTCCATTATCTAGAAAAGCCTGGGTCACATAACAAAGGCAGCAGGACCTTTGAAGCTTCCCACCCTGGAATGCATATCCTGCATGAAGGAAATGTGAACACCTCTGCCCAGAGCAGGCTTGTTTCCTGGCCTCCGAGAGCGAAAGCTCTCACCTCAGCAGTTCAGAAACCTGTCTATGGTGGCTGGCTGGTGGAGACAAGTCAGTCAACACACTAGTAGTCGGTATGTCTTCAGGGGGCATCTATAAGGTGCCCTCTGGGTGCATTGCTCAATACATCCGCCGCTGGCATTTGTGTGGGTCTATCAAGATGAGGTATTTGGTACCAAACACCTTGGGGTACAGTGAAGTCATCATGTAGCTGGGGAACTTGTAATCACGAGTGTCCAACCCATGTACTCTTCAAGGATTTCCTGTGCACTTGTCATATCGTAGGTTCTGCTTAGATATCACCGGGGCACATCCACTCACACAGATATGCCTACACATGGAGTGTAGTGCACCCTGCCTTAGGGCTGTCAGGGCTGCTGGAGAGGAGACTTGCCTATACCACATGCAGTACTTTGCTGGCATGGGAAAGCGGGGTGTGTGCCATTTCGACGCACCATTTTTCCCTGTACCAAGACACACAGGCTGCAATGGCAGTTCGCATGAGCTTGGTGAGGGGCCCCTTAGGGTGGCACAATTCGTGCTGCAACCCTTAGGGACCCTCTATAGTTCCAAGGCCCTAGGTATACCAGAGGTACCACTTGCTAGGGACTTACAGGGATCCTAAAGGGGTGCCAATTCTGAAACAATGGTATTGATTAGGGAAAGAACACTGGTTCTGGGGAGCTGGTTAGCAGGAACCCAGTACACTTTCAGACAAATTTGCACCAGATACCAGTCAAAAAGTGGGAGGTAGCCAAGCCAAAAGGGGCACTTTCCTACAGCACCCTTCTTTTAAAAAGGGCCTACTGTGCTCTCTAAATCAGCTGTGAAAAATTGATGACATGGCTAAAAAATTCTAGTGAGGAAACAGGACACAAGGTCACCTCCAGCCAGTTACTCAGGAGTCCTCCATCATCTGCTGCGGGATATCATTGGGGCCCCCTTTCATCTTACCTTCTGCTTCTGTTGAGTTGACCCCCTCCGAGTTCTGAGGAGTCTTAGTGCATACTCTTTTTGTTTCCAAAGATGTTCAACATTAACTCGACTTCACCTCCTTACCTGGGGATTTGCAAAGATATTTATTGGAGGTCACTTGGTGTATGGGCCTGTTGACAGTATCATCCTAGCCTAAGCAGTTCCAAATATATTTGCATTTGAACACTGGTCACCACCCCAAGACGTATTCAAGCTTTATTCTTGTTATTTCTGTGTTCCTTGCTGGTGCTCCTAGAACTATGGGCACCCCATATCACCAAGATTTTTGACAGCAGCTCTTGGGTTCCAAGCTGCAGGCCAATTATCCTTTTGTCCCATTTGTGTGCTCCACTGAATAAGCTAACATAAACCAACAAACATTGTAGGGCAGAAATAGGTATGTTACAAGTTACATCCGTTGCTATATTGTTAGTAGCTGCAGAATTGTGTACAACTCTCTGCTTCAGATGCGTGTTGCACCTGATTGTGTATATATTTGTTCATGATATGTGATTTTAAAGACAACAAGAGTCAATTCAAAGAAGGGTCTGGTGGGATTTCCACCATAAAACGGCCGAAGTTTTGACTGCCTCCTCTGCTTTCCACCAATGAGGAGCCTCCTATGGCTCTGCCATGAGAAATGTCATACACGCTGTGTAGATGCCACCTGTCCACCGATTGGTGCATTCTTGAATCAAAATCACCATGTAAATCAAGGCAGTTTTGCACAGAACGTCATACAGTTGTTAAGAAGTGCTGCCCTTGAGTCTAGAGTGCTTTACAACAGGGTGCCAAATGCAACATGCTCATCCTTCCTCGGCCTATGTGGATAAGGTTTTGGCCCAGTCCTGCCTACTCTTTCAAGAAATCCTGCTGTAGCACTGGCACAATCTTTTCATTCAAAACGTTTAGTGTTAACTTTGAGAGGCGGATACCACTCCTCCAAAGGGCCTGCCTTTGTGCCTTGTGAGGATAGTAAATCATCTCTTCAAGCTTTTGGGGGCATATCTATTCTTCTACCTCCCAGTTTCTGGGAAAGCAAAGACAACAAACTACTTCCGGGAGACAAACAGAGGGTTAGAAAACCAGGTATGGAATGGACACCTAATCCCCCTGCTCTGTAACTATGGCCCAGATGCATCAAACAAAAATCCGCTTCCAAAGGGGCAGATTCTCAGAATCTGCCCCTTTGCGACCGGTATTTTTGCATTTGGGATGCATCATCCCAAATGCAAAAGTCGCAAATTGAGAATTCGCTAAATTGCGATTACTTGCATTTAAAGAATCTCAAATTAAGGTTCCTTAAATGCAATGCATTAAAGTTTAAAAAATAGCGATTTTGCTAATAGGGCATGCAAATTACCATGAAGTACAACTTCATGGTAATTTGCAAAAACGTTGAAGATGCACTAAAGTGCATTTTTCAAAGTTTCATGTTGCGCACACACATGCCCTAAGGGCATGTGTGTGCACAACATATGTGCACAGATCAATTTCAGGGGTGCAACAGGGTGTCCTTTGGACACCTCTGCACCCTTGAAATCGCAATCTCAATTTGCGAATCGCTATTTGCTATTCGCAAATTGAGATTGTCTTCCAATTCATTCCTATGGGCCTCTAGGCCCATAGGAATAAATGGGAAGTTATTCCTTAATTGTGACTCGCAATTTGCGAGTTGCAATTAAGGAATTTTAAGAAATCGATTTTTTTTAGCAATTTCTTGATTCATTGCATTTTGCGATTCCTTATTTGCGATTCCTTATTTTTCGCAAATAAGGAATCGCAAAATGTATGCTTGATGCATCTGGGGGTTAGTTCATAAAATACATGTTTGTTGCAAAAAATTAAGTACACATCCCAATATGTGAAAATCTACGTAAAGTCGCTTACGACGAAAGAAATATCACTGCATTTTGGAGCCATAACCGGCTTTATTAATAACCGTCCCTTTTTCTACCAATAGTTAGAACATGTTTTTTTCTAATTCAGAATATGATATCCTAAAACGGCGAAAATATTTTGACGGCTAGTTTTTGCCTGCCTTTAAGAAATTACCATCAGTTTCATATCGTTCCTTTTTCTTATCCACTGCTGCCATCTAGAGTACTTTTCCGTTGAAAATGTTTTGGAACATAATTTGAGTTTTTGTTAGAAATTGTTATTATTTGTTATACTTTGGTGCTAATATAGTCCAAGCAAAAAGCTAAACGGTGGTCTTTATCAGTGAAAATTCTGTGTTTTATCATTCGATATTTGTAATCTCAATTCAAATTGTAATTTATAAATTGAATTTGCACACAATTGCTATCTACTTGCCAGTGGGTTTAGTAGTTCAAAGGGGTGGGTTAGGCTCTCATTACAAGTGCAGCGCTAAATTCCGATCCCTGTGCAAACGATTGGAATTACGAGTTGTGTGATAATGGAATTTACTACGTATGGTAAATATCTTATCCTATTCAGCGTAACTTGTAATGAAGTTCGAAATCAAAGCACTCGCCTTATCTATTGTACATCATAAGAGCCCAATTTATAGTCTGGCGAACGAGAGCATTCCCCCAAAAGGGGCGTATGTTCCGCCAAGTGTGTTTAGAGTGCCTTTGCCATCAATACACTCGTAATGCGGTGCATGGGAAATATGGCAGCTTTTGGTGAGAATCCCACATCGGCCAAACTTGAAATAAGGCCACAATATGTACAATTATTTCGTGTCCTATGTGTAATACTAAATGTTGGCAATGCCAGTTGTGCTGCAGGTCTGGTGTTAAAGCTACAACCTCTGTGGGTAGCTGTTTTATGGCACCACCAAAAATGTTCGCAAGCTGGCACAAGGAATAAAGAAATGGCTTAACAAGGTCTGAACACTAGAGAACAGGCATTGGCTAAACCAATCTGTCTCGCCAATGCAAGAGCTATTGAGTTTCTCAGTGTCAATGTTTTTTGGCCATGTTATGTAGCAGCCTAGAATATAAAGTGACATATATAGTTTTCACTTGATATACATTGGGTACGTTCATTTTTAGTATCACAAGAAAGATATGTGAAGGGTTGCTATAGATCTTAGCATTTCATCACTGAGGTTTGCAATGGGAGCAGGGGATGTATTGATTCAATGCAGTCTGAGCTGGCTCCAAGGTTGCCTGGGAGTGTCTGTGCTAGTCCCTAATAAGAATGCATTGGCTGCAGCACTACAGCTGCCTAGATTATAACATGTACACAGAAGCACGCCAGGGCTAGCCTGCTGTTTTGTAAATTACATTAAAAGGTATGCGATGCATAATAAACACTTAAAAAATATATGTTAAAAAAACATATTTCGGGATAGTTCAAAACGTGACCACGTAAGACACTTTTAAAAGTCCTTTCTAATGGTGCAATATTTCTGCCTTCCTCTTTCTTAAATGTTTGTTTTTAAAAACTGAGTACGTTGGCCCTTCTCGGTCCTCTTCCTAACCCACCTCGCGTCTTTCCTTCCTACTACAAAGCAGTCATTTTCTAATGTGCTAAACCCATTTAGAATTTAATAGAAATAGAAATAAACACAGTGCTGGTACAAGCTCATACTTAAAATTTCACACAGATTGAAAACCCTGAACCGCGGTACATTAGATGTCTGCTTCCAGTAAACTTAGCAACTGGAATGAAACAACGAGCCTGGGTCCAAAAAATGCTACAGAGAAAACTGGTGGCACTTAAGCATGCAAACCCGTACAAAAACATACATGCACATTTATAAATATGTGAATGGACAGCCAGGGTGCATTATTTATTTACTAAGAAGCGTTTCTGCTCCCTTGGGGATGGGGGCTTATGATAAGAAGTATTTGGCCTCTCCAGCTGGGAGCAATTATATGTTTTCGTTACAGCCATTCAAAGGGGGGCAAGTGGGGGCTTGCCTAACTAAGCCTGCTGGGACGAATAATGGGATAGTCTAGTTAGGGTGGTTGGGGTAATGCAATTAAGAGGGGAGAGAACAATGTACAGATAGGAAAATCTCCAATTTCCTTCCAGCTTCTATGGGATTATTTCTTCAGACATAACACGCGTGTTTTCAAATCATTATGGATTTATGTGTTTACCGAGTGAACCTGGTCTTTTATCAGGCCCTTAATCGTAGTACCAACCGCCTGTACTGACAAGCACAAAAATGAAATGTGGCTTCTAAAATTCAAGTGAGAAATATTGAAGTTGAAATTTTAGCAACACGGTCAAGAAGGCAGTGTTGTGATGGGTTCTAGTATCGAATTGCTTCCACAGTACTATGTAATACAGGCGGTTAGCTGTACACTGATGGACGATTATGTATCTTTAGATGACATCATGGGTCCATACACCACACCAGTGGTTCATGTATTCTATGACGCAAGGTTGCACAGATAATATAGCACATAACACAAATACACTAATGCAGTGGTTCCCAAACTTTTGACTCCTGAGGAGCCCCATTGAATCACTACTGGAAACCGGGGATCCCCAAGCAATTTGTACAAATTAAATTTCAAAAAATTAAAACAGTAATGCACAAAAAATACACAATCAAGTACACATCAAACAAATACTTGCATTACGAAAGCTTTTATTATGTTATATTGAAAAATATGCAAAAATCAAAATAATGGGAAGGATGGTGCTGCATCTCGACGACTAACATTTCAATGTTTGGTTTTATTTGGAAGAGCTTGATATGTAAAGTGAGCAATCGGACAGCAAATGTAGGACATGTGTATTTAGGAGTTTTGCACTGTCAGGATATGTAAACCTCAGAGTAGTTTTTCACTGTTGTAAGGCCTATCTCTCCCATAGACTAAAACTGGGTTACCGTATTACTTTATATTAGTGCTAATTCAGATTGGAATGCATAAACAAATTTTGTTCGCTCAAATGAATTGTAATTTAAAATAGTCTTTAATGGTAAAGTTGTTTTTAAAGTTACAATTATACGGTAAATCTGACTGCTTTCTGCCATGGTGATAGAGGGTTATGCACAAATATATTTAGTGACTTTTGTGGTTCACCTGGACAAAGATTGTGTTTATTATTTGAGTGGGGCTTCCACCCGTCTCAACTAACTCCCCAATGATTTATTGACCATTATGATTGTATTTAAACCTGCTTACTGATTTCAGTGATATGATGGTGATTGTTTTTTAACATGTTTTTATTGGTCTTTTAATGTGGTGATCCCCTAATATTGTAAAGTGGTGACCCCTCAACAAAGTCAATAGGCTTGCCTTACATTTTGATGTGGTGACGCCTTGGCAAAGCCAACAGGTTTCCTTATGTTTTGTTGTGGTGCCCATTGATAAATCCAATAGGCTCGACTTATATTGTAATTTGATGACCTCTTGACAAAGTCAATGGGGCTGTTTTTTAACATTACCCCTCCTACGTTGTGATGTTCTGGTATGGGTGGGGGGTATTGTGATTTTGGGGTTCATGACCCTTCAGAGGTAAAATTTGATTTCCGAATGTCACCAAAGGAAAATCCAACTACCTGTTACAAATAGTTGTAACTTAATGTGTAGTATTTAGCAGTGTGTGTAATAAATGCACTGACTAGAGAATCTTTTATTGAATGTCCAGAGAATTGGAATTACTAGCCCACACCACTTCCACTGAGTAGGCGTTGCACTGCTCTGCTTTGCCACCCCCGAGAGAGTCAAGTGCTTCAATGTGGAGCTTGGTTCCCCCATAAGGAGAAAATTGTGGACATATCACTTGTGCAGGCCTCACATCCTGCGCAACTAATGACTCAATTTATTACAAGCGATGACTGCAAGCAAGATAAAATTGATAAAAAAATCACGTCATGTTCATGGTCTGCAAACAATGTTATAGAGCTAAAAGTGTGCCGCTAATGTATCAATTCCTGGTGTGAGTGAACTCTTACAGTGGAGCACTGAGGACTACAAGCACAGTGGACGGGTGGTGTTCTAGGCCTGAAGTTTGGTGGTTGACATGCAGGCCTTTTGGATTTTAGGCCATCTTCTTTGACGTCATACGGTTTCACACGTGATACATCACATTTCATTGCCCATTATCAAGTGGGTAAATAAGCTTTGTTTAATGTGGTGCTTGCACCATTGAGTGCCATTGACTAGCGTAGAGCAGGATTAACATCAGGTTTATCTGGCGATTGCAGAACAGCTCCGTTTGCAATCTGCTGAATCAAGTTAGAAGGATTAATTGAATCTGACTGGGGCAGTGCAATAGGATGCACATGGAGGTACCAATTCCCTGTTTGAGGTAACTGTGCAAATTCGTGATCTCACCAGGGGTGATCACAAATTATGCTTTTCAGCAGACAAGAGTGTGTTTCACTAATATATAGATATCATGGCATAGGTATTGTTACTCAAAGAAAAGAAATGTACTCAAGGAGTCATAATGTATGGAACTGGCAATTCCTACAGGAATTCAACACCATTTAAGAGCAAAACTGTGTTTGTTAAATACTTATCCTTGTTGTTCAGGAGGTCGAGTATAAATTGCTAGAATAATACCATATGAAAGTATACACAAATCATGCAATTGAAACTCACTTACATTGAATCACAATTGCTTGCTTATTATTGTAGTAATCTCTGATAATTGTACGTGATTTTTGTGGCCATTACGGCACATTTTTCAGGAGATTGTTGAACACTTGTATTATCTCAACATGGTTGCAGCAAGTATGACTCAGACACCACTATTTTATCTGAAAAGGGTGATTCCTTGTTACCTTGGAAGCAGTGGAAGAAACAGTTTGAGTCATCTTGTTTCTCTAGGTGGTGAGACAAATGTGGCCACCAGAAAACAAGCAGTACTTCTTGATAATATAGAGGGAAGAAATATTTATGAATATGTTGATGAATTAACTTTGCTTCTGCTGAATGTGAATCAGGGGACCAATTTTAAATGTTTGTATTAATGTTGCAGAAACATTTTGGGACAAGAATTAATATTGTACTAGAACATTACTAGTTTTTTTGTCAGAAACCAAGATGAGATGTAGCAATAACCAACAATTCAAAACTGTTGCCTAGGAACCTAGATCTTCAAGAGGCAGTGGCGATTCTGGAATGATACAGAACTCCTCTACATGGGTGCATGAATTACGTGATGCAAAACACACTTTGGAGTTAGTGAGCAAAGTATCATCTAAGGAGAATTTAGAAAGCTGTGTGAGGAAGGTAAAAAATGAATGCAAGAATTACAGATGTGGTAGAGAAAATCATCTTTCTAGCAATCTGGGTTGTTTTCCTAAGAGTGCCACTTATAAAAAATGGTGGGTAAAAAACGCCATTATGCCAGATACAGAATACAAGCTGTCAAGAATATGCCTGATGGCATGAAGAAATTGGTTTTAACTGTGACACGATGCATGAGTGGATAGTGATACACTAGCCATGCTGGATCGTGAATTAATTGTAGGGAAGAACAATTGATGGTATTATTACATTCCTTTTCACTATATACCATGATAGGTGATCAAAATTAGAACAAGTATTTTGGAGAGGGTATGACTAAATTATTACCATCAGATATCAATGTTGTAGGGTATGGTGGAGATAAGATTGAAGTTTTAGATTACACTATAATCAAAATCTAATTTTGGAATAGAGAGACTGTAGGTAAAGTATATGTTGTCAAACATGGTGACAATTTACTTGGGTTGCATCACTAAGATGGGATGGCATAACTTTGAAACCCAGACAACCAAAACCGAGTCTGATGGACTCTATTACTGGTAACAGTGTTGATATTTTCAATGAGTTCCTGATGTTTTAAGAAGGAATTAGGGCTGTTTAAAGTTGTACTATGTGTTCACAAGTTTAGGAAACTGCCTAATATGAAGGTTGATCCGCTCAAAGTAAACCTTAAAGGATTGCTGAAAGATGGGGTCATTAAAGAAACTGAATGTTCTGAGTGGCTCGCCCCAGGTGTGCAGGCATATAGAGAGAGTTGCAAGAGCATAAGAATGTGTGTGGATCTCAGGGACCTTACCGAACATCTGTGCAACTTGCCAACCACTTCCTAACATTTTGGAGGCATTGCCTGTACTTAGCAGTGTTAAGTTATTCAGCATCATTGATTTAGCATCGGCCTATCACCAAGTATCCCTGCATACTGACTCTAGGCATCTTACCTCAATCGTCACACCTTGGAAAGATTATACATTCCTAAGGATGCCTTTTGGGTTGTCATATGTCTCTGCATCTTTTCAAAGGGTAATGAAAAGGTACTTAAGGTGATTCTTCAGGTCTTGTTTTCCCAAGAATATATGTCGGTATGTGGCATATACAGAGAAGACAGGATTTTCAAGTGTCTCTTGAAGAGCTTGTAGTTGTCAGGCCTTACACTTAATAAAAATGCATGTAAATTTTGGGATAGGAGCAGAGCTATGTTCTTCTGCTTGTAGAGTACACCTAAAGTGAGTAACAACCAAGAATTTGAGTTCAGCAAATACCAGGGTGGTGATTGAATTTCTTAAGGATGAATTTGATCATGAAGATATTCCCAAGATTATCATCAATGATAAAGTTGTGCAGTTTGTTTCATGGGATATACAGACTTTTCTGAAGGGTATCCCAAAAGAGCATTTAAATGCTGCTCTTTTTTCCTCTAAAGAAAATGACATGATAGAATGAAGGAACATGATAACCAAGGCATGTGTGAAGACACTGGTATATATTAAGATTCTGCTCAAAGATATTATGTGGGAAACCTGGTGGGTTCATAACAATACTCCCAACAGTGTAACATTGAAATCCCTTTCCTTATCTTGAAAGGTAGGATACCTAATTCTAAACTTAACCCAGCTTGTCTGGGTACTAACATCAGGATAAAAGGAGGCAGAATGCTCAATGAAACAGCAATTGTTACCAGGCAAAGAGATTGCAAAAAAATATATAAAGCCTAGTTTGATGACAAGAAATGCAGGAAACAGTTGTTGTGGAAAGTGGGTTATACGGTTCTTGTGCAGAAACTAGGGTTAACCCAAAATGGTGAGTCCAAATATATGGTACTATTTTTTTGTAAAGGAGGTAAGTAGGAATGTTGTGGTTCTTGACACAGGTGATGTGTGGAACATGTCTGGGTTGCTGAAGAGTGGGCTTCCATCCTGTCCATGTGCTGGCCCAATCACCCCAGCAACCTGCCAAAAGCCATCAAGAACCTCAACTGCTGAATCACAGCAATGCGACCACAGGCCCGTTGGTACACAGAGGAACTCTGGCTGATGAAACACTACTGCAAGCAACTGGACAGCGAATGGAGGACAAGTCAAGACACCACAGATAAAGACATCTTCAAATCAGCCCTAAAATGCAATCATGAGCAGATATGGAACACCAAATGTACAGCTCCTGCAGATTGCATCTACACCGGCACTTACAGCAGCAAATAAATATTTGCCATCATCAAAGATGTGCCTGTGTCTTCTTCCACCTCCAACAATATAACCCCCTCACAAGACCTTTGGAACAAGTTCTCGGAATTCTTCTGTAACAAAATCACCTCCATATACAGCCACTTTGACCCACAACCAGATCCTGTTACTGAAGCTAGTCGAACTCCCATCATGGGTGAAGAATGAACCCAGACCATGTGGCCCTCCGTCAACACAGACAAAACCACTACTACCATGAAGACCATCCACTTGGGGGCCCATCTGACACTTGCATCCACCAAAGGACTCCTACCAATCAACAAAGCACTAACACCCATCCTCCACGCCTCCATTGATTCAGCCACATTCTGCGATATCTGGAAACATACCATCATCATGCTACTGCTCAAGAAGCCAACCACTGACCCATCTGTGCTTTTCAACTACAGACACATCTCCCTCCTACCACACCCAGCAAAGAGAGAAACTAATCAACTGATGCATCACTGACCACCTCAGCAGCCAGCAGACCCTCATCATCATGCAACCTGGATTCAGGCCCAACCACAGAACAGAAAGAGCACTCATCACCACCACAGACTACATCTGCCTGATCCATGACAGAGGAGATACGTCAGCCTTCTTTCTCCAGGATCTCTTTGCAGCATTTGACACTGAGTAGCACCCCATTCTCATCAGGGGCCTTCAGGAGATTGGCATCCAAGGACCCACTCTCCTTTGGATCTGCTCCTTCTTAATGAATAAAACTCAAGCTATCAGTCTTGCACCTTACTCCTCGGTTCTTGTACCTCAATGGTCATGGCTCAGGCCCACCCTCTGAAACACATACATGAACCCTCTGGCCGGCGTTATCTGTGCACACAACATCAACATCCTCTCCTACATCAATGGCATGAAACTCCTACTCACTCTCCCGTTTGGACAAGGCACCCAACTGCCTGCATGACTGAATTCGATAACTGGATGAAAGCCAGCTGTTTCAAGCTCATCACCAACAATACATAAAAAGTTATCTTCAGCAAGAACACTTCACCATAGGACTCCAAACGGTGGCCGGCCAAACTCGGACCCACACCCAGCAGCCATGCCAGGAACCTCGGAATATTCATCAACACCAAACTGGACCTGACCGCAAAAGTCTGCGCAGTCACTGCATCCTGTTTCCACACCCAGAAGATACTGAAGAAGATCTACAAATGGCTCATAAGCAACACTACAGAAATAATCACTTATGCCGTAGTCACCAGCAAGTTGGCCTACGGGAACACCCTCGCTGCGGAATCACCAAGCAACTCACTAGAAGACTTCAAACCATCCAGAGCTTGGCTGGCAGATTCATCCTCGACCTCCCACCAGGGGCGGATCTAGGCTCATGGCGGCCCTGGGCAGGGAGCATAGGTAGGGGGCCCTGGAAGATGGGGTCCGGGCGGGGCGGAGCGAGGAGGCCAGTGAAGAGGGGGGTGGTCAGGGTGTGTGGAAGTGGGACAGAGCCGGAGGCCGCCAAATCCCTGCCAGGGGCCGCCACACAAATATGTATCCATCCTCACAGGATTATTATACTAAGGATATATATTGGCGTGGCAGCCCCTGGGGGTTGGTGGCCCTGTGCAGGTGCACAGCATGCACATACCTAAGGCCGCCCCTGCTCCCACACAGAACTCACATCACACCAAAACCTCTGGGTGCTCCATTGACTCCTGATACACACAATGTCTTGGTTCAAACTCCTCACTAACACATTCAAGGAAATAAACAAGTTAGCCCCAACCTACCTGAACAATTGCATCTTCTTCCTGCAACCACCCAGACACTTCTGCTCCAAAGTACTCCAGCTCGCACACATCCCACACATAACAGAATAGGATCAGGAGAACGGTCATTCTCTTACAGCTTGTAAAGTGTGGCATGGCCTCCCACTCCACATCAGAGCCTCCTACTTTCTTCTTGAATTCTGCAAGAAGCGGAACACCTGGCCCTTCAATTAACCAACCTACCATAGGCAGGGCTAAGCCCACATGCACGGTCAGTTGTAGGATACCCTAACAAGCAATAGTGCACTGTACAAATACACATAACATATACATTGATGGATGATGGATGGCATCCAAATACTGCACAAGTGACACTCTTCCAACTGGCTAAGCCATATCATAGCCTTCAGGTGGAGAGATTCCCAATGAACTACTATGGCAAACCATTACAACGCATTGCGCTGGGGGGCGCTCTAGGATAGGGAATAAGTTTAATTTACTATCTAACACCTTCCCTAGTGTCCACGGGGACTGGAGTTGGAATAGTAAATTAAACTATTCACTATCCAGCACCCCAAAGCGCTATGCGTTGTAAAGGTTTGCGTTGTAAAAACCGTGTTGTAAAGGCATGCGATGTAAAAGCATGCGTTGTAATGTCATACATCCCATGGAGGGTAATGGCTCTGTCAACTCAGGCCTCACATACATTCCAGTTACTTCAGTAATGTCTGGTGAGATTAATCTGGTTTACGCCCAGTACACATTAACAGATTAGTTGGTACTGATTCATTCATCCATCTCTACCCAATTATCTAATAAGGGTACAATACAGAGCCACACTTGTTTGTATGGTTAAAGTATCCTATATGTTTGCTCCTCACCCATGTTAAACCTAATATAGTATCTCTGTAAACTGTATCGAAGAGACTTAATGTTTACTAATGCCACTTTTTTTTGTTTTTCAGTCATAGATGAAGAATGGCAGAAAACTCAGTGCATGCCTAGGGAAACCTGTGTGGATGTTGCTAAAGATTTGGGCACAAGCACCAGCATGTTCTTCAAGCCACCTTGCGTGTCTGTGTTCAGATGTGGAGGCTGCTGCAATGAAGAGAGTCTAACCTGCTTTAACACAAGTACATCATATGTCTCAAAAACGGTAATTTGTCACATTTTTTGACATCCTGCTCACTGTTGTACAATAAAAGATGCAAACCTTTTCAGACTGGTGTCTCCCGATGTTAAGCATGTGCTATGCAAGCAGGAGCCATGATTCCAAATGAAAACATTGTTTTTTTCACATAATATATGTTTTAGAAGCAAAACATTGAACTAACGTAATAGGGTTTAGGCATTTGGCAGGAAAGTAGATAAGTGACATGGGTGCCTGCTTGCAAAGAATTGCAGGTTCCTAAGTGTTTTCAACACTGGTGCTACGGGAATTTTACTTTAAGTCCTGAACTCCCTAAAAATTGTTGAGGAGGTATATTTTTGGAAAATCATATTATTCTAGTGGTAGAGGACATTCATACTATTCTGTGGCAGTTTCCAAACCTGACACTCCCATTTTCACTACCGTATATTGCAATGAAGTCTTCCGAGAGTTGCTTTCAGTCAAGAGAACATCTTGCAGAGGAATTCTGTGGAAAAACAACAATGCTGGAGGCAATCTTCCCTGAAAAAGGGTTCTATCTTAACCCCTTGGCTGCTGGGAGTATTCCCCTGCTGTGCTGGGGGGCGGGGGGCGCGCACAGCCAGCGCCCCCATGCTCATGACGAGCTCAGCTCCTCATGAGCCACGGTGCTCCGGTGCTCATGACGAGCTGAGCTCGTCACGACCACGCCCGTTTAATGGAACGCTCAGCACAGCAGGGGAATTAGTCCAGCGTGCGAGCGTTCCACGGGCCATGACGAGCTCAGCTCGTCATGAGCACCGTGGCTCATGACGAGCTGAGCTCGTCATGGGCATGGGAGGGGTTAAGCCTCAAACCACTTCTGATTCCTACCGAAACAAAAGCCCACCCATAGAAGAAAATGAGCCCTCGTCTTCTTGTGAAATCACCAAGTGCAAATAACTGAAGCAGGTAGTTTTGGGAAGGCCTCTACAGAGAAATACTCTGGGGCATATTTACGAGGCCCTTTGCATCACTCTTGCACCATGCAGCATGGTGCAAGATAGACGCATATTAAAAATGAGATTTATGTAGCCACACAAGGCCACCTTGCGTGGCCCTGAGAAGCTTCATAAATCTTGAGTAATGCAACGCAGCTCATATTGCTGCGTTGCATCACTCTGCGCAAGGGAGGTTTTTCCATAGGCGTTGCTTGGGTGTTCCGACTCAACATCCATGGATTTTGATGCATTCCCAGATTTACCAGAAGTGATAGACCTGGGAATACGTCAAACACCTATGCCTCAGCAGGTGAGATGTAACGAGGATAAATATGTTTATTTTTCCTCGCTTTGTCCTCTTTCTATGTGTGCTGCATTAAATAAATAAATAATAAATAAATACATAATACCTATTCCGTCGTCCGTTGGCTTTCCCCCCTGCCGCACTATGCCCGCCTCACCGCGCTTACCAACCGCCGCTGCTCTGTTCATAAGTTTGTGCCAAAGAGAAGTTAGTCCCCAACAACTTCTCTACCTCTTTCTGATCCCCGTTCAGCTAAATAGTTAAAGTGTCCGCAGTTGCAGAGATCCCAGCAATGCAATCAACATAGTTTAATTGGATCTCTCTAGCCATACAGGCACATGCATCATTGATGGCTTTTGCGATTTCTTAATTGCGATTTTTACGGAATCGCAATTAAGAAATCGCAAAAGCCTATGCATGAAGAAATCGCTGAAAAATTAGCGATTTCTAAACATTCCTTAATTACGACTCGCAAATTGCGAGTCGCAATTAAGGAATACCTCCCCATTCATTCCTATGGGCCTAGAGCCCATAGGAATGAATGGGAAGGCATTCTCAATTTGCAATTCGCAATTAGCGAATTGCAAATTCAGAATGCGATTTCAAGGGTGCAGGGGGACCAAAGGACACCCTGTTGCACCCCTGAAATTAGTCTGTGCACATATGTTGTGCACACACATGCCCTAAGGGCATGTGTGTGCACAACATGAAACTTTGAAAAATGCACAAAAGTACATTTTTCAAAGTTTTCACAAATTACCATGAGGTTGAACCTCATGGTAATTTGCTCCGCCTAATTGCGAAATCGCTATTTTTAAAACTTTCATGCATTGCATTTAAGGAATCGCAAAATGCGATTCCTTAAATGCAATCGCAATTTGAGAACTCGCGAATATTTGCGAATTCTTAAATTGCGAGGGCCTTCACCCTTGATGCATCCCAAAAGCTGATTTTGCGATCGCAAACGGCCGATTTTTGCGATTCGCACCGTTTGCGATCGCAAAAAGCTTTGATGCATGTGCCTGATAGTATCTTAGCGCTGACTGAAAAATACGATTCTTTCACTTCATATAATTCTAAATGTAAGAAGTGAGTCAATCTATCATTTGATATAAGCATCTCTGGTAAAGTTCTCCACATATTTAAAAATGCATTAGCCTTTACCACCGTGCTGAGAAAAATAGTTTAACATCAAGTTAATATTTAAGTAAAAAGGAGCTTCAGCCAATGCCAATTTTAATGTGACATTCTAAGTCACAGATACCAAGTTCTGAATTGTGGAAATATTTTCTACTTCACAGTTTTATAGTGCCACATATCTGTCATTAGCAGGCCTTCTACAATACTACAGTTACTTTGCTATCTGCAGAGTGTTGTTTTTGCACACATGACAGTGCTGGCCTAGACGATACCGGGAAAGAGACGATTTATACAAAGCAAACTGTGTCAGTGGCCTGGTTAGCAGGCCCAGCCAACCGCAGACACCAAAGCTTACCGTTCCAAAATGTGAAATAAAAATAGACTGTGATTTATACTATGGCAGATAGAATGTTTTACACCTTTTTCATTAGTGTAATAAAAAGTTTCAAAATCTCGATTGCTTGGTAACGATGATGAGTGATGGGTGCAGGGGTAGTCCTAGGAGGGGCTGTGATTCAAAGAGTAAAAGGTAACTACAGCACGGCCGTCTGAATCACAGCAACAGTGTGAATAATGCACTGGACACAATAAAACAGACTTTCAGAGTGATCCTCTTAGAGAGGAACGCTTAGCCTATTAAGCTATGCTTAGCTCAGCTAAGAGGTTCCCTCCTGATTCTTGCAGGTGAAGCAGAAGAGAAAAAAGTTACCGCAGTCTGCTTGAGGTACAGGTAGATATAGTGTGGAGTTGGGGGACAGCATGCAGAGTGGCCTATGCTGAATGCAGGAGCAAGGAGCCCTGAACTTCCGGTTAGCATGTTGAACAGTGGCTTTTGTCCCAATGTGGCACCAAGGTCAGCGATGCACAGGTACCCTTCAGGTTTCTTGACTGATTAAAATAGTTGGCCCACATCTCTAAAGAGGAGCAGCTTAACATTTTAAGCTCCTCTTCATAGGGTGACTGCTGACACTGACACCCAGTTTCTGGGTTAAATTATGAGTGAGTGCAGCTCAAGGAGCTCAGGATAGACAGCTTTGAAGAATTATGGTAATGCCAGTGGACTACCTGACATTGTAAGCCAATCAGCACCCAGTTCCCTGTCTCCTTTGCGTGTTCACAGATCTTCTCATTGAGTCCTACCCTGGATCTTAGCTTCTTCAAGGCCATGGCCTCACATGGATGACTATCCCGCCTAAGGAGCTACCCCCACTTGCCACTGGGTTGTATCCTCTGGGAACGGCAACTAGAGCGTCACTGAAGCACAGTCTTTTTCGCTCTGAATGTGTGGAGTTACTGCTGAAACCCTCCAAACCTTCCTAATTCCAAGAAGGTACAAAGGTCTGGTGGGGATTGTAAAGTGCCAGCCCCTTGTCATTCCGCAAGAGGAGACAGACTTGTGCGGTTCTTTTTCCCAGCGCTTAGCGGTTGCATGCATCTGTGTCTTTATCCAGTGGTCATCAGTGCCTCTCAGACACTGTAAGAGTGGATGCAGCAAACTCAGCTTCAATATCCTTGCCCTCATTTGTTTACACAGCATCCTTGGCTACATTGGTATTTCCTTTGTTTTATAGAAATACGCCTGATCAACACGCACTGCCGTGTTCACCCGTGATTAATTATCCACGACACAGATTGATGTGGTTTATAAAAATAGATGCTGGTCATTGTACGTAGCACTTACCTATACTGTCCTTCCCCTCACTGGGGTACGTTTTCCTTTTACCATTGTTTCTACCAGCAATTCCATTTCTTGAACGCTGTAATGTAATATAAGGCCTTTTTCTTTTTGTTAGTTCCCGGCTGGGTCCCACGTGAGTACCCTTCCCATACTTTCACTTCCTTGGGGTGCACTACTGTCACTTAGACAGCATATTCCGCTTTCAGGTACTTACCTTATCGCACATTAGCATATACTTACAGCCCGTTGGCTGTGTTTCCCCCCCCCTGATTTACTCTTTTTTATCATCATCCCACAGATGTCCCTGCATTGCTAGGTCCTGTAGAGACTCCCTACTGTAAACGGGGCCGAAACGCCGTCGACAATACTTAAAAGAGAACCGTTCAGCAGTCTCTATTACCAGATTAGGAGGCTATGTTTATTATTTACTAATTTGATGGTTGACTTTGTCACTATGGAAACCATTTCTCTATGTCACAAAATGTCACGCACTGTTTTATAGATTCCATGTTCACTTGGGGACACTATGCACTTGTCTTGATTATAACTGTGTTGACTTATGCATAAACATTTTGAACTTACAAGTATCACATTGTATATGGTCTTACTTCTCATTTGGACATCCTCTTTACCCCTGTGTATTGCCATTGTGCTTAGCAATATTGTGTATTGGTTACATTTTTCCACAGGAGCCACTGTTTCTGGTTATAGATTACGTACCATGGTTCCATGTGAGTAGGGTTTCCCTTGTTTCCTTTACATGACAAAATTTACTGTATCAGTCTTGTGAACTACAACAAAAGGATAATACTGGAGAAACATGCAAGTTTCAGTTTAGTGTGACCACCTCAAAAGTTTTTACTCCGAGTGAAAAACTCTGGCATATCTAGGGTAAGAATGGACTTAAGAGGTTAAGAAGCTATTCAGCAAATTGTGTTTGGTGTATCTATTAAAATGGCAACATCAGCTTACCCGGAGTAATCGTTTGACTCTTGCATCTGGATAGACAGGGTAGGTGTTGCCAGTGGAGCATGAACATCATCATGGAACACATGCCAGAGGATGTATGACGGTACGACGCGGGCTATTACCACCCGTACCGTTACAACGCGTGTTTTACAACGCAAGTCGTTACCACGACTTGCGCTGTAGGGTACGGACTTAGGAATAGTTTAATTTACTATTCCAACACCAGTCCCCGTGGATAGTAGGGAAGGTGTTGGAATAGTAAATTAACTATTCCTTGTCCTTGAGCGCCCTCCAGCGCAAGTCGTGGTTACGACTTGCGTTGTAAGAGACGCGTCGTAATGGTAGCGCGGGGTAACATCCGCGTCGTAAAGGATGTTCCCCCATGCCAGACTTCCCTTTAGAGTATGAATCTGATGTATCTGAGATAGTATTGGCTTGCTTTTCTGTGGCTTCTTGAGGAGGATATCACTCTTGCTTTGTAGTGACCGAGGACTGGATATGTGGCCAGTGCTCTTTCATTTGACAAGAAGTGATATTTCTAAAGAACCATTACACCATTGGATCAATTTTCCCTGCAAGCCTTTGTCATCTGAATGTCTTGGAACATCTACACTACAAAGTAAGGGTCAGAATCACCCCAGCAATATATTTTTTTCCTTGTTGGTCAAGCCCAATCATGTGCTCTAACAACACTAGTATTGATGATGGCCTTTCAATAAATTATAGGCCACAACACTATTGGAATTCTAGCGCTGAGACTTGATGTGGTTTATTGTAAGAATATTATGTGGGAATTAACCCACTATATGGCCCTCAATAGATTTTGCTCTACTGGGCTATCAGTTTCCTTTGTTAATATATCCAGAGTGTGATCACCAACATGCATTATTTTATATGATACTATGTAAGCAGGTTTCAATTAAAATTATTTCTAATTGTGGATATAACTTTGTTGCTGTTTGATATTCTGTTTAACTTTCAATTTAATTTAGAAAACATTGTGCTCTAAGAAGTATATCACATTAGTAATACTGCTGATTAAATCCCTACATTAACCCGTTGTCGTTGTATCGTACCATTTGTGTACTGCTACATGGTTTTCCTCTGTTGCTTATAACTATATCTAACATTGACACTAATTGCTCTTGAAGTCCTGGCATGGATTGGAATTTAGCTTGTCTGACCACCCATAGTGCTTGACAAACTTTTCCCAAACAACTTTTGGCAATGGCAGATGTTTGTGGTAATAGGAATGTCATCACTTTCCCTCCTGTCATACGGTTCCTACTATTTCAGTGTGACTGTCAGTTTGGGCAACTTAAGCGTAAAAACGATGCATTATTAAGTCCAAGCATACCATTAGAATATTTTGACCTAATCCCTGGCTAGCTCACAGTGCACCATCTAGACCACTAAACCTTACAAGTTATCAGATGTTGTCTGCAACCTCAGAACATGTCAACCCTGACTTCCCCCAAGGAAATCATGGAAACAGATCCAACCCCTTTGTTAGTAACTCAGGCGTGCCCAAAGGGAGACACAATACCTAGATTGACATTTCAAACATTTATTGAAGCAATAAGATTCTTGTGTAAAAACAAGTGTGCTGCAATGATTAAAAGAAAGAAACAAAACAGAGGAATCAGCATTATGAGAATGGGAAAGAAAATAAACAGTTCAACCATTGTGGTGTTATATTGATTATATGAATACATATAATTGTACCTATACTCCAACCTAGCACTTCATATCCTAATATGCATAGTGTGTGAGGATCTGCCAGAATGCCTAAAAGTGGTCTAACTCCCCATTTACTTGAAGGTATGTGTCATCTGGGAGCCCGTCTTTGTGTAGAGCAGGCTGTTGTTCGTCTTAGGATGGTAACAGGATGCAGCTGGGCTGGAATTCCGGCATTAGGCGACCTTGACAGTGCCAGCGAAAATGTTCCTTTCCCCCAAAACATGGCTTGAGAGAGTTTTTATAATAAACTTTACCCATACTCTCTATGACGGAGTTCTAGTTTGGCTGTTATTGTTTATTGTATCCTTGAAGAGCTGTAGCCAAACAGACAACGAAATTTTGAGTGGTGAACTTAAACCTTGAACTGAATGTTCAAGGGCCTGATAATATGCCTTTGAAGATGTGTAAGGGTAAGCAAATCTATTTCTGAGAACATTATCTCATATGAATGCACAAGCAAATGTGTATTAAAAGTCATTGTTTAAAAACAATGTCAACTTTCAACGTAAACATGTAAATTGTTGGTGTTCTGTGAACAGGACTATGTAACGACACAGCACTCTGGTCAGGTGCCATTGGGTGGGGCTCCATGAGATCCTTTGGGCCACTGATTTGATGGGCTTTCATTTCTGCCTTTCCCTGCAGTTGGGTTTTTCTGGCAATGCATTGTGTGTGTTTGATATTCTTGCAGTGTCATTTAACACTGGTAACTAGATGAGGCCGGTAGAAAAGTGTTCAAACTATGTCAAAAGTCCTATTGATTCCCACGTGCCCATTGTTTTCATAGAAAGGCTTTAGTGCTATCATTCTTGAATAAGCTGGAATATTTGAAGAGGTGGGCATTTGTTTTCAAGGACAGGATCCTTAAACACAGAATTGTGCGTTGCCAAGCTCAGAGAATGCTGTAGGTATTTGGTTGATTCCAGATGACGAATGTCAATGATTTTTTTCACCTTTGTATTCAGTACAACTGAAATGCTGGCATCCCTCTGTTGAGTTGTATGGGTGTCTTTAAAGTGCAGGTACGATATAGAAGTCAGGTCCATGTTATAGATATTTCTGTAGGCTTCTGGTATGTCATGAGTCCTTACAGCTGGACCTCTACCACCATCAACTGTGTGCTCAGTGTCAGTTTATTTTAAAGGTTTTATATAGCGCTGGCTAGACCCTTAAGTATCAGAGCGCTTTACATGAGCATCAGTTCATGGTTACAGGTTACATCGTTACAAAGGTTACACAGTTATTAGAGCATGGCAACATAGTTACTTGTAAGGTCAAGATAAACAATAAGCACAAATACGAAAAGGGAAAAGCAGGCAAGGGAAAAGATTCAGGGGAGGGCGAAGGAGCTGGGAAAGTAGACAGGTAATGAAGGCGGGAAAGAAGAGGGGAGGGTGAAGGACATCGCATGGAAAGAGGAGGGGAAGGGCGACAGGGACACAAACCGGTAGACGAGTCAAAGCAACATCCAAAGTCCAGAAAGCTGTGATCCCAGGAGAAGTGGTATCACTTCCCTATCTCTGTTGTGGGAGGCTCCCTTTACGCAGTGGACTCTCTCAGAGGGTCTCTGAGACTCCAAGGCCTACATACTGGATCCTTCCCCAAAAAGGGGAGAGGGAGTGCTTTGGCAAGGGGTGCCATACCATACCTCAGCTGTGAGTGGCTCCCTTGGCGCAGTGGACTCTCTCAGCAGGTAGGCTGAGACTCCAGAGTATAAGTATTGGATCTTTCCCCAACATGGGGAGGAGGAGTGCTTAGTCAAAGGGCACAAAGGACAGGGGGCTAGGCAGACTAGCAGGCAAGCTGAGAGATTCAGGGGCGAGTGGAAATGAGCTAGGGAGGTAGACAAAGGGAGAAAGACTACTAAATGGGAAAACATTTAATTAATGAGTTATTATATAGCGCTGGCTACACCCGATTGAATCAGAGCGCTTTACATGAGAGACAATAATGTTGCAAATTACATCAGTTAAAAGTTACATAAGTATCAAGAAAAGCATTAAAAGAACATAGGGGACAAGGTGAATGGAGCAGGAAGGGTAAGGGGATAGGGTAAAGGGGTAGGAGGAAGACAGGACGTAGAGACGAGGGGAAAATCTGCCCAAGGTCCGGCTGGGTAGTTGACGGCAGGGAGGGGGGAGTCCACAACCCATCTTCTCTTTAGCTATATGGTAGCTCCACTGGGCATCAGCCAAATCACTAGGTATCAAAAGTCTGGGGTAGGTGTCAACAGTCTCAGTTGATATGCTGTATTTCGAGGGCTCTGCAGAGTACTACAACCCCTGTCTCAGACTGTTCAACCCAAGACAGCTCTTGCTCCTTGAGATGTGGGCTTGCTTGTACTGTAGTTAGAATATAGCAATTGGTGGCCTAGGGTATACAGCATAGTTATTGTCTTTGGGTAGATGAGCGTGCTGTTGTCAGTTCTCACTATGTGTTTGGTGATATACAATTAGTCATAATGTTTCTAGTGGCAGGCAACTTCAGGTCAAGGAACTGAAGCTAGTAGAGCAAGGGGTTCTTTTCACAACATTGATCTAGCCCCTTGAATCTGCTATCAACTTGAAGCACATGGGGCTGGGGAAGGCTGATAATGCCAGGGCAGGTGAGGTGCCTCCTGGGGTTTGTATTAAGATTGCTGTTTATGGATGACTTTCAGTACAAAGATGCTGCCTTTCACCCCCTGTTATCACGTATGGGAATTATACTTGGTTGACCTCTGTGTAGCTTGTGTTAGCCCAGAACATATTTGTTCCAGTGTCTTCATCTTTCCCTCACTCCAGAGGCATGCATAGGAGACACATTTCCAAACTGAGGATATTTTCCCTCCTTCCTAGTTTCTCAGTAATCCCAAATATGGTGGAAACTAGAATTTCTGCTTTGAATTGTGATTAAAGGAATTTACATATTTCATGGCATCTGCAATTGAAGACGTGATGGGGGGGAGGTAAGCAGTGCTTAATTTGTAAAAAATGAAGTGCCAGGGCTGATAATGCTGCCAAGGAGGCTACAGCCCACTTCTACCTCCGGTGTGCCCAACTTTCAACACCCGCATACTCTCTATCCTGTAACCATGCTCTGCTGTCTGTCCCCTAAGACATGCTTTTTACTTCTTTACCTACACCGACAGATGAGTGCGAAAACAAAATGTACACCAAATGAAAATGCTTTTTTTGAACATATTAATCAGTGCAGTTTGACTGTGTTTGTTGCAGGTCAGGAGGCTGCTTGAGCACAGCAGGTCATGTCACTGCTAGTGCTGCCTGTAATTAGTTTGGTCCAGTCATGACGACGGCATAGGCATTCACTGCTCAGCTTGCTGTGACCCTGCCTGCCCCAGCTGTAATGCTGCAATGCCTGTGAGATGTGAGTATGGCTGTTGCACCTACTGCTCAAGCACACTCAGCAATTAGCATGCTTGGAGGCAGCGCACGTAAACTGCAGGTAACTCCATAGCACACAAAAGTTGTGGTGGGCCACAGCCACATCAAGCACGTTGAGGATAGTAGCAATGCAGGGCTGCAGACCCCCACTACAATTATCCAATGGAAGGCTTAGGCTCAGGCAGTGGCAGGGTGCAACAGATTCGGGGAATAGAACGCAAGCCATTCGTTAATGATGACTTCTTGGATTCATGACAGGCATAACAACATCATCACTAAAGTGATGCTACACAATCATGCCTGCCTGAACAGATGAATGCCTGCCCATGAAAACATACCAGCTCGTCACCATGAAAGGTATGTGGTTCTTTTTATTTTAAATTGGGCTATTAATATTGATACCACCACCTGCAGGACCAGAAATCGTAGCCCTAGCCCTGTGAAAGAAGTGCCGGTGCTGAGCACCTGAAAGCACCTGCTCAAATTAAGCACTGGAGGTAAGAAAACCCTAGTTATCTGCACACAAGGAAAGAGCTACAAAATGACCAAAAAATGGACAGCAATCATCATTGTGGATACATAAATTTCAGCGGGTATTCCCTGTTCATTAGAGAAGAATTGTGCTGAAATCCCATATTTTTGAATTAGTGAACCCCTTAAAATCAATATTTGTGGGTGCAGAATTACTGGTGTTGTTTGCTCACACTAGTGAGATCAAAGACCAACGTCTGGCCCATCCTATCCCCCGAAACAGATGGGAAAGTGTCAGAAAGATGGTTGAGTTGGTCCTCAAAATACAATTGGATCTCTCTTTGTAACAATGAATGGATAGATCTCTTTTTGGGTGAACTTTGTGATCTGCATCATGAGTCTGATGCAGGAATTCAGACAACCCAGATAAGGACAGGAATCCTCACCACTATAGACACCGAGACCCTCCATGGGTACCAGGAGCAGGTTGAATTGAAGCACAATAGAGTGAGAGATAGAATACTAAAGCAGCAGATTCTAGTGTTTAAATGGTGTAATGTGTGTGGTTTCACAGTGGCCTAAGTGGGAGGTGTTATGGAGTTGTGCATGTATGGCATAGATTTCTCAACCCGTGTTACAGTAAGAATGTAGCTGTGCATACCTATTGGGGTAGGAGAATAGTGTGAGAATAGACTTTATCACAAATGTGGATGCCTAACACTTTTGGAGTGGTCTGTATCATAGAGGTGTGCTGCACTGAATAAGGAGAGTTGAAATTGCCCCAAAAGGAACTATGCTACTCTTGGTGGAAGTAATCTTCCCTCCACTATAGCATATGATCTGGAATCCACACAAGAAGACTCCATAATTCCACACAGGAATCGACCTATGCAGCTGGGCATGGTAAAGGAAGTGACAAAGGTGCCACCGATAGGATTATTCATTAAGCAACTGTACATGGTGTATGCTCTGAGGAGTCCATCCAGAAGTGACAGAGGAGTAACCCATTAAAATGGGTGTGATATAACCAGCCATAGTATATGCTGATAGGTCTACTGTGGAGCAGCAGATGAGCAACCTTTATATGACCAGACATTGATTGTATAAGCCTGGGAAGTCCACCCAGGTGCGACAGTGATGAGATCATCAGAGTGAACATTATACCATCAACTATGGTACTTGCTCAGAAGAGTCAATCAATCAATCAATCAATCAATGCATTTACAGAGCGCGCAACTCACCCGTGAGGGTCTCAAGGAGCTGAAGGGAGGGGGGGTGCTGTTACTGCTCGAATAGCCAGGTTTTGAGGTGTTTCCTGAAGGCGAGGTGGTCCTGGGTCAGACGTAGGTGGGCACGGAGGGAGTTCCATGTCTTGGCGGCCAGATAGGAGAACGATCTTCCTCCGGTGGTGGTTCTGCGAATCTGTGGGACGGTGGCGAGGGCGAGGCTGGTGGAGCGGAGCTGGCGGGTCGGAGTGTAGAAGGTGAAGCGGTTGTTGAGGTATTCGGGGCCCATGTCATGGAGCGCCTTGTGTGCATGGGTGAGGAGCCTGAACGTGATCCTTTTGCTGACTGGGAGCCAGTGCAGGTTTCTTAGGTGGGCAGATATGTGGCTGTGGTGAGGGACGTCGAGGATGAGTCTTGCGGAGGCGTTCTGTATGCGCTGAAGTCGTTTCTGAAGTTTAGCTGTGGTTCCTGCATACAGAGTCCAGTCAGAAGTGGCAGCAAGAAACTCAAATAAATTGATAATTATACAACCGAAACACATAGGTGATGGGTTGAATACTTGTAAAGTTACTGCCATAGACTACATTCCAGTCACTGGTGTTTTTGCGCACTATACTACTCCACTACTAATGGTGCACCTGCTCTACTTTGAGTCAGGCGAGCAGCCATGTTTCTATCAGAGGAGCCTCAGCTGAATCTGCCGTTGGAAACTCCTGACCTATCTGCAAAAGGAAGACCACAGAGCAGTTGCCCATGGAAAGTGTAAAATAATGCTGGAGGACTCCGATGCCCTTATTCTGATACCTTTTCCTTGAAATGACATTACTTCTGAACAAGTATGGCATACCCCATGCAGATTGTAGCAGGCATTGAAGAATATGGTTGTAAGTCTTCGGCCAACAACATTAGGCAGGTCTGAAATTATAACTGTGCCTCTCATCTCGACTGTATGCCTTCATTTATGTTTTTCTTGTTAATGCCACAGCTTAGGAGAGCGATGGGAAAGGGTGTTGTAAAAGGTGGATGATGGCAAACCAGGACACTGCCAACATCTAGGAGGAATAATGAGACAAAACAACCAGATGGGACTTTTTAAATTTGTGTTTTTTTGGTGTGTTTTTTTTTTAGATAAAAGCCATTTTCAGAGCCACTGTTTCTAATTCATACGTTTCCCTTTAGGTTTTTGAGATTTCCGTTCCATTTATGCAAGCAGAACCTGTGATTGTAAAAATCGCCAACCATACGGGCTGTAAATGCTTGTCAAGTGCACGACGTCCACCGTACTCCATCATCCGAAGATCAGTCCGATATCCAGGAGAAGATGGGTAAGGCAGCATGCCTTCTATCTCAGAAATCAGGAAGCCATCAATATCCTCAGTGAATATGTCCTAATTATTATATATTCTCTGCTGTACAACTACACCAGAGAGTTTCATGTTTTTATTTGATTTTTTGAAACCAATGTAACATTTAACGATTAGTGGTAAATTATTTTGCCATGCTGCATGTACATTGTTTTTGCATTAAGTTTCCTGCAATTAACTGTCTTCATTTATTTTTAATCTAATAAATGGTGATATCTGTTCATGTCAGCTTGTTTCATCATCATCATCATCAATTGATCTTTATTCCGTTAATAAAAATCATTAAAAAATACACAGCGTAAACCCATCAAGCCACAACAATTAAGTTACATAAAAAAATACATAAGAAAAAAATAATACGTCCACTCAAATAGAGTGGCATAAAAACCATCAACAAATCCATATTCCTTGCAGAGATTAGTGCAAAAAAGAGAGATGGCCTCCCCACACACCGGGAACAGGGCACAGGGCACAGTAATGTGAACTTATCTCCCCGCGAGAGCTAGTCCAATCACTGTACACTTCAGGTTCACACCACAGTCACCCTGAAGATCACTCTTAATCCAGTACTACAGCAATATTGTTTGGGTGCAAAGATTTAATTTTATATTATCATAAAAAACATTCACGGTATGTATACACCCACAATTACAATAGTCAGCACAATGAACATCTAGTTCAGAAAATGTTAAAACTGTTATAAAAATCCTCACGCGTTAAAAGAAGAGTTTTTCTTCACTGTACGGTGCAAACCAATTTAATACATTTAAAACCCCCAACATAAACACAAAACCAGGGAAAGACAACAAAGACTCATTTGTCTATATCTACAAATTGATTTGTTAGATCTGTGGTGGAAGGTCCTTCATGCGATATCCAACTCCCAAATCCACAGTCCACACAGATTCAGTTTTCCCAGTTATGTCGACGCGTTGCAGTGTATAGGGCTCATTGGTTGCCACCTTCCTCAGTACTAAAAACAGGATTCTCCAACAAAAACATGAACACTGTAACAAACCACAATCATGTACATACTGTGATTCACATGTTCAATAATTACAGATCAAACAATATTCTGTGGCGATATGCATACACGTGTGCCAACATTCTATAATGAATAAATCATAGTTGCATCTCCTTCTGAAGTGGCACCAGAAAACACACATTTTTATTCATCCCCCCATCATCTTTCATATTAAAGAATGCTTTTCCTCCGTACAGCTATCTTCAGACGTGTTCTAAAGACCTGACTGTTTTCCAGCACTTAGACCCTTCCTGGTACCTGCTTCTGCCGCCTGTCATACCACCGGGACACCCCCGTTGGGGGGTAGCTGAGCGCCTTATAAGCTTCTAAATAAATAAATAAATAACTAGCCCAGGTACTTTGGGCCATGAATCACTCCATTCCAATTACTTGTACTCTATTCCATCCATTGCCAAACCCATAATCCCATCACCGGCAGACACATACATTCACTCGTAGTCAACTTACTCACCTCCAATAAATAATGCCCAGAAGATACCGGCTAAGACCCCTCAAAGATAATCAGGAGCCCGCATTGTCCTTTTTTTTTTTTTTAATTCGACGTCAAAGGGAGAAAGCCCTCTCAATAATCAAGCAATCTGTAGGAGGAAAAAAGTAATTAAATCATAGCCAACACACTTCATCAAATGTCTCTTGTAACTTTTCCTATACATAGAGACTCCAGCTCGCTCAAATATCTCTTCCACCTCTTACTGTCGATGAAGACTCCAGCTCGGGCTCACCTTATTACATATTAAACCTTTACTTCATTAGAGCTTCAGCCTAACGGCCCATAAGTCAATGGCTCCCAGAAGGCTCCTCACCATTGAGGATTCACCCTTATTGTGAATTTATAATCTAAAATTCGAAAAAGAATAAATCTTATCGGTGCTACTTTTAACCCTCTAAATTAAATGTTGGCAAACTCGTTCTCGCCTTACTGGGGAATGAACTGTTCAAAGTTCCGTCTACGATCTGTAGCATAGAAAATAAATTGTCGGGGCTCAGAATCCTTTTTCAGATCTCGTTTTTACACCTTAGTCACTTGCCTATAGCTAGGGGGGAAACTAATTTGCAGGAATTAAACCATAAAGTCGCCTATGCATAGATAAAAACAAATATGACATCAAACACACAGCAAAAGCTAAAGCTAGGATAAATACATCACCAGTGAAACATTACATTCCCACCGTATTCCTTGGCGTTACAACAGAGATAAACTGTAACATTTGTACAAATATATTCAATTTGCAATAGCTTCACGTGAGGTAAGGCTTGAGTAAAAAAAGAAAAAAAATTGAAATAATAAATCCTCTGGAACTTAAATGACATAGATACCTTCAGCAAATCAATAAACCATGCACAGATTTGACCATAAAGTGACTTGTGCAAAAATAAACAAAGAAACACATGTAACATCAAAAACAGATCATACATTGCAACAGCTTAAATACATACAACCTCATGAAAACGTTACTCCCTCACCATGTTCTTACAGCAGCCAAGATAAACCTATATAGACCATTGTATAAATATGTTCAGTTTGTAACAGCTGCAAATAGAAGAAGGCTGGCCTTCACCTTCTAATATTCAGAAGCCTAAGCAGTGGGATTAAAAACGGTTTCCTGTTTCAACCTACAATTCATGAAAAAATGTAAGGTATATTGAGCTGTGCGGGAATCACAGGGACGTAATTCGAGGGCTGAGTTACAATGGGTGTCACGTGGATAAGAGACCAAAAAGGGAGTTATATTAAACCTGAACCTTGTTTCATTTTTGGGTCTCACCTGTGCAGCTCGCATGCGCTGCATAGGAGAGAGACCTAATGCCATCGGCACAGCTTTGGGGGCAAAGACGTGAACGCATTGCATTTTCCATGAGGGAGCGTGCGGCGCCATATGGTGGCGCCATATGGTCTCAATCATCGCACCTTTCTGCACGCTCCCGCAAGCTCCCTCCCCTGCTACCGCGTGAGGCGCGCGCTTGTGCTGGTGTTGTTTAAGTTGTAGGTAGCCTGGACGTAGTTAGCCAAAGGGCACTAGAGCGGTGTACATGAGGTGTACATTATAAATAGGCTAGACTATGGAAACTCGCTACTACTGGCAACTAATGAATGCCATCTGAAAAAGCTGCAGGTTTTGCAGAATACGGCAGCACGCCTTGTTCTAGACCTACCACGAAGATCGCCCTCTGCTCCGTGCCTTAAGGCCCTACACTGGCTTCCTATAAAAGAGCGCATCACGTTCAAAACATTGTGTTTGGCGCACAAACATATGTATGGAAGAGGCCCAAAATATTGGGCCCAGAAACTCACGTGGTATGTGCCAAGGAGGCAGCTGAGATCAAGCATTGAGTCACTGCTTACTCCGCTGAGAATTCAAACTGCCAGGAATGGGGGTCGTTCCTTTTCCTTTATGGCACCAACCCTCTGCAATAAAATGCCCCTGAGCCTGCGCATGACCTCCGAACATACAAGCTTCCGAAAGAAACTTAAGACCTGGATTTTTTGTTAACTTCAGCTGCTTGCCCATTGTCAGAGCCGTCTGCATGCACCATGAGACTCTTTGGACGTGATATGTGCGCACTACAAATGTCCGGACTTGACTTGACTTGACTTGAGCACTGGACATTACACAAGGTCAGGTTTTTTTCAGGCAAAGATAAATTGAGTGAGTTGCCCAGAATCACAGGATGTTCAGCCGACGCCGAGACATGAACCTCGTTCCTCAGTCCACTGACTCGTGTGGGACTGTCTATACTCTTACTTTGTTTTCTATGCTAGGGCTAGTGACTGACTGATGTACACAAGACAAAAGCTGACCTTGCAAGGCAGGGCATGCCTACAATGAGAAGGGGTTAGTGAACACATTTTATGAAAATGTACGTTCAGGGGTCTTTTGTTCTCGACTGTCTGTTAAGCATTTTTGTGGGATACCCACCTCTCTTCTTCTATGATTGCTGCCTCGACAGTCTGGCTGCAAGGTCCTGTGTGACTATAGCAAGCCTGCATTGGCCATTATAACACCATGTGACAGAGCTGTGATTTCGAGTATATTGCGCACTCATAAACTCAAGGCCACGCATGTGCCGTTGGAAGTTGCCCTTATCTCTTTCACGCAGGCCTTCCTTTCAGCGTTCACTGTGCCTGCTGGAGCCGCACTATTGCATATCCTCATTGGCTTCTGGAGCCTGTAACTTTTTTATTCAAACCAATGTGGGGCTTGTCTGACAACCCAGCTGCATTATTTGCTGTCTGTTAATATTTGCGTTCCATCCTTCTGTGGAAGCCAAATGGAATGGGCGGGGACTTGTCCTCGGATGCGGAAGTGAGTCAGAGCGGAGTCCAGGGCGGATACATTTACAGTGTCTCTCTTGGATTAAAACCCACTGCCTCTGTTCCTGATCCAAACCCAAATGAGCACGTGCTCTTGAAAGCTCTGGGGCTGAGTGACATCTGGTCCTCTGTGTGAGAGAATGCTGCTCTTGCCTTTGACCTTCCACATCCCAGGGCATCTTTAACCTAGCAGACCAGAATAAAAGTCCTTGCTTTCCAACATTCTTAATCACATAAGGCTGTAGTAATAATTGTTATTTAGCACTTATGTAGGCCACAAACTTCCTTTAGTATGGCATCTTAGCACCTTTTGATTGAACAAGGTGAAGCTTTCCAAACATTTTCGTTGCAGGTCATAGCGTAAGTTGGTTTCGGGGAAAGTGTGCTGTCAACTTAGGTGAGTGTGCCAGTTTGAATGTGTTGTGAGTTTGTAGGTCTGGACTACACACAGTTCCTCTGTGGCTCCTCCTGCTGCCACTGCCCATTGCACTGCATATCTGCTGCACTCCTTCTGGGGAAGATGCCTCTTGGAAGTCTGAGGTCCAGCTCTGTGGCTCTCTCTGATTGTGCACCTTGGCAGCTATCATACTTCATATGGGCCCACTATGCGTAGCAAAAAATGTCAGAACGAAGTGTCACACCTCCACGCCCCTTGGATTTTTCTGCTTCATCGAGGCCAGTGATGTCCACCCTGGGTCCAGGAGGGCTGGATCTATTCTAATTCCTTCTGCCATTGTAATCATTGAGTTGTATCTGCCCTTTCTCATTTCTAGGTTTACATTTGAGGTAGTCCTTTAGGCATATGGTAGAAATGTTAACTGAATGTCAGGTTTAGTACTTTTATTTCCTGTTTTTATGCATTCTGGGACTTGTAGTCCTGCGTTTATAATAGCAAAATACATTTGTAAGTTGCAGATTCCTAAGTAGAAAACAGTCTCCAGGTAAGTTATGGATAGTCTGCTTTGTGTATTTGTGTATCATGCCACAGCCTATCCCTGAGTCTACAATCCTTCAGCCATTTTGGCGGACTTCATCCTCAATTAAAGCAGATGACGAGCCTCAATATTTAGGGTTGTCCTCCACAGCAACAGAAATGTCTCTAGCAGAGTGGCTTTACAAACCATGGTAGATAAGTACTTTGATGAAAAGTTCTCCAGTGTTCGTCAACGCTAGTAAGCAGTTTGATTCCGTTGGTATATGCCTTTAATGCTAACAAATTTAAATAATAATGTTTTTTTTGTCGATCTAAATTTTAATTCAGTAAGGTAAATCCTGTGAAGATTCATCATAAAATTGTTATTCGTGTATGTAAAAACAACCATTAAAGAACAAGATAACACAGCAAAAGTTACAGTGCAAATATAAAACACATGCGTAACATTTAAATCAATAAAATTTAATTACCAAACATCAATAGGACAAGATAAAAAACCTCCTGTTAGCAGCAATGTATATCACTCGGTCTACAAAGACTAGACCTCAATGTGGCTCGTACAAAAAAAGAGGTGATAGCATATAGTACATGGTAATTAGGGAGCAACTTCAAATACATAAGAGCAGGAAGTACTTGGATAAAAGTCAAGGTGCTTAGCAGAAAAACAATAAACTGCCTTCTTGGCACACTAAAATATTTGCAAAACATAACATGTAAAGTGTCCTGCGGGTACCTATTGTCCAAACAGCCAGGCAACATGGAGCAAGAGTGAGCCCACCCACTCGGTGATGCCAAGAGAGGGTTGAGCAAGTTATTGAACCTAGCCAAGACAAATCTGTCCCTCATATCATGTACCTGAGCAAGGTACAGCTCCATGTCATGTAAGGCCCAGTACTGTTTTCAAGAGCCTATGTCCCCTCGCCTGTTCTCTGTCCAACTATACGCGCAAAAAAACAAGCATTGGCATAGCCACTAGGTCTCGCCTTTGGGATCTTAAAAGTGTTTAGCCATGCAACAATTGATGTTGCTGCACCAAGGATATTGTGCTGCATAACTTAATGCTTATAAAGTCCCAAAAGTGAGACCTATTGGCTAGGCCAATGCTTGTTTGCTGTTGATTTCAACAGGGCAGCAATCTGCCTATCTTCTCTTACCACAACACCAACTTCTTTCATCCATTTCATATTCTGTTTTTCAGTCTCTTATAACTGGTCTCTCTCTCCCCACATAAGACGTTTCTCCTGGCCTCTACTGTCTTCTCGTTTAACTTCATTTTAATTTTCTTTCATCTGTCATTCCTTCCATCTGCAATTTCTAGGTCTGGCAGCGGGCGACTTTAGATGCAGTAGATGATAACACAGCACTCACAATATAACATAGGCATATTTTAGGATGGGCCTCGGATAACCCCCCTTTAGCCAGTAGCTTGTTTGAGTGAGCCTTCTTCAGTTACTGAATCTCTGAGTTGCCCATCTTCTGGTATCAGCAGACACTTTTGACATCCCTTTACATTTTACATTTGCTTTCTCCATAGGTGATGGTTAACCTAATTATTAGATCTGTCATCTCCTTCCAGTCGCACAATCACACATACAGACATTAATCACACATATTGCTCACTGGCCAGCAAAACTGGTGTTCTTTCTTTGCAAGAAGCAAATGATGCTGACACTCCTATCAATGTTTGCTTCTGCTCCTTACAGACCCATCAGCAGGAACAGGAAGATAGAAAGAGCCAGATATGCAAAGCTTTTTTTCTGCTCGCAGACAGCCAGATTTGCAAAATCGGGCAGTTGGCGACCAGCAAAAAACAGATTTTTACTGTACAAAACCCTGTTTGCTATTCTGTAACCTATTACTGAATTGCAAATAGGGCTTGCGAGTTACTCTTCGGAAAGGGTGTGTTAAGGGCGTCCCTTTCTAATAGCGAGTCGCACTTGTATGTAGGAATATTTTGCGACCAGGAATGTGGTCGCAAATCATTTGCAGTTACCACCAACTTCAATTTGGTGGTAAGCCATTCGCAGATGGGAAGAGGTCCCTAAGGGACCCCTTCCCCTTTGTGAATGTGGGTGCCAACATTTTTTAAGAGCAGGCAATGGTCCCACGGACCACTGCCTACTCTTAAAAAATGAAAAGGTAACTTTTCCTTTTAATTTTTGAAATGAACAAAGTAGCTTTTTTTAAAAAAGCAATCACAGACATTGTGGTCTGGAGGCCACCATCCCTGTATGTGAGGCCTTTCCCATTTGGTCGCAAAGCGAGACCTACCTCGTTTGTGACCCTCTTGGAATCGCAAAATGTGTCTAAGACACATTTGTACATGGATATTAGTGATTTCCTAATTACGAATCACAAAAATTTGCAATTAGGAAATCGTGAACTGACTTTTATGTACAACTGGCCCAAAGTGCCCTTAATGTTCAAATGAATTTGCTGGTCTTCCGTCTCTTGCAGTTTACAATCTGTCAATAATACCCCACATGCTTTGGTGTGTACGCAAATGATTTCACACGTATGCACTGAGGCATGTTTTTGTGGTTTCCCTGCTTACTGAGAGTAAGACAAGGCTCCTGAAAATACACTTACCTCAAATATTTGCGAACTGCATTTAGAATATTAAATCATGCTATACTTGAATGTTTGGAGTACCCTCCTAAGCTTCTTCAAGTTGCAAGTGAAGTATAGAAATACAATTACTTCCGGGTTCAGCGGTAGTCATAGGAAATTCAGTGGCTAGAACACCTCATTTATAATTTAATACAACTACACCTCGTGTTCTTATGTCAAAAGAGTGGAATCAGAGAGATGAGCAGAGGAATCTGATATATTAAATATTAAATGATCAGAAATATTCTCTCATTTGGTAATACCATAAAACAGTTGAGAGGCACTTGAATGTAGCCTCCTCTTTTTTAATTCCGTTTGAGAGCAATTGTCATCAGATTTTACATTGCATCAAGGAACTGGAAAGTTCATATATACATTTCGTTTAAGGTTTTTTTCACTTGAGAGTAGAAATCCTATGAATTCCTGGAAGTAGGTCTTTCCATGAGCTGTTTCATCATTTCTCAGTATTTGGGAATGGGGTGAGGATCCATTGGGTCACCAGAACCCTGAAGGACAGATGACAGTGTGATCACCACGCTTCCAGAAGTGCTGTCACAACTCCTCTCCTTCCCCTTCTTGACAGAACTTAGAATGAGGAATTAAACAGGCGCCTCCTGAAAGTCTTGGCATATCTTGTGGACTGAAAAGAGGTGGCTGTTTATGTAGATATTTCCCCTGATGGTCCTGTCTCAGTCTACTACTGCTCCTCTTCCTGTGAGTGGGTATAAAACACAGGATCCCACCCTTCGGTCTCTCAGATCCCTCTATGTAGAGATGACCTGTGATAATTGGAGGAAACCAAGTGAAATAAGTGTTTCCTCCTTTAAAACAAGTCTATGGGCTCCTACCAGAGAAACTATTCCCGGGAAGCTCTGGGTGCCATGACTGGCCAGTCTGCTAGCATTAACTTTACCCCGAGACACCTCAGGTGCAAAATCAACAGTTGACCAATGGCAAGTGCAGGACTGCGAGTGGCCTGTGGGCCAGCACTCTATTGCTCCCAAACACGCCACCATTCCAACTGCAGAATCCGGAAACCGTGGGTTGTTATACGCAAACAAATCCAGGAAGATTTCCAGGCAGTGGCCCCTGCAGCAATGAGTTCTTGTGTTTGGGTGTGCTTGTGCAGGATTTGTGGACTCAAAGGTGCTTCCAACTAAGGGGTGAGCATCTATGGGCAAAGGGGTGCATCATGACATGGAACCCAGTCAAGCCCCCTAGGAATCCCCTGTGTGAGGCAGCTGGTGAAGGTGTCATCCTGTGCCACTATCCCAGTTCAACCTCCGACCACTTCCATTGAGGTGCTAGTGGGGCTTGTCATCTGCTCACAGTAAGGTTGCAGCCTGTCAAGATTCATCAGAGAGGAAGGAAGCCAGGCCTCCAGGGTTCTAGATTCGATCAACACTCATCTCACAGCTAGGACATTGATTGCACACATACTGATGAGCTCTCATGTTGTAGCAATGCAAATATTTGACCTCATGTATAGTGGGACCTAGGGAAATTTAAGAAGGAGCCAATGATATACGGTTGACTGCAGGAAGGTCCATATGTGTAAGTGTAAATTTACATCTTCATTGCATGGAAATGCTATGAAGCCACATAGTTCCTGAGCTTATTTGTTTTCCATTTTCATGTTAAACCATTGGACAGTGCGGCAGGGCTCTCTTGTCTTTTTCAAGGGCAGCCTGCACAAAAGATTGAACTGTCTTCTACTTTAATGTTCCTTGCCGAATTACTGCAAATATTAAGGGACAAAAGTACTGACAAACCAAAACACCTTCAACTCGAGGTCACAGTGACATAAAGTCCAGAAAATCAGATTGGAGCTCTTGGTGGGAGCAGGACATCACAGTTTATTGTGTATAGAGGAGGACTTAGCTTACTTATTCCACCAGGGATTGGGCCTCCATTGCTTCTGGGTAGGTTGCATACAACGCAACTTTGGAGGGTTAAGAGTGCATCAATCGATTGTGTCTCTGTTGCTTATGGGCAGACTCCACATCATACTCTTGGGTGGTTTACCAGTGCCATCATTGGGTTGCACCTCTGTTGTTTCTATGTCATTTATGGGCATTCTCCATATAATACACCGTGGTGGTTTAACTGGAATGCACCACCGTTGCTTCCATGTTGCTCCTGGAAAGACTCCATATAGTACACCTTGGTGGTTTAACAGTGCAATCCGTGGGTTGCCCTTCTGTTGCTGCTGGGTGCAATCCACATAATAGTAATACTCGTGGGTGATTTAACACCATCAATATTGTTGTACCTCTGTTGTTTCTGCGTTGTTCATGGGCGGTCTCCATATATTACACTTTGGTGGTTTGCCTGGGTTGCACCACTGTTGCTTCCATGTTGCTTCTGGAAAGACTCCATATTGTACACCGTGATTTAAAACTGTCATCAGTGGGTTGCCCTTCTGTTGCTCCTGGGTAGACCCCACATAAACCTTGTGGGTGGTTTAACACCACCATCTGTGGGTTGCACCTCTGTTGCTACTTGGTAGACCCCACATAATCCTTGTGGTTGGTTTAACACCACCATCTGTGGGTTGCACCTCTGTTGCTTATGGGTAAAATCCACATAATACTCGTGGGTGATTTAACTCCACCATCAGTGTCTAACTCAAATGTCAGGCAACCACCATCAATCCACTTATACAAAGCCACTCAGCACTGAAGAGGACAGGCACCAATTCCCAAAACAAATCTGCCATATAGATTTGGCATCTTAAAGAATGTTACCACAGTCCATCCCTGCAGGTCCCACTCCCGTCCCTTGCCAGTTTTAAAGTGGTTGTTCTCAAAGAATCAAACATTCTTTGAGAACCACCACTTACTTGAAGGATGACCGTAATACAGACCCTTCATTTGAATCTCTTCCTCACTAAACCCACCCAATTTAATGGAGTGGATGCCTTAAGTGCTGAACAACCGCATGCAGTGGCAGCTGGTGACATTTGAAAGTGGTAGGGCATACAATTTGTGGTGGAGCACACCGGGGCGAGGGAGCGCAGCGAGTGAGCCCGAACAACCTAAGGAGGGTTCAGGGGTTTGTCTCCCCGAGAAAAGTTTGAAAAATGAGCGTGCAAATGGTGCATTTTCCAGCAAATTTGAGAACACATGCACTTTACTCTTCACAGTCAAAAACGAGTTGAGGGTTTCCCTAAACTAATTATTAATTAGTTTAGGCCAACGCTCACCTCCTTTGTGCAGACTGACAGAAGGTAAATTTGCAGAAACGGAGAGGAAGAGTTAAGTTGCGCACTGTGCACAAAGGAATGCTGTGTGAACTGACAATCTAGATCCATACTGATAAAGAACAGATTTCTGCACTGACTCGCCGCAATACTCATAAGGCAACACGATGAGCTAGGTGTATGTATTCGATTTGCTCAATCAATCTGGACCCAGCGATAATAGTGTTCAAATTCCTTGTTGTACATTGTTTACCGTCCGTGGTTCTGCTCAATCGAACACGAACAATTAGCAATAATGGTAACAATCGCCCAAAGATGCCTGATGGCATGTTGCTGAAATGAGTGCCCAGCCTTCCCCATGGACGTGTGTTTATTGCAGCGGGTCAGTTGTGCGCACGCATCCCATTTCATCACAATTTAAGAGGAAACTTAACTTGCCTGCTGGGGCTCGGGCGTGGAATTTCCACTTGTGGCACCTTGCAGTTGGGAGAGGGACCACTCTCAAGCTCTTGTGTTAAGAAAAATAATGCTTTTATTCCAATCAAGCAGCTCTTGTTTGTGTTTATCCGAATTGTTCATGGGGTGTTCATTGAGTCAGCTTGACATTTTTATTTTGTGTGCTAGGTTGTTTCTGTGAACTGTGGCTTTTATGAAGCGGGAGTTTGTGGCATATGTGATTTACTCATTTCCCTTTGGGATGTACGGGCAACGTTTACTTTACGGCTCGTTCAAAGTATGTTTATGCGTCTTCGGCAGCACCTGGTGTCAGTCGGGTACTAGTCTCTTCTGTTGGGCACTACTATTCACCACATACTTGCGTTTTTCCAAAAGCATTGACATCAATGATACTCGTTGTTGAAATTCTGCCGGGAAGAGAGGGGGTCACGGGGGAGGGGAGGTCGGGGTGTTCTTTTTAATTAGATTTTTTTAAAAAAATGTTTAAAGTACCTTAGCTGCCCGATCCGGTCCAGCGTCATCTCTACTCAGCAGCAGCCGCAGGAAGTAATTACGTTGGTTTTCTTCACATAAACATAATAACCATGTATTTATAAACACTTCAAAAGAAACTTCTTTATGATGATCAGTAGTTCATTAGTAGTTTTATTTATATTCTCATGAGGTTGTTGTAAATTCACGAGTTGTGACGACAATGTTGCTTTAAAAATCCCAATGCATTTCGGGCTGTATGTAATGCCCTTCGTCAGGGGAATCTGAGAAACAATAAAGTGTGCAATAAATATATAATAGCGACAAAATGTATAGCACTTCATTTAGAGGAAACAGGAATTAGTAGGTAGGTAAACCTTTAGGGACCAATCTGGCGTGCCCAAATCGTGCGAGAAAGTGGTAATGGAGAAATACCATGCAATGCAACCCTTCGTGAAGAAAGGCCATATGTGGAAAGAAACGTGCCTGAAAGCGTGCTCGGGGAGTGTGAAGAGTAAAATAAGCGGGGCCACTGTGTGCTTACTTAAACTTGCCGGTAACGTTTACTGTTGTGCCGGTATCAATTCGATGCTCTGCTTTATGAGTGTTCAGTCCCAAAACCAAAGATTATCTCCACACTAGGTTCCCACGTAGACCTAGGCTCTACATGGTGCCTAAAATACACAAATCTTTGACAGACCCCCCCTTGAGACCCATCGTCTCGGGGTGCGGTTCCATTCATGATTCACTGGGACGTTACCTGGACACATTCCTCCAACCGATAGTTCAATCAGGAGACACCTATGTACAAGACACCACTCACTTTTTGAATATGCTAAGAGAAATCAATCTTCCTAATGACAGAGAGATACTATTGTGCACCATCGATGTTGTTGCACTATACACCTCCATCCCACATAGTGAAGGATTGGAGGCTGTAGAATGGGCACTCTTGAGAGCAGCTACCCCAAAAGCCAATCAAATTTTTCTGATGGAAATCTTACATTTCTGCTTGTTCCACAGTTATTTCAACTGGAAGGACCGCTACTTTCTCCAGTCCAATGGGACCTCAATGGGCTTTTCCGGAGCCCCCAGCTACGCTAACATCTTTATGATGAAGTACGAACAAGAAAACATTCTCTCACAGCCTCAATGGAACACACAGCTACTCGTCTACAAGCGTTATATTGATGACATTTTCATCATTTGGCAAGGCACTAAACTAAATCTAGAACACAACATATCTCAGTTAAACACCATCAATCCTCGAATCCAGTTCACCCACCACATTTCTGCACATCAAATTCCATTCCTAGACGTACTAATTAAGGTAGCTGGTGCAAACATAATAACCTCCATTTTTACTAAGCCCACTGATGGGAATAATGCTTTACTCTACCACAGTTTCCATCCATGGCCTCTGAAAAAACACCTCCCGTACTCTCAGTTTCTTCGCATTAAACAAATTAATTCTGATCACACCACTGGCATGCAGATGGTTGATGTCTTTAGAGACAAATACAAGCAACGAGGTTACCCTGATTCAGTTTTAGATCAGGCAGCAAACAGAATTTCCCACGTAACTCATGAGTCACTCCTTGAGAAAAAACAGGTGTCAAAAGTTTCTCCTAGAGAAGTTTTTGTGTCAACTTACTCTACCCAATCCAGACATGTGAAATCCATCATCCTCAATCGTTGGACTCTACTTCAATCTGAACCTGACTTTGTAGGCATGTTCGATGCCCAACCACTATTCGCTTACAAAAGGGCGAGTAACTTGATGGAGATTTTGAACACTAAACCCTCTCAACCTAAGGCTACACACAAAGGTCTTATCAAATGCATGAATTGCTCCAATTGCAATAATGCAATCACAGGAAAAACCATGAACCACCCCAGATCAGGCAAATCCATCACTTTGGCGTACACAGCAACCTGTAACAGTGATTTCGTCGTGTATTACATAAAATGTCCTTGTGACCTTTACTATGTTGGGAAAACTGAACGTAGTGTGCGAATAAGAATTACTGAACACAAGAGTAGAATACGCACACAAAACGCAAACTCCCCTTTAGCACTGCATTGGCTCACACATAGACATAATATATCCCAATTAAAATTTGGGATCCTACAGGTTATTGAACCCAATGCTGAACGCAATCGCGCCAAGACCTTGTCGCAGCGAGAATCATATTGGATTTGGCATTTGCAAACCTTGACACCGACAGGGCTTAACGATAAATTCGAACTATCATGTTTCATGTAACAGATAAAAAAGTACCTCTCCTTGTTCTGCCCCTTTCAAACAGAATGTGCACACTACTAGTGGCAGAATTTCACTGTTGCCTCTGAACCTATTGTCGTTTTCCGATTTGTACCCTGTTTTACGATTATCTGTACCACTGTTTTTTCATGATCATTTGAGACTTTGTTTTTCATGACTATTTGAACCTCTGTTTTTCACGATCATTTGAACAACTGTTATTGTTCCCAACCTGCTGTGACATTTTCCATTTAGGAAGTTTATATCAACCAGTATTCTTTCCAAGATGGCGCGCACCAAATATAGTCCTCTTTCTATGGCCACTTTTCTTAACACAGCGAGGCACCTCCCGTTAGGCTCCAACTTCACCCGCAGCACAGAGCACCCTGTCGAGCACTTGTGAACACATACTCGGTAAGTCCTCTTCCCAGCGTCCTCTTGACTGTAGTGGCGGAATGACTGCATTAACATGTGGCCGCTAATCAACTTGTGTACCACGTTTTTTTCAGGGACGTTTTTTGGGAAACCATACGGTAATTTTTGGTTCATATTAAACGCTCACGGGCGAGCACTCACTTATTGTTTAACTTCACCATGCCTCACATAACCTAGACATTCATTTGCTCTTATCAGGTCTTCGAATACTCATAAAGCAGAGCATCGAATTGATACCGGCACAACAGTAAACGTTACCGGCAAGTTTAAGTAAGCACACAGTGGCCCCGCTTATTTTACTCTTCACACTCCCCGAGCACGCTTTCAGGCACGTTTCTTTCCACATATGGTCTTTCTTCACGAAGGGTTGCATTGCATGGTATTTCTCCATTACCACTTTCTCGCACGATTTGGGCACGATGATTGGTCCCTAAAGGTTTACCTACCTACTAATTCCTGTTTCCTCTAAATGAAGTGCTATACATTTTGTCGCTATTATATATTTATTGCACACTTTATTGTTTCTCAGATTCCCCTGACGAAGGGCATTACATACAGCCCGAAATGCATTGGGATTTTTAAAGCAACATTGTCGTCACAACTCGTGAATTTGTGAATTTACAACAACCTCATGAGAATATGAATAAAACTACTAATGAACTACTGATCATCATAAAGAAGTTTCTTTTGAAGTGTTTATAAATACATGGTTATTATGTTTATGTGAAGAAAACCAACGTTGAACATAACATTCATTATCATTAAGTCAAGATTTACACTCAAATTGAGTGAACGCGCAGTGCATCAGTCTCCTGGACAGTGTCCAGGAATTTTTTTATCACTTTTAGATTAAAGGTCTAAGCAGGGCCTCCTTATCTGTTGCACGCTATGTAAAGTTATTGAATTTGTTAAACTCACCAGATACACTTGATTATTGATTACTGAGTGCAAACGCTGCTGCGCTAACTTTTCTGCAGGAAGTAATTAGGCAGCCTCCCTCCCCTCTCCTGCTCAGGACTGCAGAGAGGCCTGGCAACTGCATGCGTCTCAGCCAATACAGACGCTGCTCCAGCAGCGCCAGGATTGGCTTGAGCAGGGATACTTGCTGCTCATTAGGAGACCGGGGGCTGCGGCATGGAACAACCCTTGCTCTCCTAATGTGCAGCCTAGTGCGCATGTTCGGGCCCAAAACTAACATGCACACTCTTGCTGTGCGCTCCGCCGACCAGACCACCCTTGTGATCATCATGATGTCAGTCTTCATGACGAGGGCTTCACTGAACCTGCTGCCCGTCCCCTTCAGAGATGCTGACTCCTGACTGCCTTGGGCGTAGCCCAGTGGCCGACCGGCCCGGGATTAGTCTTAAAAGTAAGTAGTGAGTGACGACGTGCGACGATTGTGAATGGGGCTTCAATATTAGTGGGGAAACGCCCCAGCGCCCTAATGGACGCTCTGCCACTGACCGTGTGACCTTCGACCGGCCCACCAGACACTAGCGTCCGCCTCCCTGACCCTTTCCTTCATCCCCCGCTTTGATCGTACTCGAGCCGGAGGACTTTTCTTTTCCCACCTCCCCATCCACGTCCGGCGCCAAATTAAGGAGTGGCCTCAAGACCTGGTTGTTCGAGTAGCCCCACCCACACAGCGCCGGGGTGATTAGCACACTCTACAAATATTGATTGATTGACACTGAAGTGCTGTATCTGGCACTGAAGGTGGAATTTAACTTTTCGGTAACAACCATAAACCACACCTGGGACCTGCAGAGGAACCATTAATAGCCATAGTAGTCAGCTAATGTAATCTGAGCACACTGTCTCTCACTCATCCTTCATTCATCACGCCTTTAAGAGGTACAGCCCAAGGCACTACTCCCGGTAACCTACCCATGGCACCAAATGCCTCCAATTAGTCCCAAGGCAAGCGTAACATCGTTTCAACCAAGTTCACACACGGTGTAGCGAGTTACCCGTCCCACAAGGCATTTTGATTTCTACTAATGTCAGCATGACCGTTTATTGAACAATCAAAGTCCTGGCTTCTTGCACAAAATATAATGTCACGGTGACACCTAGTGGAGATGTAGCGAACTGTCTCTCAACTGCTTAACAATTTAGCATTATAGGAACTGAATTATAAATGATAAAGATTATCTCTGTTGGAGGTTTAAGAAAAGGATCAACATCAGTTCATTTTAATGTATTCGCGTATTGGTTTGTAAATGCCTATAACCGAACGAGTGCACAGCTTGCCTTTAGTCTTCACATGTATATTATCACTGCCAGCAGCAGACTGTCTGAGTGTGCTGCCGAAGTTGTCTCTGCTCATCATTCAAATATTAATGGATGAGTCATAAAACATCAAGAGGCATTAGCAGACATGCCAACCCTCCCGATTCAGGCGTGAGACTACCGATTTGAAGGCTAGTCTCCCGCCTCCCGATTCCTACAAGCAAAAACCCGATTCTTCGGGGGTTTCAGCTGACAAGGCTTGATTGTGTAAAGTGCTAATTCTTCCAGCAAAGAGTGGCGATGCAGGGGCTCTCGAAAGGGTGAAAAACTAGCAAACCGTCATTAACAAGGGAATCGTCTTTTAAAGACCTGCGAAGTACGGGGGGGAGGGGAGCTGTTTCAGCCCGGGCTGCCACAGGGGGGTGGGGGGTGCATGCACTGCCAATAACCTGCCAGGCCCGTGCCCAACACGTGCATCACCCTCTCTGCCTGCCATTATGCTCCATGCTTCTAAAAGGTAAGAAAAAATCGTGCATTTGCGTTTCAAATGTCCGATCCTACAGCAGCACACTTCCAAAGCCCATCCATGCCAGTAACCCGATTCAGAGCCCCATTCTCCCGATTTTTTTTTTACTCTCCCACTTTGCTCTCCTGAAATGTTGGCATGTATGCATTAGCAGTGTGGCATGGGCCTACTTGTGCAGAGTTCCCGAAGGAAGTCAATCTTGGGAACAGAATAATCTGGTCCCGATTATTCATTGCTATTGCGTCATCTATGTGACCAAGAAAACAGACGATGCATCACTGTGCTGTCACAGCACTCAGAATAATTAGAATGCCACCTTTCTTGTCTTCCCTAATTCAATCTAACCAGATTTTAGTCCGGTGACCGTATTTATGTTGCTAGATCCGGTTGCCCGGCTTTAAATTATTTGTTTGATTTCTCGTCAGCACTATTAGATTTCTTTGAGTAAGCTGGGCTTTATTGGTTAATTAGCCATAATACATTTGTTCACAAGGAACTCATTTAAGTACAAAATTATAATTTAGCAAGGAATTATTGTTTTGCGCGATTTATGCGAATCAGTATCCGATGTAGTCAATATGTATTTACATTAGTTTTACATTCATAATAGTAATACATCATTTCAGAGCACATATATGACTAAAAGGAAAACAGAGAAAACATTGAAAAAGGATAGTCCCAGAATGCTAGAAATATACTCTAGAACCAATGATTTACTCTGATATCTCAAGGACATCCTTTTTACTCCAATAACCAACCCCTTGTTTTTAATATTGTCACTGTAGCTATATGCACTGTTTTTGTTATGGTCACTCCATGGGGTCACATTAGTCACGTTCCTTCTTAAATAAATATGTAAATGGTGTCAATACACAGTAGAAGTTTATTTTTCTATTTTCCAAGATTGTAATTGCAAATAAAAAGCGCTTACTACAGCTAAAGTGAGTGTTGCATGAGAACTGTTTTTATTGGGCTGTGTTTTCTCTATTTTCCTTTGAGTCATATATATGCTCTGAAATGATTTATTAACATTATGAATGTAAAAAGAATGTAAATACATATTGATACATCAGATACTGATTCGCTTGAATTGCACAAGACATTAATTGCTTGCTAAATGATAATTTTGTACTTAAATTAGTTCCTTGTGAACAATTGTATTGTGGCTAATTAGCTAGTACCAGTTCGCAAGAACATTTGGGTTGCTCTTGTTTTTGTTTGAAGGGCTTTATTGGTTGACAAAGTCTTCAGTTATTGGAAAATATTACATTTGAATTAAGAGCTGTTGGGATAAGTGAACATGGTTACAGATAATTGACATAACTGTAGTCCGAATGTTTGATAAGCAAACTAATTAACGCTATTTAGCTTCTTTCTCTTGCCACCGGTGTTCTTCACCTTGTTTCCACCTTGCCTCTGTGTTTCTTCACCCTTCTCTCACCTGTCAACTTTTCCCTTCACCTTCTTCCTGACCTTTGTTCTCCTACACCATATTTTACCTTTTGGTGCATGACCCTTCGTTCCCCTTTCACTCTTGTCCAGGGCACAAGTCCTAAAAAAGTGGGTGGAATACCATGACCTCACTGGAAGTGACATCATATGAAGTGACATCAGATCTTAATAATTCACACTCATATTTAGCAGGTCTATCAAGAGCACATGTGAACACATTATGAGATTTTGCATCAGGGGTTGTGCCCTAAAAAGTGATGCACTGCCCTACGCAAAATGTGGGCCTCAATGTATACATTTATATTTTAAAAACTCTGCCACAAAGAAGTTGGCAACACACAAGAAAATAGCCCTATATCTATCCTGCTTAACTGGTTCCAAAGTCTGCATATTAAAATATCTTATGGGGTTAAGCACCTGCCACAAATATTTTTGTATGCCCAGTACATCCCAGGGAACAATAATAATGGTAAGATAACTTTGGAGAGTAACGCATTTGCTGGAGAGACCTGTGTTTCTCTTGTCCCAGTTTTGAATCAAAGATGCTTAGAGGGTTAATGTGTCTCCTGCAAAGCACATCATCTAACATGCAGATGACAGATTCTAGTTTTATGTACCAAGGTAATTGAGTTGCTGCTTATAACATAGAAATCCTTTTGTTACTCGCAATTCATAAATGTGAACCTTTATAATATAGCACAGCAAGCTATGAAGGATATGTGACTCCTACACCTTGTAACCCTCACTGTCTTATGTAACACATCTTGTACATTTATTTTACAGATTTTAGGATTTACTGTCAATGTATAATATATATGTGTGATGTAAAGTGTTCCAACACCCTGCCTTGGGATTAGTAGCGCTGTAAAAGAAATAAAACAAAATAGTGGTATTCAAATTGTTATTTGTGTAAATACTGGAACAGACCAACACATCTGACATTCTTGCAGTGCATGCATATCTCTAACATACAGTAATTGAAAAACGTAAAAAGCATGCCTCTCGAGTATTTGTGAAGTGATAACAGGTAGTGTGTCTCTGCTGTGGGCTTTTGTTTCCCGTCCCTTGCATCTGCATCTAGGTGTGAGGCTCAGATAACTTCCAATCAGGATGGTGGAACAAAAGGAGGCATTATGGCCCCTTAAATTTGGCTTTTGTTAAGGGCCCAGCTGGAGTCTGAAATTTGAAAGCCCCCTCACCGCCTGCACTTAGCTGCTCGAAATGAAAGCCAACAACTGCAGGGGCTGCTGCATCTGTACCAGTGTGTGAAGTTACACAGGGACAAGTTTAGCATAATTCAGTGGTGCCCACCCTGTGAAAATAGTGGGTAGACATCCTGTACTCCAGACGTGAGCCCTGCCCTTTTCCCACTTGCTTAGCCACTACTTTTAGCATTTATGTATTGATGCATCAAACAACATTTGGGCATGTCTGTGTTTCTGTGCATTAACACATGAAAACCAGACCTACAGGCTTTGTCAATCCTTTTTAGGTCTCGCCTATTATATACCGCAGGGATAAATAGGCGAGATTATAATAAGGGGAAAAGAAAAGTCTACCTAGCCTGCGGATCGCGTACAGTTCATGTGAGCTATGCGCATGCACAGAGCCAGCCACTTCCCACACCATTTGTCTGTGCCTCAGCATCAGACTTCAGAGGCTGCCGCTCCCCCGCGTGCACATCGCACACCACCATTTGTCTGAGCCTTGGCATCAGACTTCAAAGGAATGTGCTCTCGCTCCCCCGCCACATCAATGCCGAGAGCTTGGGTTTTTTGCATCCATTTTGCGGGTAAGCCGTGTTTTGTTGGGCGTTCTCTGCACCTTTCTCGGTTTTTTTTCTGGACGAAAGTGAAAGCCTACCATGCTTGTTTACAGTAGCCTTGCTCCTCAAATGCTGTTGCTGTGTTGCCATCTCTCTAGGGACACTCAGCTTGAAAACACTCGACTTGCTAGCTGCAATGCTACATCCGCTATGCTTTGCCTCTAGACACGTTGATCACTGTGCTGACTCTGCCCCTCCTGATTCTGAAACTGAACAAGGCAGTCACGACGCAGTCTCTTCTCTCTGTCTTATGATGTCTGCCCTGCCACCATTTACTTCGGACCCTCACACACCCTCACCCCTCCTCACCCTCACACACCCTCACACCCTCTCACACCCTCACTCACCCTCACTCACCCTCACTCACCCTCACCCACCCTCACTCACCCTCACCCACCCTCACCCACCCTCACACACCCTCACTCACCCTCACTCCCTCACCCTCACACCCTCACACCCTCACCCTCACAACCTTCTCACCCTCACTCGCCCTCACCCCCTCACATCCCCACACCCCCTCACCCTCACACCCCCTCACCCTCACCCTCACACCCCCTCACCCTCACACACATCCTCACCCTCACACCCCATCTCCCTCACACCCCTCATCCTCACCCTCACACACCCTCTCACCCTCACACCCACTCACCCTCACATCCCCTCACCTCACATCCCCTCACCCTCCCTCACACCCTCACCCTCACCCTCACATCCCCTCACCCTCACACCCCCTCACCCTCACTCACCCTCTCACCCACCCTCACACACCCTCTCACCCTCACACCCACTCACCCTCACATCCCCTCACCTCACATCCCCTCACCCTCCCTCACACCCTCACCCACCCTTTCACCCTCACACACCCTCTTACCCTCACACACCGTCTCACCCACCCTCACCCACACACCCCTCACACCCACACACCCTCACACCCTCACACACACCCTCACCCTCGCACGCCCTCACCCTCACACCCTCTCACCCTCACACCCCCTCACCCCCACTCATCCTCTCACCCTCCCTCACCCACCCTCTCACCCTCACCCACCCTCTCATCCTCACACACCCTTTCACCCTCACACACCCTCTCACCCTCACCCACCCTCTCCCCCACCCTCACCCTCACACCCCCTCACCCTCACAACCCCGCACCCTCACACCCTCACCCTCACACACCCCCTCACACACCCTCCCCCTCACACACCCTCACCCCCTCATACCCCCACACACCCTCACCCCCCCACACCCCTCACACCCTCAAACCCCCCTCATACCCCCTCACTCATACACCCCCACACCCTCACACCCCCTCACACTCCCTCACACACCCTCACCCTCACACACCTCCTCACCCTCACACCCCCTCACTCTCACACCCCATCACTCTCACACCCCATCACTCTCACACCCCTCACCCTCACACCCCCTCACCCTCACACACCCTCATCCTCGCTCACCCTCTCACCCCCACACACCCTCTCACCCTCTCACCCCCTCTCACCCTCACCCCCTCTCACCCTCACACCCCCTCACCCTCACATCCCCTCACCTTCACATCCCCTCACCCTCACATCCCCTCACACTCACACCCCCTCACCCTCACACCCCCTCACCCCCACTCACCCTCTCACCCACCCTCACCCACCCTATCACCCTCACCCACCCTCTCACCCTCACACACCCTTTCACCCTCACACACCCTTTCACCCTCACACATCCTCTCACCCACCCTCACACACCCTCACACCCTCACCCTCACACCCCCTCACCCTCTCACCCCCCCGCACACCCCCTCACCCTCACACCCCTTCACCCTCACACCCCCTCACCCTCACTCACCCTCTCACCCACCCTCACACCCCCTCACCCTCACACACCCTCACACCCTCACCCACACCCTCACCCTCACACCCCCTCACCCTCTCACACCCCCTCACCCTCTCACACCCCGCACACCCCCTCACCCTCACACCCCTTCACCCTCACACCCCCTCACCCTCACTCACCCTCTCACCCACCCTCTCACCCTCACCCACCCTCTCACCACACACACCCTTTCACCCTCACACACCCTCTTACCCTTACCCTCACACACCCTCTCACACACCCTCACCCTCACACCCCCTCACCCTCCACCCCCTCATCCTCACACACCCTCACACACTCACACACCCTCACACACCCTCACCCTCACACACCCTCACCCTCCCCCCTCACACCCCCACACACCCTCACACCCCCACACACCCTCACAACCCCACACACACCCTCACACCCCCTCACTCTCACACCCCCTCACCCTCACACCCCCTCACCCTCACCCTCACACACCCTCACCCACCCTCACCCACCCTCACCCTCACTCACCCTCTCACACTCACTCACCATCTCACCCTCACACACCCTCACACACCCTCACACCCCTCACCCTCCTCACCCTCGCACCCCCACACCCCCACCCTCACACACCCTCTCACCCGCACAAACCATCTCACCCTCACACATCCTCTCACACACCCTCTCACCCTCACACCCTCTCACCCTCATACACCCTCTCACACCCTCACCCTCACACCCCCTCACACCCTCACACACACCCTCACACACCCTCTCACCCTCACACACCCTCCCCCACCCTCACACACCCTCACCCTCACACCCCCTCACCCTCACACCCTCTTACCCTCACACACCCTCTCACCCTCACTCCCCCTCACCCTTACACCCCCTCACCCTCACACCCTCTCTAACTCACACACCCTCTCCCTCACACACCCTCACACCCTCACCCTCACACACCCTCACTCACTCTCTCACCCTCACACACCCTCTCACCCGCACACACCACCTCACACACCATCTCACCCCCTCACCCTCAGACACCCCCTCACACACCCTCTCACCCCCTCACACACATCCTCACACAACCTCTCACCCTCACACACCCTCACACACCCTCACCCTCACACACCCTCACCCTCACAACCCCACCCTCTCACCCTCACAACCCCACACCCTCCCCCTCACACACCCTCACCCCCACACCCTCGCACCCCTCACCCTCACAACTCCCCTCACCTTCACACACCCTCACCCTAACACCCCTCACACACCCTCACACCCCCTGACCCTCACACCTCCTCACCCTCACACCCCCTGACCCTCACCCCCTCACACACCCTCACCCCCTCACCCTCACACCCCTCACCCTCACACACCCTCACACACCCTCACACACCCTCACTCACCCTCACTCTCTCACGCGCTCACCCTCACACACCCTCACTCACCCTAACAACCCCTCACCCTCACACCCCTCATCCACACACACCCTCACCCCCTCTCACCCTCACACACCCTCACTCACCCTCACACCCTCACCCTCACACACCCTCACAACCTCCTCACCCTCACACCCCCTCACCCTCACACCCCCTCACCCTCACACCCCTCACCCCCTCACACCCCCTCACCCTCACACACCCTCACTCATACACCCTCACCCTCACACACCCTCAGCCTCACACACCCTCACCCTCACACACCCTCACCCCTTCACCTTCACACCCCCTCACCCTCACACACCCTCACCCTCACTCACCCTCACCCCTCACTCACCCTCACTCACACACACACACACACACACACTCACACACCCTCACTAGCATAGCATAACAAAACATAGCATAGAATAACAAAAACAAAGCATAGGACAGCAAAACAAAACATAGCATAACAAAACAAAACAAAAAACAGCATAGCAAAACACAACAAAGCATAGCATAGCATAACAAAACACAACAAAACATAGCATAGTATAACAAAACATAGCATAACAAAACAAAGCATAGCATAACATAACAAATCATAGCAAAACAAAACATAGAATAGCAGAACAAAACATAGCATAACATAACATAAAACAAAGCATAGCATAACAAAACATAGCAAAACACAAAAAAACATAGCATAGCATAACAAAACACAACAAAACATAGCATACATAACAAAACAGCATTGCAAAGTATAGCAAAACATAGCATAGCATAACAAAACACAACAAAACATAGCACAGCATAACAACACACAACACAACATAGCATAGCATAGCATAACAAAACATAGCATAACATAGCATAGCATAACAAAACACAGCATAACAAAACATAGCATAGCAAAACAAAGCATAGCATAATAAAACACAACAAAACATAGCATAGCATAGCATAACAAAACATAGCATAGCATAACAAAGCATAGCATAGCAAAACACAACAAAACATAGCATAGCATAACAAAACACAACAAAACATAGCAGAGCATAACAAATCAAAGCATAGGATAGCAAAACTAAACATAGCATAGCATAACAAAACAAAGCATAGGATAGCAAAACAAAACATAGCATAGCATAACAAAACATAGCATAACATAACAAAACATAGCATAACAAAACACAACAACACATAGCATAACAAAACATAGCAAAACACAACAAAACATAGCATAGCTTAACAAAACACAACAAAACATAGCATAGCAAAACACAACATATAATAGCATAGCAAAACATAGCACACCAAACAAAACAAAACATAGCATTGCATAACACAACATAGCATTACAAAACATAGCATAGCATAACAAAACAAAACATAGGATAGCAAAACAAAACATAGCATTGCATACAGCATCACTCCGCACCACCACAGCATCACTCAAGGGCACCACAACATCACTATGTGCTACCACAGCATCACTGATGTTGCACAAAAATTATGCAATTGCACTTTTATTGTCGAGTTTTGGGGCTATCAGTTCCATGTCTTGTGGCAAGCTACTCTGGAACACCGCATGTCGCCATAGTTGCTAGTCAAAGATGACAAAGTAAAGTACGTCTTAGGAGCAGGATGGCATGTTGCATGGAATGGCTAAGGCAGGATGTCTCAAGCGGCCAGGGAATGCGTCCCTCTGTATTCTTTCAGCCCAAAATGATGTGACTATCATAGCTATGAAAATGTGAATCTCGGCAGCCAACCTTTCTTTACAGTAAGGCAGGTAGGAGGAGCTGAAGTAGCAATGGTTTCCTGCACAAAGCCAATTTAATGCTCAATTGTCCAAATGGTGGCAGTGGCAGCCGCCGCAAAACGATAGTGGGGTGGGGACAGGAAATTTAGGGGGAAAATAATAATAAAAAATACCTGTTGCTGCCGCCGCTGACCGCCTCGGTACTTCTCTCCTGGCAGTCACTAGGAAAGCAGAGGCTCCCCCCCAAATCTTGGTGCTACTATCATGCTATGAGAACAACACCAGGATTGGTCTGACCGGCCTGGTCTGCTGCTCAGGCAGTGCCACAGTTGAAGAAATAGAAGTGCGCATGTCTGTTTGGCCGGTCTAAGACGGCTGGCCAAACTGACATGCGCACTTATAAGTGCCCACCACTCCTCCCTGTAATGGCCCAGCCAGCCCTACACATGCATGCCAGAGCCAGTCACAGAAAAATAAAATGAGATTATTGTTTTATTATCATTTTATTTTTTTGTGACTGACTCTTACCAGTGAGGCGACACTCCTCTGCCATAACGGTGGTGTTCCCAAGCATGAAGTACCTCGAGGGATGACATTTTAATGCCAGTGTGTTGATTTTGCTCCAATGGACATTTAGGGCTAGATGTAAGTAATTGAAATTTACCGATTCGAAAATACCGAATTTTACCGATTCGGTATTTTCGAATCGGTAAATGCTATGTAGTTAAAAAATCAGTAAAAATTACTGAATCGTTAAGATTCGGTTTATACCGAATCGGTATTTACCAATTCGGTAATTGCCATTCATTCCTCTGGGCCTGGAGGCCCAGAGGAATGAATGTCAATTACCGAATCAGTAAATACCGATTCGGTAAAATAGGGAAAGAGTCAAGGGTGGCAGGGTGGCACATTGACACCCTGTTGCACCCCTGAATAGTGCTTGTGTGCACATGTGGCACACATACATGCCCTACGGGCATGTATGTCTGCCACATGGCACTGGTGTAAATGCACAGATTTGCATTTACGGAGGTATTCGTTATTTACCACCAACTTATAGTTGGTGGTAAATAACGAATCCTTAAAGCACAGAAGCACTCTTTAAAGTGCTTCCTACATGTCATTTACAGATTCGGGAAATTATGATTCGGTAAATACCGAATCGGTATTACCAAATCTGTAAATTGGCCACATACATCACAAAAGCCTATTACCGGTCGGTAACGGCCGAAATTCGTTAATTTCGGCTTTTACCGACCGATAATAGCCGTCCTACATCTGGCCCTAATTTCTGTGGCTATGTAGCTGGCAGCATTACTGTTTTTGTTCATTGTTATGGATTGTGCCTTATTTAAATTCATTTTTAATGGTGGCAAGTGGTAAAAGAACTCACATACTTGAAGGATTTATCACTATAGAACTGAAGAGCATGTGTTTCCGTGAAACCACAAACTTAAAGGGGGTTTACAATTCGTGGCGCAGGGTTTCAGTATTGATATGAAGTGCTTCTCTGATGCAAGAGGACAGAAAGTAAAATGGCCGCACAATTTATATGTCCTGGCACAGACACAGAGCACTCCCCCTCGTACCTTTAGTTTGGTAGGTATTTTTCAGTGCCATTGCATATACTATGTTTTCATCTGACAATGGCGTTAAATAATGTGTTTTTTTTTCAGGTGTTAAATGCTGCAGTATTTAGCATTTCCATTCACTGCAAAAAAAGGAGTTCACATGACCTAGCTTACCGCTATATAGTTTACCGACAACGGAAGGATTAAAGCCGAAATTGAGTCAGTTGGTATTCAAAGACATAACTTGCTGGCTATACTAAAAAGTAAGCAGCGAGGACATAACTCCTTGAGTCACTGGGCTCTAAAACACTTGATTATATTTGTGCTTCCACCTTCTCATCAGTACCGATGAGCATTAAACTAGCTTAACGAAGGCTACAAGCATAGTACTATCTAAACATTAGGCCCACATTCGATGGCTTAGTAGAAGACAAAGGTGGAGTTAAAATAATATGCAAGTAGAACAAATTACAACACAAAATACCAATAAATATTATAATTAAATAGATGGATTCACTCAGATACAGGATTTGTATATCCAGTCCAGCTTGGATAAATACAGTTTTCCTGCTTTGAACACCTGTTTTCTACCACAACAGACTGCTACTGCCCTGCAGTCCCCTCACTACTTTGCTAATAACCTCCGCTTTAAGACCATCATTTACGTAGAAAAAATGAATCTGAGGGCGTTAACCAGTTCATGAACCTCTCTGTTGTGCAGAATAACGACTCGCTCGGCTCGGGTGGGAAAACAATGCTGCATCAAAGAAGCCGCTATCATGGCTGTACGTACAGCCAATAACCAATCACCATTTTTTAGGTCGAGCCTGGGCAGTGCATGCGCTGCTTCGAGGCATGCAGTACTGGAGTATGGCTTTGAAGCTCCACCCACTCCCCCCCATATTTTTAATTGGCTTGTGTCATTGTCCTTTGTAAACACTGGCTTCCGAGTTGTTATTAGGCTTGTTAGCCCCTCTTTGGTACCGCTTTGTCTGCATTTGTTACCTCCCTTAATGATTGGACCTTTTATTTGTCTTGTTACATGGGCTGCTTTATCTTGGCTGTGAGGACTATTTTGTTTACTGATTTGCCCCTATTCCACCCATTACGTAATAGCACGCCGCCCGCTTTCATTTTATTTATTAATGGGGGGTCAGCTTTAACTATAGCAGCCAGCAGCCGCGTTTCTTTATTTGTTTTAGCAGCACGGTCCGCTTTAAGTATAGGGGCCACGCTTACTTATTATTACTTTTTTTTGTTTGTTTTCTAGCGCCCACATTCATGGAGGCCGCGCACCTTTCTTTAGACGCTTACTTATTATTACTTTTTTTGTTTGTTTTCTAGCGCTTTCACATTCATGGAGGCCGCGCACCTTTCTTTAGACAAGCCGCATCTAAAGAAAGGTGCGCAGCCGCTATTAAAGTGAAAGCACGGCATGTGTGCTTTAACAAAAATAAAATCTGTTTGTCAACTTGACAGACAATTGCTTTTTTTTGTCAAAGCACCTCATGCCACAGTTTCACTTTAATGTTGGCCACGCCCTTTTTTTTTTTAGACGCGGCTTGTCTAAAGAAAGGGGCGCGGCCCCCATGAAGGTGGAAGCTCTCCATGGGCACTAGTAAACAAAAAGATATTTGCAATGCAATATGCCTCACATTTGCGAGAGTTTAGCTCAAACTCTCGTAATTGCGAGGCCTACTCCATTGCAAATGCTTGTTTTAAAGACGGAAGCAAAGTAGATAAATACATCTTCATCAGAGTGTGAAAGTTTTCTTTTACTGCCTGTAGACATTTTTTTATGCGGCCTGCATGGTAAATATCAGGCATATCACGCCACTGATCTAATTTTGCAATTATTTAATTAATCGCAAAATCACAAACTACTGGAGGCTCTAGCTGAATTCTGCAGCACACATAGAAGCAGCAAATCGCCAATATTTAATGATTGTTTTTGTGCATGAAGGGGCACAAAAAAATTTATTAGCAGTGTTTTGCTGTTTCTATGTGTGCTGCAGCACACATAGAAAAAGCAAAAACAAGGAGAAATAAAAGTACTTCTCCTAGTTGTGCCAATCTAACGCCTACTTTTGCATGATGCTAGTTTTTGGCGCTGCCTCAGATTTATAGATCCTTGTAAATGTAGGGCAGCATCAAAAAGTAATGGGTTTTATGGTCGAACACCCACAGCAACACTTATTGCACGCCTCTTTCACAAAGATACCTGGTGAAAGGGCACCATATTTACTAAGCTGCTTTAAGCCACAAAAAGTGGTTTAACTTCACTTTGTATGGAGCAGTGCTCTGCACCACGGAGCATCAGAAAAAGCAGTGTTCTGGTGTGCAATACCCCTCTACATATGCCCCTTTATTGGAAAGGGTTTTTACATAGTCAGAGAATGATAAGTAGTACACATGGAATCCATGGGGTGTGATTTGTAGAGTATGAGCACAATCTGCAAAATTTGGCCAAACTACTACTGAAAGTTCACCCTAAACGACAAACACATAGTCTGTATGTTTTGTCTCCCTAGAGACTATGGGCCCTATTTATGAAGACCTTGCAACACTTTTGCATTGTCATTGCAGGGGCGGCCTTAGGCATGTGCAAGCTGTGCACCTGCACAGGGCCACCAAACCCCAGGGGCCACAACGCCAATATATATCCTTAATATAATAATCCTCTGAGGATGGATACATATTTGCGTGGCGGCCCCTGGTAGGGATTTGGCCGCCACCGGCTCTGTTCCACTTCCAAACACCCTGAGCCCCCCACCCTCTTTACTGGCCTCCGCGCCTGCGTTCCTCCGGGGGCCCCGTACCTGTTCCTCCGGGGGCCACCTACCTACGCTGCCCTGCCCAGGGCCGCCATGAGCCTAGAGCCGCCCCTGGTCATTGCGTCACTTTTCGTGACACAGTGGTGGTGTAAACAATGCGCCACGTTGCGCCATATTTACAAGGTGACTCATCTAGGCAGATGCGTCACCTTGTAAAACTCTGTGCCATATTATACCTGAGTCGGGTATAATATATGCAGGGAGGGCGTTCCCATGTAAAAAAGGGTCGTAGAAGTGTTGCAGTAAAATCTATGAGATTTTAATGCAACACTTCTAGGATGCCACTGCGTCAAAACCTTACGCACGCCTCATGGCAGGTGTAAGGTGACGCAGAGTCCTAGGCACAGGCCAACCCCATGCCTTGCTGGAGTTCTGTCATGCTTGCAACACAAATCCAGCTATGTGTGTCTTTTGTGCCGTCAGATACGTCAGGATTCCTGACATATCTGTCATCCTTGCGACTTGGAGGATCGTACATTAAATGTAGGAAATGTCCTAGCCGTCACCTTTCAAATGGTGCTACATTAATTTAACAGACTATGAACCAACATTTCAATTGATTTTGGCTTGAGGCATTTATTTGCTGCTCATTTCTATGTACTTTACTCCACATTTGAATCATGGGTCAGAGCAGTTAGATACGTTTCAGTCTAGAACAAATTAACTTATTCATGCCACAGATCAAACAAAAAACATACAAACTTTGTGGTGAAGTAGTGTGATGTAAAAAACAATACATAAACAATTGATACAAAACAACGAATTATACAAACATTCTGTCATCAGTCTTAATTCACAAACAAAGCAGCTACTTGGATATCCTTTAACATCCACATTGTATAACTGAGTTAAGTAGCTGCTATCACGGGGAACAAAACAATCAAACCCAGTAGTGAGACAATTCAAAAAGCATTTCCACTGGGCGGAAAAATGTAATCAAATACAACAGTCCCTGTGTTGTGTAATGCCAACATGTTTCGATTCCCAGGGTGGCTTATGGGATTCTCTTCAGGGCGTGGACTGGTTTATCTAAAAAACAAAGGGGGCATAAGTTGAACCTGTGAAGGGGTTCTACACTTCCAATTTACTCAAACTACAAAATAATGTTTTATAAGTACCTGATCGATTTGAGTAAGCAATTTGCGTGTTGCAAGCAAAAAGATGCAAGTTAAAATGTAATTATCACAACCTGAAATAAGAAGAGATCTACCATCAGTCACATGTTGGGTTTTTGTGGTTTTCATTTTTTTACCGCTGGAAGGAAAAATGAAGGGGCACTTATTTGCGCCAATCGGGCAATACTTCTACCAATGCAGTAGTTATGCTTGTTGGTTGTAATGGAAACTTAGTTGAGCTTTCATGGAGCAATCTATGAATGGAAATGAGTGCCACGTCATTGAATTGCATATACAGGAATATGGCACATTGTTGCTTTGTAAGTTACAGGCAACACTTACTTTTGCCATGCCGGTGATGTCAGATATTTTGTACGAGGCCATTCCGCAGCTTGTTTTGTCAGCGGTGGCTCAGATTGCTTTAATTGTCACTAAATAATGAACCCCATTGCATCTTTCTGTGCACAACAAAAACAAGATATCTGCTTGCGTCTTATTCTATGTGGTACTTTTTAAATGTCCCTAAGTTTAAAAAAATATACGTGGACTTTCTTGTATACAGCTAAGCAAGTCTTCTAGTGGTGCCTCGTTCCCAGTTTCAATCACTAAAATCACTTCCTGGTCACTGAACTTTTTTTTTATAAAAAGGGACGTGACATACTCACATTGCATTATGGTTAGGTGAGTTTATAATGTGTAAGGGAGGTACAACATGTAAAAGGATGGGAGAAACCCGACTAGTCTATCAGAATTTTATGTATGCATTGATATTAAGGTCTATCTTTTGATTTCCTATGAGTGTATGGATCAAGGTGCACATTGGAAATGCAAAACCTGGACCGGGCGGTTTTAGCATCTGCCCATTTCAGACATTTTCTTCAGTCCTTTTTGTGATACTATTGAAATGGGCTATCATATAGGCTTCTTTTCTTAACAGTGAAGCTTCGGTGCCACCCCTCTTGGTAGTGGTTTTGTGACCATTAGCATGGTCTATTTCAACTCAAGTTCGTGGTGGTTGGAGTCAATAAAGTGGTTCACCATAGGTGGCCATCTCTGGCATGATGTGAGGGAGGAGCAGGGCACAGCCTTACTTACACCTGAATAGGTTGTGTCCTATCCCCACACAAAGGGCTGCATACCCCTTGTAGTTATTCTGGAGTCAGCTCAGGGAAAGCAGGGTCTTTGAAATCTCTCCCACTTAAAAGGCACCCCTGGGTGTAAAGGCTGGACCTAATACGGCACCACTTCAGTACACTCCTGGACCTGTGGATGCTCTGCCAGGAAGAGGGACTGATGTGCTGCTGAAGGACTGTCCCTCTACTAGACTCCTGCACTTTAGTGCTGATCTGCTGCCTACTGCTCTCTTGCCTGGGTAGAAGGACTGGACCTGCATCTCCTGACCCCAGAACCCAGAGTGACTCCAAGGACTAGCTGGCTGACCTCCTGATGTGAAGCCTCGGGGACAAAACAGGCTTCCAACCACTGCACCTGGAATCTGCCATCTGTGAGTCTAGCCAGCCAAGTGGTGCCACCCTAGTCCTGGACCTTTGGAAATGGGCCTAAGGTGCTTGCCAGTGGAACTGATGCATCTTCTCTGCTGAGCAACGCATCCCCAAGCAGACCCGATGCATCTTCTTGGCTGAGCAGCACATCGCCGAGCAAAACCGATGCATCGCTAATGCATGGATTGGACCCATCGCAAAAGACTTGCATCAACGCCATTACCCGCATCTTGGGATCAATGCATTGCCTTTGAAGCAGCTACTGTGCAGCGCTTTTCCTGGTGCAGGCCCTTGAATCCTTCGTCAATGGCAACCTTGATGATGATGCAACTCTGCACCACAGCTTCAAAGCTTGTCTCATTGGAATTGACACATCGCCACAGCTGTGCATCGCATCCCTGAAACCAGACTTCACATCGCAAGCCCCGTTGACAGGATCCTCAACGTCGATAAACAGGACCTCGTACTGCAGCCTCGCCGCATCTCTGAACCGACGCATGGCTTCAGCTGCACGACACATCTGTGAAGCGAATCCACACAATGTTCCACAACCAGGATTAAAGGTACTCCATTCAGCGGGCCTAACTGGGGTCCTGTAGTTGGCCCGCACTCCATCGCCTCGGCCTGAACATGTGATTTTGTCCAGGTCTTGTCGGACCAGATATACCTTCTTCTTTTTGTTGCTATTTCTCACTATAAACTTTAAAAATCAATAACTCCAGTTCTCCTCTTAGGATTTTTGTCATTTTGGTCTTGTTTTATTTATTAAAATGTCCTCTACATTTCTAAAGCAGGTGTGGGATCTTTTTGTGTGATGTTTGCACTGTTTTACTGTTTGAAGTGTTGCACAAATACTTTAAACAATGCCTCTGAGTTTAGCCTGGCTGCTCTGTGGCCAGGCTACCAGGGGGGGCACAAGTTAATTTAGGGTTTTCCTGCCTCTTACCCTGATTAGGATTGTATTTGCTGCTTGACCAGGGCTCACACCCCAGTGAACCATCAATCAAATTTCTAACAGTGCCGATATCATATATTTCTGATTGACCTCCAGACTATATGGATAAGCACATGAAAATCTAAATCTTCTATCTGCTCACAGTACAAAGAAAATGCCACACATTGTGTGTTTTACAACAGTATGGCTGAGGACAGTGTTTGCAACCTCAGGTAAATATTGGCAGGGATTTGGTGGAAATATTTGGTGGTACTGTACCAAGACTGATGAATTGTGGCTCCAGTTATGTCACAGATTACAGGCCTTCCTCTAGACCTGAATCCACTGATATTATTTCTTGGCTAATCTGAGAAAGACGGCCAATATCCTTTGAAAGCACAGTTGGAAAACCGATGGCCCATATGTTCTTTGCTGCAATGTTGTCCATTACCTACTTTTGGTAACTGACCGATCTGCTCCAGAACGTTTATGGGGACCAGCGTGTGGACAATTAATGACAAGGAGACGCTAACATCCATTGTACATATCAGAACAGAGAAATTTGAAAGTTTATGGCAACCCTTGACATCATATGTGAAGGGGCAAATATCTGGAAATACAGCAAGAATTTTCATGCCATATGTAGCCAATAGTTTTGGGCTGTGCTGATGTGCTGATTGTCTCCAACTTGGCATGAATGTTTTAATGGTTAATCAAATTCTTAAACATGCTGTATGTTAAATAGCATTTTTTAGTATTAAATCTTTTTTATTGAAAGATTGCAGCACATACAAAAACAATATCAGCTATCACCGTCAACACAGCGCCTCTAATATGACAAGAAAAGGATGGCAAATGGAGTCAAGAGGGTAACTGTGCCAATGCGGTCTGGTCTGAGTCAAGGGAAGTTGTGCAGGCGTAAAATCAGGGTTGTCCATCAAGGGAGTGAGTGGGGAAGGGAAAGTGGTAAAATCGGGCTTAACATTAGTTTGGTCCCAAACCTCCAGGGGAACCCGCGTAATATGGGACGCATAAAGGTTGGGAGGACGGTGCTGCTTCCTGAGAAACGGAATTTCCTGTAGGGGGCGGCCGGCCACAGCCTGGTCTTGAAACAACCAGTGTTTCTCGGATTCCCACCTACTCCACTCCACTAGGAGACGCAATTGAGCAGCTTGGAAGTAAAGCAGAAGGTCCGGTACCCCCAGTCCCCCGCTCTCCGACGGCAGCATTGCCAGTCTCAGTTTGAGTCGCGGTTTACGCCCATTCCAAATGAATTGGGCCAGTTCCGCTTGTGTCCGTTTTATCCAACCCGGCGGTGGTCAGAGAGGGATAGTGCGGAACAAGTACAAAATCTGGGGGAGAACGGTCATTTGATCGCAGCTATTTTGCCCAACCATGACTGCGGATAGTGTTTCCACTGCCCCAGTTCCCGCCGTATCTTCTGTTGCAGCATAGTATAGTTAATGGTGACCGTATCAGCAAGCGAGGGGGCCAGTTGAATACCCAGATACGGGATAGCCCCTTTTGCCCAGCGTATGGGGAAGGAGCATTGCAGATGTTCTCGGGTGGACGCGCCCAAAGATAGGTCCAGGGCCTCCGACTTGCTCATATTAATTTTGAAGCCAGAGCATTGCGCAAAAAGATCCAGATCTGTGAAACGGGCAGGCATGGAGTCTCGTGGGTTAGACAATAAGATCAAGACATCGTCAGCGTAAAGACTGATTGTGTGGACATAGCCCCCAAATTTAATCCCTGCCACCTGCGGGTTAAGCCGCAGTTTCTGCGCTAGGGGCTCCATATACAGAGCAAAAAGGAGGGGTGACAAAGGACACCCCTGCCGGGTGCCCCTCTCGATAGGGTATCGAGGGGACGTGTGCCCATTACCTCGAACCACCGCAGTCGGAAACCTGTAGCAGTTCAGCACATACGTGCAGAACTTTACGCCTAAGCCCGCCTTTTCTAAAACTCTCTCCAGGTAGGGAGTGTCAATAGCCAGCATTAAAAATTCTCCACTCGTACGAATCACTTTCTCAATAAGGTGCAGAGCCCGCTTAGTGTTGTCGGAAGTTTGCCGTTCCGGAATAAATCCTGCCTGATCTGGGTCAACCAAGCCACTCATATGGGGCGTCAATCAGGCTGCCAGTATCCCTGTATACAATTTGAGATTCACATTAAGGAGCGAGATGGGGCGGTAGGCGCCACATTGCGACTTATCTTTCCCCGGTTTGGGAATTACTGCTATGGATGCCTGCAGTAGGTCTCCCGGTATCGCTCCTGGCTCTGAGAAGGTGTTAAAAAGGTGTGTAAGGAGAGGGGCGACCTGCGGGCAGAAGGTCTTATAGAATATTGCTGGAAACCCGTCCTGGACCGGTGCTTTGGCTACTTTAAGGCGCGATATGGCAGCAATAACCTCTTCCGGTCGGATGTCACGCTCAAGATGCTCAGCCTGCTCTGCCGCGAGGGCAGGTAGTCGGACAGAGGCAAGGAAAGCCTCTGTATCTGAGTCTCTCAAAGGGGAGCAGGCGTATAGATCAGTATAGAAGTCGCTAAAAGCCGCTGCAATGCCAGGGTCATCAAACACGCAACTGCCATCTGGTCGGAGTATTTCCCGGACCATGTGGTGCTGGCGAGTCTCACGCAACTTGTGAGCTAACAGTCTCCCACACCGATCCCCACCCGTGTAATAGGCATGTCGGAGTCTCAATGCTGCAAATGTCGTCCTATCTTGATCAATAGCTGCCAACTGCTGCCTCACTGCCTTAAGTTGTCTCCAGATGCGCGGGGCCCCCGTACGTTTGTGCATTTGCTCCAATTCCCTCGTGCGCTGGCTGAGTTCCTCCGTTTGCGGCTACGCTCAACATTATCTGCCGCCGAGATTGCAATAAATTCCCCTTTCAGAACCGCTTTCAATGCTGCCCATTGTGTGGCGAGTGTGGTGTCAGCAGTGCTATTATGAGAAAGGTAGCCTACTATGACATGCTGTATTCTCTTGACTACATCTGCCCTGTGTAGTAAAGTCTCCCTAAGTCACCATGTTCGCTGTGCCCGAATCTCCACCTCCGTTGCCAATGCCTGTAGGGAGGTCGACGCTATCAAATAATCCAATCGAGCGTATGTTTTGTGAGCATTGGAGTAGTAGGAGTAGGAGCGTCCCTGGGGATGGAAGCTGCGCCATAGGTCGCTAAGGCCAAAGTCACAAAGACGGGCTAATCCCTCTGCCGAGAGCGCACCGGTCTGTGAAGTGCACTGACAAGACCTATCTAGAATGTTGTCAAACACTAAATTCAGGTCCCCTCCCAACAGAATATGATGATCTGGGGTGACAGTAGCTTCACTAAGGGATGAGTGAAAGAACCTCTCCTGACCTTCGTTAGGGGCATATATTGAGCCAACAGTGAACGTGTGGTCTCCCAGTGCAAATTTGTAAGTCAACAACCTGCCCTTTATCTCTGCCTCCTTCTGTATGATCTTTCCCATAAACCTCTAGGCTACCAGAATGGCTACGCCTGCTGTCTTGTTAGCTGCTGAGGAAACAAACTGATGCGGAAACTTTCGGGACCGGAGGCGGGAACAGTCCTTCTGCAAAAGGTGCGTCTCCTGTAGGAGACAGATGTCTGCCTGCGAGTGCTCCAGGCAGGAGAGGACTGCCTTACGTTTCACTGGGTTATTCAGTCCCCTCACATTCAATGTGAGGACCTTAAGATCCGTGGACAACATCTACTCCACCCGATGGACAGAAAGCGTAAAGCCCACACTGGCACAACCAAACCACAGAAAAACAAGGACGTCAGTTGTTCTAGAAATACCAGGAACTGGGTGCCAATCAAAAGCCCCAAGCATACGGTGGACAAGGAACACAACAAACCTCCCTCCTCCCTCCCACCCCCCAAACAGACAAACTCCCCCCCCCCACCTGAAACAAGCCCCACCAAACCCCTCCCCACCCCCTCCCTCCCCCTCTCCCTCAGGAGACCAAAAGATCAAAAGTCCATAGTCCATCACCTTCATAGGCAATCAGAAACGTGTTAACACGGGGTAATATGATCAGTTCAGAACACTCCCCCCCTCCTGCCGACGACCGGCAAGAAAATAAACAGCCCACAACTGCAAATGACTAAACCAGCAAAGTCAACTCGGGTGAGAAGAGGCCAGGTCCGAAGCGACTGCCTCCACTGCAGCCCCTGGCCATCTTTGATCTCGGTCGCAGGGGGCTTCTTGACACGGAGTCTCCTGCCTTGCTGACGCCACTGGGAGTCCGGGGCCGCAGCTCCTCCAGGGCGGACCGACGGACCGTCCTCCTCCTTAGGTGGATCTATCCCCAGCAGAAGACAGGCCTCCTGCAGGGAGCGGAGCTGACAGAGCTTGTTGTCGAGTTTAAATACTATGCAAAATGGGTGGCCCCAGCTGTAAGGGATTTGGAGCTGTTGGAGGTGTGCTGTGACAGGCTTGAAGGTCCGTCTCTTCTGCAATGTAAGCGCTGACTGATCCTGGAACAAGACCGGTGTTTGATTCCTGAAGGATATGGGGTGCAGCTGCCGGGCTTTCTGTAGAATGTCTTCCTTTGTGCGGTAGTCCTGCACACATACCAAGATATCCTGTGGTGGTGGAGCCGACATGGTCCTCGGAGGACCCACTCTATGTGCTCTGTTCAGTCGAAGTCCCGACTCTAGCGGGTGTCCCAAGATGTGGTTAAAAAGTTCTCTGGCAAATCCAAACAGATCCTTGGTGTCCTCGGGCAATGTTACTCCCTGGATTCGCACATTATGGCGACAAGACCGTTTTTCTAAGTCCTCCACATGGGATTGCAAATCTACGTGCTGGTCGTGGAGCCACAGAATCTCTTGCTGTAAGGCTTCGATGTCAGTGTCGTGTCCGTCACTCCTGGTCTCCAGTACCATCACTCGCTCCCCTATGCCGTCGACATCCCTGCGAACCTCCTTGAGCTCCTCAGTAAATTCCTTTTTAAAAGTGTGAATGTCATCTCTCAGTGCCGTGAAGAGTGATTCTAAGAAGACTTTCGTGATGGGCTCTGAGCCGTCTGCTGAGCCCGCGGGCGGATGGGCGGCAGCTGTAGCCATGTCTTTAGGTGATTGGTTCATCTGGGCCTTAGCAAACAGGTCCTTAACCGTTTTGTCCTTATGCACCCTCAAGCTGGACACGATACCTAAGCTGCTCAACGAGATCCCTACTTCCTGAGTTTTTTACCAGTCACTAGGTGTCCGTACAGCTGGTACCCCCCAGTGCGGCAGCGTTCAATTGGTGCCTTTGTGTTGCTGTCTGTGTGTCCGGCAATGAAGTATTAATGTGCTATGTCGGGCAAGGCAACCCCACTGTCCTTCGCTCTGTTCCGGTTCAGGCCCTTGCCACACCTGACCTGCTCACCAAGCCCTCACACAACAGGCCATCGATGGTGGGCCCGGTCAACCACCTCACCCAATTTTCTTTCCGCTCTGCTGACCGATGTCACCTAGTCCACTAGGCCCCCTGCAGTGTCAGCCGTACATCTCGCGAGTCTTCAGCACAGGGCACTCCACTCAACAGCTGTTTTACGGACCCATGCCACTGACCCTGGTCGTCCAAGCTGCAAGTCTTTACGCAAGATGGCGTTCCCTCTGCGCCCCCACTGCCCTTCCACCGGGCCACTCTCCCCCAGGGGCGCCGGGGTCTATGGTCTGTGGCACAAGGCGTCTCGCAGTAGGGTTCACCACTACCAGGCTCAACAAACTCTTCCACACTGCTCAAGAAGTGTCCTGCCTTGTCTCCCCACTCTCACTGGTGGCGTCTTCAGGCTCCTCTCCGGTAGTCCGCCGAGTCTGCGCCACCCCCGCCGCCAGCCGCAACCGCCACACAGAAAGTATGTTCCCGGGCCCAGCCTCCAGCGCCACCACTCTGTCAGCCGCTCTGGTCACCTCCGCTAGACACTGATGGGCCCACGCTGGCTCCTCAGACTCTGCCGCAACTCAATGCTTCCAGACACGCTCCAGGCCACTCACTGGTGTCGCCGCAAACCCTTTCAGTCCGGCGTCTCCTCCGACCTCGGGCCCCGCCAGCCAGTTCATGCTATGCGCCTCCGGAGGGCAACACCTCCGCTCCCCGGCCCCGCAGGGTGCACAACAGCCCGGTCGGGCCCACAGCCGCCCTCAGCAATTCCAGCCTCACAGGCCTCCTGGGCCGTCCAGGGCGCCAATCGTCCCTCAGCTGAAACTCTCCTCACGGAAGCCGCTTTTCCGTTCTCAGCCGTCTCCCTCGATTCCAGCACCAGATCTGCACCGGGATCTGGACCGATTGTAGCTGTGACGGCCCGCAAGCCGTTGCTGGTGAAGGCCGTCGGCGGGAGCTCCGGAGCAGCACGTCTGCTCACGCCGCCATCTTGGCCACGCCCTAAATAGCATTTTTTAGAAGTATCCTAAATACCTAAACTCGACCTTGCTGTTAATTATAGCTGTGCTTCAAAATGCTGTAGCTTTTTTCTATTTTGATACGTTTACAAGGTTGATAGCAGGCAATCGTTTGTATTGTACTCCCTGACATCTTATATTAAAAAGAGAGTAAATAAAATGACAAGAAATATTGAGATCATTCTGATGGGATAATTTTTCACAATCACCACTGCAAAAGTGGATATGTGAAACTAAAACTGCGGAATACATCTGTGGGTTGAGCCCAATGTGAAAGGCAGTGAAGGATGAACATGCCTGATCTAAAAAACGAATCCCTAAAGAGACCTGACATAAAGTCAAACTCTTTTTAAAAAAAAAATGTTTACCCAAATAAAAGTGCAAATAATGAGCTCAGATGCATTCAAACAATCTCAGAGATGATCAGCTCATAACCCCAATTAAGGTTTGCACCGACATTTCCACTAATATTGATGTCATTGAGAGTTTCACAAAACTGACCATTGAGCAAAATGCCAGAAAATTACATTAAAATACGAAGGGTCTGATTTTGGTGTTGGTGGTGCTTCTGCTGAACTGCTGCCATGGTGATCCAAGGAAGACCGCCAAGCTGTCTGCAGTCCCGCCCGCTAGATTACAACAGTGATCCAGGGTGGGCAGTGTGGCAGCGGAGCTGTCACAATGGTGGGAATGTTTGGCTCAAAGCAGAGGCTAAAAAGCATACTGATGCTGTGACACGCCTTCAGCACGACCGTGCACGGTGTGGCATGCAACATGTCGTGCATGCCACACAGTGCATGCACGAACATACACTTTTGGGAGGCCCATCATGGACCCCCCACATGCACCCCCATCGGTAGATGTTCCCCGGGCCCCTGTTTGGGGCTCCTTTTACATGCCTTTCCACCGAGCATTTCCTGGCGGGTCCCAACCATGAAATGTATGAAAGAAAGGCAGGTCGGAATCTGTTCAGCTGTGTCGGCATCGCCACGGCCTCGATTCCCGCATGCGATGTGTAGTAAATTACTTCTCTACTGTTGTCCACTGGATAGAATGAACCATGACATCATAGAATGCCTGGGTGTCTCTCTGGCTCACAGTGTCAGTTTGTGGTAAATAAATAAATAATACCCTATTTTTGACTAGACATATATCATAACAGATAGCTCAATAAATAAGAGTCAAGATTCGAGGTAGTAGGAGTTTTGCAGGTTTAATACAGCATAAGGACAGGAACAGGACAACCTGCATAGGAATAGGATGACAGGGCCCAGCAGCTGCTGGGGCTGGATCTGGGATGAGCGCGCTAGGAAGGATAACCTTTTAATAACAATACATGAGCATATATACATAACGCAAACACATAGCATTACATTGCAGTAGGCGTAGCAGTGGGTGGAGCAGAAGGCGTGACGCGTAGCAGTCGCGAAAGATAAGGGCGAAAGTAGGTGTAACTGGGCGTATACATAGACATGTGATGCAAACGTAACAGAATATGTCATGAATGGGGCGGAAACCATGGAGGGGGCTACCTAAGGAGCCGGGACCTCTAACCTGATGGTGCGCACAAACTGGCAATGACGTATCACTAGGAGAAGCTGGGGCTATGAACTCTGTGCTAGGAGCAGAGACTGAAGTCTGGAGAGTCAGGGCGACATGTACCTAAACAGTATCTAGTATCTGATGTTTAGAGAACATGTTGATATAAACTAGAAGTCAGGAGAGGAAAGGCTGACTTGATTCTAAGACTGGACCATGCATTATTCTACATGTAGTGCGTGATGAAGAATATTAAGTGACCATTAAATGCAGTATTTCTCTAACGTGGAGACGTGAAGGCTAGACAATGACGGAAACTATTGATGCAGTTCAGTAGTTTAGGAATGCAGAGAAGGAGGACTGAACTGATAACTGGAACTATAACATACTTTTGGCAGACTCAGAGACTGAGCCAGGCTGAGCCGGGCACTGCGAGGCAGGAAGTAAGTGAAGGGTCGAGGATACAGGTGGGGGCTGTATCGCTCCTCAGCGAGGCTTCAGGAGACAGGAGCTGAATCTGGTGTCCAGGCCCTTTTGAGGCCTAGAAACGGGGACTTTATAATAGAATAACGTGCACACTAAGAAACGTGACAACGTAACTTTACATAGGCCTGATATTCGTAGTATTCACGAGGACTGGAAACTGACATATTAGAGATGGACACAACTATAATTGCGTCATCAATCGAACATGGGGAATGCATATGCATATTAATCATGCACACATAACATATGATGGAGGAGGCGTAGGGACACAGAACATGGCAAAATTTACTTTTCCACATTCCCTCCTTGTCACTACGTTTCCATCAGGAAACATCAATATTCATGATACCGTCTATCATTTCATACAGTATCATTTGCTCGTCTCGAATTATCCTGGAACGGGATTTAGAACGGGGCATGGGACTAGGAATACAAGAGGTAGCACAAATGCCGCAAATCGCAGGGCCACATTGTATACAGAGGCAGCAGCTGAATATGATCGCTACTGCAATACCTAGAAAGGACAATATTTTCCATCCCCATGCGGAAATTATATTCCAGAACCAACCGGACCATGTCCAGGTGCCTGGATCTTGGTGTATCAGATGGGCAATCTTATGGAGTCTGGTTATAGCTAAATAAACAGACGGCGCGTTATTTGGAATGAAAATGCAGCAACTAGATCCGATGACTCTACAGGCCCCGCCCCTATCGGCCAGTATGACGTCAAGGACGAGACGATTCTGTAAAACGACAAATCTCATAGCAGATTGTTCTTCTGTTAAGTTACCTAGAGCAGAGGCAGTCTCATTTACTACAGCTTCGAGGGTTCTGGTTAACCTACGGATCAGTTTACTATTCTGGATAGGTCCTATAAAGAAAAAGAAACCTCTGTTGAAATCTGTATACTGTTCTAGAGCAGTTTCAGTATAATCGACAATTGGGGACTCCCTTCTATGTCTAATGTGTACTAGATGTGTATTTCTATGATAATCAGGTGGGGCTAGAAAAACTGGTGGCAGTAGGAAGGCAATGTAACAGGTTCCCTCCCAATCGAGGGGCAGACGAACATATGCGGTTTGACCACAAATAAAATAAGAATGACGTGAAGCTTTGAAGATAGATTTCCCACTGTCACTATACTTGACAATAGTAGTACAATCACTATGTCCTACATGTACGGAACCATTATTTCGGACACATAATTCGCCTTTGACTGGTAGTACTGAAATAGCAGGTAAGTCTGGAGTAGTATCAGACTGAACATTCAGGACCATGAAATTCGACGAATAATTACCTAAATTATACACTTCATTTTCTAGATCTAACCCTGTTCTGTGGGGGAGACCTTGCTTGTCTGGAAAACATGTATTGTTAAGAAAAGATATATCTGTTGAGGATGACGTTAACGTGGACCATGCTCCACACGAACCATTATGTGAAAATGGATAAGGAAAAAGTGGCAGGACTCCCTTCGGTGTCTGGAAAGGGGGGAGTCGACCACACACCCAACAATTAGTGGCATTGCTGGACTGGTGTGAGTAATGTAACATGCGGATAAATGAGTTATTTCGCATAGCGAGGCGGTAAGAGAGTTCATGAGGAGGCAGATCACTAAACGTGTGCTCTACTGTAGCATTAGCAGACTTATTTACATGAAGAACTGGGAAATACAAGAAAAATGCATAACTGGTGCAGGAAATCATAATGCTGAGAAACAATATGAAACATAGAAAAACGATACATCGAATTGAGTTTTGACTAACTCTCTCACTATGGGGGTCTATTTTATACATGTCAGAAACAGTCTAACCGTTTCACCTAGGGGAGGACTTAGACAATCAAACTGACTGACTTATTTTACTAGACCGGAGTTTTAGCTTGTACTCCTGTTGCGGAGTTTTCTCTAACAGGGGAGGGGTTGTAGCAATGTCTTTTGCGGGACAGTCCTTGAGAACAATATTTTGGCAATCCTTCAAATCCTGGGAAATGTTCTTTAAGACGGGTTTCAGTCCATTAAAAAGTTTGACATGAGAAAGGTGTACCCAGCCTTTGCGTCCTTCCAACTTCACGGCTGTACGGGTGGTGAGGAGGACCTGTCGGGGCTCTTTCCAACGAGGCTCCAGCGGACTTGATCTGTCAAAGTTGCGGACCATCACCATGGATCCTGGAACGATTTCATGCGGTGCCACCTCGGTATTGTCTGGAAATGCGGCAGCAACCTGTGAACGACATGAGTTGAGGGCAGACATCAAGGAAGCTAGGTAATCTGTCAGCATATTACTTGAAACATCGGTAATACTTCGGGGTCTAGGAGTACCCCACATATTTGGGGGGCGGCCGAATACGACCTCGTACGGGGACAGACCTGATCTGGAATGTGCGACCATGCGCATATAAAACAAAGCGACTGGCAGAGCTACTAGCCAGTCCACACCTTTTTCTTTACACACTTTTGCAATACGGATTTTCAGGGTCTGGTTATGTCTCTCTACGAGACCGGCTGCTTCAGGATGGCGTACACAATGGAACTTCCACTGGTACCCTAGCAAAAGGGAAACATGCTTCATGAGTTCAGATGAGAATGGCTGGCCGTTGTCAGAATATACGACTCTAGGGAGTCCATAACGGGGGAAGAACTCACGAACCAACTGCTTGGCAGTGGTCGCGGCTGTGTAATCTGGGACTGGATATGCTTCTGTCCACCTGGACAAAGCGCATACAACTACAAGGACATACTTGAAACCTCGACATCGCTCCATCTGAATATAATCCATCTGGAGGACTTCAAAAGGGTGGTCATGGGGCTGGAATCCACCTTGTTCCACCGGGACACTTTTACCTGGATTAAACTGACAACATATCATACAGGTACGGACTTTCTGCTTGGCTGCAGCTCGTAAATGCTTGTTGAACCAAATGTTCTGGATACTGTCTAACATAGCTTTTTCTCCTAAATGTGCTGGACTATGTGCAGTATTAATAATGACTTGAACCATAGAGTCGGGGAGAAACCATGTGGCTCTACCCTTCGTTAACCATCCTTGATCTGTCTGGACCCCTCCTTGTTCGGACCATTTCTTGATTTCTTCAGGAGTAGCATGTAACTGGATATCTATGACATCTTGTGTAGGGTCCTTAACTGTCATACATGTAGTCGGATCTGGAGCATGTGTCTGTGTCGGATTAACTTGAATGTCTAGAGTCTGTGCTGTAAGCTTGGCTGTGCGATCTGCTAGATCGTTACCTTGAGAAATGGTGTCAGTAACCTTCGTATGTGCTTTGCACTTCATAATAGCGATAGATGTTGGCAAGTGTATGGCATCTAACAGAGCTTGAATAAGGAGACCATGCTGAATTTTGGTTCCATGAGAAGTCATGAAACCTCTCTCCTGCCAGAGCACTCCGAAGTCGTGTACAACTCCAAATGCGTAACGTGAATCTGTGTAAACATTAACTTTCTGGTTCTTGGCATGTATACAGGCTTGTGTCAGAGCAACTAGCTCTGCTGCTTGAGCGGACAGGGTATCAATACGGTGTGTCTCAATAACTTCAGTGTCAGTAGTCACTGCATACGCGGCGACTAGTTCTCCTGTACTTGTTCTCATACATGAACCATCCACATAAAGTGTCAGGTCGGGGTCTGGTAACGGAATATCTGTCAGATCTTGTCTTGGCTTTGTCGTAATGTTAACTACTTCCACACAGTCATGTGTGGCAGAATTTGAATTAACTGATGGTAACAGTGTAGCAGGATTTAAAATGTTGCAGCGTCTGATTTCTATGTGAGGCTGGAACAGTGTCAATTCATAACCTGTTAAACGTGCAATTGTCAAGTGCTGAGTTTGTGTTCGGTTTAAAAGAACTTCCACAGAATGTGGAACTTGTACTGTCAAGGTATGTCCTAAGACTATGGAATCACTTTGTCTGATAGCTAGTGCTGTGGCTGCAACTGACTTGAGGCACGCAGGCAGAGCCTGGGCTACAGGATCTAATGTGCTCGAAAAATAAGCACAGGGCTTGTATTGTCCTGCTTGATCTTGTGTGAGAACAGATAATGCTGTACCTTCGCGTTCAGTGACGAAAAGTGTAAAAGGCTTATTGTAGTTCGGTGTCGCTAGAACTGGAGCTTGGCATAGGGCTTTCTTTAACTCATTGAAACTAAGTGTATGTTCAGATGTCCAAGGGAGGACAGTCGATACGGCTGCCTCCTGTGTCGTTAACTGTATCAGTGGTTTGGCTAGAAATGCATACTGGGGAATCCATTGTCTGCAGTAAGAAGTAAGGCCGATAAAAGCACGTACCTCCTTCTGGGTCTTGGGCTGAGGAAGACTCGCTATTAACTGGATACGGTCTGGTGTCAACTGCCTACCCCTCTTGGACAGTAAGTGTCCTAAGTAGACCACTTGCTGGACACAGAATTGAAGCTTAGAAGGGGACACCTTGTGCCCCATCTCGGCTAGGAAATACAAGACTGTAAGGGATGCTCGCTCGCAAGCACGTTCAGAACGGGCTGTGAACAGTAGATCATCGACATACTGGAGCAGGGCAGTGTCAGTTGGCATGTGAATGTTGTCTAGTTGTCTCTTGAGTGCTTGACTGTAAATACTAGGACTTTCTGTGAAACCTTGAGGAGCTCGTGTAAACATATAGCTCCTTCCATTTAAACAAAATCCGAAAAGGAACTGGCTGTCTGGATGAATAGGAACACTGAAAAATGCGTTCTTGAGGTCTATGACAGTGAAGAACGTGGCTTCGGAATCAATGGCTGTCAATAGGGAAGAGATGTCTGGGACAACTGGGTACTGCGGAATAATACATTTATTAAGCTCTCGTAGGTCAATCACTAATCGATATACTGGGGGTGCATTTGGATCAGTACGTTTCATGACTGGAATGATCGGAGAATTACATACGTTGGAGTCAGTTTCTACAACCACTCCTTGAGCCATGAGCTCGTCAATAATTTTGGATAAGGCTGCTACAGCCTCAGGTGGCAATCTGTACTGTCTGATTCGTGGTAACACTACACCTGGCTTGAGAGTCACACGATAGGGTGTGATTTGCATGTAACCTACATCAGTTGGACCTTGCGCCCATAAATGCTGCGGAACATTAGACAGTCTTGAATCAAAATCTCGTAATACATAGTGACCCTTAAAGTCACGTAGGAACAATCGTATTCCCTCTGGGGAACAGCATATAACTGCACCTAACTCTTTCAGTGTCTTAATGCCTAATAGGTTTTCTGGACATGACTTAGTAAGTAACAGATCAGTAGTGCGGGACAATGGACCTACTTCTAGAGTAACTGGCTTTGAAATCTCATTTACGATAGGTTTTCCTGAAAATCCAAGGGAAACATTTCTTGAGCCTGAGAGCGGAGCCCCTGGAACTTCGGCGTGACTAATTGTGGTCCTACTTGCCCCTGTATCAATCAAAAACTTTCTGTCTTTCCCTAATACTTGACTATGAACATAGGGACCTTCTTGATCTACAGGTATCTCGATGAGAGGCAAGCCTACCTCCCTCTCTAGGCTGTTTCATGAATACTGCTGGTACTCTGGATACTCAGACTGTGCATACTGGTACATCTGCGATGTAACATGCTGTGTTGCAGCAATAGGCTGCGGTGCTGTAACTGTCTGTGGTGCATTCTGTGGCTGAGGAATCTGTGAAACTTGTCCTTGTCTAGGCGGACGTGGTCTTTCTTTAGTCTTACCAGTAGCTATGTTGTGTTTCAGAACTGCACACTCATTTATGAAATGACCTGGCTGTTTACAATAATTGCAGTTCCCTTTAACGGGAGCTGCAGGATGACTGGCTTGATTCGGACCCCTCTTCTGACTGTCTTGAGGAACAGATTGTGCAACTAGTACTTTCATTTTCGTGTCTTTCATACGTTTTCTTTCGTGTTCTTGCTCTTCTCTGATTCTATTCTGGTGATACTGAAGCATTTGCAACATCTGGGACGGGGTATTAGCTTGCCAGGTACTTTCGACTCTCAAAACTCGATTTTTAATTTGTGGACTTGAATTCTCGACTAATTTGGTAACAAAAAGGTGAGGGTATGACTCACTACTTGTCTTGAGGCCACTGTTGATACTGAAACATTTTTCAAATCTAGAATAAAAATCACTAATATCCTCATCTTGCTTCTGTTTACAGGCTGAGATTGCATCCCAGTCTTCTTTTCTAGTTGTCAATAACCTGGGTAAAACTTGTATTAATAATTCTGGTAATTCTTTACATTTATCTCCAAGACCGGTACCTGGTACTCGTGCCTTGTCTTCGGCTTCTAGGACTGCCCAATCGATCTTTTTCTCTCCCACCTCCCATTCTTTTTCCTTGAGCTTTTCATACACCCCTGCGGGCAGCAGAACCTTTAACATTTTAATTATATCTGGGTATGTGTATTCTCCCATACGGAGCATGTCTTTTAGTTCTCTATGGAACCCTGCTGGATCTTTGTCATGACAGGGAATTAATTTCTTCATCTCGAGGAGTTCCATCTTTGTTATTGGAGTGTATACAAACACTCGCTGCATTTCGCCACCCGTTCCTTTAACTGGGTGGACTTCTCGTAACGGATTCTGTCTCTCCATGTAAAATGGTTTACCTTCTGGAGGTGAGGCATGAACAAAATGCGGGTTCAGAAACGTCCTATATTTGTGACGCTGTTCTAGAATGACACTAATTAAATCGGTACCTAAACCTTTCCATCTATACTGGAGTAACTCGTTCAGGACATCATGTAACGGACCTGGATCAGAGTGTTGACCCTCATACAAAGTAATGAGGTGCTGAATCATATACATACCCGCCAGTCGTTGTTCGGCTGGGGGCATTTTCAGAAACATTTGTGCCACTATTTCGTCTGGAAAAGTGGTAGAATCAGTAATCCATCGGACTGCTGATCGGGCTAGTTCTTGTTCATGCATGGTACTTAACTCACTGTAACCGATTCGTGATTTCAGAATGTGATCGGTAGATTGAAACACTTGTTCTAGAGAACCTTGTTCTGGTGCTGGATGATGGAAAGTAGACTTGTGTTCTAGGCGTAAATGGCGATCTGGAAATCTAGATTTTCCTACATACGCTATTCTGGCGGGATTCTCGTCCTCTACCTCTTCAGTATCAGAGTTACTTTCTTTCTCGCTTACTTGTGCTGCTTTACGCTGTTCGTGTATCTTTATTATTTCTCTACGGATTTTCTTGTACATACTCTCCATAGCACCGACGGTCTTGTGCTTACCCTCGGCTATATTATCACTCCACCTTGTCAGGGTTTTCATTTCGGCCGGATCTTTAGACGGGTAATCTTGTTCTCTTATTAGACAATTGATCAGAAACTTTAATATCATGAGCTGGATCTCGGCTTTCCTTTGAGACATGGCCTCGCTAATACTTTCTGGATCATCTCCTGTACGGATGAAACGATATATTCTGTCTAGATCTTCTTTCATATTCGGTAAGGTGACTAGATACTCGGCCACCTTTCTTACGCGGAATGAATATAAAACCATATTATCCTCGCCTGGGACTGGATCATAGCCGCATTCGGCAAGGGATTTTCTTATTTCTGCTACAGTCTGATGTCTAGGCGTACGCTGTGACGCTTGTGCATGTAATTCGGATAACGTTAAACGCTTGTGTGGCGGCGGAGTTTGAGGAGTACCTCCCCCTGCGGCCCCTAAACTGGAGTCTAGGTCTACTGAGGCTCTTCGTCCTGGCAGAGTGGGAAATGGAAATGTAGGCTGGACTTGTATGACGGACTGGACCGGGGGTACCGTAACAGGTACTCCGGTGTCTGGAGGAGCGGGAAGTGCCTGATTTACAGGGACTGGTGGAGCGCGAACAGGATTTGCATATTCTGGGACTGTGTCGTCCAAATAGGACGAAATGAAAATATCAGCTGCGGTTGGTTTGTGACGTAACTTGATCGGAACTAGTGGTGGCGGAAAATTACTGGATGCCTCCGGGGTCGCTTTTGGCAAGCCCTCGGCAAGAAGAGGGTACATACCCTTAATAAGGGCATGCCTCTGTCTGTCTGACTGTTCGGCTTTGACTTGTTCACCTATCTCGATTAGTTCTTTTTCTTGTGCTTGTTCTAAGGATTCTCTACTTAATTCTGACTTTCTGATTTCCTTTTCAGTTCTTTTATGAGCTTCTTTGCGCCATAACTCGATGGCATCTTTCTGTGATTGTCTAGCTTTCTTTTTCCATAATGCTTCTTCTACTCGCATGATGCACTCGGCATCCCATGTACCCGATACGGGCCATCTATACTTTTCTTCTAACTGTTTGGTATACTCTACCCATAAATCTAGATACAATATGGCGCTTATGCCATGCTTCTGATACATAAAGTGACCTGGACTGTCCCTCGGCAGGACAGGAACTGCTTCTTCTAACAAACCCTTTCTAGTTTTTAGCTGACGTAATCTCGAAAAGAGAGACATTGTAAACTTGAATCGGAACACAATACAATACACGAGAAACAATAACAACTGGGAAAACAATTCAGGCATACCACGACATTGGAAATACATTAAACAACATCATAACATAACAGTTCGGACAGAATATTACCTGGAATACTGAGAACAGAAACACAAGAATTTCTCGAGAACGGAACAGACTAGAGTTACTGGATGCACTGCTGAAACAGTACGGAACATACCGGTCCCATAAAGGGACGCATCAAGACCCGTATCCACCTAGGTGAACACTTCGTTTGTGAGTCTGTGTACCACCAACCCACGGACCAGAGTCAATTTAGATTGACCCTGTCTAGATACTACCCCAGTAATGGTACTCACCGGGCAGCAAGAACGGAAAGCCTCGGACTGGACTGGACTGCTACGACGACGGACGACGAACTTCGGACTTCAGTTACGGGTGGGCCTCCGGATACCTCGGACCTTGGACTCTTGGCTTGGGCTCTGGTCGGGACTCGCCGCGTTCCTCCACCGTCTCGTTTGGATGCTGGACCGCCTCCTCCGTCTCCTCCGTGGGCCTGAGGGATACTTGAAGCAGAAATATCTGCCGGTGCACAGAAGAGTTCCGTCACGACTGCAGAGGGTCAGGGGGTCGGCGTGGCTTCACTGACGCGTGGGGAAAGGGCAAGTCCCTGTTCGGGCGCCATTATGTGGTAAATAAATAAATAATACCCTATTTTTGACTAGACATATATCATAACAGATAGCTCAATAAATAAGAGTCAAGATTCGAGGTAGTAGGAGTTTTGCAGGTTTAATACAGCATAAGGACAGGAACAGGACAACCTGCATAGGAATAGGATGACAGGGCCCAGCAGCTGCTGGGGCTGGATCTGGGATGAGCGCGCTAGGAAGGATAACCTTTTAATAACAATACATGAGCATATATACATAACGCAAACACATAGCATTACATTGCAGTAGGCGTAGCAGTGGGTGGAGCAGAAGGCGTGACGCGTAGCAGTCGCGAAAGATAAGGGCGAAAGTAGGTGTAACTGGGCGTATACATAGACATGTGATGCAAACGTAACAGAATATGTCATGAATGGGGCGGAAACCATGGAGGGGGCTACCTAAGGAGCCGGGACCTCTAACCTGATGGTGCGCACAAACTGGCAATGACGTATCACTAGGAGAAGCTGGGGCTATGAACTCTGTGCTAGGAGCAGAGACTGAAGTCTGGAGAGTCAGGGCGACATGTACCTAAACAGTATCTAGTATCTGATGTTTAGAGAACATGTTGATATAAACTAGAAGTCAGGAGAGGAAAGGCTGACTTGATTCTAAGACTGGACCATGCATTATTCTACATGTAGTGCGTGATGAAGAATATTAAGTGACCATTAAATGCAGTATTTCTCTAACGTGGAGACGTGAAGGCTAGACAATGACGGAAACTATTGATGCAGTTCAGTAGTTTAGGAATGCAGAGAAGGAGGACTGAACTGATAACTGGAACTATAACATACTTTTGGCAGACTCAGAGACTGAGCCAGGCTGAGCCGGGCACTGCGAGGCAGGAAGTAAGTGAAGGGTCGAGGATACAGGTGGGGGCTGTATCGCTCCCCAGCGAGGCTTCAGGAGACAGGAGCTGAATCTGGTGTCCAGGCCCTTTTGAGGCCTAGAAACGGGGACTTTATAATAGAATAACGTGCACACTAAGAAACGTGACAACGTAACTTTACATAGGCCTGATATTCGTAGTATTCACGAGGACTGGAAACTGACATATTAGAGATGGACACAACTATAATTGCGTCATCAATCGAACATGGGGAATGCATATGCATATTAATCATGCACACATAACATATGATGGAGGAGGCGTAGGGACACAGAACATGGCAAAATTTACTTTTCCACAAGTTGGTCAACTCAGGCTGAGCTGCTTGGAGCTTGCTCCTGGTGGGGTTTTACCTATACTTCCTATCTTCTCCTACTTGCCTATCCTGGAAGGAATCTACAATAAAGGATTATCTAACATACACAGTTGGACCGTGCATCTTCCTTTACCACACGTTACTCACTACTGCGGTATCCTGGATCCTGACAGCAGAGGTGGTCTTGTGGCGGTCCCACCGCCACCATCGTGATCGGGCTAGAGGCCCGATGCAATGGCGGCAGTGGGACCGCCATCCACCGTTACTGCGGTCCCAGGACCACCAACATCAAAATCAGGTCCTAAGTTTTCTTGGACCTGAAGCTATGGAGATTAGCACACTGAAATCAGTCTAAAATGGTAATGCATAGGTCTATACAACACTTTTTTTAGTATAATTTATAGCTATGTTAGCTATTTTATATGCATAGAAGCAAAACTTGACAAGAGAGTTAAAGGAACATAATGTATAATGACATGAAATCAATACGATTTGTAAGAATGTTTTGTCATTGACTTTAAACAGGGCCATTGGAGTTATTTCATGCTGCGGAGGTAGCGTTTATCGCATAATGATTTATTTATGCTCTTCCCATATAATCCACCATGGAGGTGTAGATTTTGTAGATTTTGTCTTATGCATAGCTTGGCCCTCCATTGCCAAATCATTTCAATGGCACTGCCACAAGCCACAATCAGTACATGATCTAAATGTGATCAATAACTATATGTTCTCCATACATTTACTGTCACTGCGGGGCTGTAACCATGCGCCATCATATGCAGAGTTCATAAAAAGTCAAAGCAATCGCATAAAGAATTCAGAAAGACAATTTGCTTGATATGTTGGTTTGGGTTATATTTAGTGCTTAAAAGGGCTACTACGTCTTTTAAATCTTTAAATTTTTTTAAAGAATGTTTGAAAGATGAGTGTATTACCCAGGACTAAAAGCGTTGATCAATTTCCTTAAATTACTGCAGCAACGTCCGTGCTTACCTTCTCTAGAATAGAGAACTAATTTATTCGAAGTTACATACAATCATATAATTTCTGGTGTAATGATAATAAATAATTACTTTTTAACATATGACTGATCTTCTGTATGCAACGCAGGTGCCCCCATGCCAATAAACATTGCCCCAGTGGCTGGATATGGGAGAACAGCAGATGTGAGTGTGTCATACAGGAGTATCCCAAAAATAAGCCACAGGAAGGTAAGTCATTCTCCACATTCTATGCATATCTTTTGATGGGCATAATCAATGATGGTTTGCTATAATTAGTGTCATCCGTGATAATAAGACCAACATTTTTAGGTAATCATAACATACACCCATGTTTTTTACTGAGTGGAAATGATTGCCCATAAACACATTATCACAATCACAGTCACTCACTCTACCTGGCAGACACTTTGGTGCTGCTGCCTGAGCCAACATAAACAACAAAGATGAAAAATAATCAGTTAGGACAGTTTAGTTGGGAGAAGTTTTGGGTCCTCCTACAGGAAGTTCTGAAGGCTAAGTTCAAGATATTTGGGTAGCATGCACACTGCACACCAATAGACATGAATACTAGGAATTAGCAGAAAGTACACTTGCTTGTAAATGCTGTAAATATGGAAATAGACAAGTGGCATATAGGTGAGCATGTGTCTGGAGTCCAGGTGCATAGCAGGTACTAGTTCCATTTGTTAGTTGGCACTTTTTACCTTCCTAAGACCGAATTTAGAGACCTCTTTTTTAGGTGTTTTATAAGGATTGCTGATAATACCTGTGCCTCTGTGATAACTCCATAGGTACCATGGTTTGGGAAAAGAGTATTGTGGGATGGGCAGAGAGCAGTGGGTTTGTCAAGTCTGATTTATAAGTTGAACAGCTTCGATGATGAATAGAGTTAGTTCTTTTTGTGCCCAGTGATGAAGCAGGCCAAGGCCATTTAAAGAGTGAATCGATGAGTCAGGTTTCACACTGTAAGTAAGAGATCTCCTTCCCTGCCCCAGGCGTGTTCCCTGCACAGTGCGAACGTAAAGTCGGTCATTGGGAGGGACGGACATCTAGATGTAAGATCTCAGTAGGGCCTAGGAGGGGTTATGTAGATGAGGCACTTCTAAGGGATATTTCCTCAGAAAACAGGCCTCAGGAGTGAATCTTTTGCTCGTAAAGTAGGATGTAACTGCGGGTAGAAAAGCAAGCCACAGTAGAATTACACTGGGAGGTTCAACACCAAATGTATTCGTTTATTGCTGATTAAATGCGCAATGTTGTTGTTCCATGCCAATTTGATATACTAAGTGACCAGCGTATTTAAGAATCATATGGTACATATAACGGAATGGTGGTCTTTGGTTAATGAAATTTATAGTATGGAGGCGGCTTTGGCCAGATTAAGAGGTGTCCGATCTTTACGTAAATTTGAAAAAATTTGGAGTAACTTTATTTAGTCTGTGAATTATTGACAAATTTATTGTATGATGACAATGTACTGTGTAACTATAGCTGCTTCTGTAATACCCTTTTCTCGGACTGTTCCGTGTTGAATTTCGAACTGTAAAATGATTATGAAATATTTGGTAACTTACCCATTCTGCCTGATTTTGGTTAAGAAGACTTTTCCATTGGATGATGTTTCCATGATTCTCTGTTTATTTTATTTATTCTTTACTCAGTGCTGTTAATAAAAAAAAATAATAAAGAAAAAAGAATCATATGGTACTGACTGATATTTATGGCTATCATTTCTGTGTTTTTTTGCTGTGTTGTTTTTGTCTGGGTCAAGCAACTCCACTGACAAAGTGCTGGCCCGTTAGGGATGTCTGACAGCCGTCTCTCAGAGGCCCGATTGCACGTTGTGAATTACTTCTTGGGATACAAACTTCCTGCTCTTCTTCTTCAAGGGTGTACATACCGGTAAAGATGTGAAGCCATCAGAATGATTTGCAGAGAGTTTGTCATTTTTCACGTGTCCTTGTGTTAGGAAGGCTCGGGCCATGTCAACACTAGACCTAATGCAACCCCTTTTATGAAGTTTCCACAGCACTTGGATAACCCCAAAACCAGGGGCGTAGCTACCGTTGGTGCAGAAGGTGCAGTGGCACCGGGACCCAGATCCATGAGCAGCCCATTGAACCTTGATACCTGCTGTATTTTACCACCCCAACAACAGCCAAAGGGGCCTACTTGCACCAGGTTCCACAGTATGCCGCTACTCTAATGCCCCAAATCGGAGCATTATAAGCATGCCTTTAATGCTGGGAATTTCCTATAAGCACACAGATGGAGGAGAAATGAAGAAATACAAAACGATGTAATTTGTATTTTAGGTGATCACCCGGAAAGGATATTCCAGAGCCAATACCTAATGCTCAAAGGGGCATTCTCTAGCTCTAGGCCAGGGTGCACTTTACATCTCTTAACATACTAACCAAGCAAACTGGAGTTCTCCCGAAAATATTCACATTTAAGTGTTTAAGATGTTCCGAGGGAAAATACATGACAACTTTAATTGGTTGGACGGTGCCCTAATGTTCAACTGACACTAAAGTTGCTTGCCAAAGTGGATTCGTCCAGGTCTTCTTGAGAGCCACATGGCCCTCAGTACAGCCACCCACGGAAGTAGAAAATCATCCGAAAATGTATAGAACAGTGCTGCCCAGAAGGAGATTATCACAGCTGGGTGCACCTCAGGACTCCAGGATTCAAGAATGGACAGTATTTGCTAATGATGAGAAGATGTTGTTTGTATACGGTTATAGGTCTGATGAGCTTTACTACCAAGTCCCCAGCAATTACTAAGTCTGATGTCTCTCTCAAAACAATTCTGTTACGTATTATGGAATTTTCTTTGAGTCGTACAGAACTCAGCAATCTCTAAAGGACAAGTAGTAAGTAAGTAATTTCTTTATTGTTCGGTTAATTAAAACCACTACAATGTATAACATTCTACAACTTTTAAAACAAACATTTAAAACGTAGACAAGGAAATAAATAAGAAAAGGACAGATAAATAAAAAATTTCTGCAAAGAGTCAAACCAATTACGGCAAAGTTTCTGCAATACCAATTTATCTTTCAGCAATGTTCTTAAGACTCAATGGGAATCCGGCAAGTGGCAGCGTGCCTTGTTTTTTCTGCGAAACTGTCCAAGAATTTTACTAATCTACAAATCAGTTGGGCGTCCACTGAGCACAGGGTCTGGACTATCGCAGATCGGCAGGTGCGGACTCCAAGCTTGTTGAGTTTATCCTTAAGCCAGTACCGACGTCTGTGATACATAGCTGGGCAAATACAGACTATGTGTATAAAGTCTTGGTTACCTGCACCGCAAAGATCACATTCCGTTGTTGCTTGTGGTCTCCATCTAGGTTGGTCTAGTCGTGTAGGTAAAGTGCCCAGCCTTAAGTGGAGAAATTTACGTTTGAGGTTCAACGAGAATGCCGTGTCTAAATAAGGTGCTGGTGCGGGCCTTGTGTACGAATTAATAGTCATCCAGGCGTGAGTCGGGGTACTAAAAGTTATTTTGTCCTTGAGGAACGAGTGTTTCTTAGCAATCCTTTTGACTACCTGGTTAAACGAAGGGACTGGCAGTTTTGTTTCCCACAATGCTCCGAGTTCAGTTTCCTCTAATGAGGACTTTAGGTATTTTGAGTACTCAGAGTTCGGGCTTGTCTGGATTGCTCCCCAGAGTGCGCCGTTCAGTATCTTCTCCTTGTTTCTCCATACATTATACCAAAATTTAATGGCCTCATATTTTTTCAGTAAGACCTGGGATTGTAATCCAAGTTCAAGTCTGACTTGCGCTGGGGAAGAGTTATTCGGTAACAAGAGAACCCGTTTGTATACTTTAGTTTGTATTTTATCCAGGAGGGTAGCGCTTTTCCCGTGGTGCAAAATGCTCCCATATGCTAATGTGGGCAATAATTTAGCTTCCATTGCAATTAGCAAAGGGGAGACTAGAGGGCCCTTTAGCTTGACTGCCAAGTTGGTGAAGGCGTGCAATAATGTGGCCCCTTTTCTTTCAACAGCTTTGAGATACACCAGGAAATTTAAGTGTTTGTCTAGGTGTACCCCCAGATATTTATAGCTGTTGACGGATTCCAGCTGATTGTTGTTTATTCGAAAAATTGGTGGATTTTTGCGACATCGTGATATGAGCATAGTCTTTGTTTCCTTAACATTTATTGTAAGCAGGTTCCTTTTTGTGTAGGCGGACAAGTCGTCTAGCAGACGTTGGAGGCCAATTCTTGTCTGGCTCACCAGCACCACATCGTCCGCGTACGATAAATGCGTTAGACGAAGGGTGCCTAACCTGGGAGGATGCGCGTTAACCTTATTTAGGCTTTCTGCTAGGTCACTCATAAATAAATTAAATAAATGTGGGGCCAGGACGCATCCTTGCTTTAGTCCGTCAACAGTGTAGATCTTCCTGGTCAGACGTCGCCCATTATCGATTTTCACCTGCATCCAGGTTTCGGTGTAGAGGTTAATGATGGGCATGAGAATTGAGTCCGGTAGGCCCTGATGTTTTAGTTTTGCCCATAGCATTTGCCTGTTGACACGGTCAAATGCCGCTTTAAAGTCTACAAAACAGGTGTGAAGGTCGAGGGAGTTCTGTAGGCTTTTCTCGGCAATAAGACAAAGAGCCATGGCATTTGTCGTAGTACCCATGCCGCGCCGAAAGCCGGTCTGATTCGGTGGTATTTTATTGTTCGTTTCTGACCAGTCAGCCAGGTCTGCCAATATCAGTGACGCATAGTATTTTGATTCAGCGTCGAGGAGGGCAATCAAGCGATAGTTGTTTGGATCCTTACGCTCTCCGCCTTTATAGATTGGAGATATAATAGCTCCCCTCCAGCTCTCAGAAATACCGCCTGCGTTTGTAACTGTTTGAAACAGTAAGTTAAATTTGCTAGCCCAGTACTGCGGGTCCGTCTTGTAGATGGCTTGTGGGACGCCGTTTGGACCTGGGGCACTATCTTGCCTGCTTTTCTCAATTATTTTTAAGATGCTTTGTTCAGCAACATACTTGGGCCATGATGGTGTTGGGCCAGTGCCCTTTACGCTGTTCCCTTGATGGGCTGGAGCAATGGCTTCCCGCACTGGGTTATCTTTTGCTTCAAAGGGCAGGATGGTAGCTGCACTCTGACTGTTGATTGAAAATGTGTCCGTTAGATGTTGAGACCATTGCCATTCAGTTATGCAGGCCATACTTATTGGTTGGGCTGCCCGGTTTACAGAATTAACTTGCAGCCAGAAGGCCCGCGAGTCGGCTCTCTTGATGTTGTGCAGTAGCTTAGACCAGAACTCATTTTGGAGATTTTGTTTTTCAGTCCATATTAATTTCTTATATTGAGTCCTGACCTTTCGTACTGCTGACCAAACACAGGCGTTTTGAGCGTGACCACGTGCTTGACGTATAAGTTTTCCCAAGCGCCTCTTTAATGGTAGTGCTGATCTGTTAAATGCGTTCTTAAATTTTGAGAAAGGTCTAATTATGTTACTTGAGTTGGACCTAGAAAGCTGCATCAAGTAGCTATTCCAGATGATTGGGCTCAGGGCGTTCTCAATCAGGAGGTCTTCTAATAGTTTTTTGGCGTTGTTGGCTATTCGTGGGAGGGAGTCACTTGTCCACTTGAGCCGCTTCAGATTGATGGTTGTAATGTCGCCTGGTAAATTGGGAGCTGATTCGAGTTTGGGTATTTCCGTCGCAATCTCGAGATTGCGACGGAAATACAAGGACAAGTAAGTAAGTACATTTATTATGCATGATTAATTAAAACCGTTGCATTCAGAACATTAAGGTAAATAAAAAAAATACAAAAATATTGCATTAAAAAACAATTTAGGATAAAATACAAGGTTAAAAAATGCTTTGGTTTTGTGTTTAAAAGACGTAAATATTGTTTACAACTGTGTTAGCACTGCTGGCGCAGATATGTAGGCCTGTGTAATGTCAATTATGAAAACTTTCTTGGTTGTCCAGTGGTGTGGTCCAGTTCTACATCTCCAACTCTCTGTAATGGGTCTTAGCTGTTGGCAGCAGGTTTTTTCAGTCTCAGTGCTGTCAGATCGAAGAATTTTGTAAGGCGGCAGTTTAGCTGCACTAAGGTAGGGTTAAAGCACAGCATCACTGCCTGCCTGCAGGACCTCACTCCATACTGGTTAAATATTGATTTTAACAGTGCCTTCCGAATGGCCTCTAGTTTCTTGCATATGCATATGATGTGGATCAGAGACTCAGTGTCTTTCGCACACAGACAGCAGATCTGATCGCTCCCTCTTCTTTCCCACGACACCCAACCGAAGCCTTAGGAATTTTTCTTTGATCACAAGCTTGGATCCGACCTTGAGGTAGGGCTGATGTTTAAGGGCTTCATAATTGTTAAGCACGACCCAACCATGAGCTCGCTTGGATACCGCTTCCTTATCCTCTTTGTGACTAGTCTTTTGAAAACCAAGTGGGCCATTGGGGTGTTCCAGGCTTCTGTCAGACCAAGAGCCTGCAAGGATTTCTGAAGGTAGTCATTAGCTGGCAGCTTTCCGGTACGGGTCAGCTCTTGCCAGAGCTGATAGTTCAGGGACCCTGTGTCGGCAGCTCTGATTTTGTGCCAGCTCTTTAAAAAGGCCCCCTGCCTTTCTACTTCCTGTTTTTGAAGACCGAATTCCAGTCTTATTTGGGCAGGTGAAACAAATTTGGGGAGTTGGAAAATCGCACGATAGGAGGTTGCAATTTTTCGGTCGAGGATAGCAGCGTCTCTTCCTGTCGTGGATTCGCTCCCATACGTGACTGTTGGTTGTAATTTTGCTTGAAGGATTTTTAAAAAGGGGTAGAGTGTTAAGTCCGGAAGCAGTTTCTTCAGGGGTTTTAATGCCAAGCAGGTCATTACTCCCTTCCTTTTTAAGGATTCTAGCTGTGGTTTAAAAGAATTGTTTTTGTCTAAAAGCACGCCCAAGTATTTGTAGGTTGTAACCTGATCCAGACATTTGCCGTCCAGGTGCCAGCGAGGATTTGACTTCTTGCGGTGGTTTACGCCCATAACTTTTGACTTTTTGAAATTTATTTTTAAGGCGTTCAGGTATGAAAAATTGTGGGTGGCATCTAGAAGGTCCTGGAGACCTATCGGAGTACTACTGATCAGCACTAGGTCGTTAGCATAGAGTAGATTTGTCAGTGTCATGCCACCTAGCTTCGGGGCATGTGAGGAGCAAGCATCCAGTTCTGCCGGCAGGTCGGCCAGGAAGAGGCTAAAAAGCAATGGAGCGAGGACACATCCTTGCTTTAATCCCTTTGTGTTCATGATTTTGTTTGAGACGTGCTTTCCAGTGCTTAGTTTAATTCTTATCCATGTGTTGGTGTGCAGCTGTATGAGTTGGTCTAGGAGGAGTGGAGGTATCCCTCATTCCTTCAGCTTTTGCCAGAGCTTGGATCGGTCGACGTGGTCGAAGGCTGCTGAGTAGTCTATGAAGCAAAGGTATAGGGGATATTTACCTTGCTTTGCGGCATCCATGAGCATGGTTAAAGCCATAATGTTGGTTATGGTTCCCTGCCCTTGACGGAAACCTGTTTGTGTTATTGGTATTATGTTGTTTCTTGTGGACCAAGCAACCAAGACTTTGAGTATAATCCCTGCATAGTATTTTGCCTCTGTGTCTATAAAGGCTATCAGGCGATAGTTGTTTGGATCGGATTTTGCACCTTGCTTAAATATAGGGCTGATGATTGAGCCTCTCCATGACTCTGGTATTGCTGTAGTTCTTAATGCCTGTCCTATTACTGGGACTAGTGCATTGCTCCAGAAATCAGAGTCCTGTTTGTATAACAAAGGACGTGTGCCATTTGGACCCGGTGCTCCTGCCCGTCTGCCTCTTGATATTTGCTTGCTTATTGCTTCGACTAGAGTTCATTTTGCAATGTCTCCTGTGCAGGATGGGCGGTCGTGACTTGAGGGGGGAGCTGCCTCTAGCTGCGGTGGATTAGGTGGTTCGATGCCAACATCATTTAGACGATTGTAATTACTTCCCACCCCAGTTAGGTTTATTGTGTCAGCGTAAATCCATGAAGCCAATGTGACTGCTGTTTCTGGTTCATGATCGTTGAAGTGTTGAAGTAAACAGTCTGTCCAGGTGGCTTCAGTGATATTGGAGTTGATCCCATGATGATTGGGATGCTGCAGTTTGTTTACTGATTGCCAGAATTTGGCACTGTTTTTCAGGTTTGCATCGTGTATAAGTTTCGCTCAAAGATCGTTGTCCTTTGTTCTTTTTTTCTCCCATCTCCTTCGTTTTAGTGAGGTCTTTAGCTCACGGAGTGTTCGTTGCAGTCTCAGATTGTTTGGAGATTTACGTTGTTGATTTAGAGTGCTATTTATAGTTTGCTTTAGTTTTTTAGTGATAGGGCTATTTTGTGAGTCGATAGTTGCAGTTGCCACTTTCTGTTGTTTCCAGCCGTTGCTATGTGAGTATTTGTCACCTAGAGTTTTGAGAAATATTTCCCAGCTTTCTGTTGGCTGTATTGAATTTACTTGACCTTGGTTATATAAAGCTTTGTCGCCTGCTGCTATTTCATCTATATTGTCTGAGTTGCACCTTATTCTTTTTAGGTTGGATGTTTCCTCCAGCAAGATGGATTTGCGGATTTCAGGGGTTTGGCTTGGTCTTATTTGAAGACTCAATTCTTTTGGGAGGTGGTCACTGTATACGTTGCTGCCGATCTTGAAGGTGGCAATTTTGTTAAACAAAGTGAGAGTTGTGAAGGTGTAATCTATGTGTGATGATATAGTAGGTGAGTGGTACGTGGCTGCTGGTGGGCTGTCGTCCTTAAAGCGTCCGTTCAAAGCTCTCATATTTAGAAATCCTAGGCCCCTTAGTAAGTTCTTTGCAACCCTAGATGGCTTGGTGGACTGGATTTGGCCTTGTGTTGGTATTCCCCATGCACTTGAGAGTTCCTGCGTTGAATCCTCTTCCTTAGTATACCCTAAGAGGTGCATGTTGAAGTCACCAGCCAAAATTATGAGGTCTGTTGATTTTTTTTCCATAACTCTCTGCAACTCCAGTAGCAGCTCCTTAGCTGCCTTTGATTTTCGTTTTGGGTGCACGTAAACGTTCATTATTATAATATCCTGTTTGGACTGGTTAAATTTGAACGTTAACTTTGTGGCTTGGATTCCGCTAGGTGGTGTCAAATGTATGGTAACAGGAAGTAGCTCACCTATTTTGGTTATTGAGGCAAGAAGTTGTAAGCCCCCCGAGCGGCGGCCAAAGCTTTGTCGCCGGGAGTGACGAAGAGGTGTAGCCTTGCAGGTCAAATGGCTTATCTCCCCAAGTTTCTTGTAGCAGAATTATGTCAAAGGAGGTCAGGTATTTTGTGAACTCTTGGTCTTGCTTTTTGGAGGCTAAGCCGTTGAAGTTCCATGCTCATATCGCAATTCCAGCACGTTCTATTTGTGAAAGCGTTGCTGTGTCTGGCACCTGTCATTTTGGACATGCCTGTGTTATTTGCCGATGTATCCCAGTCCAATTGTTAAGCGTTGAAGGGGACAACGCGTCTGAGGGGCCTTGGGTCGATTGCAGTGCGATTGTCATAATTTGCCACGGTTGTTGTGCCTGGTTCTCTGCTTCTTGCTCCTTTCAAGACTGAGTAAGTCGTCTGGCATGAGTTGTTTACTTCTGCTTTAAGAAAAGGAGATGGGTATAACGGTTTTGGGATTGATTCCAGGCCTATCCCCCAGTTTAAAAAGCTGTCTCTTTCCCGAAGGATTCTACCTGCAACCTCGGCTGTTCGCCATTTTGTTCTAGTTGCTTCGGTGCACTGACTGTTGTTTGTTGACAGAAATTCTACTGACAATAAGTCAGTGGTTTCGATGGTTGCTAAGGTTATGGTGGAATGTAGGAGCAATAAAATATTCCCTCTATTCAGTGTGTCCACACGGCCTCTGGATTTATATTGAGGGTAAAATATTATTATGTCTGTCCCTTCAGCCATGGTTATGGCCTGGTCTTGTGGCTGTGTGCTATTGCCAGTGATTAATCTATAAGCAAGAGGGTCTTGGTTTTGAGATGGTCTGCTTGTGTTGTTGTTTACGCTATTAATAAGGAGCCTTTGATCGGAGTGATTTGCTGTGAATCTTTCAGAGTTGTGACTGTAATGGGAATTTTTCATATGGTCAGGTAAATTCCTGTCTGCTGCATGCGCTTTGACCTTTTCCTCGTGGTTATGACTTAATGATTGTTGGCACTTATTTAGGACCACCCTATCGGCTGAGCCATGCAGTTTAGTTGTTTGATCTGATTCATTGATTAGTGCCGTTGTTCCTGCGGGGGGGCGACTCGATCCCTGTGTTTGCGCTTGTTTGTTTCTTCACCTGGGCGAATGCAGTTGATGGCGGGATCTTGTCAAGTTGAATCCCTTTCTGTTCGGTCTTGTCCACTTGTTTGTTACTAGTTGTTTGATCTGATCCATTGTTTAGTGCCGTTCTTCCTTGGGGGGGGGGTTGGCGACTCGATCCCGTTGTTTGCGCTTGGTTGTTTCTTCCCCTGGGCGAATGCAGTTGGTGGCGGGATCTTGTCAAGTTGAATCCCTTTCTGTTCGGTCTTGTCCACTTGTTTGTTACTAGGGCTAGCTAGGCTGCTAGGTGTTTTTTGCTGCTGCTTTGTATTTTTGATGTTTGCGATCAAGATCTTTGTGCTGTTTCCATAACTAGCTCGTCTGCATTTGATGTTTCGTCGTATAACAATTCTGTTGTAGATAAACCTGTCGGAGAGCGGTATGTTGAGGACTGGGCCTGGACTGTTGGTTTCTTGTTCCTGCCCTTCCTATTTTGCTTTCGCCCTGATCTTTTTGATAGGGCTTTGTTTCCGGAGGGTGTTGGTTTTGATCCTCGGAGGGAACTGTTGCCTTCCTTTAGAGTTTCGCTGTTTAGTGATGTTAGCACTGTTGGTTGTGTGGACAGTTGTGCCTCGTCATCCCTCGGGATGCAATTGTTGTCTGTTTGCTGGGATATGGTTATTGGTTTCAGAGTCGAGAGCAGGTCAGCCAGTGTTGTTGGTAGCGTTCGTAGCTTGTCCACGATTGGGGCGCATAGGCATTCTTGTTGCACAAGCTGTGTTTTTGAGGCCGCTGCCTGCCCTCTCTTTATTAGACCGTTTTTATCGATCCCCGAAGTAAAGTCGGCAAGCGTCTGCGAAACAGTGAGCTGGAGGTCCATTTTATGGGATTGATATTGCAGGGCCGCGGTTGAGATTGCATGGAGCTTAATAGTGATTCCCAGATTATAATTTTGTTTTTGTGACCCGAATTACTTCCTCCAGTTTGAAGGTCAATGGGTCGATCACTGGTACCGTGGGTATAAGAGGCCCACTAGGTATTCCCACTCTTGGGAGACAAGGAAGGTCATGTCGCAGTTGGAGGCAGACTGATCATTGATTTGTGGGAGCTGCCCTTGCACTGATTGAATTTTTCCCTTGATTTTACAAGAAACGGGTGAGCCTGCCTAGGATAGATTGTTAACAGAACTGGTGATTGATAAGGTAGGTGATGAGATCAGTAGAGGGGGATTAATTGTTTGCGGTGTCTGTTTCATCTGCTTTTGGGCGTGCGACTTGTCTGGAGTAGATAATGGATGTTGATAGAGCATTGGGTCTGGTCCCTTATCAACCATTGCTTGTTGGGGAGAGAAGCTGGCACCTTGGCCTAGAAGGTTCTCGGCGAAGTAACTGGAAAGTTGAGCGTTCAGAGGTTCCGGTCCTTGTCCTGAGTTACTGGAAAGGTGAGCGTTCAGAAGTTCTGGTCCTTGTCCTGAGCCTTCTTGCTGATTGGACTTTAGTGCTGGCACCGATAAAGCCCCAGTTATTGACCTAATTTGTTGAAGAGTGGGGATGCTGATTTGAGCAATGTGTGTACTTTCCACTGAGTTTTGTTGTAATGAGTTAGAGTAATCGTTAGTGATATCCTTTTGGAGGTTTTGTGGGGGATCCAATAGTCCCTGTTGTTTGGAATTGTCAACCTTGGTTGCACGAGATGACTCGGTGTCTTTGGTTGCTTGTTTGGATCCCAGGTAATCTTTGCTTTTGAGTTGTGGACTCATTTGAGATGTTCCTTTAGAGTGGATTTGGGCTACGGTATCCTTCGCTGCCAGTGAGTCTGGTTTCGTGATTTTGGCTGTTTGTAGCAAGTGGAAAGAGTGGTAGAAGAGTGGATTGCAGTCCTTCTATACTAGCGCTTTTAGACAATATTGCTGTTCCAGGGTCTTTTAGGAAGGAGAACTTTGTGTATAATTTTGGTTGGAATATACAGGGATTTTTCGTTTTCAGTGTTCCTTCCCCTTCTACCCCAATTAAGTCCTGGACCACCAGTCTTGCGCTCGTTGTGGTTTCTTTGTCCCTTAATTGTGCTGTGATTCTGTCATCCTTGGGCAAAAGGTTGTTGTTGTTATGAGTAGTGATGGAGTGCGAGCTGTTCAGGATTCCGGTTATCTTATCTTCCATTAAGCAACTTTGTATATCTTCATGTTTTTCGCTGTTTTGAGTGACTTCAAGTTTTTTGCGTTTTGTTTTGTGGCTTGCGTGGTCAAGATCCTGTGGGCTGCTGCCCCTAAGACATCTTGTGCCCTCGCTCTTCCGTTTAATTGGCTTGGATTGCGGTCTTGGTTTGGATTTTGATGGAGCTTTTCTTACTCTGCCAGATCTCATGTCTCCTGACTCCTAGTCTCGATGTTTAGTTCAGTTGATTCAGCCAATTCGATCAATTAGACCTTTGTTCTTGACCCTCAAAGTGGGAGGCGAAGTAGTTGGAGATGGAGAAAGATGGAAGAGAAAGTGGTATGGATGGCACAAGTTGCTGGCTGTAAAGCTACTGATGGTATACTCAAACTCTTCCCCTAATTCTTCTATGGGGTAAGACTGGTTACTAATTGCTGTTGAGAGAGCACGGATACGCTAGTGCACTTTTATCTGATGGACTTGTGAGGGCGCTGGTTGGAAGTCCCACCTTCTGCCCTCCCCCCTCTATAGAGGGTTTGTGAGGGGTCTGTTAGGTGCGCTCACTCACTTGCTCACATTGAATAGGGCTGGGGCAGCAGTTAGTACTGTTGGACCTGTTGCACCCACTCACAGAAGCCACTGTTTCTGCTGTTTGCTATTTGCAGCTGCTTTGACACACCGGAGTGGGGCGACATAGGGCGATAGACTGGATGGTTGGTTGGGAGGGGCAAAGCGGGACGGAGTAGCAAAATTGAGGCAAGTCGGAACCACTCTGCGCCGCACCGCTGCTGCACCCACCTTGCTCCAGTCTGTAATTAGGTGGTTAAGCGATTAGGCAGTCCGCGGCAAGCCAGTAGCACCAGTAAGCCCGAGTGGTGGAAAGGCGATGGCAGTACAGGCTAGCACTGCGACGCTGGCCTGGTTGAACCTTGGCCCTTTAGGCCTGCCTGCTTCCGTCCTTTCTTCCTCCTCGTCACAGGCCCCACAGGCTCCGCTTGTTGCCCCTGCCCCTGCCTCTGCCCCTGCTCTCAAGCTCCACGCTGCTCAGTCCTCGGTGCTGACACAGGCACAGGTGACTCACCCCTCTTTACAGCTCCTCGCAGCTACTTGCAGTACGCACAGAGCCAGTGCCGGTTTGACAGGGGCGGGGGAGGGGGGAGTGAGACTCGGCGGGACTCGTTGTGCTCAGCACTTGGTTGCCACCAAAGCACCACCACGACGACGACAGTATAGAGGTCAGGGGGCCGAGGATCAAAGACCGGCAGGCAGCAAGCGGTAACCGTCAGGCTGAGAGCAGGGAGCAGCAGTTCGGCGTCCTCCCTGCCTGCCTCCTTGCGCGCACAAGCTCAAGCTCAGGCCCAGGCTCAGGCTCCGGCTGATGCGAAAACACAGCAACTGGAACACTGAACAAGGACAAGTTATTACAGTGTCAAGCAGACTACAGCTTTCATTCAGGAGAACACAGTCTGCTTGACATATGGCCATCTTAAAGGCTTCAGTAGAGCTGAAGCAATAAAGCTACTTTCCGGGATGGCCATGGTGCTGCTGCTTGATTGATTGCAGCACCCCAAAAGTAATCAAGAACTTGGCAATGAATCATTAGTTGGAGACAAGAACCCTGGTTTACACTCAATGATGTTGGGGGTGGTAAAGAGCTCAAGCACTGATGTATGCATTTTTATGGAAAAAGAAAAACTAAGAAGTCCCTTTGGAGAAAACCAAATGATTAAACATTTTTAAGGAAAGACAATTTATGAAATAAAACAAAATAGAAAATTATAGGAAAGATTTTAAAGGAAAGATCATTTTAAGGTGAAGCCAAAAAATGATATTAAAATTGGATTTAGGGGTAGTGAAGTGTGTTTGGGTTCTGGGATGGGTAATAAGGGGATGTATGGGTGAGAGATCAGTGAAGTTCAGGTGTAGAAAGGGGTTTTTAGGATTCAGGGATGGATGGAGTGTAGGGGTGGTGAGAATTTTTTTTAGCACTCAGGAATGTTAGACGTTTAGTGGTGCTGAGCACTTTTTACAGTTCAGAGATGAATGGAGATTATGGATGTTGAAGAATATTTAGGGTTTCAGGGATGGGGGAGTGTAAGGGTGTTAAGGCATTTTGAGGGTTCATGAATGGGCGGAGTTTAGGGCTGGTACGGGGATTTCAAGTTTCTATGGTGGATAGAGTCTAGGAGTGGTGAGGTTTTTGTAGGGGTTAGTCTTGGCAGTATTTAGGGGTAATGAGGGATTTGAGGGATTGGGTTGGGCAGAGTTTAAGGGCAGAAAGAGTTTTAGGGTTCAGAATGGCTGATAATGGATGCTAAGGGTTCAGGGATGGTGTAATTTATGCATGGTGAGGGGCTTTTAGAGGAAAAAATGGATAATGCTTAGGGTTGTAAAGCGTCAGGGATGGATGGTGTTTAGAGGAGGTGAAGAGTCAATGAATTAAAAGCATCTGAAGTAACTGACAATGTAAACGATACAAATCTAAAGCACTGAAATAAATACCCTAGACAAAATGTTTCTGAAAGTAAGACTTTCAGTGTTTACACCTTAGGAAATAAGAATGCACAAGTACATTTTTGAAATAAGACATTTTGTGAGTTGGTTTCTTTGAAATGGTAAATACCATTCATCCAGTCAGTTTTCTTTGAAACACTTTAGGTGAAATGCAACAAGTGACACACTTGAACGGCGGACTGTTACTTCTGCACCTCACGTTAGTTTCAGATGTAGTAGAAATCCTGCGCAACAAGCCCCTGGACCAGCTGTCAAGTGATGCCTCTGTGGTTCAGATCCTAAATGAAGCAAGGGGTGGGTGTGCGCCAGGTAATGAAGTTCAGAGAATCAGTATGGCTGAGTGTATTGTTCCCATTTCGTGAGAATTAATCGATTGGAAATAAAGACTCTTTTGAAACTTTATACTGATTTTCTGGACTTCATTACCTGGCACACGCCCACCCCTTGCTTACTTTAGGTGAAATGGTTTCTCTGTAATGATATTCCATTAACCGCTTCCGTGCAGCGCCGATTCCGCCCCTGTGCTGGACATTCCAGAACAGGGTGCGGTCATGACGGAACCGTTCCGTCATCAGCACAGCTCAGCCGTGTGACTGATGACGGAACGGTTCCGTCACAAGCATCGAAGGGGTTAAACTGTTTTTCTATGAAATCATGTACAACCCTTAAGTACTCATGAGTAATGCTCATACTTAACACATATTAAGATAATATACAGAGGATCCTCCTTCAAGCTGCTTTGTTTCACCCAGAAGGCAAAAGACTGCTTACATCAAATTTGGTAGTAAGCTATATCTTGGTCCAGAAAAAGTGCTTTTTGTGATTTGGTGTAAATTTGTTCAAACGTTTTTGAGAAATTAAGGTTTCAAAACTTTGTTATATCTGGACGGTTGGGTTCACAGGAGGCTTGCGAGAGTCCCGTGATCATGCAGCTTCAAATATAGAGCAAACTTATTGGCCGAGGAATTTGTTTTCCCCATTGGTTACCTCGCTCCCATGGTAGCGAAAAGCTCCCATAAACTCCCAAAGGGAGCTCGTGCACTGATCTTAGGACATGGAGGCTTAGTCCCCACCTCCTGAAAATAAAAGAAAATAGGGTATAAATTGGCAGAGTAAGGGGACACAGACCCATGGAATGGAATTATGATTCGACTGCTAATAGTGCACCTTGTAGATTTTTTAATGCACAGTTTGCACCAGGTATAGCCATGGGTGTCGATTCACTAGAATGCCAGGGGTGGCAAAAGTGAAATTACATACCCTTTTACCTTAAGACAACACAGGAAATGACATCATATGACCCTTGACCCTAACATACATACTCACACTTTCTTACATACATTCCTATTTATTCACACTCACTTGCATTCACTTATAAATGCTGACACTTTGGTCTAGGTTTACTAAAATTTGACACCATGTCTCCATCACTTGTGTGATGTAAAGAAGGCGCTAAGTGATAAGGGAGGATTTACTATCTAATAGAAAGCCAGATTTGAGTTGAATATACCCCAAAGTACAGCAACATTGTGCTATGCGCTTTGCGTTATTTTTTGTTAATTGGGCATTCCATGGATGGTGCATGGGCGTTCTCATGGCGACCAAACATTGGTAGGGAGGAATTTGTGCCAAAATCTTATGACCCCTCGAGGCTGGAATAACAAGGAGACATTTTTTTATTTCTCCTATTTTTTCCAACTTTGCATATGTGCTGCATTGTACAGCACACAGCCTTAATGCACTGTTTTTGAACTGGAAGAGCCAATGGAGTGTGCATTGGCACGTGGATGCCAAAAGTGCACCAACGCACAGGGAGAGAAACCATGCACCATATCTTAATAGGCATGGTGTATTTTTTCTTTCTCCCTTTGGCGCAAGGCAGCCCAGCATCTTCGGTACAGCGTTGCCTTGGGTTAAAGAATAGTAAATCTGGGCCTCAATCCCACACAATCTCATTCACAACATGGCACTGACTGTTACACACTTTTACTCACATCCACACGCTTACACATACAGACATATGATCACACATACACACGCCTTCTCCCACATAAAAACACTCAGCCGCAAGCTCGCACATAACATATATTTACAAATGTTTTTATTTAACACAGCTGCCACCAAAGGTCCAGTTCAAGCTGTGTGCTCCAATTTTTATTACACTAATAGTTAATAATGGATTATTATTCACTATTCGTATAATGAAAAATGAGTTGAAAATATGGAGTGCAGAGCTTCTCTACTGTTCTGGGCACTGGTTTTTCCACCTCTGAGGCCAGGGGATGCAAAGGCAGTGCCAGAGGTCACAAAGGGCAAGCCAAGGGTCGCAGCTGCAATACCTGGCAACCCCTTAATGACCTCCATGAGTATATTCTTGTACAAGTAATCTCATTGTGCATCTAAATAGCACATATTTCCGATGTTTTGACACTGTGGCACAGGCCACACATTATGTCACATTCCCGGGTCCACAACTCAGAACTGCATGCCTACTAAATACCACACTTTGAGGTACCAGGTTATATCAGCTCTGCGATTAGAACATGGGACTGCAATGAACCAGGAATGAGCCCCTTAGAGCTTTGAAGTTTCGGCCACCACTTAGGTAAGTGGTCTGTGGCTATCAAGCCCATTGATCTAAATGAACCCTCAAACTGAGGACAAAGATCAATTTTGAGATTGTGTTACATGACAAAATACACCAAGCATGACATACTTTCTGAGAACTATTCTTGATCAGAATTGTGTGGAAGATAATTTGGTTCTTCATGTTGTGTCCATGCCAACAGCCACTGAATAATTGTGGTCCCACTCCTATGGAACGTTGGAGGACAGTACGAGGGATCCGTATAACAAGACGCAAGATTTGATGCACTTGATTAATGGGAGGTTTTGTACATTGCAGAGTTGCCTCTCTGTGGTCCACACATGGAGTTTGAGGATTCCTGTCAATGTGTCTGCAAGCGAACCTGTTCCAGGCATCACGTTTTAAATCCACAGAACTGCACCTGCGAATGTAAGGAGAGCCTTGAGAGCTGCTTCATCAAACAAAAAATATTTCACCCAGATACCTGCAGGTGAGTGTTCAAGCCTACCTTGAGGGTCAGTCTGTTACTAAATGATCTGTTTTAAAGGTGTTGCCCCATGCCTTTGGGGGTCTCTCCATGGAAGTAGTTAATTAAAAACATACAATGACCAACTTTATAACTCCTTCTATGTCAAATTACACTCTTTAAGGGTTGCGTACAGGAGCAATGTTTATAAGATCTGTTTTAGGTATCAACAATATTTGCAGCAGCCTCTGTCGGATAAGGCCTGGTCCTGGGGGCTTCAGATGGTGAAGGGTGCATCCCGTAATCATAGGCTTCGCTTCACACAATTCAATTATGTTTATCACACCCACCTCTCCCTCAACATATCAAGCGCATGTTCCAAGCACTATCCCCTGAGTGTCATCGATGTAAATTACTAAACGCTGGGTTGTACCACATCGTGTGGGCTGTCCGGCGCTATTCCTGGTCTGGCAAACAATTACTGTAAGGGTGGCTGAACTTGCAGTGCACAATCTTGTGCCCACACCTGAATCCTGCCTGCTGGGGATACGCCCCGGGCGAAAGGCGATATGCATCTTCACAGATTCATCGATCTTGCCTTTGTTTTATTTAAAAGACAGGTGGCAACGGAGTGCAAGGTGCCTGCCCCTCTTGATCTCCAGTGTTGACTAACCACACTACTAACGTGGACACGAGCGGAGGCCAACACCCTCAAGTTGCTTCGCATGAAGGGAGAGTAATATACTGGCGGGGAATGTTGGGAGACCTCTCTGCTTCATGTTGAACCAAATAAACTATGCACGTCCACCTTTAAATCACATCAGCACACTCCCACATAGGATCATGCCTACATGATAACAGATATGATGGCTGTCCCCAGAAGAATTTCACGGAACGTAGAGGCCTGTAAGAACTAACCAGCACACACACCATCCTGTCAATGTCACCATAAGGCCTGATCCCCTTTTGTATCGCTTTGTTCGCCCTAAGTTGGCAGGGTATGCTCAGACGTGAGTCCCTTGCTCACTTGGCCACTGGATTCAAGATAGCCTGGCTGATGAGGATTACGAATCCGAAACCGGTCCCAGGATGCTTGTTTCCGGTCCAGGGAAGACATGGCTTGGCAGTTCGGGCTGGACTGTTCCCATGAGGCACAGGGTCAGACTGATTTGCAAATGGCCATGTCTGAACTGGGGTGGCTGAGTGAGCTAAAGAATGGTGATGGATTAAACCCAGATCAGTTGACTGGGGGTGAGCGTTTGATTTGCTCAAACGCTCCGTCCATCATCCCCTTTTGTATCGCAATGTCACTATAAGGCCTGATCCCCACCGCTTTGCGCCACCGCAACCAACTCACACATGGGCCTCCTTTCCAACACCGACTGACTACCTCTCCTGTTCGAGCAACACCCCCGCAGGATGTGCCACATTGGGGAAAGGTTCTCCATGGCCAACATTCATCAGAAGACACGATATACTCCTATCCGGGCAGAGTCCAAAGCTTTCATGTTATAATGACATGTTTATGTGTTTGCTTATAATATTTTGAAACGAGCAGCACAACGTTAACTGCAATGTTAGAACATACAGATATTCTGTATGTGACATGTTGTAAGGTTTCACTGTGCTTGAAACTACACTTAATGATACTGTGATACCATGACTAAAAACATAATGACAATAATGCGCGCACAATTTTCTCATGAAACACTCGGTTTCTTCACCAAGTTCCAATTTCTTTCTTTCAATGTTCATACTCCACAACAAGAGTTTAATTCGATTCCATAAGTTCAAATCAACATTTCATCTGCTGGCATAATACATCACTTATGTCGCAATTCAATCAATTCTGTTCGCAATTGTTCATCTCTTACATGGAATAAGAGCAGATCCCTGACGAAGGGTCCGTTGTTGTTGACCCGAAATGCATTGGGTAGAGATGAACAATTGCAATCAGAATTGATTGAATTGCGACATAAGTGATGTATTATGCCAGCAGATGAAATGTTGATTTGAACTTATGGAATCGAATTAAACTCTTGTTGTGGAGTATGAACATTGAAAGAAAGAAATTGGAACTTGGTGAAGAAACCGAGTGTTTCATGAGAAAAATGTGCGCGCATTATTGTCGGGTAGGCAATCCTCCCCACACAATATATTGATATTGAAAGGCACGGACAGACGACGTGCGACTAATGAGCGCCTAAAATGAACATTGATTAATTGAACCAATAAACATAAGAAAACGTATGAGTGCACGGGGATAACAATAATTGCTAAAAACATAATGAAACACATGTAAAAAAAAGTATAAACATTAATATACTGCTCTCCATTGTGCCGGCTGTATGTTACCATTTGTCAGCCAAAATATTAACCTTCAGAAATGTTGTATCCTCTATATTATTTACCACTAAACTACCAGGTAAGTATATATAGATAAGAATACGTTTATGACATTAAGTATATTTAGATACATTTAATTTTCTTAACTCCATATCTACTTACCGTAACAATTGGTGATAACCAATAATGTGGAAGAGGTATTTTTGTAGGTCAATATTTTGACCAAGACAGAGTAAGCCCACTACAGTTACACATTTATTTATTTATTTATTTATTTATTTATGCGATGTTATATAGCACAGACATTACAAAAAGGTGGCAGAGTGCCCTTCAAGAAAAAATAGATTGTTACCGTAGGACTAGCATTATATGGTTATGCAAAGTCCTTACTATGAAACATGCCGTTATATAAGGTTAGTATCAACAAGTAAAGAGCGAGGATTAAAAGGAGCACATCCTTTTCCCCAAAGTAATCAGTTTCAACAATGGAGATGGGCCCTCTCAAACTCAACTGCATCCAAAAGCAATATTACTAAAAAACCATTAGGTTTTTAAGAAGAACCCTGACCCACCAACGTAGTTGGTGGCTTGCTTCAACATTGGGTTCCCACCTAGGGTGCCAAATGTATCCTAGGTGTGCTACAACTCCTGTTTACAGCGGAGCAAGTTTTTTGTTGTGAAAGTCAATGAAAAAGGGGAATTTTAAAATTGTCTCCAGGATCCCCGTCCTAACCAGGAGGAATTTTAATAGCGGGGCCCTTGGGCAAGGTTAAAAACGAAATGCGGATGTCTAAGAGATACAATTGATCGTATACATCCTTTGGTTGGTCTACATGTTTCAGCCACTATCATATAAATTCCAAGGCTTTATTCAGGACCAGAAGTGAAAAGGCCATAAATATGCGGTCTCAGTGCAGTGGTTTTTACCAGTACACTGTATCTGTAAGAGAAAATGGTACAATAGTTACCGTAGCATAAAAGTGATGAAATGCAGTGTGTGATATAATACTCCCTCTTTGTGTCACCTTCACCATAAAATATTAATGCAAAAAGACACTGTATTCCTGCATGGCACCCATGTAGTATTACTCGTCAAGGGTATCTGATAACTTGTGCCTCTTGTGTGTTAGCAATCAAAACCGTGCAAAATGCACCACATTCATTAATTTGGGAATACGTATTTCTCATAAAGCATACTTAGGTAAAGTATATGTGGTAAATCAATGTTTGTACCAGCAAAGGTACTCTACAGTGTATGGATCATGAGGGTCACAACTCTCATGTGAGTCTTTCCCCTCCTTTCAAATCTCATTGTGTGTGATCACTAAGTTATTCGTTAAAAGTTAAACAAACATTTGCAATGCAATAGGTCTCACATTAGGAAAGTTTGAGCTATTGGTATTTTAAATGACACATTTTTTACTTATGTGTTGTTTTTTGAAAGTAGCGAAGTTAATAGCTTTGTCATTTACAATGCCAATAGTTATAACTTTCACAAATGTGACACCTATAGCATTTGTAATGCAATATGTGTTGTATTTACGTGACTTAGATGTATTGATATTACAAATAACAATGGCTTTTAATTTTTTTTAATAATTAATACTTAAATAAAAGTTATTGTAATTTATAATGGCAGTAGCTTAAACTTTTGTAAATCACTTTTGTGAAGATTATGTTCAGTGTATTTTATTGTGACGAAAATCCAAAAACAGAAGTGAAATATTCACATCTTTTTGTGACATTTTTAATAAAGCTTGAAACATTGAGAGAACATATTTGAACCAGTTGTTGAATGGTTGCACAGATTGATGCTGTGGTGGCGCTGAGTGATGTTGTGGTGGCGACGAGTGATGCTGTGGTGATGCTGAGGGATGGTGTGGTGGTGCGATAGATAGATTGAGTGCGATAGAAGGAGGGCGATAGATAGATAGATAGAGGGAGGGCGATAGAGGGAGGGTGATAGATAGAGTGTGGGCGATAGATAGATAGATAGATAGATAGATAGATAGATAGATAGATAGATAGATAGATAGATAGATAGATAGATAGATAGATAGATAGAGTGAGGGCGATAGATAGATAGATAGAGTGAGGGTGACAGATAGCTAGACAGATGGAGTGAGGGCGATAGATAGATAGATAGATAGATAGATAGATAGATAGATAGATAGATAGATAGATAGATAGATAGATAGATAGATAGATAGATAGATAGATAGATAGATAGGGTGAGGGCGATAGATAGAGTGAGGGCGATAGATAGAGTGAGGGCGATAGATAGATAGATAGATAGATAGATAGATAGATAGATAGATAGATAGATAGATAGATAGATTATGTAGCATATAATTATGTGACACTGAGTGGTATTGTGTGGAGTGTGTGTTGCATTCAGTAGAGTGTAATTATGTAGTGTGTAATTATGTGGCACTGAGAGGTATTTGGAGTGTATGTTGCATTGAGTGCAGTGTAATTATGCGGCTTGTAATTATGTGGCACTGATGGTATTTGGAGTATATGTTGCATTGAGTGGAGTGTAATTATATTCACTGCGGAGCCGCGTTCGGGGGCACATGGACTTTGCTACTGCTGTAATCCGAGCCATTGGGCCAGCCTGACCCCCAACGTTCTTGAAGGCTCTTGGGGCATTGTACCTAAGACAAAAATTTACTTGCATATTGGCGTAACTTTATTCAATTAGTAGGAACATTATAGTACTACTATTCACTTCTGTATAAATACACTTTTTTGATTAAATAAACGTGAGTAAGGTGGGGTGTGGTGTACCCTGTCCTGAAGAAGGAGTTGATCTCTGAAACATGTTGACGCACCCAAAGAGGTACTGTGCCTAATATCACATCATTACCTCATCCTGCACCCTTTTTTAATAGTACCAGCCCGGGGGCTCATTAAATTAATTCTGACTTACCCCACGAGCCAGGTACTTTTTAAACATTCACTTACTCACATTACCTCACCACATACTCACACCCAATCCCCACATGCACCACGCATAGTAAAATTATCAGTGCTCCCGCGTAGCCGTAGGTCGTAGCACGCTGCATCCCGTAGAGTGGTGCGAAGACCCCAATGATGAAGCATGACACCAAGGGTTCTTTTGGTGTGTGAGGGGTATTTTAAAAACACTATGTGCTCCCCACTATTGTAGGGAACACTTCACCTCATTTGGTGGATTCTTGTTGTTTGCATATATAGTGTATGTTGTATTCAGTAGAGTGTAACTGTGTGGCGTTTAATTATGTGGCAATGAGTGGTATTTGGAGTGTATGTTGCATTGAGTGCTGTGTAATTATGTGGCATGTAATTATGTGGCACTGAGTGGTATTTGGAGTGTATGTTGCGTTGAGAGCAGTGTTATTATTTAGCATATAATTATGTGGCACTGAGTGGTATTGTGTGGAGTGTGTGTTGCATTTATATGGTGTGTATTTATGTGGCACTGAGTGGTATTTGGAGTGTATGTTGCATTGAGTGCAGTGTAATTATGTTGCAAATAACTATGTGGCACTGAGTGGTAATTGGAGTGTATGTTGCATTGAGTGCAGTGTAATTATGTGGCGTGTAATTATGTGGCACTGAGTGGTATTTAGAGTGTATGTTGCATTGAGTGCAGTGTAATTATGTGGCGTGTAATTATGTGGCACTGAGTGGTATTTGGAGTGTATGTTGCATTGAGTGCTGTGTAATGATGTGGCGGGAAATTATGTCGCACTGAGTGGTATTCGGAGTGTCTGTTGCATTGAGTGCAGTGTAATTATGTGGAGTGTAATTATGTGGCACTGAGTGGTATTTGGAGTATATGTTACATTGAGTGCAGTGTAATTATATTCACTGCGGAGCCGCGTTCGGGGGCACAAGGACTTTGCTACTGCTGTAATCCGAGCCATTGGGCCAGCCTGACCCCCAACGTTCTTGAAGGCTCTTGGGGCATTGTACCTAAGACAAAAAGTTACTTGCATATTGGCGTAACTTTATTCAATTAGTAGGAACATTATAGTACTACTATTCACTTCTGTATAAATACACTTTTTTGATTAAATAAACGTGAGTAAGGTGGGGTGTGGTGTACCCTGTCCTGAAGAAAGAGTTGATCTCTGAAACATGTTGACGCACCCAAAGAGGTACTGTGCCTAATATCACATCATTACCTCATCCTGCACCCTTTTTTAACAGTACCAGCCCGGGGGCTCATTAAATTAATTCTGACTTACCCCACGAGCCAGGTACTTTTTAAACATTCACTTACTCACATTACCTCACCACATACTCACACCCAATCCCCACATGCACCACGCATAGTAAAATTATCAGTGCTCCCGCGTAGCCGTAGGTCGTAGCACGCCGCATCCCGTAGAGGGGTGCGAAGACCCCAATGATGAAGCATGACACCAAGGGTCCTTTTGGTGTGTGAGGGGTATTTTAAAAACACTATGTGCTCCCCACCATTGTAGGGAACACTTCACCTCATTTGGTGGATTCTTGTTGTTTGCATATATAGTGTATGTTGTATTCAGTAGAGTGTAACTGTGTGGCGTTTAATTGTGTGGCAATGAGTGGTATTTGGAGTGTATGTTGCATTGAGTGCTGTGTAATTATGTGGCATGTAATTATGTGGCACTGAGTGGTATTTGGAGTGTATGTTGCGTTGAGAGCAGTGTTATTATTTAGCATATAATTATGTGGCACTGAGTGGTATTGTGTGGAGTGTGTGTTGCATTTATATGGTGTGTATTTATGTGGCACTGAGTGGTATTTGGAGTTTATGTTGCATTGAGTGCAGTGTAATTATGTTGCAAATAACTATGTGGCACTGAGTGGTAATTGGAGTGTATGTTGCATTGAGTGCAGTGTAATTATGTGGAGTGTAATCATGTGGCACTGAGTTGTATTTGGAGTGTATGTTGCATTGAGTGCAGTGTAATTATGTGGCGTGTAATTATGTGGCACTGAGTGGTATTTGGAGTGTATGTTGCATTGAGTGCTGTGTAATGATGGGGCGGGAAATTATGTCGCACTGAGTGGTATTCGGAGTGTATGTTGCATTGAGTGCAGTATAATTATGTGGCGTGTAATTATGTGGCACTGAGTGGTATTTGGAGTGTATGTTGCATTGAGTGCTGTGTAATTATGTGGCATGTAATTATGTGGCACTGAGTGGTATTTGGAGTGTATGTTGCGTTGAGAGCAGTGTTATTATTTAGCATATAATTATGTGGCACTGAGTGGTATTGTGTGGAGTGTGTGTTGCATTTATATGGTGTGTATTTATGTGGCACTGAGTGGTATTTGGAGTGTATGTTGCATTGAGTGCAGTGTAATTATGTTGCAAATAACTATGTGGCACTGAGTGGTAATTGGAGTGTATGTTGCATTGAGTGCAGTGTAATTATGTGGCGTGTAATTATGTGGCACTGAGTGGTATTTAGAGTGTATGTTGCATTGAGTGCAGTGTAAGTATGTGGAGTGTAATCATGTGGCACTGAGTTGTATTTGGAGTGTATGTTGCATTGAGTGCAGTGTAATTATGTGGCGTGTAATTATGTGGCACTAAGTGGTATTTGGAGTGTATGTTGCATTGAGTGCTGTGTAATGATGGGGCGGGAAATTATGTCGCACTGAGTGGTATTCGGAGTGTATGTTGCATTGAGTGCAGTATAATTATGTGGCGTGTACTTATGTGGCACTGAGTGGTATTTGGAGTGTATGTTGCATTGAGTGCAGTGTAATTATGTGGCTTGTAATTATGTGGCACTGAGTGGTATTTGGAGTATATGTTGCATTGAGTGGCATGTAATTATGTGGCACTTAGTGGTATTTGCAGTGTATGTTGCGGTGAGCGTTTGTAAAAGAGAGAAGGAGGATCTAGGAATCCTGAGTCTAGGTATGAATTCCTTAGCGTCTTGGAGGATTGTTGCTCAAGGCTCTGGACCTCCCCAGCCTCAAGAGAAACAAGTGAACAGAAAAGTTGCATTGAGCGCAGTATAATTATGTAGTATATAATTATGTGGCACTGATTCGTATTGTGTGGAGTCTATGTTGTATGCAGTAGAGTGTAATTGTGTGGCGTGTAATTATGTGGCACTGAGTGGTATTGTTTGAAGTGTACGTTGCATTGAGTGCAGTGTAATTATGTTGCATATAATTATGTCAAAAAACACAAGGGGGAGGTAGAGCAATTAGTAGGATTCGCGCTCCACAATGGTACTTAAGTAAACAAAAGAAATCCACCAGTCAGAGGGAAAGGGGGAGTGATCAATGAAGTATTGAAGCACTCAGTGTTTTATAAAATACCCCTCACACACCAAAAGGCCCCTTGGTGTCATGCTTCATCATCGGGGTCTTCGCACCCCTCTATCGGGATGCGGCGTGCTGCGACCTACGGCTACGCGGGAGCACTAATAGTCTTGGCAATGTGTGGTGTAAGTGTGTGGGGTATGTTTTTAAGTGAGTGGGGGGGTTTTGGTGAAAAAGTTAAAAAGTACCTGGCACTAGAGTATAAAAAGAAAAACAATTTTATTCTGAACTCTGGCTGGTACTGTTAAAAGAAGTGCAGGGCGAGGTCGAATCTGTTATATTAATGAACAGGACCTCTGGTGTGCATTGTTGTCGACATGTTTCGGAGACCAGCTCCTTCCTCAGGACGGGGGCACAACCTCCCCTCCCTACTCACGTCTTAGGTTATATACAAAAATGTGTATTTACAGAAAAGTGAATTTTTAGATATAGGCTAAGTGTGCCTACAGCGGTCTGCTACAAGCACAATGACCTGTAGAAAGACAAAAATAACACCTAATGGTTACCCATGTAGCGGGTAGTTCACGCAGGTGCAGTCACCTGGAACCTCACCATTTGCTTATTAGTAAGCCTGTTGAAAAAAGGGACTCACAACACATACAACATAAAACACATAGTATAGTAGGGTTTATTGTGAATTGTTTTCATACTTGTGAAGCTTGTTTGTAGGCTTCATGAGCAAGATAGGAATGTCGGGGTGTTGCTCCAATGGCTATCTGTAGTGAAGAATAATGCAGCTTTAATAGTTCATTCTATCTCACTTACTTTAGTAGGAGAGTACAGGTGATCGTTGTACACCAGTTGTTTAGTATTATACTCACAAGTACAGGACGCTCTGATCGCCGCCTTACCCCTCACGCTGCTCCGCTGGTTTGGAGTCTGGCTCGGGTCATGGTTATTTATACCCCGTTTTTAATTGGGCGGAAGCGATTGTGTATCCATGTATGGTTTTTCGCCACTAATGACGTGTCCATGTATGGAGCATCCGCTTTTCAACTATACAGGGCTATCGTATGTAATTGACGCGTTTGCACGGGATCAGTGTCTGCATTCCGGGCATGCGCACCGTTCTGTGCGCACGCGTGTTTGAAAAGCAAAGCGTTCGTTGCTGTCGCATGCGCATTGTGCCCACGTGCGTCTAACTGACTATCTCCGAACGCGTGTCAGTTCTGAGCGTGCGCACCGCTGTTGCATCGTTCTTGTGCGCACGCGTACTATGGAACAATGCGTCCGTTCCTGACGCATGCGCATAGTGTCAGTTCTATAACAAATCCATTGGTATTATGAGAATACACAACTATGGGCTGTTCCAGTTGTTAATGCGGATAATAAAAATATTTCAAATCCCTCATGTTAGTGTGTACTTTTGTCGAGTGGTGTTTACAATGGATATGATGTTTAACTGACTTTGGTCGATCATTATGCGTGAGCATTGGTCGCTACAGTTATCTGGACAAATAAATCAAGGGTCCTTTGTTTGCCTATTATGATGTATATTACGTTGATAGTTGATTCCAGGGTACATCATCGTTGAGCCCATTTAGATGGGTACCCAGTCTGAACACCCAACGTTGTTCCTTTTGGAAAAGGCCGACATCAGAGGGTAATTGTTCAATGACCGTCCATTTTAAATCATTGACGCAGTGTTGGGCAGTCAGAAAATGCGTTGCCATTTTTGTTGTGCTTTTCTTACATCGCACGTTGCTTTTATGTTCATTCATTCGCGTTTTTATGGCTCTTGTGGTCATTCCCACATATTCCAGGTTACATGGGCACTTTATGAGGTAGATTACGTTTTTGGAATTACAGTTCGAGAATCTCCTTTGCTCCCATGTAGTTCCATTGCGAAAGGTGAGTCTCGTGCTTTTTTCTGTCAAATGGTTCACCAGACACACAGTCAATCTGTACCGTGTGACCACTGGATTTAATTTTCCAAACAAGTTTATTTTTCTTTTTTACATTTATCAGCAATTTTTTGAAACACAAGCACAAACAAAACCACTGTCAATTCAAAAGGTTCATATATACAGTATCTACAAATGCACACATTTACAAATTTACAACAAAGAAGCAAACAAAAGATTGGTTAGACACACCAAAAGACAATCACAAATGTATAATAATTCAAATAAATTGCAATTATATACAGTGCAGAGATTAATCCATAAGCGAACAAACGGGAACCAGTCCTAGAGATTGAAAAAACCAAGTGACAGGCGGGGTTGAGATCAAAAACAAGCCTGCCTGTCAACGAAAGCCTGTGGTGTAATGTTAAATAGGGTTGCAAGGCTAGGATACAGAGTGGTGGTATGATTTACATCCTAGCGGCACCCTTTGTTGTAGCCACAGGGTGGTATTGTCGACGCGTTTCGAACCTAAGTATTCAAGGTTCTCTTCAGGACAGGGACTGGGAAACAGATTCTGCACGCGGGCACAAAGGTTGCCGTGGCGTAGGTATGTCGTGTTCACACCTGCAATAGGCGCAGAGCAGGACTTAAGGCGTGGTGTCAGGCTTCAGAAGCTTGCAGGTATCAGGGCGGCTCACATTATTTTGCGCGTGTAGGTCTGGCTATGCAGACCACAGGGAGGGAAGCGGCCGGTCACTGGCCTCAGTTCAGGCCGGCAGTTAAAGTTGGCCCGTTTTCTGAATGAAGTAATCAAGCCACAGAAGGTCCGTGTTGCTCACTCTCTCCCAGGAACAAGCTGTCTGTAGGTGGAGCGCCGGGACACCAGTGGGTGTTTTGAATTCAAAAAAGAAAAATAAACTTGTTTGGAAAATTAAATCCAGTGGTCACACGGTACAGATTGACTGTGTGTCTGGTGAATTGTTTCACGAATAATCCTGTCCAGCCACCCTGTTCTGTTTTTCCTATTGTTGAGATCCGGGTTGGTCAGATGTAGGATCCAATACCTTTACTGTTTCACAGTTTTTCTGTCAAATGGCAGCTGCTGCAGTTTCCGCAGGGAAAGTGACCTTGGACGCCTATAGATGGTTGTAAGGCTATTGTGGTTGGTTTTGGTCTGGTGTGTACCAATATGTCTCTAAGGTTGCGTCCCCTGCGATGCGCAAACATTGGTTTTTCCAGATCTAGCTCACCACATGTTAGTATTCTCCAATGTTTATTTACAATTTTGGACACTTCATTTGACATGGTGTTGTAAGTTGTTACACAGATTGGTTGTTTGTTCTCTGAGGGTTCCTTGATTCGTTCCTCCAGCAATGCTTCTCTGTTATTGTTTTTTGCCCTCTTCATTGCTTTGTCAATGATTCTTTTGGGATACTCTCGTTGTTTGAGTTTTTCTTTCAGGTCATTCGCCTGCTGTTTAAATTCAGACATCTCTGTGCAGTTGCGCCGTAGGCGTAAAAACTGTCCATATGGCAGGTTTTCCCTTAGGTGCCTAGGGTGAAAACTGTCAAACCTCAACAGGCAATTTCTAGAGGTAGGTTTAAAATGAATAGTGGTTTTTAACACCCCTTCGTCTGCATAAATGTTTAGGTCCAAAAAAAACAATGTTTTGTCTGAAATGGTGCTCGTGAATTTCAGGAAGGCATTCTGGTTATTCAACCATTCCTGAAAATTCTCAGCTGATTGTCGATCACCTTCCCAGATGACCAGGACGTCATCAATATACCTCCTCCAGCATTTTATATTTGACCTGTATGGATTCTGATGATGGAGAATCTTGCTGGTGTCAAGATGGTGCACGTAGAGTCCAGCCAGGCTCGGAGCAAATGTGCTTCCCATGCTGGTCCCGTGGCACTGTTGGTAAATCGTGGTTTTGTACTGGAAAAAGTTTTTTTGCAAAGCCAGAGAGATGCATTCTAGAACCAATCCACGTGGTGTCTGGTATTTCCATGGTGTGGAAAAAAGAACCTCCTCGATAATCACCAATGTTTCATCATGAGGAAGGCTGGTGTAGAGGCTTTCCACATCAAGGGACATCAGAAGTTGGGTTTTAGGGTCAAATGTTGTTTCTTGCAATAGTTGTAACACAGCCTTTGTGTCCTTTAGGTAGGTGTTTGTAGATTGTACTAAAGGTCGCAGAAAGGCATCAGCGAATCTCGACAGTGGTTCTAGAATTGAGCCAATTCCTGATACTATCGGTCTTCCCGGGGGGTTGGTAAGATCCTTGTGGATTTTTGGTATACAGTAAAAATATGGGATGCGTGGCTTTTTCTGCTCCAGGAATTCTCCTTCCTTCTTACTCAACCAATCATGTGTTAGGCCTTCTTCAATCATACCCCCGATTCTTGTCCTGAGATTTTCCGTGGGGTCCTGTTGTAGGACCATGTAGTTACGTCTATCTGACAGGAGTCTCATGCACTCATTATCGTAATCCTCGATTGACTGTAACACTATAGCTCCCCCCTTATCTGCTGGTTTTACAACTATACTAGTATCTCCAGATAGGGTTTTTAGGGCAAGTTGCTCTTCCTTTGTCGTGTTGTGAAAAGTTCGTGTGGAGGACACATCCAATTGGTTGACCTCTGTCATAACGGCCTTTTCAAATGCAAGTAGCTCAATAGGAAGTACTGAGTCAGGAAGCGTGAAGGTAGATTTTGGTCTAAGACCTGTGTCTGTTGTCAAGGCTTGTGATGGTTTATCTGTAAAAAAAGCTTGTAGTTTCAATTTTCGTACAAATTCCTGTATTTCAATGTTCACCTTGAAGATGTCTGGTCTTTGTGTTGGCACGAAACCCAAGCCTTTATTTAGTACCTGTTGTTGTATTTTCGTCAGTGGTTTAGAAGTTAAATTCACAACTAGGTCCCTCTCTGGTTGCTGGTTGATGCTTGGTTGGGCAAGGAGCCTGTCATGCTCCTGGTTTGCCGGGGGTTCTCTTGATCTTTCTCCTCCCATGTGACGTTGTTGCCTTTCCGGTTCCTTCCCCGTGTCCCTGGGCGGGAGCCTAAAAACGGTTGCGGACCATAGAAGCCTCCATTAAAGTCTTGGTTCCATTGTGGATAGCCCTGAGCATCAGTAGGAGGGTTGAACTGGAATGGCTGGAATGGTGTCTGTCCCATGTATTGGGGATACTGGGGTGGGTATCCTCTCCACCCTCGTTGTCTTGGGAACTGTTGTCGCCTTTGCCTCCAGCCGCCTCTATTCGTGCGATTCCTTTTCCCACCGCTGGAATTTGAGCTGGCTGAACTTATATCTGACCCATCACTATCTGTGTCATTATTCTTGTTCATGGATACATAGTCGGCCTTAGTGTATGGATAAGCTCCTTCAGGTGTGAATTTATCTTTATCTTTGCTCAATTTATTGAGTTTGCTCTGCTTCAAAGTGAATTCAAATTCTGTCATTTGTTGGTTGAGCTCATCTAATCTGGTCTTGAGGTCCTCGGTTGACATATACGTGTTTAGTTTTACCTCGATCTTTCCAATTTCAATTTTTAGCTCTTGTGTGATTCTAGTTGCCGTTTTTATAATTAGGACCAACCAGTCCCTGGTACAGTGCCATGAGATTAATGACCACTCCTTCTTGAACTGCATGTCTGTCTGGAAGATGAAGGGTTCGTTTTTAACGATCAAGCCAGGTGGTCCCATCTTGTTCCTTAGGTATTCCGTCATTATCAGACCATGTAGAGCTGCCTTTATTTGGTTGCGTCTCAATTTTACCAATTCGGTCTGCAGACCGCTGTAGGCACACTTAGCCTATATCTAAAAATTCACTTTTCTGTAAATACACATTTTTGTATATAACCTAAGACGTGAGTAGGGAGAGAGGTTGTGCCTCCGTCCTGAGGAAGGAGCTGGTCTCCGAAACATGTCGACAACAATGCACACCAGAGGTCCTGTTCATTAATATAACAGATTCGACCTCGCCCTGCACTTCTTTTAACAGTACCAGCCAGAGTTCAGAATAAAATTGTTTTTCTTTTTATACTCTAGTGCCAGGTACTTTTTAACTTTTTCACCAAAACCCCCCCACTCACTTAAAAACATACCCCACACACTTATACCACACATAGCCAAGACTATTAGTGCTCCCGCGTAGCCGTAGGTCGCAGCACGCCGCATCCCGATAGAGGGGTGCGAAGACCCCGATGATGAAGCATGACACCAAGGGGCCTTTTGGTGTGTGAGGGGTATTTTATAAAACACTGAGTGCTTCAATACTTCATTGATCACTCCCCCTTTCCCTCTGACTGGTGGATTTCTTTTGTTTACTTAAGTACCATTGTGGAGCGCGAATCCTACTAATTGCTCTACCTCCCCCTTGTGTTTTTTGACATAGTCTAGGCAGCGTGCAGCTGCGGGAGTTATACTCTCTTACTCTTTTCACAACACATAATCACATATACTAGGTTATTGTAGACCACAGCGGTCGCAAAAGATGGAGGACGAACATGGCCTAACCTTTGGCGAGGATGAAATCGACAGAATCCTGACTGCAGTAAACCCTTTTGAGGGACTCAGCAACCCAGAAACCGGCCCAAACATTAATGACTGGAACGAATTGGTAAAATTGAGACGCAACCAAATAAAGGCAGCTCTACATGGTCTGATAATGACGGAATACCTAAGGAACAAGATGGGACCACCTGGCTTGATCGTTAAAAACGAACCCTTCATCTTCCAGACAGACATGCAGTTCAAGAAGGAGTGGTCATTAATCTCATGGCACTGTACCAGGGACTGGTTGGTCCTAATTATAAAAACGGCAACTAGAATCACACAAGAGCTAAAAATTGAAATTGGAAAGATCGAGGTAAAACTAAACACGTATATGTCAACCGAGGACCTTAAGACCAGATTAGATGAGCTCAACCAACAAATGACAGAATTTGAATTCACTTTGAAGCAGAGCAAACTCAATAAATTGAGCAAAGATAAAGATAAATTCACACCTGAAGGAGCTTATCCATACACTAAGGCCGACTATGTATCCATGAACAAGAATAATGACACAGATAGTGATGGGTCAGATATAAGTTCAGCCAGCTCAAATTCCAGCGGTGGGAAAAGGAATCGCACGAATAGAGGCGGCTGGAGGCAAAGGCGACAACAGTTCCCAAGACAACGAGGGTGGAGAGGATACCCACCCCAGTATCCCCAATACATGGGACAGACACCATTCCAGCCATTCCAGTTCAACCCTCCAACTGATGCTCAGGGCTATCCACAATGGAACCAAGACTTTAATGGAGGCTTCTATGGTCCGCAACCTTTTTTAGGCTCCCGCCCAGGGACACGGGGAAGGAACCGGAAAGGCAACAACGTCACATGGGAGGAGAAAGATCAAGAGAACCCCCGGCAAACCAGGAGCATGACAGGCTCCTTGCCCAACCAAGCATCAACCAGCAACCAGAGAGGGACCTAGTTGTGAATTTAACTTCTAAACCACTGATGAAAATACAACAACAGGTACTAAATAAAGGCTTGGGTTTCGTGCCAACACAAAGACCAGACATCTTCAAGGTGAACATTGAAATACAGGAATTTGTACGAAAATTGAAACTACAAGCTTTTTTTACAGATAAACCATCACAAGCCTTGACAACAGACACAGGTCTTAGACCAAAATCTACCTTCACGCCTCCTGACTCAGTACTTCCTATTGAGCTACTTGCATTTGAAAAGGCCGTTATGACAGAGGTCAACCAATTGGATGTGTCCTCCACACGAACTTTTCACAACACGACAAAGGAAGAGCAACTTGCCCTAAAAACCCTATCTGGAGATACTAGTATAGTTGTAAAACCAGCAGATAAGGGGGGAGCTATAGTGTTACAGTCAATCGAGGATTACGATAATGAGTGCATGAGACTCCTGTCAGATAGACGTAAGTACATGGTCCTACAACAGGACCCCACGGAAAATCTCAGGACAAGAATCGGGGGTATGATTGAAGAAGGCCTAACACATGATTGGTTGAGTAAGAAGGAAGGAGAATTCCTGGAGCAGAAAAAGCCACGCATCCCATATTTTTACTCTATACCAAAAATCCACAAGGATCTTACCAACCCCCCGGGAAGACCGATAGTATCAGGAATTGGCTCAATTCTAGAACCACTGTCGAGATTCGCTGATGCCTTTCTGCGACCTTTAGTACAATCTACAAACACCTACCTAAAGGACACAAAGGCTGTGTTACAACTATTGCAAGAAACAACATTTGACCCTAAAACCCAACTTCTGATGTCCCTTGATGTGGAAAGCCTCTACACCAGCCTTCCTCATGATGAAACATTGGTGATTATCGAGGAGGTTCTTTTTTCCACACCATGGAAATACCAGACACCACGTGGATTGGTTCTAGAATGCATCTCTCTGGCTTTGCAAAAAAACTTTTTCCAGTACAAAACCACGATTTACCAACAGTGCCACGGGACCAGCATGGGAAGCACATTTGCTCCGAGCCTGGCTGGACTCTACGTGCACCATCTTGAGACCAGCAAGATTCTCCATAATCAGAATCCATACAGGTCAAATATAAAATGCTGGAGGAGGTATATTGATGACGTCCTGGTCATCTGGGAAGGTGATCGACAATCAGCTGAGAATTTTCAGGAATGGTTGAATAACCAGAATGCCTTCCTGAAATTCACGAGCACCATTTCAGACAAAACATTGGTTTTTCTGGACCTAAACATTTATGCAGACGAAGGGGTGTTAAAAACCACTACTCATTTTAAACCTACCTCTAGAAATTGCCTGTTGAGGTTTGACAGTTTTCACCCTAGGCACCTAAGGGAAAACCTGCCATATGGACAGTTTTTACGCCTAAGGCGCAACTGCACAGAGATGTCTGAATTTAAACAGCAGGCAAATGACCTGAAAGAAAAACTCAAACAACGAGAGTATCCCAAAAGAATCATTGACAAAGCAATGAAGAGGGCAAAAAACAATAACAGAGAAGCATTGCTGGAGGAACAAATCAAGGAACCCTCAGAGAACAAACGACCAATCTGTGTAACAACTTACAACACCATGTCAAATGAAGTGTCCAAAATTGTAAATAAACATTGGAGAATACTAACATGTGGTGAGCTAGATCTGGAAAAACCAATGTTTGCGCATCGCAGGGGACGCAACCTTAGAGACATATTGGTACACACCAGACCAAAACCAACCACAATAGCCTTACAACCATCTATAGGCGTCCAAGGTCACTTTCCCTGCGGAAACTGCAGCAGCTGCCATTTGACAGAAAAAAGCACGAGACTCACCTTTCGCAATGGAACTACATGGGAGCAAAGGAGATTCTCGAACTGTAATTCCAAAAACGTAATCTACCTCATAAAGTGCCCATGTAACCTGGAATATGTGGGAATGACCACAAGAGCCATAAAAACGCGAATGAATGAACATAAAAGCAACGTGCGATGTAAGAAAAGCACAACAAAAATGGCAACGCATTTTCTGACTGCCCAACACTGCGTCAATGATTTAAAATGGACGGTCATTGAACAATTACCCTCTGATGTCGGCCTTTTCCAAAAGGAACAACGTTGGGTGTTCAGACTGGGTACCCATCTAAATGGGCTCAACGATGATGTACCCTGGAATCAACTATCAACGTAATATACATCATAATAGGCAAACAAAGGACCCTTGATTTATTTGTCCAGATAACTGTAGCGACCAATGCTCACGCATAATGATCGACCAAAGTCAGTTAAACATCATATCCATTGTAAACACCACTCGACAAAAGTACACACTAACATGAGGGATTTGAAATATTTTTATTATCCGCATTAACAACTGGAACAGCCCATAGTTGTGTATTCTCATAATACCAATGGATTTGTTATAGAACTGACACAAGCGCGCTGAAGACAGTCAGCTAGACGCGCGTGTGCACTATGCGCATGCGTCAGGAACGGACGCATTGTTCCATAGTACGCGTGCGCACAAGAACGATGCAACAGCGGTGCGCACGCTCGGAACTGACACGCGTTCGGAGATTATTATTATTATTATTATTATGAGTTTTATATAGCGCCTGGTAACCATTAGGCATCCCCGCGCTCACCAGAGAATGAAACTACCAGAATAGTGCGGAAGTTAAGCAGAGAACAAAAAAGTTTTAAAAAGTTTGCGGAACCGAAGAAGACTAGCTTCCGAACGTAGATGTAGGGGAAGAGAGTTCCACAGGGTGGCCACATTTATAGAAAACCTTCTGCCACCAGTTCTTGCCTTCTTCACCCTCCCTACCTGCAGAAGATGTTGGTGGTCAGATCGGAGAGAGCGGGGGGCCTTATAAGGCTGAACCATCTCCCCCAGAATAGGTTGACCTACCCCCTGCAGGACTTTATGAGCGATACAGAGTGACTTAAACTTCACCCTGTCCCTCACAGGGAGCCAGTGCAGCGCCTTCAGCGCGGGGCGAGCAGACTGATGCCTGGGGAGACCTGTTAAGAGCCTGGCGGCCGCATTCTGCACTTGCTGCAGTTTGTTCAAGGTGGATTCTGGGGCACCCAGGAACAGCGCGTTGCTGAAATCAAGCCGCGAGATGATAAGCCCCTGGATGAGAAGTCTCCTAGTGGCCGCTGGAAGCAGAGGTAGAATCTTCCGAGCTGAGCGGAGCAGGCCAAAACACACGCCAGCAGTCTTTTTGGCATGGGTTTTAAACGAAAGGTCCTGCTCAAGCCACACCCCCAGGCTCTTAATCTCCTGCTTGGGAGTGGGTGCAGGTCCAAGGCAATCGGCCAGCTGCTGGGGGACAAAGATGGGAAAGAGTTCCCCAGCAGCATCAGCTCAGTCTTGGAGCCGTTGAGCTTTAGTGCTGAGCGGCACATCCATGTATAGATCTTCTCCAAACACGAGTGCAGCCGGTCAGGATGGTGAGCCGACTGGGAAAGGCCTACCACCAGCTGAGTATCATCAGCATAACTGAAGATTTTAATACCCAGCGGCAGTACCACACTCTCCAGGGGGGCCATATAGACGTTGAATAAAGTAGGGCTCAATGAAGAGCCCTGTGGCACACCACACTGGAGAGGGATTGAAGATGAATTTTCATGGCCTTCCCACACCTCAAATGTACGTCCTTCCAAGAAGGAAGCAAACCACTTGAGGGCCAGACCAGTGACCCCCACCCCCGCCAGCCGTTGGAGAAGCACCTGATGGTCCACGGTGTCGAAAGCAGCACTGAGGTCCAGGAGGATCACTGCCACTGATCCCCCCGAATCCAAAATGCTCCTTGCATTCTCCACGACCGCCAGCAGGGCGGTGTCGGTCCCCTGACCAGGGCGAAAACCCGTTTGGGAGTCGCCTAAGAGGGAATTGGCCTCCAAGAAGTCCGACAAGCGGCGGTTCACCACCTTCTCCGCCACCTTACTAAGGCCCGGCAGCAGGGAGATAGGCCTAAAGTTGGCGAGGTCGGCGGGGTCCAAATTAGGCTTCTTTAAAAGAGCCTTAACCACCGCCCCTTTCCAACTAGGGGGTACTACACCTTGAGTGAGGGACAAGTTTATAAGGTCCGTCACTGGGCCGCCGATAGTAGAGGCCACCTGTTTTAGGTATTTAATAGGTGCCGGGTCTTTCGGGGAGCCACTCTTCATGGTTCTCAAAACCGAAAGAACTTCCTCCGTAGTGACGGGGCCAAAAGAGGCCAGCTCCACTGATCGCATCCTGAGCTGAGAGCTGGGATTGTCACCCAGGGAAGAAGCCTCAGCTTGCAGGGGAAGGGAAGCCAATATATTGTCGATTTTTGTTTTAAAAAAGGAAGCCAATTCTGTACATTTTTTGCGTGGGTCCTCGTGGATGATCTGAGATTCGGGGGTATTCAGTAGTTCCTTGATAACCCTAAATGACTCTTTAGAAGAGTTGGCCGCAGAGCCTATTCTCTCCTCGAAGAATCCAGATTTTGCCTCCCGAATGGCAGATTTATATCTACTCAGAGCCACCCGATATTCTTTCCGACTCGTTTCATTCCAGTCTTTCCTCCAGGACCGCTCTAACCTCTTGCAACCCTTCCTCATTGTTCTCAATTCAGACGTATACCAGGGCGCCGAACCCACTCTCTTCCCCTTCATAAGTTGTTTCTTTTTGGGTAGGAGGATATCTAACGAATCCGTAAGCCAGATGTGTAAGTTCGCTTCCGCGACTAGCGGGTTAGATTCAGGAGGGGGCCGCGTTGCCTCCAGGTGTACCGCCCAGGTATCGACCGGGAGCCTCGACCAAGCTCTTTCCAAGGTGTGAACCCTTGGGACCATTGCAGCTAGGCTATCAAATTGCCACACTGCGGACACCAAAAAGTGGTCTGTCCAGGGCAGGGCCAGCGCAGGAGATGAATTAAAGTGGTCCAGGTTTGAGAATATGGGGTCCAGCAAGTGTCCCTTCTCATGGGTCGCCCCCGGGTTGGCCAGATTGATCCCAAAAGCTTTGAGATCATCCAGCAGATCTACTCCCGGGGCGTTAGAGGGGTCATCAAGATGGACATTAAAATCCCCAAGAGCAACGAAGTTGGTGGTCGAGGAAGCAAGAAGTGTGGTTGTTTCAAGGAAAGAATTAGGGAAATTTCCCAGGGATCCAGGGGGTCGATAAATCAGCAGGCCCGCCAGAGACACCGTAGATGACAAACGAAGGGAGAACTGACAGCTCTCACAATCGGTCACACCTCCATTCTGAACCTTGCAAGCAAGCGTGTCTCTAAAAAGGATAGCAATTCCTCCTCCCCTCCCCACAGGTCTGTCAAGGTGAGATATGAGATAACCTGGAGGGAGTGCTCTGACCATATCAGGGCCCGAGCTGGGGGAGAGCCAGGTCTCAGTGAGAAACAACACATCAAGCTCGTGGTCCAGAATGAGCGAGTTGATCTCAATAGCGTGACTCGGCAGCGACCTGCAATTCAAGAGCGCCATGGAAAGAACGGACTTCACGGCAACAGAATTAAGACCGGTAATACAGGCTCTGCACGGTAGAAATGGAATTGTTCCCTCCTGTGCAAAACTACAGATGGTAGGGTGGGATGGGCGACAAGAAATGAGGGCCTCCCTCCCGTATCGGAGCCTATTGGTAGGTGGCGCCGGGAAAACGGGCATAATGGCCGGCCCTAGGCCCGTCAGGGCCCGGACGGGCACAGACGGGCTGAACTCTGGCGTAACTCCGGCGTCATTTCGGCGTCCCCGCTGCACGTGACCGCTGCGCGTCAGCATGGCTACTTAAGAGTTCAGCGAGCAAGGTAAAGAAAGGACTACCTGCACGCTGATCCCACTCACCAAAGATGGCCGCCTCGAGACAGGGCGAAGGACCCGCAAAGCGCGGTGAGTTGCCACAATTAGGGTGCAAGTAAAGATGGCAGAGGTGGGAGTATGTGGGCCAGGCTGTTAAAAACAAGGGAAAGTGCCCAAAACAAAATTAAAATAAAATACCAAAAACGGGAGGTTAAAAGCAGAGGAGCTGCCACCACACACACGCTACATAAAATAGCGCCACACGCTGGAAAGAACGCGCTGCCAAGTTTGCCTACCTAAGTACTCAGCGAGCAAGGTAAAGAAAGGACTACCTGCACGCTGATCCCACTCACCAAAGATGGCCGCCTCGAGACAGGGCGAAGGACCCGCAAAGCGCGGTGAGTTGCCACAATTAGGGTGCAAGTAAAGATGGCAGAGGTGGGAGTATGTGGGCCAGGCTGTTAAAAACAAGGGAAAGTGCCCAAAACAAAATTAAAATAAAATACCAAAAACGGGAGGTTAAAAGCAGAGGAGCTGCCACCACACACACGCTACATAAAATAGCGCCACACGCTGGAAAGAACGCGCTGCCAAGTTTGCCTACCTAAGTACTCAGCGAGCAAGGTAAAGAAAGGACTACCTGCACGCTGATCCCACTCACCAAAGATGGCCGCCTCGAGACAGGGCGAAGGACCCGCAAAGCGCGGTGAGTTGCCACAATTAGGGTGCAAGTAAAGATGGCAGAGGTGGGAGTATGTGGGCCAGGCTGTTAAAAACAAGGGAAAGTGCCCAAAACAAAATTAAAATAAAATACCAAAAACGGGAGGTTAAAAGCAGAGGAGCTGCCACCACACACACGCTACATAAAATAGCGCCACACGCTGGAAAGAACGCGCTGCCAAGTTTGCCTACCTAAGTACTCAGCGAGCAAGGTAAAGAAAGGACTACCTGCACGCTGATCCCACTCACCAAAGATGGCCGCCTCGAGACAGGGCGAAGGACCCGCAAAGCGCGGTGAGTTGCCACAATTAGGGTGCAAGTAAAGATGGCAGAGGTGGGAGTATGTGGGCCAGGCTGTTAAAAACAAGGGAAAGTGCCCAAAACAAAATTAAAATAAAATACCAAAAACGGGAGGTTAAAAGCAGAGGAGCTGCCACCACACACACGCTACATAAAATAGCGCCACACGCTGGAAAGATAGCCAGTTAGACGCGCGTGGGCACAATGCGCATGCGACAGCAACGAACGCTTTGCTTTTCAAACACGCGTGCGCACAGAACGGTGCGCATGCCCGTAATGCAGACACTGATCCCGTGCAAACGCGTCAATTACATACGATAGCCCTGTATGGTTGAAAAGCGGATGCTCCATACATGGACACGTCATTAGTGGCGAAAAACCATACATGGATACACAATCGCTTCCGCCCAATTAAAAACGGGGTATAAATAACCATGACCCGAGCCAGACTCCAAACCAGCGGAGCAGCGTGAGGGGTAAGGCGGCGATCAGAGCGTCCTGTACTTGTGAGTATAATACTAAACAACTGGTGTACAACGATCACCTGTACTCTCCTACTAAAGTAAGTGAGATAGAATGAACTATTAAAGCTGCATTATTCTTCACTACAGATAGCCATTGGAGCAACACCCCGACGTTCCTATCTTGCTCATGAAGCCTACAAACAAGCTTCACAAGTATGAAAACAATTCACAATAAACCCTAGTATACTATGTGTTTTATGTTGTATGTGTTGTGAGTCCCTTTTTTCAACAGGCTTACTAATAAGCAAATGGTGAGGTTCCAGGTGACTGCACCTGCGTGAACTACCCGCTACATGGGTAACCATTAGGTGTTATTTTTGTCTTTCTACAGGTCATTGTGCTTGTAGCAGACCGCTGTAGGCACACTTAGCCTATATCTAAAAATTCACTTTTCTGTAAATACACATTTTTGTATATAACCTAAGACGTGAGTAGGGAGGGGAGGTTGTGCCCCCGTCCTGAGGAAGGAGCTGGTCTCCGAAACATGTCGACAACAATGCACACCAGAGGTCCTGTTCATTAATATAACAGATTCGACCTCGCCCTGCACTTCTTTTAACAGTACCAGCCAGAGTTCAGAATAAAATTGTTTTTCTTTTTATACTCTAGTGCCAGGTACTTTTTAACTTTTTCACCAAAACCCCCCCACTCACTTAAAAACATACCCCACACACTTTCACCACACATAGCCAAGACTATTAGTGCTCCCGCGTAGCCGTAGGTCGCAGCACGCCGCATCCCGATAGAGGGGTGCGAAGACCCCGATGATGAAGCATGACACCAAGGGGCCTTTTGGTGTGTGAGGGGTATTTTATAAAACACTGAGTGCTTCAATACTTCATTGATCACTCCCCCTTTCCCTCTGACTGGTGGATTTCTTTTGTTTGCATATAATTATGTGGCACTGAGTGGTATTTGGAGTGTATGTTGCTTTGAGTGCAGTGTAATTATGTGGTGTGTAATTATGTGGCACTGAGTGGTATTTGGAGTGTATGTTGCATTGAGTGCAGTGTAATTATATGGTGTGTAATTATGTGGCACTGAGTGGTATTTGGAGTGTATGTTGCATTGAGTGCAGTGTAATTATGTGGCGTGTAATTATGTGGCACTGAGTGGTATTTGGAGTGTATGTTGCATTGAGTGCAGTGTAATTATGTGGCACTGAGTGGTATTTGGAGTGTATGTTGCATTGAGTACAGTGTATTTATGTGGCACTGAGTGGTATTTAGATTGTATGTTGCGTTGAGCGCAGTGTATTTATGTAGCATATAATTATGTGGCACTGAGTGGTATTGTGTGGAGTGTATATTGTATTCAGTAGAGTGTAATTGTGTGGCGTGTAATTATGTGGCACTTTTTGGTATTGTTTGGAGTGTATGTTGCATTGAGTGCAGTGTAGTTATGTAGCATATAATTATGTGGTACTGAGTGGTATTGTGTGGAGTGTGTGTTGCATTCAGTAGAGTGTAATTATGTGAAGTGTAAATATGTGGCACGGAGTGGTATTGTGTGGAGTGTATGTTGTATTCAGTAGCGTGAAATTATGTGGCACTGAGTGGTATTTGGAGTGTATGTTGCATATAATTATATGGCACCGAGTCGTATTTGGACTTATGTTGCATTGAGTGCTGTATAATTATGTGGTGTGTAATTATGTGGCACAGAGTGTGTGAGGGTGCAGAGTGTGTGAGGGTGCAGTGTGTGTGAGGGTGCAGAGTATGTGAGGGTGCAGAGTGTGAGGGTGCAGAGTGTGAGGGTGCAGTGTTTGAGGGTGCAGTGTGTGTGGCCTAAAGTAGGGTAAGGGGACAGTGTGTGTGGTGGTGCAGTGTCTGTGAGGGCGCAGTGTGTGTGAGGGTGCAGAGTGTGTGAGGGTGCAGTGTGTGAGGTTGCAGAGTGTTTGAGGGTGCAGAGTGTGAGGGCACAGTGAGTGAGGGTGCAATGTGTGAGGGCGCAGTGTGTGTGGCCTAAAGTAGTGGGTGTGGCCTAAAGTAATGTGAGGGGGCAGTGTGTGTGGCCTAAAGTAGTGTGAGGACACAGTGTGTGTGGCCTAAAGTAGTGTGAGGGCGCAGTGTGTGTGGCCTAAAGTAGTGTGAGGGTGCAGTGTGTGTGGCCTAAAGTAGTGTGAGGGCGCAGTGTGTGTGGCCTAAAGTAGTGTGAGGGCGCAGTGTGTGTGGCCTAAAGTAGTGTGAGGGCGCAGTGTGTGTGGCCTGAAGTAGTGTGAGGGCACAGTGTGTGTGGCCTGAAGTAGTGTGAGGGTGCAGTGTGTGTGGCATTACATTTGTGTGAGGGCGCAGTGTGTGTGGCGGTGCAGAGTGTGTGAGGGCACAGTGTTTGTGGCGGTGCAGAGTGTGTGAGGGTGCAGAGTGTGTGAGGGTGCAGAGTGTGTGAGGGTGCAGAGTGCGAGGGTGCAGTGTGTGGGGGCACACTGTGTGTGGCGGTGCAGTGTGTGTGAGGCTGCAGTGTGTGTGAGGGTGCAGAGTGTGTGAGGGTGCAGTGTATGTGAGGGTGCAATGTGTGTGAGGGTGCACTGTGTGAGGGTGCAGAGTGTGTGAGGGTGCAGAGTGTGAGGGTGCAGTGTGTGACGGTGCAGTGTGTGAGAGCACAGTGTGTGGCCTAAAGTAGTGTGAGGGCGCAGTGTGTGTGGCCTAAAGTAGTGTGAGGGCACAGTGTGTGTGGCCTAAAGTAGTGTAAGGGCACAGTGTGTGTGGCCTAATGTAGTGTGAGGGCGCAGTGTGTGTGGCCTAAATTAGTGTGAGGGCGCAGTGTGTGTGGCCTAAAGTAGTGTGAGGGCGCAGTGTGTGTGGCATTAAATTTGTGTGAGGGCGCAGTGTGTGTGGTGGTGCAGAGTGTGTGAGGGTGCAGAGTTTGTGAGGGTGCAGTGTGTGTGAGGGTGCAGAGTATGAGAGTGCAGTGTGTGAGGGTGCAGTGTGTGTGGCCTAAAGTAGTGTGAGGGCGCAGTATGTGTGGCCTAAATTAGTGTGAGGGCGCAGTGTGTGTGGCCTAAAGTAGTGTGAGGGCGCAGTGTGTGTGGCAATAAGTTTGTGTGAGGGCGCAGTGTGTGTGGTGGTGCAGAGTGTGTGAGGGTGCAGAGTGTGTGAGGGTGCAGTGTGTGTGAGGGTGCAGAGTATGAGAGTGCAGTGTGTGAGGGTGCAGTGTGTGTGGCGTAAAGTAGTGTGAGGGCGCAGTATGTGTGGCCTAAAGTAGTGTGAGGGTGCAGTGTGTGTGGCCTTAAGTACTGTGAGGGCGCAGTGTGTGTGGCCTAAAGTAGTGTGAGGGCGCAGTGTTCGTGGCCTAAAGTAGTGTGAGGGCACATGTGTGTGACCTAAAGTAGTGTGAGGACACAGTGTGTGTGGCATTAAATTTGTGTAAGAGTGCAGTGTGTGTGGCAGTGCAGAGTGTGTAAGGGCGCAATTTGTGTAGCGGTGCAGAGTGTGTGAAGGTGCAGAGTGTCTAAGGGTGCAGAGTGTGTGAGGGTGCAGTGTGTGAGGGTGCAGAGTATGTGAGGGTGCAGTGTGTGAGGGTTCAGTGTGTGAGGGCGCAGTGTGTGTGTGTGGCCTAAAGTAGTGTGAGGGCGTGGTGTGTGTGGCCTAAAGTAGTGTGAGGGTGCAGTGTGTGTGGCCTAAAGTAGTGTGAGGGCGCAGTGTGTGTGGCCTAAAGTAGTGTGAGGGCGCAGTGTGTGTGGCCTAAAGTAGTGTGTGGGCTCAGTGTGTCTGGCCTAAAGTAATGTGATTGCGCAGTGTGTGAGTGCGCAGTGTGTGAGTGCACAGTGTGTGAGTGTGCAGTGTGTCTAAGTATCAGTATAATGTACATGGTGCTCATGTAAATCACTCCAGTGCCTTCAGGTACACGAGTGAGGGCGCAGGACATGGCTGAAGCAGGGGGCTGAGTAGAACAGAGCACGGAAAAGGACGTGGTGGGTTAAAAAAAAAAAACATGGCAGCAAGCAAGTCTGGGGCTAGGGGATTAACACAATGAATGCATGCCTAAGGCAGAGCTGCTGACCCTAGAACTGGGTTCAACTCTCGGCATTGCCTCGGGTCAAAAGCAGCTGGGGTGTTGTCTGTAAACAACAAGCTCTGGCATTGCGCGGATGGGAGCGGGGGAGGGGATTCCTTTGAAGTGTAAACCAGCATGAGTGTGGGGAGAGGCTCACAGGCTGCCAAATGGTGTGCGATATGCACGCGCTTGCACACATGCACCATAGGCAATCCGCCTAGAAAAGCCTTTGGGAGCATTTTTTAAAGCCCCTACTTAATATCTCGCCAAGCATTGCTAACGCAATGGCTTAGGCGAGACTTAAAAATAACTTCAGGCAGAGAATCGCGTAAATAGTCCATAATGTGAGTGCTCTTCTATAACAATGAATGTAATTTAAGATAAGGAAAAAAGTCTTACATAAACTGAAATAAACTTATGTGACAAGGATCCCGGCGGGGGGCTGTGCCTGTAGTCACTCACTAGAGACATAAATTAAGATTGTCTTGTCTGTGCCTTTTTGTAAAAGTAAAGACAAGTTTCACAGGACTTCGTGCTCCCCCGACCCCATTTACTTCATCAAGGTCAACCGCCCATGTCGGTTACCTATTGCAGCCCAGAGACGAGATCCCAGAGATGCTCTTGTTCTGGTGTCTCCTACCTAAATATTCCTCATGGGCTGTGACCAGACTTCTCGACATGTGTGCACATCGGAAGGGCTTTTGGGAGAGCCCAACCAGCCCCCAAGGTTGTTAACCCTTACATCACAAGGTCTTTCAGTGGTCGCACTTGTGCTATTTTCTTCTTAAGCGCTGTTTTTTGCATGTTGGAGTCATATAGATAAGATCGTTTCTGTTCTTGTAAGAAAACATGTTTATTTTTTGGCACTTTCTGGGAATGCATAGACAGTGCAGCACTAATGAAACATGTTTAAACTACCTGTCCGCGTAAGGACGTCGGAGGGGTCTCCCTATTGGTGGAGCCAGACCATATCAGGTCCACAATTAGCATCCTACAAGTAGTACTTTTTAAAAAACATACTTATTTCTCCCCCTATGAAAAGAATATTTCTTGTAAAACCAGATCCTTCAAAACTAGGCTATTAAACCTCCATTTGTGTGATCATGCCTTCAGATTATTTTTTTCCACCATGGAGCGCAGAGGTGCCTGCTGAGTTACAGAAAGCAACACAGAGAGAAGAAGACCACCAGGGCCAAATAACAATAAGATTGGTGGTAGGAATAAAAGATGCATGAGACAAACATTCAGGTTTTGTGTTTTCAGGATATTGACCAACTTTCCAACTGACTTAAACACTTATCAATGGACAGACGTTTACCTTTTAGAAGAACATGTATTGGAAAAGCCAATAGGTCTGGGTAATTTTCAGTGAACGTGTGCAATGGCTACATTTTTGAATGAGTGAATGCATGGATAGATGAATGAATTTGCATGGATAAACTAATGGGTGAGTGGCCTGTTCCATGGTTGAATGAATGAATGAATGGACGAGCAAGTGCATTGATTGTAATATGAGGGCATACATGGATGGAAAACTAGGTGAATACGTTTGTGGCTAGATTAAATGGTGAGTGAGAAATGAGTCCATGGATAGATGAATTGTTAAATGTATGGTCGTTGGAAGGGTGATATTTTGATTTCCACTTCACTGAATACTTCCTGGGAATCCTGACAACAAGCAGTTATAGTTATGGCAAAGGTCTCCAATGTTCTATGCAATATGCAATTGTGGTTTGACTTCCAAGACAAGAATGTCCTCGGTTATTGAATGGACTGTTGAGTCAGTCAAACAATACCTGGCTTGGTAGCTTGGGCTGGACTGTTCCGATTGTAGCAGGGTCAAGACTGATTTGCATATAGCTGGGTCCAAACTGAGGTGATATGGTGTCAAAATAACAATGGACTGTGTAATTACCAGTGTATGAGATTAATTCAAGCATTCCATCCATCACTTTTTGTATACTTCATTATGTGGCTCTAAGTGGGACGGCTATGCCCAGATTTGAGTCCTGTGCACACTGTGTCACTGGAACCAAGCTATACCTGGCTGATGAACCCATAACAAGGACGAAACTGGTTCTGGGCTGCTTGTGTTCCAGTTCAGCCAGGATCTGGCTTGCCACTTCAGGCTGGACAGTTCTGATTGGAGCAGCTATACCCGGCTAATGAGCCCATAAGAAGGGCGAAACCGGTCCTGGGTTGCAAATTGTAATTCCAACATAAAGCGTTATCTCACAATGCCAATTTAAGAGTTTCTGAGGTGTCTAAATGTTTTGTGAGCTCTAGAGGGGGATATCTTATGTTTGAAGTTGGAGGATCAAATGTCTCAAATTGGTTAGTGTTGTGGGTTTGTGTTCTCATGTTGCCGTTTTAATTGGATTGGGTTCAAAGTTTTTTCTTTTAGGTTTCAGTTAAGTATACATCTTAGAGACTATGTGACCACTTTTCATGAAGCTGCAGATTACTTGTACATCAGGAGGTTCTTTGTTTAAGCTTGGTAGTTTATTTAGACAGGTTTTTAGAGTAAGAAATTTGTAGAAATCTATATTTTTTAGTTGATAGCGCTCTTCTTGTAAACTGGAAAATGGCTGTGGGTCCTTGGGGGAACTTAAAGTGTTTCATGAAGAGGATTCTTTGTTAGGTACAGTCATCCCAGTAAGGGATGGTTCTTTCTATCTTTAACTTTTTATTATGCAAAAAACACTGTAAGTTTGAGTTACAAAGCCAACTCTGCAGCCAACAAGCTTCACAGATGAATCATTCGACTGCGCAAACACACTCTCCCCCCTCCAGAACTCCGACAGACAATGCACCAAAAAAGCCACGTGGTTCACCACCGACCTCTGAGAATCCAAGCGCACATGCCGATGACTCGAGAAAGCTTGGAGGAACAGCAAAACCTCGGAAGCACGCACCGCCTATAAGACCACCATGACAGAACATCACCAATTCATCAGAACCATGAAGAAGAACTTCATCCAGGACAGAATCATCCCCAACTCCCGCAACTCTAAGGAACTCTTCAGCATCATACAAGAATTCAGCAAACCCCCCAGCGAATCCTCCGACCTCCCTCCCTCCCAGGACCTCTGCAACAAACTCGGCTCCTACTTCCATCACAAGATCAGGACTCTCTACGACAACTTCGATGAACAGAACCAAGGCACCAACACTACACCCACCACCAACAATGCCATCCAGACTACCAACAATGCCTGGACTCCTGTCACCACAGAAGACACCGCTAAGACCATGAGGAGCATACACTCCGGGGCCCCCACCTCCCCTGTCCACCGCACATCATCCACAGAGCTGCCTCCGCTATAGCATCCAAACTACAACGTTCTATCAACTGCACCCTAGAAACAGGCACATTCCTTGATGACTGGAAAAGCGCAGAAGTCAAGCCCCCCCTAAAGAAGCCCTCTGCAGACCCACCGGACCTCAAGAACTACAGATCCATCTCTCTCCTCCCTTTTGCCGCCAAAGTCACCGAAAAGATTGTCAACAACCAGTTCACTAACTTCATCGAATCCAACTCGATCCTCGACACTTCCCAATCCAGATTCTGCAGCAACCACAGCAATGAGACTACCCCCCTAGCCGCCATGGACGACATCTGTACCCTCCTCGACCAAGGCCACGCGGCGGCCCTCATCATACTAGACCTCTCAGTAGCCTTCGACACCGTCTTCCACCTCACATTAACCACCAGACTCCACGACTCGGCATACATGGTACTGCCCTAAACTGGATCTGCTACTTCCTCAGTGGCCTAACTCAAAGAATCAGACTCCCGCCCTTCCTCTCTGAACCCACAGAGATCAGCTGCAGAGACCCCAAGGATCCTCACTCAGCCCAACGCTCTTCAACATCTACATGGCCCCCCTCGCTACTATCATCAGAAAACACGGACTCAGCATAGTATTCTACGCCAACGACACCCAGCTCATCCTCTCACTCACCAAGGAGTCCGACATCACCAGACACAGTTTCCAGGAGGTAATGAAAGACTTGGCATCCTGGATGAGCAGCAGCTGCCTGAAGCTCAACTCGGAGAAGACGGAAGTCCTCATTCTCTGATCCACCCCCTCCGCATGGGACAATACCTGATGTCCCACCTCCCTCGGCAACCCTCCCATACCCACAGACCATGCCCGCAACCTCGGCATCATACTCAACTCCTCCCTCACCATGAACCGACAAGTCCACGCCGTATCTTCCACGTGCTTCAACACCCTCTGCATCCGCTGCAAGACCTTCAAGTGGTACCCCCCGAATCCAGACAGACCGTCACCCACGCACTCATAATAAGCAGACTGGACTATGGGAATTCTGTCTGTGCTGGAATCAACAGATCTCTACTCCTCAAACTCCAGACCACCCAGAACGCCGCAACCAGACTTATCCTCTGCATACCATGACAAGACCACATCACCAAGCATTTACGAGACCTCCACTGGCTCCCGTTTGAAAAGAGTGACCTTCAAGCTGCTCACTCACAACTACAAACCCCTCCACAACACTGGACCCCATTACCTCAACAAAATAATCTCCTTCTACACACCCAAGAGAAACATCCACGCCGTCGACCTTGTCCTGGCTGAAATCCCACGCATCCGCAGAGGCAGAACGGGAGTTATAACCTTCTCCTACATCACAGCCAAGACCTGAAACTAACTCCCCCTCAGCATCAGATGAACCCCCACAATGCAAGCATTCAGGGAGAGCCTCAAGACCTGGCTCTTCAGATGAGACGGAGCTGCTCGAATCCCCCCTTCTCCCCCAGTGCCTTGAGACCCTTGTGGGTGAGCGCATTTCACAAATCCCTGATTAATTGATTGAATTTTAAGAAGTTAGTTTAATCTTAGGGGAGTGATCTTGGTATTGTTTAGGGTATATTTTGAATGTGATAAATGCATTTTGTTCATGGATGAGTAGGATATTGCACTAAAGTTCTTTTAGTAAGGCACAGTCGTTTGAAAGCCAAACAGGACAGTAATGTTCCTCATGTCTAAAGCATTTAATACCTTGGCTAAATGAAAATGCTGTTTGGTAGTTTCTAAAGTTGGGTAATTAAACTCTTTTCAGATGTTTTGGCAGTCTTGGTTTATTTAACTTTATCCTTGAACATTTACCTTACAATAAAATGTGTTAATGGCTATATTTAGCTTAGATAGAAAGTCATCAGAGAGAGATAATGGTAAACGCTTAAGTACGGAAGTTACAACCATCTTGATGGTTTCTCTTCTTCCCTACCATGATAAGAGTTTTGGAGACCAACCATCTAATAGGGGAGACGCAGCGCCTTCACAGATTTGGGGCTCAGCAGGCGGGCAAACAGCCCCTGGAAGCGGCGGCAGAGGTAGAGCAGTGGGCTGACCACAGCGCGTGGGACTCGGTGTCCCGACAGACAGCAGCGCGCACAGCCCCGCCCACACCCTCCCGGATATCATCAGCTGGCCACTTCTGCCCCGCGGAACGTGTGGTGGGGCGGCGCTGGGCAAAGGCCGGGCCAAGGGCTGGCCCGTTGTAGCCCATTTGAGCCCGGGGGAGACCGGACCGGGCCAGTCCTCTATATCCTGCGGCATCATTACTGAACAACATCAGCTATAGTAAGTACTGCTGTGGGGGTCCTGCTTATCACTAACATGGCTGCCCGGGGAACAAGGAGTAATACAATGGCCAACAGAGGGCTGATTACTGGTACTCTTGATAATTTCATCATCAGAGCAAATTCAGTGATCTACCAGGGTATTATCCTCATGGAGCGTAGAGTGTCCCAGGACCTTGCTATGGCCAAACGTTCATCTATGGGCCACCTTGCAAATGCTCGGACGCCCGTGCATGATAATCATGCCAATCCCACCTGCGTTCCAGTCCTGGTTCACGCTCCTCAGGACGATGGCCATATCTCTTTAACTACATTCTCCCCAACTCCACAGGCAACAGTGTTCCAAGAGGCTGAATCCCCGCCTACCTCGCCCGAGAAATTATCGGATTACCCACCTATGGGTACTAAAAGAGGGGCAAAACATGGGAGGAAGCAGGTTGCCACCAAAGTGACTTGTCACAGGAAGACCAGAACAGCGAAGGGCCGGACTGGCAGTGCTACATCCTCACAAATCAAGGGAGGTCCTACTCTGAATGACTCAATTGGCCCGCTGGATACAGTTCAAACCAGTTCTATGTCCATGGGGGTCCCCAATCCTGTTCCTTCTTCCACTGCCGGGCTTCCCAGCACTGCTGCCAACTCGATAGCCGAGGTTGCAGGAGTCGGTGCTGGGACTGGACCAGCAGCTAAACCAAGCACGCTTACCTCAGACCCCGCTGCGAAAGCACCTGAGAGGAGTCAGTCTTTACCTAATTCAACATCCAAGGTTGTATCAAGAATTGATTTACCGCCAGAAACCAGCCCGTATGTGGTGGTATTGACAGGTATTCCTGAAATTAGCATTCATGGTCAGGAATCACACACGTCTTTAACCCCTTCGACGCTCATGACGAGCTGGGCTCGTCATGAGGTAGCCTCCTCGCACGCTCATGACCATCCCAGCTCGTCATGTAAAGTGCGGTTTTAAAAAACTCAGCACAGGAGCGGAATAACGCTAGCGCGCATGCGGTTAAAAAATAAAGTGACCCAATGGCTCAATCACAACAGGCCCCTACCTCACAATGTCAAAAGTGAAGTATTGATGGTACGCAGGATAGCTTGGGTGGGATGTAGCAGAAAAACCATCTCAGGCGACTGCGTTTTGGTTAACTTTAGGGACCCGCGCACAGTAGAATACATTTGCAACTGGGCTCATGATAATGCTGACTCAAGGATCAAACCCTATCCGCTGTCCTTCTTCTACCCCCGACTCGCAATGCAAGATTTCACACCGGACTGGTCACTGGTGATGCATAGGCAGGGCCAAAGGGCGATCAGGGGCGGCCACAGAGACCTAATTACCCATAATTATCCAGCGACCCACAATAGGTTTAGTTCCCTTGAAATGGTGGACTGACTTCATGCGGACAGGGAATTGAGGGGGGGTCATTCTCAGACTATGGATCTTAAAAGGTCCATTGAAAGTGCAGAGGGGATAGAGGGTGGTCCAGGTAGAGTGTTCCAATCATCCAGACCCGGGCACCGAACATGGTAGAAGGCCCTGTGATACGAGAAAGCTTGGTGCCACAGCTCCAAGCTCCACCTGACTGTGGGGCACAAACTGTAGGCGAGACACTAGGAAGCGCTGCAGTTACCAAAGTAGCCACGACACTGACATCAATTAAATTGTTATCCTGGAACGTGGCGGGTATTACAAATAAGCTACATTGTACAGAGTGGGGCGCCCTGGTAGACCAAATGGATCTATGTCTGTTCCAGGAAACTTGGGCCAGGGAGGAACACTCTAGAACAGGATTTGCCACCTTTCATGTACCTGCAAGGTGGGGAGGGAAAGGAAGACCATCTGGGGGGCTGGCTATATGGGTTGCTCTTAACCTGGGTTGTGTGGTGGAAAACATGCCCACTGATTCAGATGACTTGCAGTGTCTAGTGCTAAAATGGCCCAATGGGTATAGACTGGCGGTTGTGAATGTTTACTCGAGGCCAGTACGGCTGGGCCTTGAGTCTTCCACAATCAATGATCTATCCCAATTCTTGTGCACCTTGCCAGGGAATTTTAGGCTTTTGGTGGCAGGGGATGTGAACTGCCAATTTGAGTCATTTTTTGGAAGTAGTGAAGGTGCCCTTTTGGGAGAGGATGACTATTGGGCGATTCCCCAATGTCAGTCCCCACGCCCCAAGGTGTGGTCCCCTTTGGCTACTCAGATTACAGCCCTGGTATTAAACAACTTCCTTAGGGCCTGTAATGGACGCTTACCGTCCGATAGGCCGTCAGTGTGTACCTACAACAAAAAGGAGCAAGAGTCCCGAATCGACTACATCTTGGTGGAAACCCGGATGTGGTCGAAGGTCATTGATTTTAGGGTAGTCGAGAGAGCTGACAGTGATCACAACGCGTTACGCCTGGAGTTGGTACATCCAGGGCAAAAATAAGTAGAGCACAAAACAGGGAGAGAAGGGTCATAGGGAAAAAGGATTAAAGGCCTACTACAGGTTCACTTCCCCAGCTCCACAATATGAATAACACAAAAGAACCTGTGAGGTCTATCAGCCAATTCTATAGGCCGAACTGACATGTGGTACGCTATGTCAGTGGTCCTACAGTCACCACAAAACGAACTTATATAGAGAAAGAGAGAGAGAGGGCATGAGTCACGTGTGTGAGGAATACAAACTCAAATAATTAAAGCTTGCTCAAAAACTGGTCAACAAAATCCAGGACAGCTGCTTGAGGTTAACCATCCAACAAACCAAGTGATCAGTCATATCATTTGGCTGTGTACACTGTGACCAGGCCGGTCCTTAGATCATCTGGACCCCATGCCACAACTTACTGTGTGGCATGGGGTCCAGATGATCTAAGGACCGGCCTGGTCACAGTGTGGACGGCCAAATGATATGACTGATCACTTGGTTTGTTTGATGGTTATCCACAAGCTGCTGTCCTGGATTTTGTTGACCAGTTTTTGATCAAGCTTTAATTATTTGAGTTTGTATTCCTCCCACACGTGACTCATGCCCTCTCTCTCTCTTTCTCTATATAAGTTTGTTTTGTGGTGACTGTAGCACCCACTGACATAGCGTACCACATGTCAGTTCGGCCTATAGAATTGGCTGATAGACCTCACAGGTTCTTTTGTGTTATTCAAAAAGAAGTAGACCCAGTTAATGCAGGAGAAAATGATGAGGGTACTGGTTTGACCCTATCCAGGAACAGGCGCCGGGTAAAGTGGGGTAGAATAGTAGGTTCGGAAGTGAACTTGGCTAAAGTTTATAATATAGTCCTACCACGACTCCTTGAGGTCGAAACTCTAATCCCCCAAGATTCTCACAGGGACATCAATGAAGAACTTAGCCTAATCCATTTAGAATTGGCCAATAACCTGGCTGAGGTTTTTTACCCCCAGGCACCCACAAGGAGGCCCAGACAACCTGCTTCTTCCTGGTATAACTCAGCATGCAGGAAGGCAAAGTGCAATCTTGTTACAGCAATCAAGGCAGGACACAGCAAAATGCTGATCCTAGATTGTAGATTGAAGTACAAAGAGGTAATGGGGCATGCAAAAAAAGAATGGGATATGGAAAGGTGGGTGGACTTAAAGCTAGCCCTGGACACAAAAGATACGCGCAGATTTCGGTCACTTGTTAATCATATCTCGGGTGAACCAAAATCTACTATAGAACCGAATATTGCAGCATCAGCTTGGGAGGGCCTTTTTAAAGGTCTATATGGGGTGAAAGTAGTGTTGTCTAGTCTGCCCGACCTACAAGTCCCAGAAGATCAGCAGGAGCCCCTGGAGTTCACCTTGGGGGAGGTGATAAGTGCAATAGGTAAACTACCAGCGGGAAAGGCCCCGGGGCTTGATAAATTACCGGGGGATCTCTTTGGACATCAACCTGAAATCTGGGGCCCCTATCTCCTTGTGGTATTTAACGCCATCTCGAGAGGTATGGAAGTTCCAAGTACCTGGCTGGGGGCAGAGATAGTCCCGATATTCAAGAAAGGGTCATCTCTGCTCCCTGTCAACTACAGGCCAATCAGCTTCATAGATGTGCAACAAAAAATATTTGCGAGACTGGTCCTGGACCATTTGTTGACGTGGATGGAGGAACACGATGTACTGAGGCCCTTCCAGGCGGGATTCAGAAGGAATACGTCCACTATGGACCAAATTTTCCGACTGATCCTATTGTACTGGAAGATGGTAAAGGTAGAGGGTGGCAGCCTCTACATGGTCTTCGTGGACCTTCGGTCCGTGTTCGACTTAGTTCCTAGGGGGAAATTGTGGACTGTCCTTCATGACCTGGGCCTCCCACACCAGATTCTAGTACTGCTCATGAGGTTAAATGAGGGGAATTTTGCCCAGGTCCGTTGTGGCGAGAACGGGAAGCTGTCACCAAGGTTCCCCGTTGGCAGGGGGGTGAGACAGGGCTGTGTCTTAGCACCGACCCTGTTTTGCCTTTATGTCAACGGGGTAATCTCAAATCTGGACAGCGTCCCCGACAACGACGCACCAAGGCTGGCTGGTAGGAGGGTCCCGGCGATTATGTTCGCGGACGATACCCTCCTACTCTCCAAATCTCCCATGGGAATTCAAAGGATACTGAATGGTTTTGAGGACTTTTGTCGCAGTAGAGGCCTTGAGATCAACGCCGACAAGACAAAATTCATGATTTTTAACCCGCCAGTGTCTACTCGCACAAATCCTTCATTGGGCGATGTATGCCTGGAAAGGGTTACGACTTTCCAGTACCTGGGTGTTACACTTCATGAAAATTTGTCTTGGGGTCCACAAAAGGCGAAATCCCATATGAAACTTTCACAGCTGTCGGGTGCCATCTCAAAGGTTTCCAACTCCTCAAGCTTTAGGCCAGTGAGTCCTGCCCTGGAGATCTACAAGACGCAAGCAAGGGCAGCTGCTCTATATGGAGGTGAGCTGTGGGGTCACTGTGCTGCCCCGGAAATCATAAAAGTCGAGTCCAAATTTTTAAGGCGATTACTATCGCTTCCCCAGAGTACCCCATTAACACCACTGAGGCTAGATTTGGGACTGATGCCCATTGCAGACGAGTTAACAGTAAAACCTCTAAGGTTTTGGCATAGACTATGGACCACTCCAGATCTCATAAATTACAGGGATGAACTCAAACAGATCCTGAGCTTTAACTGAGTGGACAAAATTCCTTGGCTTGCGTTCATCAAGCGTGAACTTTTAAGTTTAGGACTACAGCCCATGTGGGAAAAGCCAGATAGGGCCTGTGGCAGGATCTCACGGAAAATGTTCACTAAAATTTACAAAGGGCAAAAGCTGGAACTTTTATCTATGGCCCCTAATGTAGGCACCCTCACTAATTCCTTCTTTGAAATCAAAAATTCTTATAATTTCGAGGACTTTAGCTCGGAATATTTTTATTCAATGGCGACATGGCACTTTACCCCTTAAGGCCGTCACATCCAAGTGGACGGCCTCCTCTAACAAGTCTTGCCCGGGCTGCAGCTGGGACTTAGAAGATGCACTCCATGTTCTCTTCTTTTGTCCAGCATACACAAAATCAAGGAAATATTGGCTGATACCACTGTGCAGAAACCTGGGTTTTAAACATTGCTTGGATGCTTTTAGAATTTTTAAAACCAGTACACTGAGCCCTATTGTTTTTGCACTCTGCTAATTTCTGCTAGCTATGTGGTGCAAGAGGCGTAAACTAGTAGAAATCGATTGCTACCCTTAAAGCTTAGAAACAAGTGTGCTGAACTTGATTCTATTTTTAATTAATTTTTAATTAATTTTAATGTGGTATAGTTGAGTGGGTATTTTTGCCTGCACGAAAATATTATCATGTGTATATAAATGAATTTTAAATGTTACCTGCCTTCCCTTCCCCCTTTCTTCCCTTTTTCCTTTTACTGTGTTCTCTTTTATGGCCAAACTGGCCGAAATAAAGAATTTTTGAATAGTTCGGAGATTGTCTTTAATTTATTTGATTCATTGTGTTTGATAGTATCCAAAATGCCTTCTGTGAATTTGATTTCTAAATACTTTATGGCTTTGGTCTGCCAGCAGAGGCCAGAGTCACCCTTCATTGAATAAATAAATAAACAATTTGACTCTGATTTGTCTCTATTTAGTGTGTATCCAGAGATACGTGAGTCAATAGTTTCCATGAATGCTTCAATGAAGGGAGCAACTTTATCCATGATGATCAGGACATTATCTGCATATGCTGCTAACTTAACTGCAACATCTTTAAAGATGACATCCAATATTTTTCCATTTATCTTGGTATTGTGCAAAAGAGGTTGTAAGGCTGGAAGAATAGTCGATGATAAGCGGCATCCTTTTTCGTGCCCTGGTGTAGCTGGAAGAAATTCAACATGATACCTCCTGTTCTACATCTTACTGTGGTTTGGGCATAGAGAGACATCACCATGTTGATGAAATTATCAGCAAAATGAAATTTTTGAAGATAAGGTAATGCAATTCTATCAAATGCCTTCTCTACATCTAATGTAATTGCTACTGTTGAGGAAGGAGCAAGGTGAGCCTTGTCTATTACATAGCATTAGAGTATACGGCTGTCACTGGAATGGCACTTTTTCAGAAAAACCACTTGTGAGGAACTTATCAGTCTTTGGATTATATCTTCTATTCTGTTTGAGAGAATGTTTGCATAAATTTTACAGTCAGTATTTAATCAAGATATTGTTCTGTAAGTCTTTGCTAATGATACGTCCTTACCCTCTTTAGGGATAACTGCAATTATTGCTATAGTCGATTTAAAGGATTTATAAAATTGGGCTGAAAACCCTTCCAAGCTAGGAGCTTTGCCTTTTTGTAAGTATTTCATTATGTCAGATATTTTATCTAATGTGATTGGTGTATTTATTTTGGATCTCTCTTCTTCAGAGAGTATTGGGAGATTAAGTTTAAATAGGTATTGTTCACAATCATTAATGTTAATTTTTCCACAGGGAGAGTATAGATCCTTATAAAAATCCTTGACTATATTTTCTATTTTGTTAGGGTTAGTTTGGACGATGCCATGTTTGTTTTTTAGAGCTGAACTGTCATGGTTATTTTGTTTGAATGTTTAGATACGAGGCTAAAAATTTCCCAGTCTTGTTTGCTTTGCTAAGCCATTTAGGTTCTTGTACATCTGCTCTAGAGGTTAGGATTTTCTTGCATTGGTATTTCTTGTTTGAGACTATAGACAGTACTAAGTTATCTCTCGAATTAATGTGGAGAGTTTCCATCTCTTTGATTTCAGTATGTAGTTTTTTAAGAGTGGCATTGGTATTTTGTATTTGCTTTGGGTCTGATATTAATGGGTACACCTCTGATAGTGCATTTGACAACTTCCCATATCATTAACAATGAGTATTGGGGATGTCGGGATTAGAGTTTTCATTAGAGTAGTTCTCAATGGTTTTATGAATTAATTTGAGGTTTTCTGGATAGATAGAATTTCATCATTTAGCCTCCACACAGCTACTATACTATACCCATATTGGCGGACTGGCCATGCTCGCACTTTTTACCCTGGCAAGCAGAGTATCTGTCAGGCCGAACAAAGGTCAGCCTGACAGACACTCTTCTTGTTCAGCTCAGGTAGCCAGGATCTAGACATGTGCTAAATGCACAAGCTTCTGGCTGCCTGAGCTGAATTTTGCTAGGTTAAGGGTTTCAAATACCTGTGGGTGTGACTTTCTCAACCTGGCAGAAGCACCTCAAGGCCCTTCTATTCTTGATGAGGGGGAGGGTCACTGATTGCCTCGGAACTGGGTTCTTCAGTTTTAAGCCCTTAAGTGCCTAGGGCAGAGTGTCAATCAGTGACACCTTGTTACAGAGTAGGGTAGGGTCAGCCCCATCCCAATCTGTGATGAGTAAGGGACTGCTGCCTTCCCAACCCTCCTGGGACCTCCAAGGTTCTCTCGCTGAGAGCTGTGGTGAAGGTAAGTTTGATTTTTTTTTATGTTTTGTGAATGCATGCGTATATGGATAAATGTATTTATGTGTATTTGTGAGTAAGTGTTGTGAATGTGTGTGTGTGTGTGTGTGCGCGCGTGCATGTGTGAATGCATGGGTTTGAGTGTGTATGGGTGCCTGTGGCCCCCGGCCCTTGTCCCTGCTAAAATGACTGGACTCAACAGCCTCCATATTTTATTATCTATTTTTGATCGTATGCCTGATAGGGATAAGGTAACACATGCGTGATCACAAATGTTCCTGGGTTAATTTAAGTTTGATCAATATTGTGTGTGAATTTCCCAGATATTAGAATGCAGTCAATCCTTAAATAAGAAGTAGGTGGAGTTGCGCAAATTAAGGCTCTCGCTTAGCTCTACAAGGTTTGTTGTCACACTCACGGAAGTCACACGTGAACTTAGTTCAATACACTAGCAATTAAATGTGAAAAAACAGGCTGCTGTAGCCCCACACAACTCCACTCAATAAATACATGATGTAGTGTCTGTGCTTTCTAGGTTATTAACAGTCCCTAAACAGAGATTCAGCAATGCAGTGGTAATTTGAAAACCCAATTTCTTCTTTATAATATCACACACAAGAACTGCACTAAGAAAATACACTTTATGCTTAAAAGTTATTGTTTTAACAGGCACATCTTATTGCTTAGCACATTAAAAATAACCACACAGAATATTAATAAAAGAGTACAATGCATGTTGCGAACACCAAAAACAATATGAGCATTTCTACCATAGTAAAAATATCATCTAGCAACCTAACACCCTAAAACCTTATTCTATACAATATACTATGAGAGAACGGAGGAGAATAACTTGCATTTAGAAATTCTTAGGGAGAATCAATGCACTGCATACCTGCTTACAGCAAGATGCTGTAATTATCAGTAGCCGGGAGAAAGTGTTCCCTCTAAAGGAAAACATGCATCACCTTCGGCGCCTCTCCTCCTGGACTTGACTCAGTATCAGTTTTGATTGCAAAATGGGATACTGCTGCATCATGGCAGTCTCTATCAAGATCTTCTGGGAGTATCTTGTGTGAGAATCTGGGGCTAAGGACGTCTCCTCCCAAGTTGTCACTTGACAGGTCTTTTATATTGTTGCTTATCTGATATGGGAATTTCTGACATAACCTTAGTAATGTATAACATGACCGGTGTGCATCACTTTGCTAGTCTTAGATGCTTCCTTATAAACAAATAAGGTAAAAACACGTCAATTCAGAATATTTGTTTATGTTATTATCATCAGACCCTGAAATAGAGATAACAAGGCACTTGTGCCAAACTGATGTTGCATCAGGTGTCTTATTGTGTTATGTTATGTTATGTTAAGTGGGATTTGTAAAGCGCGCTGACACCGTGGGTTTCCTGGCGTGGTCCTTGTCTGCGCATTAGGTGTCTTACCAATGTAATTGTCTTAATGACTTGACACTTTCACTGGTTCTTGGAAGATAAATACAGACGATATCAGCGTAAAAGGCGGGAATGTAAATGATTAGGCAAAAGTAGAGAACATAGAGTCTCGACCAGCTCAGAATCTAGTCTGGCCATAGGGACTTTACATCAGCGGTGTTAAATAAAAGGTGTCATCTTTTATATCCAGATGTTGGAGCTTCCAAGTGTCTTTCAAGTTAAATTTGTTGCATTGGTTGACTGTGTTGTGCACTTTAAGAGTTTGATATTTATAACCAGAGTCCCTATCAGTAATAAAATCGATACGTTGGTAGCGTAAAGTCTTCACTTATTATGATTTACACATGATCAGAAATAGTTGTTAGTTTGGTTGATAGGTTGCACCATTAGTTGCATATGCATTAACAACATAGAAGGCTTTATTATCCTTGCTTAGTTTTGAGAATACTCATCTCCCCTCACTATCTGAAATGCTACCAACTAGAGTGATGCTTGACTATTAGATATTAGTGTAATTACTCCATCCCTTTTATTAATAGCTGAACAACAAGCAACTTCGCTTACCTATTTATTTTTTGAAGAATTTGCTTCTTATTACGAATCTTACACTTCTTTTAGTCACCACTTTGATGAGAACAATATATCGTGTATGCGTGGTTAGTATAAACGTTTGAGAAACAAGTTTTTGCGATTTCGCTGTCCAGGTCCTCTCTCTCAAGGTACACACATTTTTAAACAGAAGACATTGTAAGTAAAATACAAAAATGCTTCAGATTGTCACAAGCAAAATAGAAAAAAATGTGAGTTAAATAAAACAAAATCGTATCAAGACTAAGGGTTACGTTCATCACAATAAGAAAAAAGAAAATGCATACAGCGCCAGTTTCTTTCTCCAAACACACACTCACCCTTAACATCTGTGGACTAGGACTGGCGAGGGGGAGGTTAGTCATCGGTCCCTGTGGAATTAATTCTGTATGGTAGATATAATAGAGGTTATGAACATTGTTCTCTACTGGTAATTATATTGTGTAGCACATAAACATATAAAGCAATGAAGTTGAGGAACTAACTATAAACTTTGATTAGAATACTTGGTCCTAGGTATCTTGACTTGTGGTGAGCATCTCGGTTATATATTAGTTGTTTTGGCATAGTTCTGCATATCTTTATCTGTAAGAGGTATCGATTGAGCCCGGAAGAAGTACAGGCTTATTCCACTATAGAAAGGGTCAACAATTGACCGTTAGGTCCTGTGTAAATGGGAATAAGGTGTAAGTAGGTCATTGATAAATTGAGGTGCGCTTTCAAATCTAACAGTTTAAGGGAAGTTTGGTTAGTATGAATTACGTTGGGGAGCCTTGTTGCAGCGGTTAGAATTTTTAGTCTTCTATTTATTACTTACTAGCAGCCCGTCCCGACGTTGTCCGGGTATGAATTGCTGCCAGCTGATTGTCGCGCCCATTGGGCACTCCCCCAGAACACGAAATATTGCCCAATAAAAATGACCGTAACAAATGCCTAAATCCTAATATGTGAGCGCCCTCCATAGAACTTCTGGCGGGAGGTGTGTCTAAAAGTGTATCTCAGTGCTGGCCATCAATGAGAGAGTCCTGTGCATTTTTCAAATGGGTGGTGAAACAATATGAGTATGTTGCTGGAGATGTGGCCCGCCGTGTCAGCAATGTACTTACCGGGGGAGGGATAGGCCTTTTCTTGCTATTTCCGTGGAGGCGGGCCTTGTTTCCGGATGTGCGTCGCGTGAGGCCTGTGCGCAACAGAAGTGGTAAATCTCCAGTGTGCGCATCAGGCGTCACCAGACAATAAGGCGAGATTAGATTTCCTGCACAATGGCCCCTGTTTGCGCTCTTTCCGGCCCTTGGGAATAGCGCCATGCCTAACCTAGATACAGTAAAGCAGGTGCACCACACTGGGAGCGCAGGGCAAGCACACCCGGAGCTGGAGTTCATGCTCGCTTTTTTTTTCCGTAATGCCGCGCCCCGCACACGCCCACGCCCCCAGCACAGGATATGAGACATGGCATTAAGAGCGGAACGTACCACACGTTTTCATAATGCTGCGCCCCCAGCACACGCCCACAGCAAACGATATGAGACATGGCATGAAGGGCGTAACGTACCACATGCCCCCAGCGTTTGTCACGCCCCCAGCACTACCCACAGCACAACGCAGACACGCCCACAAGGGACTACTTTGCTGGCACAGTTCCTTTACCTTCTAAATGTATATGGTGGGCGTCTGCATAGCCTATGTCCTTCTGCTGCAACTGCCCTTTCCAACGCTGTGTTGGGTGTTGTGATTGGTGCTGTGGTTACTGAGATTACCCGCCTCAAAGGTTTGGGCTCTCTCTTTATTATATTAGCATGGATTGTGAAACATTAGTGAATGTTTCAGGGTAACGTTTGATTTGTCTATGAGACATTAGGATCTAAAATGACTTGAAACTGCTTCATGATTCGAGGTGTACATCTTGTTTTCAGTGTTTTCATACAAGAGTACATTCAAGTCTTTGTGGTCCTCGAATATGTGTGGTTTTCCATTATAGATTACGCAAAATATTGCTGGGCCTGCAAAGGGGAATTGTAAGTGCATCGCTTTCAGCATAGTTTAAAAGTCTACTTTTGAGGGGTCTTGCTTTACCAGATACACCCCTTTGAAGGTATGGAAAAGTTTATTTTTAACAAAAACAAGAAGCACTTTCGACACCAACTATTATATGTGTGGTTTTTCATAATAGATTGTGCAAACTTTTGGTGGGCCTGCAAAGGAAAATTGTAAATTCACTGCTTTTAGCCTTATTTAAAAGCCTACTTTTGAGGGGTCTGGGTTCACCAGATACACCCTTTTCCAAGGGTGTGGGAAAAGTTTGCTTTTAATAAAAACAGTTCAAGCTTTTCGACTCCAAAAAGATGGAAGGATGTATACTGCTTGTGAATCTAGAAGTTAGTTAGAAGAAGCTATAACTTGTGGCCTAAATAACTTAACGGCACGAGTTATAGTTTCTTCATAAAAGTATGACTATAAGTATAACTATAACTGCTGAATTTCTATGGTTTTGTGTGGGTAAAATGTCAACGTAGCTATAACGTCCCTGTAACCTTTGTTTTTTTCAATTAATTTATATGTTTTATTAACATAAAGTAATATAAAATGACAGTACGGTAATACAACCACTGCTGTGGATTAGCTTCAAGGCCTGGCCTGTGGACCCCTCCTGTATGTACGGAACCACAGGCTGCACATGGCCTCTGGCTGTGCGTGAGTGGGCACTTTTTTTTTTTGCATTAGGCTTTGTGTTCGCAGATCCATTGTGGATTTACACTGGGTGCTGTGCTGTGCACTGCAGTGGACCCCCTGATCGGCCCCAGGTAAAAAAAATGTAAAAGAAATTCCACAGCTGTACATAACAGGGGCTTGGCAACCTAATAAGGTTTGTGTGTCTGGAGGTAGTGGTCTTTCTATGAAGAGTTGTGCACATGATAGAGGCTGTCCATGGTAGGTGCTCACCCACCTAATGGGGGTTCGCTCTCTGGAGGGCTCTCCTTGAAGACTCTGCGTAGTTGAGGCTTGACCTAAAGGGACTTGCAGGCTTGGAGGGAGTTGGCTCTCAATGAAGAGCTCTGCTTAGGGTGAACTCTATACATAGCAGGAGTTTGACCATGTTATGGGGCTTGGATTTCTGGATGGAGTGGGCTCCTTGTGAATAGTTTTGCACACGGTGAAGGCTGTGTGAAGTAGGAGTTTGGGCACACAATGGGGCTTGGGTGTCTGGAGGTAATGGACTATCCATGAAAATATGTGCACATTGCAAAGATATGCATAATGGGGATTGGTGCCTTAATGGGAAATGTGCGTCTAGAGGCAGTGGACTACAGTCTAAATATGTTAAATAAACACATATGTTTATTTAATGTATGGTTCACATGATTCTATGCCTTTCCCTACTTTTCTTTACACATTTCAAAGGCAGTACTCGTTTGTACAGTAAATTGAACAGCTATATGGTGGATGATGTACTCAATAATGTCATTTGAAATATCATGGGTGGTGTCATCAATGATGGCATTGAACATGAGTAATGTAACAGGAAGGTTATAAGCAGTGCATGGCAGGGGCACAAGTTATAGTTAGCTCAGATAAATATAACTGGTGAATTTCGATGTTTTTCAGTTTTAAATGATTTGTTTTAGGTTTCATTTTCACCTAAATTTGACATTACTTTAACCTTTGTTTTTTCAGTGAATTTCTAAGAGTTTTTTTCAACATAAAGTAAGATATCATTACCATCATTAACTAAAACATCTCTTTAACGTTCGTTTTTTTCAGTGAATTTCTAGGTTGTTTTTAACTCAAAGTATGATCTTACTACCATACCTAACTATAATGTCACTGGCCTGGGCTGGACAAGCCCTGCATCTAACCTACCGAGGGCAGACAACCACCCCCTCCCCTTGTACATGGCCAGGCAGTGACAGTGCTCGTCACAATATAAAGGGGCGTCATTGTAAATAATGCAATATATAAAAGTCATCAGGGATGTCATCAATTATGTCATTTAACGTGTCATGAATTATGTAATATGTGAGGTCCTAAGCAATGCACTGCAAGGGCACAAATTATAGCTAGTTCACTGAACGATCACAGGAAAATTCTGTGTTTTTTTTTGTTTTCAAATGTAAGTTTGTAACTCATTTCAACATCTAACAATAACATCACTTTAATCTTTGGTTTTTAAGTGAATTTCTGTTTTTTTTTTAAAGAAAAGAAACATGCTAGTACCATACCTAATTATTAAGTCCTGTTAACTTTAGTTTTGTTTGGTGAATTGATCAGTTATTTTTTATCAAATTCAGCCTCACCCCCCCGTCTTGCCCTCGATGTTCTGTTAAGCTTCCCCTGCCCGTGAGACCTTCTTTTCTTAATTTTTAGCTTTCTACAGACCTAACCATAATTCCTATGACCAAATGAACTCTCTCATTTTGATAATTCCTAAATGAAATACTTCAGATGTTAAAGCTTTGAATCCATCCTGATGGCTTCAGGTGTGCCACACATTTGTGGCTGTATTGTTACTTTTTTCCCCAATCGTTGCTCCGAAATGTAGTTTGTGTTATTAATGGAATGGACTTTAAAAATACTGCTATACATAATAACCTAAAGACGGAAATGCATAATCCTCTCTTCCTATCCTGACAAAGAATTAATTCACCGGCTGCTGTTGGTGTTGAATGTGCATGTTTCAGTCTGCATGCCAGAATGTTTTACTGATATGGATGAGAAAGATATTTGAGAACTCATAGAAAACGTGATCTCATTTTAGCTTTAAGTATTACACCTTTGAATCAATGAAGATGGTGTCATTTGTGCCATACATACAAATGTTAGCACTCTAGTTGTTTATTAAAACACTGTGTTAAAGCTGCAGTTGATCATTAGAGAGTTAACAGGCATGGTGCTGCTGGTGTTGAAAGTACGTTTCACTCCGCTTGTCAAAATGTTTAACTAAAATGGATGAGGAAAATATTTGAGAACTCATAGAAAATGGGCCCTCATTTTTGCTTTCTAGAGCACTAACCATTAGGACAAAACAAAACCCCTCAATTTGAATCCATAAAGATGGCGGGTGTGCCACACTTATGTCATAAATGTTAATGTTAGTGCTCTAGTTATTTATTAGAACACTTTGGGAGGCTACAGTAGAACACAGTAGACAAAAACTGACAGTTGGATGTAGATGTAACCCAGCATTTTGGGCCAAATGTTGGCACCACACAGGAAATACATTAAACGAATTCCAGTTCTTGTCTCAATCCAGAAGGTTTAGAACCGATAAATGATACTCAATTGGTAGAGTCTCCGCCTCTTCCTGTTCCATCACAACCTGGGCCAGTTAATATGATGCTCCTTCAAGGTCCTCGAAGGGCTCAAGAAGCACTGGAATTACTGGAGGTCTTCTTTTCACTTTCTGACCTTTCTGAGGCCAGTGGTTCAACAATATCTTTAGTGCCTATATAGAGAGCAGGTAACCTTTTCAGCACAACCTAAGCACAGCTGCCCACCAGGTAATCAGCTACCAAAGTAATTAAGGAAAAGGCTAGGACTGCCTACAAAAATGGTACAACCTCACACCAGAGGAAACAAAAGAATTGGTCACACAAATATACTCCTCTGTCGACCTTGAGCCCTGTTGGTCTAAGGAGGAGGAGTTATTGTGCGATCTAAAGGGGGTTGAGTTCACCCCTACCAATGCTCAGATTTCTGCTTATGACCTGTCCACTTCATGGCTCACCCTGCAAAGCATTCCCGCCTCGCAAGATATCCCCTCTGTCCCCTCTCAGACTTTGATTTCTTTGAAAAATGGGGGTTCTTCAAACAAAGTCCACTTGACTGATGATCCGTCCTACAAGCCAACCTTATCCTCCATATATGATTTCCTCCAAAGGGAAGAGTACAAAAAAAGACTTTAGCCCTGAAAATATCTCCTCTTCAAACTCAGGCGGTTTTTCAGAAAATTTCAAAAAATATGTACATCATCCATAGTTGCCTGAACAACATTGAGTTTCGCTCTGTTGCTATGAGCAAGTTGGCTCAAGCTCGTCACTGTCAAGTTGGGCCTCATAAAAACATGCAAAAAAGTATTGCTTCCAAGATGGAGGATATAGAGAACTGTATGAAACGGAATAGTTTACGTTTACTTGGAATACCAGAAGCTAACGAGGATGATGTCACTAGAGCACATATTGTTCACCTTTTTAGACAATCATTGGCCCACTTCTGTAACTGGGATATGGACTGTCTTATTCAAATAGCTCACATATTTCCTTTTGTAAGCCCAACAAAGGTAGAGCAACACTGCATCCTCACACCATTCTCATCTATGTGGGGAACTTTATATTTAGACAGCTCATCTTTCAAGCTGCCCGTCTGCATTTCCCTATTACATGCTGAGGTTGGAATTTCTTTTTCAGATCTGACTTATACCGTGAGACAGTATAGCACCAATGGTAGTTGCATGAGCAAATATCTGCGACGCAGAAGGCTGGGGGTACAGTCTCACATTTGGAGCCTGGAAATTTACAGAGCAACTAAGAGGGTCAGAACTTTTTGTCAGCATATGGTTAATGTACAAGACTTGCTCAAACAACAGCAACGCAATAATACTGCAGTTGCAAATCAGCTGGATGATAGCGGAACCTAAATAATGCTGATGTATTAAGGAAGCATACTAAATCAACAGTGTATTGAATTCGGGGTTGGCCATGCTCCAGACAGCTTGTTGTTTTTATTAATAAGTTAAGAAGCAATATCATATGTACTATATGTTTGTAGATATTAAGCAGAATCTCTATATATTCACATTTCTTCTTTCTTCCCTTTTTGTTTTTATTGTTTTTTACTTTCTTTTCTACTCTTCTCTGACAAACATTTGGTTTGCTTAAAAATTATTTCTTGTGACTGGGAGTCCTTTCAGCGTTGGTTGCGAGAGGCACTAATTGCAATTAGTACTAGGGGCTTTCCACAAAAGTCATGTGGGTCATTATTATCAGGAATTCAGACCGGAATGGGGGTTATGAGGGTGTGGTTGCTGGTGTAAGGTTCCTAAGGGTAGGAAGGGGGAGTGGGGAGGCCATGTGAGGGTGAGCGGTTTGGGGTGTACATAATGTTGTATTTCTAAAAAGGGAAAAAATAGGAACATTGCAAGCTATTCAGGTATATATAGCATCATACACACAAGCAAGGTAATACTTAATGATTAGATTGCAATTTAACAGTAATAGATGTGCACATGTAATGCTGGCACATACATTATATGAGATCTTATATTCATTAGGTAAGAATTGCATACACTCAAACTTAAAATTCTCTGTCTCCAGGAGATGCATCTGTCTTGCTTCGCCTTTCAGATAATACAATCTCCCACACGGTGGCTCAAACCCGGCGAAGCAGGAGACATAAAACACAACACCTAGAAAAGAGTTTTATTTCACAAAATGCTAAGACTCTCTTGTTAGAATAAGGCTTGGGGTTTTCATTTACGCAATGCTCTCTAACAAAAAGGCTTTCCCAGATGCCAAAATGAATCACATTCAAATACACATAGAGATATATTTATTTATATGCATGCAATAATAACGCACTTGGTAAATGCAACAGTTAAAGGCATGAATAATACTATTGAATAAACAAGCAGCAAATAATATGAGATAAGACTCAAGTAAATATACTGGATGTCCTGCAAGAGATCAGAAAGATATATACACTGAATCACAAAGAAAACACTTCAACTGATCAAAGCCACTGACCACACATCACAATGGCAATAATCAAAACTCAAACACCTCAAATGACCTCAGCCACTGGAACCACACATCACAATGGCACTAGTCAGAAACAAGTCACCTCACCCGATTGTTCACTCAATATTGCCAATTGACGCTGGGGGGGTGGGGCGTTCACAGGTGGCTTGGAATCTTGACTGGGACTCAGGTTCTGTTTGTTTTACAGCAGTACATCTACTCTGTAAGTGAGGTCCCACCTAAGCTGTCAACAAACCTCAGCTTTATAGTCTCAAAACACACACTAGAAGATTCGAGAGTCTTCCTCCCCGCACAAGGAAACTTACTAGGACTGGCCAGCTTGCAAGCAAGCATTCCATGGCAGGAAGGAGTTCCCACGTTACCTCTACATTCTCGCATGTTCCGGCCTTCATCTTAACAAAGCTCACGAAAGCTTTCCAGGGTACATTAAATAATCTCTCACAAAAACAATCCTTGAACGTGATTAACCCAAACAACTTGCGGTCGAGTCTGTGCACGCAGATAAAGCTCAAGCCAGGCAGAGTCAGAATTCAGGATGACATGAGGCCATGTCAAAGCCAATAGTAAGACATTAATAGTTCTTACCAGGGTACAACACAGTGCACATTTGTGCACCATTGCTTCTAGCATTACATACCTCATCTCTGCTCATGTGTGTGGGATTTGTGTGTGGGATTTGTAAAGCACACTGCTGCCCGTAAGCGTCCTGGCGCTGAAGACCGCTGGGGAACCCGTCCTGGCTTTCCCTGTGAGATGGTCCCTTCTGGGTATCTCCAAGGTGAAACCAGGCATCCCCGGCGTCTGTGGGGAGCCGTTGTAGAGATGAGGCAAGCTTAATGCCCAGAGTTGCCGAGTGTGATCCCTGGTTAGAGTAGGCACCGAGGCGAGAATTATCGAGTCCGCTGACCCTGGTTCACAACCCTGCCGCGTCGGGAATTAAACCCTGGTCCCGGGCCGTTCTCTGCTTCCGGGTCTGTCGCCTCTAACCAGTGAGCCACACCACTCCACATGATACTGCACTTCAAGACCAAACAGTACATTCCACACCTCTCTCTCTCTAATGCTTTCAAATGCACATCCCACACGTTCTGTTCTTAGCAAGACTGTTCTACTCTGTGACAGCTCCCACTGAAAAACTGTAAGATTACAAGAAAGAAACCTTTAAGAGAAATAAGGCATATGCAGGGTATTGTATATTCAGGCTAGGATAAAATAACACACCAAAGTTAATTAAAATAATGGTAGTCAAAGGTCATCACAGGGTGTCAGACCACAAGAGTGCCTCTAGCACTACAGCATCCTAATATGCAAGAGTCCTATAAACTCCCAAACTAGAGTTATGAGATCTTAGTGGTATCTGGTCACACACCCCACAACATGATGTTGCCCTTTTTGCTCGAAGGGGAGAATGGGCTACGACAGAGGTAAAGATTGATAATTCTGACTGATGGTCAATGGCCAGGATTAAAAAGGGAGGGGTTCAAGTCACTATTTGTTCAGTCTATGCTCCTGAAACAGAGATCCATCTGTTTTTAATATCTTACCTGGCATGTTACATCTTTTGGTGGAGCCTATTCTCCTTTGTGCTGATTTCATCCTAGTCATCCAACCTGGCCTTGATTCACATCAATGGTAGATGCTAGGCATAGACATTTAAGAAAATCACGAATGTCGCTTAATCAAATTACAGAATCACACACTGAAGTGGATGTTTACCAAACTTGCCGTTCATATGAGCATGGTTTACATTTTTTTCTATGCCTCATTGCGTGCCTTCTCGGATTGATATTTTTTTTGCTAGGTTTGCAGTGATGCCATATTTAATAATAACACTATAATGCCTTATATTTTTATATTAAGTCTAGTTATTTTCAAAATCTGTCTGTCCCTCCCTGTACGACTTATTATCATTTTGATATCATGCATTTAAATACCATGAAGCACTCCTTCAAATAATTTGACAACATTAATTTAGGCTCAGCAACCATTACTGTACTTTCAAAGTTTTTGTACACTCCTACGTTTGCCATTAAATAGGGGAGGGCTGAAACAGCTAAAGAGGCTCATTCACACTCCAATTTTCTACAATTAGAAGTAGACTATTGATCTAGTTTTGGCAGACTTCAATCTTATTTTAATACTAGATTCATTTTTGAACAACTGAACATTCTTGAAATGTTGCTGAAAAAGAGATCTTGGGACAGAGTCATTTGAAAGCTGCAGGCACATATGAGCTCTTATTTTGAGAATATTGAAGTAATTGGTAGTCTTCAAACATTCAGGATAAAGGGAAAAAGTAGTAGTAATGCCTTACTGAGAATTCGGAATTTGACAAGGATTGGTGGTCTCTGGTGGTCAATCCGATATAGGGGGTGTAATCCATCAGTTCTGTTCCAAGCTGCATGCAGAAGCTTTATGGCTTCTCAAGACCAGATTGACAACTATCCAAAAATGTTTTGACTGCTAGAGTTAATGACCCTGCAGCGAGAGGTTCCTGATCCAAAGACAACCTGCTGTGAGATAGCCAAGGCAATTTTTAAGTTGGCGGTGGGTGAACCTGCAGGTCCTGATTTAATTCCTATGGAATTGAAGCCTTTTCTAAAATTCTGATCCCTCTGTTGTATAACCTGTTTAATTCTTCCGCATTTAATATTTCTGTGCCACCATCTTGGGCCAAAACCTATATATCTAAATTTCTCAAGAAAAATTAGGATGCTCAAGAATGCGACTCTTATTGGCCGGTCTCGCTGATTATCACAGATTCAAAAATGTAAATCAGATTATTGTCTAACTGTCTCTCAGCAGTTATTACTGGCCTGATAGATCGTATGCAACATGGATTTATCCCCGCAAGGCACACCATTTCTCATGTTATTACGGCAATGTTGACCCTTGAGGTTGCAAGTATCCTACAAAAGCCCTCTGGGATGATCCGCTGGATTTCAAAAAGGCATTCAACAGAGTTTTCTGGCAGCCCATATGGTTCACTCTTACCCTTACGGGCTTTCATTCTATTTTTTTTAGCTGAGTCACTACGCTATATACCTTGCTGACTGCTCAATTTGTCTATATATGTGGCTTTTCCAACATTATTCCCTTTAATCATGGAACTTTGCAAGCTGCCCCCATCTCCACAGCTTTCTGCTCTTTATTTAGAGCCATATAATCAGCCACATATATCTGCACAAAACTCCTTATTAATTAATTAAATCGGTTTTGTACAGCGCACGGTTACCCTGGAGCATCCCAGCGCTTTGCCAAACAGAGTCGTACTACAGTCAGAAAGGGGGATAGAATATTAGCAGAAAAGGAAGGTTTTCAACTGTTTTCGGAAACGCAGAAGACATGGTTCCGCGCGTAGACCTAAGGGGAGAGCATTCCAGAGGGCCGCGACATTAACGGAGAATCTCCTTCCTCCTGATCGAGCCTTTTTAACTCTGGGGACAGCGATCAGGTGTTGCTTGTCCGAGCGTAGGGTTCTGCCGGCTTTATATGGGACCACCATCTTTTGAAGGACAGGGGGACCTTTGCCTTGCAGGATTTTGTGCGCAAGGCAGAGGGATTTAAATTTCACCCTTTCCCGTATGGGCAACCAGTGTAACGCCCTCAGAGCTGGTTTGGCCGAGCGAGACATGGGGATGTTATATAGCATTCGTGCCGCCGCGTTCTGAACTTGTTGGAGTTTGTTCAGAGTGATCTCAGGGGCACCGAGGTAGATCGCGTTGCTAAAATCTAACCTGGACATGATCAGACCCTGGATTAGGAGTTTCCGAGCTTGGGGAGGAATCAGGGGCAGTATTTTGCGTACCGATCGGAGGAGGCCAAAGCAGATACCAGCTAGTTTAGCGGCCTGGGTCCTAAAAGAAAGGTCTTGTTCCATCCAGATGCCTAGACTCTTGATCTCGGCCTTGGGTTCGGGAGGAGATCCTAGGCAACTAGGCCAGGCCGAGCAGGGAAGAGAGGGGGTTTTGGATCCCATCAGCATTATCTCAGTTTTAGACGCATTCAATTTTAATGCTGAGTCCCCCATCCAGGAATAGACTTTTGAAAGGCACGCATGAAGTGTCTGAGAGTTATCCTTGGATTGGGAGAGGGCGAACACCAGTTGTGTGTCGTCGGCGTAGCTCACGATCTTGATGTTAAAAGGAGCCACCACATCCTCCAGAGGGGCCATGTACACGTTAAATAGTGTGGGGCTCAGGGATGAGCCCTGAGGCACACCACAATGGAGGTGGGTGGATGCCGATCGTGCGCCCCCTTCCCAAACCTGAAAGGATCTTTCGCTGAGGAATGACCTGAGCCAGTTCAGCGCAGTCCCCCTCACTCCGGCATCTGACAGTCTCTGGAGTAGCACTCGATGGTTAACAGTGTCAAATGCTGCACGAAGGTCAAGGAGGATCACTGCCACTGATCCTCCTGAATCCAAAATGCAGCGCGCCTCCTCCGTGACTGCCAGCAAGGCGGTGTCAGTGCCTTGGCCCGGGCGAAAACCAGTTTGGGAACTTCTCAGCACTCCATTGGACTCGAGAAAATTAGACAGTTGGGAATTAACCAGTTTTTCCATGATTTTGCTGAGTCCAGGGAGGAGCGAGATGGGTCTGTAGTTAGCCATATCAGAGGGGTCTAGGCTAGGTTTTTTTAAGAGAGCTTTTACTATTGCACTCTTCCAATTGGGAGGAACAATACCCGCGCCTAAGGAGGCGTTGATAACTTCGGTGATGGGCTCCACAATGGAAGGGGCGATGAGTTTAAGAATTCTCATGGGGACGACGTCCCGAGGGGAGCCACTCTTAATGGAAAGGAGGACCTTAAGGGATTCATCCTGCGTAATTGGGCCAAAGGATTCCAAGATCTTTAAGGGCAAGCTCTCATCCTCCAGAGGCTCAGATCCTATCTTCGGTTGAGGTAGGGAACTCAACATTTTTCCAATTTTAGTGTGGAAATATTCTGCCAGATTATTGCATTTGTTTTCCAAGTTCTCCGAGGGGACAGAAGATGTAGGAACTCTCAAAAGTTCTTTGACCACCAAGAAAGTTTCTCTTGAGGAGTTAGAGGCGTTACTGATTTTCTCCTCAAAAAACTGAGTTTTAGCTAGCCGGATAGAGAGCTTATAGCTCCTCATCGCTGTTCGGTATTCCGTCTTACTAGTTACCTCCCAGTTTTTTCTCCAGGCACGCTCTAGTTTTTTACATGCCCTCTGCATAACCCTCAGTTCTGGTGTATACCAAGGGGCGGTATGTAATCTTTTCTCCTTTTTTCCTGCTGATCTCCTAGGGAGGATAGCGTCTAGTGTGTTCGACATCCACCTACAGAGGTCTGCTTCTGCTAGGACAGGGTCCTGAGGAAGCAGTGGGCGTGAGGCTTCCAGGCTTCGTGAAAAATTTTCCACCGATAGCCTGGCCCAAGGTCTTTCTGGTGTACCAACACTAGAGGGGGAGAAGTTCTCAGATTTAGTTTCCCAGGTGAAAGGGATCAAGAAGTGATCCGTCCATGGCAGGGGGATGGGGGGGCTGATTTCATGGTTGAAATATTTACAAAGATGGAGTCTAACAAATGGCCCTTGTTATGGGTGGGCTCCAAATTTATAAGATCAACCCCGCAGGTTTTAAGGTCGTGCAGGAGGGCAGTCGCCGCCCGATCTTCCTGGTCGTCAAAATGGAGGTTTAGGTCTCCCAGGGTAATGAAATTAGTGACAGAGGCGGGACAGCCCATTACCGTTTCCATAAGTGAGCTGGCAAAGTTTCCAATGTTACCTGGGGTGCGATAGACTAACAGCCCCGTCAATGCGACGGTGGGAGAGATTTGAAAGGAGAACTTACAGCTCTCGCAATCTTCCACCTCCCCTTTCTGGGTTCTGCAGGTCAGTGTATTCTTATACAGAATGGCGACGCCTCCTCCTCGACCCAATGGTCTATCCTGGGTAAGAATTAAAAAGCCAGGGGGAAGGGCGTTCACCATATCTGCTTCTGAACCTTGCGTAAGCCATGTTTCAGTTAGAAACAGGATGTCCAATTCCTGTTCTAAAATGAGGAGGTTGACCTCCAGCGAGTGTCTGGGGAGAGATCTACAGTTCAAAAGACCCAGACGTAGAGTGTGTTTTACCGCTACATGATTAGGGGGGTGGCAAAGTGTACAGTGAGTAAAAGGTGAGGGGTTCGTTTGAAACAGGGTACAGTATGAAGGTGGCACGGAGCGAGCGCGAAGTAATGCCGCTCGGGAGTAAGTGCATGAGGTACTTGCTGTATGTGGCAGAGTGACTGGCCCTAGGCTCGTCTGGGCTCGGACGGGCGCAGACGGGCAGGACTCTGGCACGACTCCGGCGCAGATCCGGCGCGTCCGCAGTACGCGTCCGCTGCGCGGAGTCATGTCCGTTCTTATTATAGCACTGCTAGAGCGCGCAATTTGCCTGGCCCACACCCAATATGGCCGCCAATATCGATTCCCAACCCTCGGCGTCAATGCTCGGCCGAGGGCGGTTCGAAGGTAGGGGGGGGGGAGGAGCACAAAGCGCTGAGGAGCGCTGGGGGAGTCTAAAGTCGAGGGCGCTTATTAGTCAAGCGCTAACGAGTGCAAGATAAAATACACAGTCTACCACTTTAAAAATGCTTCTAAATCAAGCACAATTCAGGACACGAAATAAAATACAGGTAGAGATTTCTTAGTGCAAAATAACGAAAAGAAAAGAAGGAGACCTCCCGGCTTCCGCCTCAGGAGGGAAATGAGGCTTCTGTTAGGTTTATCGCTAGGAGCAGTCCTTAGTTCCTTTTTATAGCGCTGCTAGAGCGCGCAATTTGCCTGGCCCACACCCAATATGGCCGCCAATATCGATTCCCAACCCTCGGCGTCAATGCTCGGCCGAGGGCGGTTCGAAGGTAGGGGAGGGGGGGAAGGAGCACAAAGCGCTGAGGAGTGCTGGGGGAGTCTAAAGTCGAGGGCGCTTATTAGTCAAGCGCTAACGAGTGCAAGATAAAATACACAGTCTACCACTTTAAAAATGCTTCTAAATCAAGCACAATTCAGGACACGAAATAAAATACAGGTAGAGATTTCTTAGTGCAAAATAACGAAAAGAAAAGAAGGAGACCTCCCTGCTTCCGCCTCAGGAGGGAAATGAGGCTTCTGTTAGGTTTATCGCTAGGAGCAGTCCTTAGTTCCTTTTTATAGCGCTGCTAGAGCGCGCAATTTGCCTGGCCCACACCCAATATGGCCACCAATATCGATTCCCAACCCTCGGCGTCAATGCTCGGCTGAGGGCGGTTCGAAGGTAGGGGAGGGGGGAAGGAGCACAAAGCGCTGAGGAGCGCTGGGGGAGTCTAAAGTCGAGGGCGCTTATTAGTCAAGCGCTAACGAGTGCTTACTAATCATGCTATTGACCTTTTATTTCTGACTGAAACTTGGGGAGATGAAGCCTCAGGCCCAGATTTTAAAGCCGCCATGCCAGAGGACTATTGTGTCTACAGGCAAGACCGCAAGGCATCAAATAAAGGCGGTGGTATCGCCATAATTTATCGCAATACTCTACGAGTTAAAGCTATTGACCTTAAACATACCACATGTGAAGCCCTGGTATTTACCGTATCGCTCAATACTAATCAATCATTCACTGGTACACTCCTCTACCGTCCACCAGGTTCTCGCAACGCATTTCTGTCCCAACTTCATCAAATAAGTGAACTAGCTGCCGAACATAAATACTTCACTATATTGGGTGATTTTAACTTTCATTTAGAATCTCAGACGGATAAAGACACGGCCCAGCTCATCACGGACCTATCTGCTGTAGAATTAGAACAACTGATAATGACTCCCACACATGAGGCAGGGCACACGCATGACGGTATTTTTTCTAATAACCCTTTCATTACCGTGAACAAAGTACTACCTCTCACTTGGTCTGACCATTCCGCTATACTCTTTGATATTAAAATCAAATCAAAGTTAGGTAAAAATGTTTCACACGATTCTCCTTTAACCACCAGAGATTGGCGAAACCTAGATCATAACCATCTTGATCTGATTCTCACCGAGGCTTTCGTACACACAGAGGGGGAAATAGACCCAAATATTGCGGCCGCCACTTACACCTCCATTCTGGAAAGGTCGTTTCAAATTCTAGCTCCGCCCAGAACCTCCAAACGTAATAGAAAAATTCCTTCTGCTCCATGGTTTACAGAACAACTTAGGCTACAGCGTCAATATTGCCGCAACCTAGAGCGTAAATGGCGCAAACACTACAACACATCAGATAAAACAACTTACAAAGCTGCACTCCTTGTTTACAAGCAGAAAATGGCCAGAGAAAAAAACATCTACTACACCACCCAAATAGACCAGGCGTAATGCAGCATGAAAAAGCTTTTTGAGGTAGTGAACCATCTCGCAGAACCAGCTCACCCTCCTACCGAAACTTCACAAAGCCTATGTAATAAATTAGCTGACTATTTCTCAGACAAGGTCACCTCTATATTTAAGGACTTCATTCCCAATTCAAACACCAGGGTGCTTACAAACACCCAACCAGAGCTGAATTCAGCTACTTTCAAGGAATTCACTCAGGTACACGCTAACTGTATTCACAAACTTATCTTATCAACCCAATCAGGCTCCCCTCTGGATCCTTGTCATCCCTCTGTACTTCATTCCATTTCAGATACCATTGTCTCACCATTGACACACATCTGTAACACCATGTTTTCATCGGGTATATACCCGAACATTTGGAAAAATACTATAATAAAACCGTTACTCAAAAAGCCCTCATTTGATCCATCTGAATCTTCCAGCTACCGTCCCATTGCTTCATTGCCTTTTCCAGCTAAGATCCTTGAATCTGTCATGAATGAACAACTATCGGACTACATTCAAGCGAATGACCTATTAGATGACACCCAGTTCGGTTTCCGACAAGGTCATGGGACAGAAACGGCTCTGATTAAGGCCGCCGATGAAATCAGAACTACAATGGACAACGACGGTCAGGCTATTTTGATTTTGTTGGATCTATCGGCGGCTTTCGACACGGTCGATCACTTTACTCTGATCGACCGTGTCGAGGCCTTTGGTATTAAACACAAGGCCAAGAACCTCATAGCTTCCTTCCTGGCCGACCGCAAACAGGCAGTGAAGATGGGTCCATTCACCTCACCAACATTCAAACTCCCCTGCGGTGTCCCTCAGGGCTCCTCGCTAAGTCCGACCCTTTTTAACATTTACGTGTCGGACTTGGCGAGGGTAATAAAAGCGTATAACATCAACCTGACTACATACGCCGATGATACCCAGCTGGTATTATCCATTCACAAAAACGGATCCACCATAGCGGCCAACTTTAAGGACGGTATGCGAGCCATTAGCAGTTGGATGGCTTCCAACTGCTTAAAACTGAACTCTGCCAAGACCGAGGTTATGCTGTTCGGCAAGGTTCAGCCTGCCTGGTCCCCCCTGTGGTGGCCGGAAGAGATGGGCACTCCACCTGAACCGGTTAGCAAAGTAAGGAACTTGGGAGTTACATTCGATGATAAACTTCTTTTTCATCACCATGTGAATTCTGTTGTCTCATCGTCATTTAACATCCTGCGAAAAATCAAGAAGCTCTTGCCATACCTCCCCATCACAACAGGCAAAACGCTCATTTCAACTTTGGTGTTTTCTCGCACCGATTACTGTAACGCCCTTCTCCTCAACGCGCAGGAAAAAGTCATTTCCAAATTACAAATGATTCAGAATGCTTCTGCTAGAGTTCTACTTGGCATTCCAAAATTTGCCTCTGTTACAAAACATTTGGCCCAACTACACTGGCTCCCGGTCAGAAGCCGTACCAAGTTCAAGTCCTTGTGCATTGTGTACAATGCAATAAACAACATGGGACCCACATTTCTCAGAAACTCCTTAAAGCCCCTCCCAACTCGCAGAACGCTTCGTTCAAACACGGCCCTCCTGCTTCAAACCCCCAGAACGAGGAAAGTAAACTGGGGAGACAGACGCTTCGGCATTGCAGCAGCAAGGTTATGGAACTCCCTTCCTCTCATTATAAAATCTAGCCCCACATTGCTCACTTTCCGAAAGCAACTTAAGACTTGGTTGTTTTCTCAATAAGCCCTCAGCTTTTTAGACTCAGAACCCACTTATCCTCAAGATACTGGTACTATACATAGCTCTTAGCGCCGAGACACCCAAGGGTAATTGTAGCGCTTTAAAAGTCACATAAATAAATAAATAAATAAATAAAGATAAAATACACAGTCTACCACTTTAAAAATGCTTCTAAATCAAGCACAATTCAGGACACGAAATAAAATACAGGTAGAGATTTCTTAGTGCAAAATAACGAAAAGAAAAGAAGGAGACCTCCCGGCTTCCGCCTCAGGAGGGAAATGAGGCTTCTGTTAGGTTTATCCTTATGTTGAGGAAATACTGGCTTAAACCCCATTCAGAGTTCTGAACCTAGAATACTGCAGGGGAAATGATTCTAAGAGGTGAATCATGACTCCTAACAACACGTATTCTCAAATATATGAAGCAGGCGAATGTAGAATTGTGCAGGATGGCCCATTTGGGCCATCAAGGAGACCAGGCAACTTCAACAGCTAGACTTCATTGTGTTGGTTTGGGTTTTACTTTTCCAATCCAAACTGACCTCATTGAATAAACGTCTAAGGTATATATGACCCCAATTAGCCGCAGCAGGCTTAGAGCACACATTTACCCTCTTTTGAAAGTGTGCAGATATTGATGTTGTTATAATGTTTTTATAATGATGCAATTGACTAAATTATATTTGATGAAAAAAGCTGAGGTGCCTTTTGCTGCCATAAATAACGAAACCATGAACCCGTCGTGTATTTTAAAAGTTGAAACAAAAAAAATTGGTCTTAAGTTTCTCTCCTTTTATTGCATTCTAATTTAATGAATTGTAATGATTTTAATTAATCATACGTTAAATTATTCATGATCCTTTTGATCCATATATTTAGGCCCTAAAGAAACTGACTGTCCTACCTTTCACATAAGCTTGAAATTACAGTATAAGCATATGCTGGTGAGATTGCAATTCTGTCTTACCCCCAGAAATACCAGACTCTTGTTTTGTCAAGTCAGCAACCAACTTATCTGAGGGTTCAAGTATCCATAAATATGGCGTATACTATTTGTCAACTTTGATACTCTGTATGCAGAATCACTTGAGACTCTTCGTAAATGGGATAGACTCCATCTGCGGCTAATCGTCAGGTTTAATATTATCAAGATGGTCATCTTGCCTCGATACCTCTACATTTTAAGGTAATCCCACTTTGTCTTCTGAAAGCATTTTTTTTTAAAGTGGAAGCGAGCGGGCAAAAATGTATCTTGCTGCGTAAGAAACCACGCTGTGCAACGCATTCCCTTCAACTTACTTGCAAATTCAGTGGTATGTCACTTCCATCACTGTGGCACTATTACATCTTTTCTTTTGTTTTTAGACTCTTGGCTGTCATGGGGAGAGATACATGGCCCTTGGGTGATGCGTTTTCAGATTATCGAGGAAGTGGTTATGTTGCTATACCACCCAAAGGTCTTATTGTCACAGCTTACTATAACCCGCCTAGATTTAAAACACGAATGGTATTTCATAAAATATGGCAGAACATATGGAGGCTTTGTAATATTTGTTGTCTTAATCAGAATAAATCACTTGGTCATAGCCCAAATTTGCAGTCATTTATGCATGCAAGTTCTTTATCTTGAAGGTAAGATCTCCATCTTCAGACTCTAGGCCAAACAGGAGGATATCAGATAGGGATCTCAAGCAAGACAATATTCCCGCTATGGGGATCTGAATGGATAAAGTGAAAATTATAGCTCACGCTCAGGGACTGGGAGGCTGAGTGATCATATTTCAGGGAAGCTTGACTATTCATGAAACAGAGGAGGCAGTGAATACCAAGGAATAATGGGGCTTGACGAACTGCAGTTCGGAATTAGATGACCTAAATGGTGCCTGATCAATGGAAATTCATAACAATTTAAGTGAGGTTTGTATTGTGGTGTTGCTTTTAGCGAAATAAATACAACATTTATATCAAACGCAGGTGCCTGCTGACTTTATGGAAACTTTAAAAACTAGTCACACTAATATTATGCACAGTTCAGTGCAGCAGCCACATTAAGACAATGGGTCTTACTCAGTATAATTAACCACTGATCCTCAGATGTCTGGAAAGATTCTAGAGAAAGAACAGACAATAGTAGAGGTTAGACAGGCAAAATGAGACACGTGAATGGAAATTGAAAAGTAAGAGAAGAAGGGTATACATAGGAAATCTCTGAGAAATATTGCCTCTTGATTTGCAGCAGAGAGCGAGCAGGCTCTCTTGATTATGCATCATGTGTTCTCATGCAAAACCATAGTTATCTGTCTCTATAACAATAAATAACTCTATAAGTCAAGGGGTAGAGCAGAGAGCTATGCAGATGGAAGAGAACAAAAAAGCTCTGCATCCGTAAATAGGTATAAGTATGAATCAAACACATGAGGAAACTTCTGCTAACAAACTATTAAAAGTAATACTGATTTAGGTTACTGAGATAAAAAATACCAATTGGTGCATAATGAGTAGTTCTAACAATCAAATAAGAAGTTGGGGGAATTGTCTGAAAAAATTAAGTGCAAGACTGCCTCTAAAAGTGGATGAGCAATCGCATACTTTGGTGTAATCAGGCTATAACCAGTTGTGTACATTGGTTTCATACGACAATCCTCAGCCTCTAAAAGAACTTAACATTGCTCTGTGTATCTGAAACCGTTATTATGGGTGGTGATTTTAATCTGACACTTAGCCACAATGAACCTTCAGAAAAACTCTAATCACCTAACAGGGATAGAAAACAAATGAGAAACCATGCTTTAGAGATAAATCAGGCTTATGGATTAAAAGATATGTGGAGGAAATTACACCCCTTCGTTCAGGAGTATACTTATAGAATCCCATGTCTTGCAATGTTGGCCAATCAATCAATCAAGCAAGCATAGAGCACTGCTTATCACCCGAGGGGTATACAGACGCTGTGCGGTGGGTCTCAGCCGAAGAGCTAGATCTTGAGTCCCTTCCTAAAGAGGTTAACGAGGGTGAGATGCGTAGGTGGAGAGGGAGGGTGTTCCAGACTTTGGCGGCGAGGTGAGAAAACAAGTGTCCTCCAGTGCAGCATTTGCAGATGCGTGAAGTCTGTGTGAGGGTGAGGTATGCAGAGTGCAGGTTTCTGGTGGGTTGGTGAAAATTCAGGCGGTGGTTCATGTAGTGTGGTCAATGTTGTGGAGGGCTTTGTATGTGTGGGTCAGGTGCTTGAACTTGCATCTCTTGTGGACAGGAAGCCAGTGGATGTCTCTGAGGGCCAGGGTGATGTGTGTTCTCTTGGGCAGGTTGAGGATCAGTCTGGCTTCTGTGTTCGGTACAGCTGGGTCTTTACATGAGTTCAAATTCTGTGCCGGCATACAGTGTGTTGCTGTAGTCGAGTTAACTGGTGATGAGGGCCTGTGTCACAGTTTTCTTGGTGCCAGTGGGGAGCCATTTGAAATTTCTTGGAGCATGCAGCTGGTGTTGAAGCAAGCAGATGCAACAGCTTTGACTTGGCGTATCATGGAGAGTTTGCTGTCTAGGTAATGCTGAAGTTTTGTGCATGGTTTTTCGGTGCAGGGCTGAGACCTTGCTCCGTCGACTACTATGAGTCGTACCAGAGGTTAGTGTGTCTGTTCAAGATCAGGACTTCTGTCTTGTCTGTGTTTAATTTGAAGCAGTTATCTTTCATCTATGTCGCTACGTTCTTCATGTCGTTGTAGAAGTAGGTCATTGGGTGGGGTTCGCTGAGAGTGAGAGCACAAGTTGAGTTTCATTGGCATAGGAGATGATGTTGATGTTGTGTGCTCAGATGATGTTTGCGAGTGGTGTCACGTTGGACAGTTCCTTTTTAATTTCTAAAGACATGAAAGCATTTCAAATGGAAATTAGCCCTTCAATTTTTGTGGCTCATTGTATGGTTAAAGAAGTGTTTGAGCCGGGTATTATGTTTAGAAAGGTAGCAATACCCATGTGGAAATGCAGTGGCACACTATTAGTGAATGGATTTCTGTACAAGTTTAAATTGAAAGTTAATTTAGGCACAATGTCAACTCACCCTCAATACCAATAATTTGGGATGGAGTAAAAGCAGTTTTTCAGAGAATGTGTAAATTAATAGCAGTCAGAGAGAGAGCTGGATGGATGAGTCTTCTTGAAAATATGATAAAACAGTTAAAAGAGGATGATTGTTTAGCAAAGAAGAATGAGATCAGATTAAACTATTAAAAATGGCAGGCAAAATCCATTCAGATGAATAATAAAGAATTTCAAACTATTGAGGAATTGGCGAACAGTCATCTAATTAGAGAACCAGAGGAAGTGGTAAAATGTCTTTACATATACTATACTCAACTATATACCAAAACCAATAAGCCTAATAGTTTGAGGATGTTTTGCAAAATCTAGCTTTATTGTACTTTACAGAATCTCAAAAATGAAGGTTATCAACAACAAATCTCTAGAGATGAAGTTATAACAGCTATTAAAGATATGCAGGCTGGTAAATCTCCCAGATCAAATGAGTTAAGTAGTGAAATTTACAAAGTTTCTTTAGCCACACTGGTAATGATTTGGTCAAATTATTTAACCACATTTGGTTCATAAGCCAGAATTCAGCATATTTCGAGATTGGGTCCTTATGCTCCTGCTTTTAAGCTAATTACATGCTAAAGAGTGCAGTTTTTACTGCCCTATTACACTTCTCAATAAGGAGTATAAGATTTTTATGAAGGTATTGGCTGTACAATTGGCTAGTGTAGAAGGTATTTTAATAAGGACAGACCATACTGGTTTCATACAAGGGGAGACATCTTTCCTCACAGATATATTTTATAATGTGAAGTAGTGTGGCTCACTGGTTAGTGGCGGCAGACCCGAGAGCAGAGGACGGCCCGGGACCAGGGTTCGATTCCCGGCGTGGCAGGTTTCTGGACCAGGGTCAGCGGACTCGATAATTCTCTCGCCTCGGTGCCCACTCTGATCAGCGATCACACTCGGCAACTCTGGGCATTAGCTTGCCTCATCTTCACTAACGGCCCCACCAGACCGCCGGGGATGCCTGGTCTCACCCTGGAGATACCCATTAAGGGACCATCTCTCAGGGAAGCCAGGAAGGGTTTCGCAGCGGTCGAAGCGCCTTGGGACCCTACGGGTAAGTAGTGCGCTATATAAATGCCTATACATACATAATTTATTTCACAACAAAAGCAGCATTGCTTTATAGTTTTTTCAATGCATTTGACCTACTTGATTAGTATTTTACAGAACAAATTAGGAGAATGTACATACCTTATCAATTTATCATTGATTTGTGTATCAAGGACAAGCATACAAATATAAATGAATGGCGTACTAGGCAAACTATCTGTAGAGGTACAGGGCAGGAATGCCCCCTCTTGCCCTTTATATAGAACCACTGGCTATAAACCAGAGGGATTATAGCACAATACAATTTGTTTGTCAAATGTTGTTAAAATTAAGTTATGTACAGATCATGTTGCATTATATCTACAAGACACAGAAAACCTTGCCCAAACATTTAAAATATTTCTACGATATTCATTGGTTTCTGACTGTAAGATAAATCAAGAAAAAGCAGAACTGTAATAATCATGATCAAATTCCAAACCCACGTAATACAATTTCAGTCAATAAAACAATCTGATACCTTTACATCTATACTAGAAATTATCTTAAAGACTTATTGTAGTAATCTGATGTTATGGATTGCCTCCCCCATGTTTCCCTGTCCCTGGCTGCTCAGCCTGTGTGAGTGTTCTCAATGGAATGTTTGGTGTGTCGGCTATGAGTGGAATGCTTGGATGACTGAATGAGAGATGACAGTTGATGGATGGGGCTAAGCAGCTAGCAGGCTGCTCCCGGTGGGGTTGCTGTGTTTTATACCTGGACTTGTTCTACCTGTTTACCTGCCTATCTGCTACCTGAATAAACCTATGTTGACTTCATCACTCCAGCGTGGTCCCTGATTACTACACTTACTTTTGGTGACAAGTTGACGACGTCCCCACGCTCTACAGTGGTACAAGTGGATAAAAAAACTACAAGATGCCTACTACATCATGCTGGGAAGGAGCCACTACATGGAGAAGTCGACTAACGCAATCGACAGGAACATGACGGAAAAAACAAGAGTTACAAGAGGACACACAGCTGTGTCACTCTAAAGACATTATGCTACAAAGACAACATGTGAAACAGGTACAGTAAAAGCACGCAGTGCAGCCCCACCGGTGTCCATCACAACAGACAGCCCCCACACAAGTGTGCTGTACCCTGTCTCAAGAGGCTTTTACAACCTGGTACCTCATGAATGCTGCGCAGTGTGAGCCTACAAGTACAGTAATCCTTTGCTTTCATTACATTGATACTGCGCAGATTGTGTTCCTGAATACTGCCTGCGTTGGAACAAAGGAAAGAGTGCACATCAACAGTTACATGGCCAGGAGGCATGGGCAAAGTCTTTCTACTCTTGATCCTGCGCTAAACTGGTTTGTCAGCTGTGGTCAACCTGAACGTCGATTCTTCAAAAGAAGGTTGCTGCGTGCGAAGACCGTTTTGCCAGAGAGCGCATTACCTGCAGTCCACTTCATATGTATGGAGGCATGGCTTTGGTTTGGCTCAACTTGCCTACATGGTGTGATTTTAGCACAGTTACATTTTTACCCAGGTGTTTTTTATTTAAAAATGCGCCCAATGTGGACAGTCTTTGGCTGGCAGCCTGTCCATTTTTATCAGCCCATGTGGAATTCAGCCTATCCACTTTCTGATGAAGCTGGACATGTGTGGTGAGACTATTTGTGTCTTTTTCACTTTATTTTTCCGTTTTTCTCCACACGCTCAAATGTCCATTTTAACTGTCATTTTGAATCTTCAAAAGTTGTGCGCGAAGCAACATAATGCATGCGAGACTTACCTGTTTGTGACGGATGCGAGGATGTACAGCGGAGATTTTCCTGACGTTGATGAATACTAGCGCTGCTCAGTGACATATTTGAAGCACAGAACAAAGGCCAATGCTGAGACTGACTACTTCCTTATTCCCTGGTCACCCAGAAGTTAATATTGTATATAGGAAAATAATTTTTGGGGAGAAAAGGGCTGATTAAATTAAATGGTTGTATTCTTGTTGCTTTAATTGTCCAATATACATATAAATGTGAATTAGGGACCTTTGTTTGTAGGATGGATGTTTGTGTGAATGTGAAATGACTGTGAAATTGGCCAAGTGTATGAGATATATACTGATAGGGTGTGTTGTGAATATTTCTAATGTTGTCTCATTGTAGTGTTCATGTTAGTTTTGTACTGAAATGCACAACAAATGTTGTCGTTCTTTGAAAAAATAAATGAAGATGGAAAAGTGTATTTTTTGACTAAGGTGCAATTTCTAAAGCAGAATTTCATGTTTAGTTCATGAAATCGGTTAACAAATAAGGAAGTAGTCAGTCTCAGCCTTGGCCTTTGTTCTGTTCTATAGTTATCTGGCTCAGCCTTGCTGAGTGTGAGCCAAGACCCATTACTGTTTTAGGTATTTCAAGCACAGGCGTGCTGGGAGCCACCCTGCGTGGCGTGATTAGCGTGCCGCCATTTTGTGTTTGGTTCTATGAGGCATTCTGATCCTGCATCCTGCACCTTTTGCAATCACGTTTTCTTGTATTCTTACTGCCTCATAGCGTGCTCGAGACGTACTCTCCTAATACTGACTGAACATGACTGAGAAGTTTGTCAGAGCGACGGTGTCTTAAGGTCATGTACAGTGTATTATTTTTCTTCGTGGTGCCACAAAGCATTTCCAGTTGTTTTCTCGAGTGTGGCCCAGGATTGTTCAAAATGGTGAGATCTTGTTTTCAAGCAGCTATATTTTTTCTGTATTCACTGCCCTGTGTTACGCTGCCGTCTAGTGACAAGCTGGAAATTGAATGGATTTTTTTTATTACACTTTCCGTCCGTCAGTGGTTTATTACAGCTTTTCTGTTTCAGTACATGAAGTTGGCTAATCTGTAGCTGTAAGCTCAATGTTCAATGCCTCACTGTACAGTATTAATGTGACAATTTTGAATGTCTTATTTATATTACAGTTTAAAGTTTTTCAGCTTCCACATTTCACAGGTTAGTTTCCCTTACGTTGGGGACATTTTAGTCATGTTTACAGTGGTTAACTGCACATCATTCTCCCTTACATGCGGGATGGTCATGGGTTTAGGTACATGTCCTTTTTCCATAAAGCGTTACACGCTGCCCCTACATTCTCCCTTACATGAGGGTTGGCCTTACGTGGGGGTAAGTTTTTGGGGTTTTCTCCCTTATCTACAATTTGTGACCTCAATTTGGGGTTGATGATTGGGTTTTGTTGCAGGGGTGGGTCCCTGCGTGGATTAGACGCCTTGCGCTGCACAGGTTTTTGTTGCAGGGGTGGTCCCTGCATGCATAGGACGCCTTGCGCTGCACAAGTTTTTGGTTGCAGGGTCTTCACCTTGCCTGCCTCCTCACATTGGAGAGCTTTCACGTTTTTTTTCATAGGTTGTCCCTTGTAATTTGTGGGGGCAGGACTTTGGGTATAAGTCCCTTTTGTCCTCATGACATTATTATTTACATGGTTTAAATTTCTAACTTACAGGTTGTCCCTTTTGGTTGGCAGGGGCAGGACATTGGGTATTAGCCCCTCTTGTCCTCATTCACGTACACGCTGTCCATTGCTTAGGGTGGGGGCAGGACGTTGGGTACTAGTCCCTTCTGTACAGATTGACTTTACTCCTCACATGGAGATGTTACTTTTGTACGTTTTCTCATTTTTTTTCTTCATAGAGGAAGGGGGAGGGGTTTTATTGTTTATCCGTCTATCTCTATTGTCTTCTGTTCCTTTCCCTCTAGTGATGCGTGTTTCCCGCCATCCCTGGGTCTGGGCTCTAGATTGATCTTGTTTAGTTATATTCCCCTTGTTTTTCCTTATTTACTGTTGCTGTAATTTTATGTTTATAGTTAAATGCTGATTTTATCTTTTATTCTTTGTTTACGTTACATCATTCTTCTGTTCATTAGGGAAGAGGTATGTAGTATTCTGATGTTATGGATTGCCTCTCCCATGTTTCCCTGTCCCTAGCTGCTCAGCCTGTGTGAGTGTTCTGAATGGAATGTTTGGTGTGTGAGATTTGAGTGGAACGCTTGGGTGACTGAATGAGAGAGGACAGTTGATGGATGGGGTTGAGCAGCTAGCAGGCTGCTTCCGGTGGGGTTGCTGTGTTTTATAACTGGACTTGTTCTACCTGTTTTCCTGCCTAACTTCTCCCTGAATAAACCTACGTTGACTTCAGCACTCCAGCGTGGACCTGATTACTATACTTAAATGATTTAAACTTTAAACCCCTAACTAGGAAAAAATCTAGCCAATTACAAGTATGGGATCAGAATAGATTTGCGTTGATTGGTCAAAGTAACTTGGTTAAAACAACAAGTGTTACTGCAATGTTTGTTTATTTTGCAAATTATCCCTTGCAGGGTAATAACATCATCATAATCAAATTAATTGGGGCCCACAAAAACAGTAGGATTAGTAGTCAAAATCTATGTCGAACGGCCTTAAATGGTGGATGGGGACTTCAAGAGCTGGAAAAATATTATATTGCTACCTCAATAGGTTATCTGCAGTCTCATATGCACTTAGAGCCCTAGTATTGGGAGTAATATAGAAGCAGAAACTGATCCTGAGGGCCTAAAGGCTTTTTTTAATTACGTTTTTGCATCCTAATTTTTTCAAGATCAGGCTAAAAAACTATACATATATATATAGAAGTAGCGATGAGACAATTGGGGGACATGAGATGTTATTCGAAAGCAAGTGGTTTGGAATATAAAGAAGCGAAGGATGCTTTAAAAACACTTCTACATGAATACAAGAGAAATGGCTTAATATCATTAACTGAATTTAAGTTTTTACATGTAGAACAACCGGTCACCCCAATTCTGTATCTAATACCCAGGGTACACAAAATGGTAACACCTACACCAGGTAGACCTATAATTTCCGCCATCCATAGTGTGGCGGAACACATGTCCCAATATATAGATTTTTACCTCCAGGATCATGTGAAAGGTCTGCAAAGTTATGTCTGAAGATACAGGTGATTTTTTAAATAAGCTTGGTTGCATCAACTGGAATATGGGTTGGTGTCTAATTACATTAGACATTGAATCATTGTACACTAGTATTGAACATGAGGCAGCATTACATGCGGTTAACTACTTTTTGGGAACCAAATCATATGAATATTACAGCCACAACAAAATGATTTGTGAACTGACCGCCTGGTGCTTACATAACTATTTCCTGTTCAATAAAGAATGTTGGAAGCAGGAACGAGGAGTAGCCATGGGATCCTGTTTCTCCCCCAGCTATGCGTGCTTGCACGTAGGCTGGTGGGAGAAACAGGTCCTTGAGGGCACCCATAATAGACACAAAGTGAAACATTGGCTTCGCTTTATTGATGATGTTTTTGCCATATGGGAGGGAGATGTAGAAAGTGCAGACCAGTTTGTAAAAATTTTAAATTTAAATTCATGCAATCTACATTTTACATCAAATATTAGTGTGTCCTCTGTAGAATTTCTGGATGTGCGAATTTCAGCCATTGACAATAAACTAGAAACAACTCTGTTTAGAAAGAAAACTGCTGGTAATAGCATATTGCAGGCCAGCAGTAGCCATCCCCGTCACTTGATCGAAAGCATCCCTGTAGGCGAGCTACTAAGATTAAAGCGCATTTGTAGCTCCCGACAAAATTATGAGAGATGTGCAAAGGAGATGATGGACAGACTAAGTGATAGAGGGTATTCTAAGATGACCCTATCCAGAGCCTGGGCCAAAACTGAGGAACGATCACGAGACAATGTATTGACCCCAAAAAATATTGTTGACGGTGATGACAATGAGAATCCGCGACTCATTACCACATTTAGCAAGCAGGAAAGAAAAATTAAAGCCATCATCAGAAAGAACTGTCCTATTGTTCTAACTGATGGTGTACATGCTGGTAGGTTACCAGAGTCACCTGTCATCACCTTTAGGCGAGCCAGGTCAATGGCGAATCAATTAATAAGATCCAGCCCAGAGATTAAGAAAGACGGGACGTGGCTGAAGCAGAGAAATGGGTTTTTTAAATGCTCATCTTGCAGAGCTTGCAAATTTGGGACGAATACAACCCATTACCATATCCCCTTCTCAAATAGAAGTGTAGCCATCAAAGGAACTTATGGATGCCGCACTGAGTTTGCTGTATATGTTCTGACGTGCACCTGTGGGCTTCGCTATGTGGATAGCACGAAGCTGCAGGTGCATGTCAGAATATTGCAGCATCTCAGGGCAATTGTTAACAACGATGCGGCATATCCAGTGGCGAGGCATTTTAGAACGGTGAATATGAATGATTTGAATTGTCTTTCCTATTTTGTTATTAATGCCGTAGCACCGCTCCGCAGAGGGGGAGATAGGGAAAAACTACTGCGAAAATTGGAAACTCAAACAATTTTAGAGTTAGACAGTAAGAATCCCAATGGGTTAAATAACACTGAGGATTTGCATCATTATCTAGAGAAACCCTTTTTGAAACCAAAATGATAATAGAAGAAAATATATATGTCAAGTCACAAGTAAGCACAATAACAAGTATAAAGACTATTCCAATAAACAATAAAATTATATATAAATGAACAAATGTTTGGTTAGAATAATTTATAAGAAATCCTCCTAGTGCTCTAAATGAAATTTTACAAAAAAGATTTTTTTAAATATAATATTATTTATGGGGTATATTTTTTAGGTATTGTATTGTATTGCACTTCAAGCACTTTATAATTTTCAAGCACTTTAAGCAGCCTCCATTATGTTTCAACAGTGTTGCATTTATGCAGTAAGAATGGCTCGCTATAGACAGAATATGTGGTAACTCCTAAAATCCGAGATCAATAGAGAAACTGCACTATGAAATATGTATTGACTGACAATAAGAAATGTCAAAATAATTTGCTTTTATATTTTTACAGAAATGTATATATTTATGGTTTTATTACATATTATATTTATGAAAATTTTAGTAATGAGCAAATATATATCTATTGATTAGTGGTTTTACTATGATGAATTTTGTGTATATATCTATTTATTGCGGTTTTTGCACAACAATGTCTGGATTTAATGTGGAGTTAGTGCAATAAGGCATTCAAGCTGAGTATGAGAGTGATCAAGAGCACGGCTGTGCTCGAAACACATCGCAGCAAAGCGGGGGAGAAATAAATACCTTCCTGCTGGTTTCCTTTGGTCCGTCTCCTTCATTTCCCCTGGAAAGGCATGAATGCGTGGAGGATTGTTGTTATATATATAGATGTGTCTCAAAGGTATTAACTGTTCTATCTTTTCACAGATTCACTCCGATTTGGGATAATTCTAATATTAATGTTGAAATATGTTAAGGCACTAAGGGTCATATGTATCAAACTCTGATTTTGCAATTCCCAAATTGCAATTTTTTTTCGAATCGCTATTTGAGAATCACAAAACACTATGTATATAGGATTTGCAAAAAATGATGTGAATCCTACATATTCCTTAATTGAAAATTGCGAATCGCAATAAAGGAATACCTCCCCTAGAGGCCCATAGGAATGAATGAGAAGACATTCTCAATTTGCGATTCTCAGTAAGAGAATCGCAAATTGGGAATGCAATTTCAAGGGTGCCAGGGTGTCCTTTTGAATTCATAATCAGAATATGCTTCTACATGATTAGAGTATGTCCTGATAGGAATTAGTGATAAAGCGTCAATTTCATAAAAAATACCCAGGCACCGATTACGATGTTGGTCGTGAAGCCTCTGACCTTACGTCAGAGGCTTTACGACTGACATCATCAGTTTCAATTCCGACCAGTTGATTATGATACAGCCGGTCGTAATTGAAACCAACCAGTCATTCCGGGTGGCTTCCAATGGGCTCAAGGAGCCCGTCGGCCAGTCGGGACCGGCCCGTAATCCATATGGATGGCGGTTTACGCCATCCGGATTACGATGCACAATTTCCGGCACAGTTTCCATGCCAGCCTTTCCGTCATGGAAACCCTGTCGGAAAGTGTGTTTGGGGGCCCCTTCCGGCCTCTGGTTGGGGACCGAAGGGGCACCTATGTTGTCCCTCTGTTAATCCCTGCACCTTGTGGCAAGTACCTTTAGGTGCCTGCCACAGGGTGCAGGGTTTAACACAATCTCCCATTTCTCTATGGGAGCTTGTGTTACCGGCGGTTTCCGGCCGTAACACAATCTCCCATAGAGAAATTGGATAATGCGACCATACCATGTGCGGTCGCATCATAATTAGTCGGTCTGGACTGCCGACCAGAGGTCGTTCGGTCACATTTCTGCCACGGTGTCTCTGCAAAACATTGTAATAGGCCCCAAAGTATTGGGAGAGGAATCCGAACCACTTGAGAAAATTCAAGACAAATATAAGGGGCACATTCTCTATTTTACATTGCTGAGGTTTTATTACACACCAGAGAAAAATTGAAAATGTCAACCTGAGGTGACTGTAAAGTGTTCAATATTTAATCAAATTTTTACAGGGGGGCACTTTTTTGTGGATTGTCGAAGAACAACAAGATGTGTGGAGGATGGTGCAGAATCACTTAACTAATATATTTAAGCAGCATTAATGGATCTGAATAAAGACTGCACTTACTGGCATGCCTTTTCGGTATAACAAAAAATAGGGCATCAGTGATAATATAGTTCTTATTGCAATGTTGCTTGTTCAGAACAGAGTTCATCGCTACGTTTCGGAAGCATGCAAGCTCACCTCGAATTTATAACGGCGATCAGATACTAAATATTTTATGAACTGGGAAAAACATATTATTAGAGAGTGGGCAAACTGTGGAGGAGGTTCACAGACACTATTATTGATTGGTGAATATACGATGGCTTGTTTGTTTTTCAAGAACAGATGTATGTTTTTATTTGTTTCTGTTATTATGTGTTAGTGTCTTATCCCCTGAAAATAAAATAAAAAATCATCCTTTGCTTCTTTATTTCTTGCAACAGCTGTGAAGACGACTGCCAATTTCCAGCAAAATCCTGCCCATATGGAAAACTGGTGTGTGCTAAATATTTCCGTTGTCCAAAGGAGAGAAGGTTGGGATCCATTTTGCCGCAAAAGTAGGGAAACTCCCTAATCAAGCTACATTGGTTATATCTACAGCAAAGAGCATACCGTTTTGTCAAAAGGCCGCCAGTGATGTTAGTCCTTCAGTGACCTTGAGGCTTTCACCTTTATTGTCAGACGTGCAAATGACAAACAACTGTTTTAAAAAAAAAACAATACAACTACAGGACCTTTCCGAAGCATAAGGCACTGATCATCCTTTTCAGACTGAAAGACATATGAGAAGAGACCTTGCGGACCACTATTGAGAGGAATAGATAAGTACATTAGCAGAAACCTATGAGTGATGTCCCAGATGCTGACACGACCTTTCCATGTATTTGTGTTACATATGCATGAACACATGAACAGCTGTAAAACGTTTGGTTCAAAGTGATTTCATTTGCAGAGAATCTGTACATTTCTCTGTCAATGAACAAGTACATTTGATTTCCCAATTTCTGCTTCATTTGCATATACCTTTTCCCTTATGTCATATATTTATGTTTGGATAGTAAAATAAATCCATCAGATATGTAAGAAGCTCAGTGATTTGCATGGCTTTCATAGGATTAAAAACATGCACATTTCTCCCGTTGAAGTGGACTGCAAGAAAATGTTCAGCCTATGGACCACAATAACACTATAAATGTGGAATATTAAGATCTCTTACTTTCTGTCTTTACGGTGGCTGATATGATTCAGGCAACGGCAACGTATGAAGGGGACAACATCTACCAACAATTTACACTTTTCATAAATATTCGTATTTTGGGGATATAAATAAAGAAACAGTGTCTTCCCTTCTGAGCAGTGCTTTCCACCGGTTGAATAATGTATAAACTTGCTATGCGCCACATGTTGACAGGGCTGGGCTCGTCGTCCATTGAGGTTTTCAGAACACCCACATAGAATTCCTGAAGCAAATCTGCAGATTTTGAGTGGAGATTTTTAATAATGACAAACGTTTTCAAACAAAATGACCATCTTATAAAAACGCTCTAGAGGTCTGTTGTTAAGTAGGAGTCTGACTCTCAGATACTTTGGAGTTGGAGGCCTTTAGGACCAATGCCTTGATGGATGTTGTAAAATTCAACGTGATGGTTAGTGCATTTCAAGTTAGCATAGCATCTGCTTCACATTTTGGCCCCCTCCATCTACGTTGCAGGGTAGGCTCCCTCAAAATGTGTATGCCACTTGTCTACATTGTTCCTTTGGGTTAATAATAAAAACAAAATCTAACTAATGTTACATACTCTCTACAGCATTGAAAACCAGCGAAGGTGAAGTTGAAGAGATATGAAAGGCTGTGGAGCAGAAGCATGCATGAACTGTAGGAAAGAAAAGACAATAATACAGATAATTATTTAAAAGTGTGAAAAAGTGAGGCGGGAGGCAGACCATGGAAAACTGAGCAAATACGAAGTTTATAGATATGCCACTGAATTTAAAGTGTTTTAGAGGTAGATCCAGGAAAGATCAGTGGCCAGCGGTACTCTAAAGTTTAGTGGGTGGAGCTACCTCACTTTTTACTGATGCCTCTATGACAGTCAGTAACTATCCGGATAGCACCGAATCCAGTCACTTTTCTTAAATTTGTTTTTATTGCCATTTTTCCAAGGGTTAAAATTTGACCTGCAATGATTCAACAAGAACATACGAAGAGCTTTGGCATGGCGCTGCTATATCTACAACCATTAGATACAAACATATTCAAGCCTTTCAAATTGTCTCAATTTGATGCTAATGTCATAACTCACTAGATCAGCATCTTCATTCAGTCATTTGGTCACAGAAGCACTGAATACAGCAAACATGATGCTGGTAAAAGCTCCCTTGCCTCCTCTCTCTTTCGGCTCTGCTGTCTGTCAGGCTACATTAATGAGAACAGGAGGGGGGACTGGGAGCAAAAAGCAGTGTTTTCAGTCACCTCATGCCTGCTGCTGTGGCATTCCTGACTCACTGGAGCAGCACTCACATTGGGATGTATGTCATCATAACGCATGCTTTTACTACGCATGCCTTTACAACGCAGGTTTTACAACGCAAGTCGGGGGGCGCTGGATAGTGGATTAGTTTAATTTACTATTCCAACTCCAGTCCCCGTGGATAGTAGGGAAGGTTTTGGATAGTAAATTAAACTATTCCCTATCCTGCTGCGACCCCCAGCGCAATTTGTTGTAATGACTTTCGTTGTAAAACCTGCATTGTAAGGGTACTGCGTTGTGAAAGTTGCGTCGTAAAGGATGTTTCCCCTCACATTGCACCTATGCTGCTCTTGTTCTTCACCGAACCTCCTTGCAACATATCCACTTGCAGGAGTATCCAAGCACCTAATCCCCCCCCGCTCCCCCCCCCCGGGACAGGAACAAACAGAACTTTAGAAAATAGCAGCTCTTGCATGTGATGGGCATATTTACCATGAGGGTCGACTTCTTCGCAATGGATGTTCCTCTTAGTGTGTGATGAAGATGCATGGGCTGCATCTGAGTAACTATCCTTACATGTAGGGCATCCGTTCTTATGTGTGCACTTTACACAGAGTCCACTATTCAATAAAAGTTTCAAGTTTACCTGTGCTTGTCATAAATGAAATAAATGAAAGTTACCAAACAGATTGCTTCCGTTGATAGTAAGGCTGATTGTAAGGCCCTTTTTTAGGTCTCGCCTAGACAGTCCGTTGCTGTTACTTCGAGATATGTTGTTTACAATCTGTGTATTTACAGCTCACCCATTGCTTTTTATTTGTTATTCTGAGTGTCATTTGTAAATCCATGCGTGTATTTGGTCATTCTCTTGTATATTTCCCTTCTTTTAGTGTGTTGTTACACAGAGCATCGCCAAATTACTTGTAGCCTTGCACTTTTTTTCTACTATTTTAGTTTTTCGGCACTATTTTTTTCTTTGCTTTCTGCAAGTCTTTCGGGAAGCCTAGCCTTTGCTCTTGTGTCATCTGTGAATTTTAAAAACTCTTGTTATCATTATTTTGCTTTTAGCATTCAACTGCAAGGCAGCGGGCATTGGCTTTTTAAAGCAATTTTTAAAATATTCCTTTCCTCCTCTGCCGCGTGTCAGCTTTATTTGCTTTCTGTATGCAATTATTTATTTGGAGCGTGTTTTGGCTTTTTAAAGCTATTTGAATTATTTATTTGTTTTCTGTGTTTGTGTGTCATCTGTAAAGTTTGAAAACATCTTGTTTTTTCTTGGAATAGCGGAGTTTACCCAAGACATTCATAAATTCCAAAGCGAGAAACAAACTGCAGCCAACTGTTTTGTGTCGTTCCGGGGCATGCGCTGGCCGGTTGGAGGAAGGCAAGATCATGAAGTTTTTTAATTGCAATTCTAATTACAACAAAGCAGTCTTTCTTTCTCCCTCTCGTCCCATTCAGAGGGTATCACAAGACATCAGAGCAGTTTGTCAGAACCTTTTGGTGTCCTGCACTGGACAAAAGACCTCATTCAAAAAGCACTTCCCTGCCCCCCATATCTGATGTTTCCCTCTATTTCCATTCCATAGCTGGGTGAAATAGCTTGGTGACCTCAGTGCCAGAAGCATATCGCAATAAATCCAGACATTTTTTGACTCCGCCCTTTATCCATGAGCTGGCGGCATTGATTCAGAAAATTTAGAGGCAAGGTTGCACAAAATAACACTGAAAAGCGTATTTTTTCTTGTTTACTTCTTGTGGTTCCATCCACTATAAAGCACACATTAACTAACTTCCATCCTCATATTAATGCATCTTGCTTCTCCCAACTGATTAGCACAGCCAAAAGCACATACCACGGACGAGACCCATTGGCTTTGCCAATGCTTATTGGAAGTGATGAGCCTTGTACAACTGAAACACACTTAAAAATAAACGATGGAGAGGTGTGATGTGCAACGGGATGATGAAGGTGTCTTTCCATTGACGCCCTGAGGCCTCTAATTGCGCTAAAGAACAGAAAAATGTGGAGTCTCTCAGTCTTGCTGACAGTGGTATTCTTTGGCAAAGGGGGGGAGCTGCCCTCATTGAGCTCCCCTGCATGTAGCACAACCATGCTCTTCAGAGAAACCATTCTATCCCCACCCAGCTGTGAATAGTACTAGCCATTTTAGGGCTAATCTGCACATGGAGACTGCAACCAAACTGGGCTCGAGTAGGAGCTCAGCCCAACTGGAGAGCAGTAAGGCAGAACAGAGACAATCCGGCATGAGTTCATTGTGGGGGGTTATGAAAATAGCGTGCGCCACACAATCAATGGAGGTGCTTGACTGGTTTCCTGCTACTTTCCCATAACATTTCTTAAGATGCAAGTGGTCCCCTGGGGACAGGAACAAAGTGTTAAATTAACACCACTAGATGCCTAAACCTATAGCATGTGATAAACAAAAGGGACTTAGGGATTATTGGAAGTATGCACTGAAAGGCACAGGGGAGGACATACAAAATGATGACTCACCAGAACTGACAAATGATATGTTTGCCAGGAAAGATGTGGATCCTGTGAAACTAACTAAGAAAGACCAAAGGGATTTCAGGCTGAGATCCATCAAAAGATTTCCGATATAATGCCAACCCAGCTCGAAACACTAAAAACAGGTATGACCGCTGTTCTTGTGGAAATGCCCAAAGATTCCATGGCTAGTTGGGAACATGTGGAGACAAACAAAAAAGTAATTGTGACCCTGACTCAAGAGATGGAAAAGTCTTGGTTGGTATAAGCCCGTTTAGAGTAGGAGCTGAAGGATATCTGCGATCTGTACAGACTTGGGGGATTGATCATGCAGGGACAATATCAAAATACACAATGTGAAAGAAGCAGAAGAGGGGATAGATGTTGTCAAGTGTAGTGCAAATCTCTTCAAAGACCTACTGCAAGAAAGCTTAGCAATCCTGATTATCAGAGTCCATAGAGTCAGAACTCCCCCCCCCCCCCGAGAAGCACGAGGAGCTCGACTTAGAGCTATGGAGGTAGCATAGCAAAACTGGGCTCTTCGCAACTCAGAAATGGAATCATACATTATAAATAGAAGCAAGAAGCTAGGAAGACAGAGGACTTTAAATGTTGAGGTCATCCTGTAACTCTTTTCCAGGATCTCTTGCAGGACACACTAAATAGACAGACCCAGAAACTAGAATATCAGCCAAACGAGATGTGAGAGAAATCACGACTAACAGCAACATGTAGACTACGATAATACAACAGTGGATTAAGTGTGCTGGATGCAGAAGCATGGGACAGTGGGACACCCAAATTCTTTAACTACCTAAAATAAGGGGACACACAATGCTAGAAACATCTTTCTTTTTTGACTCCAGTGTGAATATGGCCGGTTCAACCTACCATGTGAGTCTACAGGGGGACATTCGAGGAAATGGGGACCACAGCACATTCCATCACTGTGCTAGGGATGTATTTACTTCCTTCCCTCAGGGTAAAGTACTAATGTTTAGGGTTTGAAGTTAAGTTGCTTTTGTTGTGCAGTTGGTTGGGGGGTAATAAGGAAGTCAGTGGCGTTTGTCAGGGATCTTCTATCTTGAAGGTAGTCTGGCTTTGTAGCATGAGAGGTGCACTGATACTATGGAATAACGCAGTTTAAATTAAGCACAAATACCCTGCCTACTATTGGTAAATATTTATCCTGGAATGTTAGAGGCAAAAAGTCCCCAGTTAAGTGGCATAACAAATGAAGGGATGTAAAGGAGGGACAACCCAATATATTTTGCATTCAGGAAAGACATTCCACTAATTCAACACAAAGCATGTCCTCTTTGATATTGGGCTAACTTAGTAACAAAGAGATGTGGATTGGTGCTCGCCATACATAGGAAACGTCCTCTCCAAGTTGGCAAAATATGTGACACACGAGAAGGCAGGTTTGAATACTTTGAGGAACACCAATGGGGGAGTGCCATTGCCTTACTCACCACATATACACTGAATGCTAGGCAGTACATCACATATTCCTTTGTATTTGACAAGCTGAAAGAATGGGCCCCTCGGGTACTTCTCTGGCTGGAGAGGCTTCAACTCAGTCCTTGTTGCACCACAAGGTTGGTATCCACAACAATAATTCCTATAAGGAACAATGCTGCAGAACCTACAGAATACATTTCAAGACCAGAGTGTCTTAGATATCTGGAGGGATAAACATGCTCAGGCTAGGAATTCACTTAGGGCCCAATTATGAATTTGGCGGTCCATGGGACCACCTAACCCGTAGTGGTGGTCCCTGAATCGCCACACTGGAGTCAACACACTATATTACAACAATGGCGGTGGGACCACCACAGGTCCACTGCTACCGCTAGGATCCTTGATCCCATAGCAGTGGCACAGTGGTCTGAGGAATAAAATGCTGCCAGTGCCCCAGTGGCACCACCAAGCATATTACGAGTTTCCTCACTGCCCTCCTTTTCATGGCAGTCAGCCCACCATTCAAAGGGTGGCATTAGGAAATTAAGGGAGTCCTACAGGCCCCCCTATTGCCTCTGTGCATGTGGGTGCATGCAGAGGGGAACCAGTTGTGCCCCCATTTATTTTAGCATCCCCTGTTCCTGTATGGACAGAGATGCACAACCATTCTAAACTTACTCACGAACTGGATTTCGGGCTGGAGCCAATAGACGCAGTGGCTGGATATTTGATACATCTTTGCTGAGGGACTGGCATCATAGGTGTTCACAACAAACAACAAACAGGAGCACCAAGAGGTAAATAATCAGGTCGCCCCCCACTCAACAATCTATTTCAATAAGACCTGATCAGCTCCCCAAGAAAGTACAATTATTACTTGCCTGTATATCCTACTGTTCATACTTTGTATCCAATCTCGTCATGTACCACAGCTTCCAACAAGCCAAAAAACAAAGACAAACTTATTGTCTCACCACAAAATTTTGTGAAATTTATTTTGTGACAAAATATTATGAAAAAATGTGTAAAGGAATGGCAAGTACCTCACAGGAATTTATTCAATGCAGTAAGTGTCCTCACTTAAAAACGGCATCTAATTGGCCATTCATCACCATATGGGCCCATATGGTGATGAATGGCCAATTAGATGCCGTTTTTTAAGTGAGGATATTACTGAATTGAATAAATTCCTGTCGCAAGTAAGCGGTACCTCTTTTTAACTGAGGATTGCATCTCCTCTTTTGTGTTGTGTTTGGGACGTGGTAGGCACGCAGTGATGTTTTGCACTGACTTTGTCATCTTTCTTTTTTCACTCATTTTCTCATAGATTTCTCAGCCCAGAGGAATCTCATTACTTTCATCTTCTTCTTCCACTTGGAAAGTTACCGAGGATGATAAGTGTGGGCACACTGGTAAATATATGCCAGCAGCCCCCCTTGGTGTTACTACCGTGAGGTACTTTCCATTCTTTTACACATTTTTTTGCAATATTTTGTCACAAAAAATGTTTTCACAAAATTATGTGGTGAGACAATAAATTTGTCTTTGTTTTTTGGCTTATTGGAAGCTGTGGTACATGACGAGATTGGATAGAAAGTATGAACAGTAGGATATATAGGCAAGTAATAGTTGTACTGCCTTGTAAAGGGACTATATACCCCTGGTCATTGGAATTATGAGATATTGTTCCGAGCTGGTCAGGTGTTATTGAAATAGATCATAGGCGATCGCCCCAAGTATCCTCTCAGATGTTTTACCCAAGTCTTTAGGGGTCAATACACTGCCGTGCAGAAGGAGCAGAGACTACTAAATAATCTTATTAGAGAAAAATTAGAGGCAGAACTTACAGCAGCAGAGGAGAAACATAGAAGTCCGGTACTCTTAAGCTGCTTCATGAAGTAACATCCAAGAGGGCATAACTTAATCTTCTGTTGATGGAGAAATCTGAAAAAATGCTTTTATGATTGAAGCAAAAGTGTTATGAGAAGGCCTTCTTAAAACTACTGTAAGGGAGGTTAGAAGACCTGTCAAACCTGGAGGGGTGTGGAGATCCTTTATTGTGTAAAAAAGATGAACGTATTAATCCGCCCTAGAAAACTATACAATCAATAACAAGGTATCCCTCTGAAAGTAGAGACACTCTTTGGAAGGGTGTTGTTATGTGCAGCACCTATGCACCACTTCCAAAGGAGGTGGGAAAAAAGGGAAACAAAATCTATTTTATAAATAAACCTCACCCACTCTAATAGTGCCATTCTCAATCACTGGGTTCACCCTGACCCCTAAGAGTCAGTTTGAGCTCAACCATGTTCCAGGGAGCTCTTTCAATATTATTGTCTAGGGGACCTAACACTAAGATAAAAATTCCTCATCCACTCCCAATGTATCCATTTATTAGTGGGATAGATGGGAAAGATTAAAACCAAGTATGAATGGGATGTAGTATATTTTGATACCACAACTCCTTAATTCACCAACATGTTTCAGCTTTACGCTATTGGCCAGTTTAGGTCCTGGGCTTTCATCAGGGTGGGTTCTTTTTCCTAATACTCCCCCAGTGACATATTTTAATATAAGAGTGTTCTATGTGGCATACATACTGAATCAAGGCATGCATGGATTTTCATGGCCTTGTAGATATGGAGTAAGGCAAGGCAGTGCAAGTTGCTGCCTTGCCTTACTCTGCGTGAAAGAGGCTTTCCATGGGTGTTGCTGTGGATGTTTCCACTCAAAACACATGGAATTTGACACTGCCCCAGATTCACAATATCATTTAAACCTGGGGCTGCACGAAAATCTTGCACCTCCCCAGATAACAAGGAGAAATGCTTTAATTTCTCCCCTTTTTTCCCTCTTTCTATGTGTGGTGCATCCTGCAGCACACATAGAAAGAGAAAAACGCCTCTTGTAATTGTTGTGGTGCAGGAAGGTGCGCCTTTCAGCACAAAAACAATCCGGCCAACTATACAGACATCCTTGCATCATGATGCAAGGGTGCCTGCATTGGTGCACGGCTGCAAAATATGCGCTGGCTGTAAGGACAGGAATGCACCATGTCTTGTATATACGGTGCATTACTGTCCTTAGAGATGGCATAGGTCAGCGCAGCAATGTAATGTAATGTAAGGGACACTTTTATTGCTCGGCTGCCACCCAACGGGTATCCTGGTGCTGAGATTACCAAAAACACTGTGTGTAACTGAAAAAAACAGGGCTGGAGATTAATCTCTGGGAAAGAGTCTAGTTTTCAATTCCTTCCTGAAGCGTGACAGAGTGTTCATTTGTGTAAGCTCAATTGGCAGTGTATTCCAGATTCTTGAAGTTACAAAACTAAATGACCTGCCACCCAGTCGGACTTTATTGACATGGGGACTGCATATCAGGCTGGCTGAAGAGGAACATAGGCTTCAAACTGGAGAATACCATAGGAATTTCCTCCGTAAAAGCTTAGGCCCTATTTTATGTGCTGCCCTATAAACGATACAGAGTGCCTTAAATTGGACTCTCTGCGCAATGGGCAGCCAATGAAGATCTTTTAGGGCAAGCAAGGCTGATGCTCTACGTTGTCTGTTTAACGCAAGCTTAGCTGCAATAATCTGTATCCTTGGCAATTTTTTTAACAAAGAAACTGGAGCTTCTAGGAGTAGGGCATTGCAGTAATCTAATCTGCTCTTAATAATGCTCCTTACCACTTGAGGTCTAGCTGAAGTAGGTAGAAAAGGGAGTATTTTTCAAAGTGCTCAGAGCAGAGATGAACAAGTGATCACAGTTTTATTTACTTGATAGTCCAATTGTAGATTACTGTCTAGTAGTACTCCTAGATTACGTGCTGTTTTAACAGGCAACGGAGGATTATTAGCAGAGATTGGCCAGAAATCTACTGGTAGGGGGCGAGGGACTTTACTTGAAGCACAGCAAAGTAGTTCCGTCTTATTCCCATTAAATTATAATGAGTTATCTCTGAGCCAGCCTGCTGTTTTTCGCATGCAGCTATGGAATTCAGAGGAACTGCATTGTTGCACTAGAAGGAGAAGACAAGTTGAGTGTTGTACCCATAGTTTATAACATCAATGCCAAAAGATTTTATATGGGAGATAAGTGAGCACAGGTAAAGATTAAAAAGTATAGGGCTGACCGCCGAGCCCTGCGGAACCCCGTGTTTTACGGGGCTATTCTGAGAGAGAAATGGCATCAAGGTCACTGCCTGCTGTCTATTTGGAAGATAGGACTGCAGCCAGTCCAGTGCCTTGTCCACAATGCCAATATCCTCAAGTCTCCTGATCAAGATCTTGTGGTTGACTGTGTCGAATGCGGCAGACATGTCCAACAGCACTAAAATGGCTGTTTGACCACTGTCAGCCCGCATTCTTATATCATCCAGGACTGTCACCAGAGCAGTTTCGGTGCCATGTCTCGGTCAAAACCCAAATTGAACTTTGTGCAGAAGATTGTTTTCTTCCGCAAATTTTGGAAGAGATTTGCTCATTACTCTTTCTAAAATCTTAATCGGGTAGGTTAACAGGGAGATGGGTCTATAGTTAGAGAAGCACTGGGGGTCCAGTGTGGCTTTATTTAATAAAGGAGAAACATCTGCCTTTTTCCAGCAGTTAGGCACTGTGCCATTAGTTAGGGACTGGCAGCAGATTTGGTAAAGATACGGAAAAAGCTCAGTACCAAAGACTTTCCACATCTTATGTGGGAGCGGGTCCAGGGGAGAACCTAAGGAGATGCCGGCTACAATTATATTGAACTCTTCTTGTGAAGGGACCTGGAAAAGATCCAGAGGCAGCATAAATTCCCTGGAGGATGCTACATAAGGAGTTCTGCTACAAGATGATAAATGCATATCATCTTCTCTATCCAACTCAACATCCCTGAAAGATTTTAGCCCAGTTAGAATTTTGTTGATTTTTACCTCAAAGAGAACTGCCAGATCATCGCAAAGTTCTTGTGATGCTGGAATCTTAATCTTTGCGTAGTCTGGGTTGGACATGTCTCTTACTAAGCTAAAAAAGGTTTTGGACTTATTGGGAGATTGTAGGATAGTTTCCTCAAGATATTTAGCTTTGGCCTTGCCCATCATTTCTTTATAAATATCTAATAGTTCTTTCAAGGCTACTTTGTCTGTCTCCTGATATTTACTCCTCCATTTCCTTTCTGCTTGTTTGCAGTTAGTCTTCATCAACCTCAACTCCTCATTATACCAGGGGGGGGGGCGGCTTCTTGTTACTTTTGACTTTCCTCAGTGGTGCCATCTGATCTAATAAGTTAGTAATCTGATCGCACAGATTCAGATCATTCTCATCCACCAATTTGTTAGTGTCAAAGCTACTGCTATCAACAAGCCGTGGGAGTTCTTTTAACTTTAGAATTTTAGACCATTCGCTACCCAGTCGGGGGGGAGGGGGTTGGGGACATTGTTTATTTGGGGTGGCTAACCTTAGGGAGAAAAGAACCAGGAAATGGTCTGTCCAACACAATGGGAGTATCTCCTTCACAGCTACATCCATTTCATTGGCAAAGATAAGCTCTAGCACATGACCTCCCTGATGGGTAGGGCACAGCACCAGCTGCTGTAGGTTAGTGTTCTCGCATGCTTGGCATAGTTCTTTAAGAGCATTGTCAAGGTTACCATTCTCCCAGAGATTGAAGTCTCTGAGGATCATTAATTTAGAATGGGAATGTGATAAATTATATATCACATCAATCAGTTCTTGGTAGTGGGGGGCAGCACCCACCGGTGGTCTATAACAAAGTATACCGGAACACAAAGCGCCACTATTATCCTTGAGTGAAAACCCGAGTAACCCAAAACCCTATGCTTCCTCTACGCATAACGGGGTAAGATTCCAGGTATCTTTAAATATAATTCCTACCCCTCCACCTCTCCACCCACCCTTGATTTGTGAATATTTTAAAGCCCGGAGGGAGGCCAGACCTAACTCAGCTTCCCTATCTGGTCGCGTCCAGGTTTCTGTGAGGAACAGAACATCCATGTTCTGATCTTCCAGTAATAAGTAAATCTCCAAGCAGTGCTTAACAAGGAACCTTACATTAACTAGCCCACAGTTAAGGTCATTTAACATAACTTCTTCAAGGGTAACCTTACCACAGGTCTCTCTTCTACTTTCTAAAGCCATGTGCTTCTGCGCACCAATCGTGATGAGCTCATCTCTAGAATATGTACGACGGGCAGGAAAAGGTGCAGCATGGCTGGCGCTGCGCGCGGCCGGTTCACGGACGGGTGCAGACGGACTTGCCTTTGGCATGCTGTCTGTGCGCCCGCTGCACGCGCTTGTATCACGTCTCCTTAAGTAGGAAGGAGTGCGATTAACATCTAGAGCACTGACCAAGATGGCAGGGCTTCCGGTGACTCGCTCTTACAGGCGAGTACACCAGCACACCCTGGTAGCGCTAAAAACTACTTCAATGCGCGCTAGCAGTGCTAAAGTGGCTGAGTGCGAGCAGCATCCACAAGTAAGTTACACAACACTTTTAGAAAACACTCCCTGTTAATTTGAAAAAATTGTAAATAGTTTAAAGGTCAACACGTTCTAAAATCAGCAGTAAACTAACAGGAACAATCTCTCTGCTAACAGGTATCAGGACGCGCAGCGGGTAATCAAGTTATTTACCGCGCGCTTGTATCGCGTCTCCTTAAGTAGGGAGGAGTGCGATTAACAGCTAGAGCGCTGACCAAGATGGCCGGGCTTCCGGTGACTCCCTCTTACAGGCGAGTACATCAGCACATCCACAAGTAAGTTACACAACACTTTTAAAAAACACTGTACATTTTAAAAAAATGTGAATAGTTTAAAGGTCAACACGTTCTAAAATCAGCAGTAAACTAACAGGAACTATCTCTCTGCTGACAGGTATCAGGACGCGCAGCGGGTAATCAAGTTATTTACCGCGCTCTTGCATTGCGTCTCCTTAAGTAGGGAGAAGTGCGATTAACAGCTAGAGCGCTGACCAAGATGGCGGGGCTTCCGGTGACTCGCTCTTACAGGCGAGTACACCAGCACACCCTGGTAGCGCTAAAAACTACATCAATGCGCGCTAGCAGTGCTAAAGCGGCTTAGTGAGAGCAGCATCCACAAGTAAGTTACACAACACTTTTAAAAAACACTCTTGGTAAATTTAAAAAAAATGTAAATAGTTTAAAGGTCACACGTTCTAAAATCAGCAGTAAACTAACAGGAACAATCTCTATGCTAACAGGTATCAGGACGCGCAGGAAGCCTTGTGGCGCCGCCCTATGCCAATTTCTTGTAAATATGCCCCCTAGCTTGGTACCTTTCACAATACCCATGTTTTCCATTTGTAATACAAGCAGAAGCACCTAACTGGAATAGCATAATTTTTATTTAAGTCAATGATTTGAGTGGAAGCCAGGCCTCCAAGTGCAAAATACAGCAACTTATCCAAAAGACACATTCAGCTCCATGTCATCCTCTGCACATGAGCTAAGACAGGAACGGAGGGCAGAGGTCTATAGGGGAAAGGTCACATTGGATGAGAAACGGAAATTGCAACAGCACACATTTTCATGCTAGGTGTTTTTTAAGTATTTTCCTCACATTGATGGACAATCTGCTCGTGGGTATTGATCATTTGAGCAATTTCTTCCACTATGCCACAATAGCATGAGTCTAAACACAGCGAATTTTCACTGTCAAAGTGGTGGCGCTGCAATTTCCAGCAGCAGCGGAAACTGATTTTTCAAGAAATTCTAGATCTTGTTCTTTAACCCCTTCGGCGCTGATGACGAGCTCAGCTCGTCATCAGTTGTGCCGCTCGCACGCTGATGACGAGCTGAGCTCGTCATCTAACGCGGCTTTTTGAAAAAAGCCGCGTAGCGCGAAAATCGCCGCAGCGCGCATGCGGTTAAGTCACTAAAGAGCACACAAGATCTGTCAACACACTATCAGTAACTATGGTGAAAACTGAATTACATTTTAAAACAGTCTTGTACAAGGTACAAGTCATAAAAAAAAGAAGTTGGTGGACTAACCTAGTTTAGCAGTATGCAAATGACAATTAAAATTAAAAGGACCAAACAGTGTCTGAATGATTAGTCACTTTAGTAAAAGCTCTTGCAACATATCGTGTACTGCCTCTAAGGCATGGGGGATAAGAGAACGGAAACGAAAACGGGGGTACCAGAAAAATAGTTTTTTATCAAATTCTCAAAATCGATCATGAATTAATTAACCCAGCTGTATTAGTGTCATCGCCACAAAAAAGAAAATATTTATTGGGTGTGAATCTGCAGCAGATCCTGATTCGCCCAAACAAAAAGTGGCACAGTTACTTGCCATTGGCAAATAATGTAGAGCTGCGAACCTATGACCAAAGTGGGATGAGAGCCTCCGGTGGAGCTTATTTCTGCTTGACGGAGTTCCATGGAATATTGTCATTTAGCCCATTTTTGTTTGAGGACAACCTGTAAATCCAAATGCAGCACACATGCAAAGACGAAATATCCTTGTTACGCTAGTCTCAGGTAGACTCACCAGTTTGGTGCAAACCTATGTTTACAAGTCTTTATCTATTTGGGTTTGCGTCAAAATACATGGGTGGATGCACTGGAACGTCCAAGCACCACCCATTTAAAGGCCTATCTGACATGAGGTAGCGCCAGGCAGGGCATTGTGCTGCTTTGTGTTTTTTTTTTTTTTTACAAAGCCACACAGAGCCACAAAGCGGTCGGTAGTAGGAGTTCCTGCAGAGCGGTGATGTGGAGAGGGGTAGGGGCAGGGTGGGGTGGGTAGGAATGTATGGATTACGGAGTTTAACAGGTAAGTAAACATATAAAGCCCAAAACAAAGGCCCTAGCTATCTAAGAAGCCTTATCACCATCCATAGGCCGATCAAAGATCTTAGATCAGCAGGCACGATGCTATTCAAAATACCCCGCATCACTAAAGCTAAAATGGGAGGAAAATCCTTCCGTTATCTGGCCACCAAGCTCTGGAATGCCTTGCCTGTCCAGTTGCGGATGGAGCCATCTGAAACTAGGTTCAGAGCTAGACTTAAAACTCATTTATTTCCCAAAAATTAATTCCGTTTGCCTGACTCTTGGTCCTCTTGAAGGTTAGCATTTGCAGTCAGCGCGGGGACACACAGTTTGTGTAGCCAGGCGCTCAATAAATGCTGATTATTATTATTATTATTATAAATAAATAAAAAGGAATTTCGTTGCGTGGACTGCCACCAAATACGATGCAGTGCGCGCAATGAAATACGTTTTATTTATTTATATGTTTACTTACCTGCAGGGCGGTGACGTGGGGAGGGGCAGGGTGGGGGGTAGTAATGTATGGATTACGGAGTTTAACAGGTAAGTAAACATATAAATAAATAAAACAAATTTCGTTGCGCCCACTGCATCGTATTTGCTGATGCAGTCCACACAACGAAATTTATTTTATTTATTTATATGTTTTCTTACCTGTTAAACTCCGTAATCCATGCATTCCTACCCCCTCCCCACGTCACCGCCATGCAGGAACTCCTACTACCGACCGCGGCTGCAGCCACACAATTTGGACTTGTGTGGTTCTGTAAATCCCAAAATAGATTTGGCGTAAGGGTTGTGCCACAAAACAGATGTAACCCCCATACAAAATCTAGGCCTCAACTTATAAAAAAAGAAATTGTCTGCCACAAAGAAATTGGCAACAAGGAGAAAACTGACAGTCAATCTGTTCTGCTTAATTGGTTGCGAAGCCTGAATTTTAAAATATCTGATGGGGTTAAGACACTTGCTGCAGAGGTCTGTATGTTTCCAATAAATATGAGTGAATAATAATGGTAACATAACTCTGGAGGTTAATGCACATACTGGAGAGATGTGTGTTTTGCTAGCTGTAGTTTCTACTCAAAGTAGCATAGAGGGTTAATGTGTCTCCTGTAAAACACGTCATGTTACATGCAGGTGACATATTTTATTATCTGTAGATAGGTAAGGGGGTTACTGTTATGAACGCAGAGATCATCATGGTACATGTACTTGCATTGTAATCCTTCTACTATAGCATTAAGGATGAAATGTGACTTCTACATCTTGATACCCCCACTGGTTTATGTAACATATCCTGGACATTGAGTTTCAAACTTCTATGATTTATTGTATCTGTAATGTGGACGTGGGATGTAAAGTGCCCTGGCACCATGCATTGGGATGAGTAGTGCAAAAAAGAAAAAATATTGGTATTTACAGTGTTATTTCAAGACCTCGTCAGGTGTAGTACGCGCTATATGAATGCAATTTATTTTGTATAAATACTAGAAAAGACCAACGACTCTGACATTCTGACAGTACTTGCATATCTTGTATACAGAGACTAAACAAAGTCAAAAGCCTGCTTCTCTTCAGTACGTGTGAAGTGTGAACAAGATGTGTACCTTTTTTTACCCTCCACTGCATTTATCCAGGTATGAAGCTCCAGACCGCTCCCAGCCCAGAGACTCGAACAAAAGTAAGCCTGTTGACCCCTCAAATTCGGCCATTGTTATGGGCCCAGCTTGAGACTGAAAAACGAAAGCCCCCTCTGAAGATGGGGTGTGGACTAGAGGTGCATGAACTGAGAGGTATTTTGTCTCAGCTTCGGACCCTTGCCGGCCTTCCAAAGCCAACTATGGCACCGGGACCTCGCCTCGCACAATGGGGTCGTGGGGAGGCACCTACTATTCCCCCCTGTGATAAAAGGGGGTTTGCTCTCGTTGACTCTGAACACATTGATTGGTCCCCCCAGGTGCCCAGAGTGAGATCGCTGCCCTGTTGTTTGAAAGGGCCTTTGTGTCGGCAAGCACCTCACAGTAGCATGGGCGGCTTTCAGATATGACTGGGCCGCTTGCAGTCATCCCTGCTGCGTGCCACCTCTCTGTGGGAAGACCCAAATTGAAGGTGATGGGCCTCGGGAAGATCCAGTACCCCCTCCCTCATGCTGGGCCCTGGACACCTGAAAAGGAACCAAGAGGAGGGTGAGCTTTGACTTCAGGATTTGGACCTCTACTATTATGTGGCATAGGTACAGCAAATCACCAAGTAGGTCACACCTGAAGACAACTGGGAGAAGAGATTGCAAAAGGGCACACATTTATGAGAGTGGAGGGTACTCATGAAAATTGTCCATAGATGATACGTCAAACAGGCAAGGTGTGGGAATACATAGTAAAAAGAGTACCAAAGCTACCTCTTTTCTCCTGTGATCTGGATATTTGGGTACTTCAGCCATTTCAAGACGTAGCCTCAAATATGATGGTATCTCACCTGCAGTGGGGGATTGTCATATGCTGGAGGATCTATATCCGGTAGAGGTTTTTATCACCTTCCAAGAAGCACAGGAAACCTTTGGGGTGGCTCCTTGTCAGTTTCTCGAATTTGCTAAGTTGACAGCAACTGCCAGGGAGTTATGGACTTGGTACCCCTCCACACTTACACTTGAAACTATCTTGATGTGTGGAGTGGGGCGGCGTCTAATGACCCGACTGTATAATGCCCTAAAGGTGGACAGAAATAACCCAAATATAAATGGTGAGGTGGTTGAGAGAGAGATCTTGGAGAACAGCTTACAAACCCATAGTGGAAGGCGGCATATTCGTTGGTGCTTGCAGAGTTGTATTATGCTCGCTTTCAATTGTTGCATTTCAATTATCTTCATCATACATATCTAACCCCAGTACAGCTTAGTAGAATCTATCCCGGTAAATCAGCAGTGTGTCTTCAGACGAACACATCAGTACATGAATAACACTTCTTTCTATCTAATGGTGCTCTCTATATATGGTAGTCACTGCTTAATAGATTATCTAATTGCGATTTAAGCATGGATGGCAAAGGCCTCCCTCAAGCTAACACATATGGACAGTAACAGCTAGCAGAAACAAGTGTAGCCTTGGTCTCAGTGTTGAGTCAAAAAGAGTTTAGGCAATGACTCTTCCAGATCATCAAGCTCCTGGGCTTTAGCTTCAGTACTTACCTTGTACCAAAGGTAAAAGTCTCTTGGTATTAGCTGTACATGTCTTTCTACCATAACTGAACTTCAGAGAAGCTATTCAAACACTACTTTTATCTCCTCTGAGTGGAGGCACTGCTGCACTGTTGGGTTGAATTCCTGATATATACAATTCCATACATGGAAAGTGTTATCAGTGTAATGGTCCACCTGAAAAAGTCTCTGGATATGCAGCTAAAATACCCTCACACATAGAAACCCCATTGGCATCATTTTCATACACAAATCACTTTCAAATACTAATGTGTAATCTTCAAGGTGAATGAAAGAAATGGGCATCTTTTTCTTGCCCACCAAAATGTTCCCCCTATCTGTTTTGCTTGATTTAGAACCCTGTGCACTTTACCCCTATTAACCAAGGAGTAAAGTGCCTTTGCTCCTCCTTCAAGCATGTCAGAACTGACTTAAACATAGTGGGTATATTTAACTTTAGTCCATAGTACATGGTGCGGAAATACATCTGTTAGAAATGGGGGTCTCTAATTGGCAGAGGTAGGTACCTTTGTCCAAATAGGGACTCTTGCTTCTAGTGCTTCCAGTCAGGGTAAGGGGGATACACACTTTAGATAACACCTGCTCACCCCCTTGGTAGCTTGGCACGAGCAGACAGGCTTATCCCAAAGGCAATGTGTAAAGTATTTGTACCAACACTCATAGTAACACAGTGAAAACACCACAAAAGGACACAACACCAGTTTAGAAAAATAAAATATCTTTATCTAAACTAAACAAGACAAGAATGACAAAAATCCAACATACACAGTTAAAAATATGACTTCAAGAAGGATTCCAGAACTGGTACCATAGAAAACTATGGATGCGTGACTTTTCACCAAAGTACCTGTAGATGCATCAAAATTCTCAAGCCAAACAGCCGCAGCGTCGGAAAACAAAGAGATGCGACACTCCTGAGACATTGGGGAGGCGATGCGACAGTCCCGCTGCACGCAGAGGGAGGATTGCTTCGAATCGGGTCTGTACGGTGAGTGATGCATTGATTCTTCGTGATGTTTCCGGTCCACGGGTGATGTGTCGGAAGAACTTGCTGCACAGCTACGATGCGTGGAAATCCGGCATTCGTCAGCAGCGGCGACGAGCATTGCTGCGTTGGTCCTCCTCTTCAGTCACGATCCCTTGATGCGTCGATTCTTGCAGTTCTTTGACTTTCTTCTTTCTTCTTTCTTCTACCTCCCAAACAGGAGCTACACCCTCCAGGGGCCCAAAACTGGCACAAGCACCTCTTGGCAGGTCAGAACTCACAGCTGCAGAGTTCACGGGAGCTGGGGGTGAAGTCTTTGTGCCCCTGAGACTTCAGAACCGGAGGCTAGCACACTTCAGGCCCTTGTAGATCTCCTTCAAGCAGGGGCCACAGCACACAGGAAAGTCCTTCTCTTTGCCTTGGCATAAACAGCAACTGCAGGCCAACTCCAGACACACAGCAAGGGCAAGACTTCTCCCAAGTCTCTCTAGCTCTTCTCCTTGCTTCTCCTTGGCAAAGGTTGCTCTTGAATTCCAGGAATGATCTAAAGTTCTGAGGTTTTAAGTCTAATATATATACCCCAAAATGGCTTCGTTCTCTTTGTGCAGGGGGCTCTGAGCCCAGTTCAAATTAGTTCTGGGGGGACGGGGCACTCTGCAAGTGCCCAACAACACCCATTTTCAGTGTGAGCCTTGGCTCCAGACACACCACAGGATGGCAGAGCCAGCATTGTGGAAGGCAGGCACAGCCCTATTGAGGTACAGGCGCTACCCCTCCCACCAATCCAAATGCAGTTCAGGCCTATTCACCCTAGTGCTGACTCATACAGACTCCTGGAGCCACTGCACCTCCCCAGCCCCTGTCACTCCAAAGCCGGACAGTCAATCCACAAACAGGCAGAGGCACACAGGATGGTTGAACAAGAAAATAGCCACTTTATAAAAGTGATATTTTCAAACACACAATAAAAAAAAACATCTTTAATAAAAGATGTGTTATTAAATCCTGAGTTCAGGGATACCAAACTCCCTTTTTCTATCTTATCCCTATGGGAAGATATGCCTGTATAATGTTACAAAGCATTCCCCATTCTTGCCTATAAGGCAAGATAGCCTTTCCACAGTTAAAAACGAAATTGGAAGTATTTCACTATCAGGACATGTTACACACACCAGTACAAGTCCTACCTCTCACATAGCGTGGGCCTACCATAGGGGTGTCCAATGTGCAAGAGAAGGGAAGGGTAGGGCCTGGCAAGTGGGTGCACTTGCAAAGTCGACATGGCAGTTAACAAACTGCGCACAGGCACAGCAGTGGCGGGCCTGAGACATCTTTTCAGGTCTACTCATGTGGGTGGCACAATCAGTGATGCAGGCCCCCTAGTAGTATTTGATTTTCCAGCCCTGGCACACTCCGTGAACTTTACTAGGGACCTACTGGTAAATCAAATATGCCAATCATGGATAACCAATCACAATAACAACTTACACAGAGAGCATATGCACTTTAGCACTGATCTGCAGTGATAAAGTGCCCAGAGTCCTATAGCCAATAAACACAGGTCAGGAAAAAATAGGAGGAAGAAGCAAAAAGAGTGGAGATAACCCTGTAAAAGGGCCATTTCCAACAACATCCATAGCATGGAAAGATATATGTCACTTGTGACTACTGCTCTGATTGTGTAATCCACTACAGTGACAGTGAACACATGGCTGTAGGCCCCCCATGTAGCCTGACTGCAGCAGCCTAACACCTTCTGTACAGACATGTCATACAACCCTTTTGATAGACAGAAACCCATGCCTTTGAATAATAATATCCTCCCTAAATACACTTTGCTGCATCAAAGGTATGGTGAATAGAAGAATATGTGCAAAATCAAAATAGGCATGTTCCTCCAGTGACTAGGCTCCAATAGCTAGTTTCACTGACAGTGCTGTAGCTGAATCCTAGATAATGTCAAAGTACTGGTTGGAAACTTTTATCTGTAACCTTTTACACAAAGAAGTAATTTGAAGATTTGTTTTGTAACATTTAGAAACCCCTAATTTAATAGTAAAGCTGTATTTTTAATAACTAATTAGGTAAAGTAACTTTTAGAAAGTTACTTTCTGCGGGCCTGACAGAGCTGGACTGGGAATCTAAAGCAGGCCTGGTAAATTTAATCAGAACATCCCCTGTACGGTATATACGGAGAGAGCATTGAGAGCGAGCCTGACCACTACAAGTGGGGTTCGAAGGAGTTCTTCCCCCAAGTAAATTTGGGAAAATGGCAAACATTGTGCATTCTAAGACACATTTTTTATTATATATTGAATTGTATTAGCTTTTAAAGCATAGTAAATGATGACCTTACCGTGCACCAGGATGAGGCAATCTTTGTTGGGATCTTTCATGATTCCCTTAATATCGCCCTCCAAAAGTGCCTCACATCTCTCCTTACAGGTATTTCTTTTGTTTTATAATGCCTCACATACCAGTGTAGGGTGTCAGAGCACTTAACATCACACACACATACAGAGACAATGAATCAGACGTGTGTGAATCATTGTATGGAGCATATTACATAAGGCAAAGGTGACTAGGTTTGGAGCAGCACATAGGCAGGATTCAGAATGTAACACAGTGGTTAGGTTTGGCTTTACAGAAAAAAAATTATTTCTACCCAAAGGAATATTTTTTAGCAACATTAGGATAATGAAAGGCTGAGAAAAAAACGAACTTTCTAACTCATATCATGTAGTTTGCATGCAGCTCTTTGATGGCAGTTCATAGCTTACTGTGCTAAATTAGGATTGTAACTTATGAACTGCACAGTAACAAAAAGAACTCTATGACAAAAGCAGTAGCCCACCGAGGTATGCATATAAAATACTGTTTGTTGGTCTGCATGGTACATGTTGTTCGCAGCAGGCAAACTAACCATCTCGTCTACCTTTGATGGGTCAAAACTACCATTAGACAAAATTAAAATATCTCGCCAGCTGTTACATTTCTCACCAGAGTTATCTTAACTCTTTTATTGTTGCCGGAAAATTGCTGTATATACAAGGAATTCTGTAGTGTGTGCTTTTAAAACTGCAGCACTGCTACAAAACTGACCCGCAGTAACAAAATCAGACCCCACTATTCCAGCCTCGCGGGGAAATGCCAGATGCCCGGTATCACCAGTCTGCCCTTGGTGGCTGAACGCAATAGCCTACCAACAGTTGGTCTGCCATTACTAAAGGACAAGTGCCTTCATTGCAGGCAGGTAGGGATCTCTGCGGATGGCCATCTGGCATGGAAATGAAAATAATAGCCGCCGCTGACCTTTTGTGCCATGCGGGCCACCCACCAGACTCTAATAGATCCCATAGGTATGAACAAAGCACCTGGTGCGTAACGGCAAAATCCAAATAATTGAGTAAATCATCTGGTAAGAAAGATGTAGTGTCCCAAAAGTTGCATTTCGAAAATAGCAGGTACTCTGAGAGGTCTACTTTTATAGGCAAAAGGTGCAGTTATTAGCACAAGACTTCCTGCCATTCACGATTGTGGTCAATTCTGATTGTAATCATCTTAGTTATTTTGCTGGCTTTCATCTTGGTTCCCAAGCTAACTTTATTTTCTAAGTCTGTCCCTCATTACACCCCCCATTTAGCTGCTCTTCCTCTTGGCTTAGGTCATACTAAGGTGGCTGATCAAGTGGAGGAAACCACCCGTCCAATTCTCCCGCTGATTGCTTTCTGGGGCGCTTCTGACCCACGGCAGGGCTCTGATCAGCAGCTGCATTCCTACAGGTTAGCAGACTCGGCGCCTTGAAGTAATTTATACTTGTAGGCATTATGTGTTTTCTCTAGTTTTGTATTTGTTTTTGTCCAAAGGTGTATAGTTTGTGATACGTCTCCCCTGACCTCACTCCTCCACTCCAACTCCACTTTGGTCTCTCTCTCCCTCTTGTCTTAGGTCACCCTTAACTGGCTCAATGTGGGGAAAGAAGTACCAGTCCATGCTTGTTCTCAGCCTCTCCTGGGTGGACTTCTGAGGCATATTTTATGGTTTTGCTAATAATGCATAATCTTATGGGTTGGTCCTGAGAACACACCTCTTGAACTGTGTATGGTTGTATAATTTTAGACACAATAGGTACCGGGGCATGTAGTATTACCAAATTTACTTTCTTGTGTTGTGAACCGGTGAGGAGCGACTCCATTGATGAAGCATGCCACTTTGGTGTTCAGGAAAAGAATGTTCACTGTATGAGAAAATTAAGTATGTACTGCCACACTTCCCTTTTCAGGCCCTGGTCGATTTTCTATCTAAAATGATCTGTTGGGAGGATGTATTAGTGTCTTCCTTCCTTTCTCCTGAAATGTATTTCTATCGCTGGTTGTGTAATGCCTATTACTGTAGGTTGCTCCCTGCTGTCCTTAGGACTTTTCAGGCATTTTCTATTACTGATAGACGAGTGTACCCCTCAGGGGTAGTCCCTTCTCCTTGGGACAATTTACCCTAGATCTATATTCAATGCGGTTTCAATGAGGTACACATTAGTATAGATATTGGCCCTGCACCCTCAATCAACACTTGGAAAGTGGCTTATAGGGACAAGGGCTGCTAGTAGATATGTATGTAACACACATGCTTAACCTATATGTAGATGATGGGTCCACCTGTCCCTGGTGCCCCACCACAGCTGATCAGGGTTATGCCTTAGGATGACGGTTGATGACACCATTTGCAGATTCAGAGGTCCAAGCAGAAGTCCACAGACCGACACTCAGGAAAACCTGTAGCATAAATAAACTGTGTTTCCGTCAGTTGGTGGTAGGCAGATTTACCACCTCCCTCCCTGTGTGGCACCCCTCTCCCAGGAGCATCCTCTCAAGAACAGTTTGCATCCAGCAGAGGCCCTACCCTGCAACAATAATACACCACTGGAGTCCCCTCAGACCCACGGTGACAAGCTTGCTTGGAGTTTGAGCCCCTTGGATGCAGCGGATAGTGCTTATGCCCCTACAGACACAGATAGCTGCGACAAGGAAGCACAGGTACACGGTTGAGCAATGTCGCAACAGAATCTGATGAGTGCCCTATCTTCCTCATCTTTGCCGCACTCCAGGAGGGAAGTCTTTGATCCTAAGACCAGAAGGGAACAACTTCCCAGCAGTGTTCAGAGGGCAAAAGAAACGGAACGTTGGCAAACCAGGGCCGCGCAGTTGATATACGCACAGTTACTTGCTGGGAATGTAAACGATACAGGAATGCATCCTACCCCACAGCCAGTGAATGTAAGCAGCGAGAAACAGTGGGAGAAAGACCAGCGACTCACCTATGTGCTGATGCCAGGTGGAACTACCAGATAGCTAAAGAGGAGATGGGTTATGGATTCCCGCCGTCACCTACCCAGCCGGACCTTGGGCAGATTTTCCCCTCGTCTCTACGTCTTATCTTCCTCCTACCCCTTTACCCTATCCCCTTACCCCTCCTTGCTCCATTCACCCTGTCCCCTATGTTCTTTAAATGTTTTTCTTGATACTTATGTAACTTTTAACTGATGTTAATTGCAACATTATTGTTCCTCATGTTAAGCACTCTGATTCCTACGGGTCTAGCCAGTGCTCTATAATAACTCATTAATTAAATATTTTCCCATTTAGTACTCTTTCTCTCTTTGTCTACTTCCCTAGCTCCTATCCCCTCTCCCCTGAATCTCTCCCCTTCCCTTTTACTCTGCCTAACCCCCTATCCTTTGTGCCTTTTGACTAAGCACTCCTTCTCCCCTTGTTGGGGAAAGATCCAATATTTATACTCTGGAGTCTCAGCAAACCCGCTGAGAGAGTCCACTGCGCCAAGAGAGCCACTCACGGCTGAGATATGGGATGGCACCCCTTGCCAAAGCACTCCCTCTCCCCTTTTTGGGGAAGGATCCAGTATGTAGGCCTTGGAGTCTCAGAGACCCCTCTGAGAGAATCCCCTGCGTAAAGGGAGCCTCTCGCAACAGAGATAGGGAAGTGATACCACGTCCCCTGGGATCACAGCTTACTGGACTGTGGACGTTGCTTTGACTCGTCTACCGGTTTGTGTCCCCGTCGCCCTTCCACTCCTCTTTCCATGCAGTGTCTCTCACCCTCCTCTCCTCTTTCCCGCCTTCATTATCTGTCTACTTCCCCTGCTCCTACCCCCTCCCCTGAATCTCTCACCTTGCCTGCTTTTCCCCTTACGTATTTGTGCTTATTGTTTATCTCAACCTTACAAGTAACTATGTTGCCATGCTCTAATACCTGTGTAACCTTTGTAACGATGTAACCTGCAACTATGATCTGATACTCATGTAAAGGGCTCTGATACCTCTGGGTCTACACAGCGCTATATAAAACCTTTAAAATAAAATAAAATTAAAATAAATAAAATAAAACATTGACACATTATTGCCATGTATTATTGCACCTTGATGTTAGCGGCACTTGCTACAACATATCGCCATGTCTATAGACATGATAAGACAATTAATGATAAACAAAGATTGTCACATTTTTTAGTGTGTGATTTCTCTTTGCAGAACTGAGTACTTTTTTTGTGCAGCACATAGAAGCGTGGACCTGCTTGGCCCTGTACTATAACCTGCCCATCCACAATCAAGGATGACATCAATTATGGCCACAGTTGTCATTTCTCGCGTTTGACTCGGTGGCGTGGGGAAGATGTTGGGGGTACTGCCTCCAGCGTTTCACCTACCCTGTTGAGAACCATTGCTATATACCCACGGGACTTGCCCACCAGGGGCGTAATTACCTTTTTCTGTTTCGCAACCACATGTATAGCTCTTGTGATAGCACCCGTCTTGGCACCCAGAGCCCCTATAGACTTGTTCCCATTATTTGAGAGGATCTAAATGGCTTCCGTGATAGAGCTGTCCATCCCTAAATATATGTTAGATAGTAATAACTAGATGGGATGAAATTGCCCCTATGCGGTAATGGCTCTTACTAATTCTGGTATATAGTTGTATGTAGTATGCCTATCTGTTGGTGCTCAAGGGAAGAAGGGTCATCCACCCTTCAGCATAAGTGACCCAAGAGGATCACACAACTAATTCCACAGGCCCGAGCGCACACACACAATATCATTTGAAGTTACGCAGAGTAATTTAATGCACAACAACAGTATATAATAGCTTGTCTTTTAATGTTCTTTCTTCCGTTGGTCCAGCCAACACTTGTTTCGTCGCCTGGGAGTGACCAACGACTTCCTCAGGGCTGGATGACAAGTTATAAACCACAACATAATGTAATGCCTACAGATTTTGACAAGAGCTACATCATTAATGTAGTGGAACCCACATTGTGAAATATCACTCATCACCCTTATGTTCAACCAAATGGTCCGAGTTATAAACTCATTTATAGTGTCCAAACCAATCATGGATATTTGCGGAGTGAGAAAATAAAACGTCAAAATACTATGACTGTATCCGACCTCAGTGCCCTTAATTTATATCCTTATCGGTGCTGGTGCTGTGAGGTGATATCCTATAAGACCGACTGTAGGTGCTCATAGCGTAACTTTATGTCGTGTCTGTGTCTTAGAACGAAGAGTAGAAAGGGGGTGGGCGAGGCATACCTAATTGACCTTGTGATTGGACGGTCAGCCTAAGGGAAATAAATAAAAGTGTAGATGTCAAATTTAAGACTATCTACAATATGCTGATAAGAACTTCATCATAGCGATTCATACCTTTGAACCGGTTATAATTCCGTCCCGGCCAAGAGGGCAGGGATAATTGGTTGGTTCAGTTCAATTTTAATTTTCGTTCCATCAATAGTTCTAAAAATAAAGATAGTATTAACTAATATCTCATTCCAGTCTAGCGTAACTTCAAATGATATGTCAGATAGTGTTTCCTATATTGCCTTCAGAGAGGTGCTCCTGGAGGCCGCCCCTACGTCTGTGAAGTGGTCATTCGTGCCTGAAAGATGCGAGTTCTTAGTTCTGACCTGCACCCACCTAGCCGTTAAGGGCTCAAGGTTCACCTTCATTCCTGCAGATTGCATTTATGGTTGCATGGTCAACCCTCACTACCATAAATGTAGTGTTCTGTCTGTCTATACCCTTCTGTTCTACCTCAAATAATTTCACCATGCTTATCTCGTGAGACCATATTTCAGATCTTTGAGCGGGTTCTCTCTTATATACAGTAATATGTATGTATGTATGAGAGCCTTTGGAGATGATGTCATGTTTCCTGTGCTGATGCTTCTAAGACCTCTACTAAAAAATGATGGTCCGATCATCATCAGTACATGGTAAGGAAGGGATCTTTGTGTATTCAACAGCAAAGTCTTGTGTTGTATAAACACCTGATAAGGGAGGACCTAGATATACGGGGAACATTTAACAATGTGAATTGCTGTTACACCACGCATATCACGTGTTTTCAATACATTTTAAGAAGTGTCCTACTTTTTTTTTTTTTTTTTAAATATATCCTGTGGAGGATCTTTGTGTTCTAGTCTTAAAGAAGTATTAGAGACAGGAATGGACATGGTCACAATTTTTATGGCCACTGGCCATGAGACATATAAAGTGTTAGTCACAGAAGCAGGAGATAGATAGCTCGCTTAATGTTCATTGCTTGGGAAGTGCCATGGCACATGTACTGGTTAGTCGTGGTTCAGCACTCTACAATGCTGTGTCTTTATAAAGTGTGCGAGGACTCTTCATGCGGAGACGCAGTTTATAACTGTGCTTGCAGATCAGGAAGCTAGGTGTAGCTCATGTGTAGTATGTCGTATACATGAATTGTCCTTGCATGCAGTATATATGATAGAATTGACCTTTTCACGTGCTATTGGCACTGTGTGGTGGGTGTATGGAGTTTCTCCTATATGCCGGCTGGATGTAAGGCTGGTAGGGAATGTGTGTTGCATTTGTGAGGGTATACAATTTGATACCTAGGGGAGAGCATAACAGCACATGTGAACGTGAAGGCTCCAGTTACACATTGTGGTTGTCTCTTTTGTCTCTTCTTGAGGGTTTGTGATGACCTGGCCTTGGAGTCCACACACCAACACTGGGACAGTCAGAGTGCCCATCTACACTGTTGTAGCAGTGAGTTGGTCCTGGAACTCTGTTCCATAGCTTCTTGATAGGACTGCTTACAGTTTTCTGAAAGTGCCTCTATTGTGCACCACTTCATGTCAAGACTGCTTTTTCAGACATTTAGTGGTCCTCCTCGCAGATGCCACAGAATTCTAGCTCCATTCCCTTTAGTGCCCGATGTGCACCCCCTACAACTTGCTCTTCCCTCTATTGCAGCCTCTCGCGTTCTCTCTTTGTCTTGCCATGGGCTCAGCAAGGGGAGACAAACACAAGACCATTTGGTACCTCTACCTGATCCGTCTGCATCCTCCATCACCTTTGACCCTGGGCAGGCCTATGATATCTGCTGAGAGTTCTATAGCTTAGCAGGTGTGCGACCTCATAGTTTGTGGCTATAGGCATTTTGAGCACATGTTCTAAAAATAATTGCTCTAGGAGGAGGGAGCAACGCAGAGCTAGATCAGCTAACTACACAGTGCAAAGATGTGGGCGAGATGTCTAGCATATTTTCTATACTGTACTTATACAATTCCAGTATAAAATACTACACCTAGACAAACTTTAAAACTATTCACATATTGGAAGTGTTCTGTGCAGCGCAGCACACATGCAGTGTGTGAAAATATCCAAAAATTGAAATATTTATCCAACTTAAGGCATGCTTCAAGGAGCCTTATTTTTTCAGCAAGGCCCCACCTCACAAAATTGGATCAAAAGCCATGTGTGGTAGCGCATAAACACTGAATGCCAACCATAGGATGTCCTCTTGACTCAAAGCAGTGCAAAAAGCAATATTTGTGCTAACTTAAGGCTATTTAGGTTTCAGTGCCACAAAACGTTTTGCACTAGAAAGTAAATGCTTCATTAAGACTTTGAGCTAGTTTGCACCACTTTACTTCGACCCAGTCGTTGTGAAGCTGCCTCCTTCATGTTTTCTCTGTTTTGCATATTTCTCTACTTGTGTATATAAAGTGGTAGGTCTTTCCCTATCAGCCATAGGCGACCCTGTCCTCTAATCTCAAACCCCCCCTCCACCCCTTTGGCCTCCCTCCATAAAAAGGTGGTTGAGGGTTCAGTAAGGGAAGAAATATACCGGTCGACCAAGCCCATCCCATTGGGTTGCTCCTTGCCCAGCAGGGGCGGACTAATTTGAGCATATACCATTACTGGCAGTATATTGCCCACTCTTCTAGACTGCTCCCTCCTTCCTGGGTGGACTCCTCAAACATAGTATGGATGGTTTTAAAACACCCATTCTTATTGGTTGTTGCCTACCTTTCATGTGGAGACTCCTTAAGCATATAAAATGCCAAACTATGTAACAGGTGCTCGTCTACAGCTCCAGGGTGGGCACCTCAGACTTAACAGCATGGCTAGTTGTATAATGCCCAATCAATCCTATGCCAGCACCCAGTTTTTCCTGTGTGGACTTCGATGAGCAAGTATTTTAGCTGATTGCACATTACTCCTACCTATGGGTTGCTCCCTGCTGCTCTCAGAGATCATATGCAGCCCTGCCATATCCCAGAGATCATATGCCAGGGCTGCTTACATAATATTCATACCTATTTGTTGCTGCAATTGTATAGGTTACGTCATTCGTATGGGTTACTCTTTTGCTCCTCTCCTGCTCCTGGGTCAACTTCACAGAGCATATACGATAGTTGATTGCACCTACCATATGTAGCAAGCCCTGGGATTTGACGTCCATTGAGAGGGCGGGAAAAAAGCAGACACGTTTTGTGTTGTTGAGCCAGCCCCGGATATCTGAGTGGAGCTAGTCTCAGTTCAAAAGCTCAGTATATAACTGTAGTCTGATTAAATGCACACTACAGAAGCCCAGGAGTCAACGATGGCAGTGTTTTAGGTGTTGGAAGGTAGTGAGTTATAATTTTGGGGTAACTGCTGTGTCTTGTCCGCATACAGTTGTAGGATAATTTCTTGCTTGGTTACGGGGCCCATCGGAGTTGCACGTGGACATTGATGACTCCCTATAGAAAAGGAGAGGAGTTTACATGAATCCAGAGGAATGTACACATGGCTGTTGGCGTAGAAGGTGATGAACCAACTGAGAACTTTATGCGTGTTTCTAATACAGGTGGAGAGTAAGGAGTGGTGTTTAACAGTGCTGAAGGTTACTGATGAATTGAGCATTACCAAGGGACGTGTCATAACTAAATAGTTTTTTTTGCACTGCATTGCTTGTGAAAACCTGACATGTAGGCTTGTTGAAGAGAATAGCCATCAATGCAGTTTTTTTAGTTTTATCACCACTGCTTTTTCCAGATCCTCACTGAGAAACAGCGGATGGACAATGGGATAGTCAATAAGCTTGGTCAGGTCTATATTTTTGCTTTCGCTTTGCTCAACATTCACCTTGGGGGATCTTGTCACTAACGAGAATGACCACGTCTTCTATTACTTTGGAAAAAGCCATGTTGTCACTGCCTTCCCAAATTTCAACACACTTGCTCTCTCTAAATCTCTCAGAAGTGTATACGACAGAAGTGCTGCTGCCATCCAGAAGGTCTCCTTCCTAGGTGTGTTTTCTAGTAAGCAGGGACCTTTCGGGTGTCAGATGTACTAGATCGCAGCCAGCACATATGTTGGTAATATGTAAAACTATTAGCCAGGTCATATGATCTATTCTCAAAGACTGATTTATAGGCAAGTCACAGGGATTTAAGTTGTATGTGCTAAGGTATTGGTAATCAATTGAAAGGAGATGCTGCTGGAGAAATGTGGTCCCCCCAAAAAATCCGTTTTAAAGCTATTCTGGCTGTCATATTTTGGGTTTAAAGGAGGATGGGAATGTGCTATCGCAGGAAATGGTTTTGACAATCTCTTACTTGGCAGCAACACCACTGGGAGAGAATGCATTGATGAGCAAGTAATGCAGCGTATGTCTGTCCTGGGAGCTTGTATTGATGGATTGTAGGATGTTGACTAGATCATTGATGATGACGGTTTTGAAGGTGTACCACACCAGAACCTGGGCTGCTATGGGAATTCACAAGGACATATTATCAAGCCCATTATCGCCGTTTTAGCGGCAGTTTCCTGCCACTAAAGCGCCGTTCTTGATAATATGCTCCCCATACTTAAAAAAACATTATCAATACAAATCTCAGCTCATGACAATATGTAACACAGTCATGTAACATCAGTTGTCAAAAAAGCTGCCAGAGTGCTCAGACAAAAGCCAGAGGAACAAAAACATCGAAAAAAGTCTTTAGGAGTGGGCTCCTTAAGGGTCCCCCATGTCACTCGTGTTATCTGAGTTAAATATCAAATATATAGAAAACAATCATTACATAGGTAAAAAGCATAACAACCAATATACAAAAATCCCTTAAATATCCACCTAAAATTCATAAACATCACACAAGAACTGTAAACCTCTGCTTAATAGTGCGTTCAATATATATGACAGCAGAAAAGCAGATCTTGATCGTAGGCAAGGTTAACAGGTAGATGAAAGCAGCTCTGCAATAACGAATATTGGTCACCCTGAGGATGGGCAGAAAATAGCGTTTCCTCAGCAATTAATACAATTTACAGAATAACATAAAATGTAGGGTAGTTTGGGGTGATTGGTCGTCCCAAGGACACAAGGGAAGTTGTAAAAAATACAGGTCCTATGATGGAAAAGCAGCAAGAAAGTGCACTGTGCATAGCCTGAGTCTAGTCAATAAGAATTTATGATGCATATTTCCCACCCATACTAAGTATGGCACAGAACTAACAATCAGACAAATCCCCACTGAGGTCTGGACCGTTGGCATATCCACAGCGCTCCACATTCTATCCTTCAAGCATCCCTCTAGAAACGCATTCTTCAGGGTCCTAATAGATCTGGCAAGTCAATTGCTAGGAGAGGTAAACAAGTCCTCCGGTTCCATACTACGACAAGTATTCTGAATATACTTCAACCAGGGAATAGTCAAACAGTGGTCAAGTTTTAAGCAGTCCGCAAGCACAGCCCTGTTAAAGAAAGATATTACTTGTCCTATTTCGTGGAACTCATCATTACAATTTCACAACGAGCTGTAGGAACACCTAGAACTCACGATTGGAAGAATATGAACATTTTCATTTTCTTTTGTGTATTCACAAAAATTCAGATTGCCTGGGTTTTTATGAAGGTTTTTTTTCCAAGCATTTCTATGGTGTATTCCTGGGTTTTAGAGCATTTATACGGGAACATCAATTGGAGCATTCACATGCTTAGAATCTTGGGAGTTCGTGCACAGCACATTCAACTGTGTTGAATGTCGTAATTGCCTTATTTTGAAGGTACTTGAGCATTTCTTTGCTGTGGCACTCAGAGAGTCATTCCAAGGATTTCCAGCTTCACTGGTGACGTTTCACTTCTGGGATGTATGGGACTTTTACAAACTATTGTGAGCAAGCACACGTCCATTCGGAGGTCGTGGAACACATCGCTCCTCACGTATCTCATGTTCATGTTCACAAAACGTAGGATGTGCTGCCATCTTTGTTTTGCAGGAAGCCTACAGAAGAGCTTATCATTTGCTGATAAGCAGCAGTTAAACAGCAATTACCCCTTAGTTTTCTGTTTTTCTACGAGCTTCAGTGTCTGTGCCTGCAGGGAGCTACATTTGGGAACTGGTTGAAGTACAAGTTTTGTTGTTTATTTTGGAACGTTGAGCACAAGCTGGTTAAATGCTTATACATTGAATTTGAGGAAAAGTGAACTAGTCTCTCTAGAGTTAAGTGAGGACACTTGTCAAGGAATGTTATTCCTTCAGATTTTACCCCACAACGTTTCAGCATCCTATTTATGGGAGAAGAAAGGATGCTGAATTTCCTTTGTAATCTTCGCCATGGCTAGATAGAGTTTTTCTTTTTAACCACTGCAAGCTTTTTGGCTGGCAGGGGGAAGCCCATGCATGAAATGGGTGGAGTGGAAGGCTTACGTCCTAAACTACCTTGATACTAAAGATGATAATGAACAAATTGCTTCAGCTCAGAAAAAGAAAATATTTTTACATACAGTTGGGCCAGAGGGTTTGAAAGTTTATGAAGAAATGTCTAAAACATCAGGTAGTGGGGATGTAAATCTGTTTGAAGAAACGCTTAAGGATTTTGATAAGCATTTTGCACCTAAAGTATGTATAGGTATTATGAGATATATGTATTTTTAGAAGGAAGCGCGATAAGAATGAAAATGTGGACGAGTTTGAGGCTGCATTAAGAAAATTAGTCCGTGATTGTAAGTTTGATCATTTGCAGGAGCAGCTCATTAAGGATCAAGTATTTATGCATGCCAAAAATCCAGCAATACAGGGAAAGCTATGGATAAATGTAGATGCCGAGCATAAGGATATTTTAGTCAATGTATAGAAGGAAGAATTATCAAGTCGTAGCACCTGGGCATTAAAGCTGAATCACCTGAGGAGACTGTAACCAAGATTAGAGCCAAGCCATTAAACAGACCTAAGGAAGAGATCACGAAAGGTCAAGAGTATCCTAAAAATAAAGTGATTTTTAGGTTCTATCATTGTGATAGCAGTTCACATCTTGCGTCCAGTATTTCTGCCCAGCACTTAAACAAAAGTGTGCAGTATGTGGTGTAGTAGGTGAAGCAGGGTCTAGTTTTACCATATAGTGCCCCAGGCCCATTCTGTCCACATACAAAGCATAAGAGTCTCCAATGTCCCTGCCAGCCCATAGACAGGTTTGTGCTAAAATTGTCCAAACTGCCTTGAGTGTCCACAGAGGCACTGATGAACAAGTCTCCGAGCCCCTGTTCCATATGTCATCTAGAAGATCAATATGGGCTAAGAGTAGGGGTGGGGGCCAACTAGGACTTCCTGAAGCTTCTCAACTGATGTTTTGCTATCTTTGGAAACTAAAACAGCGATATGGCTTAAAATAAACAATAGCCTTTTTAAGGAGCTTCCGCTTTAGAGCTTCAGAGAAGTGACGGAAAATTGTTTTCTATAAAATGTTCAATTATTTGGTATGTTCTGCGGTCAAGCACCTGTTAAAGTTAGACTTTACGGTCAATGCTTCCTCATTAAAAGTGTACAAAAGGGTCACTTACCGGCAATTTGTTGATCACCGCACACAGTGGTTTCCACGATGACGTGCTCCCAGTTAACTGATTTATTTAGCATTCTTGATTGAGGTTATGATGCTTCATTGTACTTTCATATTCAATTTCTCTCACTCTCTCTTTTTCTTTTCATTGTCACGATTTTAAACTTACTAGAATGCATTTTTTTGCTCATGATCTGCGATGTGTCTTTGACACATGTTACCTGCTAGATTGCATGGTGTTATTTTCGATTCATGATGTGTCTTGGACATTTACTGTCTAATTGTTCGAATAAATAGTGTCACTCCTGAGTCAATTCCTGCATTTTCAGACGTTACCATGCTAATTTATGTGGCAAAAACCACACTCCAACATAGGGCATTATGCTAAAGTATATAGTAAAAAGAAGGGTAACAAAGTTAGGTGTGTGGCTGACGGGAGCTCTACTGATGAGGAAGGAAAAGTAAAAAGACTTACTATTTATAATTCCAATGAAAAAAAGGAAGCTTTTGAGTCCAAAGAGTTGTTCATTTTGAATGTTAATGAGAGAAACATAGGGGGAAGGAAAAAACTGCTATGTTTGATGATGATTGCAGGTGTGGAAGTATAATGAAGATATATGGAGGACAAAGCTTGTCAAGCTGTTAGGAGATATAATGCTACAAACAGATATTCACCAAGAAGGATTTCCAGGGAAAAAATAGGACATTGTTGGGTACAGCCCTTTGGTTTTCAGGTTTAAGAATAGAGAGTCTTGCAGGAAACTATACATTTCAAGGAAGAGTCCCTCAATTCTGGTTTGGAGAGATCAAGGAGAGCCAGACATTATTTTGAACCCTAATAATCCTGAACCTGTCATGATAATAAGTGAGGGTGAAACTATTGGTACAGAAGTGTTAAAGTATTTCCCAATAGTGTTCTGTGGCGCCAAAGGTAAACTAAGAACTTTGAGCATCGTATCATTTTGAAAAACAGATATATGTCCCAAGTTACACAAAGTGGACGCAGTGGAAAAGGAATTAGAAAAGTTAGTTTAAACTGACATAATTGAACCTATTGAGTTCTCAGAGAGAATGGTGAGAAGCACCGTTCCATCTAGGGCGCGCGCACCTCTCCTGAAGTCCGCGCGCACCACCTCGTGTGGAGCGCACACACAACCAGGACGTCGCGTGAGAGAGTCGCGTGAACATCAGGCACTTTTAAATGCAGTGGTGGCGGAGCGGTCGTGACGAGTGCAGATAAGGTGGCCAGGGGGGCTGGTGGGGCTTATGGTGAGGTGTCTATGTGGGAGCGCGGGCAGATTGTGGCCTTTTGTTTAAGTATTGCTGTTAATCAGAGCCCCTTCACGGGCTCAGATTAACAGCAATACTTAAACAAAAGGCCACAGTCTGCCCCGCGATTTACTAACAAAAGCGTAGTCAGTTTTAAAACACAGCGTGTGCTAAAGTACACGCTGTTTTTAGAAACTGTCTCTAAGCGTTTGTTAGTAAAGCGCGGGGCAGAATGTGGCCTTTTGTTTAAGTATTGCTGTTAATTGGAGCCCATGAAGGGGCTCTGATTAACAGCAATACTTAAACAAATGGCCACAATCCTCCCCGCACCGCAGTGGGAGTTGTGGCCTCTAATTGTGTCCGTGGCCGCTCGGCGAGGCTGCAGTTGTATGAATAAATGTTTTTGGCCCGCACTGCTGCTAATGGGGGACAGAGGCACAGAGCCTTCCTGGACCAATGCGGCCGAGACTCGCACCGGCAGTGCCCCCATCGTTACCCGGCTCGCTCAGCGTGGTATCAGCCGGGGCTTCCTTTCAGTTATACATTAGCCCCTCCGCCTCTGTAGTGAAGTCACGTCTCCTAGTTCCCCAAATCCCCGCGTGACTAACTCATCACAGCCAGGGGGGGCGCGCCCTCACCAAAATGGAAGCTCTTCATTTAGTGTGATTTCAGTGTTTACAGTGGTATTCATTTACCATTAAAACGTAGTATTCATTTAGTATGCATGAAGACTAAGTAGTATGCCCACAAGCCGAAATATGCTAATGAGGGAATACTAGTTCTACTCAACTACCCTTCAGATACATGATGAACACTTCAATTGATTGCTAAAAGAAGACTAGTAGTATTCTAGAAGAATAGTATTTGAAGCTTAGTAGTATTCTGTTAGTGTTTATTTGCAGCTCTTGTGCTATTTCAAGAGCAAAATGAAGGCTAGTCTCATTGATTGCGACCACTATTTGAAGACTGGTGGTATTCTTTGTGAGCAATATATGAATACTAACGGACCACTATTTGAAGACTAGTGGTATTCTTTGTGAGCAATATCTGAATACTAATGGACCACTATTTGAAGACTAGTGGTATTTTTTGTGAGCAATATCTGAATACTAACGGCAATGATTGTGAAGACTCAAGTAAGACTAGTAGAATTTAAAGTGAATGTTAATTGAACACTAGCCACATTCGCTCTGATTAATTTATAGTAATGCGATTGATTTGATTGCTTGCACAGGGCTTCTCTTAATGATGCCTTATGGGCCTTTCAGACTAAATTTTATTTGTTACATGTTTTCGGAGTGAATGATTATAATCTGCCTGTTACAAACTCAGTCATACATTCAGCAAACATTTTATGATGTGTACCTGGAACATGTGTTTGTTTTCACACTCCCCAGAAGGAACAATTGTGCAAAATTGAATTAGTCGCCAGATAAAAACTTAACTTTTCTAACTCCTCCTGTGTTGATTTTCACACCTGCTTGGGTCTGTACTCTGCCATTAGGCAGGAATTTTGTCTTTGTGGACACCCTTTCCAACGCCCGTTTTCCTCGGGTCTGTAGTCTGCCTTTAGGCAGTTTGTTTTTGCACACCAGGGGGGTCAATAATAGGCCGTTTTGTTATATGCTCCTGGGGAGTCTGTTATGTTGGAATTTTAGAATTCCAAGGGCCCACTTCTATTAGGCAGACTGCCCATTAATATTTTTCCTGCACCTGGGCTGTTGGGTCCTGGGCTGTAGCCCTATTTAAAACGCAGGCTCTGCTTGCCCAAAGTGTAGGCTGACACCCAGCCCCCCATATCTGACCTCCGAATTACCCACTTAACCTTTTGAAGGGTTTTTATGCCTGGTGTCATGGATTCCTATCAGGAGACTTACCAGACTTACCATTGATTACCCCATTAGAAGGTGAAGGGATATAACGTTGTCATAAGAATGTACTATATGAGGGGGTAATACACTAATAAGAGGCACATACCGTAAATAGCTGAGCTATCCCTCAAAGTGCACAGATGCACCAGCGTCATTTCAACCACACCTGCAAGTAAAGGTTTATCTCAGTTCCTCAGAAGGAAGGTTCGCTCGCAGTGAGCAGATGTAAAACGACTCGCCCGTCACCAAGGAAGGTTCCCCGATGCTGCCAGCCTGCCATGAAAGCATGCAAGAAAATGAAAGCGGACTTCTGATTGAGCGCTTTTGAAATGATTACACTTACTTCCCTTCATCATTGGAGGACGAGCCGGGCAACCTTAATCCTTAACCCGCCCCCCTGATACCGCTGATTGGAGGAATTCCTTTTGAATCTAACTCTATCTGTTCAATGTGTTGACAGCGTGTCCCGGGGCTCTTCAATGCTGCATTTGTGTGTGTGTGTTTGGCGTAAGAACGAGTCTGCCACCGGCTACCTACCCGTATATTTACATTGAAACTGACCATGTTATTTCATGAAAAATGTATATTGATATTACAAAATTAAATGGAGAATCGTAAATAATTAAACATATTGTGCTATTGCTTTGATTAATTCAAAAGATCACATCACATGACGATACATAAATGTCTAATTGTATTACCCAGCTGCCTTGCACTACCATAATATAATATATAAAATGTGGTTTATTCATAACAACAATGCTAACAAGTGCAAACTCAGTGTGTGCCTGGTGGAAGCGTGCACTGACGTCTGGTGGTGTGTGTGCCTGGTGCAAGCATGCACTGACGGCTGGTGGTGTGTGCGCCTGGTGGAAGCGTGCACTGACAGCTGGTGGTGTGTGTGCCTGGTGGCAGCGGGCACTGACGGCTAGTGGTGTGTGTGCCTGGTGGCAGCGGGCACTGACGGCTGGTGGTGTGTGTGCCTGGTGGCAGCGGGCACTGACGGCTGGTGGTGTGTGTGCGCCTGGTGGCAGCGGGCACTGACGGCTGGTGGTGTGTGTGCCTGGTGGAAGCGTGCACTGACGGCTGGTGGTGTGTGTGCCTGGTGGAAGCGTGCACTGACGGCTGGTGGTGTGTGTGCCTGATGGAAGCGTGCACTGACGGCTGGTGGTGTGTGTGCCTGGTGGAAGCGTGCACTGATGGCTGGTGGTGTGTGAGCCTGGTGGAAGCGTGCACTGGATACTGGTAGTGTGTGTGCCTGGTGGAAGTGTGCACTGATGGCTGGTTGTGTGTGTGCCTGGTGGAAGCGTGCACTGACGGCTGGCAGTGTGGGTGCCTGGTGGAAGCGTGCACTGACGGCTGGTGGTGTGTGTGCGCCTGGTGGCACCGAGGATTCATTTAGGGCTGGGATGTGGGCGCTATTTGCCCCCATGTCAACTGTTCCGCAATTCTGGTTAGTTTCATCGCGAATCTTTCAAAAGCACGAAACTCAGCTTTTGGAAATTTTTACAGTAAGCCTTTTGTCAATCGCTGTTCGTTTCCCATATCACTGCTTGAGTAGCTCATTTTAGGCCTAGTTTTTCCTTTGCATTCTGGGACTTGTAGTTCTAATTTTTATTGTGATAAACAAGACTACAGGCCCGAGAGTGTAAAACATATCTGGGGTGGATGACCTACTCGTGTTTGGACCTTGGAAATTTGAGAGCTCTGGGGTGAGGGTAGAGATGTGATGTGCTGGCATCGAGGGCAAGTCCTACCTTCAGCAAGAGTTTTATCAGATACAAAGAGATTGAATTTGCAAGTTCGTACCTCTGCTGGATTTCCTGTAATATAAAATAAAAATGTTTAATTTAGGCAGAGAAAAATGAGCACCTGCCCACATGGCAGCACACACAATCAAAATTTACAATGGCAAAATGCAACATGGATTTCAGGTTCTTAGCACTCAAGTGGAATGGTCTGCGGGTTAGGAGGAGCCTTTGTTGAAGGGGAAATGTCACTCAACCGCACTTCTCCCTTGAGGCTAAAGTACCCTCGTCAAGTCCAGGTTTTTCTTGTCTTCTGGTACTCATAGAACTTAATTTATAATGGAAAGAACAAAACATGCTGTCTTAGAGCAAGACAGCCGATGGATGGAGTGGGCTGACCCACTGCACTATCCTGTATACTCCTGTGGTGGGCAGAAGGAAAACATGAATGACACTTAAACAGGTCATGGAATGAAGATGGGTGACTGATAACCCCTTCATGTATGTGTACACTACTGACCATGATCTCAGCCATTTTTTATTCCTTGGCTCACATGAGGTTTGGTAACTAATAAAGTGCTACAAATCTCCTGTTTAGAATGAACAGTGATGCTTAGCAGTGGGACTGCAAACACAGAGATGCCAAGTTCCCAGGTTTATGCATGATGAGCTGCTCCAGTCTAGGTTTTTTATTTGAATTCTCCGACTTGTATTGCTGGTTTTCTAATGGAATAAACACGACTACAAGTACAGATAGAAACACACGGACCTAGGAAACGTCGCAGGGTTGAAAACAATATTTTCAAAAATCCTTTCATATGAAAAGAAAATGGTCTAAACCTACCTACTTTCTCTAAACTAACAAATCAGTTCTGCCTAAGGTCTCAGTGACACTGAAAATCTAATATTTGGAAGCTGTTGCACATGGTTTCCTTTTAAATGACAATAGTAAACAAGCTCAGTGGGTTGATCTAACCTGCTGTTGAGATGTTTGTGCAACCAGAAACCTCGGGTTAAGACTTAATTTGTCCTAGTCAGTTCTCTGAAGTTTTATTAAACAAGTACAACTGAATAGCGATTTTAGGAGTGGTCTGTAGTCCTTTGGAATCACAGGTCTGTAACCCAAAGCCCCATTTAAATACTAAATTAATATTAGGCCTCCATAGAGGCAGTTAAGGTATGGTTTTGCCAATATTATCAACAAGAATTGGCAAAGCCTTTGGGACCTATTGGCTTTGCCAATGTTATTTAGCGATGCTGTGCAGTTAAATTAAAGTGGCAAAAAAAAAAAAATCAAAGGTGCTATGATGCGGCTGCTACAGCTGTGTTTTTTTGAGGCACCTGCACTACGCATGCATGCGCCTACCAAATGCGCTTGTGCTTTTTTAACATTTCTATTTACTGCTCAAGTTGGATTGGTAATTGAACAAAAGCTAGTGCAAAAGCATTCTTTTTCAAAAAGTGGATGGGAGGAAGGAACAAGGAGAACAGGGGTGGAAGCAACACCAGGGCCGTTTCTAGGTGTTTCGCCGCCCTAGGCGAGAATTGAAAAATGCCGCCCGCTCACTTGCTCTCATTAGTTCCACCTTATTATACCCACTGCCCAAACCTGCCCCCTGTTTATGTACCTTTTGATCTTCACTTCTTTCTCTCCTCTTCTTCCTCCCGCTTTCTGCAAGTTTGGATATTTTCACGCATCTCTTACCGCAGGTAACTGGTTTAATTTAGTTCTCTTAAGTCCTGGCATTTCAAATTCTGCTGTTGTGTAAGAGCACAGACACCTTAGCTGGGTAGAGTTGTGCTATAAATGTGAAATAAGTGCCATTTCAGGCACAGCTGCCTCCCCCAGTCCTCAGACCAGGTTTTACTCACTTCATGTGCTCCTTGCTGGCACCTTTTATCATTCAAAGTCCCAGTTTTACTATTCATGACAATTTCAATTTTCACCTGGAAAACTCCCAGGAACCAGTAGCTACTAACCTTCTAGGCTCCAACAGGCTTCCCACATCTTTTTAAAGATGCCACAGACCGGCTGCACACACTCTCAAACCCATCGCTACCAAGCATAATTTGATTAATGTCGAAAGGCCTTTTCCTCCTGTATGGTCACATCACGCAGCTCTCCCTGTCTTTTAAAACCCTTATCACTCAAAATACATTTAAAAATACTATTCCCCTGTCTCTAACCCGCTCATGGGCTAAAATTAACCGAGATAGCTTTACTGGGGCGTCGGACCTAGGTATCTTGTTTTACTCTGTTATCGCTAAATGCAAAGGCATTTAATAATTGGATATCAAATACCCATGACATCATAGCGCCCAAAGACGTGGCCCTCTCTGTTCTCTTATTTACTGAAAAACTCAGAACCACCAAAAGAATCTTTTGGTGAATCTGAGTTTTTCAGTAAATAACGTTAATGTATTTTTATTTAATTTTAATTTTTTATTTTATTTAATGCTATTTTCTAAAGCGCAAACTTTACCTGAAGGTGTCAGAGCGCTTTACATAAGAACCAGTTGCAAAACATAAGGACTTAGGATTACATGCGTTACATAAAAGATACAAACAGAAAAATTTGCAAATGTACAAGATGTAAAGTCACACAAGGAAGAGATACAAACAGAAAGAAAAATTGCAAATGTACAAGTAGTAAAGTCACTCAAGGAAGAGATACAAATGGATATACTCTAAGAGTCACATAGGAAAGGTAGAGAGTACAAAGGTCTACTGCATATACTAGTGATTAGAGTTATCTCTATACACATATATAAACACATAGTAGATTTTCTCAGGTCAAGACCCCAAAAAATAAAACAGGAGACCAGAGTTCCATTAAGTGGGGTTGGAGGGGGCACGCAGTCACAGAACCAAGGGAGGGTGGGAGGTATACAAGGGTATGGGGAAAAAGCAAAACAGAAAAGGGAAGAAACATTTGAGGATCGTCAAGGGGAAACGAGGGAAAAGGGTAAAGGACGAGGGAATGACAAGATGGCGGGTCAGGGTCCAGAGAAGAGCGGCCGAGAAAAGCAACAAAATGGCGGCCAGGACAAAAGAAAAAGTAAAGAAGTCCATGAGAGTCCGTGGTGGGACAGGCCGCTCCGATGAAGAGTGTTCTCTGAGGGCCTGGGGTGGGTATGTTCCGGAAGGGGCTGTGTTGTGCAAAGCAATATAGGTCGGGACTGGAGGTACTGGTGTGCGTAGCTTAAGCCTGCTCTGGAGGTGCCCCCTTCTTCACAGTTACACGCAGCAGGCCCCTCTCTTTGCTGTCACGTTAGAGTGTTGCAAGGGTCCTCTGCTCTCTTCCTTGAGGCTACTTCACGTTGTCTCCCGCTCCGATACATACTGACTTTGCTTTCCTGCCTCAGTGCCATGACGGTCACTGTCTCAAAACCGTTTAGCTCTGCAGCACGCTCTACTCTGTGTTCTTCAGCACTCACAGGCACGCACACTGCTTTCGTCTCGTTGGTGCAGCACTCCCATTCCATTCCATGAGCCTCACTTTCCTGGCCCTTGGCTATCTCGTCAGGTCCCCTCTGTTACTCGGACCCCGCGGGAAGCATCTGCTGATGCGTTAATCGCATGCGGCAAAGATGCTGCTTGAAATGTTCCAACCATTGAAAAGTAAAGAGTGGTAGAAGGAAGAGTCATAGTGTGGGCCTAATATGTGCAAAATAGAAAGGCGGTCAATATATCAAATTGCAAAATTCAAGGCAAAGTAATGGGGAATAACTGAGTAGCTTGAACCTCCATCCTATTTTCTTCTTCCCGCCACCTCTCGTGCCCCTCCCCTTAAACCATGGCCTGCGCACTTGTGCCTGCACTGCGAACTTCTCTTTTGCAAGCTCAGCTTTTTATTTTATAGATCATGACATGCCACTTTCCCCACAGCTGCCTCACTAGCGATTGCTACTGAAACAACCTAAGTAAACGTCATTTTTCGCGGCCAAAACACTTTTCACATTGTGGGCCGAACCCAGTTCCAGGCAAAAAATCTGAGTGCATTTATGAGGCATAATCGCCGAGGACGGATTGGCCATTTATTTCAGCAGGTATTTTCCGGCAGGCGGGGTGGAGTCTGGGTCACGGGAGGCCAGTTTTTGAAGGTAGATGACCGGTGGAAATGACATAGGAAGAGAGAAAAAAAGACAGGAACAGAGCGAAAGACAGGAACAAAGTTAGAAAGACAGGAACAGAGAGAGAGAGAGCGAGAGAGAAAGGCAGGAACAGAGAGAGAAAGACTGGAACAGAGAGAGAGAGATAGGAACAGAGAGAGAGACATGAACAGAGAGAGAAAGGCAGGACAGAAACAAAGACGACCGGTGCATCTGTCCACAGCTCCCCGGGGATTATGGCAGCTGGCAAAAAGAGAAAGCGTGGAAAAGACACAGGAAGAGAGAAAAAGACAGGAACAGAGAGAGAAAAAGTCAGGAGCAGAGAGAAAAATACAGGAATAGAGAGAGAAAAATGCAGGAACAGAGAGAAAGACAGGACAGGAACAGAGAGAGCAGGACAGGAACAGAGAGAGAAAGACAGGAACACAGAGAGAAAGACAGGAACACAGAGAGAAAGACAGGAACACAGAGAGAAAGACAGGAACACAGAGAGAAAGACAGGAACACAGAGAGAAAGACAAATGGAAGTGTGTGCTTGCATTGGGAACATCGCATTCAAAGACATAGGGAATCCAATCCCAGGGCCTTATTTATGAAAAGTGACGCAACGCTGCGTGAAAACAGCGATGCGTCAATTTTCACTGCGCACTCCTTGCGACACCAATGATGCGCCATATTTAATGTATGCCGCTGTAGGAAGGTTGATCCCTGACTATGGTTGCCCCCAACTTTTTGCCTGGTGTTTTGCTGGTTTTCTGACTTAGTTGACCTGGGACCCTGCTATTCAGGGCCCCAGGCCTACTGCTCTCTCTGTAAAATGGATTCCATGTACCTTAGGTACATATCTAAATTGGATACTGAGTCACCTTATCAGTCCCTGTACAGTGTACCTTAGGTACCCAGGGCATAGGTGTACCCAGGGCCTACCAGGGGCTGCAGCATGTATTATGCCACCCCTGGCTGGCCATCCAAATCTGACACAACTGGCTGCTTGACAGCTGGGGCAAGGTGGTGTAATCACCCTTTGCTTTAGATATAGTATTCCTATATCTAACCCTAAAATGGACACACAGATCTCCTATCAGTCACTCCTATGGCAGGCCTTAACCATCCTGAAGGCAGAGTGCTTGGAATCGTGTGAGATGGTGCTCTGGCATGAGCTGAGCCTGTCTGCGGCTTTCGGGATCCATCCCTTAGCCGTTTCCATGATATCGCATACCATATACTCTTAAGTGCATTATAATCCTCGCGGTTATGTGCCAACTCTGGTATCGCTTTATCAAAACATGTCGAGTAAGGTGTCATACGAATTGGAATACTAACCCCTCGCCAATTCTGGCGACGGGGTTAGCATTCCACCCTTCTAGAGGGACACGACATGTATGTAACCCCTAACCCCGGTTAAAGTCAGACAGAGCCTTAGCATCCACAAAATGGATGCTGCCACCGAGACACAAGTCTGCCCTCCTGCTGCTGGGAGTCCTCCCAGAGCAGGAGATAAGGACAAAGGGTTTCCTGCCAGGGGCGGTGCCAGCACCGTCCCAGACAGGGTTTTGTGTATTGTAGGTAGGCAGGGCTTTAGAGGAAGGTGACTGCACGTGGCACCCCGGTGCTCACTGTGCATAGGCTGGCTGGAACCAGTTCCAGGGTAACTCCAGACCCTGTGCTGGGGAAAAGCCCGCCAAGGAAGTGGGTGTAACCACCCCCCTCCTAGTCCCACCCATAGGGCAGGACTTAGTCGCGTGCCAGCCCCTTTTTACAGGATAAAGGTAGAGACTGGCCCCCTTCCAAATCAGATCATCTTTGAATCCTGAAACTACTTTCCACGACAGGAACTCAAGACTTCTTCCTAAGATTTCTCCCTTGTGACTAAGGAGTAGTCACCCTGCATCCGCAGGCACCATCTACAGAACACTGCGGTCTGCTGCAAGTCCTTCCTCCGGAATCCGACTGTCCAGCTCGACGAGAACCGACTTCCCTGGCACCTCTGACCTCTACCTGCATCATCAGTCACGCTGAGATTCGTGGGTGTGACGAGACCTCGAGGGACCGGCCATCTTCAAGACTGCACGACTTCTGAACAACAAGCCCGCCGAGTGAATTCCTGGTGAGTGCTTTGGGGTCCGAGAAGCCCCCACCCTGAGCAGCTCCAGCACCGAAGAGCAGCCCCCCAGCATCTCCACGATCTGCGTGGGGCCCTTCTGCTTTTTGCTGCCCACCGCGTTGTTTGGCTACTAGCCCGCTGGCTTGTGGCCTTCCTGACGACGCCCGACGACATTTCTGCTGCTGGTCTGGTTGCTCCAGACTGGCCCTTGCTTCCCTCCATCGGAGAAGTACCCTGGACCCTCCTGGTCCACTCAAGACGCCATTTTAGGTCCACCGCGTGGGCCTTGCATTTGCCAAGACTTGTTGCCCAATCCTGGGTCCAGCGACGTCGACAGCAAGAACCTTCGTGGGACAGCTCGCACCTCCATCCTGGTCGCCGACAACGCCTCCTGGTCCGAGAGACTGCAGAGCCCAGCAGCGCCCACTCACCTGACTGCGGTGACTTCGCCCGGTGCCATCCTGGTGCCCACTTAATCACTGGCTAGTGATTCAAGAACTTGGTCCCCTCTGCTTTCAGGTTTTCTTCTTCCTTGATCCAGGCTTGGATCCATCGAACTTTTCTTCACTGGTCGCCTGCCAGCAACTTCTTCCTTCCAGGCTCCTGGTCCGGCAACGAGATCCCCGACGTCTTTTCAGACCTATGCAGCTGCAGCCCCTGGGCTAGGTAACTTCGGCACTTCGGTGTCCCAGCATAGCCTCACTATCCTAGGGTCAGGATCCACTGTCGTTTTCTTCCTACCAGGTCGGGTTCGCCCGTGAACACTAACTTTGCCTTTACTAGCCTCCATAGACTTTGTCCCGCATCCCGCGTGAGAGTGCACACTCTGCACCCGAGTCCCCTGGGCCTCCTAGTAGTAATCTAACGATTCCCTAGTCAAGTCCTAGCGATTCCAAAGCCTATTAGAACTGTTACTTACCTGCTAGTAATTCGCATTCCACTTTTAAAGTATATGGTTTTTCGTGCCCCTCGGGCATTTGTGTATAACATGCTAACTTAAGTATTTTCGTAAGAGTTTTGTTGTGTGCCTAGCACCCTGTCCTCATAAAGAGTACAGGGTTGTTGTGATTCTAATAAATACACTGTTTATTTTCATAACACTTGTGTGGTGTCCTTTCACTGGGTGTTCAAGGGGTAATGTGATGGTAAAACAGCTGGCTTAACACGCCCTCTAGAGTCTTAGCCTTAGACTGCTCGTATCCATGCTACTAGGATAGCTGGTCTATGAGGTTGACTTACAACCAATCATCAATAAGGGTTGTTTGGACTGATATATAGTGATCACTAGAATAGTGAGCACTGCACATCAGGCCAACTTCTCACATTGGTGAGCAGCGGTTGGGATTTGAGCTTGCTGTTGTTTTACCACACATGCCCTAAGAATATCTTGTGAAAGATCACATAAGTACTAAAGGTACATATAACTTAGCTTAGAATACTCTGAGTTCTACTGAACCAGCTGTTGTAGCTCCTAGGGCTTAGCACACCCTAAACTACAACTCTAGCAAGGGATCAGTAGGCAAACATATAGTGTAGGTAAGTGCACCACTTACACCTCACTAGAAAAGCATGTCTACCCAGGGAGATTCTACTGAGACTCCCCTGGTCAGTGTTGACCCTCCACAGGTCACTTCAAGATATGCAGCTCTCAGTTTCCAGGAGATGAGACAAATCTGTGTCTCCAGGAAACTGAAGCAGGGGTCTAACCCCACCATTCCATTTCTGATAGGTCTCTTAGAGACCTATGATGCCAGAAAGATTTCTCAGTTACATGAGAACATGCCAGCCTTAGAGGGAACCTCTGGTGATCCAGACCTCCCCAACACTGCTACAGCAGTTGAGGAGGAGGATCAAGAGGAACTCTCTGGGGATGAGGTAGACAAAGGTCTTGAGGTAGTCAGAAGGCTAACCAGGGCCAACTTAGACTTGCTTGGGCTAGGATCTGGGGGACCCCCAGTACTGACCCTAAGTAGGCCTAACCTTGGAGTTAGGAGAGATAGATCTCTTTCTAGGGACTCCATTAGATCTCTGCACTCTAATGCCTCTTCTCAGGGGAGAAGGAACTCTCCCCAGAGGAGATTGACTTCCCCTCAGAGAAGAGAGCATGAAGCAAGGATGAGACAAGCTAAACTGAGGATTGAAAGGGAAGAACTTGCCCTGGCCAAAGAGAAGCTTGCCTTTGCTAGAGAGCAGCAGATGTGTGGGTTAGCTCCCACTGGTGGCAGCAATCTCCCAAGAGATAGAGAGAAGGGTTTAGATACTAAACACCTGACTAAGATAGTGCCCCCCTTTAAGCAAGGGGATGACATCCAGAAATGGATGGCTGCTTTGGAGAGGGCCTGCACTGTGCAGTGCATTCCCCAAAGTCAGTGGGCAGCTATACTATGGCTCTCCTTTGATGGTAAAGGTAGAGATAAGCTCCTCACTACTAGAGTTGAGGAGGCTAACAATTACCAGGTCCTGAAAAATGCACTGGTTGATGGGTTTGGCTTAACCACTGAGCAGTACAGGTTGCTGTTCAGGGATACCCAGAAAACTCAGTCTCAGGACTGGTCTGACTTTGTTGATTGTGCCACTAAGGCTTTGGAAGGCTGGCTACTGGGTAGCAAGGTTACTGACTTCACAGGATTATATAATCTTATTATGAGAGAGCAAGTCTTAAATAATTGTCAGAACCAGTTATTACACCAGCACCTGGTAGACTCTGATCTGACCTCTCCACAAGAATTGGGTAAGAGGGCAGACAAATGGGTCAGAACCAGGATTAGGCCCAAGAACCAAGGTGGTGACCAGAAAAAGGAATCAACCAAGCCTCAAGAGAAGGGTGGGAATAAATCTCCAGATCAAACCACATCAGGGCCCCAAAAATCCTCTGAGGGGGGTGGGTCCCAGAATCCTTCCAACAACCAGAAGAAACCTTATTGTTATCCCTGTAAACAGGTGGGTCACTTAAAAACTGACAGCAGTTGCCCAAAGAATAACAATAAGGAAAACATACCCCCAAGTAACATTCCCAAACCTCCTGTTACTACTAGTAGTAATCCCCCAGGTGGTGGGAGTGCCCCCAAGAATTTGGGTGCATTTACTTTGGGAGTTCCTGGGGACTCTGGCCTAACCAGGTCCCCAAACTTAGATACTCTTGTCTGTGAGACTGGCATGGGGTTTGCCAACTTCACAACTTGTCCCAACACTTTGGGCAAGTACAGACAGGAGCCCCTCATCAATGGTATAAAAGTTGAGGCCTATAGAGACACAGGGGCTAGCATCACTATGGTGACTGAGAGTCTAGTCCCCTCAAGGCAACTTTTACCTGGTGCCACATACCAGGTGACCAATATTGATGGAGTACAGAGAGATCATCCCATGGCAGTAGTCAATCTCAGCTGGGGAGGTGTCACTGGCCACAAGAGAGTGGCAGTGTCACCAAACTTGCCTGTAGATTGCCTACTGGGGAATGATTTAGAGCTCTCAGCCTGGGCTGAAGTTGAGCAAGAAACCCATTCTAAAATGGTAAACACCCATGGTAAGGTTAGTGGGGCAGTGATAGCCACAGCCCCAGTCCAAGATGTCCTCCCTGAACAGGTCAGGAGGGTTGTGCCAGTCACAACCCAATCTCAGACAACTTCCTTCCCAGAACAGGTTGTCAAGGCTGTCAAGGTAACAGCCCACACCCAAACTGAGCCCCCTCCTGAAAAGGTTGGGAGAGTTGTGATGGCCACAGCTCAAACTCAGACAGATGATAGTGTTGTGAAGCCTGAAACTATGGATCACTCCACTCAGACAGAGAGTATTGAGGAGGAAGAGAAATCTCCCTCCCACCAGACTTTAGGAAAGGGTCAGCCTCCTCAGGGAACTGATCTGACCCCTTGTGAAGAAACTGCCACAGAGGTAGTCAGGCCTAGCCTGGCAGAACCCCTGATGCCAGTGGACCCTTCTAAGGTGGGACCCAGTCTGGAGCAGGTAACCTGCCCCTCTCTACCCTGCCTCAGTCAGCCCAGGGCTGTAGAGGTCAGGGAGGCCAGTGGTGGACCCCCAAGGGCCCCCTGTCCAAAAGAATTTCCCAATCAGCAGATTAAGGGCACTGAAGCTAGTAGTCCTAGCCAAGTGAAAATAAAACATACTCCTGAGGGACCCCCCTTAAAATTAGTTAGGGACCTCCCACAGATGGACACTGTGGGGCACAGCCAAACTTGGGACCTGAGGGCCCCAGACCTGACCTGTCCCTCCAGTAAGCCAAACAGAGGGACCCAATCTCCAGCTGTAGGTAGCCAGAGGTTGACCCTGAGAGCCCAAAACAACTCAGTCTTGGAAAGAAAGGCCTCTATGGTGGAAAATGATTGGAGGAAGTTGAGCCAAAAATTAGTGGAGCCTCACTTCAGTACTCCATTTCAGCACCAGCCTTTTTCTTTGACAAAACACACCACAGGTAGAGATTCCCTATGGTGGAGACCCTCAGACACCCTTAGGGTGAGGGATTGCTTAGTGGACCATGACATAGGGGGTAACCATGCCAGTGCTGGTACTTCCTTAAATGGCCACTTAGGCAATATAGGCTTACCTGGACAAGGATAGCCTTATCTCCTTTCGTTTGGGGGGGGGTTATGTAGGAAGGTTGATCCCTGACTATGGTTGCCCCCAACTTTTTGCCTGGTGTTTTGCTGGTTTTCTGACTTAGTTGACCTGGGACCCTGCTATTCAGGGCCCCAGGCCTACTGCTCTCTCTGTAAAATGGATTCCATGTACCTTAGGTACATATCTAAATTGGATACTGAGTCACCTTATCAGTCCCTGTACAGTGTACCTTAGGTACCCAGGGCATAGGTGTACCCAGGGCCTACCAGGGGCTGCAGCATGTATTATGCCACCCCTGGCTGGCCATCCAAATCTGACACAACTGGCTGCTTGACAGCTGGGGCAAGGTGGTGTAATCACCCTTTGCTTTAGATATAGTATTCCTATATCTAACCCTAAAATGGACACACAGATCTCCTATCAGTCACTCCTATGGCAGGCCTTAACCATCCTGAAGGCAGAGTGCTTGGAATCGTGTGAGATGGTGCTCTGGCATGAGCTGAGCCTGTCTGCGGCTTTCGGGATCCATCCCTTAGCCGTTTCCATGATATCGCATACCATATACTCTTAAGTGCATTATAATCCTCGCGGTTATGTGCCAACTCTGGTATCGCTTTATCAAAACATGTCGAGTAAGGTGTCATACGAATTGGAATACTAACCCCTCGCCAATTCTGGCGACGGGGTTAGCATTCCACCCTTCTAGAGGGACACGACATGTATGTAACCCCTAACCCCGGTTAAAGTCAGACAGAGCCTTAGCATCCACAAAATGGATGCTGCCACCGAGACACAAGTCTGCCCTCCTGCTGCTGGGAGTCCTCCCAGAGCAGGAGATAAGGACAAAGGGTTTCCTGCCAGGGGCGGTGCCAGCACCGTCCCAGACAGGGTTTTGTGTATTGTAGGTAGGCAGGGCTTTAGAGGAAGGTGACTGCACGTGGCACCCCGGTGCTCACTGTGCATAGGCTGGCTGGAACCAGTTCCAGGGTCACTCCAGACCCTGTGCTGGGGAAAAGCCCGCCAAGGAAGTGGGTGTAACCACCCCCCTCCTAGTCCCACCCATAGGGCAGGACTTAGTCGCGTGCCAGCCCCTTTTTACAGGATAAAGGTAGAGACTGGCCCCCTTCCAAATCAGATCATCTTTGAATCCTGAAACTACTTTCCACGACAGGAACTCAAGACTTCTTCCTAAGATTTCTCCCTTGTGACTAAGGAGTAGTCACCCTGCATCCGCAGGCACCATCTACAGAACACTGCGGTCTGCTGCAAGTCCTTCCTCCGGAATCCGACTGTCCAGCTCGACGAGAACCGGCTTCCCTGGCACCTCTGACCTCTACCTGCATCATCAGTCACGCTGAGATTCGTGGGTGTGACGAGACCTCGAGGGACCGGCCATCTTCAAGACTGCACGACTTCTGAACAACAAGCCCGCCGAGTGAATTCCTGGTGAGTGCTTTGGGGTCCGAGAAGCCCCCACCCTGAGCAGCTCCAGCACCGAAGAGCAGCCCCCCAGCATCTCCACGATCTGCGTGGGGCCCTTCTGCTTTTTGCTGCCCACCGCGTTGTTTGGCTACTAGCCCGCTGGCTTGTGGCCTTCCTGACGACGCCCGACGACATTTCTGCTGCTGGTCTGGTTGCTCCAGACTGGCCCTTGCTTCCCTCCATCGGAGAAGTACCCTGGACCCTCCTGGTCCACTCAAGACGCCATTTTAGGTCCACCGCGTGGGCCTTGCATTTGCCAAGACTTGTTGCCCAATCCTGGGTCCAGCGACGTCGACAGCAAGAACCTTCGTGGGACAGCTCGCACCTCCATCCTGGTCGCCGACAACGCCTCCTGGTCCGAGAGACTGCAGAGCCCAGCAGCGCCCACTCACCTGACTGCGGTGACTTCGCCCGGTGCCATCCTGGTGCCCACTTAATCACTGGCTAGTGATTCAAGAACTTGGTCCCCTCTGCTTTCAGGTTTTCTTCTTCCTTGATCCAGGCTTGGATCCATCGAACTTTTCTTCACTGGTCGCCTGCCAGCAACTTCTTCCTTCCAGGCTCCTGGTCCGGCAACGAGATCCCCGACGTCTTTTCAGACCTATGCAGCTGCAGCCCCTGGGCTAGGTAACTTCGGCACTTCGGTGTCCCAGCATAGCCTCACTATCCTAGGGTCAGGATCCACTGTCGTTTTCTTCCTACCAGGTCGGGTTCGCCCGTGAACACTAACTTTGCCTTTACTAGCCTCCATAGACTTTGTCCCGCATCCCGCGTGAGAGTGCACACTCTGCACCCGAGTCCCCTGGGCCTCCTAGTAGTAATCTAACGATTCCCTAGTCAAGTCCTAGCGATTCCAAAGCCTATTAGAACTGTTACTTACCTGCTAGTAATTCGCATTCCACTTTTAAAGTATATGGTTTTTCGTGCCCCTCGGGCATTTGTGTATAACATGCTAACTTAAGTATTTTCGTAAGAGTTTTGTTGTGTGCCTAGCACCCTGTCCTCATAAAGAGTACAGGGTTGTTGTGATTCTAATAAATACACTGTTTATTTTCATAACACTTGTGTGGTGTCCTTTCACTGGGTGTTCAAGGGGTAATGTGATGGTAAAACAGCTGGCTTAACACGCCCTCTAGAGTCTTAGCCTTAGACTGCTCGTATCCATGCTACTAGGATAGCTGGTCTATGAGGTTGACTTACAACCAATCATCAATAAGGGTTGTTTGGACTGATATATAGTGATCACTAGAATAGTGAGCACTGCACATCAGGCCAACTTCTCACAGCCGCATCATGTCGCAAGGAGTTACAGATACGTCAGTATTTCTGACGTATCTGTAAGCGCAAAAGTGACGCATTGCTGGAGTGTGTCACAAAAGTGACGCAACTCCAGCAATGCGTCATTTCACATGGGGAAAGCCCCATGTGAAAGGGCTTGCGTCAGTCTTACGCCTGCTGTGAGGCAGGCGCAAGATTTTGACGCAACAGCGTCCTAAAAGTGATGCAGTGAAATCTCATAGATTTCACTGCGTCACTATTACGAGGCTTTTTGCGGAGGAACGCCCCCTCTGCATACATTATACCCGACGCAGGTATAATGTGGAGCAGGGGTTTAAAAAGTGACGTATCTACCTAGATGCGTCACTTTTTAAATATGGCGCAACAAGGTGCATGTTTTACGCCGCCGATGCGTCACAAAAAGTGACGCATCAGCAGCGCAAAACTGACGCAAGGCCTCATAAATGAGGCCCCCAGTCTATGCCTGGCGCCCCCAGCTGAGAGCACTTTACCGTCCAGAGTGGAACATTGCACACTATCCATAATATCTCCCTGGTGGTATATGGGAATATTCATACAGTTAAAGTTAAAACCTTTATTTACTAGAGCCTAGATACGTAGAAGCGCACTGTGAAATTCTACATAAAAACAAATTATTTCCAATAATACAGAAAAGGCTGTACTGTCACGCTATAATGCTATATTCCATGGAAGAAAGCTTAATCTTTTATATGCCTGGAACGCTGCACCTACAGAAGCCTAATGCCACGTCACAGCAAAAACGTAAACACTATGAAATAGGCAGGTTACAAGCAATGTCTTTTCAGACTTTGTCTATACCCTTCCTCCCTAAAGCGCACAAAAGCAGTAATGTGTGATGAGGAACACACCGCCTCGATATTGTTGCGAGTGTGCGGAGAATGTTGATTTGTGCATTTTCTACCAGCCTCTGTAAATGTTCTGTCAAATGCTTGTTTAAATACTTGGATATGCAGCACATGCCAAATGTGATAAATAATGTCCATTATATGATCCATAGACGTACCCTGACAAAGGTTCATATTAAAATCACTGGGTAAAAGAATTTGGGTCACTGGTTAAACCAAACCTTTATCGCCCGTACAGTGGCATGTTTTTTGCCGCCCTCCCACTTTTGCCGCCCTAGGCGGCCGCCTAGTCTGGCCTAATGGTAGAAACGGCCCTGAGCAACACAGAGGGCGGGGTCGAAAGCAACACAGCGGACTGTGGGAGAAGTACCTAACATGGACGAAAGACTGCAAGGTGGAGTGCAGGGCAATAGCAGCACATGGGCAAGAGAGGATGCAATGTGAATCGGGGAGTAGCACACAGGCATAAAAGCAATGCAGGTGGAGAAGAACACAAGGGCAAACAACACAGGGTGTGGAGGAGAAGCACACTGACAAGAGCAACATGGAGCGGTGGAGGGGGAAGAGAAGCACATGAGACTGCTGGAAAACACATGCACTACTATGGAGTGCTTGCTTAACCATAAAGAAAACAAGCACTGAAAATGAAATAGGTCTCACCTTTGATTAAGTTAAAGCCATTTGCATTGGTAATGGTATTGTATAGCAAAGCAAATGGCTTTAACTTAATGAAAGGCGAGACCTATTGCATTTTTAATGCTGGTTTGTAAAGCACCTGGTGCCTTGCCTCTTAGTATTAGGTCTCTTTTTTCCTGCGCACTATTTCACACCCTTGGTTATGTCTTGAATATTACTTTTCCCCCATGACGAATGACGATGATTTCTTTATCTCAGGCATTTTTTCCCCATGGCCTCCGGCACAGTCCCGCATATCTTGACTAACTCTACACACCTTCAGGTGTCTTCTCTTTTAATTATGTCGCCTTATCCATGTGCACAACCCATTACTTATAGCACTTGTTTATCATGTTACAATCTTCATTCATGCCGAATTTTTACCACCCTTTTTTGTGTCAGCTAATATCCCTATGTCCTCTGGCACATCATGCCTTACTCCACCCAATTTCTATCACTACCATAGCCACGAGACGCCAGCCATTCTGTCTACAGTTGATCCGAGCAGATCGGTTCGTCAGCTTGACTATGTCATTTCACAGCAATGTGCAGTCACCGGTATCACACAGCAGGTTATATAACTCTGTGAGCATTGATGTTTCTATATAAACAATCCCACAGTAAACATGTTTATGGAGGAAAACATGAGTTGACCTGCCTGACGTGCTGGTCCTTTTACAGACTGAGCAGAGTTAACATACCAGGCACTGTAAGCGCGTTTGAAAGTCTGTCCTGTCGAGGTCTAGACCGGTTAAGTGTGTAATCTAGGAAGGAGATGTTTGTGTAATACTGTCCAGGAATGCGAAAATTATCTCTCTCAGCTCCCTTCCTCACAAGAAACCAAATATTCGAAATTAATGTAAAACAGGGTCTTTAAAATGCAATAAGACCGCGAGAACCAAAAGGTCAAAAGAAAACCTTTCCTGCCTGCTGCTTTCAGTTAGATGAAAACAGCTTGAAAAAAACAAAAAAGGCGTTTTTCACGGTTAAGATACTGCAACATGCACACTGTTTCATACATCAGCACCTCAATTTGGCAGTGAATTAAAGAATAAAATGGACGCTGGCCGGCCCAGCAGAGCTTACCTGTTGCATGCAAGTGATGAGGAGAGCAGAGGCGAAGAGTTGAGCCCAACGAGTCACTGGGAGATAGTGAGCTCTCGGAGGCAACGGAAGGGACTAAAAGCTCTCCTCTGTCTCCACTGAACCTACCTTTCCTCCTTAGCGTGCAGCACTCGCACACAGACACATACATTCAAATCCCATATCCTTCTTTTGCTTTTTGTAGCCAGCTTCACGCTGAGGCTTTTAACCCAGATTTCACGTTGCATTTTTGGTGCTTATACTTACGGTACATTTTGGCTAATGCTCAGGCAGACGCTCGCTTTATAGCGCTAAATGCCGAGTGGTGGGTGATTCATTTGACTAAAATGTTGTAAAACTTGTATAGAGAAACCCCACAGATTTCCGTTCGTTTGGAACTAGCGTGTAGTTGCTTTCCGGCTTTATGTCTATTTTGTGCGGTCATCCTAGCTGCTGCACCCTCAATCCGACCTCACTGAAAACTCCACGCATACCGCTCGGGGATGTCCCTTCAAGCACATTATTTTTTTCAGTGAATTTTGCGAACATGTTTCTGCGACTTAGGGTCTTGCAAGAAACTCGTCTCTACCACTGACTGTTACTGGCGCTGCACATGTGGAGAGCAAGGAAATCAAACTCAGTCTGCTCGCTATACTAGGGGGTGGGGGGGGGGAGGGGGTTAAAAATAAAAGAAAACGTACTTGCCGGTGACCAGGTCTGTGCCACCTCTGCTCCAAGAGCTAGGTTCCACGTTGGCGCTCTTAATTTCAATTGAAAATACTGCGCAGGCGCAGCAGAAGAAAGGAAACTTAACAGCCCAAGTCGGACTAAATGGAGCCCAAAAAGAGCCCAATTCAACTCTGCTCAGCAGAACAAGCCCACCGCCAATCAACAGAAGACCAAAAGAAGAAAGAGGAAAGCCTGAAAGAACTGGAGTGACACATAATGATAAAAACAGGTTACAAAAATGAATGAGCACATCTAGGAGAAACATTTATTTTCTGTTGTAAAGCAAACAGCTTTATATGTAGTTCAATTAATAACGTATTGCAGCATGAAAATAAATATATGAATGTAAAATATTTAAATTAAATTGTCTGAAAAACGCAGAAACAACTTTTAAACCTCAAACCATTTGCAGTAGTAATATCAAAAGGTGACTACGTTTCACAAGTTAGTTTACATTTTTTTAGCTCCTAATTAAAATTGAAGTGCATTTTGGGGGTTGTAGTTCTAATTCACTAAACCAATTATTAAGCTAACAGTCTTATCCATGTCACTGTCATAGCCGCCAAGGTTTTAAGATAGCTATTTGTGACATTCTCATAATTTTAGTGTGATTATGAGTGACATTCAACGATTATGAGTGACACTTTCGCACAAGCAAAATCAAGCAATGAAGACAAGGGTAACATATACATATCACAAATTACCCCTTTTCCAGCAACAAGAAACTCTAAGAAGACCTTAAAACTGCTGAAAAGTACCAGAAATAGAAGGGTGGTAACGTCGTAGAAGGGCGGTAACGTCACAGAAGGGCCTCATAGTGATAATATTGAAGAAAAAAAGAGCTTGTGAGGAAGTTTACCACAGCTGCATACCCCTGATGGCTGCACACTGACACTGCAGGGAGGGGCCTTGCAGCTGAGCAATAACTCTCACCCTCTTAGGCCAGCTCTTCTCTCTGAAGTTCTTTCAGGGCTGCTGGTGCCATGACAGCCAGCCTCTTTGCTGTGTTGTCTCTCTCCCAATTCAGGTTAGGGTTGCGGTCACAGCCCACCTCTTCTCCAGACAGGGACAAACGATGTGGCTGGAGGGCTTCACTGGTAAGGGTGAAATTCAAATCCCTCCGCCCCTGCTGGTCGATTAAGTCCAGATGGGCTGAAGGGGGCAGGTGCAGGTAGGGAAAACATCCTGCGCCAAGCCAGTGCCCCCAGCACAAACTCTCAGTACAGACCAACATAAATATTGTGCACGGCGGGCCTATGGGCAGGTGACATGGGGAAAATGCAAAGTATAGGTTTTGTATAATTTATTTATTTATTTATTTGAGTTTTATATAGCGCTTGCTACACCCGGAGGTATCAGAGCACTTTACATAAGGTTCCACAAAATTACATCTGTTACAAGTTACATCAGTTACTAGAAAAATATTTCAAGGGCGTAGAAGACAAAATAAATGGACCTTAGAAGGGTAAGGGGGTGGGGTAAAGGGGAAGGAGGGAGATAGGCTGGCGAGACGAAGGAGAGTCTGCCCAAAATCCGACTGGTTAGGTGACGGCCGAGGGGAAGACCACAGCCCATCTCCTCTATAGCGATCAGGTAGCTCCACCAGGCATCAGCCACACAGCTAGGTCTCAACGGGAAAACAATTAAAGAGCAGAGAGGAAGGATAAATGGATTGTAAAGGAGAAAGTGGGTGGAGTAAAGGGGTAGGAGGGAGAATACAACAGAGAGACGAAGTGAGGTCAGCCCAAAGTCCGGCTGGGTAGGTGACGGCCGAAGGGGTAGTCCACAGCCCATCTCCTCTTTAGCTATCTAGTAGCTCCACCGTGCATCAGCCAAAAAGCTAGGTCTCTACGGTCAGGGGCCTCCCTTATGGCTATTGTTTTTGTCCCCTGGCGACGATCTTCTGCAGGTGCCATTTTGTTGCACAACTTTGGGGTCAGGCGCGTTTCACAAAAAAGGCTCATGGAGAGTATTGATTTCAATTACCCTAAGAGTCTAAAGGAGGACAGTTCATTGATATTTAGCTTAATGTCAGTTCACCCTTGAGAGAGGATTGATCTGCCCTTATTGTCCCTTCTGGGCCCCAGTCTTGTGGTTGCTCCTTCCCTCCTGCATATTATTTACCTTTTACGCCGTCTCTGGCCCTCGCGTTGGTATTGATGCCTGTATTTGTGCTAGCTGCCGCCATTTTGAAGTCAGGCAGGCCGCTGGGGGCCTTTCTTACTCATTCAGGTACCGCTGGGGAGCCCCGGTCCTGTTGTCTCCAATGCCCCAAGTGCCGATGCTAGCTGTAGTGTTTGAAAAGGGAGTCTTAGGTAGTCTGACCAGTAGTTTCTCAATTCACCCCTTCAGTCCATTGTACAATAGTACTTGCGGCGCTCCTCACCTAAATCTGCTTCAAGCTGTGTGGTTTATTACTGCCTGTTGCTGTATGCATTGCATCGCTCCTATTAACTGCATCTTCACTTGTGATGCAACGCTGTGTGTCCCGCCTGCACGTATTCTCCACGAACCCCATAGCTTTTTGCTAACTCGCTCAGGCGCTGCTGGTCAGAGGCTCTTCCCTTTCCTTTGTGCCCCCTGCGCCAACTCCGTTCATGACAATGAGAAATCACTATTCTTGATGTGCAGTTAGTTTGGGTCGGATGCACGGTCTGCTTTCTCTTCGCACCTCTCTGTTCGTTCGCTTCAGCCTGCAGCCTTAGGTCACGTATGTGGCCGTAGCTCGCCCTCGTACCTGTTATGCACACAATCTCCTACGCCATCGGGGATCGAGCAATTTCGCCGGCAGGGTCCCTGCTTTGACTGCTCACTGTGGTTTAGCCTTCTTCGTCCCACCTCGCTGGCTGCCGTTATTCTCCTTCGTGCTATTCTGAGCCGTTCACCACTTACGGCCCCAGGGCCTTTTTTTCCAGCCGCCAAGATCCCGGGACGTGACCTCTCAGCTCTCCATGCGCCATCTTAGCATCTTCGTGTGCGGGGACATCACAGCTCATTTCTCCGCAATGCTAGATCGGAGATGGGCGATGTAGATCTTCAGTTTATCTGCCAGCATTTCGGCTGCAGAATCGTTGTTCTGGATGCAAATACAATTCGGCGGGGTACCGCTCGGGAAGCTCGAAAAAGGGTTCAGCACGGAGCATCAGCTCTGTGCTGCCAGGCTGAACTGTAGCATTAGAGGTACTGCTAGAACCACTCAGCAAATACTGGGAAAAGGTACTATCAACTACACTAACTGATAAACAATGGGAACAGAGCATTGGCTGCCCTAAGATAATATCCACAAATGCTGAAATCAAAGAAACTTAATTCAATTACCATCACCATACGTATCATGAGGATAAGGCAGTCTTTAATCGTCAATCAGTGCTCCCTAAGGTAATGGCCCAGATTGGAAACGTGGCTAAACTGAATTTTGTGCATAGTGCAGTGTGACTGCTGCGGATCACTCAGGTGTAACTTTTACTCTAAGGGGCTGAAATAAATTTGGAAGCCAAGGAGAAGATTAATACAGTGACACTTACTTTGTGTTAGCGAGCGCCTTGATGGTACGGGAGAGGACAGCCGCGACGACTCCCCCTGGCACTGTCCCTCCCGGTCTGGGGCAGGCAGCGCTGCGGTCCAGGACACTGACCACCTCATCCAGCATTGCTCTTCATCACATCTGCACTGGTACAGTGCAGGATGACCAGGCTGCTGAATACTGCACCACCACTCTCCTGCAGCCGCCACAGTCCAGATCAGTGTGCAGCATGATTGCGCCTAAGTGTGCAGGGCATGCTGCAGCGGGCGGTTACTCTCTCAAACTGCACAACCAAAGAACTTAAACTGGGGTCCTCTCGCACCACGGTCAGTCAGGCCTGCCTATTATTGACTAGGAGAGCAAAATCCACACTGAAGACTCATGAGGTGACGTAATTACTGAAATTTAAAATGCTGTGGCATTGGGTGAAAAATTGTAGCCACTGCTGCTAGCCAAGAGCTGAGCCATCCCCAATTCTGCCTCAAGCGGTGCGCAGAGCGCATTCTGTCAGCTAAAGCATTGCCTACTGGTGGAAGTGCAACAAAGCAGCACCCAAGAAGGCAGCTGAGATGCTATAAATGCCTGACAATGCATTTCAGTGCGGAGATGCGGAGCACCACACTGAAATGCGTTAGTCTAACACCTAATAAGTGGTACTTGGCAGTACTGCACTGTACGAAACTTGACATCCCAATACTGAGTTTAAGCCACTGCTGAGTTTTTGTCAAGTGTTCTGTGGCAGTGGTGCCTATGTGTCTGATATGAGCGCTCTGTATATTTCCCAGTTAGCTTCAATACATTTAACTACTACTGAGCCAAGATGGAGCTCAATCTGTCAGTGGTACTTGCCCTGTTTTAGCACGCCACAATCACATTGCCACCATTGCTCCCCCTTTTAGCTGTATTAATGAACTAGACTTTCCCTTATCGTGTTGTTTTTCCTTAGAAACCATGTTTGTCACCTGCTGTACACGAAAGGCTGAACAGCCAAAATTCTTTGAATAAACTACGCTAAAATATAAACGCTGTGAGCACTGTACAACGGTTATCAGAAGCTTAGAGCAGCCATACAAATAGGCCGACTGCACTGTTTGGATGGTCTACCTATAGCTCAACTAAACACACACACTGTACATATTACACCTTTCAGATCATGTATTTAATGCATAGAGATACACAGAAATACAGGAAATATTGTTTGGGTTACTATACATTATGCATACTTAAATACATTATACTCCAGTACCTAATCTACATGTAAATGCTTACAAATCATTTGAATATCATCAGAAACAATGCTATTTTATTGATGATAGTGAAGTCATCAGATACTCATTTTCAAATCATCCTCAAGTCATCAGAAATAGTCACACCTTGTGAAGTAACCAGATACTTTCAAATCTTCCTTGAGTCATCAGGAATATTCACATTTTGTGAAGTCATCAGATGCTCATTTTCAAGTCATCCTCCAATCATCATCTCCCAAGTTTCTAAACTTTGCTGATGACTTCGAGAGGTTGATGATGTCTGATGACATGAACATTACTGCTACAGTAGTTCGATGGTCATTCAATGATTCTAGGATGGCTTCTAAAGTAATCATGTTTGACATGGGAAATAAAACAATCAATGTCTCCATTTAAGTCACGTGCTCCCGCCTTTCACACAAATCGCAGCTCTAACTTCCTGCCTCTCCCTCCTTTCCAGTCCCCTCAAAAAAATACAGAACTAAATGAAAGAATGTTTTCTCCCTCCCCTCTCCATTGAGTAGAGCACCGGATCCACAACCTACTTGGCACAACAGCTCTATCCCCCTTGATCTCTGTCACACTGGCACTTACTTCCACTTCCTCCCCGATACAATGCAAGTAGATAAAAGAAACAGAAAAGGGACTGCACCAGGTGCACAGTGCAAGAATTAACTTGGCAGCCATCAAACATTTGCAAAGACAACCTGTCCCCAACATATACTTACAACCTCTCTGCCGATGTGCACACCATCTTTAGAAGCCTTTATTCTTGTTTGTTTGAGCCAACTATTGTAGAGGCAGGTGAGACACAGACCGCATTTTAATTTGTGTTGAGAGTAAAACATTTTAGTGGAGTTTTATATAGCGCAAACTTGGCCGAAAGACATCAGAGCGCGTTTTATGTGAGAACAAGATATTTTTCCCTTGAGAGTCAGTTGTTGCAAATTTTTATTTTTAGGAACAAGGATGGAAAGTGAACTAATAAGAGGATGTTGAACAGAGTTCAGGATTCAAAACACAAAGTTGTTTCAACACTTCACTTATTCTTTTACTATAACTGTCACAATATTATTGTGGAACTGTGTATTCCTTTACTATAACAGCCACATATATTAGGGTTTTTTAAGAGTACCTAAAATGATTAGAGAAAAAAACCCACAATCAGTTTGTAAACTTTATAACCACTTAGATGTTACATCTTTTTCAGAATAGCACTACATTTAAGGCTCTAATAATTTAAATTGATCCTAATAATAATGAAAATATATACACACACATGCATGTTTGTTTGTTGGTATTGTGATAGAATATTATTAACCTAGCCATACCATTCAGTTAAGCTTTCAAAGTTTGGACAAAAATGCTTTGCACATACATCTTTTTAATATGTTAGTAGTAAGCACATAATAGGTCATATTCATACAAATCTTCGCATAAAAAATCATTCAATTCTGCATGCAACACTTGAATAGAAGAATGTGATCAGTAGTCTGGTAATATTCATTACAGTCCTGTAGTATTCATATTCACTGATTTTTCTGCATTGTAAATGAAGACTATTTGATTAGCAAAAATAGTATGTGAGAAGTATTCTGTTAGTGTTCAAGAAGTATCACTCACATTCAGTAGTCTTCATACACTAGGCTTCACAAAAAGAATACTACTGAATACTAAAATTGACATAAAATAGTCTTCAAATGCTATAAAAAGACAGGTTAACCACTAAATGTAGTATTCCACTTCGGTAAGGGGGGTTCTGTGCATTCTGACTGACAGACTGACTCGTCTGATGGTGTAAATCTTCCAGAATTGAAAGCATGGCCCAAATGAGAGGCAGTGAGGTGATCACCCTATGAGGAATCTAGTGACTTGAGCCTATTAATCCAAAGGTATAGAGTCATGTAGCCTTGGGGATGAAAGATTCAGCTTTGCAGACTTTCCTTATGTAAATGTAAATGTAAATGTACAGGAATTTATATAGCGCAAATCACCAAGCGGTTTCTAAGCGCTTGCTTAGGGAACCCGTCCTGGTATTCCCCTGTGAGATAACCCCGGCAGGGTATCCGCAAGGTGAAAGCCAGGCATCCCGCCGCGAGGGGCCGTTGCGGAGATTAAGCAAGCTATTGCCCAGAGTCGCAGAGTGTGAACCCGTGAATCGAGTAGGCACCGGAGCGAGAATTGTCGAGTCCATGGACACTTTTTTTTTTTTTTTAGGACTCAAGACCCCGCCGAGCCGGGAATTGAACCCTGGTCCCGGGCTGACCTCTGCTTCCAGGTCTGCCTCCTCTAACCAGTGAGCCACACTTCTCCACTCTATGAGCTCTATGAGCAGTCAGCCTTTCATTAAACCACGCCCTTATGGCGGCATGTATTGAGGTCTACCCCGCCACACCTTCATAGGTGTCCACCCGATGTGTTCATTTGTGTGAGCAAGGGGTGCTTTGTGCAGGTTCCCCTAACCTCTAGAAAGAGGGAACTGTATGGGTAGTCTTGAAACCCATAAATGTTCGAGGGCTATCAGATTAGAGAACCGGTTTCTGAGATTTCTGGGTTCTGACTTAAAACGTGACAAAAACAGGCCTTATAATGGTGATTTAGACTGAAGTGAGATACCTGTGTAGAGTAGTGATTTAATGTTCTAGGACATCTTTGCACTCTTTTTGTTGGCCTGATACAATGAGCACTGGCAAAGCAAGCTGCTTTGGTTTGCATTTTGAGTCCAGACTAAAACATTAAAACTCGTTGCAGTGAAAAAAAATAAAACACAATTATGTTTTAATATGGTGCTTTTTATTACATAAATAATTTAGGTGTGGTATTATTCAGCATACTTTAGGGATATATAAAAGACCTTTGTGCATTTCAGGGCAATCACTCCATAGGAGGCTGAATGATACAGCAGACAGAATGCGGTGAGCGAGAATATTACTCTGGGTGGTGCCAAAGCCCTGTGTATGTATATTTTAAAACATTGTTTTTTATAGGTGTCGCAGGCCACTCCCACTGTGAAGTCTGCCAAAAATGCCATTTTCAATATTGTAAATCATTAAAAAAACATTTTTTAACTAAAATCAAAAATATGTTATTGGCTCCAGAAATAACACATTTCCATAGTAGTCCCTTACACTTAAGGAAGCAATTTTGTGGTGGGTGTGCTCCCTGTTAAACAGCTGAATGCAGTCACTCAGTGAAGTTAGCCAGTAGCTTAAGTGGGCTGACTAATTGGTCCCCGTTGTATTTCGCAGTGAGCAGAAAGAAACAAGTGAAAGACACAACAGCAGACCAATTGTTGAATAGGTTGACTGACAGCCTCTATAAGTATATCACGTGCATAATAATTTGTAAAACCTGGTGGTCTATTATACATAGGTTTATTATGCATACAATTTTAGTAAATTCAGACTTAAAAAGACGACGAGCCCAGCAAATCAGAATAAATGGACGGGCATGCAACATAGTAGTATGCGCCTGGGTAACACCAAAATGATCAGGCAGTGTTCCTCTCAGTAGAATGCCTATATTTTAGACTGTTTCTGACAAAACCTTGCTTGTTTTACTCCTATTTCATATGCCTGTTTTGTTATCTAGCCTTTGCGATGTCATGTTGAGCCTCGAGTGCAAGATTCCAGTGTACGAGATATGTTCGGGAGCAGATGTGTTTTCGCCATCCACATATTTCTGTGTGCATGCAAAATAGGCTGTGGGTGTCTCCCTTTCTTTGGGCATAGGTACTATTTGAATACATGTAAATCTGACCATTTATACTGCGAACATTCTGCACGACATGAGCGGCGAGTTTGCATTTTCTTTTGCATTACGAGTTAGAGGTACTCCTTGGAGCATAAAATTAAAACAAGTGGGGAAAGAGTGAAACAAAATAAATGCAATTACAATACAATACAATATAGTGCTATCCATTTGAAGGGCTTTGTGTCAGAAAGGACAGGGGGTGCAAAGGTTCAGGATAGGATAATCAAATCAGGTAATCTCAAGTTCTCAGAATGGCTGAAGACACAGCAACTGTCAATATAGGCGTGAACCACAGGCCTGGTAGTAAGTTTGCTTTGCGTTTATAGGGATTGCCGAAAATTAAAGAAGTCACTTTCATGGCATATGAAAAGATGGAGCAAGCTGCAGCTGAAGTAACTTTTAATCAGTTTCTCTCGCTCTCTCTTTCTCGCGCGCTCTCTCGCTCTTTCTCTCGTTCTTTCTCTCGCTCTTTCTCTCTTGCTCTCTCTTTCTCTCTCGCTCTCTCTTTCTTTCTCGCTCTCGCTTTCTTTCTCTCTCTCACTTTCTTTCACTCTCGCTCTCTCTTTCTTTCTCCCTAAACCTTTAGAACTTCACTATAAGTTTTATCGAGGGAGTGCGCATAGCAAAGTTTCTGAAACATTTACACGTGATGTAGCATCCAGACTCCAGCGGACTCATTATTCTCCTGACACCCCAGACCATCTATCATTGGTTGTCAACACAAATGTCACAGAACTCCTAATTGCACAAGCATGTGCCTCAGGTTGCACCAAGGTTTCAGATTGCTTTTGTGACATTTTCATAATTTTAATGTACTTATGGTTAGCATTCGATTGCTAAGGGTGACATTTTCTTGTGAACACAATCAAAGCAATGAAGATGTGGGACATATGTAAAAATCTCTGCAAGTAAAACAAGATTGAAGTTTATTCCTCTTGATGCAGATTTTTAAATTTAAGGCTGTGTTTTAAACAAAATTGTATTTACTGTTCAAAACACCCTTAAGTTACTACAATCAAAAGCTGTTACTCTTCCGCTCGGGTGGTCTGTCGCAGGTTTTCTGCCATTGCAATGAATGGAAATGCAGCTGTTTGGTAGTTAATAGGTCACTGTTCTATATTAGGATTTAAAGTTATAAACTGCAAGTAACAAAATGAGCTTTCTGACAGAAGCAGTAATGCACTGACCTAGTTACATTGCATGTGATTTTTGATCTGCATGGTTCACCAGCTTTTCATCAGGCATTTTAACCTCCTCGGCTACTTAATGATTCAACTTCTAGTAGACAAAACTTAGATCTCTCTGCAGCAGGTCCATCATTCTTCAGTTATCTTGACATATTTATGGTTGCCTGAAAATTGCTTGAGCGTAGTTATCATATTTTTTGCACGCCACTGCATCATCTTCAGGTGGGATCTTTTGACGGATTGTGTGCATCTCAGTCTTCCTGTGTATTACCTTTTTCACCCACCTCAACCATTTGCACAGTTTGTATTTTGTGTTACACCTTCTGTGATGCTGCTTTTCCCTGGGATTCAGATTTATAGACCAGTTTAAGATAATGGATGCTAATAATGGAACACATGGGCACACCCCTGTTTGTCCTAGGCTGGAATCCCAGGTAATTATTTGGTCATTTTTCCTATTGGGCCTCTTGACCGGTCCCATGCATAGTTTGTAATTCTTCGAGCGTTTGCTGACTTACTTGTCTTCAACTGTAGGTTTCCAGTCTGTAAGGTATTTTGATTTGAGTGGTCAGGTGCGAGTACCCACCCAGACAAGGTAATTCTGTTTATGTTCCTAGTTGGGTTGGGGGTTGCTGGGTAAATAGATTCACAATCTGCACCCCTTTTTCTTTTGCAGGTTCGTGAGACCGTACTACGAATACAATTGCACAGGCAGACGTGAGTACAGGCAGAACAAACAGGTAATTGTTTGGTAGAGTTAAACTAGTGCATCTTCTGTTGCAGGTTTCGCACCCAGAACCCCATACATTTAAACAGGCGTATGCAGTGCTTAATTTGTAAAAAATTAAGTGCAGGTGCTCAAATGTTTGGGGGAGGACACACCCACTTCCCTGCCCGCCCACTTCCTTTATTGACCCTACCCACTTCCTTTATTGGCTCCATCCACATCCACAAGTCTAACACATCAGAGCCACCACTTCACTTCTCGAGTTCCACAAGAAGCTGAAGACCTGGCTCTTCACATAAGCACCTCAGGGACGAAGAAACACAAAGCAAGACAGAAAGGTCAGATCAGGATGTACTTTTGTGCATATACCAGATATCCTTGCTCTCAATGCAGTCCCTTAACACTTTAAACACACTTTTACCCAGTGGTACCCTGCAGCACAAGGGAGATCTTTTATAAAATGAACATTTATCACATGAAAGGAGGAACCACCATTCACACAATACATTTTTAATACACTGTACTCAGCTGTTTAACACACAATCACAATGCAGAATCATGTTAACCCAGTGACTTACTTTACCACACAGACATTTGCCACACGTCAGTCTCTTTACCACACGTACAATACTGAATCCTTCCACTGGGAACTTTATCACACTGGCATTTGTCAGCTTTTCCCACATATGTGTCTTACCACAAGATCTTTACCAGAAGAATTAAGCACACAGTCCTTGGCCCTGTGGGACTTTGATCATACACACCATGTAACATTCCTAAAGCTTCTTTTAGATAGAAACAAGACCTCATATATTCAAAACAGGAAATGGTCACAGAGATTATTTACAATACTTTTAGTCAGCTGCTGTACTACAATATTGAAAACACACTTCACTATCCCTGAATGTTTGATGAAAACACATTTATAATTTGGAGAGTATACCTGTGCACTGTATGTGACGTGGCCAAGGAGGGCATGAAAGAGCTGAAACTGGATCAAACTCAAACCTGTTCTGAACAGTGTCCCACAAAATACCTTTGTCCCGGGGATAACAAAATCCTTATAATGTCCCTGTTCTATCCTCCCTAAAACTCAAGCCTTCTCCCATCATTTGTATAAGTATTAAGGGTGAGTGTCAAGTTCAATGCAGCAGGGAAGCTCAGTGTTTTGTCTGACACAAGTTTCTGTATCATTGACCCTGAAAAATAACATTGTGTGTGGTGGTTTCGTCATTAGCGATCCGATAAAATAGTGACATGACGGCAAAAGATTGTCTTTAAAAATAAGAAAGACTGGCAGTGCAGTTTCTGTTTGTTTGAACTGCCAAGTGTTAAGAGTAAAACAGTGCTATGTTTTGCGCTAGTGTTTCTCAGCATTATTTTTGACCTTATTGCATTAGCAACCGATTATGCCTGTGACTGAGTTATGCAATAAGGTAAAAAATAATGGTGAGAAACACCAGCGCAAAACATAGCACTGTTTTACTCTTAACACTTGGCAGTTCAAACAAACACAAATTGCACTGCCAGTTTTTCTTAGTTTTAAAGACAATCTTTTGCCGTCATGTCACCCACAATGTTATTATACAGGGTCAATGATGCAGAAACTTGAGAGACAATAGGGTTATCGCGCACTTTGAGGCTTACCACGAAACCCCAGGTATTTGCATCTCTGTGGGCCTAATCTTATAGCACTACCAACATGACGACTTCGTGCCCCTTCCCCGTTTGCATGTGTAACATAGACTCCCATTCAAACATGGCCCCGGACCACAGCCAATAAAATGCAGAGCCATCTGATTTCAGCAGTTTGTAATCCGATAGATGGAGTGGGAACTGTCTAGAGTAGACTAATCTTTCCTTGCCCAAACTACGTCTACAAGTAAGCAGCGGAAGTCCACGACTGCATTAAGCTGGCAGGAAGTCAATTGTATTAAAAATTAGCACTCAGAAAACAAACGGCTGACAATCCAGGTGCAGTACTTCCCATTCAACATTATCACCATAACGTAGTAAAATGAAAGCGGATAAAATTCAATCTTATGGTTGAATTATGTGCATATATAATATATCACTCACGTATCCAAATTTAGATGGGATCCGTCCTCTAGTAATAAACTGTCCTCACTTCTGGCGGCTGCTGCAAACAGGATTACTGACTCCTTCACCATCGGCTGCGTCAATAACTGAATTCGGCAGGGTGCAGCACAGCTGACAGCACGCTGCGGCCCGGGCCGGTGTCCATAGCTGCCAAGGTTTCAGATTGCTATGTGTGACATTTTTCATAATTTCTGTGCAATGAGTGATATTTCCACATATATGAGTGATACTTTTCTGCGAGCAAAATCAGGTAATGAAGATGAGGGAAACACATAATATCAAAATGTATGGAAATGTCACACATAGCAATCAGAAACCTTGGCAGCTATGCTGTCAGTGTCCAGATGCCTTACCGTTCTCGTCTCGTCCGTTTTCTGAGGCTTTGAGTGCCTGTCACTCACTCTCCATATAAACAAGCTCTGGGGTTAGGATATATATGACTAATACCCAGGGCTAGCTTAGTCAAGAATTTAAACATCGCCCTGTCGTCAGAGAAAACTCTGAAACTGACTGCACAATAGATAGCAGGCCCCGCGGGAGCTCGCGAAACAAGCATTGGCATAGCCAATAGTTCTCGCTTTTGGGACCTTATAAATATTTAGTCAAGGCAAGAGCTGCGTTTTAAATGTACGTTATTATGGCTTTTGTAAACAAAGATTTATTAGTAGAGCGGGAATTATTTTTTAAGAGAGATGTCGGCAAAGCAGTGACGCTAATAAATTAGCAACATGAAATAGTGTTTTTTTTAATTTACTTTCACCGGACAATACTGAACCGCGTTGTTTTACGTTAACACTAGCAATAACAATCAACTGCAACAAATGTGTATGTTTAATTGAGCCAAATGAAAATGTGTTTCAGGTATATGCTATCTTTCCGGCTAACGCCGCTAAATAACATTTAGTGGCAGGCACATACCATAGGCGCTTGAAAACAGAAACGTTGAGCATGCCGACAATTCAGTGAAAAAAGCCGCATACACGCCGCATTTCCTCAACAATGCCATTTTACTGTGTGATTTTTGAGAAATTCAGTGCGATTATTAAATGTATACAGTTACACCTTGAAATTTAAACATCTAATGATATTAAATTGTAGCTGAGTCTTTTTGAAGAGGAAGGGTATCATAGTATCCACCAATAAGGCTGTAGCACTTCACGGACTGCAAGGGTCAGATTTGTAAAAGTTTTATGCCGAGCGCTACAATTTGTTTCAAAACACACACAGAGTGATAACCGCCCCATAACGCTGGCAGGGATAAAGCTTTGAAGACAATGGCAGAATAACTCAAAAATCAAAATGAACTGTATATTTGCAGCCATGAGACGTGCTCTGTGGCGGGGGAGGGGCTGTTAACTGAGAGGGGGAGCAGGAAGTGAGTCTGCGAGTGGTGCGCGCGACAAAAGTGAAAGTGATCGCGAGCGATGTGCGGGGAGACGTGCTCTGTGGCGGGGGAGGGGCTGTTAACTGAGAGGGGGAGCAGGAAGTGAGTCTGCGAGTGGTGCGCGCGGTGAAAGTGATCGCGAGCAATGTGCGTGCATGAGAGGAAAGCCAGATGGTGCCTCTGCTCGGGGGAGGAGGGACGGAACTGAAGTGCTGGTGGGCAGAAAGGACGGCCGTGGGAGGCGGATTAGGGAGATGCGCGTGCTTGTGTGGTCACGTGACCCGCTTTTGTGGCCACGTGACCTCACATGCACTGTGAAGAAACGCCAGTGGTTTCACGAGTCGGATCAAGCACTTGAATTCGATCCTATCCATTCCTGCGGAATGGGACAGGCTCGACCTAAAAAGGCTGCAGAGCTGACTTTGAAATAAAGCCCGACCGACTTCTCAGACCGAGAGCCCTATGTAGACATACGCAGATGAGTGTTGTACACTGAGAGTTCCTAGGAACATGAATTAATATGACTTTATTTACAGCAGGAAATTCTCAAAAGAAAGTATAACAGGTTGGTGGGAGACTGGCCATTTTATCTCCTAGGCTTGTCACACACTCGCAATACATAGCCCACACACGAAACTGTAGAAGGCAAAATGCAGTGAATATGTTTCTCATAGTAGGTGTACGTATGTGACCGTGTGTGTGTGTGTGTGTGTGTTTGTTGGGCGTGTTTCATGCTTTCGGTGCGTCTGAAAATGTGACTGTGTTTGTTCGTTTTAACAGCGTGTGAGTAAAACTGTGTGTTTGGCAGCTTTCGTGTGTGTTTTTGGAGGTGTAGTTGTTATGAACGAGTGTGTAGTTGAGCGAAAGATTAATGGCAAACCTGTATTTGTATGATTTTCTCAGTGATAGTCCGTCAAAATTGTCCTGCCAGCAGCTGCAGTGGGACTCTGCGAGCGCCATGGATTGGTTTTGGGGCGCGCAAATTCAACCTCCTGCCTCCCACACTAGCACGCCACGCAGGATGTGACGTCCCCCGCGCGCGCCAGCGTGTAATACAGCCTGACTGGGCCCGGTGACGTCAGGCTGACAACGATCTTGCCCACTAGATGTTCCGAGTCGGAAAGAGCAATCTCTAACAGTAAACAATCTCCGCTGGAGCGGCTGATTTCACCAAGTGTGGCAGAGGGTCATCACATACCGGAGCATATGTCAATAGCCCCGGCCCTGTCAAATAAGTGCCGGTGCTAAGCACCGGAAAGCACCGGCACAAATTAAGCACTGGGCGTATGTGAGTTCAAGCAGAAGAGGTAATTGTTTGGTTGCGTTAAACTGTGATGCATCTTGAACATTGTAGTATCATATATACTTACCCATGTTTTCTTCTGTTGCAGGTTTCGCAGCCAGAACCCCATACATTTAAACAGGCGTACGTGAGTTCAAGCAGAAGAGGTAATTGTTTGGTTGAGTTAAACTGTGGTGCATCTTGTACATTGTAGTATAACAGATTGCATTCATGAGCTAGGCGTCAACGTAAGCCATGTTCCCTTATTTTTCAGGCTTTGTGGCACAGCAGGTTCAAACCGGCGGGTACGGAAATGTTCAAGCGCAATGCTGTAACTTTGGGAGAGTGCAGTGCTTCACCACAAAGGAAGAAATGTTGCCTTGTATTCAAGGAAGAGTGGATGAAGGAAATTGTGGAGGATGAGACACAGAAGTCACGAAGCAAGGTTTGCATGCAACTTGGGGAACTATTTCAATACAGTCCAGACGTGGGCTTGATTTGCAAAGCATGTGCCAAAGCCAAGATTGGTGGGGATTTTTCCACAGGGAAGAAATGGAGTGATGGCTGGAAACTGGACTACATGAGACGCCATCTACTTAGCAAAGTACACTAGTCTGCCATGGTGATATTGAGAAACAGAAGTGCTGCTGCCAGGTTTGGTTTTGGAGTGCGGGCAATGCGGACAGAAACTGCCACTGACAAAGCAAATAGAATGGAAGTAGTTGAATGCCAAAGATCTATGCCTGAGGAGATAAAGATTCTCATCAACAACGTGTTGCTGGCAGTCAAGATGAACACTTTAATGTTATCTGTACAAGACATCCATGACCACCTAGCTTTGTATGTGAAGATACCAGACAGCTGGAGGAGCAAGAACTATGCATTTGAGTTCCTTGAGGCCATCAATAGCATGATACACTGTGAAGCTATGACAGAACTTCGGCAAGCTTTGTATCATACCTTGATAATTGATGAGAGCATAGATATTTCTGTTACAAAAATCCTCATCATGTGCTTCAAGTTCCGACTTGTAACATCAACAGAGCACAAAACGCAGTTTAGGGGCATAGTGAAGCTGACTAGTTGTAATGCTGAGGCTATCACTACTGCCGTGAAAGAATTCTACACTGCCAATGAACTGGACTTCATGAAAATGGTCATGTTCACATCCGATGGTGCGTCTGTGATGCTGGGTAAGAATAATGGTGTTGCTACTCGCCTTAAACAGTCCATTCCTCATCTAGTTGAGCAGCATTGTGTCGCCCATCGAGAAGATTTGGGAGTTGATGATGCCTGGAAGAGGGTTCCAATGATTAAAGAGATGGAGACATTATTTAGGACTGTCTACACTGTATTCTCCAGATCGCCTGCAAGGAAGTCCAAGCTGGATGAAATTGCATCGGTCACTAAATGTGAAGTTGTCTCTTTTCGACCACTGAATGAAGTCCGGTGGCTTTCAAGGCATTTTGCTGTTGGTGCACTAATTCGTAATTATGAGACTGTTCTTAAGTACTTTGATTATGAGAAAGTTGAGGAGAATGATCCAATTGCTAAATATTGGTATAAAAAGCTATCAGACTCCAACTACCATATTTCCCTTGCAGTACTTAATGACATTCTGGGTCAATTTGCATCTGTGTGCAAACTATTCCAAAACAGTTCTTTGACTACTGTGGAAGCTGTACAGTATGTAAGAGCAAAGATTGGCCAAATTAAGCAACAGTATTTGGGGGACACTGTCTTTTGGAGCAGCAATGTAAGAGATGTGATGGTGTTGTACAAGGAAAGGCAAGAGTTTGACAGTGGGCCTATTTTGTCTTTTGTTTCCCTTCTTTGTGAGCACATGCAAAAAAGGTTCCCTGAAGATGAGCTGAAAGAATGGGCAATTTTTGAGATCCAGGCAATAGCAACACAATCACATTTTGATTTTAGAACTGAGAATATTCAAAGACTTGTTGAAAAGTATCAAAATGGCTTGGCCCAGGGTGATGGTGAAACACCAGAAGTTGTTGTTCGACAGTACAGAGACTATAAATATGTGGTGGCAGAACATGTAAAGGGCGGGCTATTTACCACCTTGAATTTCACTGTACGCAATGCTGCTCAGTATAGTGTGGTGTCTCAGCTTGTTGATGTCTGCGCAACATTTCAATCATCCAGTGCAGACTGTGACCAAGGATTCAGCCTCATGAATACTATCAAGAGTAAATTGAGAAATAGACTAGAGCAGAAGCATTTGGATATGCTGATGAGGACAAAGGCCTACCTCCTGAATGGGAAAGTTGACCTAGACCGAGTTTATCAGCACAGGAAAAATGGCAAGGATCGTCGTGAGAAGCAACCCTGTTGCCCATCTAGTGATGCCACTTAACGTGTCTGAACACCCCTCTCCCTTCTTGTGTATATGTGATATTGTATAGGCTCGCAACATTTCCCCACCAAATGAAGTGTGCTCCAGTTAAGAATATTTATTAAAATCTTATGATGGTACCACCATTGAAGTCTTGTGCTTTTCTAAACTTGAAGAGTACTTGCAAGTGTAACCAATTCATGTCATGGCGTGCTTATCCAATTTGCACACTACACTTAAGACCCTTATTGTGGCGTTGTTTGTGTGAAAATGCACAATCTTTTCACTTTTTAAAGTAAACGTTATGAGTGCCATTTGGCGCTGCAGACACACGCGGTTTGGTTCCTGGCACACATAGCCATGGTTGCAGCGCACAGAGACCCTCCACTGCTGCACACAGAGGAAAGAAATGAGAGGGGACATTGGTGAGAAGTTGTGGTTGTGTGTGGTGTGTAAACTCAGACAGGTCTCTTAAAACTTTGAGACCGAACATGTGTGAACCTATAATTCAAAAAACCCTGGCACACAGTGGCTAGTGACATCATGGGCCCCATTGGTTATCCGGCTAAGTACATTATTGCACTTATTGATGTGTTTTCCAGGGAGCCTATAGTCAAAGTGGTAGAAAAGGTAGGTTATGAGGAAGTACTTACCTTTCTTGACAGAGTCTTTGTGGATTAAGGGTTACCTGTGCAGATAATTAGCGATAATGAGGTACAGTTTGTATCTAAAGTGGCTAAAGAATATTTAAGTAAAATTGGTGTCAAGTATGAGACCAGGGGCCATATGTAGGTAATCCTTTTTTACTGATTCTAAAATACCGAATTTTACTGATTTGGTATTTTAGAATCGGTAAATGGGATGTAGATGATAATTCGGTAATTTTTACTGAATCTGTAAGATTCGGTATATTAGAATCGGTATTTACCAATTCGGTAATTCCCATTTATTCCTATGGGCCTGGAGGCCCATAGGAATGAATGGGAAACCATTCACTATTACCGATTTGGTAAATACCGAATCAGTAAGAGGGTGCACATATTCAAGGGTGGCAGGGTGTCACATTGACACCCTGTTGCACCCCTGAATCTTGCATGTGTGCATATGTGGCACACATACATGGCCTAAGGGCATGTATGTCTGCCACATGGCACTTTTGAAAAAGCACTAATTTGCTTTTTAACAGGTTTTCGATATTTACCACCAACTTGTAGTTGGTGGTAAATAACGAATCCTTAACTCAGAGATGCACTCACTTGAGTGCTCCCTACATTACGGATTCGGTAATTTACCAAATCGGTATTTTAAGAATTCGGTAATTTACAGATTCCTTAAATTACCGATACGGTAAATTACCGAATCCTTCAATCCTGCCACCTACATCTCAAATGCCAAATACCGGTCAGTAGCGGCCGAAATTCTGTAATTTCGGCCGTTACCGACCGGTATTGGGCCTCCTACATATGGCCCCAGATATTTGTACAATCCTAGTGGGAATGGCATGATCAAGAGGTTCAACATCGTACTTAAGAATGCCATTCAGCTTACTACCAAGAATGGAGGTTATTGGGGGATGCAGATTTTTAAGACCCTGTGGACGCATAGGCCCTCTAACCATGAAGCATTGGAAGCTTCTCCTTTTAAAGCTGTGAGGGGGAAGAGGAGTCAGGACTAAATGTAATCCTGAATGGTTAAGTCAGGCTAAATATTCCACCACATTGGTGGAGAAAGTAAGAGAAAACATTGTGGCTAAACGTAGTAAGTACTAACCGATGCTCGATCTCAAGAGAGGATCTGTAAATGGTGGCATTATAGAGGCTTATGTTGGTCAAAGTCAAGAACCTTGGAAAGTTGAAAAAGGTGAAAGTCATTTTTCTGATCCTTTGCAAGTTACCAAGGGTTTGAGGAATGCAGTGTTATTAATTGACGGTAAAGTATGGAACCTCAGGAGGATTTCAGTTTTAAATAGTTATTGCAATTCCTGGATTACTGCCAGTAGCAGTGGTAGGGCAAGATTTGAGTTGGATGAGGAATTAGTTCAAGAAAACAAAACTGATTCTGAGTTAAGTTATAGGAATGATTACTGAGTGGAGGATGTGCACTTGGAGGAAGAAGGCGTTACTGAGGAGGAAGTACAGAGAAGTGGAGAAGTTGTAGAATCTACTCAGGGAAGTGAAGAGGCCGTCAACACCACAGTGGTTGGTGAAGTCTCCGATAATGGCAAATCATGCATCTGGGCTTACATGCTGTACTAGAGAGTTTTTTTGGCCAGCCAGGTTGAATCTTCAGACTGCTCTTTTATGGCCCATGAAAAGATGTGAGTCACAGAGAACACCTTAAAACTGCCTCAGTTTCTGTTCACAATTAAGAACAGCATTCTAGGGCACCCCCTCAGCAGACCTCCTCATCCACATCCAACACCATTTGAAAGGCTATGTAGGATTGGACCAGCTGACAGCTGACTAGTGCTCGGATGATAATCTGTGGGCCAGGCTACTGTACGACTCAAAGACTGCAGCGCAAGAATTTGGCGCACAATAAACAGCTTAGAAAACCTGAGCGTACAACGAGTTAACTCACATCTAACGGAAGAAGCCTGGGCAACTCACCTCCTGCTACATTTTAATTCAGAAGAGGACGGTCTTCGGACTGGGAAGCAAAGCCCTAGCTACATCCATAAGGCAACTCCCCCCAACCAAACCATCCTAGTAGCAAATGATGTTCTTTCATTTACAACCCATCAGATCAAGAACAGGATTGCTAAAGGAAAGCAGGAGGACGGGACCCTTCCGATCCTATTAAAAAAAGACCTGGATTATTGGGAGACCGCACTACTACCGCTGTTTGAAATCATAGGAGGAGATATACCTGACTCCTGGATGGGTCTATTATATCCATAATATACAAGAAGGGAGACCAGAACAAAGCAAATAGCTACAGGCTTCTAGCATTAATCGACATTGAGGTCAAACACTATGCTGGCCTCCTCCTGGATGACCTTACAGGTTGGGCAAATGAAAAAGTGATTCTCCCCATCCACCAGATGGGCTTCTGCAAGGGCATGGGAACCGCAACGAACGTACTCGCCCTGTCGCTATTAATAGGCGGCGCCAAAGCAGCAAAACTCCCTCTCTTTTTGTGTTTTATTGACAACTCATCAGCTTTCAATAAGATTGACAGAAACAAACTCTGGGCCGAACTTGAGAAAATGAAAATACTATCTGCTCTTTTAAACCAGGTAACACTCTTACACACTAACACGTTGGTGCAAGTAAAGCTAGGAGACGGCAATTTCCTGACCAGAAAAATTCCAACAACAAAGGGGCTGAAACAGGTGCGTGTGTTGGCCCCAATGCTCTTCAATTTATATATTGCGGATCTATTGATGGAACTGAACAGCGATAAATCACATGGCTGTACGCAGACGACCTTGTGTTGATCAGCCGAACCCCTATCAGTCTCCAACACCTGCTAGTCACAACTCTGCTACCAACGGTCTATCAATCTGTACAAATCGAAGGTCTTGCAACTAAATCCAAAAAAGATAACATACAGTTACCGCTGGCACTTGGCAGGTACATCAATAGAAGCAGTTGAAGAATACAAGTACTTGGGGGGGTGATAATAGACAATAAAGGCACATCATTTAAAACACAAAAAGAAGCCATCAAGACAAGAGGCAACTTAATTGCAGTAGCTTTAAAATCCATCAAAAAACAAACTTCCAGCCCAAGCCTTACCCCTCCACTGCAGGTCTTACAAGCACAGCTCATTCCAGCTATTACTTATGGGAGCCAGTGCCTGAGGGAAAGAGACGCAGACATTATGGACAGTACAGTATCAAGATCTGGAAGAATGATATTCAATCTACCCAATTATGTCTCTTATTTCCAAATCAGGCTGGAATTTGGCCTACAAACCCAAAAGATTGCTTGCAAAGGAGCCAAATGCTAGCACAGGATTAAAAAAATCCGAACCAGGAACATTGAACACCCACTTATGGAATGAAATATACTTAAAGAAGAAATGTGCCGCCATGGGCTATTTGACACAATCAATAAATCATCTAGGCCTTGAGGATCTCTGGGTGGCCTCAAGGACTCATACCAGCTTCAAACAACTTGTAAACAAGACAGTGAAAGGCTGTCTATGGTGGAAGACCAGGCAAAGCTCAGAGGAAGGGCCCATGGACGGTTTGTCCTTCAGAGCTCCGCCAGGCCCGCCCCACAATCTTATCTATGTGCAGGATTCAATAGGAGAACAAAAGAAAACTACCTTCACTTCTGAATGGGCATTTTACCAACCCTGCCGCACCTTCCTCCTTGGAAACGTCCACTGACACAGACTAACTGCTGATTATGTGGGAAAGTGGAAGAGAGTGTCTTACACCTACTGTGCATCTGCATGTAACTGCAAGTTAAATGCTGACTGCCACTGAAATCTATCTTTAAAAACAAGGGGATAAGATCTTGCAGACAAGCAGTGAAGGCATGCCTCAGAGACGAAGATGCACAGCCCTTGTGTTGCTTTGTACGATTAATGGAGGCGGCAGGAGAAAAGACTCAGAGTACAAGCGACCAGCAATCACTGTAACCAAAAGAACCTTACAGCGTCACTGCTCAGTGAATATAAATAAGCATTTAGGCTAGCTCCATCCCCCTCAAACCCCACCAGCAAGCCACATACCTCTCTCTCCACTCCCCTATGCACAGCCACTTTAAAACGAGGAACCCCCCTCCCCGTCACTTGGGACCTCTAAGCCTCATGCCTCATCTGACAGCTAGTTATGTAAAGTAGATGTTTTAGCCTTAGAAAGTTTGTGCCATTTCCTATTCATGCCTCAGTACCTTTCTTTGCAATTTGTAAGCATTAGCGGATTGATTTTTCCAACTTAATGTATTTGGTCGTTATGATCCAATTCTAAATAGTTTAATAAACATTGCACATTAAAAATAATGTTAATATGCAGGAGCTATGCTATATTTTACTACTCAGGGGCCGATTCTGATTCCGGTCGGAAGGGCTCTGAACGATGTTCTGAGGCCTTCCGACCGCATCGGAATGTGCAGGCCGTATTCCTTTCCGACCGAGCCATTCCGATGGGCTCTGTCTGAATAGAATCCAATTCGGATTTCCGGATGGTTTACGACAGGCTTGGAGAGTCCGTCTGCCGTCCGGAAATCCTTCAGTACTCCCCCGGTCGCCTCTTTACGACAGAGGGAGCACGATGGCAGTTCTTTCACTGCCTTTTCGTTTCGGTGTTTCCGGCACAAAAAGGCAGTCGGAAATTGTCTTTGGGGGGCCCCCAGCAGGGCCCCATGGGTGCGAGGCCGCCAAATGGTGGCACCTATAGTGCCCCTCTGTTGATCCCTGCACCATGTGGCAGGCACATTGGGGTGCTGGCCACAGGGTGCAGGGATGAACTGCAGCCCTGCTTTACACAATGCAGGCATGCATTCCGCTCGGAATGCATGCTTCCATTGTGAAGCATACAAATGCGACTGAACAGGGTTCGATCGCATCGTACTTGCAGGGCCGTAACTGGCGAAAGCAGATCGGTCGTTTACGGCTCCTAACCGAAGTCGGACGGACCTGAGTCCGTCCGACATTGGAATTGGCCCCTAAATAGGCAGCCACAAGTGCAGTTACCTTGCAGACAACAGGGTCATGATTTGAATAGTGCTGTAGGTGCAGTAACACTGGGCTCAAAATGTGTCTGAACTCCTCTAAACACATTATTTTACTACATTTGACTACTAAACAGGTAGTCACAATTGCAGTTAAAAGAGACTTGATTTGACTGGTGCAGTTCCACTGGGGCCAAAAGCTCTAGAGACTGGACTAAACCCAGATGATTGCTAACATTTAAAACTAAACAGGCAGTCGAAAGTGTAGTTTCCTTGCAGTCACAGGGTCATGATTTCAATTGTGCAGCAGGTGTAGTGACACAGTGCACAGAAGTTGTCAGAACTCCTCTAAACACCTAATATTGCTTTATTTTACTACTAAATAGGCAGTCACAATTGTAGTTACGTTGCAGTTGAAAGGGGCTTAATTTAAATGGTGCAGCAGGTGCAGTGGCACCACGATCACATCATGTCATGACTCCTCAAAACACATAATATTGCTATATTTGACTACTCAACAGACAGTCACAATCTAGGTCTCCTGTGAGTCAGCCTTCGAGTGTTGCTTGTTTTGACCCCTTGATCCAAGCTTTGCGTATTTTTAGCTCTGACTCTTTGCCCGCTAATGAGCTCATTTCCAACCCAGGTAATATCGTGTCTACTGTTTCACCTGGTAGCCCTCTGCTTTCTTTGTCAGAGTCTATAATTCCAAGTCATGCTCAAACACTTATTGATCCTACTTAATTGCATATTATTTCGTGGAATGTAGCTGGACTTAGATTCGAAATATCCCTCCCAGATTTAAATGATTAATTGGATAACATGGCTAAGAACTGGTCTGAGCAGGCGTTAGTTTTTGGAGATATTCGCGCTTAGCGCAAATATTTCAAGCGCTACGCCTGCCTTGTTAATAGGCGATAGCCCACTTTGCATGTCATTAGCGATAAACATCGCTGACATGCAAAGCGGGCCCCAAACCGCTCGCTACCGCCTAAAAGCTGTCATTAACATCAGTTAGCGACAGCTTGCTAATAGGGCGATAGAATTATCGCCGCTAAATCGGCGATAATTGCCTATCGCCCCCCTTGGTAATATGCCCCTATGTTTCTACCAGATAAGGTGTTACTGAAGTTAAGTAACTTGTCCATTAAAACTCACAAGACTTTAAAGTTGTACGTTGACCTATACAATTCTTTTTTTAAAGGAAACATTCTAGCAAAGCCTAAGCATAGAACGGAAAATAACGGGCTGAACATTATGTAAATTCATTATTATATTAAAAGCAAGAATTGATTCAAATGGGATCTCTGAACAGGCATTTTGTTGGAACGAAGGGTAATGTAGAAAAGGCAACTGGAAGCAGTTGGAAGAGGGAAGGGTGGAGGAATTTTCATATTCATCCAGTGAAAATGTTTATGGGGGAAATATAGTATTTCTTCTTCCCTGCTGAAGTTTGCTGATGATAAAGGACCAATCTATAGAAAATATTTTAATAAAGGAAGAGGATGTAGCCTAACAGCTAGGGAGGTCGACCTCCAATCTGAGGAACCGGGTTTGTGTCTCTGCAACGACGCTCAACATCCTGTGATCCGGGGAAAATCACTTAATCTCCCTGTGCCTAACAAAAATGAATGTGCCCTTATGTGTTGCAACTGGTGGTCATGTAAAGCGCTCTGATATCCGATACCCTCGGGTCATGTTTGCGCTATATAAACTGATCGAAACAAAGTGTACAACCGCCTGTTCTGGAATATTATTGCAAAGGGAAATTCTGAAAATGCAAAACACTCCGTTATCATATCCAGCCAGATGTATGGATTGAGCACTTTTCCACTCTATATACCAGAAACAAGGATACTTGTTACATAGACAACCTTAGAGTTGACCAGAACATTTCTAATATCCTCGCCGTCACGCATATTACTGGCATACTACTGGCACTGCATTGGCTTTCAGCCTGGATGAGACATTGTCAGCAATTAATAGACTTAAGGTAGGAAAAGCCCCTGGCCCTGCCCGATACCAGGTGACTTCTACAAATCAGAACCGATGATATGGGCTCCGTACATAAATCTCTTGCCAAATTGTATATCTGCTGGTGGGCATATAAGGACAACCTGGAGGGGTGTCGAGATAATTACAGTACATAAAAAGAGATGCATTTCTATCCCCTCCAATTATAGACCCATCAGCTTGATTGACAATTTGCAAAAGATCTTTGCAAGACAAGTCCTGGATAAACTCCAGAACTGGATAGACTAAAATGTAATATTGTCCCCATATCAAGCTGGCTGTCGCTCCAAAGTAAGTACATACAACCAGGCCTTCATATTTACCTTATTACCATTGAAATACGTTGCTAGTAAGTACATGCTAAAAAACCAAAAACTTTATGTAGCATTTGTCGATCTGAGAGCCGCGTTAGACTTAGTACTGCGTGAATTGTTATGGACAACCATGCTTGACCTAGGAGCCCCAACTGATCTGGTAATTTTGATATCCAGACGTCGTGAGGACAACTATGCCCAGGTCAGATGTAGATAAAGCGGTGAATTGACTGATAGGATACCCATACAGCGGGGGTGCGCCAGGGGTGCATGCTCATTCCCACACTATTTTCATTGTTTATCAATGATGTGGGTAGGAGACTACTGGACTGCAGGAACGACTCTCCTGTTACAAACGGCACGGAAGTCCCAATCTTGCTTTTTGCAGGTGACTCTTTACTCATTTCCACAACACCTATGGGCCTGCAAATCTTAGTGGATAAGTTTTTAGATTCCTGCAGGGACAGGAGTTTGGAGCTTAACGTTCCAAAACGAAATTTATGGTGTTCGGGAAAGTGAAGGGAAATCACTTGAGTTTAGGATTGCATGTGAACCCCTTGAGAGGCTGAACATTTTTGACTACCTTGGAATAAGATTAAGTGACTCACTTGGCTGGGAACAGCAATTAGACAAGAGTTATCTTGCTTTATGCCACAGGCCAAAATCAATACTGAGATATCACAGGCAGTCACACATTTGAGCACTGACCCCAGCATTAGAAGTCTATCATGCTAAAGCCCAGAGTGGTGCTTTGTATCGAGCAGAGATATGGGCCTTACAAACAGAAAAAAAATTACGACTTGCGAAAATACCGTTGTAAAATCGCTTATTTGGAGACAAATCACTACTCCATTGATCCTACTGTTCTTTGATCTAGGGGTGAAAGAATAGGAGATATGGCCCCAATGAAACCATTAATGTATTGGCTATGTATCTGGACAACACCCCAGCTCTCTGATTATTGTAATTCCCCGAGGGAGGTTCTGCTGATCAGTGGTACAAAAAAAATTACTGTGGTTCAAACATATTGCAAGCTGGTGCAAATCACTGGGCATGTGAGAACTATGGGAATACCTAGAGAGGGCAACTAGAGGGGATCTACTGATTCTGAAATCCAGGCACTGGGTGGTTGTGTGAGAGCGCTATGCTACCAGAACAGTAAATGGTAATTTAACAACAGAATTTTTAAGTGTCAAACCATGCCCCAGATTCATACTCTTTTTGGATCAAATCACACCCCCACTTGCTAAAAGTCTATATGTTAGATTCGGGTATCGCAACCTGCTCCTAAGGTTTCCCAACAATCAGGTTGCTGGGTTATTACCAGAACGATGCCCTGCCTGTGCTAGATAGAGTACAAGAGATAGAAGAACACATACTTTTTTTGCATTCAACCAACTGATTCGCAGGAGGTGGATACGGCTGATCTGTTTAAACCTTGGTGCCGGCAATATCAGGTTGGCTACAGAATCATAAAAACAGATACATCCGGGCCAGTAGTTTTTGCAGTTAGTCACTTTTTACTCTCATTCTAGATTTATCGACAGAAGCTTTTATCCGAGGCTGCAATGCCTGTAATTATCAAAATGAGTTCTTGTGTTTTAGAAATGTTGGCTACTGGAATAAATGGACTGCGTATCGTATATAAGATTTCATGTCAACATTTTGAAGCAGTGTTGTTTTTACCTGCAAGGCTATTAACTGCAAGCTAGCCTGTTTTAACGCTTTTATCCTGTTTTTTATCATATATTTTATATATAACTCAAGAACCCTATTTGTTTTAGATTGCAAATGTTGGATCTTTGGTATACTTTGAAGGTTCAAAGCAAAATAACCGAATACAAGTTTTTTATGATGATGTTCCTTTTTTGTCCCAAGCAGAAGCAGATGCCCCATCTTTGGCTGGTTTCAAAACTCTGATTCTTTTATTCGCGGATGACACCCTGGTGATCTCCAAGACTCCATCAGGTCTCCAGAAAATTCTGACCTGTTTTAGTGAGTTCTGTGATGATCGGGCTTGGACATCACTAATCTTAAAACCAAGGTGATGTTCGTTAACCAGCATACATCTTTTAAGGGTAGCTTACTTGCAGTGGGAGTTCCCCTAGAGAAGGTTGATTCTTTTGCATACCTGGCGGTCCCGTTTGCAGAAGGCATGTCCTTGCATCTCCATAACAACAAGGCAACTACCAAGCTTAAACAGATTTCAGGTGTAATACTTATGTAGTTTTCTAAATCAAACACTAAACCTATCTTTCCTGCACTTAAGATCTACGAGGCCAAGGGCCTGGGTTCAGCCCTATATGGGGCTGAACAGTGGGGACTTTCAAAACATGATGATCTCACAGGAACAGAGAATACATTCCTTAGGAATCTCGCATCTTTTCCAGTAAGCAACCCATTATACCCATTGTTTAGAGACCTGGGTGTCACTGAGGTCTCGGGCAAAATCTGCTTGCTGTCCTTGTTGTATTGGAGACGCGTGTGGACCACTCTTGAATGTGTCCACTATGCAGAAAGCCTAAAGGATGTTAAGGAAGGCGGACCAATTCAATAAAATCTCATGGCTTACAAACATGAAATCAGCATTGTCCTCACTGGAGCTCCACGACTTGTGGGATCATCCAACTTCATCTGCTTTTCTTTCGAAGGCTGTGCTGATAAATAATTATCACTTCATAAAAACAGATTTCATAGGAGAGATTTAGCAGACAGATTAACAATCACAATGTAAAAACACCCCTGGGATTCAGTGCCTGTTCCACTCATAGGAAATAATATTTTGAGTTCAGAATAGGCACTTTACCCCTTGGAGCGCTTACATCAGGATGGGATGGAAATGGAGGCACTTCCTGGCCCATATGTGACTCCCTAAGAGAAAGTGTCTCCCATGTTTTGTTTGCGTGCGCAGGTTACTCACACCCTCGGCAACCTTGGCTTGCACCTATATGCAGGTTAATAGTTGTACATCGTCATCAGAAAGCCCTTTGTATTTTAAGATCAGATTTGCACCCAGTAGTGGCTATTTCCATCGCTAAATTCCTGGGTGCCACGTGGGTGCTCCGTAGTAAAGCCATTTGCTGTCCTTCCACATGATTCTTTTTATGTGTATTGTATTTGGTATGCACCTTTTGGTTTTAACGGTACTCCCAAGCAAAACCAAAGGGGATGATGGACGGAGGGTTGAACATTGCAAGCACTCACCCCCAGTCAACTGATATGGGTTTAATCCATCATCATTCTTTAGCTCACTCCGCCACCCACATGGCCATATGCAAATCAGTCTGAGCTTGTGCCTCATCGGAACAGTCCAGCCCGAACTTCCAAGCCATGTCTTCCCTGGACCGCAAACAAGCATCCTGGGACCGGGTTCTGGCTAATCAGCCGTCATCAGCCAGGCTAGCTTGAATCCAGTGGCAAAGTGAGCAAGGGACCCATGTCTGGGCATACCCTGCCAACTTAGGGCAAACAAAGCAAAATCAAAGGGGATGATGGACAGAGTGTTGAACATTGTAAGCAATCAACCCCAGTCAACTGGTCTGGGTTTAATCCATCATCATTCTTGGAAGTTCTGGCTGTACTGTTCCCATGAGGCACAGGGTCAGACTGATTTGCATATGGCCATGTCTGAACCGGGGAGGCGGAGTGAGCTAAAGAATGATGATGGATTAAACCCAGATCAGTTGACTGGGGGTGAGTGCTTGCAATGTTCAACACTCCGTCCATCATCCCCTTTGGTTTTGTTAATGGTACCCCCCCCATCTGAACTGATGACAAACTGTGTATATATTATTATTTATAAACAATCCATAAATTAACATATTTCTTTAAAAAAAATATCTGTAATAACATATGACTTATCTTATTCGATCTGAGGTGTGGCGCCGCGGCCAGGGCGACTGACTCCGGAATCTGAGGATCACGGTTCGATTCCCGGCGGCGGCGGCAGATCAGCCCAGCACCATGTGACTCTGGGCAATAGCTTGCTTAATCTTCCCGTCGGCCCCCAGCGCCTAGAGACCCTAAAGGGTGATTGTTCACGCTTTACAAATGTGGATTACATAAATGTGGATTAATTATGATTGATTTGAATTATTGCTAATTTGTACTACTAAATAAGACAGTCACAACTGCATTTATCTAGCAGGCAATAGCGTCATGATTTGAATGGTGGTGCAGGTGCAGTAGCACCGGGGAACATCGTTTAAAACGCAGTATTTACACCGCAGTACCTTTACAACGGTGCCATTACAACGCAAGTCATTACTACGACTTGCGCTGGATGACGCTGTTGTATAAGGAATATTGTAATTTTATATTCCAACACCTTCCCTACTGTTACGTGGGCTGGTGTTAGAATATAAAATTATAATAATCCACAATCCACGCACACCAACGCAAGTCGTTGTAACGACTTGCGTTGTAAAGGCAGCGTTGTAAAGTACCGCGATCTAAAAGATCGCGTTGTACTAACGTACATCCAGTAGCACCAGGACCAAAAGCTCTAGACACCCCAGTAAACACCTAGGGGCAGATTTATGAAGGCCTTGCGCCGCCGGTGCGTCACTTTTTCCCATGTTAAAAATGACGCACCGGCGGCGCAAGGCCTTCATAAATCTGCCCCCTAGTATTGCTATATTTTACTACTAAACAGGCAGTCACAAGTGTAGTTACCTTGCAGACAACAGTGTCATGATTTGAATGGTGCAGCAGGTGCAGTGGCATCGAGCTAAAAGTTGTCAGAACTCCTCTAAACACCCAATATTGCTACATTTTACTACTATACAGGCAGACACAATTGCAGTTATCTGGCACTTAAAAGGAGCTTGATTTAAATGGTGCAGCAGGTGTAGAGCGTCTTTCACTCCCCATTTAAAACCGGACGGAAGTAATGCTATCTCGAGATTGGAGGAGATAACGCAGGTGTCCCGTTGTCTGTCGGTAAGGAGAGGGAGAGGGCTGTACGTAATGGAGGAAATACGATAGTTTGAGAAGCAACTAGCATGACAAACCTTCGATCGAAAATACCTCTACTATAAGCCCGCATAAGGTGTTTTTAATATGTAGAAACTGTGTTTTACTGTTGCTTCTCTCTTTAGAGAAAGTATCCGACACCAAAGAAAGGGCGACTCACAAACAGGGGTTCAGCTCAGAACGAGAGATTTTTCCTCGATTTTATACATAAAAAGACCTGCTGGCTGGTATGAGAATCCTGGGCTCTGCACGGGTAAATACGAATACAAATAAATGCTTTCTGTGTAATTACTGTGTTACATGAGTAGTAGTGTCATGGGTAAGTCTGCCAGGAAGACTTATACACATCTCTTGTGTGTTTTTATTGACAGTCTCAGTGTTGGTGTGTTCAACAAACTTTGCAGTGGTAAAATACTATAGCCCTGAAGAAATTGCCTACAAAGTCGCGAAAGGCAATGAAACATGTCGGCTTGGTTTAATTGGTATGCATGTCAAGCTACCAACCCTGCTTTTTAATTGGATAGGTGGCACGAAAATAAAGAATAAAGTAGTAGTAATCGTGCACGCCTTTACATTTTTACTCTCACTTCCTGTCTTTTGTTTTCACTGCACTTATATTTTGTTTTTGAACACATTCACCTTTGGCTTGATGACCGCCGATGATGAGAACAGGGCATACTTGGTGAGTACCTATCAGGTATCTCGATGGTGGTTCGCCCGTGAGGGGTCATCTTGCCTGTGCACATTTTTCTTTGCAGCAGTATTCACTACTGTGGGGTGTTTTCTTGACTGTCGTAATTGGGTTTTGAGCGTTTTTTAAGAGGCAATACATGTTGTACTCTCTACCCTATTGCAACTAAATGAAGGGGAGAATTTTGTAAAATTGCAATAAGAGTCACACGTCGTAGTTAATGTACAATTGCCTTGTGAGGACCCGCTCATTGTTGTATATATGGTAGTGGTATCAGGACCAAAAGCTCTAGAGACCCCACTAAATGTAGAATATTGCTATATTTTACTACTAGACAGGTAGTCACAAGTGCAGTTATCTAGCAGGCACTAGAACCATTTCAATGGTGCTGCAGGTGCAGTGGCATCGGGCTAAAAGTTGTCAGAACTCCTCCAAAAACCAAATATTGCTATATTTAACGACTAAGTCCGCAGTCACAAGTGCACTTACCTTGCAGGCACTAGGGTCGTGATTTCAATGGTACAGTGACACTGGGTTCCGAAGCTCTAGAAACCCTCTAAACACCAACTATTGCAATAGTGTACTACTAAACAGGCAGTCTGGAGTGCAGTTACCTTACAAGCAATAGGTTCATGGTTTGAATGGTGCAGTGGCACCAGGGACAAAAGTTGTTATAGCTCCTCTAATCACCAAATATTGCTACATTCCAGTACTAAACAAGCAGTCTCCAATGCAGTTATTCCGAAGGCAGTAGGGGCATGATTTGAATGGTGCAGCAGGTGCAGTGGCACTGGTCCCAAAAGTTGTCAAACTCCTCTCAACACATACTATTGCTGTTGGACTTGGCCCTGCTTGCAGGGTCATCCCAAACTTTTTCGCCTTTCCCCCCTACCCATTTTGCTGTATGTGCGTGATTGAATGCTGTGCAATGGTGTGCAGAGGTTCATTTTAACCAGTGAAGGAAATGTCACTTTTAAAATGGACGCCATTGCTGTGTGCTTTGTGCCGCCTGCCTAAGGTGGGTTGGCGGTCTAGTGTTTGAAGTGACAAGGTGCTCTACACCTTCCCCACAGTGACAGTTGAGACTGGAACTGCCAGGGATCTTCTAGATTAGCTTCTGGCTCTTTCTGGTAGGTGGGGTGAGGGGTGTATATGAAGGGGGGCTCTGCCTCCATGTGCTCAGACTGAACGTGGACTTGATTGAGAGGGGACATTCTGCCAGGAGGTACCGCCGCAAGGGCCTGTGTGCTGGCCCCTGAGACCATCTGTACCCCTCTGCGGTCCACAAGGCCAGTGAGAGCCTTTGCTGGAGTGAAGACTGCTATGTCAGGAGGAGTGCCACTTTATGGGAGATGACTGCTTCTAGGAGCTGCTGTCATGTTCTGATGAGTGCCCACTGTCTGCTTATCTTGCCCAGCCTGGCCTGCTCTGCTGCCCTAGCGCCTCTTGAGCGTTATACTTTGCCTGTATTCCCAGGAGGTGAGGAGTGCAGGCACTACTTCCTTGTGTGGGACTCTGGATCCTCGCCTGGGAGGCACTACTTTCCTGATTGCCAGAGGAGGAGCTGGCTGACGACTGCAGTGCGGTGCTGTCATAGCGCTATATCTCCATCCCCAAAGAGAGGAGGAGCGTGGATCCTGCAGCTGACGCCTGGTGAGGGAGTCCCCCTGCATGTTCCCCTAGCACCTCGTGAGCGCTATATTTCCTGCTGCCTAACGCCTTATGAGGGCTGCAGCGCTATCCAAGCCCCTAAGAACTTTCCTGCCGCCTAACGCCTCGTGAGCGCTATCTTCTAGTTGCCTGCACTCCAAGGAGGTGAGGAGCGTGGGCGCTACTCCCTCAGGTTGGACCCTGGGACTGTGAGCCATTTACGCCTCATGAGCGCTGCCTCCTGCCCCTGCCCAGGAGAAGAAGGTTTGTGGGTCCTGCAGCGCTGTGCTGCCAGAGTGCTATATTCGCGTTTACTGTGCTCTGCTTGCTGTCTAGTGCCTCGTGAAGTGCTACAACTGTTTTCCAGCCCCCAGGACTTTTAGTCCTGCATCCCACGGACAGCGCTCCATTTATTTTCCACAACTGCCCCGCTAGACAGTGGGCAGTTGCAACGTTGTGGGCAACAGTACTTTGTGGGCTACATCACTTTGGAGTTCAGAGTCCCAGAGGGTACTCCAACGTTACTGGAACTGGCTGTACTCCGCACAGCTGCCCCGCAGGACAGTGGGCAGCTGCCACGGTTGGGCATTCCTACGCATTAGAGTCTCCGGATTGGGGGCTCCAGTTTGTGCATTGTTGGGGTCATGTGGTGTGGCCTGCTGATTTCTTCTTGCTAATGCTTTCATGCCCAGGTGAATTTACAGAAGGTGCCCTACCAACGTTCTGGGAAGAGCCTTTGTACAAGTATAATCTAGTTTAGGCTGATGAGGTTGTCATGCCTACAGTTATGCCTGCAGTATTGTTTATGCAATGGGACTTTTGCTAATAAGATGCCTACCAGCTCAAGTGATTAGGCCCTATGCTGATGGTATGAAGTAACACCAATGGTAATGTGATTAGCCCTAAGGTGTTGCCCATGCTTTATCCCAATGTTTTCATGCTGTGATTTATGGTCGCATGTTTTATGCCCCAGGCTCAGGATGTGTGCCTAATGTTATGTAGGAGCTGTTTTATACTTCATGCCTACTGCATTCATGCTAATGATATGGCATCTATGCCTCAGATTCATGCCTGCTGAGGCCTAATACTAGTGTGCTGATACCTGATAATGTGACTTATGCTGAGCTACTATGAGTAGGCCTCATGTGATGCGGAAGAGATTTATATGTTACGCCTAATGGATTCAGGCCAACCAGATGCCACAGGCTAATGTGTTTATATGCATAAAGTTATTGTTGAGGCCCTAATGTGCCTAATGTGCTAGGCCCCATGCATATGTTTAGGCCTACTCTCATTGATACTGTGCCTAATGTTTTTCATTCCAGGCCTACTGCTAATGCGATCTATGGTTAATGCATTTCTGCCTTGTGATGCCTAAGGCATATTAGTATACCTAACAACAAGATTATTAAGTCCTAGGGTTATGCTGATATACCCATGAGATTGCAGTTATGCCTCAGGTTTGGGCCTAGCTTTTTTTATGCTTACTCTGTTTTATGCAAACGTTATTGATGCCACTGAGGTGCGGACTGAATGCCTACTATGTTTTACCCTTCATCCTCATGTGCCGATTGAAATGCCTCAGGTGTTATGTTCATGCTGATAATGCTTTTCTTTCCCAAAGGCCTGCACTGTGGGTTTTATGCATACTGGGCCTAGGACTTGTGCATCATGCATTTATGCTCATGACGATGTCTCATGTGATGCTTTATGTTTATGCTTAAGGCTAGTTGCACTGTGGCGAAGTGCCTGATCTTGCCAGGAGGTACTGGCTGCTTTACGTTTATTACTGAGACTTACATTCATTCTAAATGTGATGGTGATGGTGATGGTTCTGGCAGCGGCCCGATTGGCCCTGCCTTGTAAATAGTCCGCCTGTGAACTGCTCCCCGGTGCCAGGTTTAGTACCTGAGATTACATTCTACAACGTGTTGTCTTAATACCAAAAAGTTATTTTCACATCACCTGGTGTTAAGTTTCTTTTGTAGTGGGTCCGGTGTGTCGCCTGTGGGTGTGCTGCGCAGATGCTTTACACAATGCCCTGGAGTTTAGCCTACCTGCTCCGCACCACGCTACCCCGTTTCTAACAATTGCTATTACATCAATTAATTCTATTATTTCCCTCTTTCTTGTTTCAAAAATGTTGCTATTACTTACCTGCACTATACCATTAGTAACAGCACAATATATTGCCTTTTTGTACAGAAACAAGTCATAACACTTTAACAGACTTTGTGTAACTTATATTGTACAATTTACAACAAAAATAGCTTATTATTAATAACGTAGGTGAAACCTAATGCATTTGCTAATGCTCCTTCTTGTTTTGATTGCTCACAGACTGTCTGACAAGCTCAGGAGAAATCTACTTAAATGGGTCGACCTAAGGCAATCATTCTTTTACAATAGGCATCAAGAGACTCAATGGCTGTTCCGCTGAGCTATTTGTTTTTGTTTTCTCCCAAATCATACACATTAAGAGCACTGACAAGTGTGTCCAATGTTCCTGTCCCTAGATGAAGGATGTGCATTTTAAACCTGCGTCTTTACGCGATTTTGTGTTTATTCTAAGTCAGAACTTGGACCGCTAAACATATTTTTTTTTGTCTGGCATAGGAACCTTTGGTTATTTCAAAGCAGTGCGCAGTCAACGCTCCTTCTGGGCATGTGTGAGCGTTGCACAAGGTACTTTCTTTTTGTGTTACAGGAATTTAGAACTTTTCTAGTTAGTGCATTTTCAGTCTTAGGGGAAAGAAAAAACAAAAGTCCATATGTTCCCATTAAATGCGGTCACAGTGGTGTGTATGGGTGATGGTGCCAAATATCAAGCCTAGTTTTGGCACCATAAGGTCCAAGCTTCATTGTGACGTGGAGCTAGCAGGAATAAATGTTGAACTTCGTGAAACTGAGACTGTATTATGAACGTGTTCTACTTCAGTGCCCAGACTCAGAACAGCTCCATGCATCTGCTTTTGCTGAAGCACACAGTAGGAAAGAAAGCAGTAATTGCCTCTTCTGATTTCTGAACGTTACTTTGTACAGCTCATACCCCAATTCAAGAATTTAAGTTATTAGATGCAATATAAGAAAGGCAGTTTCAGCAAAACAGGCTCATGCACCTTTTATAAGCCTGCAATAGGGCTCTAAATATATTGCTGATATGGCTCCCCTAATCCTTCTGGAAGAGGGTCTGTGTCTCCTACGCACATGCTTTTCAGACCATCAAGATATCAACCTAAGAACAGGAGTGTTGGGTGACCTGTCGTAGAGGAGGACATCCATTCAGGAAGCAATCCCTTCATCAGTGATCTTTTTGCCACAATCCTGATACAAGAGCATTCAGAAAGCAAAGCTCGGTTTTTTCTTACTAAAAGCAGATGCAGGGGTGCAGATTATCTCGTCTAAGACTTTGCTCTAAATTCAGGAGCAAACCTGCTGGTGACTACATACCAGTATGCAGTGAACAAGTGATCCAAAGCCATTTAAGAGGTGGAAGAGGTGTGGCGCCGCGGCCAGGGCGACTGACGCTGGAATCTGGGGATCAGGGTTCGATCCCCGGCTCCGGCGGCAGGTTAGCCCAGCACCATGTGACTCTGGGCAATAGCTTGCTTAATCTTCCCGACGGCCCCCAGCGCCTAGAGACCCTTACGGGTGATTGTGCGCTTTACAAATGTGGACTTTACTTTGACTTTATTTGAGGAGAGCAATGCTCCTAAAATGGAAGAAATAGGTTTTGGGGTCCAGGAACATTGTGGGTAGTCAGAAAGACATACAAAGGGGACTTCCAATACTTCAGTAGGTAATAGTGGCAGAATCTATCAGGGAAAAACTCTTAGACATAGCGCCTGCAGTTGTATTGCTTTGACACTGAAGGGCACTAAAGCCAAAAAGCTAAATCAAAATCTGGTGCTTTCCAGTTTCTTCTGAAATGAAAGGTTTACCCAGTGGTATTTTATTTGGTATAACAGTTTTTATTCGAAAACCAGACACTCGACTAACAATACTGTCATACAAAGCACATAAAAGTTATTGGGGCATATTCTCAAGAAGGTATCGCTGAGTTAACGGAACTTTATTGCAGCCAAAGTCACGATGAAGTTATCACCCCATTCACAAGCTGGTGCTAACAGCCCATAGCACCAGTTTATCCGCAATAGCAGTCGCAAAAACATCGCCACAGACGACCCCGGCAACTATCGCTAATGAGAGGCAGAGTAGGCATTCCTGTGCAAAAAGCAGCAACAACACCACTCCGCAACATTCTCAACGAACAGCCAGATCGGCGATAAGAACATAAAACATGCGATAAGGCGCGTTAGCTGCAGGAAAGTAACACCTGCTCTGACCTAGTGCAAAGTCGGACGACAGCCTGCACCACAAAAGGGAGCCCAGCCCCGAGCCACACCTGAAGAACACCAGATGCCATGGAGCCACTGATCATGCGGGCCAGACATCCGAGGCCCACAACACCCACTGCCACCACCCCCAGGACCACCCACCCCGGGCCCACCCCACCACCACTGGACCAAGACACTGCACATCAACGGCCCGCAAACATGGAAAAAAGCACCCACCTGATGTCGCACAATTGCAGCAATCAACACACATGTGAGTACAGAAATCCTGAGTTATTCATGCACCATTGAAAGACCAAATAAAATGTCACATACTAATTCGTCTCCATGAGGAAAATTGAATTTTGCCTTGTTATATGTGCTTACGTGTTCCCCATCCTATGTTATATGTGCATGATCGATATGCATATATCCTCCTATGATCGATTAAAGACGCAATTATAGTTGTGTCCAACCCTAGTATGCCAGTCTCCAGTTCTCGTGAAAGCAACGAGTATTAGGCCTATGTTGCCACGTTTTACAGTGTGCACGTTAAATTCATTGAATTGTCCCCGTTTTCTAGGCCTCAAAGGGCCCGGACACCAGATTCAAGCTCCAGTCTCCTGAACCCACTCCGAGGAGCGATGCAGCCCCCACCTGCATCCCTGACCTTTCACTTACTTCCTGCCGCGCAGTGCGGTGCCCGGCCTGGCTCTGCCTGCCTGTCTGCCAAGAGTATGTTATGCTTCTAGTTATCAGTCCAGCTTTCCTTCTTCGCATTCCTAAGCTACTGAACCGCATAAACAATTTCAGCTATAGTCTAGTCTTTCTGTCTCCATGTAAGAGAAATACTGAATTAATATCCATAGAAGATTCATAGCACACGCAATACATGTAGAATATATGCATGCACCAGCCTTAGTGTCAAGTAGCCTTTGCTCTGATAACTTTTCGATTCTATCAACATGTACTCCAAACACCAGATACCAGATATGCTATAGGTACATGTCGTCCTGACATCGCAGACTTTAGTCTCCTCTTCTAGTGCAGAAGTCATAGCCCCCAGTTCTCCCCGGTAACACGTCATTGCCCGTTTGCGCGCACCACTAGGTTAAAGGTCCCAGCTGCTCAGGTAGCCCCCTCCATGTTTCCGCCCATTCATGACACTTCTGTGACGTTCTCATCACATGTCTACGTGCACGCCCTGTGCACGCCTTCTTTTCACGCCCATGTGTTCTTATCTTACGCTTGTCACTAGTTACGCCTACTGTATGTAATGTAATTGAAATGTCTTACTATATATATGTTGAATTGTGATGAAAACGGGTGCAGCTGCCTCTCCATTTTATTTCAGGCTGTCCCGATCCAGTCCCTTCCATTTTGCCTGAATAAAGCCCTTTTGACTCGGATACATCGGATCCTGCCTCTTATTTATTGAGATATCTGTTATTGTTAATGTATTCAAAAATAGTACAGGTAATTAATTATTTATTTACCACATAATGGCGCCCGAATAGGGACGAGCCCCTTCCCCACGCGCTGGAGATGTAACGCAGGCCCCCTGACCCTCTGCAGCCATGACGGAACATACCGTGCACGTGCAGATATTTCTGCTTCAAGTCTCCCTCAGGCCCACGGAGGAGACGGAGACTGCGGTCCGGCATCCAGACGAAGCGGTGTGGAATGCGGTTCGTCCCGACCAGAGCCCAAGCCGAGAGAACAAGGTCCGAGGTATCCGGAGGCCCACCTGTTTCTGAAGTCCGAAGTTCGTAGTCCGACGTCGTAGCAGTCCAGTCCAGCCCGAGGCCTTCCAGTTTCTGCTTCCCGGTGAGTACCGTTGCGGGGGAAGTATCTAGACAGGATCATTAGTTTGTTCCTGGTCCGTTGGGTTTGGGTACGCAGATCCAGTCCGAAGTATTCACCTAGGTGGATACGGTATGACGTGTCTCTTTATGGGACCGGTATGTTCTGTACTGTTCTAGCAGTGCATCCAGTAATTCTAGTAAGTCCGTTTTCGAGAAATTCATATGTATGTGTATTAGGTAGTATTCTGTTCGAACTGTTATTTATGTATCTCTATGTCGTGGTATGAGTGATTTGTTTGCCATTTCATTACTGTGACTATTGTGTATTGTGTTCGCAAGTAAAATTCTGAAATGCCTCTGTTCTCGAAATTACGTCAGATAAAGACCAGAAAAGGGTTACTCGAAGAAGCAGTCCCTGTCCCTCCTAGGGACAGTCCCGGACATTTTATGTATCACAAGCATGGCTTAGATGCCATATTATATCTAGACTTATGGGCGGACTATACTAAAGATCTGGAAGAGAAATATAGATGGCCTGTATCAGGTACATGGGATGCCGAGTGCATCATGCGAGTAGAAGAAGCATTATGGAAAAAGAAAGCTAGACAGTCCCAGAAAGATGCCATCGAGTTATGGCGCAAAGAATCTCATAGAAGAACCGAAAAAGAATTCAGAAAAGCAGAATTAAGTAGGGAATCCTCAGAGAAAGCCCAAGAAAGGGAATTAATAGAAGAAGGTGAACGAGTTAGAGCAGAACAGTCAGACAGACAGAGAAATGCCCTTATTAAAGGTATGTATCCTCTTCTTGCCGAGGGCTTGCCAAAAGCAACCCCGGAAGCACCCTGTAATTTACCGCCACCATTGGTCCCGATTAAGCTACGTCATAAACCGACCGCAGCTGACATTTTTCTTTCGTCCTACTTGGACGACACAGTCCCAGAATATGCAAATCCTATTCCGCCTGCTCACCCACAGCCTCCCGTTAATAATGAAATTCCTGTTCCTCCAGCCACTGGTCCAGGGGGCCAAGTTAATGTGACAGTACCCCCAGACCAGCCCACAGTAAATGTACCCGCCTTGCCAGTTACTTTACCAGCACGTACAGTATTAACTGACGATTCTAGTCCAGGAGCAGTGGGGGGAAGTGCTCCTGACACCCCGCCTCAAGCAAGACGACTGACGCTGCATGATGTAGCGTTACAGCGTACGCCAAAAGTGGCTACATACACAGATCTCAAGCGACTTCTTACTGACTGTATATATGATCCAGTCCCAGGCGAAGATCACATGATCTTATATTCAGTACGTTTAAGACAGGTTGCCAGCTTCTTGAGCACCCTGCCCGACATGAAGGAACACCTAAACAGAATATATCGTTTTATCCGTACAGGAGAGAATCCAGGAAGTATTCACGAAGCTATGTCACAGAGGAAAGCCGAGATTCAACTTATGATTTTAAAGTTCTTGATTAATTGTTTAATAAGAGAGCAAGATTACCCAGATAAAGATCAAGACGAGATGAAAGCCCTGACCAGGTGGAGTGACAATATAGCCGAGGGAAAACACAAGACACAAGGTAGTGTAGAGAGTATGTACAAGAAAATTTGTAAGGAAATAATACGTATACACCAGAAGGAGGAAGAAAAACGAGCAACCGAGAAAGAGAATGACTCTTCTAGTGAAGAGGTAGACAGCGAGAATCCCTCCAGAATAGCGTATGTAGGTAGAACTAGACTTTCCGACCGACATTCACGCCTAGATTACAAGAAAGTTTTTCCTCCTCCAGCACCAGAACAGTGTTCTCTTGAGCAAGTATTCCAGGCCACCGATCAAATTCTGAAATCACGAATAGGTTATAGCGAGCTTAGTACCATGCATGAACAAGAACTAGCCCGATCAGCAGTCCGATGGACTAGTGATTCGACCACGTTTCCAGATGAAATAGTGGCCCAAACGTTTCTGAAACTGCCCCCAGCCGAGCAACGTCTGGGGGGTATGTATATGATCCAGCACCTCATTACACTGTATGAGGAACAGCATTCTGATCCAGGTCCTCTACATGATGTATTAAACGAGTTACTCCAAAACAGATGGAAAGGTCTAGGTACCGATTTAATTAGCGTCATATTAGAACAGCGCCACAAGTACAGAACGTTTCTGAATCCACATTTTGTTCCCGTCCCACCCCCAGAAAGAAAATCATTCTACATAGATAGACAGAATCCGTTACGAGAAGTACATCCAGTTAAGGGAGAGGGGGGTGCTCTAGAACGAGTATTTGTTTACACCCCTATCACTAAAATAGAACTATTGGAAATGAAAAAGTTAATACCCTGTCACGATAAAGATCCAGCAGGGTTCCACCGTGAATTAAAGGACATGCTCCGTATGGGAGAACACACGTATCCTGATATCATTAAAATGTTAAAGGTCCTGTTGCCTGCGGGCATATATGAAAAACTCAAAGAAAAAGAATGGGAGGTGGGAGAGAAAAAGATAGATTGGACAGCATTAGAAACTGAAGATAATACACGAGTACCAGGTACCGGTCTTGGGGATAAAGCTAAAGCTTTGCCCGAATTGTTAATACAAGTTTTGCCAAGATTACTAGCCACGAAAAAGGAAGATTGGGATGCCATCTCAGCCTGTAAACAGAAACAAGACGAAGATACTAGTGATTTTTATTCTAGATTTGAGAAATGTTTTATTATTAATAGTGGTCTGAAAACAAGTAGTGAATCGTATCCCCATCTTTTTGTTACCAAACTAGTCGAAAATTCAAGTCCACAAGTTAAGAATCGAGTACTGAAAGTCGAAAGTACCTGGCAAGCTAATACTCCGTCACAGATGCTCCAGATGCTACAGTACCACCAGAACAGAATTAGGGAAGAGCAGGAACACGAAAGGAGACGTATGAAAGACACGAAAATGAAAGTACTAGTTGCACAGTCTGTTCCGCAAGACAGTCAGAAGAGGGGTCCGAATCCAGCCAGTCATCCTGCAGCTCCCGTTAAAGGGACATGCAATTACTGTAAACAGCCAGGTCATTATATAAACGAATGTGCAGTTCTGAAACACAACATAGCTACTGGTAAAACGAAAGAGAGACCACGTCCGCCTAGACAAGAACAAGTTTCACAGAATTCCCAGTCACCACAGAATGCACAACAGACAGTTACAGTACCGCAGCCTATAGCTGCCACACAACACGTTACCCAGCAAATGTACCAGTATGCACAGTCAGAGTATCCAGACTATCAGCCATATTCATGAAACAGCCTAGAGAGGGAGGTAGGCTTGCCTCTCATCGAGATTCCTGTAGATCAAGAGGGTCCCTATGTACACAGTCAAGTATTAGGGAAAGACAGAAAGTTTCTGATTGATACAGGGGCAAGTAGGACTACCATCAGTCATGACGAGGTTCCAGGGGCTCCACTCTCAGGCTCTAGAAATGTTTCCCTTGGATTTTCAGGAAAGCCTATTGTTAATGAAATATCGAAACCAGTTACTCTAGAAGTTGGTCCATTGTCCCGAACTACAGATTTGTTACTCACGAAATCTTGACCAGAAAATTTATTGGGCATTAAAACTCTGAAAGAATTAGGCGCTGTAATATGTTGTTCCCCAGAAGGGGTACGACTGTTCCTGAGAGATTTTAAAGGTCATTATGTATTACGTGATTTTGATCCAAGATTATTGAATGTACCACAGCATTTATGGGCGCAAGGTCCAACTGATGTAGGTTGTATGCACATCACACCCCATCGTGTCACTCTAAAGAAAGGTGTTGTATTACCGCGAATCCGACAGTACAAATTGCCACCTGAGGCTGTAGCAGCCTTATCCAAAATTATTGACGAACTTATTGTTCAAGGAGTAGTTGTCGAAACTGACTCCAATGTATGTAATTCTCCTATCATTCCGATTCTGAAACGTACTGATCCAAATGCACCTCCAGTTTATCGATTAGTGATTGACCTTCGAGAACTTAATAAATGTATCATACCTCAGTACCCAGTGGTTCCAGATATTTCTTCCCTATTGACAGCTATTGATTCCGAAGCTACGTTCTTCACTGTTATCGATCTCAAGAACGCATTCTTTAGTGTCCCCATTCATCCAGATAGCCAGTTCCTTTTCGGATTCTGTTTAAATGGAAGAAGCTATAAATTCACACGAGCTCCTCAAGGTTTCACAGAAAGCCCTAGCATTTACAGTCAGGCACTTAAAAGACAACTAGACAATATTCGCATGCCAACTGACACTGCTCTGCTCCAGTATGTCGATGATCTACTGATCACAGCCCGTTCTGAACGTGACTGCGAACGTGCGTCACTTACAGTCTTGTATTTCCTGGCCGAGATGGGGCACAAGGTGTCCCCTTCCAAATTGCAATTCTGTGTCCAGCAAGTGGTCTACCTTGGACACTTACTGTCCAAGAGGGGTAGGCAGTTAACACCTGACCGTATCCAGTTAATAGCACATCTTCCACAGCCCAAGACACAGAAGGAGGTACGAGCTTTTATCGGCCTCACTTCTTACTGCAGACAATGGATTCCTCAGTATGCATTTCTAGCCAAGCCACTGATACAGTTAATGACACAGGAGGCAGCCGTATCAACTGTCCTCCCTTGGACCCAAGAACATACACTTGTTTTCAATGAGTTAAAGAAAGCTTTATGCCAAGCACCTGTTCTAGCAACCCCGAACTACAGTAAGCCTTTTACACTTTTTGTCACTGAACATGATGGTACTGCATTATCTGTTCTCACACAAGATCAAGCAGGACAATACAAGCCCTGTGCTTATTTTTCTAGCACATTAGATCCGGTGGCCCAGGCTCTGCCTGCGTGCCTCAAGTCAGTTGCAGCCACAGCTCTAGCTATCAGACAAAGTGATTCCATAGTGTTGGGACACTCCCTGACAGTACAAGTTCCACATTCCGTGGAAGTTCTTTTAAACCGAACACAGACTCAGCACTTGACAATTGCACGTTTAACAGGTTATGAACTGACACTGTTTCAGCCACACATAGAAATCAGACGCTGCAACATTTTAAATCCAGCTACACTGTTACCGTCAGTTACTTCAAATCCTGTCACACATGACTGTGTGGAAGTTGTTAACACCATGACAAAGCCAAGACAAGACTTGACAGACATTGCATTACCTGATCCCGACCTGACACTTTACGTGGATGGTTCATGTATGAGAACAAGTACAGGAGAACTAGTAGCCGCGTATGCAGTGACTACTGAAACCGAAGTTATAGAAACACATCGTATTGACACCCTGTCTGCTCAAGCAGCAGAGCTTGTCGCTCTGACCCAAGCCTGCATACGTGCCAAGAACCTGAAGGTAAATATATACACAGATTCACGTTATGCATTCGGAGTCGTACACGACTTTGGAGTGCTCTGGCAAGAAAGAGGTTTTATGACTTCTCATGGAACCAAGATTCAGCATGGTCCCCTCATTCAAGCTCTGTTAGATGCAATACATTTACCGACAGCTATCGCCATCATGAAGTGCAAGGCACATACGAAAGTCACTGACATCATTTCCCAGGGTAATGATCTAGCAGATCGAACGGCCAAGCTTACAGCTCAGACTCCAGACATTCCAGTTAACCCGACACAGACAGACATTCCAGATCAGACTACTTGTATGACAGTTAAGGACCCTACACAAGACGTACTAGATATACAGTTACATGCTACTCCCGATGAAATCAAGAAATGGTATGAACAAGGAGGGGTCCAGACAGATCAAGGATGGTTGACGAAGGGAAAAGCCACATGGTTTCTCCCCGACTCTATGGTTCAAGTCATTATTAATACCGCACATAGTCCAGCACACTTAGGAGAAAAAGCCATGTTAGACAGCATCCAGAACCTCTGGTTCAACAAGCATTTACGAGCAGCAGCCAAGCAGAAAGTACGTACCTGCATGATCTGTTGTCAGTTCAATCCAGGTAAAGGTGTCCCGGTGGAACAAGGTGGATTCCATCCTCCTGACCACCCTTTTGAAGTCCTCCAGATGGATTATATTCAGATGGAGCGATGTCGAGGTTTCAAGTATGTTCTCGTAGTTGTATGCGCTTTGTCCAGGTGGACAGAAGCATATCCAGTTCCAGATTACACAGCTGCGACCACTGCCAGGCAGTTGGTTCGTGAGTATTTTCCCCGCTATGGATTACCTAGGGTCGTGTATTCAGATAACGGCCAGCCATTCTCATCCGAGCTCATGAAACAAGTATCCCTTCTGTTAGGTTACCAGTGGAAGTTCCATTGTGTACGACATCCTGAAGCAGCTGGTCTCGTAGAGAGACATAACCAGACCTGAAAATTGCCAAAGTATGTGCAGAGAAAGGTGTAGATTGGATGGTAGCACTGCCAGTCGCCCTTTTCTATATGAGAATGGTTGCTCATTCCCGTTCAGGTCTATCTCCGTATGAGGTAGTGTTCGGTCGTCCCCCAAATATGTGGGGTACACCTAGACCACGTACAATTACAGATGTGTACAATTACAGATGTTGACAGTAATATGCTGACAGATTACCTAGCCTCCTTGATGTCTGCACTACAATCTTTTCGTTCACAGGTTGCCGCTGCTTTTCCAGACAACACCGAAGTGAAACCGCACGAGGTCATACCAGGGGACCTGGTACTTGTGAGGAATTTTGATCGTTCAAGTCCGCTGGAGCCCCGCTGGAAGGAGCCCCGCCTTGTTCTGCTTACAACCAGGACTGCAGTGAAGATGGAGGGCAGAAAAGGATGGCTGCACTCCAGCCATGTCAAAAGATTCCATGGACTCAAACCAAAGACTTTTCCTAAAGACTGCCCCGTTCTCAAGGACTGCCCAGAGACTGAATCTAAACTTCCCCTGTTAGAGAAAACTCCGCAGCAGGAGTATAAAGAGAAATTAAGGTCTAGTAAGTCAGCCAGTTTAATTGTCTAAGTCCCTCTCGGGTGAAACGGTTAGACAGGTTCCTGACATGTATGAGATAGACCCACACAGTGAGAGAGTTAGTCAAAACTCTAAGAGAATACGTTATCAAAAGAATTTTCGAAGTTGATGTATTATTACTTTACTTTTCATGATATTTCTAAGTCTTATGGTTACTTGCATAAGTTATGCCTTACATTTATGTTTTCCTATTTCACATGTACATATGTTTTCTAATGTTACAGTAGAGCACACATTTAGTGACCTGCCTCCTCACGAGTTATCCTACCGTCTTGCTATGCGTAATAATACTTTTATCCGAATACTACACTATTCACACCAGACCAGCAATGCCACTAATTGTTGGGTGTGTGGTCGACTCCCCCCTTTCCAGACACCGAAGGGAGTTCTGCCACTCTTTCCCTATCCGTTTTCACACAATGGTTCGTGTGGAGCATGGTCCACGTTAACGTCATCCTCAAATGATATGTCCCTTCTGAATAGAACATGTTTCCCAGACAAGGAAGGACTTTCCCATAGAACAGGATTAGATCTAGAAAATGAAGTATATGATCTAGGTAATTATTCCTCGAATTTCATGGTTTTGAATGTTCAGTCCGAGACTACTCCAGATTTGCCTGCTATTTCAGTTCTACCAGTCAGAGGCGAATTATGTGTCAGAAAGAATGGTTCCGCACATGTAGGACATAGTGATTGTACTACTGTGGTCAAGTATAGTGACAGTGGGAAATCTATTTTCAAAGCCTCACGTCATTCTTATTTTGTTTGTGGTCAGACCGCATATGTTCGTCTGCCCCTCGATTGGGATGGAACATGTTATATTGCCTTCCTACTGCCACCAGTTTTCCTAGCCCCATCCGATTATCACAGAAACACACATCTAGTACACGTTAGACATAGAAGGGAGACTGAGTCCCCAATTGTCGATCAAACTGAAACTGCCCTAGAACAGTATCAAGACTTCAATAAAGGTTTCTTTTTCTTCATAGGCCCTGTCCAGAATAGTAAGTTAATACGTAGGCTAACCAGAACCCTTGAAGCAGTAGTGAATGAGACTACTTCCGCTCTGGGTAACTTAACTGAAGAGCAATCTGCTATGAGATTTGTCGTGCTCCAAAATCGTCTCGTTCTTGACGTCATACTGGCCGATAGAGGAGGAGCTTGTAGAGTCATCGGATCTAGTTGCTGCATTTTCATTCCTAATAACGCGCCGTCTGTTTATTCAGCTATAACCAGACTTCATAAAATTGCCCATCAGTTGCACCAGAATCCAGGCACCTGGACATGGTCCGGTTGGCTCTGGAGTATTATATCTGCCTGGGGATGGAAAGTATTGTCATTCCTAGGTATAGCAGTAATGATCATATTCAGTTGCTGCCTCTGTTTACAATGTGGCCCTGCGATTTGCGGCTTGTGTGCTACCTCTTGTATTCCCAGTCCTAAGTCCCGCTCCAAGACAATTCGAGACGAGCAAATGATGCTATATGAACAGATAGATGGTATCATGAATATTGATGTTTCCTGATGGAAACGTAGGGCACAAGGAGGGAATGAGGAAAATTGAATTTTGCCTTGTTATATGTGCCTACGTGTTCCCCATCCTATGTTATATGTGCATGATCGATATGCATATATCCCCCTATGATCGATTAAAGACGCAATTATAGTTGTGTCCAACCCTAGTATGCCAGTCTCCAGTTCTCGTGAAAGCAACGAGTATTAGGCCTATGTTGCCACGTTTTACAGTGTGCACGTTAAATTCATTGAATTGTCCCCGTTTTCTAGGCCTCAAAGGGCCCGGACACCAGATTCAAGCTCCAGTCTCCTGAACCCACTCCGAGGAGCGATGCAGCCCCCACCTGCATCCCTGACCTTTCACTTACTTCCTGCCGCGCAGTGCGGTGCCCGGCCTGGCTCTGCCTGCCTGTCTGCCAAGAGTATGTTATGCTTCTAGTTATCAGTCCAGCTTTCCTTCTTCGCATTCCTAAGCTACTGAACCGCATAAACAATTTCAGCTATAGTCTAGTCTTTCTGTCTCCATGTAAGAGAAATACTGAATTAATATCCATAGAAGATTCATAGCACACGCAATACATGTAGAATATATGCATGCACCAGCCTTAGTGTCAAGTAGCCTTTGCTCTGATAACTTTTCGATTCTATCAACATGTACTCCAAACACCAGATATGCTATAGGTACATGTCGTCCTGACATCGCAGACTCTAGTCTCCTCTTCTAGTGCAGAAGTCATAGCCCCCAGTTCTCCCCGGTAACACGTCATTGCCCGTTTGCGCGCACCACTAGGTTAAAGGTCCCAGCTGCTCAGGTAGCCCCCTCCATGTTTCCGCCCATTCATGACACTTCTGTGACGTTCTCATCACATGTCTACGTGCACGCCCTGTGCACGCCTTCTTTTCACGCCCATGTGTTCTTATCTTACGCTGGTCACTAGTTACGCCTACTGTATGGAATGTAATTGAAATGTCTTACTATATATATGTTGAATTGTGATGAAAACGGGTGCAGCTGCCTCTCCATTTTATTTCAGGCTGTCCCGATCCAGTCCCTTCCCTTTTGCCTGAATAAAGCCCTTTTGACTCGGATACATCGGATCCTGCCTCTTATTTATTGAGCTATCTGTTATTGTTAATGTATTCAAAAATAGTACCGGTAATTAATTATTTATTTACCACATCCAAACAACTATTGTGAAGAGCCATGGCGGGGCATCCCTGGACAATCTGTGAGTCACAGCCTGCAAGACAATATCCAAGATAAGAAGGTGTGTCAGGCACACATCAAAGGACAGGGAGAGAGAACGAAAGAGAGAGACTGAACAAGGAGCTCAATGCCAATCGGGCCCATGGCTCATACAAACATGGCAACAGCTGCGTGTGTCTCGAAATTCGTGCACCCCAAATCACAGGCCTGGCATCAAAGTCAGCGTGAAGGCCACATCACATCACAGAAATGCAAGCAGTTTTCAGACTAGAATTAGGAATTAAAGCTTATTTGTCCCTACACACAAGGAGAAAGGCCAACCACCCCTCCGACCTGGGTCCTGAATGCGGCACCCTGCGTGAGATACCAAACCATTATGTCAAGAAATTTTTCCCTTTGGGCACGTTAGGTTAAAAGACATCAACTTATCTAGAACAGAAATTTAAACAGCAAATATTCAAGTATCAAACCTAAGAGCAAAGCATGAACTACAAAATCATGAGAGATCGGTCAATTCGAATAGCACAGTTTATTCATACATAAAATAAGTTTAAAAACAATTTAAAATACATATGACTTGGGAACACAGAAAATATATCAGGGGAAAAAAATCAAGTACATAGATACATCTAATCAAATTCCTAAACCTGTAAAAGGGAGGTACACATAATTCCTAAATCAAATATAAGTAATATTATTCCCTTAGTTTCTAGTTTCTACGCGTTTCGACGGACAGTTAATATATCGCCGTCTTCATCAGGAAATATTGACTGTCTTCCCAAGATATCTTGTGTCACGGTCTAATCATCAAAGTAGGGAACTTGTGCCTCCTATCTTTTAAGTGGAATAAAATTCTCACTTTAGACTGATTACACGAAAAACTGCTTGGCAGATCTTGGTTGCTTCTTTTACGAACCACTCCAACCTAAAACGGGTTGTTGTTAGGTATTGTATTGTAAGGGGTGCTTATAGAGCGCACTGACACCCATTAAAAGTCCCTAGTACACGCGGTATAGTACTTGGATCACAGCTTTGATGCGGGCGTCCATATAATTTGACGTATTTGTAAATACAACAGATATTTAGTGTGCGTATATATAGGGATAAGTACGTTGACGTATTCCGGGCCTTTTTCAATCTGATTCTTCCTTACACGGCCTCTTACATCGTATCGCTGTTAGCGTCCCGCGAGTCAATCAGCACGTCTCCTCATGGAAAGGTACCAAACCAGCCTCCGACGACTCCCACACCACGGACAGCGCTAATGAAAAACCAACGAGCCCACACACACTTGTCCCTGCAGGACCTACACCTGCAAGGGATGCCCTTGACACATTGGTCAAAAACTACTCACACGTCCAAACGTTGCACACACATACGACTCATTGCCCTGAGCTGCGGCATATCGTCCACAGAACTGCCGCCGATCTGAGGAGTGCCGGTGCTACGAGACCAACAAACGCAATTGCAGGCATTCCCGGGCACATGCACAACCACTGTCAAGTGGAACTGTATCGTGCACGAATGCTGCATCTGTTGGGATCTGTGCCAATGGCAGTGTTGCGAATCAGATACCATCTGAGTTTCCATCTTGCCTACGCCACCTGCGACCAGCCCTGGTTCCACTGTGGATCATGCATATTCGAGTGCCCCATGGAGGTCTGCCTATCCAACACACCGGTAGCTGAATTGGATTAAAACCTGACAGAGCGTTCCCTGTTGGCCCACGAACAGGAGTATCACCGGGATAGCCGTGCATGGGATGCACTGATCTTTGGCGTATGTGCTGGCAGTTGTGCATGGGAGATTGCACAACTCCTTGTGTGCAGTGGCCACATCGAGGCGCTACCCAATTGGGCTGTGTTGCGGATTGGGGAACTAGCATGGACTGAGCACATCTGCCCGGACCAGTTAATGGATTGGGTCACTCTGGTGTTCCTTGAACCCGACGACGACGTACTATTGGAACACATTGCCCATGAAGCTGTGCTGGCATTCATGGACGAGTAACTAAGTTCCTGCAGCCACATCGGATTGTCACTAACAGCACAGATCCCAACACTTTGTTGCATCATGGGGAATGCTCACATTACCCACCACAACAGTGGACATGTCTGCCTTCGTCTGGGCTCAGAATGGATGTGCGTGGAACAACGCGTGTGTACAGACACCTGCGCAAGGTGAGGCACTTCCATGGTCGGAGCAGCACAGCGTCGTTTGGCAACGTTCCCAAATCGGACATACTGCTGAGGGGTGGGGGGGGTGGGTGGGGAGTACACACATGGCAATGTAGCACAACACTGTCAGCAGAGGCGACAGTCGGCGCAGTCCGGTGGCACAGCACTGTGCAGACCCCATGGGCTGTATGTCGTGTCCCCTCACACGGGCAATGGGCAGACGCCAAACATTATCACGTCCAGCAAGGCAAGGTGGGCGGAGACCGCTGCCATTCGTAATGATTTTGTGTACATTTTTGCACCGCCATGTCTTGCACCTCGACATGTTCCCATGCTGCGTGTAAGTGTCTCAAGCATGTCCCTGCATGTTGTGGCCCTTGCCATGTCTGTACTGACACACACATGCCAATAAAGTCTATGCAACTTTACTACTGTCCAGCTGTGATGAGTGTTGATTAGATGTACGAATTGTGCCACCATGAGCATCGTCCCTACACAGGGAGGGACTGAGTGACGTATGCACAATGGGGGTGGGTCCCTTTTGACTGCTCCACCTCTGTGAGCCAAACACACACACACACAACAGAATATATGGACGTGTGCCTACGTTGGGGGTTTGCAAGATTGTCGTTAATGTGCAACGAGGCCACAGCTAGTACTCACCTTCACAGACATCCAACTGGCCATGTGGCTCAGGGTTCAGTATGCGCATTGATGTCATTTACAAGGGTGTACCTTCTTGTGCAATCATTGTCTATACATACATACTTTCACACTTGAGTGAACATAGTCATGACACATCTGTGGGATTTCGAATGTTTTATTCACATTCTAGTGAATTCCGGAGCTGGAGCTGTACATGGCCATGCCAAGCCCACATTACATGGGAGCCCAGGGGTGGGCCAACCGGAGTCCTCTGGGGATTGGAAAGTGATTTGGGAGAGGGAGAGTGAGAGTGAAGTCCCCTGCAGGATTGCTGTGTTATTGTCAACCAGTGAAGATATGCCAGTCCATATCGGGGTCCAGGTGTATGTCGCAGAGTGTTCTGGGGGTCAGTGGAAGGTACTGTCCCAGGGCATGGTGCATAGGGCAGAACCAGGCAGGGACAGGTCATATGACGGTGATAGATGCTACTACCTCCTTCCTCACATAGTAATTACCATCCACATCTTAGTCCTCTGACACTTCCTCGGTGTCCGGTGAGGTAATAGCTGCATCACTGTGTGCCTCTGACAAATCAGGGGTTGGAGAGGTGTGTGTCGCAGTTCCCACTGCAGTCATCTGGGACTGGCTCAGTAGCAGCAATGGCAGGATGATGAACTGCAAGGCATGGAAGATCCCAGCTACATTTCGCTGGTGTTCAGCCGTGGCAGCTATACTTTCAGCCTGCATCTGCTCCATGGTCTTGTTTGTCCTGCGCATTAGTGCCAACTCTGTGCGGTCATCGCTGGTGCCTGTCTGACTAGGCAGTTCTTGTATCCGAGAGATGGCCCCAGCGATGTCAGCCAAGGATTGTCATGGTGCAGACAGTGTGTTTCTGTTAGGGACTGTAAGTGTCCCTGATGGGACTCAGACACCCACGTATGGCATCAACTTTGGCTACCAAGCTCGAAACCCACCCAACTCCATCTGGCATCTAACACACAGCTTTGAAATTCCATGTGTTGTTCATGGGGGTCTTGGGAGCCAACCGTGGTGGTGTCTCTTTCCTGTTGTGTGGTCTGTGCAGGTGGTGGGGTCACCTTGAGGCATCTGGGCTGCCCTGCTCCTGGGGGTGGGGTGCGGAGGCTGTCCATTAGCCGTTGGAGGGTGTCTGAACAGATGTGCAGGTTGTCCTCTTCATCATCACTGATGGGATTTGTGGTCTGCTCTGCAGTAAGTGTTGTTTGTCCCCCTGCAATGTTAAGGGGAGATGCATAAGAACTATAGTTACTTACCTGTAAACTGTGGTTCTCCAGTATTGGTGTCTTTCATGAAATGCCAGAAACCGGTCCCCGGTAGCTTGTCTCCTTTCTGGTGAAGAATTGGCTTGGTAGTTTGGTCTGCCCTGTTCCCATGATGTACTGGGCCAGGGACAGACTAATTTGCATATAGCCAGGTTCTGAGCTGGGATGGGGCAGTGAGATAAATAACGGTGATGGATCAAGCCCTGATCTTTGGACTGGGTAAGAGTGGTCTGCTTAATTCAGACACTCTGTTCATCACCACCCCCTTTTCTGAATCGTTTTTTTGGCCACTATAGGTGTGGCAGGGTATACTCAGACATGAGTCCCTTTCTCACTGCTCCATCAGGATTCAAGCAAGCCGGGCCGAAGAGGCTGAAATGCCAGAAACCGGTCCCCGGTAGCTTGTCTCCTTTCTGGTGAAGAATTGGCTTGGTAGTTTGGTCTGCCCTGTTCCCATGATGTACTGGGCCAGGGACAGACTAATTTGCATATAGCCAGGTTCTGAGCTGGGATGGGGCAGTGAGATAAATAACGGTGATGGATCAAGCCCTGATCTTTGGACTGGGTAAGAGTGGTCTGCTTAATTCAGACACTCTGTTCATCACCACCCCCTTTTCTGAATCGTTTTTGGCCACTATAGGTGTGGCAGGGTATACTCAGACATGAGTCCCTTTCTCACTGCTCCATCAGGATTCAAGCAAGCCGGGCCGAAGAGGCTGAAATGCCAGAAACCGGTCCCCGGTAGCTTGTCTCCTTTCTGGTGAAGAATTGGCTTGGTAGTTTGGTCTGCCCTGTTCCCATGATGTACTGGGCCAGGGACAGACTAATTTGCATATAGCCAGGTTCTGAGCTGGGATGGGGCAGTGAGATAAATAACGGTGATGGATCAAGCCCTGATCTTTGGACTGGGTAAGAGTGGTCTGCTTAATTCAGACACTCTGTTCATCACCACCCCCTTTTCTGAATCGTTTTTGGCCACTATAGGTGTGGCAGGGTATACTCAGACATGAGTCCCTTTCTCACTGCTCCATCAGGATTCAAGCAAGCCGGGCCGAAGAGGCTGAAATGCCAGAAACCGGTCCCCGGTAGCTTGTCTCCTTTCTGGTGAAGAATTGGCTTGGTAGTTTGGTCTGCCCTGTTCCCATGATGTACTGGGCCAGGGACAGACTAATTTGCATATAGCCAGGTTCTGAGCTGGGATGGGGCAGTGAGATAAATAACGGTGATGGATCAAGCCCTGATCTTTGGACTGGGTAAGAGTGGTCTGCTTAATTCAGACACTCTGTTCATCACCACCCCCTTTTCTGAATCAGTAGCAGCAATGGCAGGATGATGAACTGCAAGGCATGGAAGATCCCAGCTACATTTCTCTGGTGTTCAGCCGTGGCAGCTATACTTTCAGCCTGCATCTGCTCCATGGTCTTGTTTGTCCTGCGCATTAGTGCCAACTCTGTGCGGTCATCGCTGGTGCCTGTCTGACTAGGCAGTTCTTGTATCCGAGAGATGGCCCCAGCGAGGTCAGCCAAGGATTGTCATGGTGCAGACAGTGTGTTTCTGTTAGGGACTGTAAGTGTCCCTGATGGGACTCAGACACCCACGTATGGCATCAACTTTGGCTACCAAGCTCGAAACCCACCCAACTCCATCTGGCATCTAACACACAGCTTTGAAATTCCATGTGTTGTTCATGGGGGTCTTGGGAGCCAACCGTGGTGGTGTCTCTTTCCTGTTGTGTGGTCTGTGCAGGTGGTGGGGTCACCTTGAGGCATCTGGGCTGCCCTGCTCCTGGGGGTGGGGTGCGGAGGCTGTCCATTAGCGGTTGGAGGGTGTCTGAACAGATGTGCAGGTTGTCCTCTTCATCATCACTGATGGGATTTGTGGTCTGCTCTGCAGTAAGTGTTGTTTGTCCCCCTGCAATGTTAAGGGGAGATGCATAAGAACTATAGTTACTTACCTGTAAACTGTGGTTCTCCAGTATTGGTGTCTTTCATAGATTCACATGCTTGAATATCCCCCGTCGTCGAAGTGGGAGTCCCACGGTACATAAAAATAGCAGTCATATATGCATGTATACATGAAAATTATAACAAATAAAAATATACATACATATAGTGCAATAAATTGTAAATTCTAAAAGTACCATAGAACATAATAGGCCCATTGAAAAGCCTAAGGGAGAACTCACTTTAGTAGCATATCAGTGTCATTATGTGTTGGATCACATTCCAGCCAATCAGGCTGTAGCCTCCTCTAGAACCTTCTCCTCAGAAGCCCAAGTCCTCAGATTTTCGTAGCACCGAGTAAGTAAAAGTGCCTGAGGAGAAGAGAGCCTCTGAGGGGAGGATGGGAGGGTCGCATGTGAATCTATGAAAGACACCAATACTGGAGAACCACAGTTTACAGGTAAGTAACTATAGTTCTTCTCCAGTATTAGGGGTGTCTTTCATAGATTCACATGCTTGAATAGAGTAGAAAGCAGTAAATCATCACATGAGTCATAAAGGTAATACATCAAGCAAAGAAGGTAAATATATATGGCAATATGCACTAAATACCAAAACATTATTAGGAAAAAACCTTTATGACTGGAGGCGGGTAGCAACAGAGGCTCACCTTTATTGGAAAAGATTCCGCAGCACCGCTTGACCCACTGCCGCATCCGCGGCGTCTGTTGATTGCAGGCAGTAGTGCTTAGTAAAAGTATGGCTGCTCGACCAAGTTGCAGCTCTGCAGATCTGTCGTAAGGGTACCCCCGCAAAAAGGGCAGCCGAAGTAGACACTGCTCTAGTTGAATGAGCTCGAACTGGAGCAGGAAGGGGCTTTCCAGCCCGTTGGTGGCAGAAGGATATGGTAGAGGATATCCACCTGGTTATAGTCTGCTTGGTAACAGGTTGTCCTTTGCAAGTTGGACCATATGCCACAAACAATTGATCTGACTTTCTGATAGGTGCAGTTCGTTGAATGTAGAATTTGAGACAACATTTCACATCTAATGAATGCAATGACCGCTCAGCTGGAGTTTGCGGAGCAGGAAAGAAAGTTTTCAGTATTACAGGTTCGCTGAGATGAAAGTCACCGGGAACCTTTGGGATGAACTTAGGATTAGTTCGTAATGTCACAGCCTCGTTGGAGAATTGCAGGAAAGGAGGCTGTATGGTAAACGCCTGGATGTCACTGACACGTCTTGAGGACGTTAAGGCGAGTAAGAGAGCAACTTTCCACGTGAGAAATTTAAGATTTGCAGAGTGAATAGGCTCAAATGATGGTAGAAGTAGTTGAGACAAGACCAAATTCAAGCGCCAAGCAGGCGGAGGGCGACGGATAGGTGGAAACATCCTAAAAAGGCCCTTGTAAAATTGCTTAATGATCCTTGAAGAACATAGAGATGTGGACCCATCATGGCGGAAACGGGAAATCGCCGCCAGAAACACTTTAAGAGTTGAGTGTGACAGTCCTGATTTTGCCAGGGATAAAAAGAAAGGTAAAATCTGTTCAGGTTTTGCAGTCATTGGGTCCAGATCCTTAGTGCGGCACCAGACACAGAAACGCTTCCACTTTAATTGGTACGTTTTTATGGTGGAGGGTGCGCGAGCCCGCGCTAACACCTCCCTGCAGTCCCTGTCAATATTTAAACGTGAAAATTCATTGTACTCAGGTTCCAGGCATGGAGTTGAAGATATGCCGGATCCGGGTGACAGATTAGTCCCTGCTGCATCGTGAGGAGGTGCGGTAGATGACGAAGTGGTAACGGGTCGGACTGCGAGAAGAGGAGCAGGTCCGTGAACCATGGACGTCTCGGCCATTTGGGTGCGATCAGGATGATGCGACAAGGTTGGAACCTCATCCTGTGTAACAGGCGAGGGATCAGAGGAAGTGGAGGGAAAGCATAGATGAAGTCGTTCGACCAATCGATCGAAAATGCATTCCCGCTCGACTCTCTGTGGGGATGCCGACTTGCAAAGCGTTGGCATTTCCTGTTGACAGCAGTCGCGAAAAGATCCATCTGTGGCCGGCCCCACCGCCGGAAGATGAACTCGACCGTCGGTTGGTGGAGTTCCCACTCGTGATTGTCCGACGATGCTCGGCTGAGTGAATCTGCCAGAACATTGGCCACACCTGGCACGTGAATGGCTGTGAGATGAATTTGACGTTGAATCGCCCAATCCCATATTTCTTGTGCCAGTTGAGAAAGTAGAAGAGACCTCGTGCCGCCCTGCTTGTTGAGGTAGTGCATGCTGGTGGTGTTGTCCGTCCTTACCAGCAAAGTGTGTCCCTGCACTAACCTCTGGAAAGATTTTAGGGCTAAGAAAATCGCCAAGAGTTCCAGACGATTGATGTGCCAAGTTCGTTGGATTGCTGTCCACTTCCCTTTCACAGACATGCCGTCGATATGCGCTCCCCAGCTTTCGAGAGACGCGTCTGTTGTAAGCGTCAGAGTTGGAGGTTCGTCGTGGAATGATCGGCCCGCAGATATGTGCGGAGGGTGAGCCCACCACTCCAGCGCTTTCTGGATGCGAGGTGTTAAAAGGACCTTGTCCTCGAATGACCCCGACACCTGTCTCCACTGCCTGTCCAGTTCCTCCTGTAGAGCCCTCATGTGCAATCTGCAATTTGGGATAAGTTGGATGCACGAGGAAGCCATGCCAAGGAATGATTTGAACATTCGGACAGAAACGTACAGTTTTGATTGGAGGAAGCGCACCATCTTTGCCATGCGGTCCTGTCTTTCCTGGGACACGAACACCTTTCCCTGTCGAGAATCTAGCAAGGCTCCGAGAAAATCTCTCCTTTGCGATGGTTGAAAGTGTGACTTCTGGCAATTGATTGAAAGCCCCAAGGCGTGGAAGAGGGAGACGCAGACTTGAGTGTGCTGCTCCGTCAGGTGAAAAGTTCTTGCCTTGATGAGGCAGTCGTCCAGGTATGGGTAAAATTGGATACCTTGGAGACGCAGGAAGGCAGCTACCGGGGCCAAGATCTTGGTAAAGACCCTCGGTGCTGATCGGAGGCCGAATGGTAGGACTTTGAATTGGAAGTGTAGCTGGCCGACTGTGAACCGTAGATACTTCCTGTGTCTGGGGTGAATTGGCACATGGAAATAAGCGTCTTGAAGGTCGATTGTTGAATAGAACTCGTTTGGAATGAGAAAATTCAGAATTTGGAGCAGAGTTAACATCTGAAAAGTTTTTGAAATGATAAATTTGTTTAGGGCTCGCAAATCTAAAATTGGTCGCCATTCCCCCGACTTCTTCTTGACTAAGAAAAAGCGGGAATAAAACCCCTTGCCGCGTTGACCTTGCGGCACGATTTCGATGGCTCCTTTTTTGATCATCAATTTCACCTGGGCCAGAAGTTCTTTGAAATGAGGAGGTGGGGGCCCCGAAGGTGGATGAGAGGGTGGAAATTTTGTGAATTCCAGGGTATGTCCTTTGGATATAACGTCCAGGACCCATTGGTCGGAGGTGATTTCGGACCATTTGTAAAAGTACTTCGAGATGCGACCTCCAAGATTTACGGTCGGCAAAAGGAAGGGTCTGAGGCAGTCACTGCTTTTTGTTGCTTGAGCCACCTCTATAAGTGGATTTCCTCTGGTATGGTCTGGAGGTGGATTGACGATTTTGGGGTTGATAGGAACCCCTCTGTCTGTTATCGTTGTAGGTGTTGTAAGAACGATATTGACTTGATCCACGAAAAGTAGAGGAACCTCCGCCTCTACCTCGTGCACCCCGAAAGGGTCGTTTCTTGTACTGTAGGGTAGCCAAGGACTTCGCAGTGTCTGTGTCCTTTTTGATCGCCTCAAGGGCATCATCAACATGTTTGCCAAATAATAATTCTCCGTCATACGGCAAGTCTAGGACTCTTGCTTGTACCTCTGGACGGAAGGTGGTAGATCTCAGCCAGCCGTGACGCTTCAAGACTGCAGCCCCAGCCAATTGTCGAAACCCCGTTGAGGAAATATCGAGTGCACAATCAATGATTTCGGATGAAATCAACTCCCCCTCTTGGATAATTGCCTGTGCTTCTGCACGGATTGCATCAGGTAGCTGAGGGATCAATGCAGCAACCTCGGACCACATCTGGCGGTCATAACGGCCCAGAATAGCCAGAGTGTTTGCCGCCCTCACCGTAGTAGCCGCCATAGTTGTGAATTTCTTTCCTATCGAATCCAACTTGCGGCCTTCCTGATCAGGAGGAGACATGAGTGGCGTAGCAGGATTGCGCGATCTTTTTTGCGCAGCCTGTGTAATTACCGAATCTGCCTTTGGCTGAGACACCAAGCAGGCCGGGGAGGACGCCGGAGCCTTGTATTTCCTGTCCAATCTGGGCAAAACTGCAGGTACAGAATTTGGACGTTCCATCAATTTAAGGCCCTCCTTCCAAATATAATCCACGATAGGTATAGTGTGGAATTGCCTTTGAGACAGGTCCTTAAAGTCATACAAAAAGCATTCACTTTCATGCTGTTGTTGTTCGACCTTGAGATGAAAACGTTTGGTAGCACGGATCATCAAATTGTGGAAATGTGCAATGTCCACTGGGGGCGAATGTAGAGGTGAGGTGGGCGGAGTGGAAGGTGTTTGAGCCCTGTAATTGTCCCACTCAGTCATATCGACGCCATTGTCGTCGTCATCAGTATTGTGAGGATCCGGATCCTCGTCGCCAGTGTCAGGACGAACACCACCCGGTGACGCGGGTGAAGCTGGTGCAGGTGCCTGAGGAAGTTGAGGTTGAGGCTGCGGAGGAGGCAGTGGTGCTGGAGAAGCAGGTGTAGAAGAAGGAAACCTGCGGTTATAATCATCCAGCATGTGTTGAAGGTTCATAACCAAAGATAGAGGTATCTGTGTAGTCGGTTCTGAAGGCATCGGTTCTGACGCATCAACCGGAAACAATTCAGTCCCATCTTCGACATTGTCCACCACATCACCCTCATCACTATATTCCTGGCACTTAATGTGTAAATCCGAAGGGCTGGTAGCCTGTTTAAAAAATTCTTCCACCTCTGAATCGTTTCCGGATTCCTCCTCACCAGACTGGAACAATTGGTCTGGAAGATGAGTGCCGCTCCGCACAGGACTTAGTTGGATGAGTGGTACTGTCCGCAAAGAAGAAGCAGTAACCACTGTATAGACGGCAGCTGTTTTCGGTAAAGGTCGACGCGACGTCAACGAGCCCGTTGGCGTAACTGTGGCAGTGTCAGGCAGAACCTGAGGCGGCTGCGTCGTCAACACAGAGGCAATCGGCGTAGAAATGGATGGTTTTTTCTTCGTCGACGAGGATTTCTTGTCCGTCGACGAAGCCGTCGACGGAGCCGTCGACGAGAGCGGAGTTTGTCCGTCGACGAGATTGGAGCCTCTGTCGTCGACGACGACGTAGACGTCGACGGGATGACAGCCGTCGTCGAGGCCGTCGACGATGGAATGCTGGTCGTCAAAGGCGCCGTCGACGAGGTAACCGTCGGCGGGCCCGTCGACGAGGTGCTGGTAGAAGGCTTGATCTTCGTCGACGGTGTACGCGTCGACGAAGGAAGCGTCGATGACTTAGTCGTCGACGGTCTCTCTTTGACGGTCGTCGACGAGATCTTCACAACCGAAGAGATGGGTCTCATCTTCGTGGTCGTCGCCGACGAGGTGGTCGTCGTCGACGTAGCGCTGGTCGACATTGTGCAGGTCGTCGTCGACGTAGAGATGGCAGACACAGATTTCGTCGACGCTGAAGACGTCGACGGGTGCGTCGACGAGCCCGTCGACGAGCCAAAACCAGATTTTTTACTGGAAGGCAAGGTTTTGGGCGCAGACGTCAGAGAACCAGGTCCCGTAGACGTGCCCTGAAGCAAATCCTGTGGGGAGACAATCCTAGAGGACTCCAACAGTCTACTCTTCTTAAGAAAAGGAGAAGGAACCTCAGTCTCCGACCCACGCTTCTGAGAAGATCTTGAAAAATCAGAAGATAAACTGCCTACCTCAGAAAGTGCAGTGTCCGAAGTCTTCAACCTCTGTAGCCACAGAAGGAGACGGGCCTCTCTGTCCCTCAGAGTCTTGGGAGGGAAAGTACGACAGTACGTACAGTTTTTGACCTCATGGTCTGGGTAGAGACAGTAAATGCATTTACTGTGTGGATCCTCGTGGAAAAGGCGTAATTTACCACAAGAAGGGCAGGCTTTAAACAAAGATTTCTTGTTTGAAGACATTTCCTGAAGAAAGAGAACAGTAAAGTTGAAGAAAACTGAGCAGAGCTCAGGGAGACTCCCTTCACACGACGTGCGGTAGAAAATCTGAGGACTTGGGCTTCTGAGGAGAAGGTTCTAGAGGAGGCTACAGCCTGATTGGCTGGAATGTGATCCAACACATAATGACACTGATATGCTACTAAAGTGAGTTCTCCCTTAGGCTTTTCAATGGGCCTATTATGTTCTGTGGTACTTTTAGAATTTACAATTTATTGCACTATATGTATGTATATTTGTATTTGTTATATTTTTCATGTATACATGCATATATGACTGCTATTTTTATGTACCGTGGGACTCCCACTTCGACGACGGGGGATATTCAAGCATGTGAATCTATGAAAGACACCCCTAATACTGGAGAACAAAGGTTCCCATGTATGTTGCCGCTTTGCAGATGTTTACATGCAGACTGCATGACAATGCACATTGTGAATGTTTTGGTGGAGCTGGATATTTGATGGCAGACAGTGGGTTTTCCGAGTACATGACGGATGTGTGGTAGTACCCGTACATTGTCATCACACAGTGTCAGGCAATGCCAGATGTGAGTGGCCAGTTACTATGCACAAGCGGAACCTGTTGTGTCCTCTGTCCTGTGGTGTAGGTGTTGCACTTTGTCCCACATTGCCGTCATTGGTGATGTTCTGTGGTTGCTATGTGTGTGTGCTGCATTGTGGGGGAGTCGACCCTGCAGCTCTGATTTCGTGGACCCTGCCCCTTTAAGGTGGTGAGCCTTTGAATTGTGTGCTTTTCGTGGGCTGGGATGTTTGCGACTTGGGCCATTTGTGCTCTTGCACAGATTTTGTGGCCTTGTGCATTGTTTGTCTGCTGGGGGTATTGGACGGCATGGGTTGGAGGTACACATGGATGTGTCAGAGTGGGACCTGCTCCTTTACGGATGTGATCCACACTGGGCCACCTCCATGTCGATTCGTGCACCATGTAATTTATTGAGGCTACTGCCATGCTATCGGTCATGCAGTGTCACTTGCTCAGTCAGTGTGGCTCACACAGCCGCTGCTTTTCTGGTTTCATCACATGTGCATGGATTGCTAGTGTCATTGGTTCTTCGGAGGGCACATGGTGGACGGGGGCCTACTTGGTGTTTGTATGTGTGCTGCAGTGTGCCAAGGGTATAATGGACATGTTCCACTGTCATTGTCTGTGTGCTCCACATGATTGTGCATGGTTGCCATTGTACCAATCTCCCCCCCGTCCCTCGTCGTTACTCAACCTGTTGCTGTTGGGTCAGGTCATATCGTGCTGTGTCCCGGCCCCCGACTCCTGCCACCGTCTCCACACTGGTGACTGTGGCCACCATTTCCTCCAGCTCCTCCTGTGGCGCAGGACTCCCACCTCCAGTCGCCGTTGCGGCCTTCCTGTTGGCGGCGAGTTTCTGTTTGGTCTGCCTTTGCACGTCATGCCAGCACCCATTGACCTCCTCGCCACTCCGACTGCATTGACGTTGGTCTGCCATATTTCGTTTGTGTTGCCAGTGCCGCAGTGGAGGTGATGAACAGTTGTTGGTAGTGTCCTATCACGTCCGTGACGATGATCCGGTCTTCCTTCTCCTTGCCCTTCCCCGAACACGGGTTCCATGCTGGTCTTCCCTGGGGTTTGTGGGGTTGGCTTGTCCTCTTCATCCATGGTGCTACGCAGTTTGAATTGGTTTTGGTGTGGTTTTTTGTTTTGGGTTTTATAGTGCATTTTCCCGCATGACGCGTGGGTATTGCAGGGCTGTCGCTGGTTTTCGCTGATTTTGGTATCACGCTTTGGGGCATAGCAACTTCTTTGGAGTTCGTGTTCCGCATTTTTTGATAGTCACATTGAATTTTGCACAGTAATTTGGCGCGTTATCATGCTACTATCGCATGGTGCCGCCGGGTTGGGAATTGGAAGTTAAGACAGTGTTATTTTCTCGCGATATTATGCGATATGCACAGTTGCGTTACGCTAAATTTGCGAAGGTTATCACACGTTCTTGAGAATAAGCCCGTAGTATATTTTACTATTCTTAACTCCACATCTATACATCTGGACAAAATGTATATTGTAAAAAAGAAATGATATGTATATTATTTGGTGCTCTAATGATCAGCTACACCAACAAGCACTTGAGATTGATGCAGGACGATATTTTGTCACTCAATATTGTGACTCACATTTTTTACCTCAAACTCTCCTTCATGTTTACATAACCATCAAGAACAAATTCTTACACCAACGCCAACAGTGTTGAGATTTTCCTTTACTACATCTCCTCCTCAAAATTATCTGGGTCATTTAGGTTACCATCTTTTCGGATATCAACTTAGTACAGATTCCATTAATCTGCAACGTGCTACACGTTTTAAATAGTAGAGAATTTCTTCACGTGATCAACTACTTTGGGCTTCTGCTTGACCTGATTGAAACAAAATATATGCAGAGCAGAGGCTATGTTGGTCTTAAGGAAGTAAGACGCTTGAAGTATCCTGAGAGACACAAGTTATCATCAGGAACATTTATATTTGTCCTTCTTTGCTATAAGAAGTTGGTTGTGCATTTGATACAGAGCCTCCATGTGTATAAGTATTCTCCTGTATAATTTGTTAGATATATTGTTTTTCTAATTATGAAGCATCTTATTACATCAGCGCCCTGATGAAGGACGGTACAAGGGATTTCCGAAACGCACGTCAGCGTAATTGCGTTGTTTGATCTGTTAATGGTGTCTTTTAAAGTTGTAATGTTTTGTCAATATTGTTAGTCTTTATTAAATTGTGAGTTTTGAGTAAATGTTCTTTTTTCTTTTATGTTTGTGGATTGCTCTATGTGGAGACATGTACCATAACTAAGCAACATGCTCCCCCTTTCGTGACTGGTGCTCCTTATTCTGAGACAAATTTTTACGCAAAATAATGTAAATGAAATATATGTGATGTATACTATATCTATATCAGAGAAAATTGAAAAGATATATGTTAAAAAAAACTTTAAAGAAAATCTGTAACCCTCCTCTGTGGGACACTTTCATTAATTAATGGAGGATGTGATTATTGAATAAGGGGTTTAGTATTGCATATTTGGTTGTTTCTCCCTGGTTTTTACCCCTTAATTTTTTGCTTAACAGGGACCCTCTTCTATATATTTTGTAGGACAGGGTCGTCACCACACCCAGGAGTGCTAGTCACAGGTCTTATTCAGGTGAAGACTGAGGTCACATGCTCCCTCTGTCCCTCTCTTCCTCTCTCTCTGTTAGGGTTTTTGGGCTCTCGTTGTGACAATTAAGGGCCAGGAAAGGGGAAGTGCGCAATGAAATTAAGTGTAACTGTGCAGAGTCAGTCCTGGTTGTTTCGTGCCAGCTAATTCCCTTTTTCTGGTACCATCACTGGTAATTTTACTGTACAGAGTATGCATATCACGGAGTAAAAAACATTTTTTGAATCAGGCCAGGCACCAGGCTCAAAACAAATGGAGGTACAACAAACCTCCACGGGCCACACAAACAAAAATAATGAAAGAAAAGAGTTGTGACCTTCGTGGAGTACTGCCGATCACACGTTAGTTGCGTTCACAGCCCCGGTTTTCCTTTATGTCCCACCCGACTCTTTTTATTTTAGCCCGGACCTTCCTTTCCAACTCCCCCCCCCCCCCCCCCCCCCCCTTCCCGGACACGTCCCGCAGATGCCGCAATTCTCCTGAGTGCCGGCGGGGTGTTTACACCTCCGGAGTCGACCACTACTCTTCACTCCAGTCCTCTGGAGTTTCGTCCTCACTCGCTGCCCTCAACTCTGTTGCGGAAGAACATGTCAACACACCAGGAAATATTCTCACTAAGTCTTTTACCTCATTTTTATCCTGACATGCATTTAATAACTAGATTTCACATGCCCACCTACTTACAACTCAAAAACTCTACTGCAACATCTTTAACAGTCTACAAAAAAACACTGGCAAAGCCAATAAGTCTGGCTTGTAATTTAATTTCCTCCTGTGCAGCTCTTGGCTTCGGCCAATGCTTACTTCGACGAGGGCAGCAATGATCAAGCATTGCAAACAAAAGATTCATAAATAGCTGTCTGTAAATGCCCTGGGAGGCCATTGTAGAATGTGTTTCATATTTTGCAATTCTTTATTGTTCCAAGATGGCTAGTGTGTTTAGAAGTAATAGGCAAGCCATAGTGAAAGGGTAAAGGATGATAAAGTATGCAAAAACTATTTAAAGATGGACACCCTTTTGTGTGCACACAGCAGTCTTTAAATGATTTCTGACATACTTAACCACTGGTTAATTATTTCAAGGCGGTAGACGGCCATCTTGGGGGTAGTGAACTAATAATAAAGTATGAGAAAAACCATCCTAAGCTGATCACACTAGCACCAATGACTGTGCAAGACACAGTGTGCTTTAAAGAGTAGCAAGCTACTTAGTAATGGTGCGCTATAAAAAGAAAAACAAATAAAAACAATGCCAATAAGTAAGTAAACAAATGGCAAGATTGGCAACGAGCGCTGGCACTGAAGTATAGTATTTTTGGAGTCACGTGCAAACGAGCATGAGCAAAATGCCATCACTCATAGTTTGGAAAGCAAAGGACTGCAGTGGGCTGACAAATTGCCCTATCCTGTTTGCTGTGGTTGATGGAAGCAAAATGGGAATGGTAATTTAACAGACCAATCATAAGAACACATATGATATCAATAATACTGCGATAGACAACAAAAGGTTACTCCACTTTAATGGGAATAAGTAATATTATTGTGCATATTGGTTGTTCATATTGGGAATAAAATCAGCGAGTTACAGTTCTTCCAAACCAATGAATAACGGATGTGTTTAGACTATGTAATATGAAGGCAACAAATTACGATTAATAAGGATTCCGATTACTTATAAGCATTAATGCAATCATTATCATATATTCTCTGTAAATAATTCAAAACACACAGCTTCGTACTATGAAAACTTGTTTACGATACACATGAACTGCACAAACATTATGGTACCAGAACATCACAAACTAAATATTGTCTGGCAAAAATATTGTGTTCTAAATATGGTTTACAAAATTGGCACCCCAGTGGAGTGAATTGAAAATGGATACGCAATGAAGTGACTTTTTGTAGTTCTTACTTGCCAGACAATATTTTTGTTCTCGATATTCTGAAATACAACCGCAAAAACATCAAATCACAGTGACAGGATATTGTCAGCATGGACTGTTCTGGTCTCACACTTTACATTTTTGGCTCTGCGACTTGCAACACTTTTCTCAGAAGCTCTGGAATGACTTTTCAGTGCAATTTCAACATCAAGTAAGCGGGTTAAAAGCAATACATGGCACACATTCACTCAAAATATCAAGGCCGTCCATTTTGGACTTCATAAAAGGGACACGTAGCAAGTGCAAAGACCGTTTAAATGACGAGATCCATGTGTTCTATCTGGCATAAAGCAGAGGGAGAAGTATTCAGTGCTTCTAAGAGCAAACTAGAAGGGTCTGAGGTCATCTGTCAAAAGTGAAAATCCAGCACATTTCAGAAACATTAAGAGGATAGGTGGGGTAAGAAAAGTCTAAAGTCATATTTCCTTAAAACAGATGATACCCAAGTCACGAATACTAGTGTGTTTTAGTATCGTTTCTGCATATCATGGGGCTTTTCTGTAGAATTCTTGCAGCTTTGTAAACACGGGAAGGAGCAAACAGATTGCAGCCAATGTTAGGGAGAAAAAAGTGAAATCTAAGAATAAATATGACTAACTACGTGGCAGCGGAAATAGGCCACCAACCTCATCTAGTCCTCCATTTTCAGAGCGAAAATCCTGCTTGCTCTCAGGCTTTACCCAACATTTCGCACTGCACTGTGAGAGTGACCGGCTGATAAACATTATATAATATCAAAATAAATATATGTAAACGTTATTTATATTTCAGTGTAAAACATATCTATTATAATCGTACACATTACAAATAAAACCATCTATATGGAGACTAATGTATTTTTCCACATACTATCATTTACTGGGAAGCTTAACCTTAGGCGAAATAGGCAGCACACATGCGCAGTCCGCTGTTAATATGGAGTCACAATAAGATTCAAGCGAGGCAGAGCATTTACGGGTATTAAATATGACAAAAAAACAGGTGACATTACTGCAGGATTGCATTGGTTTCTCTGTGGAAAAACTTCCTATTAAAAACTTTGAAGCAGCGGAGCAGAAAGCTCAAACCTGAAGGCCTCTTGAGAGAGAAAAAAGAAAATGCACAATTCGCTCTAACTGCTTAAACGAGGTGCAACAAGATGTGTCATTACTCCACCTTTCTGGGTAACCGAAGGTCCATGGTGACATCATAGAAGTTAAGGAGGTGTCATTGAAGCAAACATGGCTGTGAGCTGCACCCAGGGCTGGGCTAGGGGACATAAAAATCGGGAGACAGTTTTGAAGATCCGTACCCTCGACTTTAGTTGTAGATCCTGTTAGGCTGTATTTTTTCAAACTTTGCTTGTGCTAGGTACTCCACTTCACACTATTCTCCCAAACACCCTTTTAGGATGTTGTACTCACTCAGTCATTGCCTGCCACAAAAAAGGGTGGCTTTTGATCCACGGTCCTATTGCCATCAGTAATGCAGTAGTGCTGGGACCCAAGTGTGCACGGGGCGCACTATATGCCAATTAAACAAACCAAATGTACGGTCGTACATAAACACTATAGTGGTTCTTCGTCCATGCTCTATACATCCTCCTTTAGTTGCATTTACTTACTCAAACTTTGACAAGGATTACAAAACACAAAAGAATAATGTTTTTACAAAATATTCTACACCAAAATGAGTGGGAGACCCACTGACGCATAGTTGGCTTAAAATACAGTATGCACCTGATGTATAAAAGAACACATTTTTTCAAGGGACAGCAACACAAAAAAAATAATTTAAAAATCTATTAAGATTTAAAACGTAGGCAGCTCATTCTTCCACATTCCCCTAGGACTGTTCATGGCAGCTTTCAAATTAAAAAAGTTGCATAGGTTTTACAGTTTTCCTAAAGCTACCATATCACAATCCTAATTTGAGGTAGAATGTCCAAGTACTCACACTCATTAGAGGCTTTCAGCATTTTGCTGCAACACCCTGGTAAGTAATGTACCAAAATATTATGCACATGCTCCTACGAAAATCATTATTCTAAGTTACAATGTATGGTGTAAACAACAGAAGTAGATGACGTGAGTTGTGAAGGTCTTGAGTTCCACAGTAAACAATTTAAATATTTCAAGGCCGGTCTTTTTTTCTACTTCTTTCACTAGAATACTGTTGAGCCCATGGTCCTTTGGGGCCTGTGGCGTCCACAGCTCGATCAATGTTGGAATCTGGAGTGATCCAGTTCAGAAATACAAGAAAAACAAAGCTAAGCACGGTGAAAAGAGCAAATATGTAGCCAGTGACTGAACCACAGTGAGTGATATATCTGTTCAGTCTTTCATTCATGGGTAATACCACTTCTCCAGAGACACGATCATAGACCTATGGGAGAAAAAAATAGACAGGTTATAAACGGAACACCTAGCAAGAGGTCACACAAACTATATTTATTGGGTCAGAAAAAAAAACACTAGGATCAAAGAAAAAAAAGCACAATACCCATCGACCTGAAAAACGAAAATATGAATTGTGTGACTTAGACTTAACAAAAAAAATAAACATTATAAATGGATGCTGTACAAATAGAACATCGAACGTTGTGTATACACTTCTTGAGGGTGTCACCGGCCAGGATGAGGTCGAAGATAAAGTAAAGACATCTTCAAATTATTTGTAAATTACTGTAACACCTAAACTTATGTATTCACAACACCGATCAGCCAAAGGGTATTCACTGAGTAGGATGGCCAAAGTCAATGTTTAACCCAGTAGAAGACAAAGGGATAAGCAATAAACAACAAAATTAAAACCGTTGAGAAATTAAAAAAAGATATGTCTAAACAATATAAATGACAAACATTAGGACTACATTAATAAGCCACTAAAACATAACAAGGGCATCAAGAAATCAACATCTCTCTATACCAATAAAGGCAATCTTAACCCACCGAAAAAGAAACTAAGATAGTGAACGTGGAGCATAATTATTTTCCACGAGCTGTTTGACGTCTATTGCAAGTGGAGAGGTTAAGGCAGAAACAAAGAATATTGCAACAGTATTTTAATCAAATAAGATTCAGAAATGGGCCCGATCAATGGGCGGGGGGGGGGGGGAGGAAGGAGGTGAGAGGGAGAAGGGGAAGTGGCAATGCTCTGTCCCAGGAGTGGCTCCTAAGGAACAGAGGAGCGTTGCCTGCCTGCTGCAAATGCAGCAGGCAAACACAAATAAATAAATGGCATTTCAATACCATTTTATTAATTTACCAACGCACTGGCTCGAGGGGTCAACAGCGCGAGGGTGGGGGCAGGGCTGAATCCTGCATAGGCAGGATGTCAGTACTGATCTACAGTGCACGTTGGATTGGCTGGCCGTCTTGCAATGGCCAGCCCAACATGTGCACTGTAGACCCAGTAATTCAAAGGCTGTGAAGCAGCTTGGGGATTGCTGCAACAGACCTGTCTCAAAATGAGATCAAGGTGAGCCTGCTCCCACCAATCCTGGAGCTGCTTTCACAGCATGAAAGCAGCTCCAGAATTGGTCGGAGTGCCATTCCACAAGCAGGAAGGAAGTCCTTCCTTTTACTGCTGGTGGAACGGAGAAGTGCCATAGTAGTCGTGCTCCAGCTCTTCATTTATTATGAGTCCAGGCCCTTGGCGCCGCTCCATTTTTTAAGCTAGCCGCCACTACTGTGTTCCAACAATACTCCACGAGCTGAAAATTCCTTTGGATCTGTAAGAGATTAAGCTGGTTTTATTCAGACACTCTTCTGTAATCCTGTCAAGGAGATTATAACAAGAATGGATTGGGGGACAGGCACCAGTGACATTTTTCTGTTTATTGTCAAACAAAGACTATCGTCTAAAATGTTCTACCTACTTCATTAAAGCATCAGGGCACACTACTCTGGAAATTCTGGAGGAGGAACAGCCATACCGATTGTCTAATCAATACACCATGCTAGAACCTAGTGGGGCAGCAATCCTTTTGGTTTCCTTGAACTAGAACTGGACCACCTACTCAGTATTTTGATGTTTCTGAAGTGGTTCCCTTAGCTTCCTACTGATCAAGAAAATTACAATTTCCAATCTACTTCGAAGATAAATAGCCTACATTACACCATGCTTTATAAACTTGGCTCCAAAGACTCGTGATGTCACCTTCATGCCAGTGATAACCTCCCTGAAAGCAGTACCTGGTCCTTCTAAATATTCTGGGAGAGGCTGGGTTTACTTTGTCTCTGAAGAAGACATTGTAATAACAATGTTGGATAGCTAAATACATGCAGCGGTAAAGCCAATAGCATGGCCTTTATGAGAGCTATTGGATTCGCCATTTTGTAGTACAGTGTGGCTGCCATGAAGCATGCCTAATTTATTTTTCAGAAATGCAATATATAGTTTTTTTTGTTTGTTAAAAGTGCTATTAGATAGGAAGGTAAAAAAAAGTGCCAGGAAGATACCAGCATTGTCCACATTACAACTCTTATATTTCTAAGCAGGTAAGTGTGGGGGCAACACAGACACTGGGCTGGGAACCAAGAGGTAACACAGACAATAGGAGGGTGAAGGAGTGAGAGATGGGAGGGAAGAAGCAACACAAAGAAACATGATGGGAAGAAAACTTTATAAAAAAAAAACAAAAAAAAAAAACAACACAGATAGTACCTCAATTACAGACCATAATCAAGATGTAATTATTTGTACATGGTCCATGCTTGAGAGGAAAGAGAAGGAAGAGGAACCGGCTTGCGCAGTACAATTAAGACACAACAATCGGTCCACACAGATCATTCGGATACGTTAACTCAATTAACACATCCTACGGCACCACAGCTTTGCCTTCACCCCAAACAACAAAAGTAAGCAGAATGTAGAGCCCACAGAGGAAAGAATGTGAACATTTACAACGTACAAAAATAGTACAATTAAATGACTTTTAAAAAAAAACTATTTAGAATATGTAATATACAAACAATTATTACACGATGTGCAACAGAGCGCTCAGAAAGAGTGCCTGTGCATAAGGTCATTAAAAAAACAAAAAAAAAGTACACATGACATGTTTAACCAAAGAGCGCTTCCTCTGCCTACCTTAAGTGGCTAGGCAATCGAGATGTCCAGCCACCCCAGCCAGGCAGCCAACAAACACCTTTCAACCCCTTTGTCACTTTCTGCTAGAACTCCAATTCAGTTCATGCTCTTGCTAGAGCTCCAATTCTGGAGAAACGAAGGGTAATGCTACAGAAGCAACCTCCAGCAGAGTGATGCACTGCCACTCAAAGTAAACACACAGGAAGGTGCATACTTGGGTTCAAATGCACCCTCAAACGTTCTTGATAACTCGCGTGCGAGGACAGTGCCAGCATAATGCAGTACTGGTGTCTTCACCAGTTGCTGCCTCTCATCATCTCATTCTGAGGGGCAATATGTGAACAGAAGGATGGGAAGGGCTTCCAAGGTAGGAAGTGGTAGACTTGAGGACTAGCTATAGAAGCCCTCATGAAACCTTGAAAAGGGGGGGGGGGGGGGGGGACACATCCACTCCCAGGTGAGGTCTGTTTTACAACTTGCAAGTTGATTAATTCTGCAGGTTGGTCTGAGAGAGAGGTACATCACTGAGGTCAGTATTATGAAGATCGCTGAAGCTTTGTACAAACAGCAGCTAACTGCAAATAATGGAGGTCCTAAGAGGCCCCCAGAGGACTGGGGCTCACCCGCACTGCCGGGCATCCGGCTATGCCCCTGAATAACAGACCAATGGATGAAGGCTGGCTGGCTGGCTGAGGACCCCTACAAGTATTTACAATTATATTATTAGCAAAATCAAAACGTTTTCATTAACAGAAGACCTAAAACCTGTGTCCAAACATCACAACTGGAAGATGAATTGCTAGTCAACTGCCAAAAGCTTTGCCATCTGGGATGAAATAGTCAGCTTCTAAAACAAGGCTGGATTTTTTTCTCTATGCTTCTCACCTGCCATTTTTCAGTTCAAAATACACTTTAAGGAAGTTTAGAGGTTGCCCTCTTTGCAGCGTGAGTTTAAGGTTGGTTTGCTTTTAAAATCAGTGCAACTTTTAGATTTTTTAAAAATAAACTTTAATAGTATTTGCATAAAATTAACAAGAAATGGATAAGCAACAACTTCAATGATCACAATATTATACCAACTATGGAATAGAGGAGATTAGGCTAGTTCTCATCAGAACATATTTCAAATGATAGGAAAGGTGATCGGTAAGTATAGAGTTCATGTTCATTGCTGGAGTCATGAAAAAGTATACTGTAACCGTTTGCGTCAGGGACAGATAGACTGCGATTTTTTATAAACAGGGCATTGATTGAGATCGCCTCTTATTGGGTGAACTGTATTATTAGGGGGGAGGGTAGTGGGGGGAAACCTCAATCAAAATTGATTTTGCTGGGCTGGAGAAGTAGGGGCTGAGGGAAGGCGGCTAGGCGCAGGAAGAAATTGCTTAGTTGAGAGACTAACAACATAGTTGGTGAGGGGTGGAGTGCCCACCTAACAATGGAGGGGATTTTGGGGCAGAAGGGAGCTGCATGACAAAGCCATTTGAATGAGAGGAACTACGGAGGCAATAGGTCAGCCTTGGAGGACATTTTGAGGACAGTACCTTAGTTCCCCGCTATGGAGCACCTAAGTAGGCCTCTGGATTTCTCCCTATGTAGGGCTCTGCTCTTGGCCTTTGCCCATTTAATGATGGTGGCCACTGCCTTCCAGTCTTGAGGAACTGGCTTTGCAGTGACGAAAGAAGCCACTTCTAGTACTGTGGCCAGTAATCTAACAATTAAGGGAATGCCCATAAAATGTGCTGGAAGTCTCCAATGTAGGCAGAGCAGCCAAAGTAAATGGCATTTGCTATTAGAAAGTGCTTAATAATGGCTGCTGCAGAGAGGTAGTTTTGATGCAGAATGTAATACAGAATGAGTCGGAATTACGGGAGATCAAGTGTGGGTATGCTAGGGTGTTTGACCATTCCTTCAAGCAGACAACCATTCTGCCCACCATTTGTCGGGCAGAGGTGAATGTGCAGTACAGGTGTGGGAGAGGGGGGCTTGTAAAACAAAGTGATGTGCCCACTTCCTCGACCTATGGTAAAAAAAAAAGACTGAATACATGCGTGGGGTTCTGGTCAAGTGTCCGAAATGGACCGGCAGTTGCGAAGTGTACATTAGACAGAGCAAAGTAATAGAAACAGACATGTGTGGAGTGCTCCTTCAGCCAGTTGAATGGGACGAGAGCAGAGAGAAAATCAAGCTCATTGTTATAGGCCCGAGGCACCTGGCCTCCACCACGGAGGCATAAATGGGCAAGGGTGACCCTAGTCAAGCTCACTGAAGAATTTACTAAGGAGAGTTGTGGCCAAATTGGCAAAATATTATTATATTAGACAAGGTAGGACCACCATCTTGGAGAGGGTGATGCGCCCCCCAGGGGCTAGTGAGAGTTCTCCAGAAAGCTATTTGGGACAAATTACCAACAATTAAGTCCCAGTCTGAGAGGTAAATCCCAGGACCTAGGTAGCGGAAAATAGTTCTGTACCATTGGAGAGGTCTACACACAAGTCTACATGTACCCAATGCCTGTAAATTAAATACTACTAGTGGACTGTAGCACTCTTTGTACCATCCACTGAAGTAGCCCTTTGAATCATGTCTCAGGCCTGTGACCACAGCTTGTAGTGCAGTTTAAAACTGCCATTTCGACCTGGCAAAATAAACCTTATGCCATGCCTAAGCTTTTACTTTCACTACTTGTAGGGTGCATTGTATTTTAAAAAGTGGGGCATATGTGTTTACGTTTTAGAAGTTCTGGCAGTGAAAAATAAAGTCGTTTTTCACTGTTTAAGCCTTATGGAGACAGAGGCCTTAAACTTTAAGGCCTCTGTCTCCCATAGCCTAACACTGGGTAGCTGTTGCACCTAATAAGTGCCAAATTCAAATTGTTAGCACGTCCAGAAATTATGTTTCCACTCAAATGAATTGTAATTTAAAATCCTCTTTAGAGATAAAGTCAGATTTTGAGTTAAAGTTTTGAAAATGCCACTTTTGGATAGTAGGCATTTTTCTTCTCAAACCAACTGCGCCTTCCTGGTAGTGTCCTGGGGCACAGGACTGTGAATGGCTCTGCTGTTGCGGGCTAGGCATTGCTTCCAGACGGTCAGAAAAATGGAGCTTAGCTGTGAATGGAAAGGGTCTTCCTGAAAGGATGGGTGTGGATGAGCCGTATCCAGCCCAGATTAAACTTCAAAGGCTGCTGCCTGCAGCACACAAAAAGCAACCAGACACTAGGCCTGCCCTTGCCATCCTAGATAGTTTGGAGCCAGTGGAAGAATTGAGAAGAACTAGTTATGGGGGTAGGTCAGGGAGTTTCCTAACACAAAGGCAGGCACCAGGTATAAAAATGGGACCTTCAGAACCTACCTTCACAACAATCCTGGACTTGTGGAAGATTCATAAGGAATGATTGCCCAGCTGCCATAAGGACTGCTTTGCTGTCTGATGGAAGAGGAGGAATTGACCTGCTTGCCTTGATCACATGCTACTAAGAGTGACACAAAGGGTCAGTTGGTTGACCTCCTGTGTGAGATACAGAACACAACAAGGTTCCAGAGGTTTCCCTGCAACTGCCCAGCACCTACTGGACATGCCCGAGTCCTGCTGTTAGCCTTTACTGGAGTCCAGTTCCATTTCCCCAAGAGGTGCTCCAGAGGTCCTCAACCCTTTGCTGGCATTAGTGAGAATTTCAAGAAAAAGGTGAAAATCCAGAAGTTTGGGGTCCTCACAACCACAAAGTGATGCATTCATGCCTACGGCAACCGCCAACGCGAAGCTACAGCAGGACCTGCTGTTTGTTCCAACAGTGCCTGTCTACGATGACTGGCAATGCGAAACCTGCACTTTAAGCCAACAGTGACCATCTGCAATGATCAACCAATGCGAAGCTCCAGCGACGACGCGCTCGCTGCGATACAGCAACAACCGACCAGGACACTCAACGTGCTCCTCATGCCAACAAACTCCTTATCGCGACCCCTGCCAACGCAGACGGCACCCTTTGTGCCAAACTTGAGAAGTTAACTCTTCAGCTAGACTAACCGGGTCCCTGGATAAGACTAGCGCACAATCGCGGCTGGCCTGCACTTTTGACTTTCCTGCGGTCAAGCATGATTAGATAGCCACAAGTAGCCGCAATACTTAAAAATGTTAAAAATGAATATCTTTGTTTTACTGATTGGATTTTTGCCGTTTTGGTGCAATTTACTTATTAAAATGTAAATTTGGTTTGGAATTTTTCTTGTGTTGTGTTTTTACTTTATTACAGTTTGTGTGCTTCATAAATAGTTTTAACATGTTGCCTGTAAATGAAGCCGGACAGCTTTCATGCCAAGCTACCAGAGGATGAAGCACAGGTTAATTTAGTGACCTTTGTAGTTCACCCGGACACAGACTGCGTTTATTTAATTGAGTGAGGCTTCCACCCCTCTAAACTAATAAACCAAGAAAAGAATTGATGGAAGGGGTTCACCCCATGTCAGGCATGTTGTAAAGGGACTATGGTCTAATATGGATCAGCCCAGGTAGTCTGATAAAGAGAATCCAGAGCAGCGTCAAGCATAGGATTCTGTCAAGGTGCAACAAAGGTAGTGTGGGAGAGATTAATAAGACTAAAGTCCAACTACAGGTTTGTGTTGATGCCAGATATCTACTGAAGGCTGGTGTTGGAGTCAATATATGACAACATACCACCATCGGGGCATGAAACAGAGGTGGATGTGAACAGCGAAGAGATGTGTCTAGCATGGCATTAAAGAAAGATGGGTCCATTTGCCCAAGAATTCTGATAGCCTACCCAGGAATGCAGGTTGATCAGGGTTTAGAGCATAAATGCAGCATGGGACGAGTGGGATCCCATCTAGTGTGCCCTCAAACAAAATATATCTGCCCTCACGGCCAAGGAGTGTGGATTCCATTTTAATAGACAACCACCCCCCTGTCTTCGCTCTGATCCAAATTAGGGCCCCTCTCGCTAACAGCAGTGTAGCTAGTAGCAAATATCTGGCTACAACAGTGCTTTTGTAGTCTGGAGCCCTCTGAAGCTGCTAAGTGAGTTTCCTATAGGAATGCTACAAGGGCTACCCTGAATACTCGAAATGAGTAAGTCTTTTGACCTCTGCTAGCAGAATTCATCCTCCACATATTTCATGATTTTGACGAGTAGGAGTTAGCTTGTAGTGAGTCCATGTAAAGCAGGTAGGGAAGTAGATTCCAAGTAGGAGTGGGTGGCTGATAAATTATGCCTCAAGATCAGCAAACTGTGTGGTGCAGACAGAATTATGAAAAACATGAATACAAAACATTTGTAATTGACCAAAGGGGGTTTGAACTAGGGGAGGGAGGTAGAACTAAACTGGGCAGAAGGAAAATGGCTAGCCGCCCAAACTGGGTAACAGAGATTATAAATCTCAGTAGATGGTGAGTAGCACTGCCCATCAATGAAAAGGGGGTAGATAAGAGGCCCACTCAGAAGAGAAGGAGTTTGCAGTCAGGGTAGACCCCATTGGGAAGGGAGAGCAAAGTGTGGTGGACCCATTCCCTATGCGACATCCCGGGCCATGGTTTGTATGTCACACTCCACTATTCACTTTTGGTCACTGTGTAGAAGACCGACATAGCAATGCCATCCATTTTGGCATTGAGAGAAGAATGTGTTGTAATGGTAGGTTCTAGGTGTATCCAATTTGTGCAGCCCTGTCTGCTAGAAGGGCCTCCTCTGAAACAGGGATAGGTTTCTCTTGAAGAATGGCCACAGAACGGGTAGGTCTTGGTCTGTCCAGGTTGATCGGGGAGCTTGTGAAGGCCAGTATAAAATCCAGGCCAGAGGGTGGAATCCACCATGGCACGTGTATGGAGGATCTGTGGGTTGAGTAGGGTCCTTCAGAGACCACACTGGATTCCTGTATGATGCAGACTTGCTTGCTAACTCCAGTCGGCTCCCGCAATTTTGGGGTGGGGTAATGAAGACCTGGCTCGTGACAGGAGTTGTCCAAGCCTACTGAACTGAGTGAAGGCCGGACTAGGTAGTAGGGTAACCAAGCTGTGGAGGAGCAGTAGACAGGTGCCAAATAAACCAGTCTGTGAATTTAGGGACCCTGAAATGCTGCCAGATGATGACAACACCAGTCCAAGGTCAGGAGTCTGTTACACCGGCTAGGGATTGGCCATCACGGAAGGCTCTGGATTAACCGAGGATGTTCCAAGGTAAAGGCCCGTATAAAATAGGGCTGCCAGCTTGAGAGCAGGCCCTTGCTGAGAGATCTGAAGCAAGCAGGGGGGGGCATCAGGGGCTCTCCGCATGTTTTTTGGGTCACTACTACATGAGATGGTCCTACAGGGCCAGTCTATGCAGGGGTGCTGGTTTTTAGGAAGGAAGGTGGTCTGATGTCCTCCACTAACAAGGTCTGACAGGGTGCTAAGGATAAATTTCGGGTGCAGTGGGTGAAGAGTGGTCTAAGCTGCCACCGCCTCTCGGACCATACTGAGCGTAACAGCCCCCCCCTCACTCACTGTAGTTGATGTCAGCTCTCTGTGTGGACCGAGCGGGCGTGTGTCAAACATGCTGAAATGCGCAGGGCCCTGCTGAAGAAGCAGGCCCCAGTGCAAATAGGGTTCTCAGCCACCCCAGCGAGGAAGATGCACGACTCTCCATGTAGATGTCCCCGGTGGAGCTGCCCCAGCCAGAGGATGTTGCCTCCTGATCTCAGGCCCTCACACAGGCCTGTCACGATAACCAGGCCATTCGGGTAGGCTATATTGAAGAGTTTCGGGTCCTTGTTTCTAGGTCCAGCTCCAGGTTACCCAACTAGCCAGATGGCTTCCTGCTGCGAGAAAGCTCCTGCTCTGGCAGGACCGAGCTGGTCTCAGCAAGGAAAGGGCAGATCTGTGGTTCAGGGCCAGGAGCGATGCAGGATTACGTCCACCATCTTGGACTTGTTGACCACACCACTCACAATGGCCATTTTTGATGTGCATGAATGTTACGAAAAATATACATCTTGTAAAGTGTTCCTGGCTCCTGCGCATAGACAAAGCTACCCACTATATCAGTAAAGAGCCTAAGATGGAGAAGTGTTACTAAAAGAACAGATTACTATTGCCTAACACAGGAAAAATGTCCCATGATCAAAGGAAAAATGTCTCCGAAAGCACTGGAGAGCATTAGCCATGGCAGACAAGACAATCTTCTGTCATGCACTGAGATCTCCAGGAAAATTGAGACTTTGATGGCTTAGCGTGGTTAGATACATGCATTAATGCCAAGAGCCGCTAGGAGCTTCCTGTGAGTAAAGTAATGTATTTTGATCCTCTTCCCCGTGATGTAGGCAGAAGCAATGGCATATTTCCATATGAACTACTCGCAATTCTTAGCCTTGATGCATAAGAATAGATCAGCAGACATTTAATACTTTCACTGTACCAGAGTAAAAAAAAAAAGATATATATATTAGTAAGGCTCTTTAAATACATGTACCCCATTGGTCCCTTTATGCACCCATACAATGTTTAAGTTTTGTTGGCACATTCAGTACTATGTATTGGTGCAAACCCTGCATAGATATTGCAATTCAGTAGCAAGACATAGCGAAATAATTGGAGATATTCAAATTTTTTCAGCAAATTTGCTCAATATTTTGTTACACTTCTATAATGGACAAACTGATACTGGAATGCTAACTGAGGCATTGTTACCCTGAAATGTGTGTTTTTCCAAGCTGCATAAACCATTTTGTAATAGTTGCACACATTGCTAAATTGCAGCAGAATGACTGTTTATGTGCACTGTTTATTTGATAACAAAAATAAACAAGCATTAGTGGAGGAGCTTCGCGCGCAGCCGAGATGGCCGCGTGAGCACAGAGCTCCCGAGACCCTCGCCACCTCCCGCATCTATCCTGAATTTTATCCTGATCACGACGACTGGTTATTGAAGACGCAACCCAGCTGATATAATAGCTGCTTTCAGAAATCGATTTGGACTCCGGGAACCGCAACTACGATACTTTGAACTTTTGTGGCCTGCTCCGTGGCACTACCCAGGGCTCGAGTCACTGTGGTGCCCAGGTAGTAGTTGAACAACAACGGCCTACGGGGTCCTGCTCACAACCTCGGAGTTAACTTTCGGTTTCGTTTTTGGTTCCTCGGCCTCCTCCTGTCTCAAGACCGCTCTGGCAGCCTGGAATGCAGCCTGACCCCGCAACTTCACTGTATGCCAGCTGCTGAGTGTTTCTGGTCGTGGGATATCCGGCTGGTACTCGCTTTTGGAGATCCCGGTGGGTGAATCGAGAGAAGTCATTTTTACCAGGTCTCAAAGGCCCCTTCGGGGCGCAACACCCAATATGGCGGGCAAACCCGATAGCGAGAAACGAAAGACCAAGACCATTCACCGGGGGGGGGGCACTATTCAATCGAATATCATGGATTGCTATACCCATCCTAAGGGGTCCCCAGGTGGTGCGAGTAGGTCTCTGGAAAAGGCGGGTGACGGCTCAGCAGCGGCGGATGATTTGACCCTGCATGATGTCATGGGCGCCATTGCTAGTATGAAGACCTCTATTGGCCAACAATATGAGGCTCTGGCCCTAAAGCTTGATACTGTGGCAATTGACGTCAATTTGATCAGGGCGGACTTATCAAAGACTAACGAAAAGGTCAAATCCTTGGATTTGAAGACCTCCAGCCTTACGACTGATGTGTCCGATTTACAGACGGAGGTTCGCAACCTACGTTCCTCTAATGATCTCTTTGCTCGCCGGCTGGAGGGTTTTGAAAGTCGGGCCAGACGCAATAACGTGCGTATTATTGGGGTCCCTGAAAAATCGGAAGAACCAGCCGCAAATCTCCTTGTGGAGGACCTCATCCTAAATCATTTCGCCCCCAAAGGCCTGAGCAACTTCTTTGCGGTGGAATGTGCGCACAGAGTGCCGGGTGGGAAGCCGAAGCTGGGCGCCCCTCCGCGTCCTATTATCGCCAGAATTTTTAACTTCAGAGATAGAGACGGTATCCTGCAGGCATCACGGGTGGGCGGCCCCACGAAGTTTGAAAACACTACGGTGAGCTTCTACCCGGATTTCACCCAGTTCGATCAGAAACAAAGGATGGGGTTTCAAGGGGGTGAAGCGACGACTGAGAGACATGGGTATGAAATACGCGATGCTTTTTCCAACTCGGCTGCGTGTAGAATACGAGGATCGGACGTTTTTCTTTGACCGCCCTGAGAGAGTGAGTGACTGGCTTGATACGTTGCCTACGCAGCGTGATCGCTCGAAACATTCTGAAGGAGCTGAAGGTGGGCTGTTGGAACAAGAATGAGCAGTGGTTTCTGGTTTCCGGACATTGTGCATAACTGGCAGCTGTGGTTCGATGACTTTTACACTTGCGTTACTTATGGTGGATACCCAGAGGTGGCGGGGGGAGTGGGACTCTTTCCTCCTCCTGGGTTTCTTTATGTAGACTAGTTTAATGTTAGGGCGACAGGCACACTGCAAGTTGGGGTGGCTTTTGAGTCTAACGCAGGGGTGCAGGGTGGGGTGTTTCGGGTATTTGTTGGGGGATGGGGGGGGGTTTGGGTGTGTTTCATTTTATTTCAAGGCAACGCATTGTTTTACTTCTGGACCTGGGTGTTGTGGTCGCTATGGGGTGGATTCTGCATTTATTTCCGGGATGGGGGGTAGGGGGTTAAAGTTATTGTGTTGGAATGTTAACGGGTTGGGGGACAGGATAAAACATGGGGTAGTGTTGCAGCTACTGAGACGCCTCTCCCCTGATGTAGTGTTACTGCAAGAGACACATCTGATCGGAAACACATGCCATGCTATGAATCGGCGAGGTTATCGTCTTGTTGCACACTCTGGATTCACTACGGGTTCTAGGGGGGTGGGTATCCTAGTTAGGAGCTCCCTCCCCCTGGAGGTAGACGACAATCCTTGACGACAGGGGGCGCTATGCTGCTCTCACTGGTAGATGGGAGGGGAAGACTGTCTCATTGCTTTCCGCATATGTTCCACCTGGTCTGCAGACTACGACCTTTGCTGATTTGGGGAGAGTAGTTCTGGGGCTTCCGGAAGGCATTCTGGTGTTGGGTGGAGATTTCAATTCTGTCGTCTCCGGTAGGGAGGACCGCTACCCCCAGGGACCTTACGAGATCACAGTCTTGGTTGGGTGGCTTTCTGGAGACGCTGGGATTGGTAGATTGTTGGAGGATGCTGCATCCGGGACAGGCGCAATACACCTTCCACTATGGTGCTCACGGTAGTCTCTCTAGACTTGACTATGTCTTGATGCCAGCAGCGCTGGTCTCTTCGGTTAGGGAAGTTAGACACCTGGCTAGGGGTATTTCAGATCACTTCCCACTATGGCTTTTGATGGACACGAAGATGGGGGCCGAGGGTTGAGTGGCCCCGATCAATCCTTGGTATCTCCGTAACCCCAAAACCCGGGCAAAGTTGGTTAAGTCTCTGGATCACTATTTTGCTGAGAATGAGGGGTCTGTGTCCTCTTCTGTTTCGCTGTGGGAGGCTTTCAAGACGGTTATCCGTGGGCAGGCGCTATCGTTAATTGCTGGCGCCAAGAAAAGCAAAAATGAGGCGGTGGTCCACCTCGAGACCGAAATAGCGGAGCTGGAAGGGGATTTGGAGTTGGGTATCACTCATGACAAGATTCATGTCCTCAGTCTCAAACAACTTGAATATAGGGAGTTGGTAACGGACGCTGCTAGAGTTATGAGTAGAGAGCAGCAGGGACGTCTATATGATGTGGGAGACAAGGCTGGGACACTGATTGCTTGGTTAGACAGAAAGGAGAGGGCGAGTCGTGTGGTCACTGTGGTTGATAGAGTGGATGGAGTGCGAGTGACTGATCCTGTTGAGATTGTGGAGTGTTTTGCGGAACATTTTCGAACTGTGTATTCCCCATTGTCCGATAGACCAGAGGAAGACTCACATCTGCTGTTACGAGACATTGCGTTGCCTTGCCTATCGGATTCAGATCGGTATCTGCTGGACGCAGCACTTTCCGTTGACGAGGTGGCAACTGCTATTCGTTCCGTACATTCGGGAAAAGCTATGGGCCCTAATGGTCTAGCTTTACAAGCTGCGTCCTGACAAAATGACGCCGTATCTTCGCTCTATGTTCCTGGAATCGCGAGACAATGGCTCCCTCCCCCGTGAACAGCGACTTGCGACCATTGTGGTGATTCATAAGGAAGGGAAGCCGCGGGACCGCTGCGCATCTTATAGCCCAAGATCCTCGCAAAATTGCTGCCAAACCGCTTGATAAAGGTGATCAGTGACCTGATCCATCCGGATCAGTCCGGTTTCATTCCACATCGTAATACAGCATTGAACTTGAGGCACTTGCATGGCGTTCTTGCGAGAGCAGCGTCACTGCGTGAACCGGCCATCTTGGCTTCCTTGGATGCTACGATGGCCTTTGATACATTGGAATGGCCGTATCTCTGGGCTGCTCTTGCAAAGTTCGATTTTGGTCCTGGTTTCATTGGCTGGGTGAAACTTTTGTATGAGGAACCATTGGCTCAGATTGTGGTTAATGGTCGGGTTTCTAAGTCCTTTGTTCTTGGGAGGGGCACGCGGCAGGGGTGTCTGTTGTCCCCACTTCTTTTTGCCCTCGCCTTGGAACCCCTGGCTGCTTGGCTGCGGTGGAAGCCATCGATGAGGGGTATTCAGTGGACCCCAGACTTTGAGGATCGAATATCACTCTATGCAGACGACATCTTGTTGTATCTCACGTCGCCTCGAAAGTCGTTGATTGTATTGTTTGATGTGCTGAACTCGTTCGGGAGGAACTCCGGCCTTGTGATTAATTGGACCAAGTCCTGTGTCTACGTACTCTCGGGTGACACTCCCTCTTTGCCGCGCGGTTGCCCCGTACAAGTGACGCAGGTGGGATTTAAGTATTTGGGGGTCTTTATTACATTAGACCCCGTGGTCCGTTATAATCGCAATCTGCTTCCTCCGCTCCAACGGTTAAAATCTGACGTTGTGGCCTGGCGCAGACTGCCATTGTCCCCCCTCGGGCGTGCAGCTCTTTTCAAAATGATGTCTTTGCCGCGGTTTTTATACGCGCTTCAGAACACATTTGATGTCATTCCGGCTAGATATTTCCGGGAGGAGGAGGGTTTGCAGAGACGGTTGATATGGGGCGGGCGTTCGCGTATCGCCCTCGCCAAGTTGACGCTTCCCTGGTATGATGGCGGTATTGCACTTCCGGATATCAGGCGATACTATTGGGCCTCCCAGCTGGGAGCGATTAATCATGGAATGTACGGTCCTGCGTTAAATCCTGCGTTTGCGATGGATAAGTGGCTGCTACCAGGTGGAGATTATAACAGGGCGCTTTATTCCAAATATTCTGGAAGGAAACTTTCGGGACCCACTAGGATAGCGGTGCGAGTGTGGCAATGTGCGAATGCGGCAATGGGATGGAGGGATCGACTGACCCGGGCGACTCCGCTCTATGCGTCTGAAAGACTGGGCAGCCTGTGGAAGACGAAAGGTTTTGAGAAGTGGGACATGATCGGTATTTGCAGGGTGAGTGACATCTGGGCCAAAGGTAGGATTAAGACCTTTGAGGAGTTGAAGGTAGAATATGAGCTGAGGGACAAGGAGTTCTTCCGTTATGTACAGATCCGCCACGCGTTGAGTTCGGCTTTTCCTGCAGGTATTGTTATCCCGGAATCAGACCCACTCGAAGATCAGGTACTTGACGGATATGTTCCCGACAGCACTATTTCTTTGATATATAAGAAATTGATTAACGATCGAGTTGACCTGTTGGTGCAACTTAGAGAGGTCTGGACCAGTGACGGTCTAGAGTTGGATGACGAGGACTGGCAGTCGGCGATATCCTCACCAAAGGAGGTCACGATTCCGGCCCGTCTCCGACTCGTACAGCTTAAGATCCTGCATCGGATTTATGTGACCGGCCCTCGCCTGATTTGTATGAGTTATTTTGTTGATGGGTTGTGTAAGCGTGGATGCGGTTTAACTGGTACTTTCCTTCACATCATTTGGGAATGTCCGGAAGTGGTAGCGTTCTGGAGTCGAGTGCATGCTGTGATGGAGGAGGTCACGGGTGTTGCGCTGTTGCCTGAAGCAAGGCATTGTTTGCTGAATGTTTGGGAACAGACTGATTATGATGTGGCCCAGACTCAGTGGGCGACCCTTGGGAATATGGTCGCCAAGAGAGATATCGTGCAGTTGTGGGGTTCCCAGAGACCGCCCACGGTCTTGGCATTGAAGGAGAACATGGACTGGTGTATGTTTAGAGAGAAGACGGTGTATGTGGCGCGCGGCAGACCTAAAAAGTGGGGTAAAATCTGGGGCCAATGGAACTCCTACCGGGGTGATATATGTACATCTCCCCTCGCGGATACTCCGGATGTTCCTCTTTCCCCCTGACCAGACATTCCTAGTGTTGTTTAAGCCTCAATGTTTTATGACTCGGATTGTCACCCTGCCCCCCTTACACTGATGATTTGTATCAAATTGTAATGCACTTTCCTTCCTCTTTGAACGCATATCCAGCTGTATTCTATTGCCTTGTTTGTTTATGTTTTATTGATAATAAAAAGAAGTATAAAAAAACAAGCATTGGCATAGCCAAATAGGTATCGCCTTTGGGAACTTATAAGTGTTTAGCTATGCAGCATAATATTATGGGTAATGTGCCATCAGGGATTAAAGAGCTATACGATTACAGCACAATGGGTCATGCAGTCTGATACAGGAATACATGCTTGCCTCAGGAAATATCTATAGACACATTCCAAGGCTTTTTAATGGTCAGACAGAAAGACAAATCCCTCCATGCATGTGAACAGCACACTATAAAATTATGTGTGTGACTACAAAGTATAATGAAGTAATATATTATAAAATCATGTACCTTCCCTCTTCTGCGCCACGTTGGATCTTTGAAGCAACAGAAAGGCAGTAAAAGTGCTGCCCAAGCTCCAACATGATGCACACAGAAGAGTTATTATATTGTTAGCTTATCATGGGCCAAGAAGCAGCTTTATGGCATCTGCCGTTCATGGTTAAATCGGTAACACAAACAAAATCCAGCTTTGAAGATGGCGCGCTGTGTATGACCCGAGAATTGCAACCATGTTTATAATATATTGTTGAGTGAACGAAGCTAAAAACAATGCTCCCCTTTCAGAAAATATGCATATAATGTAACCACAGTAGGCAGAAGGCGAAGTAAATTAGAAAAGCAGTAAATATTTAACTTACCCCAAAACAAAATTTGAAAATAAGCAAAGTTTTACCTATGCGAAGCTTCAACATATCGAATACCAGTATCTATTTATTCACCCAAAAAACAGACATCAGAAAAAAAAGACTTTCTGTCTAGCCAAGCCACTGTTGTATGGCGTGCGTGGAAAGACTTGACACAAAGACGTATTTCAACTGTGAAGAAGGTGCTTTATATTATTTAAGAGGAAGCATAAATTAGTGTAAAGGATGTTAGGGGAACAAAGAGAAAAAAACGATGCAGTCTCCTAAGTAAATCCCGCAGGTACTGAAAGCAAGTTGAAGTTAAAGTTATTATATATTTATAACGTCAATGCACATTATAGCGATTTATATTTATTTCAAATGTAATTGGGGCTTATGGAGCAAAGTTATTATGTGACCAGTTGAGAATTTTTGCTGTCCACGTACTTTTAAACGTTGTAGAGTTGCTTAATAAACAAAAAAAAATTGTTATGGTTTCCAAAAATATTGCGTTTAATACATTGGTGAATATTTTGGTTCTGTACTTTATGCATTTAAAGTTATTTGCGGTAATATATATTATTTGTAACTGCAGCCACACAACGAGTGGAGAGAGGACAAATAACAACACTGAGTAACAGATAAACTAAGGTACTGGGAGAGGCTTTCCAAAAAGGAAATCAACAAGTGGTGGGAATTGATAACATTACAGAAATATGTGGAGGTTAAAAGAATTCCAAGGGGCTTATGCCTAATGCTAATGCCAAGCCACAAGTGGGGAACTACTACAAGAATGGGGAGAACATTTATTGGAATCATCCATGGGCTTCATTTTAATTCTAATAAAGCATTTAGAAAAAACCTTGAAAGAAATTCGCAGGTAATTAAAAGATCAAGAAGAAGAAATTGACAAAATGAAACTAACAGAAGACATGCAGAAACTCAAAATAAGCATCCTAAAAAACTTGGAAAAACATGAAGACCGAGTGAAGCAACGCAAACAAAACAAATTTCAACAAGACAAAATTGATTTTGAAGAGGGCATGATTTTTACCATTGGAAGGGAATATGAAGCACGCAAAGGAAAAGCCCAATTAGAAACATCAAATAAAGAATTTTCAAGCTATGATTCACTCATGAGCATGGATGCCAGTGAAAATGAAGGTACCCCACAAGTGACATCGGAAATTAGAAAAAAGACCAACTTTTTAAGTGAGATGAGAATGGCATTAGAACAACAAAGCAAAAACAACCATGCTCAAAGAGGGGGTGGCAGAGGCCTTGGAAGAGGAACAAGAGGAAGACCAGAAGAGGGCAGAGAGGCAAGAGAAGAACCACAACTGGACACATGGACCAAAGAGCGCCCGAGACAACCCAGGAAACAGAAATAGAAGCTTCAAAACCTCAAGAACTGAATATCATCAACCTCTCTGACAAAATTTTAACTGAAACCGATAGTGAAGTACTTAAAAATGGCTTAAACTTCTGTCCTACCTCCCACAGAAACATTGCCTAAACCAGTATTGACTTGTACAAATATACAAGAAAGATCAAACTGGCAAAAATATATGCAGAGAAAACATCGATAAAATATAAAGCGAGATCAACACCATCAAGTAGTACGCTTTTAGCTGAAGATGTACAAAGTTTGGAAACCTTAATGACAATGGGGGCAGTTACGTCATCACAAGAAGAAGCAGCATTGACAGTATTACAAGAGGTCATTCCGGCCAATGGGGCAGGGGAAAGTAGATTCAAATCCAAATCAAAATACAACCCAACCTTATCACCAGGAAATAAGATAGATTTGTTTCATGAAGTTTATAATAGAGGAACTTTATAAGATCAGAAACATAAACTCGAAAGACAATCTATCGAAACAGCAAAGAGGAGCCTTAAACAAATTGCAACAAGACCAATCAATTGAAGTAAAAACCGCGGACAAGGGTGGCAAACATCATCATCCTTGACAAAAGAGATTATGTCGTGGAAGCAAGGAGACAGCTGACAGATTTGGAGTGTTATAACGAACTACAAACGGACCCCACCAAAGAACTTCAAGAATATTTAGTCCTGAAATTACAAAATTGGCTTGAAACTGGTTTAATAGATGAGGAAGAACAAACATACCTGAGTCGCAGTCATCCAACCTTAGCAACATACTATTGTCTGCCCAAGATTCATAAAAACAAAGAAGATCCCCCGGGGAGACCAATAGTGTCTGCAAATAATTCCTTACTTGAACCAATTTCCAACTATATTGATCACTTCCTAGCACCACTTGTCAAGGATCTCAGCTCTTACCTCAGAGACACTACAGATCTCTTACAAAAATTGGAGGGTACAACATGGCAGTCCACTTTTAAACTCATCATCATGGATGTGATTCGTTATACACGAATATTGAACATTCCATTGGGACAGAGGCATGCAAATACTTTTTGGGGAAGAGAAATAGCAAATATCAACACAACAACATGCTAAATGAAATGATCTCCCTATGCCTCAATAATAACACCTTTTTATTTAATAAACAACTATACAAACAAATAAAAGGATGTGCCATGGGTTTTTCATTTTCCCCCGATTATGCAAATTTAACCATGGGATGGTTAGTACAAAAAGTGGCATGGGCACCAGAAAATGATGAGTTCCTCGAAAAAATTATTCTATGGCTGCGGTTCATAGACGACCTCCTAATCATCTGGGATGGCACAGAACAAGAATTTTAAAGCTATTTTGTCAAATTAAACAACGATGTGTCAAAATTACAATTCACATATGAAATCAGCAGGACACAGGTGACATTCCTGGATACAAACATCTACGTGAAAAATAATTCCCTACAAACAACATTGCATCGCAAAAAAACATCCACAAATGCGATACTACATGGAGAAAGCTTCCATAATTAATCGTTAAAATGGAGCATTCCATGTGGGGAATTCTTAAGACTACGGAGGAATTGCTTGGATGAAACAGAGTTCGCCAAACATAGCAAAGAAACGAGTATGAGATTCCAGAAACGAAAATACCCCAAGGTGTGTAATAGACAAATACTTACACAGAGCCTCAAACCAACAAAGAGGAGAACTACTCAAGAACAAAGAAAAATCAAAAGAATCAGATGAACCAACGACAATAAGGCTGATAACAATGTACAGTGCAGAAAATAAAAGTCTGTCAAGAATAATAAAAAAACATTGGGGCATCTTACAATTGGATCTAACATTTAAAGAAATAATTGGCGACCACCCTAATATCACATACCGCCGAGCCAGAAACATAGGGGAGAAAATAGTCCACAATCATTTCCAACAAGTCCCAGCCATCACATGGCTGCAAAGAGAAGGCTTCTGGCCGTGCAAACACTGTAAGGTGTGCAAAATCGCAAAGCACAACAAAGAGATCGACAACAGAGAGGGTGTCAAATGGAAAATCACACAACATCTGACATGCAAAAGTAATTTTGTAATTTACATGATTGAATGCCCATGCAAAATGCGATATATAGGAAGCACAATCTTCAAGGTAAAGAAGAGAATTCTCGAACATATTAGGGCTACAATCCACAAGGACTGCACAAATGCCGTAGCAAAACACATGGAAACATACCATGATGGCAAGTGGGAAACACTACAATACTGGGCCCTAGAACAAATACCATTGACAGAGAGAGGTGGAGACCGTAAGAGAGTTCCGAGACAAAAAGAATCAAAGCACATACTCTCATTCAGGACCTTAGACCCGAGGGGTCTTAATCAAAATGAAGAACTTTATGTACATCTCTAAATAAACACTCATGAAGACAAGCACTTTCTCATCACCTAAAGAAAAACTCACTAGAGAGTAAAACTATTGTGGAGAGAAAATGCGAGAAAAAGAGCTGCAAGTCAAACCATTACCAGAAATGGGTTAAAATAATCAAGAACCATAAGAAAGCTCACCAAAGAGCAAGAAAATAAAAGGATTACTGAGGACAAAAATGCATAGACTGCCACTTAAAAATAAAATAATGGACAAATGTTTTTAAATCACAGAGAAACGGACACTTAATAATCACTTTGAAACTTTGAGTAATACGTTTTGTAAGAATAATTAACTACACTAACCACAATGCACTGCAAAACAAACAGGAAGTTACTAAGTGCTCATTGAAATGAAAGATGCCTTTTCTTTGTGTTAAACACCCCGTGATCATGCCTTATGTGAAGGCGAAACGCGTTGGGCATGGCGAGACCTTGACAATAAAGCTGCCGTAATTCCTGCTTACAAGTGAGCGCGTTTCATAATTTTTTGCCGCGAGGCAGATTCCAAGACTTCGTTTGTTACCGGCGTGGCCCTGCCGGTTGAAACGCACCACCTCATCAAACAGCACCGGGGTCTGAATCCTGGGCTACATTGTGGCAAAAATATATATTTCCTCCTCTTTGGCTCACATAACGTTGAACCCATGGCGCTTCTAATACCGGTGCATACTTCTCGGCAGAGTCACGCCATAAATTATTACCACACAATCCTTTTCAGGGGAAAGATGAAGTCGCACTCACAAAAGGTGATTTGCCAAGCATTTATTTACCAAATTTCTCCAGGTTGAAATGCCAACCGACGCGTTACGTTCGCGCAGAGATATACATATACACATGCATTTGGTAAATTACAGTCTATGCCTAGACACAAACTTTATCACCCCTGCCTCGTCACAGCAGGCCTACCTCCATCCTTTAGCGCCTCTACACAGTAAAGTGCTTTCAAAAGAGCCAAAAGCCTTTGGGTCATTAACAGCTTCACAACAACTTACAGATACAGTCCTGCATGTTGAGACAGACTGTTTTTTGTGAGAGATATGAAGCGCCTCATAAGTGCTGTCAAACAGGGTCAAACGAAAAATATAAACAACTGTCTAAGGATTGACAATGGTGCTTGAGATGGGCCGATAATGTGGGGCAGGCTTGATAGGTGTTAGCTACTTGGTGTGGAAAGAAGTACGTTTGAAAGAGCAGTAATGTGAAGAAGACAGTTCACTTAATTTGATAAGCCGGAAAGGCTGGTGCCAAGTTCCACACTTGCGATGGAATTGGTGCTTGTGCATAGCAGAGAATACTAGCAAACTGTTTAAATAAATAACATATACACATTTTGCTACATAGTTGTAAAGTTCCTCACTTGTGTAAAATTGAATGAGCAATTTATGAACCGAGTTTACTTTTAGTGTGCTCTTCCCGTGCTAACACCCCTCCCCCAAAAAATCAGATACATGGCCCTACGCTGAACCCGGGGAACTTAGTTAAATGTACAAAGTGCTCTTCACGTGGGAAAGTCCCTAAAGTAAATGTAGAGACATACTGATATTCAAATTGAAAAGACGGTATGGTTTGTACAAATATCGTTAGGCCAGCGATGTAATCAGTTGTTATGTTTTTTTTTAGATGCAGTTTGGGAATTGTACTTTAAAAGTGAAGCCCCTTTGTTCCCTCAGTGCTAAACAAACCCCGATTTTTTCTGCTGCTGAATAAACACACAGCACACAGGGGAGTAGAGATAACAAGCAATGGCATAGCCAATAGGTCCCGCCTTTGGGACCTTATAACTGTTTCGCCATGCAACAGTTAATGTTGTTGCACCAAGGATATTATCCTGGATAACTAAACACTTATAAGGCCCCAAAGGCGAGACCTATTGGCTATGCCAATGCTTGTTGGTATTGGTCGTTGCAGGTGGTGGGCACTGGAAGTCATTTTTTGAGACGTTGACAATTTTTTTATCATCAGACTTTTCTCAGAAAAAGTCTGAGAAAAACAAAAAAGACACCTAGAGGAAAGGAAATATTGGACATTGTGACACTGGGAGAAAGATGGAATGGAAAGTAACCCGAGTGAGATAAAAGAGACCGGAAGTGCAAGGTGGTGGAAGACAGAAGCATGAGGTGGAATCAAGACAAGGCAGCCTTACAACAGCCACGTCATAAAATGGTGTCGTAAGAAGGCCGTACAAAAATGTGGCCCCCTGCACTAATTTTTAATTTTTTTTTTTTACAAATTAAGCACTCTCGACATGTCACCAGTGCCTTTCTGTAGTGTGATCTTCCCACAACACAAACATCTGCCCTCCAAGTTCAGCAGTTGATTTTGGAAGGAACAGTTAAATACTAACAGTAATGGAATTAGACTTTGCCAAAGATGACGTAAATTGTTTACATCCTAGAAAAAGTGTAATGAAAAAGCTGAGGGCCAATGTGAGCAATTAATAAGTGCTAGTTAAATCCTAAAAAAAGGGGCTTGTTTTATGTTAAGAGCAAACGAGTCATAGATCAGACGGCTCTTTGTCGCTTCTATGCAGCCAATCGCTGGTGAAGGTAGATTGGTACTCTGTCCACACCCTTGGGACTGAGAGACAGATGCCAACAGACATAAAATATGTTCGGCAGCCGTTGAAGCGTCTCCAGGCAGCTCTCGGGTTCAACCCAGAGGCAAGAAGCGCTGCATGTTCATGGAAGAACCCGCCGCTGGGACCACTCACAAGGCTCTCTTGCACATAGCTGCCAACTGGCCCAATGTCAAAAGACACCTTCCTCCTGTACTGGATTATTTAGCCAACAGTACTTTGCATGCTGGGATGTGCAAGTCCATATAATGGGAGAAATCTGGTAAGAATGCAAAACGGTGGTGCAGCAAAGACTGAACGTGTTCACGAGAATTGAGGCGAGGACTGCAGCTACGTTTATCTTCTGCTGGGAGCCCCTTAAACGCTAATGCATTCACTACGCCTTTGCCTCTGCTTGGGCCAATGCCACGCCCCTGCCACTGGTTTCCACTCCAATTGAGCAGTCAACACCAGGCGGTGAAGCACAAAAGAATGCGAGCTCGGGCCACGGCTAGTCCGGCGCACAAGAAGCGCGAGGCCCGGGGGCGCATTAAGGTGTCCTTTATTATTATTCAGAGCTGCGTAAAAATGTGTTCCATAAACAAGGAGGCGGAGGGAGTGCCGAACCTTGCAAGGGAAGAATGCGTGCTGGAGCAATCTGGGGAGGCGAGCTCCCTTTCTGGACCACAAAAGTGGGCTAGAAAAGGAGTCTATCTCCAGGCACAGCAAGCCCTCCGCAAGTAAACAGAGAACACAGTGAGGGCGCGCCGACCATAAGCACTATCCGAGTGAGCCGCAGGAGAGCGAGGGCGCATTCAGTAGGCAGCACCCACCTTTACCCTGGGGTGGTAGAAGCTTTCAGGGAGAGCAACCTACCACAATAGCACTGTGTTTGACGTTATATTCTTCAAACAAATCGGTAGTCTCTCGCCTAAATCAGGAGTAATGTCCCGTATATGCTGAGACCAGAGAGACACAGTCCAGTCCAGAAAAACCCCACAGACAACGGAAGACCGATAGGAAAGAGATAAATATACAGGGAGACAGAGAGCATATGGCACGAAACAGACCTGAAACCAAACAGCGACAGCCCAAAAGCAAGGCCGGTGAGAGACCCGAAAAAGATCAGTGAGTGAGACATAACAGACCAGTGAGAGAGCATAGAAAAATATGTTGCCAGAGAGTGACAGCAGAGTGTGAGCAGAGAGACAGGTGCCACGCACAAGGTATGAGTGACAGGAGGAAGAGACCGATGGCGATAAAGGCTAGAGTCAGATCTGAGGGGAAACCAAGAGAGGCTCTCTCGAATGGCATACCAGCGTGAGTGGAGAGAAAGTTAAACCAGAGAAAGAGACCCGGGAAAGGAAGGAACTGGACAGAGAGCAAAAAGAAACCCCAAATATTTCCTTAAGAAGGCTAATCTGTAGCTTATCACAGAGAAAAGGATCACTGAGGTTGAAAGATTGCGCCAATTACCTGGAGGCATTTGTGATTAAAAACGAGCGGCGCACGCAGTTGCAGAGGAGCGGGTGACAACACTGCAGGAGAGTGAGGGAGGTGGAGGAGGGTAAGCTGTTTTCAAGCACTCGTGTTTGCGGGAGCCAGGTGCGGCACATGCGGCCATGCTAATTGAAAACAGATGGTCGGCGCGCCGCTGTTTGCTCCCGCAAGGTGGATGCCACCACAAGCATGAGTGTGCTTGAAAAGGAGCGGACCGATTTCTAAAGGTCATCTCCTAGAGCAGCGCATGGTGCTGCCTTGGCAAGACCTAAAAAGGGGGAGGTGGTGTAGAGGCCTCGGAGCATGTAGGTACGGGCTAAAAGAAAGGGAGGGTGGGCACAGGGAGAGGGGAGGAAACATACAAGGGAAGCCTAAACTTTCCTGTGGTTGGTTAATTAAATTGTTTAAAAACCACAGAATGCATTATCTATTATTACCAACAAGTAGCATACTGCACAAAGAATTCACACCTGCAGTCAGGCGTTTCTGTTGTAACAGTGCCCGACAGTGACAATGTACTGTTACAAAACTGTGACAAAAAAGAAAAAACCAGAGGAGGTCGGAGGGTGGTGGGAGGCCGGAGGCAGCGACGGTGAAAGCAACCAGGGAAACGTTCCGTTTGTGTGGGCGGCTGGTGGAAGCGCAGACGGTTAGGCAGCCATATCGCAAGAGGAAGCAGCAGCTAGAGGGTTAACAGAGTAAAAAAAAAAAGAATATCCCAAGGAATGAGGTACTAACAACGTTTTTTATTCACCAATTACAAAAAATCAATCTCTTTGGAAAGCGCAGTTCTTTTGTTCCTAGCATGCTGAACAATAAGTGTTTTGTCTTTTATAATTCAAATTCCGATACTTGCTTCTGTTTGCTTGGCCATCATTTAGCTGCGTCACAAGTTTAGATTGAATATACAGACTTAATTTCTGAGCTAACTCTTCACTTAACATGAAAAAGTCTGGCAGGGTAGATCTTGCATTGAGAGCTCAGCCTCTCTCACTCGCTTCCACTAGCGCCGCCGGTTCCTAATATAATGGTTGCCTCAGCAAGTTTGAGAGTAAACTTGTGCTGTGGAGTGAGACCTCACTAGAGGCAGCTGTAAAGACTTATTGATGCATGAGCTTCAATGCCTTCTCCATTGCACCTAGAACACGCATATACTTTTATGCAGTCTTTTGTGAAGTACAAGCAAGCTCGGTTTCTGGCCCTCACAGAGTTTGGTGCCTCCACGAACCAATACACTAATGGGGGGAGGGGTGTGGTGCTCCTGGAGGGGCAGGGACACGCTGGGAGCTAAGCAGGTTGGAGAAGAAAGACAGCGTCTCTCGCTCACCTCTAGATGCTGGAGAGGCCAGGACTTCTCTGGCGGAATGTCTATATTTGAACTGCTCGGAGCAAACAGTTTATTACAGGCAGGCATGGAGGAATCTCTTAAACTGGTGGACCTCAAACTGAAACAAATCCATAATTTCCGCCCACTAGTACTGTGTCCCGCCTAATTGTTAACTTCCCTTCATGCGGACGCCCGAACCACAGCCCTTGGTGCATCACGGGCGGGAGAAGAACCGTACAGGCAAGCACAGCTGCAGCGCTTTAAACATTTTTTTTTTAACAAACAACCAGCAGACCTCCTTTCAGGCAGCAAGAGAGGAAGCAACAGAGAGCATGTATATTCCGATGGTGCTATGCGCCCGAGCTTCTGCCCTTGGTGCATCACGGGCGAGAGAAGAACTATGTGTACAAGCGCAGCCGCACCGCTTTAAACAAGAAGACCGTGAGTGGTGCGCGTGCATTGCAAAGAATGTAAGGAATGCAGCTGCCACCCTGCACGCCGCTGCTCGCTCTCGCAAGCAAAATGCTGTGGGAGTGAACATTTGCAGCCTCCCATTTCAGATTGACACAGCCAACAGCAAACCTAATGCGTCGGGTGAGTCAGACCCCCACAGAAAAGTTTAGAGTGATTACATGAAGCCTCCCATAGAGCAGCGTTTGCGCACTGCGCTAGGCTCGACCTAAAAAGCAGTACTATATGAAAAATATGAAAAAGGAAAAGTAACTCACCTGTAATCCTAGTTCTCTTCCAGAGGAGTACTCATCAAAGTCATAAGCACTGAATAGTCCCGCCCACATGTGGGGAACCAGGAGCACTTTAAAAAGTATACATATATGTATAACAAAAATATGTACCATATCTCACATGTATGTCTGCAGCCTAAAGACGGCTAACAATGGCCGGCTTTCATTGAATTTTCATGTTAAACAGATATCAATTACAAAGAAATTAGTCACTATTAAAAAAAGTGATCATAGGAAATATTTCATAAACTTTTTTTTTTGTTTAAGGAAAAAGAAATAGAATATGAGACATTGTTAGCTGATAGGCTGCAATGGAAAGCATAGTAGAGTAAACTGCAACTATGCCTTCAAGAACTTCCTGTATCCCATCATCTTCCCATATGACAGGCCATGTCATTTTTAGGGAAATAAGGAATACTGGGAGAAGGCGTGGGATGCAATTCTCAGACTTTCGCGCAGCTTAGCGTGACAGCCCGCAGCCGGGTACACCAATGAATGTTGGCGGACCGGAGAGTGCAGATGACACATAGTACAGGAAACGTAGGGTAGGGTTCAGCACAGCGTCCCCACCACTCTACACAGGCTCATGAATGTCTTCTCTGTCTTCCCTCCCATGTATATACTTAGCCCCCACATAACAAAAGGTTACACCATCTGAACCATAACTATTACAAATTGAATGGAATGGGAGACTGGGTTACACAATGCACAGACGAAAAAGTATGCTGGGTCAGGCGTGCGGGGGTGGGGGGCGTTGAAGTGGCACACAGGGAAATGTATAATTCTAATGTAAATGTTCTAGGTGTAGGGTACAACGTTCCATGTTAGGTCTGTTGTTATGTAAGCAATATGTAAGTTACCACAGTATGCTATGATGCAAGACCGGTAATTGGCACAAGCAGACTATCACAAATGTAACGGTCTAAAGTGTCAAATGACAATCAGTGATCTATCTCTGTAAAGCTAGGATCTGAACAATATTAATGATATTGATCAAAAAGACATTGCACTGTCAACTATAATTTGTTGAAAAACAATAAGGAATCCTGGGTGAAGCAATTGTTGAGAGCTGTAACAGTTCTTGTCCGTGGAGGTGGGAGGGTTACTTATGACTTTAATGAGGATTTCCTTGGAAGAGAACTTGGATTACAGGCGAGTAGCATTTCCTTCCCTTCCAGGGTATCCTGACCTTCAAACCGACCTCCAAACTTGTACAGGAAATCCTGTCTGCACAGCAATCTCTTGTGTGATCGCTCTGTTAGGTGAAGCAGGTATGTGAACCATCACTAATAAGGGCAATTCCGGTGCAATCATTATCATTCTGGTTTTAGAACGCTAACATTTGGCCAAAACTGTTGAAATGAGGGAAGTTGATAGAAATGCATAAATACAATTCTTCGCTCGCCTCTTCATCCCTTGTTGGTAATATCTGGAGGCATAGTCTTGGCATTTTTTGTATGTCGACAAACAATAAAGTTTGAGGATATCAACATTTTGGGAAATTTCTTCTTCAACTCCATTTAGAATCCAGCCATGGTTTTCTTGGAAGATTCGACTGAGTGTGTCAGCTTCCATGTTTTGAGCACCTGGGAGATGGACAGCTGTAATTGTCAAAGTTCCTTCCAATAAGCCATTTCCATAGGACTTGCGGCTCTAGGTACATAGGGCTCAAATGTGTTCCTCCCTTCTTGTTCAGGTAGCACATTGATGTTGTATTGTGCACCAGGGTCGGATTGGGATCACAGTTTGGCCCGGCACTGACGAAAAAAGTGGCCCACATTCATGAGGCGTGGCCCATATTTAAGGGGTGTGGCCCACATTCAAGGGGCGTGCCCATTCATGAAAAACCATTTGCAGAGACAAGGAATGAAAGTGGGAGGACACTGTTCTTGCGCAGGACACAGGGCCAAGTTGACAATGGCCTACATGCTGAGCAACTAAAAAAAACAGCAAGGCCCCTTTCTGTCACAAAATTATTCGAGCCCTCCAGCGCAGGAGCCCTTGAAAAGCAGGAAAGCCCCTGCTATTACTAACCCACTTAGCCCTCCCCAGACCTTCAGCTCAGGAGCACATGAATAGAGGTAAGGCCCCTACAATTAGTAAATTAATCAGCCCTCCAGGCCTCAGGGCAATGTCCTGTCAGGGTAGCACAAACCACAGCTGCTGTGTCATCCAAGGTAGCCAGGAGGAGGAGGCTGAGCTGAAGATGGTGAGTTCCAAACATCACCTGGCCCCCACAGCGAGACCCATTCTTCCTCGCTCACTATGCCCTGAATGTGAAGGGCTGTGGGCGAGGTGTTAAGACTAACACTGTTTCTGGGCTGCGTGGGCCCCAGGGGGACCGAGGTGAAAATGGCTCATAGACTGAGCAACACCTGGCCCCCAGGGATGCCGATGCTTGCAAACAATCACCCCTCCCCAGCCCAGCCTCAGCGTGATTGCTTGGCATGGCAGGGGGGTCAAGGAGAGGCCACAGCTGATAATCGCTGTAGGGCCGGACAGAGAGGCTGCTTTCATTTCTCTGTCGCTGTCTCAGTGCCCTCTGTGGGCCGTTTTTTTTCCTCTCCTTTCCTAGTCCACTCTCTGTGGACTGGGAAAGGGGAGAAAAAACCGGCCCACAGAGGGCACTGAGACACCGGCCCTTCGGCCAATGCCCGAATGCCCGCCTTGCCAATCCGCCCCGGTTGTCCACCTGAATAAGCAGAGAAGTTTTTTTGATTGCCAGAAGAAAATATTTTAAAGCTAGATGAACTGCTCTCAACTCAAGTAGAGGAATGTGGTAGGCCTTCTCTTTGTGTGACCATAGTTCCTGGTCCCGTAAAATGGCCCATGTGTGCTCCCCATCCTTGTAGGGATGAATCTGTGACTAGAGTCTGAGCTGGGAGCTCCTGAGGGAACGAGAATCCTTTCATTACATTTTTCGATTTGGTCCACTACAGGAGTGATTGGATGGCTGATTGTGATAGAGTCCATTTTTTCTCACAACTGTTCAATAACTGGATCCACTGGTCCTCCAATAATTGCAGTACATGTCTCATTTGAAGGAAGGATATTTCACAATCTGTGAAGGCATTTTTAAACAGAAAAAAATTATAATTTTCAGTCAGAAAAGGGTGTCAAACTCCCCTAAATGACAAGCGATGCAGAGTGAAAACTATAAATATAAGGTTTGTAAAGAATTTTACCAAAAAGATAGAGCTTGGTGCCCAGAGATCCTGTTTCAGGAGCCAGAAAAATGAATTGACCCAACTGATACCTGTGAGGCATAATGAGATACAGGGAATACTGAGAGGTTCTTAAAGGCACAGTGCCAGTTTTCTCTACTATGCTTTGTATTGCAGCCTATTAGTCAACATGTCTCATATTCTCTTTCTTTTTCATTTTTTGAAAAAAGGTTTGTGAAAGCTTTTCTCTGGTCACTTTTCTATGACTAATGAGAATCCCTTGGAAGAGCACTATATAATTTCGAATTCTGTACGACTCAATGCACCTATATTGGAAAGTCAGACCTCTATTGTTTTTCTGATTGTTGGTAGAATACGCTCAACATGACATTAGACAGATTTTTTGCAATTTTTCAAATTCCAAAATATAGCAATTCCCGCCCGTCTCCATCATGGAGAAACTTCCCTGCATTGGGCATCCCTGCCAAAGCAGAATGCCCAACGTTGTTCTGCTTGATCTCCTGAGCGTGGGGATAACAAACAACTACGTTTTATATGGGTTTAGGGTCCCCAAAAGCAAAGAAAACTGATGCAGTGTGTTTTGGAAATTACCTGCAAGCAAAACTTCGGCTATGCCTACCCTTTTAAATAAAAAAAATAGCAGTAGTATTGCCGTCAAGCTATATGCTAACACACCATCACAAACATATGTTGTTATCCCTTATACATCCTGATGTTTCTTTTGCTGGGTGCCAGACCGTCCTCACATTGATTGGCTGGAAGGCTGATCACAATGAATGGGACCTTGGTCTTATTTTTTAGCAATTTTCTTTTCCTAAACATGGTAATTGCTTCTAGTCTTCATCACGAACAAGGTTAGACCCCCAGGTGTGGTCCTCCGGGTGTCCTTAGAGTGGGGTACCAGGCAAGTGTGGGTTTTCTATAAGTTTGGCCTTCCCACAGGCAATAAAATAGGTGTAGTACATTTGGAGAATTTAGAAAACAACTGAAAGAAAAATATCAATTTAGGCTACCTGTCTTTTGGTCGTAGGTATCACTCCTGGGATGCTGGGAAACCTACCACAAGCATATTTTTTCAACATCTACACATCATAAGGTTATTCTCTCCAGGAAAATGGCACTGCTTCTCACCTTGAACACTTCACAAACAGAATGTAAACAAGCATTTGCAATGCAATAGGTCTCGCATTATTTAAGTTTGAGCTATTATTATTGTAAATGGCAATGTTTTTTGCTTTATGCTATAGTTTTCTTATGTACATAAAAAGCTACATATAAAGTATTTGTTGTTAAAATTATTTATGCAGTATTTAAATTTGTTTGCATAAAAGATTACAAGAATATCTTAGCAAAAAAGTTAAACTTTTTAATGGTAATTGACTAAATGTCCATTTGTACATTTTAATTTCAAATAGGTAAGTGTAAACATCACAAATATATTGTGCAAACAGTGCAAAATATTTTAGCCCTAAATATTTTTGTTTTACGAGGTAGTTTGTAAGAAAATGATTGTAAAAGGCAAACACTGTAATTAAAATGTAACATATAACAGTACAGTTATGGCTAGTAAACATACATTAGTAGTATAGTATAATTGTAAACAAGATGTAAATAAGACTACAGAAATTAGCATGAATTATCACTTTAACATCAACTTTACAAACATTTTGAAAACACGATCACAGCTGGTAATCATGCATTGGCTTGTTATTACAAGCATTTCATTTTAATAAATATTTCTGATTCCCAAAAACAAATATGACAGTCTCTCAAAATAATGGCTTTTCAGTTTTAGTTGTATTTTTGATCTCCATGTCATCAAGTACTCATGAATATTACTGCCCCATGGACAGAGTCTGGCTTTACATGTCTACATATCAACATCCAATTCCATGAACACCCATCGCATGCCAGGGATGACCATCACCGCTGGTGAAGAGAAGCACAATTGGGTCAAGAATGCCCACAATACGTTGTGGTCCCATTATACCAGGGATGGGCTCAATAATGCCAAAGATGCCAACATCATGCCAAGCATTGCTAGACTAAAAGTGGGAATAATTCTAACAGGGACACCACCAATAAATTAAGAAGGAACACCATTACGCTAAGGCAAGCATTACCGCCTTCGGGTAAAGTCCGCGCTATATAAAAATGCATAAATACATGAATAAAGAAATACCGCCTTCGGGTAAAGTCCGCGCTATATAAAAATGCATAAATACATAAAAAAATAAATACCGCCTTCGGGTAAAGTCTGCGCTATATAAAAATGCATAATTAAATAAATAAATACATACCGCAAAACATCCTCGTTACTCTGCCGGCCTGCGACCAGGAAGTCAGGCAGGCCGGCGCGACACCCGGAAACAGGAAGTAGGAGGGCGGGAGCCTACCCCGCCTCCCACGGAAGAGCCGCGATTGGAGCCGTGTTGGGAGCAGGGAGCACCGGAGCAGGCAGGAGCCTACCCTGCGCCCCGGTGCCGAAGGAGGGAAGAAGAGTCCTGCTGCCGGGCCTTGCAGCTGAGGAGAGGAAGCCGGTGAGTGCGTTGCTGAGCGGCGGGCGGGCGGAGGGAGAGGAGCATGTAGGCGCGGGGGGGAGGCGGCCTGTGTATGTGTGTGTATGTGTGTGCGTGCGTGTGTGTATGTGTCTTGGAGTGCGTGTGTGTGACTGTGAGGGAGGGGGTGTGTGTGTGAGCGAGTGTCTGTCTGCGACGTGTGTGTGTGTGTGTGTGTGTGTCTGTGTGTGTGCATGCATGCATGCGCGGTAGGCTGGGAGGGCGGCGCATGCGCAGTAGGCTGGGAGGGCGGCGCAGGACGGAACGTGCGCGTTCGCGCAGCCAAATCCGACTGCTAAAAATCGTGCCAGTTTTGTGTCCCTCATTCCCCGGCATCAGACAGCTATAGAGTCTCTGTCCCTGTTCCAGGGCGAGACCTAAAAATGACATGCCATAACTATCAAGACCTCATTTCTTCAGCTCTCACTGGAGTAGGTGGCAGATTAACAAATCCAACGTTCATATCTAAAGTACTTTAAGGCTCCAGTCTCAATGAAGGGGTGGTCCTCCATTTATTCATCTTTAATCCTGCCTCTCCTACTTAGAGAGAATTGCATTCTCATGCCTGGAGAGAATTGCATTAGGAAAACGGCCAGATTTTCGTGACCCTTTAACAGCCTGTGTGGTGTGGGCCAATTTCCAGGCAGGGCCAACCAAGATGACTTTCTGACTTCATAGAGTTCTGGCAAAAAAAAAATAACTGGATCTCTAAGAGGAAGGAATGGCACATTAGTCCAGGAGCTTTACCCAACCGCAGCCTTTTATGAAAGAGTGACTGCATGACATCTCCTGGGCTGCAACCTGTAAGAACAGACACACATTTACCAAGCACTACTGCCTGTACACAAATGCAGCAGTAGACTCTTCGTACAAGCAGTTCTGCACAACAAATACGGTTCGTTTATGGTAAAATTAAATTCGGGGAGTCTACAAAAACTGTATCCCTAATGGCTTATTTATGGCAGTAGGAAAACATTGGTCGTCATTTTCTGCTATGATCCACGGAGTGGGAAAAAGGTATGAACTACCATGCTAACTTCTGTGTCTCAAAAAAAAAAAAAAAAAACAGACCCCCGAATAGCCACTACAACTTTTAGGCAATCTAAAAATCCTACTTCATTATTGATCCTTACCCCCCAGATGAAAAGGGACATCAGCTAGGTGAACTAGGGAAGACAAGAAGAACAGAAGGAGCATAGTTTGTTAAGGCTGCACAATGTGCGACAATATCTCACCTTTCAGGCTGAGGAATAGCGACTGGATGAAAAGGCAAACTCGGTGAAGGAACAATAGGTTTCAACCAGGGTAACTGATATGGAGATCTCAGTTTTAAGCTTCTGTCAGTTAGTCAACGCTGCTTTCATGACTCGACTTGGATCGCTTAGTAGCACTCTGTTCCTTTCTGAAGAACAGGCACAAGCCCTTCACATGCACTATAATAGGTTCATGTTGTCTGATGTGTTACAGAATATTAGATTAACACAAAATGGGGATGTTATTTAGCCTTTTTGTAAATCTAAAGAGGTTATCCTCTTTGGGGCTCAAGAGGTAGGCCAACTTGCCTCTTTGATATCTGTATTACCAGCAGCAAACAGTACAATAAACTGTGCACAATCAGGTATTCATCAGTACATATTACACCCCAAGCAGCCAAATGCATGTCCAGGTTCTACAGGAAGGAATCCAGCCATTCTAGTCTTAATAAACTACTACATGCACAACTCTGCCTTCATTCCTACCCCAACGCTTTCCACTCTAGTAGGGGCAGGATGTATAACTATTTGAAGAACTTCAGGCAACCGTGGAAAAAGAAATGCTTCAGATAGTCCTCAAATAGATGTAGAAATGGTTGCAAAGGCCCAAATAGGAAAAGAGTTCTAATAAATCTATTCTGTTGTAAAGAAAAGGTCAACGTGATGGAGGCCAATGTTGTACATTTGAAAAGTACTTTGGAATCATCTGTAAAGCCGTGACTGGAGCCAATGCCACTCACTATTCACCAAGAAGCATTCTCCTGATGTGGAAATGAGGAACGATGAGCCTGTTCCACTTCCTTTACTTCTATAGAATGTTAACTTTAGCATGTGAATCTCTGGTAGGTCCAGGGCTGCAGAACGAAAAGTATCTTACCTGTAACAACAATTATCCAAACCTTGGCGTCTTTCATAGATTCACATGCAACTCTTCCTTATACTATTTTCTTGGATTCTTCACATTGGTTTCATTCCTTTCACTCTTGTGCTTTCAAAATCTGAGGCATGGTAGCCTTTTAGAGGAGGAGGGTTTGGAGAGAGTGGAAGAGGTTAGAAGATTTCATAACAATGAGTATATTTGCCTAGAGTGTGGGCCAACATATTGGGTGGATGTGCTAAAAGTAATATAGCAGTGTTGTATATATTGCTGATATTTGTGGTCGACTGGAAATTTCAAGAATGATGAATGAGAACATTAATCATTGCGTTGCCTTACTGAGGTGTATATATATATATATATATACATATATTCTCTGAAAGGTTGTACACAGGATACCACCTGGAAAGGAAGGCCCCTTGAAAGTTTCTGTGGCATTGCCTAATGCAACTATGCCAGCTAGTTACAGTCACCTCATCCTCCAGTGATCCCTTGGACTCCTTATTACTAAAGGCCCAACTCTTGCTGGATGTGTTGCATTCAATTTATGCTGTGTGGAATTAGAGAAAAACAGAAAGAAATGAGTCAAGAAGTGATCAGCACTGCCTGACTGGAATTGAAGAGAGGGCAGCTATTTGACACTCAATCCAGTAATGGGAACTGCTTTCCTTGGGAAGTGTTCAGGCATGCTCAGAGGTAGGTTACGGCTACGGCAGAGAGGATTTTGCCTCATTCAGATGGAGTCCCAAGCAGCGAAAGAGTGTAAGGCAGGAATTTGGAATCTTCTTCCTCACTGTTGACCCTTTTATGAGCAAGCTGTCTAAATATATGGAAGCACACGACGGCCTTTCTTTGGAAGATGTCACCACTAGCACCAGACGGTTGGTAAAGTCTTTCAGGCCCCCTTGAGGCCCAGTGGAAGGGTTTTGAATTGGTACTGCTGCCCAGCCAAAGAAAATCTCAGATATGACCTGTGGTTCTGATGGCTATAGATGTGAAATTAAGCATCCTGAAGGTCCAAAGACATCAGGAATTCTCCTTCTTGGAGTAAGGAGAGGGCATCTTGCAGCATGACCATTTTGAAGGACTGCATAATTAGGACCTTGTTCAAATCCCGAAGATCTAAGATGGGTTCTCAAGCCTCCTGCCATTTACTTGACCAGGAAGACCTGGAGTAAAAGCTCCAGATTGTCTAGATTTTCAATACCTAATTTATTAAATCCTTGAGAAGGAGGTTGAGAAATAAGTGCTGAATGAACGATCTGGAGCTTAGGGTTGTTCTCAAATTCCAAGATAAAATCAGAATTTTCCCCCATACTGCATGGAAAGGGGTGTTGGCTGGTATTGCAGGTGTGAGGTCCGCATGTGCATATCCTTCTTTTATGTGTGTGTAAAGTTCCTATTTGGTTTTTTTGTCCGCATTGCTGTAGTTTTGTTTGAGCCCTTGAGGATAGATCGTCTAAATGACACCTAGCCTCATACGGATTGCTCTTGTAACACCCTTGTGGCAGCTCTGGCTCATATTCCAGAATGCAATGGACTACATTATTTCGGACTGTATGCAGTCTGGGACTACTCAGATTGAAGTAAATTCTTAAACATCCTCTTCTTCTTCCACTGTATTTAAAACGCGAGTACATAGATTGTCAGTCACTTTGACTGAAGAAGAGTGTAGGGCAAAGCTAAGGGGCACTCCCAGCAACGGCATGCTGATAATATCTCCAAAATAGAAACTAATTATTGCGAATAGTGTCAAAGATAGTAGAGATTCCAGTGGTGGAATTATTATTAACAAGTTGAGTATTTAGGCAACTACTTGATAATGTGGAGTAGAAGCCCATCTATGGAGAAGTGGCCAGAGACAGTCAGCAAAGAGGTAGACAATGAAGACAAGGAGTCAGACAACAAGGTACACGTTGATGACACATTCAGTGATGAGACTGTTGAAGACAGAGTTGTGTCAAAGATGGCTTGTCAGCTGAAAAACTTTACAAACTACTTTCTAAGAAGGTTGTGGCAGGAATGGTGTCAGAACATCTGCCAAAGACAATTTTCTTACCATTTACATAGTGGATGATGGTAGGCATAGGTAGCTGCATCAAGAGGTAAAATACTTTTTTTAAAGAGAGATTAATTTTACTGGTGCTTTCTTGGTTAAGCACGAGACATCTCAAGTGTTTCTTTTTCTGCTCCATTTTAGCTGAAGATGCTGGAGGGACCCTTCTCGCAGAATCCTCCCCTGAGGTATGGAGGGAGCATGCCAGTATTTCGCTTTCCTCTTGAAGAAATAAAGCCAGGTGCTCGTCTTTGTTACACAGAGTTTCGGAAAAGAAGAAGTTTCAATTTTTACATATGAATGGTCAATGCTTAAGATCAATGAAACAAAGGCACTTAAGGTGAAGGTAATCTACAAACAGTTTCCTAAAGCCAACTATCTGAGCAGACTTTATAGGAAGATTTATTTGCCTTATGGGGAGAGGCTGGCCTTCTGGACAGTGTCTCAACTGGCCCAGAAGTAAAAAATATCCCACAAACTCACTCACTTTGATTTGGCAGATGGAGCTGCCCAGGGATGGAAGGAGACTAAAAACTAGTAATCCTAAAGTTCTGAGTTAAGTGAGTAGATGGAACAGAGCTCAGTACTGGGACTTCCGCACACTCAACATGCTGTAGAAAATCAGAGACATCTGGGCCTGTCAGTGCAATCACCTCCTTGGATTGAAGTGCTTTTAAATTAGGTGAATGCACTGCTAAACAAACATGGTTCTTGGGCCTATGGCCCTTTGAACAATGTTTTTTGCTGTTTTACACTACCAGAGAGTGTCCGCCTGACGGCAGGGAATAATGCAAGCATGTCAATCTATTAAACATTCAATGTTGGAGAATCTGATGAAGATCTATTATAAATAAGAACAGCTTTTCTGAAAATGATTAGATGTTTGTATAAATATTTTTTTGCTTGCGAACGTTTAAGCTGAAAATGGCTACGCATAAGCAAAGATCTACAAAAACTTCATTTATATGATGTGAGCATGAAAATCTAATATTTTGTGGCCTCTGGGGGAAGTGGAGTTTAGAGCACTTCTATCTCACTAGCTGAACTTTGTACCAACTTAATAAAATGGATACTGGCTGTATGGCTGAGTGAACAGAATGCTTGCTGTTGACATTTTAAGGTTTCTGAATGTCATGAGTTTCAATTCTAGAAAGGCAGATTCAACCTTCCATCCTTCCAAGATGGGTACATTGTGTGCCATATATCGGGTAATGGTAATATCTGTTGTTAACAGCATGTAGAAACAGTGGAAGTGCAGTAAGTAGCATTATATAATAATTATATAATAAACTCTATTTATTGTTTTTTATAACAACAGCAATAGTAGTAAAAAGAATATCATCAGAACAGGCTAATAATTATACTGCAAGAAATTGCACTGCATGAAAGTATCCTTTAACACTCTTCTGCTAAATAGTTTTCTGGTAATTTGCGGTCCTGGGGTGGGGGAAATAATTGAACCATGTGCATCTATTCATGATCCAAGGTTGGAAAAGGGATACTTAAAAAAAATCTATTACCTCCTCAAGCCATTTTGTGGGTGACTGTGATCTGACTTTCTTACGGACACCAGAATGTTGTACCCTGTTTATTTCAAACAGGTAAAGCCTCCTCTAACAAAACACACGGTCTTCAGTTTTGAGCTCTACATGACCCTTCAAGTTTGCAAAGATGGGGCCAAAAAGGAAGAGCATAGGTAGAGGGCCATATTTATTCAAAAGCACACAGTCAAAATGGAATGTTTCCAAACTTAACTCAGGATAATGCCCTGGATGAAAGTTTGGAAGCTTCTCCCTGTCAAGCCTGGGTCAGGTTTTTGTCAGCCATAATATATCTCCTACAGTTTTCCTGAATGCCGCAACGTTTGTTTAAGTGTGGGCTCCAGGCCACAAGATAAATATTTGTCTAATTTATTGAATAACTACAGACATTGCATCCTTAAAGTAGAGCACATCTAGCAAGAGGAGTCAGTAAGTACTATTTTGACAATGGCTCCCCTCGAAGGTTGACACCTTCTCACCAGTGGGCAATCTTGCACTTTTAAAGTCACCTGAGCTTCCAACCATCTAACGAAAAACTCCAGTTGATAGGGCAAATTTGCATAATTGGAGTGATAGGACATTAGGCCCTCAATCAGAATCTCTTGCTGTTGAGGTCAGTTTGATGTTAGGCTACATTGATAGGAATCATAATGTTGTTTCCACTTCGCGGTCTAATCAAGTCGCTGGGCTCTCTCTGAGGTTGAGATCGTCTCACCAGTGAATCGCTTGACGTATGGTTACCTTTTGTTGATGTTCAATCACAGCTGTAGATCTGACATTGAGCTCTCATCATGAAAGATAGTCTCTCTTGTGAGCGGTAGTCACTTACCATGATCATCTCCTCTACATTCAGCTTTACTCAACCAGCGCATTAGGTGAGCAAAAATGAACAAGTTCTAAGGGATCTTAACACTGGCATGAGAGGTGGTCCAGGAAGCACTCTGGTCCCAGTAGATCCCCCAAAACCCGATTATACAAATGTCTTCAACCAGTATAGCACAAGAAATTGTTATTATTGAAATTAACACAAAGATGAATACATCAACAAAGAAGCAGTAACAAATGTTACCCTCTGCAAGGCAATCATGGCTATACAAGTGGTCACTTTTGAACCAGAAGTATCCACCTGCTTGTTAGGAAAGGACTATGAATGAAGCAAAACAAGTCACAAAAACAAAGTTGTAGGCTGAAGAGATACAATGTTCTAAAGATTTGCTAGCTGTGATGATTAAATTGACTGGGGAAAACAGCAGGTACCTTCTTTCAAAGATAAGGATAGGCCTTAGACAGTAGGGAAAATGTTCTACAATTTGCAGACAGTGAGTATTCTTGTCTACCTTTCCACTGCCTACTGTATTATGAGTGGGTAAGAGAATTAGAAACCACAGAGCTGGAATCATTATAACAGCTCATGCTTGCAACAAAAGGTTTCTTCGTTTCAAAGAGTTGACTAACTACTGTGCTCTCGTCAATCAGGATCTAACATTTGCTGGGATAATCAGCTGAACTGCAAGGGCAATCATGGTCTTTGGAAAATGTCTGGTCAAGGATGTCACTGATTTATTGGTATAGCTGTTGTTATGTTCACATGGTGAGTATTTGGAGTTTGCTGGACAAGTAAGGAAGACAAAATACCAAAGGATTTCTCTTCCCTGTCATGCAAAGCAGCTTCAATTTCCCTTACTGTCTCTTCTGTGGAGCATCAGAGAAGATAGCTGCAATACTATATTGGGTATTACTGTGGGTGGATGGGCACATGCGATCAGGACAATGCCATCACTCACAGGCAATGGCCAAAATGGCTGACAAACTGTCCAATGCTGTGGAGGGTGGAAGCAAAATGTGAATAACAGATACACAGACCAATGGATGGGCAATTCTGACCCAAAACCACTGTATATGTGTTTGCATTTTAAATCATTAATGTTTTTGAATATATAACGCTAACAAGAGAGTTCTAGACTTCACTAAAAAACACTAAAGAGCTGTACAGAATGTAGGGGAAGGGGGCACAGAGGTAGCCTGCTAGTTTCTTATTCACACAGATTTAGAAAGCAAGTTGTCATTCTTTCAACTAAGTGGCATTGTGTCAATTTATTGCCAAAAGAAAAAGGGAAAAACATTAATGTATGGTGAATAATTAAACTTGGGTACACTTACCTTTTCTGTTCTCGCTGCCACATTTCTCCAGGTATATAAACTCTTCACATTGTTGTGAATTGATTCAGGGCTTGGCAATCTTCCTGTCCTCAGATTGTCAATTGCCTTTTCTAATCCATCACACAAAGATTTTACTGATGGATCACACAGGATAACTAGACTTTCAGGTAGCACCTCTGGAATCCCGCCTACTCTTGTACTCACAACCTGTTGAAGAAGCAATTTGATTTGCTTTAAATATGTCCAAATAATTAAAACTATATTCTAACATAAACAATGAAATAGCAAGCTCCAATGACTGTATTATGGTTCTAAATACAAAAGCACAAGTAACACAATGTTTCATTTCTGAAGCATTATATTTTTATGTGCCCAACTACAAGCCTTTCTGCATTGGTTGAAAGACAAATGGATGTCTTTTGGAGTTACCACAGGTAGAAGAGAGAACCCGCATTCTTTCTTGCAACCCAAATGACCATCTTCTTGAAGCTCTGGCTATTAATCAATATTTACCTCTGACGCTCAGAACATTTAACAAGTTGCACAGATTAAACTGAAAACTTGACTCAAGCTCAGCTTGTTGCAACTTAGGACAGGTGGTATATTTTTCTGAAATTAAACTAGAAACACACTACTTCAGTAAATGCGAGGAAAAGATATATTGCACCACTCAAGCTTATATGTATACAACTATACAGCTACTTAGCTCTTTTCAGTAAAGTGCAATACAATCTCACAATATGATGTAAAACAATTTAAAGACTTACCATCTGTCATTAGTGATCTGTATTGCTTGATGTTCACAGATCTCAACTTTTTGAAACTTGAGAAGTGTATTTGTAGAATTCTTTAATGCTTTCATTCCTCTGTCCATCTCTATTTAACATGGAAAAGGAAATTGTACCAACAAATGGCAAGTCACTAAGAGGCTGTTGAAATATAGGCAAGTATCCGCCAGGTCGACATAAGCCCTAGCATGTAGCACTGTGAACCAACCAGCATTTCTGCCTCACGGTTATCTCTGGAGAAGAAAGTGCATCCACCAATGTGACAGATACAGTTTCATCACTAATTAATACCAGGGGGGGGACCATCAAGATTTGTTGGCCTACTCTACATTCACTTTAGATTTTCAGGAGCTGTAGCGGGGTTGTTGTTGAAAGGCCCTAGAAAATATAAGACTGACACACAGGGAACATAGGAGTAATAGGAGGCTGGCTGAGATGTGTGGCATACACCACCAGGTTCTTTCTGGTCAAACATCTTACTTTCTGAGTTTAGTCCTTTAAGTCTCAAACTACCACAGCAGTAAACTTTTAAAGCTCCCCCAGGAGGGAGGGTTGGGGGGGGGGTAAGGGGGGGGGGGCACTTGGAGAGTAATAGGATGTCAGGATGATGCCAAATAGCTTGGTCCAGTTTAGGATCAGTTGCCACATGTCAGCTGCAGAAAAAGGACTCCTGTAGCTCTCTAGTGTCCCTGTAACATTATAACACTTGGCATCTGCTTCTTTGTCCTGGGTACAACAGGGAAAGCAGATCCAATTTTCTAAGCTTTTAGTGGTTCATAAGACTCATGTTCTGTCCTCTTGTGATCTTCCACAGATCCAGGAGTTTTCCAAGAGGTGAGACTTTGAAGTCAAGCAGGAACTAGGGGGGAGGAATGATTTCTGGGCAGTCACTGAGTAATTGGGTAAAAGTTCCCACTGACAACCTTACCCACTTTAGGCATTTTCAAGATGGCCAAAGTCTATGGCCCCACCACTATACTTGGGCTCTGAGGACTTGGTGTGTTCTTGGGGTATTTTATGATAATTCTACTGCCCTTCCATCCAAATCTAAAACTAAAATCCAGTTTGGGGCAGTCGCTGTACCATGAATAAAATCAGAGACAGAAGAAGTCTGGTAGAACAAAGCACAGTTTTCCAGCAAAAGTATGGATACACAAATGTGTTTTGGCCTCCTGTTTCCCATCCTTTCAAATGCACTACTAGGGTCCCCAGCAGCCCTGCCAAGAAGATTTAACACTCGAGCAGAATTTGACACTGTAGTGTCAACTACTCCTTAATCCATTTCCAGATCTCCATACTCACTGAGGGGAATGGAAGTGAGTGCCCGGTGACTTATAGGAAGGGACGGATTTGGTCTAAATCACCAAAGGATAAAACAAAGTCTATCTTTATAAGCAACATATCTTATGATCCAGAGGAATCGGTAGACTTGAACTATCAAAAGTATTGCAATCACATCATAAATACCCTGGATAGATTTGCCCCTCTGAAAAAATAAAGAATAAGAGGAAACCATCAGCTCCCTGGATAAATGAGGAGCTGAAATCCCTACGCAATGTATGCCGACAGGCAGAAAAGAAATGGCGTAGATGCTATTCAGAGCCAAAAAACTGCTGAAAGTGGAACAGGCAAAATATAAAGAAGCTATTGCCAAAGCTAAGGCACTCTTCTATGCCACTACTATTCTTCAGTCCCCTAACAGTACCAAAACCCTTTTTAATATCATAAGGGATCTCTCACACCCCACCTGTATGAGTAATAAGGTGTTTGCAACTCAAGAACTATGTGATGAGATTGCTATCTATTTTGAGGAAAAGATTGCTAAAATTGTGGGGGGGCTGAAGGAGGAAAGGGCTAGCTGCAAAGATGCAGTGGCACAGATAGAAGAAGAGGAACCTCTACCAATACTGTCATCATTGGAAAAATTCACCCCTCTTACAGAGGAGCTCTTTTTTAGTCTGGCCCATAATGTGTCATCAGGGTCGCCTTTAGACCCCCTTCCGCATAGGATCTGGAAGGAATATGGGCCAGAGCTGTTTCCCTGGATGCATCAGATCTGTCGCCAATCCCTTGAGGAAGGTATAGTGCCGGAAGCATGGAAGCAGGCAGTGGTCACCCCCCTGCTTAAAAAGCCTGCGCTGGACCCTACTATTCCGGCTCACTTCAGGCCCATATCCCTCTTGCCCTACCCGATAAAAATCGTGGAAAAGGTGGTCAGTAGGTCCCTGTCAGGATATCTGGAAGACAACTGCCTATTGGACAGGGACCAATTTGGCTTCCGCCCAGGCCACGGAACAGAAACTGCATTGGCAACCATGCTGGACACCCTTCGAATGCGAGCCGACAATGGCAACTCCTCAGTCTTGGTGCTGTTGGACATGTCGGCCGCATTCAACACGGTTTGCCATGCAGTTCTGCTAAGTAGGCTGGAAAAACTGGGCGTGAAGGGCAAGGCCCTGAGATGGATACAATCCTACCTGACAGGCAGTCAACAGGTGGTGACCCTAGCACCCTTTTCATCTCCCAAGTCTCTGGGCCGTCATGGAGTACCTCAGGGCTCCTCGATCAGCCCTATTCTTCTAAATCTCTATCTGCAGCCTCTGATCCCCATGATTAAATCCTATGGAATAGATCTGATAAATTACGCCAACGACACCCAACTGGTGGTCTCCTTAGAAGGAAGACAGGCGGTTACCATGGAGACCTTTCAGAACTGCATGAGCAGGGTCTCCAGGTGGCTGAAAATAAACTCCCTCCAATTTAACGAGGGGAAGACGGAGGTAGTCTACTGCTCGTCAGCTAAACTGAGTCAGCAACCCTCCTACGAGATCAGGCTTGCGCCGGGAGCTGATCCTTGCATCCCAGTTAAGACCGTGCGCAATCTAGGGGTACTGTTTGATGCGGATCTCCAAATGACCTCTCAGACCAATAAAACCATCAGTGTCTGCTTTGGACTGCTGAAAGCGCTCAGACAGATTTTGCCCCTTCTGCCTGATGAGTCTAGACCGCTAGTGGTTAGGAGTGTGATCCTGGCCAGACTGGACTACTGTAACTCTCTATATTTAGGGCCCCCCTTATACATCTTACAGGGGCTCCAGAGGGTCCAGTCTATAGAGGCCAAGCTGGCACTTAAAAGACCTCGCAGTTCCTCCACTACGTTGGCGCTCAGAGACCTACACTGGCTGCCAATCGGGAGTAGAGTCGCTTTTAAGTCCCTATGTATTGTGTACAGAGCCCTGCACAACACGGGACCTATTCCTTTACAGGAAAGGCTCACCTGGTATAAGCCCACCAGGTCCCTGCGCTCCTCTAGCCTGGGTTTGGCAGTAACTACCAGGATCAGGAGATCCAGGATGGGAGGCAGAGCCTTCTGCACTTCTGCATCTAGGCTGTGGAACGAGCTTCCCCAGAACGTCAGGCAAATTGACACCCTGTTGGGATTCAGAAAGAGCCCGAAAACATGGCTGTTCGCCAAAGTCTAATCCCCTTGATTCCATCTAATAGTTCCGGCGGCTGTTTTATATGACATGACAGCTAGTGTATTGTTGTTCCATCTGACTACTTTCCTGTTTGGGCGCCAGGATACCCGTAGGGTGACAGTTGCGCGTTATAAATAATAAATACAATACAATACAAAAAGAGGTCCACTCTGATTATTGCATGCCTGGCTGTGGGGGCAAACGAAGAGTCCTTCCCAGATGTCACTTAACAGATGTCTCCGACAGATTGCTCTCTGAAGTTAATCCAGTTCACAGACACAGCGTAAATGACCATCCTGCCAGAGGAACAGAAACAATTCCCCAAACCCAAGGCCTTTTCCCTGCTCTGGCCACAGTTTTCATACCTCAACAAAGGACTATTTAGCTGCCAGCTGGAGCTCATGCAAAGGAGCCTCCGGAGGTTTTAGGCAGAGAAAAGGTAACTTTCAAAAAGTAATAGTAAAATGTGTTCTTTCGATTAAAATGTATTGTGAATAACGATTAAAAGGGGCTTTGAATTATATTTCTAGTAATTTCTTCACCAACATTAGCAATATTAAATGAAATAATGCAACCCACTGTTTTCCTATGGAACAGCCTGCCTTGATACAGTGAAAAAAGCTTGTGGGCCTTTTACAATATAGGGGCCTGTTTTCCTTTTTTTTAATTTTTTTTTTTTTTACAGGTTATACTTTTAAATATCATGCATAATAACTCAGCGGTACGCAAGGGTCATAGTAACCACATACATCCTCTGAGATAACCTTATGGTACTTTCCTCAAGTCTAGGATACCACCCGAATAAAGGTGGCATATCCTAAGGCTTTTTAAGCATTGAACTAGATCCAAGTGTTTTATTCAGAGAAAAGTATTTCTAAGAACTCCCTCAGGTCAGTCCCGACCCTGAGGTTGAGTCCTCCCTGGCAGTATCATATTAACAGGGTGGAACGAGGTAGCAAATGATGAAGCATGTCACATTAAGCAAGCAAGCAAGCCTACCTTGTCCAATTCTTGGAATTGGCCATTTCTCTGTAGGGATATTAGCAGTAGATACATTGGCTCAAACTAGGGCTTGGGGAGAATGCCCTAAGCATGCTAAGAGGGTGTCATGCCAATTTTAATGTTGGAGTGTTACTAAGAGGCAAGCATGAGGCTGGTGTATTGCCTCTTTCCCTCTCTTTGGTGTTATATGGTTGTTGAACCAAACAAAAACTGTGCAGTTCTGCTATCTTTATCTTAGCAAGATGCCATCTTCCTCTCTCAGGCTGCTCATATTTGCAAAATGCTGTATAGGAATTGGTTCCCTGATTCACATCAGAAAAGGGGCATGGTGTGGCGAAGGCAAGGGTAGGCCTTCCTGCGTTGTTATTTACATGTGCATTTCAGTGTGTAACCAAAGGACAAAAAATAGTAAAGATATAAATTCTGTGACATTTGTAAGCCATAGTTTCAGAACAAAGATATTTGTAAAAATATCCTGTTTAAAATCCTTGCCAACCTATTTACTGAGTTAATTTTCAAACTTTTTGTTTCAGAAAACCCTTGATCCGGTAATAGGAAACTATTTAGAAGGCCACGTTCCAGTCTAGCCACAGCTAGGTACTTATAGTAGTTTGCAATGCAATTTATATACCATTATGGCATATCATAGGGAGGCCACATAAGTAGAAATGATTGCTTGATCAATCTCAAATAAGCAACTCACCTGTAAACCACAGCTGGCTGCTTCCACAATAGCCATACAGAAGGCTTCAGTTAGAGAGGTATTCAGAAAAATGTGTCCCTGAACCAAGACATTCGGAACATCTTTATGTTCCAAGGCACCCAGCAGCCGAACCCTACAAAGTTAAAAAAGAAGATAGTTTAAAGATATGCATATTAAAATATTGCTTTAAGTCAAAAGCCGTTGAAAATATAGTATTCGAAATGTAGTGCAATACCGCTCACCTCCAGAAAATGGAGGTTATGCTCAGTTTTTTTTTTCCTGCAACAAGATAGGACTCATTTTACTGAGCACAGAAGGAGCATATGAGGGGCAGTTGTACCGTACTACGGAGAACAGGGTTACCTATTAGAAGATTTCCTACAGATTGGTCCTTTATCATCCTCAAACTTCAGCAGGGAGGAAGAAATACTCAATTTACTGCTAAAACATTTTCACTGGATGAATATGAAAATTCATCCACCCTGCACTCTTCCAACTGCTTCCAGTTGCCTTTTCCACGTTATCCTTGGTTCCAACGTGTCTGTTCACAGAGATCCCATTAGACTCAAATCTTGTTTTTAATATAATTAAGACTCCCCGTTTTCCGTTTTTACAGGTTTTTACAGATACATAGACAGAAAACAACGTGTTTTCTGCCAACATTTATTTTTAAAAGCGGATTGTATTTGTTTTTAACATGCTTTAATCGTTGTAATGTATTTATATTGTAAATACGGGACAATTTGGTGCAGATAAACTTGAGGCACAAACGTTCCTCTGTAGATTTCTATTGTTGATGCAATGTCGGAGACTTCAAATGGTAGTAACTTTACTTGTCCGGTGTGTGATCAAGCGCTTTGTGAAGCGAGAAACGTGTCACGGAGGGTTTATGCTGTAAATAAACCTCTTATTCTTGCAGACCCCGATTTGTTCCTGTTTATTATGCCTGCCTGAGTGCTCGGAAGGAACGCCGTTTTACGATATATATATATATATACACACACACATATCAATCTTGCTATAACCTATGAATTTATTAAGCTGAGAATTTGTATCCGTGTGATATTAACATTGGATGTGGTTATTACTTACCTCTGTTCTCCGGTGTGCCATATAAACGTAGTAGTATTTCTTCTATGTCGAATTTAATCACATGGTGTGCACTAGCATTTTAAAAATCCAGGCATTGTGGGTAAACATTTGACTGTGATCAAGGGCATCCGCCCGAAATGCGTCAGTTCGCTTTGCTGCTAAGTTTGCCTCAATAAAATCTTTCTTGCCTTATATTGGATTCGTTTTGGTCGTCTGTTCCGTTCTTGGGAACTGGAGTTGCAGTCTGGCTACTTTGTGCATCTATTCCGCGGAAGGTGGTTGCTTCCGCCACAAATCCACTCCCTGAAAGCAGTCCGACGTCGTCAACCAACGTGTGTTTTCTCTGTTCAGCAGAATTTGACGACGGTCCCTGCCTGCCTGCATTGAACACACCCACCTTCGAATTGAGTTTGCCGAGAACACCGAACGCCAAAAAGGCTCTCCGTGTGAAAATTAAAGGAAACGGGACAGTCGGGCAGTTATCGGCGCGGCAAGCTGCACTGGGGTGAGTGTTCCGAAGTGCATACAAGGCGGTGGGGAGGATACAGGCATTTGCGTGAGGGTGAACAACGGCATTGAAACCCCTCCGTATTAAATAACACACATAACGTGAAATTAAGCAAACTGGACAGCAGCGATCATGACGGAAGAAACAGTTAAAGGGCGAGAGGCGGCCTCATTAGAATGGTTTTCTAATTTGCCCAAAATTTCTCAGAAGGGAGCTGCAGCTGCAGCTGGAACATCAGGGGTACACAAACCAATCCCCCTTCTGATGAAGTGCAAATTAAGACTCTGATGAAACGCCTCGAGAAGACCATGAAAAGTGAGGTAACCAAATGGTGGGAGCATAAGTCTCTAACAATGTATATAGTGGAGGGACGCATTCCACGGGGGCTGCGAATTTTACTGGCCCTGAGTTACGACAAACCTCACCCAGAAATGTTGAAAGAGTGGGGGCACAGCAATTTGGATGCCTCCCGTAACTTAGTACAAATATTAATTAAATATGCGGAGATTGATCGCATGCAGTTGCTGAAAGACATGGAGGAAATCAATGGGGAGCTGCTCAAATTTGAACCAAATGACCTCATAATTACAATGAGAAAGGAGATCCAAGAAAGGGTCAACAAGCATGAGGAAAAAATTAAAGCTCGTAAAGCGTGGAAATATGCACGCGACAAGGACGATTAGGAGCATGGCAAAATCTATACGTTCGCCGCAAATTTGAGAATGCAAAACGCCTCAAAATGAATCAGAAGTCAGCCCCAGCAAAAGCAGCAGCAGGGGTAGCAGTGACAGGAAGCGACCCACGCAGTGTAACTAAGCTCCAGGCACCAGTGAATCAAATTCAATTTCCAGCAGCAACAGCAGTGTGTATTCGGATGATGACTTATTAGTAGGGGGTGAAGGTGAAGAACCTCCAATGGTATTGGACTTAGGCGAAGAGGTTGATTTTTTAGTAAGTGCTCGATTACAGACCTTGCGCCCACGAAATCAACAACAAAATCAGCAGAAAAAAGGGCCAGAATCAACCACCGCCGAAAAGAGCGCCGCCAAAAATACAAATACAAACACAAACAACAACAACAAAAAGAAAAAGTTTTGGCGCAACAACAAGAAGTAAATGACAAAACTATTGTCAATCTTTCATCTGCGACATTAACAACAGCAGAAAAACAATTGCTCAGTCTTGGCCTTACCTACTGCCCCCTAACGGATTTCAACTACACGGCAACAAGAATTGATGTGTTCCATTACATCCGGAAACTTAAGCTGTGCAATTTTTTCAATGTTAAAAAGGGTTTAAGTAACGCAGAATCCGAAACAGTGGAACCCACCATACCAGCCCTTCAAGCACGTGACATCAGAGGCTTGTTAACCTTATATCAACTGGGTGAGGGCAACAATGATACAAATATCGAAACGTCCACGCAGGAGGAACTAAGGGAGGCTGAAATTCAACAAATCGGAGCAGGATCAAGTCCTTTCAAACCGACATCTAGCTTCATGCCCACCATGCCAAGGGATGCCATAGACTCATTTCATGATGTGGTGACTGCTGACCGTAAGAAATTATATCACCAGGTGAAACATCGCAGGAGAACCAAGCAAGATCAAGAGAAACGATACTGGGCTCTGGTAACTAAGTTGAAAAATGATCATCAGAAAGTGGTATGCAGCTCTGACAAAGGAGGTAATATTGTGATCTGGCCTCAAATACAGTATATTGCCAAGGCAACCAGGCAACTTTCAGATGCTGCATGCTACGTCAAAACGTGTTTGAAACCATATGACTTGGCAAGAGAGAAACTAAGAAAACTCCTCTTCCAATATAGGAGGGGGGGTTTGATCTCCACCCAAGAATTCAAATTTCTGCACATTGAGCTGCCAGTCATGCCACGGTTTTATCTCATACCCAAAGTCCACAAAGGAGTATCACCAGTCCCAGGACGGCCAATTATATCGGCCATTAATAGCGTTGGGGAACACCTTGCTCAATATACAGACTATTTCCTGCAACCCCTGGTTACTAGTCTGCCCACATACATCAAGGACACCGGACATTTCTTGGACAAAATTAAAAACACCACATGGACTGAGAACTCATTGCTGATAACGTTAGACATCAAGGCTCTATACACGAGCATAGAACATCCCACGGGACTTAAGGCTCTAGAATACTTTTTGAGCACTAGACCGGCAGAGTGTTACAATCATAATAAGATGCTGGTAGAGTTAGTGTCGTGGAGCCTGTACCATAACTACTTCACGTTTGGTAGGGATGTCTATCTGCAGAAGAGGGGTGTAGCCATGGGGGCCTGCTTTTCCCCTAGCTATGCGTGCTTGCACGTAGGCTATTGGGAGAAGCAGGTCCTCATGGGTGACCACCATGATATTGTCTCAGAACATGTGCAAATGTGGGCACGATTCATTGATGATGTGTTTTTAATTTGGAGGGGGGATGAAGCCAGTGCCGTGAACTTTGTTGAAAAACTCAACATCAATGATTATAATTTAAAGTTTACTCACCACATTAGTAAGAACTCAGTAGACTTTTTGGATGTCAGGGAATATACAAGGTCTGGCAATTTGGCAACCACGCTTTATAGAAAGGACACTGCGGGTAATTCCACCTTGCACGCGAGCAGTGCTCACCCGCGACACACAATTGACAATATCCCCTATGGGGTATTGCTCCGTTTAAAAAGAATTTGCAGCAGTGTAGAGGAATTGGAGAAATGTACAGCAGAAGCCCTTAACAGATTTAAAGCTAGAGGGTATAATGATCAAACTCTCAAAAGGGCAGTTAGCAAAATGAAGCAAATATCCAGGGATTCCCTGTTAGAGCAAACTAGCGAGACCACTAGGAACAGGGAAGAACCTGAGAACTCGGCTATCAGGTTTATAACATCGTTCAGCTGCCAGGATAGGAAGATTAGGTCCATTCTGACAAAAAGTTGGCCTATTCTCCAAACTGATGGTGTTTTGGCAGCTGAACTACCTGATAATCCCAAAATCACGTTTAGGAGGGGACCCTCCTTACGTAGTCATGTCTCCAATTCATTTCCCGAACTACTAAAGAAAAAATCCTGGTTTCCACCACGACTTGGGTTCTTTAAGTGCTCAAGTTGTCGGGCGTGCAAATTTGGTGTTAACACCAGCACCTACATGACCCCATTCAGTCCGGTGCCGTTGCAGATCAAGGGCAATTACAGTTGCAGGACAGAATATGCTGTTTATGTCCTGGCGTGCACATGCGGCCTGAGGTACGTTGGGAGTACTCGGCTTGCAGTGCACGCCAGGATATTACAGCATCTTCGGGCAATTGTAAATAATGACAACGCGTATCCAGTGGCGAGGCACTTCAGGAGTGTGCATAACAACAACTTGGAGTGTCTCAGCTACTTTGTGTTGACGTCTGTCCATCAACCGCGTAAGGGAGGGGACAGAGACAAGATGCTGCGTCAACTGGAGTCCAAGATGATACTTGAACTGGATACCAAGGTGCCGAATGGGCTCAACACCACAGAAGATTTGTATCACTTTCTATAGGGTTGACTAATTATGATAAGTAAAAACTTGTACCCTAGCCCTCAACTATTTAATGGAAACACCATCAACCTAAGAGGCCGCTCTTACATTGTAATATCCTTTCATATTGCCCAAAGGTTATTTCCTTTGCTGTTCATTTTAAATTTTTCGTCATTTACCTTTAAATTTCTCTGATCTGTAGAGAATGTAGATATGGATTGATAAACCAGTCTACAATATTAGTTTTGCACTCGTTATCATAGGTGTTCGGGGCACAAATAGGTTAAAAGTAGATATTTACTAGACGTAGGCGCGATATCTGAGAACAGAGGGGTTGCCATCAATAGTAGATGTCCCCAAAGCATTATTACTAGCAGAAGGGGTTGCCATCAATTTTAGATGTCCACGCAGGATTGTAAATAGTGTTTATGGTCTTAACAGTACAGTATTTATTAGCATTTTTTGCACAGAGTGTTAAGTTTACATTGCGTAGGATTGCACATCGTTAAAGGACAGTTTTTACAATAACAATTCATTTTGTATTTAAAATGTTTTTAAGTATTTATATTATACTTTTAAACTAAATTGTCTTTTTGCACTGAGTGTTATGTTTACATACTGCGATGATTTGCACAAGATGTGTATCGATAGTATTATACTGTTTTGACCGTGTTGAAGCATTTATGCAGAAACAATCTTGCTATAACCTATGAATTTATTTAGCTGAGAATTTGTATCTGTGTGATATTAACATTGGATGTGGTTATTGCTTACCTCTGTTCTCCGGTGTGCCATATAAACGTAGTAGTATATCTTCTATGTCGAATTTAATCACATGGTGTGCACTAGCATTTTAAAAATCCAGGCATTGTGGGTAAACATTTGACTGTGCCCGAAACGCGTCAGTTCGCTTTGCTGCGAAGTTTGCCTTAATAAAATCTTTCTTGCCTTATATTGGATTTGTTTTGGTCGTCTGTTCCGTTCTTGTGAACTGGAGTTGCAGTCTGGCTACTTTGTGCACATATATATTTATTAACTTCACAAAAAAGCATACACGCCTGCTCACATGAGGAAACAAATTTCAAGCACTACGAAGACCATGATGCTGCGGGAGCAGCCACGCCCACTGAGGCAGGAACTTCGTTAATAATGAGTGCTTACAGAAGGCGTTTTTTGCTCAGTTGTTGAAGTCAGCCCCAAGATGAAGGGCGGGAGCCCGAAACGCGTCGGCGTTTGACTTTGAAGAAAAACTTTGTGCTGCTGGCGGTGCATCGACTTTGCTACAGTCCTCAATAAATCAGCAGAAATATTCACCTGTGTGGGCCTCATCATTGGAGGTAACTTTGTGTGTGGAATTTTGAGCGGCTTGCCTGGCCGCGATGAGTGCCCCGCCGCTGGAGCGGACCCTGGCGAAACTGACTGAGTTGTCGCCATACTGGGACATGGTGCTGCGTTGAAGGCTGACAATCCTAACAAAGCTGTTGTCATCGTACTAAAAGCCACCCACTTGGATGTTTTATTAACTTTACAAAAAAGCATACACGCCTGCTCACATGAGGAAACAAATTTCAAGCACTACGAAGACCATGATGCTGCGGGAGCAGCCACGCCCACTGAGGCAGGAACTTCGTTAATAATGAGTGCTTACAGAAGGCTTTTTTTGCTCAGTTGTTGAAGTCAGCCCCAAGATGAAGGGCGGGAGCCCGAAACGCGTCGGCGTTTGACTTTGAAGAAAAACTTTGTGCTGCTGGCGGTGCATCGACTTTGCTACAGTCCTCAATAAATCAGCAGAAATATTCACCTGTGTGGGCCTCATCATTGGAGGTAACTCTTTGTGTGTGGAATATATATATATATATATATATATATATATATATATATATATATATATATATATATATATTCTCTCTCTCTCTCTCTCTCTCTCTCTCTCTCTCTCTCTCTCTCTCTCTCTCTCTCTCTCTGCTCTCTCTGCTCTCTCTGCTCTCTTAGCTAAGAAACAGGAATAGACCACAAACGCGCTGCATGGGTTCTTAAGAGTGCTTTATTCCACCATCTTCAGTCAGCATGACGCGTTTCGGCTGCATCTCCACAGCCTTGATCACATATATGCCTGTCTAAGACATGTCCACAGAACATCGCCAACCAGATAGATCCGTAAAATCTAGTTATGTACAAAACTATACCCGAGCCAGGCTTCTCTCCCCGGGGCAGCGGCTGCGTGTGCAAACGACTACCGTCGTGAGAGGTGTCACCGCAATAACTTTACCGCTACTCGTCGATTGGAGAGGAGAACGGTATCTGCCCTTGGACTGTTTTAGGGCATATTATACAGTTTGTTGGCATTGTGGCAGAAGTAACTTCCCACTTAGGGAAGGGGCGTTTTGGCAAAGGGGATCAGTGACTATACTACAACATCTGCAGTTTAACTCGATCATAATTATATTATGTCAGAAGAGGAATCATTACGAAGGGCGGCTGCTCTGGCTCTTTTTTCCAGGAAACCTGGTGGTACGTCTAATGCTGATAACACCAAAGCAATAGAACCTAAAAATCAGCCAATTGAATTAAAAATCAAAAAATTGGAAAAACTCAAACGAGCTGAAATTGGTAAATGGTGGGAAGCAATTTCCCTCCAAAACTATGTTGATCAATCCATGATACCTCGTGGTTTGCGAATCTTTATTACCCCGACATATGAGGCACCTAATCCATTGATGTTAAAGGCTTGGTCTGAACATTCGGCTGCAAGCTCAAAGGGAATGTTGGAGATTCTAATCCAATATGCCTGGATTGACAGAGAGAGTCTTCTGAAAGAAATTGGGGATATAATCATAGACTTAACAGCTCTCATGGACGAAGAAACCTTGAAAAAAACATTAGACGCCATGAAAGAAAGACTCACAAAACATGAAGAAGAGATCAAACTACGAAAACAACGCAAAATGAATCGCGACTATGCTGATTACGACTGTGGGCGAATACTTACCTTCAGCCGGAAATATGACCATCTATACAAAAAAGATGATGCCTCCAGAAGTTCTGGAAACGCTAGTGGAGCCTTAGAAGAACATCCTTCGATCAGTGACACTGAATCCGATGTAACGATGGGAAGTGTGTCTAGTGAAGAAGTTGTACGCCGAAAGAATTTTTTAGACGAGTTTCGGGTGATGAAGGAGAATCGTCACAAAGAAAAACACAACCAGATGGAATACTCATCTCCCAAACCGAGAGGACGTGGACGCGGAAGGGGCAGAGGCCGAGGAAGAGGAGAAACCGGAAGAAAAGACTCAGACAACGGTGGGAACACCGACAAAACAAAGGGCGCAGTGGGAACCAGAAAGACACGCTCCAACAAGAACTACTAATGGATGCACAAACGGTAAACAAAACTGTGGTTAATCTATCTAATAGATCCTTGTCTGACATTGATAAAAAGACACTCTGTCTAGGCCTTTCTTTCTGCCCCACGACTAGACTAAATTTTATTGACACCCGAATAGAGGTCTTTAAATTTGTACGAAAATTAAAACTAAGAAAATGGCATAAACTTAAAAGATTGGGCCAATCCAATACCAATGGTAACAGGGTTAACATTGTCTCTTCCAACTTAATCATTGGAGATGCTGATACTTTAGCAGTTATGTCTGATTTAAATGAGACCCATGACATTTCCAGTGAGGACCAATCCATCCCTATTACCCAATGCCTTGATGACATGAATCTCACACAAGATGCACATGCAAAATGCAATTTCAGAGTAAAATCGACTTTTATGCCTGCACTCCCACACAACTGCATAGACACCTTTCATGATTGCATTGTGCAAGGGCTGGTAAGCCTAAGGAAACAAAATAAATCCAAACGTAAGAGGGGGTTTAGAAATAATCTAACTTTTTCTCAAAGAAAGGCACTTAAGGCACTCTATGATGACACCAATATAGTGATACGTCCTGCCGACAAAGGTGGAAACATTGTTGTCTTGGATCGAGAGAACTACATTAATGAGGCAATTAAACAACTCAGTGATACTAAGTTTTACACCCCAGTCAAAATTGATGCCTACAATGTAAGTATTACTGATATTTGGGAAAAGCTGGAAACATGGAAAGACAAGGGGCTCCTTGTCTGGGAAGAATATCGCTATCTGAAAAAGGACTTCCCAAAACTACCCATCTTATACTTACTACCTAAACTCCACAAAAATGCCACTGATCCACCAGGACGCCCTATAGTGTCCTCCATCGGCAGCATCAGTGAAAACATTTCTAAATATGTGGACCATTTCCTTCGAGACTTTGTTATCCAATTACCCAGCTATATAAAAGATACGAAAGATTTTCTTTGTCAGATCGAAAATGTAGTATGGGAACCTGAATTCATGTTTATTGTGTTAGATGTCCAATCTTTGTACACCATCATTAACCACCAACATGGTATTGAAGCTTGTGAACATTTTCTAAAAAATAGACCTCTACGTTATCGTGAACACTCGAAAATGATAATGGAGATGATGTTTTTCTGCCTGACAAATAACATTTTTTCCTTTGACGGCGCCCTCTACAGGCAAATCAGTGGTACTGCCATGGGTTCTTGCTTTGCTCCCAGTCTAGCGAATCTATTTATGGGTTACTGGGAGCAGGAAATCCATGACAGTGCCACTCTGAGGGAAGACTTTGAGAAGGTCGTCGTGTGGCTACGCTACATCGACGACCTTTTTATTGTCTGGAAAGGCACCAAAGTTGAAGCACAAGACTTCATCACTAAACTGAACTGCAACAGCTATAATATCTATCTATCGGGCAACATTAGCAACAGCCAAACTGAATTTTTAGATGTCAAATTAGAGATCAAAGAACAAAAAATTTGCACCTCATTGTATCGCAAGGCCACAGCAGGGAACAGTGTTTTGCACGCTCTAAGTAGCCACCCTGAGGCTCTTAAATGGAGCATCCCCTACGGAGAACTTCTGAGGGCAAAACGAAATTGTAACACCGATGATTCTTATCTAAGGGAGCAGGAAACCATCATGACCAGGTTCAAAAGTAGAGGTTACCCCAGTTGGGTTCTCAAAAAAGCCAAGGAAAGAGCAGAGAGAATAGAAAGATCAGAGACACTGGGAAACAATCGAGTGTCTGACACCACTGAAAATGATGAATCGACCAGACTCATCTTGACTTTCAGTTCTGAATCTCAACAAGTTAAAAAACTTCTTGCAAAAAACTGGGAGATTCTCAAAACCGATTCTGTTTTAGGTAACACTATCCCAGATCGACCTATGATTACTTACAAGAGAGGTAGGAACATACGTGATCTAGTGGTCAGAAATGACATCACCCAATATACTAAGAAAGACACTGAACATGGTCTAGTAGGTTTCTATCCCTGTGGCCACTGTAAAGCCTGCAAACATAGCAAATACAGAGGATCTGTGGAATACAACAACATTACCAAAAATTTGACCTCTTTTCTTACTTGCAGTACCACTTTTGTTATATATGCCATTGAATGCTCCTGCAAACTTTGGTATATTGGCAGCACTAGTTGTGCTGCTAAAAAAAGAATCCTGGAACATCTAAGGGCCATCACCAACAAAGACCCCAAATACCCTGTTGCACGTCATTTCGAACAACAACACTTTTCCAATATTGCTGATTTAAATTTCTTCATATTGGAGCAGGTCCCCAGGCATCCGAGAGGGGGTGACAGGTTATTAAATCTGAGGCAACGTGAGTCCAAACTCATAATTGAATTTCAAACCAGATTCCCGGGAGGCCTCAATATTGATGAGGAACTAGCAATTCATTTAAGAGAATAATCCATGTTATTGACTAGTATTTGAGATCTGCAATAATCATTCTCTAACTGTACATATCCTTTTCTGACATTGTATTTTCAAGTGTTGCATTTTTTTCTTATAATTATTTTTCAATTTGTGTGAATTATAACTCAAGTTTTTAATTTCAATCTTATTCTGGTGTTTTCCGCAGGAGGAAAGGAGGGGGCCCATCACTGGATTTCACCTGCACGGGCGTACCCAACCTTTGCACTCCAGGAATCACTGCTCGTGGTTGTATCACACTTTGAGACACCAACTTATAAGGTCAGACCTTCCCAATTTTGAAACTTTCCTAAGTATGACAGCCCACGGCTGACATGGCACTCTTGACTCAACCGGGCAGTAGCAGGCTTGTTACTGGCTTCTCACTATGAGAATAATCGATGGTATTTTCTCTTGATTTGGCACCCTCTAGTTATATGACATTTGCAGCATTAGGAATTTCACTTGTTGCTTTGAGAGGTTTTTTTCTCCCCTTTCCAGATCTAGGGTTGACAGAACGTTCCACATCTACATCATACTCATATGTATTGATTTAATATACCTCTCACTTTATAATTGAACTACGATATCCCTGCTCTTGCACTATGCAAACATGTGTGTTCTCCTTTATGCTGCATGCACAACTGTGCTAAATTTTTCATGTCATAGATTGGTTTAATAATACCGTCGGAGAAATTGTCGTATATTTATATAGACAAAATACGCCGCACCGGGCGACTGATTATATGCATTGATGCATAATATTGTTATCATGTACAACACATGTCATATTTTGTTTTACAATATTTTTACCATGAAGCTCGATAACAGTTATTATTTAATTGTTTGAATTTGTCAAAACATTAAATTTGTCATGCATTGTATTCTATTGTTGGGCCAACCGGGGACAGACTAGTGCCTTGGGCTCCAAATAACTAGTCGTGCATTCCAACCGTTCTAACATGTCAGCCAGAAATATTCATATTTATGTTACTTACATGTTGAAAATATTGGTTAACCATTTTGCCCCATGAGAATCATTCATGAATTGTTATTTACTAGGGAGGCCCGTTTGTGACATTCAACAAATACAGGCGACTATTTGTGTTTTATATTTTTCGCAGTGAAGTACTATGCATTGTACACCATTCCAATATGTCTGCCATGTATTCTCTTGTAGTCCGACCTTCATGTTTACCATTGGGTTGTAGCATGGAAACTTTATTTAATAGTTGGTGTTCCTGTGTGAAGGTACACGTGAACAAGCCTTTTTGGTGAAACGCGTTGTGTATTAAACTGCTTTCCTGATACTTTGGATCCCCTGTTGCCTTTTTGCCTGAGAGCGCAAGACATTCATTTTTTGAATTTACTTTGGATATATATATATATATATATATATATTATACACACACACACACATACATATACACACACACACATATACCCCCCACACACACAAAGATGCATATATACACATTCATAGATAATAGAATGAAATATAAATATATCAACAAAAGAAAGAAAGCATCACCAGTTCGACGCTCATAAGCATAAGTACTATGAGGCAGAGCAATTAGAAACATATTACAAAGAAATAGAGAGGGGGAATCATACCCCCTCAACAAAAGAAAAACCAGCGACGCAAGAAGAAGTTGGGCTAGGCGATTAGAAGCCTGAAAAGGGGACTGGTAAAGCCACAACAAAACATCAGGAAAGGGAACCTTGCCATAAAGCAAACAAAGGTGATCTGGACCTACAACAGGCCAAGGTGAGTAAAAGCCCATTAATGGAAGGCCAAGACTGTCAAAATGGTGGGGGCTATCTGCCAACGCAGGAACCAATGAAAAAGTCGAATAAACATAGTCCCAAAGGGAAACTAAGCAACATAAAGCATAAGTTCCACAATCGTGAACAAACTATGATAAAGCCAATCGGAGGGAGGCGCAAATGAAATAAACACAATATATATTCATAGGAGGATCAGCAATTCCACAAAAAGCAGGAACAAAAGGGCAACACCTGTAAATTCTGAGTGAAAGGAAAAATAAGTGCCAGGACAGAGTCCTGTGCATGATATGCCAAACAAAGCATGTCTAAAAATTGACAAAACTGCAGGAAAAAGATTCGAGAAAATCATTTAATGAAGAAAGGGACTAAAAGGGACACACATGGCAATAACAGAATCCTGAAGACAAGGCTATATGAAATTGTACAGCACAATCGAACTTAACAGTCTTTAAAAGAACCCCAAAAACGGCCCATTAGTAGAATACCTAGAATCCATATGCAGATGTATAAAGCCATCAACCTACAGAAGGAGCATTGTGAAAAAAGAGAAATATAAAACATCTTGATGCCTTAAAACAAGAGGAAGCAAATTAAATAGGATGCATTTATGCAACAATAATACTCAGCACCTGACAGAAAGAGTCAGAGGAAAGGCACAAGGCTGGTTGTGAAAAGAAAGAGAGAATTGAAACTCGCATGCACAGCCAAGCAGACAGAGAGCGGAATAGACGACAACAAAGAAGATCAGTAGGATGAACCTGCACCTCATGTATTCAGAAATGCACTCTGCTAATGAAAGGTGAGAAGGGTTGTCAAAAGAATATGGGGACACAAACAAAAAAGATGTCCCAAGGGAAAACCTTGGTCAGGTCCAGGACATGGATTACCAAGTGGAGACCATGAAAGATGTTCTACTGCTCCTGTGGAAACTCCTTTAACATAAAGGGAGCTCCCTGAGAAAAACCAGGAAGCCTTACGATGCTTCAGTAGAGGCATCCCAGCAAAATGTACACAACCTTCCTCAAAAGCAAAACAAGCCACAGGATCTCCTAAGGGTTTAGCAAACTTAGTATGAAGAACAATATGCCTACCACAAATGCCCCTAAAGAGCAGGTAACACCGGTAATTGATCTTTGATCAAGAAAGAAATACCACAGAAAAAAGATCTCTTGGGGAAGAAACCCTTCAGCAGCGGGAACAGAAAAACCTATTCAATAGGTAGTCGGCCAACCAGAGTCACAACTGGTCGTCGACAGTGTAATTTAAAAAAAGAACAAAACCTTCAGCAGCAGGAACACCACTCCAGGTGATGTGTTATACAAAGCAGACCACATAGGGTACTCCAAAAAGTGTACAAAGAGCAGATGTGAATCAGTGAAACCCCCTAGAAAACATGCTGAGTGTAAACAACCCAGCTATAGAACAACAATGTAGGTTAAGAGAAGGGAAAACAACTAAGGGTCTGCATCATACAGACTGTCTTGAAACCGGCACAAATCAGCGCCTGCATGGGAAACATATAAATGGAAGCCATCAAAAAGTAGGTCTATTAAAGTGGATTGGACTGCCTCTGAAAAACTCCTGAAACTAAGCCAAGCCCGCCGGCGCAACACCACAAAAGTAGCCATGGACCGGCCAACTAAATCAGAGGTATCCATTCCACACTGAATAATCTAGCAGCCTGCTGCCCATCCGAGATCAACTGAGCTGGATTATCCTGATTAGCATCCAGGGGGAGAAGGCAACATTTGTGCCAATGAATCTCAAAACCAAAAAGTACAATTAATGGACGGAATGCAGAACAATGTCATACATTCACCCCAGTACAGAGATCTGGGCTTAAATCCATAATTCTTTTGCTCCCCTTGCCATTCCAGTTTGCACCCAGCAACAGGCAAATTAGACTTGACCCTGCGCCCAATGGGAACAGTTCAGGGAGGACCTGGCTTTTGTAGTTCGGGGTAGACTGTTCCTATAAGGAACAAGAGTCAAGACTGATTTGCATATGGCTGGGTCCAAACTGGGGTGGTGTGAGCAAAAGAATGATGGATTAATCCCAGATCCTTGTGACTGGGGGTGAATGTTTGCATTGTCCAGCATTCCACCCATCAATGGTTTATTTTGAAATTGTCACCCTAAGTGGGGTCCCGTGCTCACTGCACCACTAGATTCAAGCTAGCCCGGCTGATGAGGGGCGATGCCTTGAAACCGGTCTCAGGATGCTTGTTTCCAATCCAGGGAGGAACTGGTTTGGCAGTTCGGGCTTGACTGTTCCCATAAGGAACAGGGTCAAGACTGATTTGCATATGGCTGTGTCCAAACTGGGGTGGTGTGGTGAGCAAAAGAATAATAGATTAAACCCAGAGCACCCACTGACCCTTGCCCGCCAAATATCTTCCACAGGGCCGCCATTGCACCTAAACTAAGACAATCAACTGCTCTCTCAATACAGCCACATTCCCAGACGCCTGGAAACGCGCCAAAGTCAAACCCCTTTTCAAGAAACCCTCCGCAGACCCGACAGACCTAAATAACTACAGGCCCATCTTTCTTCTCCCCTTCAAGCCAAAGTCATCGGGAAAGTCATCAAAACCCAGCTAGCACACTTCATAGAAGCCAACAACATCCTCGATTCCTCTCAATCCGGATTCCGCAGCAACCACAACAACAAGACTACTCCCATAGCTGCCACTGACGATATCCACACCCTCCCTGACTAAGGCAACACTGCTGCCCTCATTCTCCTAAACTTCTCAGCAGCCTTCAACACCATCTCCCACTGCACACTAGCCTCCAGCCGCCAGGCTCCATGACACCGGCATCCGGGAACCGCCCTAGACTGAATTCGATCTTTTCTCTAAGGCAGAAAACAAAGAATAAGACTCCCGCCCTTCCTCTACAAACCTACAGAGATCAGATGCGGAGTACCGCAAGGATACTCCCTTAGCCCCAGCCTTGTCAACGTCTACATGGCCTCCTTTGCAACTATTGTCTAAAAACAGTCACTCAATATAGTCTTATATGCTGACGACACCCAGCTCATCCTCTCCCTTACCAAAGAACCCGACATTCTCAGTCACAGTTTCCAAGAAGGGATGAAGGACGTCGCATCCTGGATGAGAACAGCTGTCTAAAGCTCAACTCGGAGAAAATAGAAGTCCTCATCCTCAGATCCACCCCCTCTGCATGAGACAACACCTGGTGGCCCCCCGCCCTCGTAAACCCACCCACCCCTATGGACCAAGCTCGCAACCTCGGCATCATACTCAACTCTTTACTCACCATGAACTGCCAGATTAACAACCTGTCCTCCACATGCTTCAACACCCTCCGCAAGACCTTCTAATGGATTTCCCCCCAACTCGAGGAGGACCGTCACCCATGAACTCATCACCAGCACACTGGATTACAGCAATGCACTCTACACTGGAATCAACAAAACACTCCTCTGCAAACTCCAGACCATCCATAAGACCGCAGCCAGACTCTTTCTTGACATCCCATGACATGACTACATCACCCAACACCTCCGCAAGCTCCACTGTCTCCCAGTCGAAAAAAGAATAACCTTCAAACAGCTCACACAAGCCTACATAGCCTTCCATAACACCGGACCCCAATACCTCAACTAAACAATCTCCTTCCACACCCCCAAGAGAAACCTCTGCTCTGCTGACCTAGCCCCAACCACGGTCCATCGCATCCACAGGGCCAGAGCGAGTAGCAGATCCTTCTCACGGCCAAGACCTGGAACAAACTCCCTCCCCCCTCATCAGACAAAGCCCGACACTGCACCTATTCAGAAAGGATCTCAAGAGCTGGCTCTTCGGATGACCTCGACGCTGCTCAAACTGCCCCTGCCCCCGCCCCGTGCCTTGAGAACCTCATAAGTGAGTAGCACGCTCCCATTAAATTCCTGATTGATTGATTACACGTGAAGTACTAGATGTCCTAATTCTGAGGTAAGACTTCCAAAATTTCATTGACAGGGTCACTGAGGCGGAGGGCAGGACTGAGGAGCTGGAGGATTCTGTAAGATAGCTGACGATCAAGGTCCATCAGTTCTCAGTCTTGGAACACATGTTGCGTGATAGACTGGAAGAAGCAGAGAGCAGGTGCCCCCACAACATCATCTGCAAGTTGGGCTTCCCAGAGGGTGGGGAAGGGGGTTTGAAGACCTTTATTCAGGGCAGTATCTTTACTGATCGCTGCGATCCTGGTTCCCAGTTGAGGAGCTTTCATCCTGATGTGTAATCAAAAGAGCTCACAGGGCCCTGTCTGCGTGTCCACCATTATGGGAAATCATGATCTTTCCCGGCTACACTAAGCTAGTTCAACAACAACTTCTGTCATTCCAAGAGGTAAAGCAAAAGCTGTGGGCAATTCACCTGGAATACTGTCTGTTTTTTCCAACTAAGTTAACAGTCATCTGGCAATCCAATACCACTTTTATTTTTGAGACACTAGGGCAGCTTAGGATTGGGCGGCTGAACGAAAGACAATTAATTGACCTAGTTCTCTAGGTCCCCAGAGGACCACTGCATATGATCCACCATGATTGAAACAGAAAGACCAGCTGAGACAAAGCCGGCGAGAAGAGGCTCAGGGTTAGGCACATAGATCTATCCTGCAGACACACTGATGTTCAGCAGATACTCTCTAGAAATCGTATGAATGATCCTGGTGGTCCTATATTAAGAGGCCTCACTGCTTTTGCTGCTTTCTCAATTGTGTTGTCTTGGTTTACTTCATGCACTAGGCCTCATGTTACTGCGACAATTCAACGGAGTGTTTTTCATGGGAGGCCTGGAAGACACTGGTTACGACGTGATGGGGAGGCCTGGGGTGTGAGGGACATTCCCACCAGTGTGCGCAAATCAGTTATGCCAGGCTCAGAGCTGCAGTACCACACCACCTCTATTGTATATTTCCTCCTTTTATGTTTATTGCTTATGGGGGGTTGCAGCTACACGAGCCCAGGGGGGAGACCACACCCCATCTGCAATTCTCTTATTCGAGTAGGTCAACAGATACTTCTAATTTTGGAGGCATAGGCAGGGCCACTGGAATTGTGCAATTCTGCAATCACAGCAGTTTTCACAGTTATAATTTGCAGCATTTGCCACATGATCCATCATCTGCACTATAATCTGCATATTTTGAGAAAAAAATTGTTTATAGCTCAAACGGCTCAAATGTTTCCAAAGATGCAGCGGCACATGATGCTGCGTGGTGGAAGGCCATTTGCAAAGCTGGAATGTTCAACTTTCTGTTAATTAGGGCTAAATTTGGGTGTTAAATTGGTACTTGTGGGGTGCAACCAATGCCCATACAGTGTTACCAAGTTTAAAAATGACAAATAAATAAAGTAATACTATTGCAAAAATGCTGCATTTTGCCGCATAATTTTTTTTTTCTTGCTGCACAACTTAATCAACCCTGCCGCAAAACTTGGCCCTCTCCTGACGCATATTTTCAGTGGCCCTGGGTATAGGTTGGGGGTTTAGTGGACATTCTTAGTTGATTTTTGTCTTACTGTTTTTTCCCCATATACTCCTGGAAGGTGCTTTAACTGCATCACTGCAAGACACACACAGAACATTTGCTCACACATAACACATAAATGATAATTTCTAATGCAGGGGTTTATGCTCCCACTCACTTTTATGTTGTTTCCTGGAATGTCAACGGTCTTTTAGATAAGCCTAAATGATGCTGGGTGGAGACTCGCCTGTATTTACGGTTAGTGCGTACATTGTTCCACGGTTGTCTCCCTCCTTACTTTAGTGACTCGTGGCCTGCTCTTGCAGCACCCAGATGGACGATTGAAGGTAGGTGGGGACTTTACATGGGTTGTGGAATGGGCACTGTACAAAATCTTGGCTGTGTGGGGGGGTTTTGTTAGGCTGAATGCCTCCATGAAATGTGCTATGTGACACATGGCATAGTGTCCACCAGTATGACAGGGGCTACACCATTTACTCTGGACACCATAACTTCTATTTCAGGGTGGAATACATTCTGCTCCCCGAATCAGACACGAAATTCATGAAATATGTGGAGATGCTGGCTCGAGGTCTTTCAAATCATTCTCTGCTTAAGTTAAGTAATCATTGGGGTGGCAGTTAGCAGCTGTCAGCCTGGTTGATCCTGAATTTAAGGCATACATACTTACTGAAAAAGGGATACTTCTAACAGAACCCCAGCTCGGAGATGCTTTCAAGGCACATCTCTCTGACAGGAGCATCAACCATTTGGCAGGTTGGAACAAACAGCAAACAGCTTACAATCCATGCTCTCAAAGCTTGAATGCCAGTGTCAACTGACCCCATACAGAGTTTTTCAATGTAGAATCGCCCATTGTAGAGTCAGAATCCGTCTGCTGCTGCTGGGCGAGTAAAGATCACTGGTTTGTCCACTCAGAGCCAGTTCTACCAATGTGGTAATAAAGCATCCAAATGATTGCGCTGTCTATGTGGGCATATGGAGTTCCTCAGGCATATAGCCAGTTGGTGGTGGGGAAGCAGGACATAGCTGCATTTGCTACCCATTACTCCTCTCTCTCTCTCTGTGAAAGCTCACATTTCGAGCCATTGGCATTGGGCAAATTTATTTGAGACCTGCCACTTCCCTCCCTTTTAAGGTGCTTACTTGGAGGGGAGCATCACAGAAGAAGAGTTGGTGGAGGCCCTTTTCCAGCTTCAGGAAGGGAAATCAACTGATCCTAACAGACACCCTTGTAGAGTTCTTCAGTTGCATGGCCTTACACTTGATCCCCGTGATAACGGCAAGGCTTGAAAACGAGATTCTGCCATATGATCTTTGGAGTGCGGATACGGTGACTATTTCTAAACCGGTCCCCACCCCCTAAACAGCACTGCCCACTGAGCCCCTTGTGTCCTGGCTTTGTTTCGATGTTTTAATTTGGGGACCTGAGTGGACAAGGTAGATTTGTCTATGCAGAGGGTCTTTTAATATTCTTACGAGACCCCAGATCTAGGGTCCTTCAAATAGTTTGTATTTCTTGAAAATGTTCCAGCCTATTAATATGTCTAAATCTGTGGTATTTACCATAAGAGCAGAGGCAGAGGATCTGGGCTTCGATGACCTTATCGAATGATGGTTTTAAGTACCTCGGAGAGCATAGGACAGTTGATGAAAAAGAGCTTGGGTCCCCTCCTCCTTTCCCTTACAGGTCAAGCTGCCATTTTTAAAGTTAGGTAATTGTGCGACTTCTATGGAGAATTACCAGTTTAAGATCCCTTTTCAAAAGTATTATGACGGTAATCTGGAGCTTCCTCTGGGACAACAAGGTGCCCAGAATAGCTATGAGTAAATGTTATAATCCACTATTTGACAGAGGCCTCAGCTCTGCAGACGTTCAGTCGTTTATTAGAATGGAACACCTTTCAGAAATAGATTCCGGTCTCCACTCCCCTCAATCAGTTCCTGCATTCACAACAGAGAGATAGGCAATTGGGAATGTGCATTTTTTCCAATACCTTGAAAGGGATCATATCTTGCCAATTTTTCTATAAGCAACAATGCAAGTGTTGGCGCTCTGGTGGGCAGACACATAGAGGCTTGGAGGTGGTATAAAAGACTCACTGAGGCTACTCCAGTTTGTGTTAGAATCGTGCTTCGAGATACTGCAGCCCTCAAGGGTTTCCGAGGCAGTTACTTGAAAGAAGTATCAATGCTGGGGGTTGTAATGAAAGGGATCCAGCTGGTCTCATTCACTCAACTACAGACCTCCTTCCAGCTACACAGTTGACAATTTTTCTGTAACCTCCAATTAACCATGCTCTACACCCACATATTAAACAGTTGACTGAACTCCCCAAAGTTAACCGCTTAGAAACTAGACTATTAATGAGTGAGATATCATGCAAGCAAATATTCCAGATTTATCATACTACTGTAAACAACTCACCCAACACTTGATTTATTTCCAGCAGCATGGGAAAATAAACTTGGGGGTTTATCAGAAGAGGATTGGCGACATCCTACAATGGTCCCTAGAGTGATAGCCATCGCCATGCAATTTATGCCATTACAACTGCAATACTACAAAATTTGGCGCTTGGGGAATATTTCCTACCCTGAATGTGCTATAAATCAAGAGTGGGGGGAGAAAGAAGAAGCAATGATCCATTCAGCTTCCTTAGTAATATTTCAAAATCAATCGGGAATAGATCACTTGTACCTGCTACCAGGGTTCAGGTGGTTCTACCCGTCATTGCTTAAAAAACCTTCATTCACATAGGCAGGTTGGTAGGCAGTGTACCTTGGTTTTCTGCCTTAGTCAGATACGTGAAAGCTTCATCATTGGGTTTCTTTTATGCTTCCTCCACCTGGAGGAACCACTGGTTATTACAGTAGTGATCAGAAATCAAAATTACGAAGTGAGGGTGCTCGTGTGGAGCGAGTTAAAAAAGGAGTCCACATGCCACCTAAACTAAGCCTTTATTCAGTTTGGGGCATGGGAAAATTAAAAACAGTGTTGTGCATAGTTGGACGTGTAATGAATCCGCTACACTCGTCAGTCCTAAAAGATGGTTGACATGTTTCAGGCACTTTAGGTGCCCATGGGGGGGTTTGGGGGGCCTTCGTCAGGACCTGTAAGTGATGATGATGGAAATTATCCAAATCCAAAATTTTTGAATTGAAGGTCAGAAGTACCTTCAAAGTCTTACTCAGGGCTTCATCGGGAATCGGAGGCGTGAAGAGTTACGAGTTCTGCCGCTTTCCACAGCTTGTGCTAACACAGCCTTCCGGGGTGACTATTCAGTGTGTAACTGAAGTTGTGAAATTTAAATAAAATTATATTAATGAAAAAACAATTCCCCCCATTCCATCAAACAAGTAAAATCATCTCTTAGGTTATATGAATATTCTGCCCTCTTCAACCCAGGATTTGCCCAAGTTACCTACCTTTTTAAAAATGCTAAGAAAGAGTGTAATATCCACATGAAAACGTAAGCCTTTTCCAAAGTCATGTCTAGGGTTATAAATGCACCTGCTTGTCATCTTATCAACCCAGATGCTGACTACTTAATAACAGTAGATGCTAGTAGTGTAGAAATTGGTGTTTGCTCACTCGAGCTGTGAATGCTGAAGATATTACCATTGGTTTTGCTTTGAGAGGTCTTAGGAATTCAGAACTGCCTTATAGAACAACAGAGAGGGAAGCACGGTTTTGCTTTTGGGCTACATAATATTTAATACCATATTTGTAGAGGAGGACACCTGTACAAATAAACCATTGGTATTTGTGCTTGATGAAAAGGACATGGGGAAAGCAAGCTCACGAGTATAGGCACTACTGCCACACCTTCATGTGTTTAATTTCAATATTCATCATATTTCTAGTGGAAAGGATTTCCGAGCCAATGCTCTTTCCAGGTTTTCTGTAATCAGTAAGGCTCAAGAAACTGTTGAGAAATACCATGAGTATGTGATTGGGGTTGTTAATACTTTACTTAAAATTGAAAAATCAATTTCAGTGAAACAGAGGCAGTTTGCAGCAGCTGATTAAGATCTTTATTTGGTTAGGAAACATATCATGTGTGGCTGGCATATATGTTGAAACCATGGTATTTGGCTCAGGACAAGTGTAGAACGTGAAGTTATAACAAGAGGAAAACAATTTGTTCCTCCTAATGGTGTTAGATGGAAATTGGCTGAGGTAGCACCTTGTGGACATTCTAGACTCCCACCTACAAACCTATTGACATTGTACTATTGTTGGCCAAGGTTACAAAAAATGACAAAATCAAAAATGTTTGGCTCATGTAGCATTTTTTTGCCAGCTGATGGTTTGTAATACACCATCAATCTTCACTGATGTCCCCTTATAAGAAAATACTCATTGCTTCATGGGGCCGCACAATGGGACAGGAAAATATAAACAGATTTATAGGGTCAGATTCACAAACTGTACTTGTAGTATGTTTTTTAGTACTACAAAATAAACTACAAAATGTATGTTTTGCCTATACTTATGTGTGTGGACTTCTCTCCCACGACTGCGGAGTCTCCGCACATGTAAAGTATACATTTTAGTACTAAATGTGGGTGGGACACAGGGGAGTAGGTGGGGAGAGGGGCAGACTTACTGTGAAAGGGGCTAGGATTAGGGAGAGGTCTAAGTGGTTTAGAGAAGGTCAGGGAGAGATTTAGGATGGGACATCACCTATCCACACAAGAGTAAGCCAATTGCATTAGTCGGGGTGGCGACCTGTAACTTACACTTATAAAGTTTACACTTCAGCTTTGTGAATACCAAAAGTAGTAAGCTAACTACAAACTGTAAATGTGAGAAATTGGGTTATTAGTAGAGTGGGCGCCCACTTGCCAGCACTAGACAACAGCACCAATATAAGCATGTAAAGGGGCCTCTCATGCAAAAGACTGAGCTAGATATGCAGACCCTGTTCTGCTGCTGTGATACTTGAATGCTACTTTAACAACCACATTTGGAGTATGAACTACTGAGCTACAAAATACTCTTCATGATAAGAGACCCAATGAACTGCAACCGTGTCTATGCCTATACTTGGGTAGAAGTCCCAGACGCACTAGAGAAACTTCTACAACAGGAAGAGGGCACCAGAGAGGGTGTAAGCGCTTACTTAGGAATTGCAGTTAGAATCACAATCAACAAAGATAAGCACTAGGCTTGAAAAAAAGCATTATTTTGTCTGTTGTTCGAGTGAGAACTTTTGCCACATACTACTTTCCTGAGAAGTGTTTAACTGCTAACCACCACCTCCCTCAGAGTCCTGAGCAGGAAGTGTGTACTTGGCCCAATTTGTAAAGCCGCAGTAGGATGGACCTTAGGACACCTGTGGCAACACCACAATCTGAGCCCAATAGGCTCGGTCTGCCATTTGAGTGGTCTTTATACTGCGACAGGTTTGGATGATGTTATTCAATTTTCCACACAAGCTGGGAACCACTGTCTAAGGTTTCAGAAACGACTTGGGGTAATGATCATTCAGATGTCACATTCAAACTTTTCCTAAGGCACAGCATTTGTGCAAGGTGATGGGTCTCACAGCAGGTGGCAGTAGAGTTGGCTCCAAGCAGGAGTATCCAAAATAAGGGCATAATGATGTGCGAGATTTCAGTACCAGGCTGCCATCATTCTTCCAGAAGCAAAAATCAGTGACAGACAAAAGGGCAGACCCTGCCTATAAACATTCTCAAATTGAACAATATGAACTAACCCAACCTCTCATTTCCGGATCACTACCCACCTATACAGCTTTGTAGCCTTCTTATCTGACCTACCCATTCTCCCAGGCCAGGTTCCCAACAAGCAAGTAAAAGAAAAGACTGACAACCTTCAGTTCTTCAAAGTTCCTAACATTCAAATGAAATGTAGTGGGTGAGAGACTCTTGCCATCAAAACAACAGTGAGAAGTTTGATGAATGGCATATTGTTTTGAGGAAGAGTAAGTAGGTTTAAGATTTTGTATTAGGAAGGTCCATTGCTCAGATCCTCCCATTCATTCCAAGACTCTGGTTACACTCCTTGAGTACGATCAGCAATCAGAGTAATATCTTGAACAAAAGAAGAACCAAACAGCAAATATGGACAAACTGTCACCTCACAAAGTTCCCTGGCTGCGGATAAGAGTTTAGCAGCTTCTTTGAATCTAGTCTCATTAAATGTTAAGGGGCTTAATCACCCAGTCAAACAAAAAAAGATTTTAGATTATCTTGCCAAGTCAAAAGGGGATATAATTCTCATCCAGGAGACCAGACTATCCCAGGAAGATGCAGAATTCTTTAAACAATCTTGGACATCCCACACACTATGTTCCCCTGCTACTCACAAAAAAAGAAGGGTGATCACCCTTATCGCCAAAAAGTCAAATCTAGCCCTGATATCTCATTCTACAGACGAGGAAGGTAGGCTAAGCATCGTTCAAAGAGATGAAGACCATATACACGTGGCAAACATCTATGGGCCAAACGCTGATCTCCCTGATTTTTGGGAATATGTCTCGAAAGAAGTGGAGGGAATACCCCAAGACGAGCTTCTGGTGGTGGGCGGAGACTTTAATCTCCCACTTGATCCCGTACTGGACAGGCAATCTAAGTGTACTTACCAACCCTCACGCTCTCATGGAGCGATGTCGCGTTTATGCTCTAAATTCCACCTACATGACTCGTGGCGCTTACAACACCCAGATGGTCGTGACTACACCTTCTACTCCCCACCACACAATTCCTACTCGAGGATAGACTATTTATTGATCTCGAACCCCTTCACACACCTTATCGACGAAACAGGTATAGCTCCGATCTTGGTGTCAGACCACTCCTGTATACACATGAAACTAGCAGGGTCACACACACTTATCCCTCCTAAGAGGTGGCGTCTCAATGAAGAGATTTTGCAGGTCCCTGAGAACAGGAAAATTATAGAACTCGCAATTCAAGAATATTTCGAGATAAACTCCCACCCTGATGCAGATAACGCAATGGTTTGGGACGCCTTTAAGGACACGATAAGAGGCACACTAATAGGAATTAGAGCTCGTATGAACAAGAAACTGAACTCTGAACTGGACTCCCAAGAAAAAGAAATTAGGCAACTAGAGTCTTACCACACCACTAACTTAAATGACAAGACGGTTCTTGACCGCCTGACAAACCTGAAATACAAATATAATGTCATCCTAAGCAAAAGGGCGGGAGTATGGATTAATAAATTTAAGGCGCTGAAAATCTGTGAAGGTAACAAAGCGGGGAAACTACTAGCGTCCTATCTTAAGCACAAAAGGAAACAATTTCACATCACCTCTATCAAAGACCAGACCAACAATACCTTTACCAAACAGAAGGATATCCTTCGCACCTTCCAGTCATTCTATGAGGACCTTTATAAGAACAAAACACAATTCAACCAAGAGGCATGCTTTAACTATTTAAAATCAATACACCTACCCAGCATATCCGAGGCGGAAAAGATGAAACTAGGGGATCCATTCACTCTTAAAGAAATCTCGAACGCGGTCAGGTCACTAAAAAATAATAAAGCTCCAGGACCTGATGGTTTTACAGCTGATTTTTATAAGACTTTCGAACATCAACTCAATTCCTCACTCCTCAAGCTGTTCCAGTCCTTCTCTCAAAAAACCAAAATCACCCCTTCAATGAGCGAGGCGACAATAATAGTGATACCAAAAGACGGGAAGGACCCAATGTTGACGAAAAACTATAGGCCGATTTCTCTCATAAACTTAGATTGCAAGATTTACACGAAGACACTAGCCTGTAGACTAAACTCCATCTTACCAACTCTAATCAGTAGCTCCCAAGTAGGATTCTTAAAACACAGACTATCGAGTGACAACACAAGGCTCTTATGTCACGTATTCGAGAAATCAAAAATCTCTGACGCCCCCGCTGTAGCTATTACCCTGGATGCAGAGAAGGCGTTCGATAGGGTCTTGTGGCCATTTCTGCGCCAGTGTATGCAAATATTTAACTTGGGAGATCCATACATAAACATGGTAATGGCGCTTTATGCCTGTCCTTCCGCTAGAATCGCCATAAATAGCTCACTATCAGAACCATTTCAACTAGAGCAGGGGACCACGCAGGGTTACCCCTTATCACCCGCCCTCTTCCTGCTAGCTTTAGAGCCACTCATTCGCGACATACAGCAAAACATCAACATCAGTGGGATTACGTTTGGTGATAGGAGAATAAAATTAGCTGCTTATGCGGACGATATTTTGGTGGTTACTGAACAGCCAGAAATCTCTATAGCTGCACTAATGGACTCTATCGTATCCTACTCCGCACACTCGGGATATAAACTAAATCGCGATAAGTCAGAGGTTAAACCTCTTAACATATTCACTAACAAAGAGATGCTGGGAGAATCGGGACTCGTCTGGCAAAATAGTTATATAAAATACTTAGATGTAGAATTCGGCAGCTCCATCATTGAGACCCTCCAGCACAATGAAGACCTTACTCTTGAAAAAATTAAAAAGCAATTGGACGGTTGGTCGCCCCGTTTCATCACTTGGTGGGGTAGGGTCGAGACCATCAAGATGATGATTACACCATTGGTAAACTATTTGATCACCATGCTCCCTCTGCTGCTGTCGCAAGATTTCCACCTCAAAGTGGACAAGGCCCTTACTAACTTTCTCTGGAAAGGGAAAAAAGCTCGTATCAGCCTTCAGAAACTTAGGCTAGATAAAACCATAGGCGGTGTCAACCTTCCGGACTTCAAGAGATATCAAGTAGCCTTCTTAGCTAAACAAGGGTCCTATTGGCTGTCCCCTCCCGCAGACTACTCGCCTGTGTGGTTAGATATAGAATCAGCTGTTCTGGGAGACATCCATCCCATCTCCATCCTATCGATGAAGGCGAGTCAAATCCCCTGCTCAAAATCCATATTTATTAACACCAAGCTAGCTCTATTTAAAATCGACAAACTGTTAGACACAACTATAAGAAGATCTAGATGGGAGTCGATATGGAAGAACCCTAGCATTACATATAAAGGCAAGCAGCTATACAACCTCTCTTGGATTAAAAATGGCATCCTCTTCCCCCACCAACTCTACGATGGTGCATACTCCTTGCCCTTTTCAGGACTCCAGGCGAAATTCGGGATTAATGATTCAGATTTTTATTTATTTCTAAATATTAAATCTGCCATTACAAGAGCGGGCTTGTGCCACACACCACCAGCAATCCTCACATTTTTCTCCAGCCTAAATAGACTAGGCCACCAAGTTTCTCGGCTGTACAAAATACTGAGTCCACAATCCTCCAGATTAAATGAAAAAACTACACAATTCTGGTCCTCGCTGGCCTCATTTCACATCAGTGAGCCGGAATGGGCCGCGACTTGGAAATCCTGTATGAGCCACAAAATAAGCCCTACACTATCACAAACCAAATACTGGCTTATGCATAGGGTCTTCTGGCCGCCCGCCCATCTCTATCCTCACAAAATTAGCCCCGACACTTTCTGTTGCAACTGCAAACACGCTGAAGGTGATTTGGACCACCTTATCCTCCAATGTGACTGCGTCTCATCTTATTGGGACAAAGTATTCATGTTCATCCACAATCTGTTCAACATTACACCTCCCAAGGAACTCCCTTATCTTGTGTTTGGCACTGTTAAAGAAACACAACTCTCTGAACCAGACAGAGCCCTACTAGACCTCCTACTTATGGCGGCGGTTAAGGTCGTACTAAATAACTGGAAAGACACCAAAAAAGCGAGCTATGCCTGTTGGCTTAACTGGGTGATTAACCTCCGAGGGGCAGACAACATCACGCTCCAGACCACACCATGGCGACCCCCACGAAGGAAAATGTGGAACACACTTGATATCTATTTTGACACTCATAAACCTCCATGAATAGTCACCTCTATTGACCACCCGTAACCCTTGATGTCCTTCTAAATCGACCAGGACATACACAACCGGGTAACACTGGACTGGTCGGAACTGTTGATCCCATGGTGGCACACCTCCCTCACCATCTTCTTCTCTTCTTTCCCCTTCCTCCTGACCTCTTCTTATATAGGCCTATTCTTTCTCACTCTTCCTCCTCCTCTTGGCCTCCATCTCAATGAGGCCTCTTGAATTTGTTGAGATACAAGCAAAATGTCTGGTCACATCTGTATGTAACATTATCCTTCTGGATTATCCGTGCTAATACTTGATCTATCGTATCCGACAATATGTCACTATCCCTGCTCAGATGTACCCTCATCAGCACATGTAATGTTTCTCAGGATTTTAATTGTTGTACTGAAATTTTCAATAAAATTTCTTGAAATGGACAAAGTTCCCTGGAAACAATACTTTGAACCATTTATTGCACATTCCGACTCCAAAGTTTGAGGGTGCTTAGACCAGTTAGTAGCATATCAAATAATTAGTCACTCTATACGGAGTATTCCTTGAGCTCATTGCTATGGCACTTTCTGTATTATACTGAAGTACATGAACAGCCTTTAATACGTGCAAGCACAATGAGGTTGAGCATTCAGCTTAAACCAAGATGTAAAATGTGTACTGCCTAGATGTAGGCGCGGTTCTTTTTCTTAACTTGTGTTGTATATACTTTGAAATACAGAAACCTCATACCTTTGAGGAAGTATAAAGTGTGAGCAATTTACAAAAAAAACCCACTACAAATGGACAATGTTCAACGTACTTTGTTTTTTTAAAATTACATCACGAGTTTCTTGATTTTTTCCTCACCTAATTTGGAGGATTGGAAACATGGCTGCCAACCTCAACAAACAGTACAAGCTACACCGGGGTGTGTCTAAACTAGGCTGTTTAAATGTGTCTTAATAAACATGGTTATCTACTAAAGTCATGTTGAAGTAGATAGCACACGCGGCAAACCAAATTGTCTATTTGCATTATGTTATCAACCTCTGTAAATAAACTATGCTGCATTTGTACAGACATTTAAATGAAGTAATTTTTAAACCACAGAATGAGTCACTTACCTGTCATGAAGTTGATACCTTTCTCGCACCTCCTCCAAAACAATTCGCTTTGGCCCTTCTCCTCCTATTAAGAAATTCAAATCTGGATATTTGTGACACAGCACTGGAATTATGCCACTCAGTAAATCTATTCCTGAGAGCACAAAGGAAGAAGGGAAAATGGTTACTTAAAAAGACCAGTTTCAGAACGTTGGCTGAAAGGTTTACAACTAATATGATCTGGTGAGAAAAATACTATTACTATGTACACATCAAATGAGATCAGCACACACATAACTAGGTCATACTTCATGAAATATGAATATGGCCATGGTAAAAAACAATTCGGATTACATTCAAGTTTTCATTCTTACAGGCGACCTAAAAAAACTACACATGATCAGTTTTGATAAGCAGAAAATTAAATGTTAAAAAGTGCATCACTACATTTCTATTGATAAGGCAATATGCAAAGTTTAAAATTCAAAAAGTCTTTAACAAATTCGTAAACAGCAAAGAAGAAGTGATGTTTTGCACGTTTTACGACCCAAACATTTACCTGTAAGGAGTGTTACAAATAAAATAGGAACTGTGGATTCTGAAACGGTTTTAAAACTCTGACAACCACTCATCGTAGATGTCCTCCCTTGTATGGGGAAGATTTGAAAAATTCATAGTCTTTACAAAAATCTACAAGAAATTAAGGAAGCGGTAGATTTCCATGAGCACTCCATATGGAACATAAGGACTCATGCATAGTTTCTAACAGAATGAAAATAGAAATCAGAAATTGTAGTGTAAATACATACGTTTCAGATTGTTTTTTTACCCTAATAGGGTAAATATGTTGCACTCTGGAGAAACTCTGGCCACTAAATCCATGTAAAACAAGTACATGTTCCTTCTCTTTCTCACCCAGTAAGCACTCTTGCACTTGCTTTTGTAGACGTTCTCTGTGCGCAAACATGCTGATGTAGAAAAGTCAGCAGAGTAGATTGATTTCTCCCCAGGGTTTAGTGAACACATATTTTGTCGGGGACCAGACAGTACACTCTTAGTGTGACTGAGGGCCGCACTGATGCCGTAATGGGCTGGTGGACAGAAACAAATATGCATGTGGGGCTTTGAGACATGGATGGCACTTTTGCATCATCCTCCAAGTTACAGCCGCACTCACTTCATAAAATGTAGTCCTTGAGACTTACCATAATGTCCATTGCCACCACAGTGGTGGAGTGACGAGTAGCTGGTAACAATTGAAAAATAAGATGTGGGCTTTGACCTGGAAAAAGGAAAGGGGGGGGGCGCTCGGCCCCCACGCACACATGGCTGGGCCCGGCCCCCGTCACCCGATCTGATTGGTCAGCGCGTCCCGCCATTGACCCGGAAGCAGTTTTTCGCTTCCGGGTCAAGGGGGCGGGACCGCTGGCATAAGGGGGGTGTAAGAGCCTGGGGAGCGCGGGAAGCGGCCTCTTTGTGCCCGCGCTCCTCGCCCCGCTGTGGGGCTCTTAATTTTCTTTTTTGTATTTTCCAGGTTGAGCCGGTCCTGTTCGCTGGAGGGATATCGCGAATCAGAGCGGCGTCTATTGGCGGGCCCCCTTCGAGCGGAGGAGTAGGATTGGCGATCGGAATCGCAGCGGATTTCCCCGTCTAAGCGGCGCGAGGGACTGCGGGCACAGAAGAGCAGGCTGCATATTGTGAATTTATTGGTTCGAGAGGCTTAAAAGGTACGTTGCGGTCTTGTCGGTGCTGCGGCTAGCGGTCTGGCCCGACAGAACAGCTTGGGAGCCGCGAGCAGTTTCTCGAGTGCTCGGAAGGGACGACGGTGCGAAGCAGGGGTCGGCCCGGGCAGCAAGGGTATGTGAGACCGGTGCTGGGCCTTTTGATAACATTGATCGTTTCTTTGTATTTTAGGCGATAAATTCGCTATAAAACGTTTTTACCTTTAGAGGTTAAGATTGATGGAAAGTGAGGTTTGAGGCGAAATATAATTCTGGGTTAAGCATTTAAACTCACAGTGCTTAGCACATGTAGGGTGTGTTGTATCAGTAATTCAAGCTAGCGGTAGCAAAGTGAGTGTGCTTTATACACAACTGTTTAGAGGGTGTGATTCTGGGCACTAAAATTACTTATACTTTTACATTGACTGCTGTGCATGATAATTTAAGGTGTTCTCTATCAGTTACTCTGTATGCTGATCCAAGTAATAAAGGCATTGTACTTAATCTCACTGTACCAGAGAGAAGTGAACCAGGTTTTTCTTTTTGCAACAGCTTGGTTTTACATTAGCATACCTTCTGATTCAGGCCAAGTTTTGCATTATATTAATTTTACAACAGCTTGTTTTTGCATTCACATACTGCTTGCTGTATCCCAGTGGCAGCCATTTTGATCAAGGGGTCAGTGGTGAGCTGAGTTAACATTGAAAGCATTAACTAAGCTTGTACACAGTTTGGGATGGAAAATTCCCCATTTGTGAATAGCCTCAATTTGCCTTTAACAATTTTTCTCATTATAGGAGCTAAGGACAAGGATGGCTGCGGACCGGGTAGCTGTGGAGCTCACAGTGGACGGCGGATCCTGAGGACACGGGCAGGCCTGCATTTCACTGCTTCTGGCGGGCCGCTGGGCTAGAGTTCGTTCGCCCAAACACTCTAGGCTAGCTGGGTTGTGCGGTCACAGTTGCGTGGTGCTTACGGCCAGCCTGTGAGCCTCCGACTGGGACAGGTACAGGGCACATTGTGCCAATTAACGCATTGTGCAGGGTAGGTTTAAGAGCAGTATGTCTGCCAGACGGGGTGCAGGGGGTTCGAACGTGGAGTTAATGTTTCAGACAATGATGCGCAGAATGTCAGCAATGGACAAGCGATTGGGGAAAGTGGACAAATTGGGTAAGACTGTGGCTGAATTGGGGGCGAGGATGGATGCCCAGGCAGGCCCGACAGTAAGGTCTAAGCGGACCATAGTGCCCCCCAAACCAAGGGGGGATTTTGAAACACCACCCAAACGTGCCAGAACTAGGAAAGTTGGTGGTCGCCCCCCCAGGTCCGGTGGGGGGTTCCCGAGTCCAACACCGAATGTAGCGCCTGTTTCACCTAGCTCACCAACTCCTGCCCCGCAGCCTCCAGCGAGAGTCCCAGCCCCCGCTCCACAACCTCCAGTAAGCGTGCCAATAGCGCCAATTATGCCACCCATTGACCCGGTCCCCGTTGGTATCCCGCCGCCAGTAGCGCCAGTCATTGACCCAGTGCCGGCCATTGTCCCGCCGGTCATTCCAGCAAATCCGGGTCAGGTCCCACCAGAACTGGCGGCACAGATAGCGGCTGTGCTCCCTTGGTTGGGGATCGGGGGAATGTTACCTCCCTCGGCAGATCCCTCGGCTGAGGCCCAGAGAATGGTTGCTCAAATCTTGGTTGCTAGGGGCGAAAATAGCACGCCGGGTGCACCAATTTCTCCCCAAACAGGTCCAGCAAGCAATGGGGGCGCAGTCAAGACCGTGGAACCAACACAACCCACCGAAAGTGGTAAGGAGGTTGCCCTGCCGGTACTGGGCGAGGGCGCAATTCCCTCTAGGAGTGAGAGTTTGGCGCAGCATGTACCTCAGAGTGTCAAGGAGTTAATTTGGGAGGACAAATATATTAATATTTTCTCATTGTTGATTGACAACAGGGAGTGGGAATATGCGAAATCGCAGAAAGAAACGATGTTGCCTAGTGAATGGCGATCTCAGTTGCACAAATTTAGGGTGGAGGAGACGCTCATTAACTGGATCAGGGCCTTCTCTGTTTATAGTGCAGTTATTGGTGAACGTTTCCCTGGTAAGCAAGCTGAGATGGCCTGCTATCAGAGTAGGATTACAATGTTTAACGAGAATCATGGGGGGACTCATGGAAGGAATATGACATAGCTTTCAGGAAATCGAGGGAGTTTAACTGATCCTTAGCCTGGGATAAAGTTGATTCTATTTCCTGGCATTCCCAGTTTGAGAAGGGGCAGTCTGCAGGTACTAGCGCTACCTGGAACAAAGGTTATTCCCCTAAGCCCCAGCAGCCCTTTCAGCAGCCCTTTCGGCCAGCGCAAGGCGGGAAATGGCCAATAAGACCAGAGGTAGTACGGGTGGAAAAAGGAGTATGCTGGGATTTCAATAGGCGAACTTGCAACAGGGCACCGGGCACTTGCAAATTCAGGCACGCGTGTAACTTATGCGGTCACCCTTCCCACCCAGAGGCGACATGCCGATCAAAGGGCAATGCTTCCGGTAACAGAGGGAGGAGGAAACCAGAGTAGCAGAGTACACCCCCTTATTGCGCATTCACCTATTTTGTTGGCAGCTATGATCCCTTGGCTCAATAGATACCCTAACCACACTTCCGCAAGGATGCTTCAAGAGGGTTTCACACATGGTTTCCGGATTCCAGCTGGGGGTTATACGGGGACACCACAGTGTAAGAACCAGTTGTCAGTTCAGAACAACCCCGGGGTAGTAGCAAACAAGATGGAGAAGGAACTGCGCCTAGGTAGGGTGGCGGGGCCTTTCCCTAACATCCCTGTACAGAATTTTGTTTGTTCACCTTTAGGAATGGTCCCAAAGAAGGAAAAGGGAGAGTATAGGCTCATATACAATTTGTCTGCACCGAAGGGCTTGTCCTTGAATGATGCAATTGATGAGTCTATTTGTAGTGTGAAATACGCGTCTTTTGACCAGGCAGTCGAAATGTTGAGAGTCTTGGGTCTTGGGGCACTGATGGCGAAGTCAGATATTGAGTCAGCCTTTAGACTACTCCCAGTGCACCCAGCAGATCAACATTTGCTGGGGTTTTCATACGAAGGCAAGTTCTACATGGACATGTGCATGCCCATGGGTTGCTCTATTTTGTGTGCTTACTTTGAAACATTCAGCTCTTTCCTTGAGTGGGTTCTGAGACAATCTACGGGTCACCAGTATGTCATGCATTACTTAGATGATTTTCTTTTCCTGGGTCCGGCGGGCTCGCAGGAGTGCGCGTGGGCATTGCAGGAATTTTGCGTGCTCATGCGTGCTTTTGGGGTCCCGCTTGCGCAGGGAAAAACAGTAGGGCCATTGACATGTCTGGAATTCTTGGGAATTGAATTGGATTCCTTGGAAGGCTGTTTCAGGTTACCCAAAGAAAAAAAAAAAAAGAGAAATTCAGGGCAACCCTTGAATTAGGTTTGCGGAAGAAGAAGGTCACTTTGCAGCAGTAGCAGCAGACAGTTGGACAGCTAAACTTTGCCTTGAGAGTCATCCCCATGGCACGCCCATTTTCCCGTTCAATTGCGCAAGCCATGAAGGGCTTGCGGGAAAAGCATCATCGCACATGACTGTCAGCCGAGGTTCGCCAGGACATGCTGATATGGATTGCAATTCTGGAAAATTTAAATGGCAGAGTACTGTGGGGTGCCCCCACGCTGACCTCGGCAGAGTTAGGACTATGGACTGACGCTGCAGGCAGTGTGGGGTTTGGCGCCATTCTTGGCAACAAGTGGGTGGCTCAAAGATGGCCCGGATGGTGGGAAGAGAGTGGGCTGACTGCAAACATTGGTTTCCTGGAACTGTTCCCAGTATGGGTGGCGTTGAATGTATGGCCCGAACAATTGGCCAATCGCTCAGTTGTTTTCTGGTCAGATAACATGACCGTGGTGGAATGCATCAATCAACAGGCAGCACGTTGTCAGTTCATACTGCGCCTGTTAAAGGAGATTGTGCCGAGTTGCATGAAACTGAATGTACATTTCAGGGCCACACATGTTCCAGGGGTCATGAATAACGCAGCGGACGCCCTTTCTCGCTTTAAGATGCAGGTATTCAGGGAACACCTACCAGCTGCAGAGGCATCCCCAGCTCACTTCCCATCTAATCTTTGGCAGATTGGTGCCCCCAACTACACGACCTCGTGGCAGCCAGCCTAGCTCCCAGGACCAGGACAGCTTACGAAGGGGCGTTCAGGTCTTACTGTACCTTTCTGGGACAGGATTGGGAGAGCAAGTGGGATCAGGAGGCTAGTTTTAATGGGTACATGAACACTTTACACAAGGAGGGGCGCACAGCGGCGACAGCTAGCAGGCATAAGACAGCGGTTTCCTTTTTCGCGTGCGCAAAGGGAGCCAGGGACCCTACGAACAGTTTCTTAACACAAAAAGCGTTGAAGGGATGGCGGCGCTTACAGGCACCCACCGCCGATGGCAGAAGGCCGATAGGATTGGAGCGGTTGGCAGTGGTGCTCCTCGCCCTGCCAGACACGTGCAGCTCTTCGGTGGAAGTGAGATTATTCAAAGCTGCTTTTTCCCTGGCTTTCTACGGGGCTTTCCGGGTAGGCGAATTAGTGGCGGCCAACAAACTAGATAGGGAAGGTGGCCTTCAGCTGCGTGATGTCAGTATCCGGGATGACACGATGCGGGTTACCATTCGGAAATCCAAGACTGATCAGGAGGCTAAGGGGCAAAGTTTTGTTCTACATCGGGCACCCAATAACCCGTGCTGCCCGGTGTCACATGTAGAAGCGTTAATCAAACAACGGACAGGTGAACCAAGTGGTGCATTATTAATGCATGCTGATGGCACCCCTTTGACCAGGTTTCAGTTCCAAAGAGTCTTAGCCATGAGTATTGCCAAAGCAGGTTTAAACCCCAAAGAATTTGGGACACATTCTTTCCGGATAGGGGCAGCCACTGAGGCCACTGCACGGGGGTTGAATGTCAGTAGTGTGAAGAGGATTGGGAGATGGTCTTCCAATGCCTATAAACGGTATGTGCGGTTGCACATGTTGTAAGGGTCAGTCGCCACCCCCCTGACGCCCGCTTTGGTCTTGTTTATTTCTAGTTTCTCGGGCCTGTGACGCAGGACGGGAACTACCAAGGGACCATCGAAGCCAACCAACAACATCTCGGCAACGGCAGGAAGACAAACGAAGGACATATGTAGTATGGGTAGTAGATCATTATTATGTTAAACGTGCTAAACCAATTTTCCTTGCAGGAGCGGGTAGACGGCGGGCGGAGTGCAGGGGTTTCACTGTCTCCTTCCATGGCAGAGGGGGGCTTCGCCTCAGTCAGCTTAGGGGTTACATGTCAGATCTACTCGAAAGACACACCTCACCGCCCTCAGTGGTCATCTTGCACCTGGGGGGGAATGACTTGGTAGACTTGGGCAGAAGGGTCCTGTTGGAAGAAATCATCTCAGCGGCAGGGTGGCTGGCGAAACTGTTACCGGATTGCACTATAGTGTGGTCACACCGAGGCTGCAGTGGAGTGGGGGTGAATCAGTCAGGGCGTTGAATCACTCGGTAAAGAGGGTCAACAATAAACTAGACAAGCTATTTCGAACTTCTTTCTTACAGACCATACCTCATGGTTGCATCTGGGGAGAACAGTTCTATGTGCGGGATGGGGTCCATTTGACAGAGCCAGGGAATGCCCTATTCATAAGGAACATCTTAGCATGGGTTGAAGGTTTTGCGAGGAGGATATGTCCTTTTCAGTGTAGGCTTTTTTTTGGGGGGGGGGCAGCTAGTCGGTCAACTATGCTGGCCTGTGGCGGTAAGGTCATAATCGGTGAGCAGCAATTTAAGGTCCTTAGGGGGGGCGGCCCCATTCGCGAAAGGGGTCGCCCAGGGGGAGGGGCCACTGGTCTCTCCCAGAACTTCAGGGGCAGGATATCCGTCGCTTGGAAGGGTGCGGGGGAGGGAGTCACGCTTTCCTCAGGCTGGTAGCCACCCCTCACATACACTATGACGTCATCAAAGGGCGCGAGTGTAAGGGCCCTCCTGTTCTGGTTAAATGGAGTTCACGGAGCGCACGAGGGTAAACGGGCCCTTGTTGCGCATGCGCATCTCGGACGTGAGAGCGTAGCTGGGTAAAAGGATCTGACACCGGTTAGCGACCTTGCCGTAGGACGAGAAATGATTAGAATGCAATATTGATAGGAGGATGTTAGATACGGTTAGGAAACACGCTGTATTAGACATTTGTTAAGGTTAGCCCATCATACCTGTCCAAACTTGATGTAAATCTAATGTCTGAATTTTGCATTTAATAATTATGTAAATAATGTTATTTTATTCAATTTTAATTTTGTTTCATATTTTAATAAATACGGCCGGGGGGGTCACAAGACCCCCTGCCTTCCAAAGAATTCTGTGTTGGTTTGATAAGTTTTGATAACTGTATGTGCATGTTAAAGGGGGGGGGGGGGGGGGGGGTGGCCGGCAGTCCCAGACCATGAGGAAAGGGGGGGCCGCTCTGCCCCCACGTACACATGGCTGGGTCCGCCCCCCCCCCCCCCGTCACCCGATCTGATTGGTCCGCGCGTCCCGCCATTGACCCGGAAGCAGTTTTTCGCTTCCGGGTCAAGGGGGCAGGACCGCTGGCAATGGGGGGGTTTAAGAGCATGGGGAGCACGGGAAGCGGCCTCTTTGTGCCCGTGCTCCCCAGGCTCGCTCCTCGCCCCGCTGTGGGGCTTTTAATTTTCCCCACCCTCCATCCCCTTGTAGCAGAAATCTGGTGAGGACATTGGTAGGTATCCTGTTTAACGCTATGCAACGTCGTAAGAATAGATGTTTTTCTTCCTTAGGCCTTTTTTCCCCGGTTACAGGCAATGTTAATACGAATATGCTTTATCGGTTGTGTTATCGCTGCTGCATTATCTATTTTTCCTTAGGCCTTTTTTCCCTATTAGATGAACAATGTTGTATTTATTATATGGGTCAGGCGGTAAGGTCATTAATCGGTGAGCAGCAATTTAAGGTCCTTAGGGGGGGGCGGCCCCATTCACGAAAGGGGTCGCCCAGGGGCAGGGGCCACTGGTCTCTCCCAGAACTTCAGGGGCAGGATATCCATCGCTTGGAAGGGTGCGGGGGAGGGAGTCACGCTTCCCTCAGGCTGGTAGCCACCCCTCACATACACTATGACGTCATCAAAGGGCGCGAGTGTAAGGGCCCTACTGTTATGGTTAAATGAAGTTCACGGAGCGCACGAGGGTAAACGGGCCCTTGTTGCGCATGCGCATCTCGGACGTGAGAGCGTAGCTGGGTAAAAGGATCTGACACCGGTTAGCGACCTTGCCGTAGGACCAGAAATTATTAGAATGCAAAATTGATATGAGGATGTTAGATTCGGTTAGGAAACACGCTGTATTAGAAATTTGTTAAGGTTAGCCCATCATACCTGTCTAAACTTGATGTAAATCTAATGTCTGAATTTTGCATTTAATAATTATGTAAATAATGTTATTTTATTCAATTTTAATTTTGTTTCATATTTTAATAAATACGGCCGGGGGGTCACAAGACCCCCTGCCTTCCAAAGAATTCTGTGTTGGTTTGATACGTTTTGATAACTGTATGTGCATGTTAAAGGAGGGGGGGTGGCCGGCAGTCCCAGACCATGATGTTTTGAGTTGAATACTCACTGCTGACAAATAGGTGGTCAGAAGGTCAAAATATTGAATTCCAACAAGCCACAGTCAGCCTTCCATTCTCCTGTGGTCAGTAAATCTATTACCATTAAATGGGTAACATATGTTGTTTACAGAGCTTAGAAATGGTATTTCATGTTATAAAAAAACCTAATTATTAATATGTTGTTTAAGTTTCCAATCTATGGTGCTACATCATGATGAGGATACGATTAAGTGGAATTATTCAACCCAACACGTATTAATTGTACTAACTAGTTACATTTATATTTTCTTTTTTACGGACAGAAAACTGATCAATCTAGCTTAACTGCAACCCCTTGAATGACAACTGAGGTACAACTAATGTAAAGGTTTTAGGGGAGTCCTCCGCCTTCCCTGTAGTTGAACCCATTCGTTTTTTTTAGCATTTCTGAAGGAAAAAGGATTCTTAAAGCAGTGCTGAGTAGGACACCTGAGATGCTGCGCTTTTTTAATAAAATGTATTTTGAAATTAAGGCCTTTTTCTTAAAGGGCAACCTCTGTGCAGCTGTTGTTCATGGTGTGAGGTACGTTGTGGTAGAGCCCCTCGAGATAATCTTGCATTGTCCTGCCAGCAGCCCCCTGGTAAACTGCAGCAAGGGCTATTATTTAACATAGGACGCCATGAACAGGCCGCCATACAGGAGTGGCTTACAGGCTGTAAATTGAACATCCTAAATTTCGTGGATTTGCTTTCCAGAGTAAAAATAAATTGCTTATTTGAAGCTGAACAAGCCCTAAGTGCCCTGAAACTGAAGAAATCGTCTGGCCCCGACTAGGTACCAGTGGTTTTCATAGTACTGATTCTGTATTTTGGTCCAGCTTTGTTCTGAAAATTCCCAATGCAATATGTAAGTCTAGTTGTATACCATGGCCTTGGGTCAGAGATGAAACAATCACCATATAGGCGGAGAAGCAACCGGCGAGAGAGGAGGAGGGTACAGGTGGGGGTGAAGCAACTTGGAAGGTGGAGAGCAGAAGCAAGAGAACAATGTGGAATGGGATTGAGAGAAGTACAATGGCGAGAGAGCAAAACAGTGTGTGGAAGGGAGAGGGTGCACCGAAGCACAGTAGTGAGACAATTGAACACACCTGCACTCTTGTGGAGTGCTTAAGTACAAAAAACCCACACAGTAGGTCCCTAAAAGTAAACAGTGTAAGGACAAAAATGTATTGCCAATGCTTCGGGGGGTGGGGGGGAGGGGGAGGACAGACATGATGAGCAAAGCAAGCCACTGAATAATAAACAAGCAATTGAGAGTGACATGAAAACGAATTATTGGTAAGTGGTGGGTGCTAAGCCCCAGTAGGTTATTGGTAAGCCCACAATATGTTTCACAGTCACCAGTGCATGAACGGTCTAGTAAGGTGTTAACTTACATCTAGGGAATTTACCCCAATATTGTTCTTGGATTGCCTAGGAAAAATCTTTAGGAGACTTGTCTTGCATAGGGTTCAGGAGTGGACTGAGTAACAAAGAGTCTTAATTAAGGCTCAGGCAAGGCTATGGGGGAAGTCGACTAAACATTTGCCTGAAAGCTATTATGATGAAGATGTGTATCTTGAAAACAGCCTATCTATTTAACATTTTGTGAAATAAAAATAACTTTGATGTGGTAAATAGACCTTAACATCATGAAGGCAAAGGTGTTTGACCCAAGCATGATGGAGCTGGTCTGCATATTACATCTGGGTCTGGTACCCTTCTTCTGATATGGCTTGCACTGAAATCTTATAAGGGGCTTCAGTATTACAAAGGGCGTTTTCACGGCTGTACTCCATCTCCCTTTATGTTTTAATAGGGTTATCAATGGCCTTGATGCTGTTTTAATGGCAATTCTAGGTTGTATTCCTAAATTGTGAACTGGCCATATACCTATATTACTTTATCTCGCTGATGCAGTTGTATGCGTGGAGACAGAAAATGTACATGTGGTTCTTTTTACGGGGTCGGAAATGTTCCTCACTGAATGTAAACTTATTAGCATGCAGAAATCAATGTTGCTGGCTGTAAGCCCCAAGAAGAAGTTGAAAAAGTTTATTTTTTTCAATGGAATTTTTCTGCCCAAATCACATAGTTGGACTACCTGGGATTCTGATTTACAGCATCAGGCAAGCAGGACAAATAACTGAAAATAAAAATATCTAAAAATATTCTGAAAACAACAGTGTCTGGATTGCAGTTGTTAAACCATAAACTTTCCAACTATGCTTTCTCAGCCGCCTTGACAGTCTGTAATGGTAGGCACCTAAGTAGTTCCCTATAGGCAACAGAGAGCGTTGGTGAAAATGTCAAGTGAATAGTATGTCCCCTATTGAAAATGTTATTTTAAAGCACTACTGTCACTTACTCACTAAGCCTTGTTTCTTCATGCGAGCTGGAGATTGTGTTTCTCAATGTGTTCAGCTTAAATCTCTACCTTTATTAATATTGCTCAGGACTAACCCCAATGTATTGTTTTCAGATACCATGTAAGAGATCTTCTTTCTAGGGAGAGCATCATATTGCTACCTAGATTAAACCCATAAAGCATTGGTAATATAACTTGGAAATTCCTGATATGTGGCTCTAGCCAGACACACTAAAGATAAAAGAAGGACTTAAAGTTAAGTCCAGGTTCCATGAATGGATTGGGAACTGTACCCTGAAGCTCATATTATGGACAACTAGAGGTAATGTCTGTCTTGACAATAGAAATGCAAGCTGTCATTTTGGAAGAATGCACCCCACCTACACTGGATCAGTTTATGCCAGAGTGAGATTAGGAGTATTGTCAGTTTAAAATGCGATAAGAAAACTAAGTCATTTATTATATCTCAAGCTGGCGTTTGCTAAGGAGGATGTGATTGAACTGAATACGCATCTTTTTACCATTCAGCTCCTTATTTGAATAAGCTAGATATAAAAGGCAGTTATCGCAGTATCTGGCTTTTAAAGCAAGATATACAAGGTAGGCCCTACTTGCTGTGCTATTGAACGTTTTTTTCTTACTGTTCCTCTGAAATATCAAAGTGTTTAACATCACCAAGGCAGACACAGTTGAAATTTCAAAAGTTGTAAGGATTAGATGCAGAATTTATATTTTTTAAACCAATAATTAATACATTTGGATTGGTTTCCTGCAGTTATGGGGTTTTTAATCTGAAATACCCAAATATAGTGGACTAGGATTTGCCTTTGTAAAAATCACTTAATTCTGAACATGTTATTAGGGATATAAATGTTGCTGACACAACTTCAGTTTTGTCATTCAAATTAGAACTTAAGTGCACAAAATGTTATGCCTGACCCTTTATGTCCCGGAATAAATCAAGGGTGTTTATGGCAGCAAATTTCAGCACTTTATGGCGGTAAATGTAATATTAAATCAATAGGACTGTAGGGGGAGAGAGGTAAGGCCGCCCCCACTCAAACAACTGTAAACAAAATATGCCTTACCTACTTAACAATACACCTCAGCTATATGACCAACATAGGGGATCTGATATGCCATCTAGATCCTTCAAGTGTGTTAGATAACACTAATCTCATGGGTCAAAGATGTAAATTTAAGAAAGACAAACAGACACAGGTCCCCAAAAAACCACAAAAAATGTGTGAAAGAAAAGAGTGCCTCACGGTCGAAACTCCCGAGGGGGTTCCTGGTTAACAATTACCAGTGTACCCACTTCTCATCATCGGTCACTCTCTCTGTGTATAGTGTGTACGAAAAAGGCCAAGTTAAACCAAGTGTATAAATAATAACAGTGGTTTGTAAAGGAAAAAACCAATACCAATGTGCACTCTTGTAATTCGTGTACCAATGCACCTAGAACCCCAAAGAAAAATAAACCAACGTGTTAGGTTCAAAAAATTAAAAACTGTGTGGTAAGGGTTGCTTGCTCTCTATCTTTATTCTGGTCCCCTCTCACTACCAATGGTACAGCGAGAGAGGAGTGGGAGTAACCTTAAAAAACGTCAGATACGGGTGGCCTTGCATGGGGCCCTTATGACCGAGTACCTCAAGGAGGGTGCTTCCCCTCCGAGTTTGATAGTACGTCTAGAACCTAAGATTTTTCTTGAGGACAAGCAATTCCACGTTGACTGGAGTTTTATAGCAAATAAATGCACGAGGGATTGGCTCATCCTGATTATCAACACTGCGAAACGATTGAGCGAGGCCCTTTTAAAGGAGATCCTGGATCTGGAGGATAGTTTGAAGAACAACTCTGTACTCACAGATGCCAAAGAACAGTTAGCACAGATTCAGGGGGATCTGTTAGAGTATAAAACTTACATGGTCAATCAGAATATCAAGGGCCTCAAGAAAAACCTAGAACGTTACACACACACACGTGGGCTTTTCCCTACACTGAGGATGAATACTATGATAAACCGATGATTCAACCACGTAGTCATAACTTTCAGAGGCGGGGACAACATTTTCAGAGAGGGGGCCAAAGAGATAACAGACGCACACCCAATAACTGGCGTTTTGATAATACCAGTAGTGAGGAGGAGGAGGCACAGGATTGCTACACTGCATCCACGAGCAACAGGGTGAATTTTGCTCCAGAGAATCGATCGGATGAGGACCTGGGGGTCCTATTGAGAGCTTTTTTATGGCAACCCCCGAGAGGCGCCCGTGGGGGCGGCGGACAGGTACTAAGGGGTTAAGGCAGGGGCAGAGGGCAATCAACATGGCAGACGCACTCGCACCACATCACACGGAGCAGAGGCAGATCATTCCAGAACCAGGGGCTATGAGTGGTCCTCAAGCACTTGATGACATAGTTGTTAATTGGTCATCACACGAACTGACACCGAACGTGGGGTATTAAACAAAGGGTTGGGCTTTGTCCCCACACCCAAACAGGACACCTTCCTATGCAGGACTGAGATATCTGAAATGATGCGAAAGATCAAATTGCACAAATTTTTTGCCTACAAAGAGAAATCTCCCTTGTCGCTTTTTGATACCAACCTACACCGCCCCTCAACTTTCTGTCCCCCCTAACTCTCTTCTGGGCCCTGAAGTTGCAGTATTCGAACAACGTATTTTACAAGAGATAGAGGCCCTGGAATTGAATCAAGAGCGCCAGCAGGGGCAGAATAGGAGCAGGGATGACTGGTTGGCGGTGAGGTGTTTACAACAAAATACCGCCATTACAATCAAGCCAGTCGATAAAGGCGGGGCGGTCGTTGTGCTCAACACCGAGGATTGTGAAGCAGAAATATTAAAACCGTTAGGGGTCCGTACGAATTACCATCCTCTTATGCGTGATCCCACGTCTGAACTCCTTGATACGATCAAACATATGGTGGCAGATGCTGTGGCTAAAAAGTGGATTACCCCGAAAGAGGCAGATTTTATCATCAACACTAAACCTCGGGTACCAGCATTTTACATACTGCCCAAAATCCATAAACCCCAACGCCGGCCTCCAGGCCGCCCCATTGTTTCGGGGATCCAATCTGTTTTAGAACCCCTATCTCAGTTCACCGATTTTTTTCTTAGAGAAGCTGTGGTTACACAAAAATCCTATGTACAGGATACCACTGACATATTGAACATCTTAAACAACATTGATTTTGATCCAGAGACTCAAATACTGGTTACTATAGACATCGAGTCGTTGTATACCAGCATCCCCCAGGATGCCACGCTGGTGGCAGCAGCGAGGGCCCTGGGGGCTATGGAATGGTTCTACGACACGCCGCAAACATTTGTTTTACAATGCATAGAGCTGGCACTCACCAACATTTTTTTTTAATACTGGGGCCAGCTATATTTGCAGACATCGGGGACCTCGATGGGGGCTACATTTGCCCCCAGTCTGGCCTGTATATATGTAGGCCAGTTCGAGGAAAATGTGGTATATCATTCCTCCAATCCATACTTGGCAAACATCGCACTGTGGAAAAGATATATCGACGACGTCCTCTGTATCTGGACAGGTACAGAGGACCTACTCCAGATGTTTTTACAGTGGCTCAATCAAGCTGACACCAGTCTTCGGTTTACCTGGACTATCAGCAATAGGTCAGCGGTGTACCTTGACGTGGATATTTCTGCGATGGATTGCAAACGGACTACCAGCGCTCATCACAAGAGCACGGATAGAAATTCACTCCTCCACTACAAATCTTTTCATCCTAGAGCACTCAGGGATAACCTTCCTGTAGGGCAGTTCGTGAGATATCGGCACAACTGCTCCACCACTGAAACCTTCATGGATCAATCGGAGGAGCTTGTTACTAAACTGAAGAATCAAGAATACCCAGTGAAGTTATAATAAATGTCAAAGAGAAACAGATTTGTCTTCCAGTAGTCACCACTTTTGACCCTTTGTCCACTAGAATGAGACAAATTATCAGAAAGCACTGGTCCATCTTGGACACACCGACGAGCAAAATGCCGGCCCCTAGGTTCGCCTTTAAAAGGGCATCCAATTTACGGGATGAATTGGTCCACACTCGATGTCCCTCGGTAGTCCAGCTGAGTACCATTCCCAATGGACACTACCCATGCGGAGGGTGCTCTCTGTGTAGCTATACCTCGGCGACGAAAAGTGTTGTTTTGCATGGTGGGGAAACCTGGTTTCTAAACCGCTTCAGTAACTGTTACACATCACACGTCATTTACAGACTGACTTGCAGCTGTGGGCTACATTACATTGGTCTCACTTACCGGAAAATAAAAATTTGTATACAAGAACATCTAAGTACGATAAGAGCCAAGAAACTCACTACCCGTCTAGTACAACATTTTATTGAGAAGGGACATGACCAAAAAGATCTTACATGGACAGTCCTAGAAAAGGTAGTTGGAGACACACACAATTTAGAATTAATTCTAGCAAGAAAAGAGGCATAGTGGATTTTTTCGAAAAGGCAGACCGGGAGGGGCTGAATGAAAATATCGAATGGAACAAAGTGGCTAGGAGGTAATTCTAGTATCTCCAGTAATCCACTGCTTCAGGGTACTTGTTGCTTTCGGGCCTGTCATATTAGTTTGTAGTACAGGGTGCTAGCTCGATCCATCCCCTTTTTCTAAGAAAAAAAAAAAAAAGAATTCTGAGCCCGCTCTTGTCTCACACTATTGTCAATCAGTTGACCCTTACTGCCCGAATATTCTTTGTGACAATTTATGGGTGAACCTTCCAGGTGTAAATGAGCAGGCATTGAATACTTAATATCTTCACAATAACATGCCTGGTGTTTGAGGACAAACATAACTTTTGTCACACTGATCACAGAAATAAGGGATATATGACAATCCCCTTCATTAACTACATGTCTCTTAGACGTCATGTGGTGTTTCATGTTCCTTTTCTACATCTTGCTACCTAATTGTAATTATTTCAAAGACGGCGAGGTGTTTCTTTGGCAGATTACAATACCCCTTTCCAAGATGGCCGACGCAGTTGCTTTTGACGTATATCGTCATGCAACGTGATGGGCGTGTCGGGGAACTGCGGCTACTTCCGCGTTCAGACGGGAACCCGGCTGTGAGACCGTTAGAAGCGCCGGGGGGACGCGGCACGAGTAAGGTTTTATGTGGACGTAGAAATGTTTGCTCCCGTGTTGTATGAATGTCGTTATCGATGGGCACTTGGCAGCGACAGGTGTGACTAGACAATTCTGGCAGCATGACAGTGTGCAGCACAGGGGGGGTTCGAATATCCGGGTTTGCAACCCCGATGTATTTACACTCAAAAAACAGGTCGGATGTATGACGAGATAGAGGATTAATGCCCACCGTTTGAGTGCATGAACATTTTGGCAAACGCTGGTGGGAGGAGTGACGGCGAGTTTTGAAGAGAGTAATATCACAGTATGTGGTAGAAGGCAAACCCGCCAGGGTTAGCAGGAGGTCCCTCATGAGAAATGTTGATTGGAGCGCTTAATTGACATCTATATCTTTGCCGGACACGCGACATCTTTCTTTTATATATTAACTTCCCCAGGGGGCTTGAGATACACTGAGCCACTGGCGGACACATTATCACGTGACACGGGGTCCCCTGTATGATTGCAGGTACGCTCTGATTTGGCAACCATAAGGTAATTCTCTGTTCCGCATGTCCATGTATGTTCTGTGTGTTTTGTGTGAGTGACCGCAAATGCAGACCCTCGGCTGAGGGCTCTTATGATTTCACCTTTGTGTTCTGTTTTAAACTTTGACGCAGGTCCGACTTAAATATAAGTGTGAAGACAAAGAATTGAGAACCCCAGATTGCCCTGATGAAATTACTGATAGTTGAGCAATGAAACATGTCGGCACTATCTGAAGATGGATGGTATATGAGTACCTAATTTTAATCTGGGAGGCTTGCAGCACCAGAATAAAGATAGAGAGCTAGCAACCCTTACCATACAGTATTCAATTTTTTTAACCTAACACGTTGGTTTATTTTTCTTTGGGGTTCTAGGTGCATTGGTACACGAATTACAAGAGTGCACATTGGTATTGGTTTTTTCCTTTACAAACCACTGTTATTATTTATACACTTGGTTTTACTTGGCCTTTTTCTTACACACTATACACAGAGAGAGTGACCGATGATGAGAAGTGGGTACACTGGTAATTGTTAACCAGGAACCCCCTCGGGAGTTTCGACCGTGAGGCACTCTCTCTTCTTTCATACATTTTTGGTGGTTTTTTGGGGACCTGTGTCTGTTTGTCTTTTTTAAATTTACATCTTTGACCCAAGAGATTAGTGTTATCTAACACACTTGAAGGATCTAGATGACATATCAGATCCCCTAGGTTGGTCATATAGCTGACATGTATTGTTAAGTAGGTAAGGCATATTTTGTTTACAGGTAAATGTAACATGTCAGGATTTTATGAAGCAAATCCAACAGCTGAATTGTCAACACCAACGATGCCTGAGCATCATCTTATCCTAAGTCTTGTAACTAATGCTTCACTGCTTTGGAATGGCATTCTATCATTGGACCACGAAATTCTTTGCAATTTCGTGCACAATGGAGGTGCAAACGTTTACTAGAGTGGGTACTGGAACATATTAAAACAATTTTGTACATGATCAGTTAAGAACCAAAGCATCTTTGGCAGCACTCTATATTACCCAGGACTCAATAAGTTGACTTTTCATATTATTTTAGGAATCAAACAGATCCCACTGTGGAAAGGCAGATCTCACCGATCTGAAAAAGTCAGGTAAATTAGTTCCTGATACTTTAGACCTCAAGGGCATGTGAAAATAACTAGAAAATGTTGATGAATCTTAGCCAAAGCACAAGTTCCTGAGTTCTATTTTGTTGTTGTTGTTGCAACAGATGAAACATTCGTGAATGCCCATTTAGAGAGAACACAGTAGAGGTAATGTTTTCATCCACTAACAAGACAACCTATTTGTAGGCAGGAAAATCACTCAAGAGACAATGGTTGACTGTTGGAGAAGGCTGTTCCGTGAAATTGCTACATTCAATTTAAAAAGTGTTTGTTTATGGAGTTAAGCGAGAACTGACAGAAGTAAAACCAAGATAAGAAAGCTTTCTTCAGTGATGTCTATTAAAGTACTAATTCAAAACTCACTAAAGCAGGAAAAGGAGCATTTGGGATCGTCGGGTTTACAACAGAATCATCTGCAGTTCTTGCATGATTTTAAAAGTTCTTAGCAAGGGAATTACCATATAAAACAACGGGCCTTCCTAACTCTAAAAATACTCTCGCATTACATCACAGAACCCATGCTTTAGTCTTAAATGATATAATTCCACTCACTGCTAAGTGGCAGAATAAGGCTGTAACTCCAGTTAAACAAAATGGCTGATTAAAGCAACCACAGAAGCTCAGTTCCTTTTTTAAGCATAACAGTGTCTTTTAAGTCTTTTATAGCGACTTGCAAAAACATCAATTTTTGGTGCTTTTGTGGATAGATCGATGCCTCCGAGCCACCAGTTTCTCTGTGACACTATACAGAACAGCAAAGTCCTGGTTAGAGCACTTTCAGGGATTATAGTGAGTATTTGAGGTTAAAATTCCATCATGCCTTAAGGGCTTTTGCCAAACTAGTTAAGTTTCATTGTTCCAGATGCTTGCCGTTTATGTCCCTCACTTTAGTTCAATTTTCATTGAAGTAATACCATTAACCAGGCTTCTCCAAAGAGTAGCTCGTGAGAAAGTACTAGCTCTACAGCTGCTTGTAAGTAGTTCTCCTGTGTGCAGCCCACTCTACTAAATTAAAAGTGTTTGCTCCGACGAATTAATATATGTATAACCAAATTTTAAAGTCTGTGTTCATGATGAAAAAGGTGTGTATTTTCGGATCTTGTATGCTGATGAGTGGAGAAAAATGGTTGATTTTCCAAAACATATTTAAAACATTTGAATGATGAATCTCTAGGCATTGGGAGTCTTATTACTCATATTATTACCTTGGTGCATGCCAGAGGTGTTGCAGATCCGGCAGTTACGTACTACCCACGTAGAGGCATTCTACATGGACAAAGCCTTTGTGACAAAAATAAATGGGGATTCTTAAACTCTGCCGCTCCCCCGGAGGTCATAAAAATGAAGAACAGAGGCCTAATGCGAATTGGGCTAATTGAAAAGAGACTAAAAGGTAATATATATATATATATATATATATATATATATATATATATATATATATATATATATATATATTAGCGAGTGTTTATAAGAATAAGAGTTTAAATTAATACGAATAATATGCACGCTTCATAATGTTTAGACCTCTTCAAGCCACGTAACAACATGGAGATTACACTAGAACTGAAAGAATAAAGGAAGTCATTACAAGGAGATTATATGCTGAGCATTTGTGTGGTGAGTGGATAAAGACCAATATTTGTAATACGTTCACTTTTAGGGAAAAAAAGCCGAGAGTAGCAGAATATTGAATGTGGGATGTACTTTATTAAAAGGTTTAATAACGGTTATGAAAACTATTTGGACTTAAAGAAAAGACTGAGTGTTAAGAAAGCTGATGAGGCATAATTTACATGGGACCAGAAAGCATGGTAAGGTTGAAGGGGAAAGTAAATATTCCTGTTTTAAAGTGCTTAAATATAGCACACTTATGAGCAATTAAATGTACCTATATACGCTCATTTCAAATTAAATTGGTATCTCATGGTGGGGTCACTTAAGTGCAGAGTGCAACACTGACCATGAATTAAATTAGACCCCTGAATGATGCAATATTTGAGAAGCCTGCCTAATTAAGAAGTGTGCCAAACCGTATTTAAAATAAAGAGCGATATGGGAGGAAATAGGTTATGGTGAATTCATTCACATAGTAAAATGGGTGCTATGTAGTGACATACATCTAGTGGAATGAAGAACATCCCCAAATGATATTCCATATGTAGAGCTGTTGATGTCATCTCAAATACATAATTTTAAAATAAGTATTTGAGTAATGAAGTACAAAGAATACAGTAAAATGAAGAATTCTAATGTAGGAAATAATGAGTGGCTCTGAACTGCACACTCAGAACTGTGTTTACAGTTTTTCTGTATCTTAACAGTGCAATCATTTTTTACTCATTATAGATGGCCGGAAGAACGTGGACTGAACCATGGTACCCGCAGAAACACTGCAATAAACATTCCTGTTAATTATATTCTTGATTGTTTTTTATCATATTTTTTAAAATAGTGTATTATTATTGTGATGTTTTTATGAAATGTAATTTGGGGGTATCTCAAAATACAAACCGTTGTGAGAAAACCATGCTAAAAATTAGATGCAAGATAATGTTAAATATTGAGATTCATGCCTGAACAAAGTAATTTTTTTTTTAAGTGTTTGATAAATGAGATAATATTTTGAAGTAAACACAGGTGTGCAAGTGTAGTACTTGTGTATACTACTGACATTTCCCTCAGAATTAAAGGTACATAGGGAATACCTGCTGATCTCAAGATACTGCTTGAAGGGGAGAACTTTTTGGTGATGTGATCACTATTACACCACTAATAATATTAGTAAATGGGGATTATTTATTGAGCATAAGTAGCTCTTATTACATTAAACGTTAAAGACCACTGACCTTAATATAAAACTGAAACTTATTTCAACTGGGGGGGGGGGGGGTCTCTAATGGCTCAAATTGGTCTGCCCTTGGAAAAGCAGAAAGCTTCAATGTGCTTAAAAAGACCGAGGTGAGGCCATAAGTGTAGACAAAAAGTGCAGATATGTGTTTAGCACACAAGTGCTCAATGCCTCTTTCTGTAATTTGAATATTTGCAATGTATACAGTAACTAAGTAATCATGCACCCTTCCCAGAAGTATAACACAGATAACAGCAGAGGTTGCAGCGCGGGGTGGGGTACACTTCAGGGGCCCAGAATTCTGCTTATGGCCCATTTACATTTGGGGGACATGGGAGCCTTAGGACCCCCCCCCCCCCCCCATTTTATTTTGCGTTATGCAATTCGCCCTTTCCTTAAGTTTATCTAAATGTATAGATCTCTCCTATAGGAATTTTTAAATGCTGTCTTTTTAGTTAGTGCTCTATATTCTCACGTTAGGTTCCTATGATATACACGGTTTTCATCGAAATTAAAGGAAACTATAATCAAAGCTGATATCAGCACTAAACACTGAAAGACTACTTTCTAAAGGTAATCTGTCGCAAAATAAACAAGAAATTATATGTCATTTGCTGTAAGAAAGTGGTCTCTGAAGTCAGGGAAAAGAAAACAATAAATAAAATGTAAAAAAAAAAAAAGTACTAAGGGCACCTCAAAGGATTCCACTCATAGTGCACAATGCTGCTGAATGATCAAACTTTAGTCTACAGGACACATGATAATACCAATACATTCAGTCAAATAACTGATTTCTGTAGAAATTCCAAAGGCTGGCACAGCAGTAGGTGAAAGGTAACGTTATTGGGCCTCGCAACCTGGCAACATGCAGCTAGCAATGCAAACAGTTTCCCAGTTTTCTAAATGGCCACAAATCAAGAACATTGAAGACAAAGGCGAATGATACAGGCAAATACAGATGCACATACATGCAGAACACAAGACACATAGACAGTGTCCAGACAGGAGATAGAATGGACAGTGGGTAGATGGGGACAACATGATAAATACAATCACAACACGAAAGAACACATCTGTTAGAAATGCTACTTTTTTGGATAGCAAATTTTGGAATAATACTTTCTGCTATAAAAATACTCTGAAATAACAAAAGAGGCATTTTGGAAACAAATTCTTCCTACTTTCGAAAACACATTGAAATTACAAAGCCAAATGTAATAGCTACACCTACAAAACGTTTTTGTAAAGAAAATACATGGACATTTAAAGAGATGAGAAGTGACTGTCAAATATCATTCAAATGACCAGGTCTTCCGATACCCCTACTACTATTCTTATATTTAACTTTCATCCTGGTCAAACTGATTAGGGCCGACTGATCTTTGATCTCGCAACAACCTTCGAAATTCACAAAATATGTCTTGTTCATTGACAGACACTTCTGGCCTTGATGAAGTATTATCAGACACCCTTGGAAAATACTGGAGAAGTCGATCCAGATCCATAGCGTCCTCAGCAACAAGTCCTGTGGATGGCAAACTTCCTTTGAATAATGTCACTCTACATGAACTTCACCACTAACCATCTAACAACACCACAATTTAGATCTTTTAAGAACTTTTTGAGGACGCATACATTTTGAACTGCCTTTAGCTCTGAAAACATGATACTTAGTTCTAACAGTGTGAATGATCTTGATCTTCAAGAATCTGTCACTGTATCTATTGTCATGCCAGTTTTTCATTCGGTCTGGTTTTCCTAAAACATCCCTTTAAGCTTGTTCATGCATATATTGGTCAAGGTCTTGGTTCTTGTCATTTGCAAACCATATCAGGTTCATATCTGAAAAAGGAATTCTATTTCTGAGTAATGCAAACGGTGAGTACCCTATCAAAGAATGTAGTGTCAAATGATAATTCCAATTTTTTTCTCTAATACATTTTCCGACATTCTATTTACATGAACATTCCATTTGTACCCCTTTAAAATTAAGCATTCTTATCTTTTCTACCAAACCATCCGACTTGGGAAACTATAGTGGAGTATATTTGTGATCAACGTTGCGTTTCAACATAAGATTTAGCATTTTGAGCAAAACAGATCGTACACTTCTGTCAAAAATAATGGTTTTCTGAAAGTCCTTCCTACTGAAACACTCTCAGTATTGGATACAATCACAAACGCCTATTCAACCCTTTTTGAGAAATAGTCTACCATAACGCTTATATGAATTCAATCACTTTTCAAGTGATGAAATGGACCTATTCCAATAGGTTCCCATACATTGTCAGGGTACCGAACTGGTTGAAAATGTAGGACATCAGTTTACAAAGACTTATCAGAGTTGAACAAATCAAACAATTATTAAAAGAATTGCTTACGGTACCAATTAACTCTTACTTGGAACCAAAATCTAATTCTGATAAGCTTTTTGGTAGTTGGCTCACCAAAGTTTTCCTATTGCGTCACTCGAAAAATATTGGATCGAACAAATATGTCACCTCTCATAACAAAATCTCACTTGATACATAATTCCTCTTTCACTTTCCCAAAAACCTGTAATCCATGCAAGAGAGGACCTTCTCTGGGCCCTTTGCTAACTATTAATTTGTTTACAGGTAGAAGTATAGTGTCCTATAACATGGCACTTCATCATTCATCCTCTGAAATTTTAATCTGATCAGACTCCAATATGTCAGAAACGTTTGCCATTATGCATTGCTCCTGGAAATTTATATTTTCACCAAAACAATCACTAAGCAATCTAGAAAGGAAGTCTGCTCGAGCATCATCTTTACGTGAAATTGAACATCAAAGTTGAATTCCTACAGCTGATCCAAAAGGTGAATTAGCCTGAAAAGTGTGATACCAGCTCGCTTGACAATAATGAAAGGATTGGTTTGTGTCCTTTTCTAAGTATAAAACATTTTGACGAAACAAAATGTTTTAAAGTGTTCAACCACCCTCATGCATCTCAGTGCATCTCTTTCAATATTGGAGTAACATTCCACAGTAACTGAAAATGTAATCTTGATGCCCAAGCAAGCCTAGGTTCAACGTTTTTATCTAACCTAGACCTTTGAGACAGAACAGCCCCAGTCAAATACTACTGGCATCAGTGAAAATACAGTGTGTAAAGTAACATACCCAGGCAGATAAACATATAAACTGGCACAAATCAATAGATAAACAAAGTCAAATTTGAATGGCAACAGACTAGATTAGCATAAAAAGATATATTTTAATAAATTTTGATAAAAAGTGTCATGAATTGGACCATTGACATATTGATAAAAATTAATAAAACAGATGATATTAATACATTGTGATACACAGTAAGATAAATAGGAAGATGGTTTCCTGTCTACGCGTTTCGACACGTTGGAGGGGTCTTCTTCAGGACAATACCATCATAATACTGTATGGAGATCTTCCTGGTGGATTAGAGCCGCGTATTTTTTAGTATCTGTGTGCACGTAAATTATTGAGGTCACGTATAACATTGGGTAAGTTTCTATCCAGAGCAGGCCGTCGGTGATCTATATCAGTTTTATATCCGTTGTTGTAATTTTGCGTGAAGCCGTTGGTAGAGCCGTTGATATAATTTTGAGTGAAGCCGTTAGTGGTTTGTAAAGTTGCAGTACATTCGGTATCTGTTTAAATGCTTTTTGTACGTCGGGCTGGTGTCACGTGATACGTCGCCCGTGTGATTTACACAATTAGGAATTGCTGGCTATCTATTTTGATAAAAATTACGGGCGGGCCGGATGTTTTAAGGCACGTCGGTAATGATGATAAAAACGGTAACAGATCTCCGGCTATCTGTGTATATTAGGATGATGGCGTGCAGCGTTGTGCTGTCTCTCGTCCCAGCTTCGAATGGAAAAGGAGTGTTATCCATATCAGGGGGTCCTTGTTATTTCTCATATCAGTGAAAATACAAACATCTTCCTCCAAGAAAGGAGTGCGTGATGGGGCATTCAGGATCAAAGTTTTGATCTTGCTAAAATCCTTAGTCAATTCATCAGACCAAATTCATTTTCTGTTTTTCTTTAACAATCTACGCACAGCAATAGTATGTGAAGAAAAAGCATCAACAAATCTAGAACAGTATTCACAAAGGCCCGAGAAGGACAACAACTGCTCATTTGAATAGGGACTTCATGATAGCTTTGGGCACCCCTTATCTAGGTCTTACCTCTTTGCTTGAGATTGAATGTAAAAGATACTCAAGATCTTCTTATAAGAATTTGCATTTCTCTTTTAGTAAATGCATACCTTTCCCCCCAAAGTATAGATACCACCTTATTAAGGAATACATTATGTTATTTAATGGAAGACGTCAAGATAATAATATCACCTAAAAATGCTGCAACCCTTTCCGTATTTAATTCGTAATTAGGGAATCCATCAACCTTTGGACTACAGAAGCGGCTGAAGCTAGACCAAAAGACATACATAAATAACAAAATGCTAAAAATGGGATGAAACAGGTCGTAAGATGTTTGCAATTATTAGTAAATTCGATCTAGTGATAAACTGCACTACGGTCGGAGTGGTCAAACAGTAGCATCTAATTTTGGAAAAAATAGCCTGAACTTTAGGAAAAAGATAGCAATCTATCAAGATTTGCTTGTTCAAATATCACAAATCCACACAATCTAAAATCTGCTTTCTTTTTAAACAAATCTATGTGAGATACCCACTATGATGACTCAACTGGTTGTGAAACCCCTCCCTCAGAAATAACTCGGAAAGCGCCTTGCACACAGTCATAGGTATATTTCTCATTTTGTGTTTAACACATGACATTTTCAATCAGCTTGATTTCATGTGAAAACCCCTTAACTGTACCTAATTTAATAATACAAATATTTCCAAATGGATTTAAAATACAAGAATTCACCGATAAATACATAATAAGTACATCATTTTTTTTAGGTTTTAAAACATTACTTTTATTGGCATTTATAATCATACAATTTTTGCATTCACATGAAGCAATTCAAGATGTATTAGCTATTAACCCAGTGCCTCATGGGAATAGTCCAGACTGATGCTTGATTCCGGTCCAGGGAAGACATGGCTTGGCAGTTCGGGCTGGACTGTTCGAATGAGGCACAGGGTCAAGACTGATTTGCATATGGTCATGTCTGAACTGGGGTGGCTTGGTGAGCAAAATAACGATGGATTAAACCCAGATCTGTGACTGGGGGTGAATGTTTCCCGTTGTGCAACATTCCGTCCATCATCTTCTGTGTTTTGCTGTTCACCCTATGTGGGAAGGGTATGCCCAGACGTGGGTCCCGTGCTCACTAAGCCACTGGAGTCAAGCTATCCTGGCTGAAGACGGCTGATAGCCAGAAACTGAGGTACTGGGTTTTCTTAAGAACCGGTAAAGAACCGGTAACGCAGCGGTGCCAGGGGACACACCCGGAGACCTCGAGTTCTTCCTGATTCAGACCTACAGAAACTCAGAGTCTTCTAGGTGAAGTCAAAGATCGATTTTATTGGTTGCAACCAAGGTAACAAGTGTCCTAGAAGTACAACACACGGGAAGTATATTCTCAGGAGACTGCTTCCATTTACAAAGTCAGGCTTCTCTCTTTATACAGAATATTCGGCTTCAGGCAAACATTCTTCGAATTTGCAATATATCATTTACAGGTTTTGGTTACAAAAGAAAAGCAGAGTCATGATGACATGTACATATTTTACGTCGTGCTGCCCATAAGAAATCATTCGCAAGGCCCAACATTTCATCAGATATCGCTGGACCCCCAATAAAAACGGGCACCTCCCCATCATAAAGTAAGTGAAGCAAAGGAGCAGAGAAAGATGTGAGCGAGATACGGCAGGTGTGCGCGCTGGAATGGTTTTATGGCTTGTTGAGCCCTGATGATATCTTGTTCGGCCACTGGGAGGGGACTGAACTAACGAGTTTGGCTTGGGGCAATGGTTCTAACTTGTATAGGTCAAAGAAAAGTCAATTAAGGAGTATGTGTCCTTGTGGAATCGAATTCAGCTGGATTAAGGCCTATGTAAAGGGCAACACATAAATGGAAGCCAAGGGTTCAGAACGCAAATGACGATTTCGAGGCGAAATCGTCACCCAAATGTGCTGAAAATACATGTACATGTTGTGCTCGTCATTCTCGGCCTTTTGATACCAAATTCGTAAAACTTCGATGAAGTTTTAATTGTCGAGTTCAGAACGATTATATGAATTCAGAATTTTCAGAACCACAAACCCTCCTTTTGCCCTTACATAGGCAATTAATCTATCCTCATGTTAGTCTGAGTCCAGATCTATATTCCTAAAGTCATTGAGATGTTGCTGTAACATCATTCTAGTACTTAGTTCATCTCTTGACACAGGCTTCCTTACACATGATGTAGCACAGAGGCCACATATTGCAGGAGCACACTGTATGCACAGACAGAACAGGAAAAGAATGGCTAAGACCATCCCAATGACCATTAGAATTTTCCATCCCCAGGCAGATATCAGTTCCCAGAACCATCCCATTAACGACCAATCTCCTTTATCCACATGAATAGATTCGTAAATCTTATGTAGTTCGGAGATGGCCTGGTACACCGTTGGAGCGTTATCTGGGATGAAAATGCAGCAGCTAGATTGGATCAATCTGCATACCCCACCTCGGTCTGCGAGTATAACATCTAAAGCGACCCGGTTCTGAAGGGTCATAAGTCGATCCGACTGGAGCTCAGCAGTCAGGTTACTAAGGGCACCAGCAGTTTCGGTCACGGTGGACTCAACTACCCTTGTCAATTGCCTTACGTTCCTACTGTTAGCCATGGATCCCCAGAACGGCAGAAAACCCTTTGCAAAGTCCCCAAATTCTTGACCTGCAGTGTCTTCTTTACTCAAAACACCTCTAACTATCCTTGTCCGGTGGTAGTCTGCCGCTGCTGTGTAGGTGGGAGGCAACAGGAATGAAACAAAACATGAGCCCGAGAAGTCAGGGGGCAACCATGTATAGGCTCTATCATGGCAGATGAAATAGGTACCCTTAGCTGCTAAAAATGCAGAGGAAGTCTGAGACCCAAAAACATACGTTTTTGTACAGACACTTTTCCCTAACTGTGCTCCGGGATTCTTGCCAATACCTTGCAGACACAGGTTACCCTGATGGGGTACAATCCAGATCGGGGAAGACCTTTTTGCTTGCAGTTTCTCACTTAAGGTAGCTCCATATCCGGTCACGTTCCAACCTACATATGCCAGTATCTCATCATCCGAAGTATCTTCATAAGAAATTACTTCCTTGATCATGTCGACTATACCTTTTACTAGGGCGCTAGTCTTGAGGTTGTCTTTTACAGAACGTAGGGGTTGGACTTCTCGTGCATATATGAACATTGTTCTGTATGCCCACACAGAGCCATTATGACTGAAAGGCAGAACTAGATAAGGGATACCTTTATCCGTAGTGTGAGGCATAAGGCCACAAACCCAACAGTTAGTTGTGTTCATTACCAGTTGGTGTTGGTGTAAAAGCTGAACAAAGGAGTTATTAATGAACTCTAACCGTCTATTGGACTCATGGTCAGGAAGGGGGTGAAAAGAATGAGAGGAAACAGTAGGGGGAGGTGATGCAGTGGGTGCAAATGTTACACGAAAAGAAAATAAAGCGTAACTTATTAAAAATGTCATCATACTCAATAACACAAAAATGCACAATATTATAAAACTTTTCTTTGTCATTACGGTGCACATTTGGTTCTTAACATTCGTTCGTTTGGCAGGTCTCTCCACATCGGGAAACTCCATCCTCTCTAGAGTGCTGCCCGCGGTGGTAGGTTGATTCTGCTAAAGGATGCTTCTGTCAATCCAGGGCAACTCCCTTAGACCAACCAGAACTACCGACCTAACGTCGTTAGCTTCACCCAAAAGACTTTTTGGGCAACCGCGGCCCTAGCAGCGGAACCCGGATGGCGGTTCGAAAAACAAAAATGAGCAAGTTTCTTAGATGTGAGAGCTGCGCTTTTCAAAAATAGTACTTTTATTTGTCCATAGGTTTTTGGTCTCAAATTGCAAAAAAAAGATAATTTCATTAGTTCGTTTTTCTCGGTCTCAGGTCGTACCGTTGTTTCCCAGGTATTGTCTGGTCCGGAAACAACAAGTCAGGTTCTGCAGTGTTCAATAGCTTGGACGGTGGCACAGCCTTGTGCGAAATGTTCTCACTTTCTGGTTCAGAGTCAGTTCTTTTTACGTGCAAATCTTTAAAAGGGGCGGTATGTGACAATGTGTCAGGTTCCGGATCAGTGACACCCTTCTGGACCCACTGGTCATGGGGCGGAGGAAATGTTATTTTTTTACAATGGATCCCGTGGACCCAGTTGGCCTTCCCCTCCACCCGGACTGCAGATCTTGTAGAGAGAAGGACGAGGTGAGGCCCGGTCCACCTGGGCTGGTCGTTCTTTGTTCTTTGAAAGTTTTTGACGAGGACCCAGGAACCAGGATCAATGGAGTGACCGGGAGTCTCAGAGACCTGAGGCAGGGTGTTGTGAACCTGTTGATGCAAAACACGCAATTTAGCCATCAATTCATACAAATAATCGAGCAAAACAGGGTGCTCCAACTCACTGAATTTTCTGGGTCTAGGCACTCCCCATATATTGGCTGGCCGGCCAAAAACTATTTCATATGGACTAAGTTTCACTCGTGAGTGCACAGTCATTCTGGTGGACAGGAGTGCTAAGGGTAGAGCATCCGGCCATTTAAGACCTGTGCTCGCTTGGACTTTGGCCAGCTTGAGTTTTAAAGTGCCATTGTAGCATTCTACTAATCCAGCTGATTGGGGGTGATTTGCAGCGTGGAACTTCTGCCTGATACCTAATCCCTCACATACATTCTTCATCACACGGCCTATAAATTCACTCCCGTTGTCAGACCAGATCATTCTAGGAATTCCGAATCTCGGGAAGTACTCTTTTGCAAGGGCTTTCGCTGTGGACAAGGCAGTATTGTCTTTTAGGGGATATGCTTCTACCCATCTTGAGAAGGCACAAACAACAACTAGCACGTATTTTAAATTGTTGCACCTCTCCATGTGGATGAAATCTAGCTGCAAAACCTTGAACGGATACGTAGGAGGTGCAAAGTGACCAGCTGGAGTTGGGGTTCCCCTACCAGGATTGTGTTTCAAACATACCATGCAATTCTTGACAACATTCTCTGCACACTTGGGAATCCCTGAATTCTTCCATACTGGAGCCAACAACTCGCAAATCCCTTTCACGCTGATATGAGCCATTCCATGAGCCATTGTAACTACTGCAAGTACGTACGCATCGGGTAACAACCATCTCTGGTGTTCAGACAATTCAACCCAACAACCATTTGCATCCATCCTACCCGTACTTTCTTTCCACACGCTCAACTCTTTTTCTGTAGCCTCAGCTTGGATGGATTTCACACTTTCCATCGTGTCTTCACACAATCCAACATCACCAGTCCATCTTGCAGGACCTGCAACATACATTCGGCTCATCACATTCTTTGCCGTTGCCTTCGCGATTTCATCAGCAAATGCATTTCCACGACCAACATCATCGGTCACCTTCTTGTGAGCACAACACTTCACAATCGCCATTCGTAGAGGCAAGGTCAGTGATTCAAGAAGCTCATTCACCAACTGACCATGCTGAATCTTAGCTCCATGCGAAGTCAGGAATCCACGTTCTCTCCACAATCGTCCAAAACTATGAGCCACTCCAAATGCATACTGGCTGTCGGTATAGACAGTCACTTTCATTCCTTTAGACAACACACATGCTCTCGTGAGCGCAATTAATTCTGCTGCTTGAGCTGAATTATGTGGGACACGTGCAGCCTCAACAATTGTATGCAAAGTCGTGACAGCATATGCTGCAGTTGTGTCACCACTTGGGAGCTTGAAGCATGAACCATCCACCCATAAGGTACCATCACATTCAGCAAGAGGAATGTCTGATAAATCTATTCTCCCTTTGGTTTCCTCCTCTGTTCTGAGAAAATAATCGTGCTGTTCTGAAACATCTGATTCATCTGTAATTGGCAACAATGTAGCTAGGTTTAAGGTGCTGCACCTTTTTATGTGCACATGACTCGCTAGTAATGTCAGTTCGTAACTGGACAGAAGAGCACTGGTTAAGTGCTGTGTCTTTGTTCTATTTAACAACGGGTCTACTGCATGTGGGACCATTACGACCAGTGTATTATTCATTACTAGACCAGCAGACTGTCGAATAGAGACAGCTGCTGCTGCTGTGGCTCTTAAACAACTTGGCAATGCTTTAGCTACCAGATCCAAAGTCGAGGAAAAGTAGGCACATGGACGCTGCCTACCTCCAAACAACTGAGTCAACACAGACAATGCACAGCCCTCTTTCTCGTGGACATACAATGTGAAAGGCTTACTGTAGTCGGGAGTACCTAACACAGGAGCTGAACATAATGCTGTGCGTAATTCGAGAAAACTTTCCTGACACTCTTCAGACCAAGGAATAGGATTGGGCGTACCTTTACACGTCAATGCCACTAAAGGTTTGGCTAATAACGAAAAATTTGGAATCCACTGTCTACAGTACGATGTAATGCCCAAGAAAGCACGCACTTCTCTCTGTGTTCTTGGCACACTCAATTTAGCTATTGCCTGGATTCTTTCTGGGGTCAGTTTCCTTCCCTCCTTCGATAAGAGATGACCTAAGTAGGTCACTTCTTGTCGGCAATATTGTAGTTTGGAAAGTGACACCTTATGATGCAAATCACACAGATGGCGTAACAATGACGTTGTTGCTGTCTTACAAATTTCCTCAGTATCTGCAGCAATGAGCAAATCGTCAACATACTGTACAAGAGTAGCACTTTTAGGCAAAACAATCGTATCAAGCTGTGTTTTCAGAGCTTGACTGTATATTGATGGACTTTCACAGTAGCCCTGAGGTGCGCGTTTAAAGCGGAAACTGCGACCTCCTAAACTGAAGGAAAAAATATCCCTGCTCTCCTCAGCAATTGGGATGCTGAAGAAAGCATTCTTCAGATCAATCACCGAAAACCAAGAAGCAGAAGCTGGAATCATAGTCAATAACGTGGTAATGTCGGGGACAACTGGGAATTGTGGCACAACTATTTTATTGACTTCCCTAAGATCAATCACGAATCTGTACACAGGTGGCTGAGAAGGGTCAGTTTGTTTTAAAACAGGCAGAACAGGACTATTGCAAACGTTGCCTCGTGTTTCTTCAATCACATCCTTTTCAATCAATTCATAAACGATCGCTAGCAACGCTTTTTCACCTTCACTAGAAATTCGGTATTGGGGAATTCGTGGCATTTTCACGTTGGCTTTCAATGTGACAACATATGGAGGTATTTCTAAAAGACCCACATCATTAGGACCAGTGGCCCAAAGGATATCTGGAAGAAACGAGAATTCTGCTGGAAGTTTATCTCTTGACAGGTACATGGGAGAAACCACTTTCTTACCTAAAGTAAGTTGTACTCCTGAAGGAGAACAGTACAAAGTTGCATATAATCGTTTTAGCAAATCCAATCCTAGCAAGTTTTCAGCACAACCTGTTGTCAGAATGAGGGGTGCTTCTAGTTCGCAAGGACCAACAGAAAGAGACAAAGGGTCAGAAATCGGATTTCTAACTGGGGCGCCAGAAGAACCTACGGAAACGTTCATTTCGCCAGATAAAGGTGCGCCAGGGAGTTTGGAGTGCATAATAGAACTCTTCATTGCACCAGTATCCAAAAGAAAAGGTTCTGACACACCTGATGTAATCACCTCAACGTATGGTCCACTCTGATCTACTGGAACTGAAACAACTCCCTCTCTTTGTCTATGGCTGTCCTAGCAATCATTAGTTTCCCAATTCTCACTTTCTGTATAGTAATCATCAACATAGTACTGAGCTGTTCTGTCAGATGTGTTGTTCTGCTGATCGAACCTATTCATAGAATGTTGTGGTGGTAGTGGACGTGCGTTTTGGGGAACGTTTCCACGTCCTCTACCTCTAAAGGTTTGTTGAACGCCTCGACCTCTTGTGTTTGAACCACCATTTGCACGCTGTAACAGAATTGGACAATTATTCTTAAAATGACCTTCTGCCTTGCAATATAAACACTGATTGGGGCCTACAGCGACACGTGGCTGAGTATACTCGACTCTTTGCGAGTCCCTCTGATACTGTTGAGGGTGCTGAACGTTATTCTGATTACCACTACCACGTGGCGGATATGCTTGTTGTAACAAGACCTTCGTTTTCAACTCCTTAGTTTTCTTTTCTGCTCCGTCTTTCTCATCTTTGTCCCTATTTTCATAGTACTGTGCTGTAGCTAATATCTGCGCTGAAGACGAAACTGCCCAAGAACTTTCTGAATCCTTTAACTTTTTACACAACTCTGGAAGCAGATTGTGCACGAATTTATCGACGAACAATCTCTGACCACCTTCGGTAGTTATATCCTGACCACTGTGATCGACAAATGTTTCTTCAAACCTGGTGAAGAAATCTGAGACAGTTTCTTCTTTCTTCTGCTTACATGCAGACAACTTGTCCCAATTTACACGTATTGCAGGCATTATCGTTTTCATGTAATCTACTATTTTACCGGGGAGTTCTGCTATTAAAGGCTCGGGCTTGGCACCACCAACTTGTCGGGCATCTGTGGCAACAATATTAGCCCATGAGTCACCTAATTCTTGATCGTGATCTGTATGGCGAATTTTACTCCATAAAGGCTGTGGAACAACATTCCCAAATAACATATCGATATCGGCTAGAATCATGATACATGAACCAGCAGTTTGTGACAACTCCTTATAATACCCTGCAGGATTTTTACGCGGATCAGGTAATGTCTGTTTGAGTGCTAAAACTTCTGCTCGCTTCCATGGGACATGTACCCAAACACGCTGGAAATGTGGCAGAATAGGGGGGTCGACAGTTGTGTCGCCCTCTCTCCATTGTGGGGGAACTTCTCTCATAGGGTATTGTCGCGCCTTTTTCCTACTAGATGCACTAGGCTCAGATTGTGACCCAGAACTATTCCCCTTACACCGATAGGATAACAATATTTCAATCGCTTTCTTGACATCAGGACCTACAATCATACCCTCTCCAAACTTAAACCGTACATGAGACAATTCCTGCGGGATGCATTCTAAATCATTGTCTTCCAAATCTTCACAAAGGAAAACACACATTTGTTCAAAAACATATCTCTGTGTCGGTGCTTCCCATTGATGGAAGACCTCCATGACATAATCTATATCGTATCTCCCAGTGTCCATCACCCATTTACGTGCTAAACGATTTAATGAGTCTCTCTCTTGATAGTCAGGCAGTCGACTTCGCAACTGTCTGCGTTCCATGTTAGGGGTCGTAGTAGGCGACCCAAGAAGGGGCGAGAAAAGGTTAGTGACAGTGCTAGCCATTTTCTGCCGAATGGAAGGTGAAACTGAAGGAAGAACGGGTGGAAAAACAGGGTGAGACAAGGCAGGGGCAGAAGCAATAGCAGAGGGGTCATTAGGATAAACAGAAGGTGCACTAGGCGAAGTGGTAGAAAGCATAGGTAAAACAGTGGTAATTGGTGTGCTTTGAGAAGGCTGCACAAAAGGAGCAGAAGCCAGCTGAAGAGTAGCTGGTGGGTGCTGTGGAGAAATAGGAGGCAATGCAATTATAGGTTGCGCAACTAAAGGTTGCGGCGGTGCCGTAGCATTTTGTGCATAGGGGGGTGGTGAACTTAATAAATGCGACATTAATGGATCTTTTTCACGTTCTTTTGCTGCATCTTGCTTAGGAGTCGGCAAGACTGGATAACATTTGTCTATTACCATTTTACGTTGCCTATGCAACTGTTCACTCATCTGCTCTTCTTCATTGTCTTTATACTGCATAGCTGCTTGCATTACTGAAAGTTTCTCTTCTCTCTTATTTTTCTTAGCTAATTTAATTTCTTTCTGTTTGGCCTCCTTACGCCATAGGCGGAAAGAGTCAAACATTGCCGGCCGGGCTTTCTTTTTGAACAGTTTAACTTCAAGGTTATCTAAGATTTCGGTATCAAAGCTACCATATTGGGGCCATTTTAAAACACCATCTTTTCTGGTGTATTTTATCCACACTTCATTTTATGTGATGGGGCCTACCCCATGTTTCACATATAACTCGTAAGTTGGAGTTCCAACTGGAGGAACCGGACATGAGTCCTCCAATCGGGAGTCCCTATTATTACCACCAAGACAAAACAAATTCCCAAGTCTAAGACTAGGCATCTTCGCTCTCTATTCCAGTTCCAAACTTCGAAGGATTATCGATTACGATAGTTCTTGTGACTACACAAGTCCCTCGGTTTTGGTGCTTGCAAGTACCAACAAAACTATCCCAAAGGATACCAAAAACTAAGACCAACTAAGGACTGGGAGACGCTCCACTTATACTTAACTGAAATATCGTTGACGTCACCAGAAGACTCGTCTTAGTGTTTCGCTATACCAAACTTCAAGGGTCCAAATCAGGGCGATAGCCAAGGCAGCAGTCCTTGTAGCCGCCGGGAAGCGGGGAACCTCGCAGCAAAGACCTTCGGACCACGTCGACATGCAGGGGTCGTTGAAGTGGTTGGCCGTCCTCCGGAATTTTCACACGAAGCTCCTCACGAACCTCTGGCTGACTGGTACCACTGGAATCGCCCCAAACGTTGGGCGCCAACTGAGGTACTGGGTTTTCTTAAGAACCGGTAAAGAACCGGTAACCCAGCGGTGCCAGGGGACACACCCGGAGACCTCGAGTTCTTCCTGATTCAGACCTACAGAAACTCAGAGTCTTCTAGGTGAAGTCAAAGATCGATTTTATTGGCTGCAACCAAGGTAACAAGTGTCCTAGAAGTACAACACACGGGAAGTATATTCTCAGGAGACTGCTTCCATTTACAAAGTCAGGCTTCTCTCTTTATACAGAATATTCGGCTTCAGGCAAACATTCTTCGAATTTGCAATATATCATTTACAGGTTTTGGTTACAAAAGAAAAGCAGAGTCATGATGACATGTACATATTTTACGTCGTGCTGCCCATAACAAATCATTCGCAAGGCCCAACATTTCATCAGATATCGCTGGACCCCCAATAAAAACGGGCACCTCCCCATCATAAAGTAAGTGAAGCAAAGGAGCAGAGAAAGATGTGAGCGAGATACGGCAGGTGTGCGCGCTGGAATGGTTTTATGGCTTGTTGAGCCCTGATGATATCTTGTTCGGCCACTGGGAGGGGACTGACCTAACGAGTTTGGCTTGGGGCAATGGTTCTAACTTGTATAGGTCAAAGAAAAGTCAATTAAGGAGTATGTGTCCTTGTGGAATCGAATTCAGCTGGATTAAGGCCTATGTAAAGGGCAACACATAAATGGAAGCCAAGGGTTCAGAACGCAAATGACGATTTCTAGGCGAAATCGTCACCCAAATGCGCTGAAAATACATGTACATGTTGTGCTCGTCATTCTCGGTCTTTTGATAACAAATTCGTAAAACTTCGATGAAGTTTTAATTGTCGAGTTCAGAACGGTTATATGAATTCAGAATTTTCAGAACCACAAAACCAGTCCTAGGATGCTTGATTCCGGTCCAGGGAAGACATGGCTTGGCAGTTTGGGCTGGACTGTTCCCATGAGGCACAGGGTCAAGACTGATTTGCATATGGCCATGTCTGAACTGGGGTGGCTTGGTGAGCAAAATAACGATGGATTAAACCCAGATCTGTGACTGGGGGTGAATGTTTCCCATTGTGCAACATTCCTTCCATCATCTTGTGTGTTTTGCTGGAAACCAGATGATAACATTCCAGTACACAAAGAGGTAAGAAGTTTTTATCTGGTGAAAAACAAGGTCTCTCAGCTAAAATGCAACAGAGCTGTCATAGTGTTCACGTCACTTAGCGCAGTAGTAGCAAAAATAGCAATAAAACAGACTCCACCCAAGCCAAATAGCAATAAAGCCAAAACAAGTCTGTCGGCTTACCCGAGTGGTCCAGTTAGCATCAAATAGATCTTCTAAATTACCACTGACTGACCTGGATGGAAGGCCAGAGTTGGTGATAATGAAGGATTAATTTGGCTGTGGTCTCTCAGCATGTGGCAATGATTGCAGAGACTGAACACAGGAAAATGTCTTGTGCAGGAAGGAGTCGGTGAAATGAATAAGAGAAGCAGATGGGGGCCCAGAAAGAAAACCTTGCTGATATGTAGAAATTCCAAAGGCCAGCACAGCAGTAGATTGAAAGGTAACTGGATTGAGCATGCAGCTAGGCAACATGCAGTCCAGTCAGCAATAGTTTCCCAGCTTTCTAAATGGCCACGGAATCAAGAATGCACAATAAAGACAAACGCAGAAGACATAGGGAACTACAGATACACAAGACACAAAGCGTGACCAGAAGGGACATAGAACAGGTAGTCGTAATGACATAATGAATAAAAACAGAACATGAAAGAAGAACACAACAATTTCCCAAACTGCAAACACGTGGCACTTTAAGCTACACGCACCACAATGTACACCAATATGTCCATCCATATTATCACTCATTCGGATTCTGCTAGTATATCACAACTCTGACACTAAAAGAAGTTATCGTTTTAATCGAGATTACAACTTGTGCAAAACTAAAACCACCGATAAGTTTTATCGTGCATATATTTTTCCAAGTAAAATAAATCTGCATACTTTTGAGGGGGTAAAAACTTCATACTCTTGAGTTCTACATCTTCGGAGAGGAGAAAATGACAGTATTTATACCCCATTTTGAGTTGCGGAACTAGTAATTATACAGTAATGATGCACCCTGGAAAACGTAATGCTGCAGTGTCAGCCGATTGCTTAGCCCGCGTTGTCAAATAATGCTCCCAAAGGTATTACTTAAAAAAAGATTTCAGAGACCATCTAGAAACTGGAGAATCTACTGCTGAAAATGAAAGCAACTTTTGAAATTGAGGACTTTGCACTCTGTGTTTTCGTCTCCTAAGCTTGCTCCTCACACACAACCAGTGCTAATGCTTCTAAAGGTAGATTTTGTAACATGAGTAGTAAAGATAAGTATATGTACTGAGATTCACCAGGCCCACATTTCTCGACTGCTTAGCCATTCTGACGGGACAGGAATTTCCCCATTGTGTACCACACCCTGCGTACTTGGCACAAGGTTACAAAATAATTTTGTTGTTCTTACAATAAAGCAAAGCATTACCATTTAAGTTGACTGACTGGTTTCTTTCCAACCACTAAACCACAAACTGGAACTGATTGGTTCCTCGCCTTTTAAAGCTTCCTTGCAGTCTTGTGTTTGATTTGTTAGACTCAAGGCATTGTCCGAGTCACAATAATAACGTAGCAACAGTAAAAAAAATTATAAAATAAAAGGAATACCTATAAACCTGTTGAACAAGGCAGGTTTAACATGATGCTATCCTTTCATCAAATGCTAGGAGGTTGGCTTAAAAAAAAAATATGACGCTGGCTTAAAGAACAAGCATTTGCAATGCAATACGCCTCGCATTACCGAATGTTTGAGATATTGGTGTTGCAAATTATAACATAGTGTAGAGTGGTGCAGAGTGGAGAGGTGCATATAGTTTACAATGGTATGGAGTAATGTGGCATAAAGTGCAGGTCATAGATTGTTTCAGAGTAGAGTGAAGTAGCATAGAGTGAAGTGGTGCAGGGTAGAATGCAGTGGCATAGAGTGCAGTGGTGCAGAGTAGATTAGAGTAGCGTAGAGGGGATTGGCATAGAATGCACTGGTGCAGAATGTAGTGGTACAGATTAGAGTGCAGTGTTGCAGAGTGGAGTGGCATAGAATGGAGTGGTGCACAGTAAAGTGGAAAGGCCTAGAATGGAATGATGTAGCATGCATTTGCTTGGAGTGAGTACAGTGGAATGGAGGGCATTGGCATAGAGTAGAGTGATGCAGATTAGAGTGGTGCAGAGTCGAGTGCAGGGGCTTGGAGTGGTGTAGAGTGGAAAGTACAAATCGAACCCTAGTGAAAGGATAGGGTTACTGGAGGTACAAACTCTAGCTGGACACTCTAAAACAAATAAAGTCAGCAACCAAGCATGTGTGACTTACAAACAACAAAGCCATTGGTAAACAATGGACCAAATGCATTCCCAGTGAAGCTTTCTGAATGTCCCCAAGAAGTCTTTGGCAAACCAGACAGCTGCGCTATTTGGTAAGTTACGAACTAAAAATGGGGGCTATAGTAGTGTTGTGTAGGCACAAAAGCTTTAGCTTGCAAAACACTCTGAAACTAATTGGCTGGCCATTGCAAAGGTACAGTAAGAACTAAATAGCATCCAGTTCTCTCAAACACCAAACTGTGCCATAAGCAAATCCTGGTGATCAATGTGTGGGTCTATAAGACCTAGACTTTGGCCTCACCTCTCTTGAACTCCTCCAGCACTGTATCGAGCTTGGTGACTTTAAATACAAAGTGCAGTGGGTGGTTGTAGAACCTGGTGATGGTGCTGAGGGACGTTCAGTCATCGGGTTCACCGTTCCAAGGTCCTCGACAGAGGATGTCCACAATTTTAGAGCTCTTATACTCATAGACAGGGATGCAAGTATATGCAAGATCAGTGACATGGTGCTGAGGTCACGCAGGGCACTCAGCATGAAGCAGTCCTGCCCCGGCATCACGATGCCCTTCACAGTCATATTCCTCAGAGCATCTTTGCTGAACTCCTCCTTCACAAACTTGTTGTAAGACTCACCATTGCGCATCATGTCCACCACTTTATCTGACAGCAGGCATGGACTGGTATCGTGACGGAAGGCCAGATTCATCAGTGGGAAGCTTGCAGAGTATGTCATGAATAATTGTATACAGAAATGATCTTTAGGTCAGAGATATCACCTGTTCCATATGGACATAATTTGTTTCAGGTATGTTCTCCAATCCTTGCAGTCACCGTCACAGTTTAGCACTATCTCAGGTAGGACTGCAGATATTCGCTACTAACTGTCTGCTATGGAACGTAGTTGCCCCAAGTCTCCTCAGCTCTCTGTGACAGCTTGGTCGAGCAGTCAAGGCCTTGCTCAAAGGGGGTGGTGCGTAGGTTGACCCCAGATACAGTGCAGCAAAGTTATTAAAGTTGTTTTTTTAATCACCACATATATTAATATGTGTGCATTAGAACACTACTCAGGTTCTTTACACACAGCATAATAGTGTTTGAAACCATTAACGGACCATGACTGCCATCCTATTTATAATGAAATTGAGAAAATGGAGAATCGCAGGTTTTGGCTCAAAAGAGTAACTCTTAAAATGCTATTCGGGGAGGGTCACTAGCCTATCGAGATCCCTTGGAATTTTGTGAACAGATGCAACCTTTAGGGAAAGACAAGATCCTGGCACAGTGAAATCAAGCGTCTCAATGTTGGTGGTAAAAGAGCCATGAGAATTTGAAACATTGTTTTGTTCAGAGGTTGGATTTGTATGCACCTTGAAACTGGGATATGCGGAGACCTGAAGTTCCAAGCAGCATAGCGTCACCAGCTGCATGTCCAGAAATGACAGGATTTGGTGCTAAATGGGAGCAGACCAGGTGTCTAACCGCCAGGGAAAAAAATTCACACAACTGGGCAACCGAATTGAAGGCAAAATAAATAGCTGGTATTTGAGGCCAATATAAAAATCAGATAAAACACTCTTTTAACCATTGTTATTACGGAGGATAAAGGAACAATTTTAGGTGGATGGGAACACTGCACACAGGCTTTGTGTAGTCACTAAAAATGAAGGGCAATAAGCGAGCTACTCGCCAAAAAGCACTTCTATGCCTCGTCAGGGGTAGTAAGCGCTATATAAATGCAATTATAAAAGTGGTTGCCCGATTGCCCTATGCTATTGTGGGTGAAAACAATGATAATTTAAAAAAAACAATGGAGGAGCCCTGGGACCAAAAGCCCCTCTATATATGCAATATTAGATCGTATAATAAAGTGCCTCATAGGCCAGACCTAAAAATGGAGGGAATGGTACTGCTGCCTTACTTACTTGCAGATTGTGTGTGTTGGTCAGAGGAAATAACCTTTTTGTATCCTACAGTTTTAGAGCTTGGGAATTGGTGGAAGTCTCTCATTGTTGCAGCGCCTGAAAACACACGAATGTGACTGCTTATGTGGTGATGAAAAGGTGACAAGCAGGGGTGTAGCGAAAGCTGTTAAGTATTACACTAAAAACAATAAATAGAAAGAAACTTGAGATTTGTGTGCGTTAAGGAGGATAAGGGCGTTGCATTGAATCACACATCTAACAGACACTGCATAATTCAACAGAATGCAGTTTTCTTCGTTTTGGGACGCATGTCATATGTAAAACGACTCACTTCACAGATCGTGTAAATAACTCAAGTCGGCTTTCGCAGGTTCGTGCCCGTGGTGAAAGTGCCAGACTCCACACTACAAAGTGTGCAGGAGGCCTCCTTCAGCAAACTCCAAGCATGCTTCACTGGTAAAGTGTGGCTGTGGCCTCCGTGCACCGCCATGGTGCGAACTTTGTGCAGGGTGCTGGGGGGACACGTTGTGTAAAGGAGATTGGTGTGCCCTTTGCACGGACTTTGCATGCAACAATTTGCACAAAAGTGCTGACTGAGTCCTTTGTTAAAAGTGCTGGATGTGGTGGTGCTGTCTTTGTGCAACATGTTGGAGGCGACCTTTGTGCAGGGTGCTGCTTGAACACTTTGTGCAGGGTGCTGATTGAGCTATTTGAGTAAGGTGCTGAGTGAGCCCATTGGTTTGCGGTTCGAGACCCAGTTTTCGTGCCTGCTGCCACTTTTGAAAATCAAGCATGGATTACAGCGCTGCATTAAAGAAATTAATATTTTTAGAAATAGTTTGACCAGCTGCGCAAAATGAAAGAAAGGTGTGCGGCCACAATTTTTGTAGATGAAGCGCTGCATGAGAAAACAATATAATATAAAAAAATAAACCCTTGGCTGCCTTTCCAAAAGCAAAATGAAACCAGAGGAAAATCAATTAAGAACAAGGGGCGCGCATGTCACGCCTGTGTGGGCACAATCATAGATCCTCCCACAGCCTATTGGTGTCTATTACGCGCTTGGTGCGCGTAATAGACACCAATAGGCCATGGGAGGAGCTATGCGCGTGCTTCGGGCCAATTGCGTGCAGTCTTTTAAAATAAGATGCACGCAAAGGCCAATGGGGAGCTGGAAAGGTAACGCACATGCAAGAGTGTGTGCGATTCCTAAGTCAGCTCACATTCCCCCTTTTTACCTACTAAAGCTCACGCGACTTGCGTGAGCACCCCTACGCAGAAAAAAACACACCACTAATGGCACTGTGCCAAGAAAAGACAAATCTGCCACAAGTAAATGATAGCGAATTTCAACATTTAAGGCATTCTGACCTCTTTGAATTTGTATTTGAAACATTTCTAAATAAACAATGCCTATCACTAACAAATATCTGATACGGCACCCAGAAGAGACACATTTCTCCTTACAATTTTCATACATTCCATCATTTGGAAACAGGTAAGAGGGAGATAGTTAAAAATGAATACGTTAAAAATGAATAAATCCAAATAAAAAAATAAATAAATCATGGCAATATTTTCCCAACTGACGAACACTGAAACAGAGGCAATTTTTGCAGGGGACAGAAAGAATAAAGATTTTTTTTTTAGGCTGTGTACAATCCTTCTGATTCCCACACAATAAAAACGATTGATTCTAAAAAATCAGGAGTCAACCTTCTGATTCGTGTCTTTTGGCATGTGAGTATTCGCCATTCTTACTTATGCCTACTAACTCATCCAATGGGGGAGCTGAAAAGGTAACGCACATGCACGAGTGTGTGCGATTCCTAGGTCAGCTCACATTCCCCTTTTTTACCTACTAAAGCTCACGCGACTTGCGTGATCACCCCTACGCAGTGCACCGCAGGTCTCGAGACCTAAAAAAAAAAAAACACACACACACAAAAAGAAAAAAAACACACCACTAATGGCACTGTGCCAAGAAAAGACAAATCTGCCACAAGTAAATGATAGCGAATTTCAACATTTAAGACATTCTGACCTCTTTGAATTTGTATTTGAAACATTTCTAAATAAACAATGCCACTCACTAACAAATATCTGATACGGCACCCAGAAGAGACACATTTCTCATTACAATTTTCATAAATTCCGTCATTTGGAAACAGGTAAGAGGGAGATCGTTAAAAATGAATAAATCCAAATAAATCAAAAAATAAATAAATCATGGCAATATTTTCCCAACTGACTAACACTGAAACAGAGGCAATTTTTGCAGGGGACACAAAGAATAAAGATTTTTTTTTAGGCTGTGTACAATCCTTCTGATTCCCACACAATAAAAACGATTGATTCTAAAAAATCAGGAGTCAACATTCTGATTCGTGTCTTTTGGCATATGAGTATTCGCCATTCTTACTTATGCCTACTACCTCATCTGGTCTATAGGCCATCAAGCAGAACACTCTGGCCATCTCTGTCCAGGGCTTTTCTTTCAATCAGACTCCAGGTGTAACCCATCTCTTTGCAGTCAGCCTCGTGGCCAGGAGTTTCTTGGCTTTCCTCTTTTTCTTTTCCTGAGAGAGTTCCAGGTGAAGGCCTGCCTAGTGGTGTTTGATGCTGGCTTGCAGAGGGTGTGACCTATCCAGCGACAGCCTCTTTTCATGTTTTCTTCACGAGCAGGCAGTTGGAAAGCCCTGCCAAAGGTTGTTGTTGCTGATGGTGTCTGGCCAGCAGATTTGGAGTATTTTCCTCAGGCAGGTGTTGATAAAGGTCTAGACTTTGTTAGGTGTGGTCACCGTTGTCCTCCAATTTTCTGCTCGATACAGAAGTACAGATTTTACAGTTGTGTTAAAAAGCCTGATCTTGGTTTGCATTGTTAGGCCCTTGGAGCCCAGATCTTTAGCTAAATGAAGGCAGCCCTTGCATTGCTGATTCTTGCATTGCCATTATCTGTGCTGTCCTGCTGGGCTATGATAGTGCCCAGGTAGTGAAGGCCTCGCCTCTTCCCGTGCATCCCCTGAAAGAGGGACTACAGTTGTGCTAGCCGTATCAGCATTCAGAATCTTGGTTTTCCCTCCGTGAATGTTGAGACCAAGTAGTGCTGATGTGACTGTCAATTTGTCGGTCTTATCTTGCATTTGCAGATGGGTCAGAGAGAGTAGGGTCAGGTCGTCTGCAAAGTCTAGGTTGTATTGCTGCATCCAAGGTGTCCACAGGATCTCATTTTTCTCCTTGCTGTCATGATCCAGTCTATGGCCAGCAGGACGAGAAAAAGGCGAGAGCAAACAACCCTCGAAGGTTTCGGCGAGTTGTCCTCCTTGAAATATCTCGCAGGTCAATCCCTCGTAAAAGTTCCTGACGATTCAGAGGAGTTTATTTGGCAAACCATAGTGGCGGAGGAGTTTCCAAAGGGTATCTATGTCCATGCTGTTGAATGACTTCTTATAGTTGATGTAGTTGACAGAGAGAGGAGAGTTCTATTCCATCGACTGCTAAATGATGATGCACAGAATTACAATATGGTCTGTGCAGGATCTATCTTTGCGGAAGCCAGCTTGCTGGTCTCACAACTGAGCGTTAATTTATGTTATGTTAGTTAACATTGATAATGCACACAGATACTCAAAGAGTGTCCCGGTGTGACCTTGAGAGATGGAAAGAGCCGGATTAAACCAACAGAAAAGTTTTCAGATTTTTCTTGAATTGAAGAGGGTCTTGAATGCTACGAAGGGTAAGAGTCAGCGCATACAATGCTAACGCGGCATTTACCGCAAGGGAGCCGCCCCCCCCCGTCCTTTGCAAGCGGAAGCGAGGGACACGCGCCAGCAGTTGAACTGAAGAGAGCAGTAGTCTTGGGAGAGTGTAAAAGGAAAAACGTTTTTGAAGACAGGTTGGTCTGAGGTCATAAAGGGCACGATGAGCAAGTACTTATGATTTAAACTTGACTCGTTCAGTTGCGGGCAACCAATGAAGAGCACGAAGATGTTGTCTCACACTACAGCTTGTTCCTTCATTTTGTTCAGAACGACTCTGTTGAACACTCTGCCTGGGGTTGATAGTTATCACGCTGTAGTATGTGCAGTTACTCAGGTCACCTTTCTTGGGGATCCAGATCAGCTATACCTTCTTCCAGTCCGATGGCACCCTTTCCTCTTCCCAGATCCTTCAAAACATGGGATAGAACATTCTGCTGAGGTTTCAATGTCTGCCGTCGGTGCCTCTGCAGGAATTATGTCAGGTCATGCTGCCTTCACATTTCTCAGATGTTTGATGGCTTACCGTATTTCTTCCTTAGTTGGTCCACTGCAGTAGACTGTCAATTCCTTATCAATTGGCTGTATTTCTGGTGGAGACTGTAGCACAGGCTGGTTCAGCAGGTCTTCAAAGTGCTCCAACTATCTTCGTTGTTGGCCTTTGTTACCCATGATGGATTCCCAGCTTTGTCGTTTACAGTTTTACCTGGCTTGCTGAGTCTACCACAGAGTGTCCTTGTTATGTCGCAAAGTTCTTTCAAGTTTCCATGGAATGTTGCTTTCTCAGATTCTGTGGCAAGACAATCGATGAATCTTCGCATGTCTGCTCTTAAGCTTCTCTTTGCTTCCTTGTTGGTTTGGGCATATTCGCCTCGACGGTTCACTTTTTCTTCTTTTGTTTGGATGGTGTTGACTGCAGCTTTCTTTTCCTTTCTAGCTTGCATTTTGCACAGCGTTTTGATGGATCTTTATGCTAGTGTTTCTTGGGAACCAGTACCTCCAGGCAGGTTCATGTAACTGTTTCTTTGATCTTCACCCACTAGATTTCTACAGGTTTTTGCCATCCTCTACTTCTTGCAAGACTTGAAACGTGTTACTGAGTGTTGTGTTATGTCACTGGCATTGGTTTGTCGGCTTCATCCAGGTTTTCTTCAGCTTTAGCTTGGTTATGACAGGGTGATGGGCTGATGCTACGTCTGCTGATCTCATCACTCTCACATCCTGCAGGGGCCAACGGACCTTCTTGGCAATGCAGACATGGTTGATCTGATTCTCAGTTAAATGGTCTATTGACACCATGGTGCCTTGTGCATCCTTTGTGTAGGAATGCACTACAACCTATCACCAGACTGTTCAGGGCACAGAGATCTGACAGCCATTCACCATTCTCGTTCAGGTCCCCAAGGTCATAGTAGCCCATGACTTCCTCGTACCCAGTGTTGTTGCTTCCAATCTGGCATTGAGGTCAATTTGCAAAAATAACATTGATTTTTATATAATTTCAGCCCAAGAACTTCATTCTAAGGTAAGTACTTTATAAGATATTAATTTGCAAAGTTCGCAAAATAACACACTTGTGCGCAATTATGCACCATATCCGTCTATTGGAGAAACTAGGAAAATGCATATAAAATCGTACAGTGGGATCTCGAGGTTCACCTTCTGGATTTAGGTAAGTAGCAAGGCCATGTCCAGTGTTACACTAGCGGTTTGTCGGGAGCCTCCCTGATTCGGCCAGAGCAGGATGCGGAGGTAGTTAGTGGCAGGCGCTACAGAGAAGGGGGCCACCAGAAAACACACTACACAAGGGGACCTAAAGGTAAGTCAGAGAGGTCCCACTCGAGGGAGCCGGTCGCAGGGACCACAGGAGCAAAGCTGGTTCATCAGTACCCAGGCTACGCAGGCTGGATGCAGAGCAATTAGGTCAGCCGGGCGGTGTGCGTCAAGATGTCTTCGCGGTCAGAGGCAGGCAGGTTGCAGGGACCATTCCAGGACAGCTCGGCCACTCACATAGTGGGTTTCAGGGGTCTCGGCGTCCCTCGATGGATGCTTGCTTCCTGGGCAGCTGGAGTCCGGATTGGACTCTTTATCTCAGTGTAGGTTGCAGGGGGTCCGGTACCCACAGAATTGTTGCGGCATGGTGTCTGGGGTCTCCAAACTCGATGAGGGAAAAATATCTGACCCTCCAGAGCTGATGCACCTCTTTTTGCTTGGATGCTGCACCTTTGATGCTTTCCACCCTGGAAATGTATTCCAGCCTGGAGGAGATGTGAAGTGCCTCCGCCCAGAGCAGGCATTGTTCCTAGCCTCTGAGAACACTGGCTCTCACCCCATGAGGTAGAAACATGTCTGGTGGTGGCAGACTGACTAAGGCTAGTCAGAGACCACACCAGTGCTTGATAGGTTTTCAGGGGGTCCTCTGTGTGCATTTATTAATAAACCATACACTGGCATCAGTGTGTATTTATTAAGGGGAGATGTTTGGTACCAAACATCCCTGGGTACAGTGAAGCCATCATGGTGCTGGTGGACTTATTGGCGGGTGTCCAGCCCATGTACTCTCTATGACTTCCTTGTGCACTTTCAATATCCAAGAATGGACTGGGATATTGTAGGGTCATATCTGCTAATGCAGTTATGTCCACACATGGGATAAAGTGCATACTGCCTGTAAGGCCTGCAGTAGGGGTGAGTTACCTATACCTCATTCAATGCCTGTGGGCATGGCACACAGGGATGTGTGCCATTTCAGCTCTTCAGTTTTCTCTGCACCAACACACTCAGCCTGCAATGGCAGTTTACATGGTCTTTTTGAGGGGTACACCTAGGGTGGCACAACAAAGTGGACCCTCTTCAGTCCCAATGTCCTAAGCGCCAGAGGTACCATTTACTAGGGACTTATAGAGGTTGCTGAAGTTGTGCAAATTGGAGTACAGTTTTATGGAAAGAACACTGATACTGGGATCCTGGTTAGCAGGGACCTTTTACAACCAGGTCAAAGTAGCGTCAAAACTCATGCAAAAGGTGGTGAAGTACTGCAACAAGAACCCAGTTTCTCACAGGGGTACCTAGCCCCACGCATAACTCCTCCGGCTTTCGCAGCTGAGCCTGCAACCGGCCATTGCAGAGTTAGTATTTGCTATTAATTGCAACCAAATACATATATGTACACCCCAATAAAAACATGGGAGAACAAGCCTCATCTACAATACTTGTTCCTTGAAGATCTATGACCATTTTCAAAATTCATAAGTAACTAAAAATTTGCAAAATAAACCATGTCCACTTTAAAATACGAACACACAAACTTCAATACAATCCATGATAGATAGAACTTAAAGAAACGTGTATGATGTAAAACATGAACAAATATTTTACAAACAAAACCTAGGGGAAAACAAATCTAGCATACCTATAAATATGTCACAATATAAACAAACATATTTAACTCTTCAAAAGCCATGTGACAGACGACACTTGTTCCATCCAGGCATGCAAACCACAGAATATAAACTTGCATGAGAACACCCTTTGAATGAGACAGTATCAAGTTGCTGCAAAGGTTTACAGAAAATAAAATAGGTCAAGTTAGAAAACAACCAATGAATAACTTATGGCTCAAATTACAAGGAATATTGTACACTTAGACTGAGGATCGGTGTGCAAAAGTAGCACTTCACAAATTCGAAATACCTTTTTGTGCAATTCTACGTTTGTTGGACCGTGGAAATACAATTGATATGGCAGAATTGCTGCATTTGGAAGTGTATACTTAGCTATGACATTCTGGCTTAATGGGGTGGGTGAGAATTCAACACTGGGTTAATATATATAAACTCTTAAATATGTACAAATTCACATAAATCTTACAGGTAGTTTCACACCCTAGAAATGTTGACTGGATAAGTAACATTAAAACCTATAGTTTATAACTTATGACTCATGGGCTTTGGCCTAAACTGTTTTTGCTGTATTGCTCACTTATGTATGTTTTTTTACCTACCACTGCTTTCACAGAATGGAAACAAATATCTAGAGTCTGCAACCACTTGCTCGTGAGCTACTGTAGCTCTCCAGCTACCTCGGAGTAGCTCACCTGAGTGCAGCGCAGCTTATTAAATTGTAGCTCTCAAAGTGTTTCATTGAACATAAGTAGCTCTCAGTACAGAAAAGGTTGGAGACCCTTGGATAATGTATATACATGCTCACATAAATTGAATAGTACATTTAATTGAAAGCAGATGCTTACCTTTTCTGTAAACGAGCCTGCTCGCAACGACAATGGTTGTGTTGGCATTCCTCTTTTGTGGATCTGGAGTGAATTCTGTTGGATCTACTGCATTGGGAATCACCGAAACAATCTCGGGGTTCAGTGCTGCCCTTAGCACAGTGTTTTCTTTGCTGGTATAGGACACACAGACTATGTGACTTGTATCGCAGAGGGACACGGTGAGAAGTTTGTTGGTGAGCACAGAACTGACATCGGCAAATCCAAAGAGCGAATGATCTGTGAACACCGTCCGGAGCCCCATGGTCTTGGAATGGAAGAGGGCATCGTGGGCCATGGCTGAAAAGGAGCTGTGCGAATGGACTATTTCAACTCTCTCCCGCACAAATATGTACCTGAGCAGAGGCAGACTGTGGAACAGTGTTGTTGCTGTGGACTGATTATACATAACCTTCAACGGCAAATAATACACTTTGAGGCCATTGGTGAGGTAACGGATTCCTTTTCTGTCCCCGTATGCGTGAGTCACAATAATAACTTTGTGTCCCCGCTCGATGAGGCATTGTGACAACTGATAGATATGACTTTCCACACCTCCCATGTTCGGATAAAAAAAATCTGAGACCATGCATATGCTATGTGCATTAGCACCTGGACAACGTCCACAGTCAACACCATTTGAGTGGGTACTAAGAGGTGCCCTTGGTTGATCGCACGTCCGGTAAGACATAGTGAAGCCAGATTTCCTGAATAGTGCTGTTCTGTTTTCAATAGGGTTCCAGGATTTGTGCTACCTGAAGGAAGGTGAAAAGAAAGTGAGAATTGTAAGAGGAAACACAGGATTTCAAGAAACCCCACACATTTTCTGATACTTCATTTAACAGTGGAATAAGAAATCGTAAGGCATATGGCATTGTATTCTACTTAGCTACTGGACATGCCAAAATGGTCTGTAAGCTCAAACTCGAGGAAGTAGGTAGAATGTGTCACTCACAATGGAAGTAACAGTATGACAGCAAGACCGTAACTCAACTGTAAACGTTTATGCATCACCTTGAAAAACCAGTTACAAAAGAAGCCTGGTTGGGGAAAATACCAAGGTTAAATTGTATTGATTGTATTGTAATTGCATTCACATAGCTCTTACTACTCCGACGAGGCGTTGAAGGTTTTTTTCAGCGAGTAGCACCCACTCCGGAACCCATAAAGGATTAGTGGTGAATTATTATAGTGAAAATATGAAAGTAATTTGAGTGGTGGATATACTAGTCAGTTTTGTGGATTGAGAATGATAGTGGAGGGATAGAAGAGGGAAAAACGTTTGCATTTATACAGCAATTGCTTTCCCTGATGGTGGGGGGTTGAAGTGGATTTTTGGGGAAGGGTTTCCGGCGAGTAGCATGCTACTAAATCAGAAGGAGTACAATATAAAACAGGGAAAAACAAGTGAAGCCAGGGCTCAAAACAGAGAGGAATCACTTAAGTGGTAATACGAAAAAGAAAGTCCCAGAAAATAAATAAAAAGTAAAATAGTGTTGAGACGGTGGAGAGGAACAGTGTGTGGGAGTCAAAGGGATGAGAGCTGAAAGATGAACGACAGACTAGGAAAAGAGTGGTTGGGTGGGAGAGGAATTAGGATATAACAAAGTACAATGAATAACTGAAATCAATTCCAAAATTTCCATCCATCACTTTTGTGCTGTGTAGGTGAGTCTATCTAAGTGGGAAGAGTAAGCCCAGTCACAGGTCACTAGTTTAATGTGCCATATGACTTGCGATGCACCTAACCGATGAGGCCTAACAAAGCCCAAACATGACTATGCTGCATTTCAGAGGAGACCTGGGAGCAGTCGGATTGGGCTACCCATTTGCAGGCAGGACCAAGTCTAAAACAATTGAGTGGAATGCGTATTGAGTAATAATCAATTGTTGATATAAAAATCAGCATTTTCCGTCCCCCATTATTTGCTATTTCAGGGAAACAAAAGAGGTAATCATAACAAAGGCTTTAACCAGCAAGTTAGTGGCTAACAAATTAACGAAAAATAGAAGCGACAGGAAACAAGAAGAGGGTGCTAGTTGCATGTTGAGAGTACGTTTATTTTATTTTGCACATATTTTGAGTAGATTATACAGTGCAGAAATTTGTTTTTCTTAAATTACCCTCACTATGCCAGAACTAGGCCTCATCTTCATTATGGATTTCCTGAAAGAGATCCTGTGCTTTGTTTCCCTCTCTTTCCATGTGTGTTCAAAATAACAATTGAATAGGCTATCTGCTCTATGTAACACAATCACATATACAGTGAAACTCAACTTTCCTTTGGGCTGCTACATTGAAGGACCATGTCGAGTCCTACTTTTACGTGAGAAAATGTCAAGTCAAGTCAAGTCAAAACCACTTTATTCGATTAATTAAAATCATAAAAGTATACTAAACATTAATAAAACTATCTAAAACATGTTTAAAAGATCAATTAATACGATTTCGGTCAAAATGACAGTTAAAACCCGTTAAAAAATAAAAATAATTACACAATTTCATTTCCATTCAAGCCCAACAATCCATTATTTGAATACATGATACAGAATAGTTAGCTTCCAGCGTTAAGAGTCCAATCTAGATCTCCTGATTCTTATAGATGCAGCCAGAAAACTGGCGATACAGTACATAATTACGGGGGTTTCCATCATTTGCCGAAATAGCAATGCGGGCTTATACTGCGAAAATCTCATCTCTTTCAGCATTGGTTTTACAAACCGATTCCGGGGTTCGGAATACCAGGGGCAAAAAAACAAAAAGTGCGCTGTGTCCTGAACGGACTGATCATCACATTTACATGGAGTAGATTCCTCAAGCCTACACCAACCTTTCACATCCCAGAGAACCATATGGATTTGATTGAAACAGAATTTTGTTAGTAACCATCTATGGAAAAAATTTGTCACCACTGACAGATAAGGAGCCAACTCAGGAGATGTGGTTACCATTACATGTGCTCTCACTGAGGGTTTACCTAGCTCATCCGCTTCACGCTCGGCAACACAGAGCCTAGTGAAGTTAATCTTCACCCATTCTAGATCTGCTTTACACAGAGATTCTGGTCTAGCAAAAATCTCAGGGCGTCCTAGCTTCACAGCCAAGGTCTCTACATAGGACAACCACTGAATATCCTCCTGTGATCTAATTTGAGACAATCCTTAATGATCTTATGATTAAGACTAAGGTTAGAATTTAGCCAGAGCTTAATCCATAACAGGATCGGTGCTAGTTTTAACATGTCTGTGATATATTCCAGTCCTAGCTCAAGGTGTAGGGAGTAAGTCGCTGTTGACTGGGGTAGGCCCAGCAATGACCGCAAAAATTTGTTTTCCTCCATTTGGATGCGGTCAGGTTTTACAAACCCCCAGATTGCAGCCCCATATCTTGCAATGGAGACTGTTTTGGCTTTGTAAATAGCCAGGATCACCTCTGTGGGTTTCCCCCCTAGTCTTTTAGCGAACCCCAAAACTGCGGAAGCAGAACTTCTCACCGCATTTGCCTGGATGTTAGCTGTGGTATCCAAGTACCCCTATGATCAAATACTACCCCCAAGTAGGTGAAAACCCTTAAGCTAGAGATAACCTCACTGCCACAGAAAAAGATTTTATCTTTAATTTTAGAGCAACCCACTGACATTGTATGGGATTTACCACTGTTTATCACCAAATCTAGACTAGACATAAAAGTTCCAAAGGAATCAAGCAGCTTCTGTAGGGCAATCGGGGTCCTGGCTATCAGCACCGCGTCGTCGGCATAGAGGAGCACCGGAATTGGTGTACCCCCCATGCACGGAATATCCTGAGTGACAGCTGTTAGGTTAGTCTGCAATGAATTCACGTATAACGTGAATAACATGGGGGCCAAAATACAGCCTTGACGCACCCCTCTGCAGGACCTAAAGCTCGCTGTACATTTCCCCTCTGTTGTCATCCTAATGGAGGCATTTAGATCTTTATGCAACTCCGCCAGGAAATGCACCAATGAGCAGTCAAGGCCTATTTTCAAGAGCATAGTCCACAGCCTTGATCTATTAACTAGATCAAAGGCTGTGGATAGGTCCATGAAGCCTAGGAATATGGATCCTTTTTTGCCCTCGTGTACTTGGATATTATGAGGTGAAGATTGAGGCATTGGTCCTCCGTGCTCCTCCCCGCTCTAAAACCGTATTGTACATCTGTCAGAATATTATTCCATTGGCCCAAGATGTTATTCTAGCCAGGACAACCTTAAGATTTTAATAGAGGAGTCCAACAATGATATAGGCCTATAGCATCTTGGGTCTCCCCTCTGGCCTTTTTTAAACACGGGGATTATAGTAGCTCTGGACCAAGATTTAGGAAATCCCACAGTGACTGAGGCATTAAAACCGTTAGTTAAAATATCAGCCCAGTACAAAGAGTTTGCCTTAAACATATCAGAGGGAACCCCATCAGGGCCCGGGGCCTTTCGACCCGCGGTACCCTCGATTGCTTTAATGACTTCAACTGTATCAAATCTAAGTGGTGCCAAGGGGAGTTCGGACGCAGGGACCTCAAAAGATTCCTGCTCCATGTTGCTACCGTATATTTTTTCAAAATGGCTAAGCCAGTCTTCCTCAGGGATATTAAGTTCCAACACCGCGTTTTGGTCGCGGGAGAACAGTGGGGTATTAATAATTGACCAAAACTTGGCACTATTTTTTAGGGTAGCTTTGTCCATGAGCTCGGCCCAAGCTTCACACTTTAATTCATTTTTACGTGCTTGGATAGCCCTGGAATAATCCTTTCTGAGCTGCCCCACTAAGACTTTATCCCTCGGGCGAGCATTATGTGCTTTTTTAAGGAGGTTATGGGCTTTACTGCAGTTATTGTCAAACCAGCCCATTACCGGTCTATTTTTATCTCCCTGGACTTTAGCTGTTAAATTCAAAGCCACTGTCCGACAGACACCCTCAAAAGAAGTTAAAAACCTCCTCGCTCTTAGAGAGAGGGTTAACACAGATATTTAAATCTTCTACAGCCATTAACGTTATGTTAAGGAAAAAATCATCTGGAACTACCTGTCGCCATTTGATCCTCCTCCCCTGATCTTTCGCTTTAACTGGTAATACAACCTGTGGAGTAGCAGATGAATTTAAGAGTGAAAAACCATTAGCTAACTCCATCCCCACGGGGTTGTGATCACTTGATGACATGGGTAATGCATTATATGAAATCACATATTTAAGAAGGCCTAATGATAGAAAAATGTAATCAATTATTGATTCACAATCCCTTCCAGTATATGTGGCTACACGTGAACTTTTATCATAAAATTCTGCCTCATACAGATCATTACTAGCCAGTAGGTTTTCAAGAACCTCCCCCTTCTGGCTATGTTCAAAATGCGGGGGGGAAATACTGTCAGGACCATCTGAGTCGGTTAGGTCACAATTTGAACACAAATGTACATTAAAATCACCCAACAAAATAAAATGACAATAAGTGGTTTGCTTTTCCTTGTAGACAGTTAAAAAAATCGGTTAGCCACACTAAATGCTCATTAGCAGGGTAGCCATGTGGTGAGTTATAACAGTTTGCAAAGAGTATTTTGCTACCATCAACCAAAGTTACCTCTATAACAAGGAAATTATGCATGGCGCAATCAACCTTTATAATTTTATCCTTTACATTCACCGAGACCAACATCAGAAGACCCCCTCTATTCCTTCCCGCTGGAGAGGGCAGAGCAGGTACGAAAAATGAAGTAAAGCCATCCAACCAAAAATCGCATTCCATATCCCAAGTCTCCTGCATAGCGACAATGTCATATAGCTTTACAAAATTTAACCAGTTTGGGTCTCCTCTCTTGGACCGTAGTCCGGCAATATTCCAACTTAACAGCCTAACCTTATCCCCCTTATCAGGGGTACCCGTTACCGGTTTATATCCAACATTAGCAGAAGAAGGTACAGGAGCCATAGGGGCAGGGTCTACTATAGCTTCATCAACCATACCTTCTCCGGCCCCCGTCAATCGCACAGCTCAAGTCCTGAGAGTGCGTCAAACCTATTATGTGTTGCGATGTGAGGACCAAATCTGAAGAAATTCTCCCTCCCTAGTCCCTGACTTGGACAAGTGGACCGTGGTCCAGACGATATAAAGGGACTCGATCCTAGGCTAAGGGTGGGGGCTCCTGAGAGATGATTGTAAAAATATCCCAATGGACGCACACAAATGCTGTTGTCATCGTTAGTCATCGAAGCTGCCCTTAGCAGGACTGTGGCCACGTGTTGAGGGTATTTAAAGTTTACTATCACGCAATCACCACTACAGGTTTTGCGTGTGGGACCAATCCAATTTACCCTCCTTGTTGTGATAATTTCACCTGCATATTTTGCAGGAAAACCACAATTAGAGCTCAACCAGGATACAACTTTATTTTTGAGGGAATGATGTGACTCCTCAGGTGACTCAACCGAGAGCGAGTTTTGAGGCGGGACATTTGCCAATACAATTACGTAGGGGGCACACTCCGGGGGGAAGATTAATAAAATTACTTCTCCTACTTGGGGCGGCAATCGGATTGGTAACAGGCCCTGGCTTTGGGTGTACTACTGACCTAACAGGTGGAAATGGGGGTGGGACAGAAGGACCGGGGGATTCTAGATCAACTCTGGTAGACTGTTGTGAGGCATGCGTTTTTTTAGCCACCTTGGCTACCTCCTTCCCACCACTCTCAAGGGGATCTATTCTAGTTGAGGGGAGTGGGGGTTAAACTTATCTATATGGGCTAGCTGTTTCTCTAACAAACCTCCTAGTCTTTTTACCTCAGCGGTAACAATATCCAGTTTGCACACTAGAGGTTGGAGAGATTCCGCTAGTTTTGATTTGAATTTGGCTTCCAAGGTACGAATTAACAAGCCAAACTGATCTGGGCTCAGAATTATATTTGTCTCGTTCTTACCCTCCAAAGTCGCAGTTGATTCAGGGGAGGTATGGTTATCTGACAGATGGGTATCTACCCTTCTTTTATAAGTGTGCCTTCCCCCCCTTTTGGTTTGCTGCTTCCTGCAGGTTCTAACAGGTCTAGTGTGTATGTGGGTAGGTACCACCTCCTCCTCCGAATCCGAGGGAGACTTGTCAGGAACTTCTATATCTGGAGCCCGCTGAATCAATGCTTCTACTGCATTGGCTACCTCGGGTCCGATATCGGTGACAATGTCAGTCTCAGCAAGAACCTCCGGGGGGAAAGACCCTCCATGAATTGATCCTGATCTGAAAGATTACCTCTACCCAGGGAAGCCCTTCTGTCATTATTGATCTGGTTTACCATTTTTACTAAAAAGTTGTCAATGGATCCCGCCCCCACAATAGCCTTGTCCTTCTTTGACCCCGGCATTAATACTAGTATACTGTAATGAGAGCTAACCTATGCGCAGTCTAAGTCAATGGACTAAACACCCAATGTTAATGGCGCAGCAGTTACAATTAGTCATTCAGCACTTCCAGTCACTTTACCGGGGAAATGGAGGTCAGTGGATATTTTGCACAGGGTCTCTGGCCCTGCCCTGCCTCCTCCTGCCCCTGACGGCCACAGATGGCTCGCCCTTTGCCCGGGCGCTCCCACGGGCGCGACTCGCGGGGCGAGAGGGCGCGAGATGTTAAATATCGCCTCCTGGCGCTCTGCACCCGTCACAGGTGCGCTGCCGTCCCCGAGGCTTCTGAGGGATGTAGTGCCGTTCCCCTCACGGCTGCCCGATAGCGTGGAAGCAACCCGCAACCGGGTCGAGGTTCAGGGAGTCTCCCAGTGCTCCCTCTCTGCCAGAATCACCGCCGTTTCCCTCACGGCTGCCCGATGGCTAGGTGAGTCTTTGCATGCGGCCCCCACAGCACTCGCTGCCGCGGGATGTTAAATATCGCCTCCTGGCGCTCTGCACCCGTCACAGGTGCGCCGCCGTCCCAGAGGCTTCTGGGGGATGTAGTGCCGTTCCCCTCACGGCTGCCCGATGGCGTAGAAGCAACCCGCAACCGGGTCGAGGTTCAGGGAGTCTCCCAGTGCTCCCTCTCTGCCAGAATCACCGCCGTTTCCCTCACGGCTGCCCGATGGCTAGGTGAGTCTTTGCATGCGGCCCATGCAAACTCAACTTTCCTTTGGGCTGCTACATTGAAGGACCATGTCGAGTCCTACTTTTACGTGAGAAAATGTCATTCTTTTAACAGTTTGCCATTGTATTTTCATGTAACAAACTTTGTACTGTCGCATCCGCATCTCCGATGTCAAAGGTGAATTCAATATTTTGTTTATTTAGAGAGAACGGTGTTAAGTAATGTTGATTAATCTGTAAATTGATTATTTGGTGTGAGTAGATGTTGCTTAATTTATGCTGATTATATGGTCTTTGCTATTCATTTTATTATAAAAACTGCTATTTTTGGAGGTGAGCTCTTCCGCTGCTTGCCTCGATTCTTAGAGCTAAATCTCTGCTTGTTTGTCTCGAATTCTTGACTTAGAATTATTTTATGATTTTTCCACCATTGCAATGTATTTATTTGAGTTATTAAAGTTCCAGGTGTGAATGAGTTTCAATTCAGATTAGTTTGTTTATTTTTTTGTGCACTGGAAAAAAATGCACTGATCAGGATAAGGTAGCCGCTGGTCGGAAACCTGCCTGGGTGGGAATCTTAGTGCCGCTAAGGTACTGTTCCTTTAACTATTGAGATCGGTTTCCTTACCTTCCTTATCCAAGTTAAGCAGACAAGAGTTGTATTTAATTACTTATTCTTCATTTGCAGGTGCAGAGAGTTGCATTATGTGGTGCCGTGCTCCTTCCTATTTTGGAGGCGAGCCATGCCACTGCTTGCCCCAATTCTCAGAGACTAAACCCCTGCCCGCTTGTCTCACATTTTTGGCTTAGTATTATTTTAAGATTTTTCTCTGAGGCTGATCTTATGTCAGACCTCCTGCTGCATTTGATGGCGCATTCCCCATTACAATCCAATTACATAGAGATTAATATTTTTCCCCCTTCTGTAATGCCTTATTAAATATTAATACACTGTAATGAGTTTATTAATTTGTGGCAGACCCGGAGTCCATATTTCAGGTTTCCTTATTCCTCCTCATGTTTAATTTCTTTTGGGTATTTGGAGTGGGCCGTGTTGCCTCATGTTCTATTTGTGATCAACACTGACCCCAAACTTGCATCAACGCTTTATCTAGTATCTTATCTAGATAATAAAAATAGCGTTCTTCATTGCCGCAGGAGAAATACTGTAACAGGCAAGAGGAGATGTTTGTGAGTTTAAGTCAAGGCAGAATCAACCATATGAAAAGTACAGCTTATTTACTAAAATACTGAATTAAATGGATATTAAAAGTAATAATGACAAACCTCTTTTTTGAAAACTGGGCAATTTTTTTATTTTATTTTTTAGAGTTTTATATAGCGCAAACTAGACCCAAAGATATAAGGTATCAGATCGCTTTACATGAGCGCAGTTTCGTTACAGATACACACATTCATTCGGTCTTGCCTAGCGTTGCCGCGCATGTGCTGCTCGCTCTGCGAGATCGATTGTCGTCGAGTTGATTTCGGAAGTGGAGTGGAAGCTCAGCCCATCCTTTCTATTGGCTAGCGTCATCCTTTTTGATAAACGCTGGCCTCAGATTCAAAGTGAGGTTTTTTGGTGACCCCCCCGGTCTCCTTTAGGCTCAGCCCACCCAGACTGGATCTTTAGCTTGCGGCGTGATGCCGTCTCCTTCAATTACTCTATGAGCACTTTATTCCTCACTCGCACAATGGCGACAGTTTGTAATTACTGTGTGCGGCCATGGCACCGAGCATAACTTATCTACACGGGCGCCGACTGGGGCCTTTTGACAGTCCCCCCCATGCTTCTTAACCCATACCCTTTCCTCTTAGAAAACTATTACGCTGTTCACTTTCTGTGGTTGTTAAAAGAAAAGGGCAATCCTGAATTTACTATTCACTGGTATTTATAACTTCCCATTAAGCGCCTGCAGCTGCCGAGCCTGCACCCAGCAGCAGGGCTGGGTCAGATTCCTGTGTACACTGTGCTATAAGAGGGCCACTGGGGGATCGAAGGAGGGGCCCTCCGCTTACGTCATGGCTTAAACGTAGGCATTACATGCTTTCCGTTTACGCAGGTCTGATGTCGTGCATGTTCGAGCCAGAAAGCGCTGTATTGCGCATGCCTGCTAATAGGAAGAGAAGGATTGGGCATGCGCGACTTGCTGCTCTGTGTAACTTGTACTGAAGGCGCCAGCGACAGATGCTGTGCCACTTGTGTCAGTCCTCGCCATGGGTGAACCTGTTAGCATTACTACAGCCTCCAGCACCGTCACCGAGATCACCTGGGGCAGCAGCCTACTGGTAGAATACTGTTGTTTCTTTGATCACATTTTCTTCCATTGGGGTCTGTATTATTATTTAACAAATCACATTTTTTCAACCACCAGCCGATAGATTTTCTTTTGCTTAAAGGAACACCCCTTCCACCTTCCAAACAGCATCGAGCGGTGATCGGGATATCCTTTATTTATTTATGTCATAATGCGCCCGTATTCCTGCTTGTGTTTACAGTCTACAAGTGAATATACGGTGTCTGCTGATGCACGTGCTCTCAAGCCCAGACTCTCTTGCTCCTGCAATGCTGAAGCAGCACAGGAGCTTGTTTTTGTGAGCTCACATGGGCTTCCCACTCATGGTCAGGTGACTGTACTGAATGGGCCACTCTTGTGGTCGAGTACCCCATGATGACCATCAACTATCACCATCTTAGACTTTCTTTTGCGTGCTATTTTATTCTAGCCTTAACTAGTGAGAATAGTTATGAAGTAGGGCAGTATCCCTTTTCATATGAGCTCTTACTATTGACGTTGACACAGCTTCATGTCAATCTTGTTCTTTGACTTTATCTTGCTTCACGGCAGTGCTTGCTATTGGCTTTGACATTGGTCTCATGTCATCTTGCATATTAAGTTTGCTCTGCTTTAAGCTTCTTTAGGTGCATGACAGCGCTTGCATAACTGACTCCATTTACTCGACTGTCGCCATTTTCTGAGCTTCACAGGTGGGGAGCGCATGTTTTGCTCCTCACTTGTTTTTCGCACCTCGCAGACCAGAGTGAACTGGATATGATCGATGGAATGTAGAAACTCTGCCTCAAAGCCAAAATACAGGGGCTTGGCCAGCCACTGTCTTGACCTTGACGCGGACTGGTACGAGCCAGCCTGGTTTTCTCCGATGAGAAGGGGCGAGGCTTTCTAGATGCTTCGTTTTACGTTTGAAACAGTATTAAAGTGAGGGGCCTCCGTGGGCCAGACGGAAGTTCACCACAAAATAGACGTATTGCTGTGGATCCGTGGGAGCTTTGTGTCCTGACTGAACTCTTGCCTGGCTGCAGTAACGGACTCCCCTCAGCTTGGTTGGCAAGATGTTGTGAAAGAATCAGTCGGTGAGATGTTCCTAACCAACTCTTTGCTATTTTCTTTCGACTCTTGCTATTCTTTGCTATTTTTTTCCCCATGGTTTTCTATTCCTTTTATTCAATATTACATATATAATTACATTTTATTTTGACAGTTTCTTTCAGTTATCCATTTGTTACTTGGGAGTCTGCCATGACTAATTCATTCAGCCTGCCTTTGTTGAAGTAGTATATTAATAAATGTATATGTGTTATATTACATACGTTTGGATTGGTAATATTATCTCGCCTTGGGGGAGTGCTGAGTTTTGCCTCGGCTTAAGGGAGTATTGTGATTAGAATCGGTCCTTTTTGTGAAAAGCATATTCAAAACAGTGACTCTGCACTGCAGCGGGCACCTCGGGTCTGTGCGCTCAGACACATCAGAACCTGTCTTCCTCACAGCAGGATCTGAGCGAGGCAAAGAAATCAAGGCATCGACGAAGCACTGTTGGCTCCACAGCAGCTGGAACAGGTCCAGCAGAACCCATCTGGAAGGTGCACAAACGGAAAAATACGGAGGTATCTGCATTCCTTTTCAACGTCTGTCAGAAGCTCCAGTCGCAGGAGCTGCTCCAGAATTTAAATGGTTCAGTTCCACTCTCTTGTTCCCCCACTGGCAGAGCGACTGTATCATTTCTGCTGTTATTAATGGATCAAGCCATCTAGGGCTTGAAGAGCAATGTCATGCTTCAAGTTGTTTGTGTTCAGTTTTTCAACGTGTGGCTGCCGAGTAATAAATATATGTGTTGAAGTGCTCTCAAAATCCATGAAGGATGCATTATATTGCGTACGGGCTGTAGTCTGGGTGTCTGATAGGACAAAGTGAAGAGACGTATCGTTCATGTTTAGAGCTTTATTAATTCTTTCTGAGAAAATGCATAGTTTGTTATGTAGCCTGCCTTTCAGAGGATGTTTATTTATTTAATTTATTTTTTATTTTGAGTGTTTTGTATAGCGCGAACAAGACCCTTGCGGGTATCAGAGTGCTTTACAGGGCAAATACAGGTGGTAGACATAAGCATAAAAATACTGCGAGTTAGATAAATAAAGAAATGGTAGCTAGTATAGAAAAGCACATATATACATGGATGTAAAAATAGTTCAAGCGAATTTGGCCAAAAGGATGCATCTGGGCATTTTCAGTAGTCGACGTAGCCTGTGTTTTCCCAGGAATATTGTTTAGTAGAACTCTTTGTCCCTGTTAGCAGCTCTCATCAGATAGCTGCTTATTCACATGCCTTGCAGGCAATTTATTTTCCACTGCGAACTCTTGTGCTACTATAGCTATTTGTTTAACTTCCACTCTTTAGTGTCTTCTTGAGCATTTCTGTCTTTGAGACTTTCACACAGTGAATGCCAGTGTCCTACTCGTGACATTTTTTTGTGGACATGAACTCTTTTTACAATACATACTATTCCCTAGTACGCATTCTTGCTATGCCACCCACAGGTTGTGTTTGTTTGCATGTGATTCTCATGGTGGTTCCTGCAATGCTTCTTGTGTAGAAGAGCATCTCATGCAGTGGCAATTCCCATCATACAAATGTTATGGGAAAATAAGTATTTTCCAATTAGTCCACCACTTTGTATGGGTACTTATCTTACTCATTTGATGCAACAATGATCACTGTCTATTCTAAGCCATTGTACCCATCCATTTCTATTGTATGGCAATAGGACAAATATACAACATTGCATTTGAGTAACTGAATAAAGGGAACGTTATTCACCTCCAGGTTCAAAGCGGCATCAAAGACAAGTTGCTCTTAATGTCACTTAGAACCCCTCTTTGAAAATTATCACTTACTCACAGGTATCTATCAACAAATCTGTAAGCTCTTTCCACGTAAAATTCTAAATTCTAGAAACGCACTGGTCTCTAATATTAAGCACTACATTGTAGAACCTGGAATGTCAGATTGAGAGGTTTTTGTAACCTTGTTTTGATGGAGCGAGTTTCAGAAATGTATTCATTTCAGCTTGTGAAGTTACACTTCCATAATGATTAATAATATTAATAACGATGTGTGTTGTGTGTTTATTAATTCAACCTAGATTAAAGTTGCACACACGAAATACATGGGCATAACATTATGTGCTTTATGTTTCACCAAGTACGTTTTTGAAAATTAATTAACTAACCTTGTTTGTTTGTCTATTTGTCTTATTAATTGTGGCTATTTATTTAATTGCATGTGCCTATTTTATGTATGCTTTTGTCTACGTGGTGTGTCTTTTATTCTATACAGGTATGCGGAAAATCCTACTGGACTAAGTGAAAAATGGTAGATATAAATGCTGCTTTATTTGTTTGCTTCTGCTGGGTAATATAGACTAAAGGGGTTAATTATTAGCAGTGATGGGTGGGTAACAGAACGAATTTCATTTCTTGCATTAATTATTCTTTTATGTTTGTTTATATACTAGTTAACGTGAAAGCGTTTTTGAGGCCTAGTGCATTCGTGATTGAGAAAAATTCTGCTCGGAGAAAAGCAAGAGTCCAAATGTGGTCGAATCCCCTGCCAAAATCATTGTCACAATGAAAAGTGAAACGTGATGAGCTGACTGTTCTTTAGTCAAGAAAGGCCAAGGCCAGGAACCGGCAGAGGAGTAGGACAAGCTGAGGAAGCTATGGACTATAATGTTGCAAAATGGAGGAAGCCTCGCAATTCGAAAAGCAAAGGACAATGGACTCTAAGAAAGAGACGGAACTAAGGTTCAGAAGACGTAATGACAGGTTGGCATGTCACTTGACAGCCAATCGGACTCCGACTTGAGCAGAAAAGTATAAGTTTTCATAGATTAGTTTAGCGTAGAAAGGTATAAAAACTCTTCCCCCGGGAAAGAGGCTGCTGCTTCTTGCTGACCTTTAGATGGGAGTGTCGTGCTGACGGACTTCTCTTGGAGCACGTAAGAGACTTTTTAGGCCCTAAAGATTTTATCCTTTATTCTTTTATATAGCAAGAATAGTCAGGAACTTAGAATTTTAATGATGCCAAACCGTTATTTTTTATTTGAATTTTGCTTTTAAAACTTACTTAACACTGTCATTACTATTTTGCAAATTTATTAATAAAAACGCTTTAATAAAAGATCCTAATGCGCTTTTCAAATATTAGTTAATAAAACATACTTTGAAATTCAAGCTGGCCTTGTTATTTCATGAGTTTAGGTTACCAATAGCAGATTTTATCGCCACAGTGGCTTAATTAATCATAGGGTTTGTTAAGGTGTGATGAATTCGTTTTACTGCAGTTGTATATAAATGTATATATTTTGTGAATAGGTTAATTAGGTCACATGATTTAGTTGGTCATTGTTAGACCTGTCTGGATTTTTTGCGTAGTCCCTCCTCATTATTATTTATTTTGTCCCCTTTTTGCCCCTCATCCCCTTACTAATTTTTGTGTCTACTATTTTTATAGGTGTTGGTCAAGGGGATAGGTGTTCTTTTTCCCCCCATAATCTTTTACCTCAGGCCCAGAGGCCTGTTCTGACAGGGAAAGTTGGAACCACAAAATGGTGGCTACCAACTGCCCTAACTGCCAAGTCCAGAACTTACTCATAGACCAGCATAGGGCATTCCAGAACCTTCTGGTCCATTCTGGACCACTGAGGGGCAGCCTATAAAAGGCGGAATGCGGGGCAGCCATTTTGTCTACCTGTGGAAGTCAGCTGGAGGACAGGCTATCTTGAGAGGTGGGGAGAGACTAGTGAAGGGGTTGATCTCCTGGACTGGGAAGCGACCTAATAAATCCACTTCTCTACCCTTCCTTTGGGATCCTTGTCTTGTCCCCGCTGTGAAGGATTAAGGGAGACCCTGGGCGCCTGACCAACCCCTAATTTAAGAAGAGTGGGGTGGCAAAGGAGAAGGAGACTGCAGTGCTGCGTACGCAGTCCTCTGCCCAGAGGAGAAGCTCTTTTTGAGCAGTGTTTAGTAGAGGTAGGGGTAGATCCTGTGATTCCCCCCCCTTCCCAGTAGCAGTGACCAACTGTATCCTGCCCCTGGCTGCCGTGACTTTTCTTGCTGGCAGAGCCTTTCTTCCCCCCTTCCTCCTAAATCCATCACTTACTGGCTGAGCAGAGACTTGCTGCGAGGAGGAGCCCTCCTTTGAAGGGGCGGAAGCAGGATAAGGCTGAGTAAAGTGACCCCCAAGCCTGTTCTGGTAGGATAGCGCTAGATCAGCGCTGAGGTTGCTGGAACTGCGTGGAGAGGTAGCGAGGCCGTCGCTGGACGCAGGCGCCGTCCTGTGAGGAATTCCCTGGTCCCAGGGTGTGAGAAGAGTGAGGGCGTAGTGTTCATGCCAGGCGCCAGCGCGCTCATTCCCCACTGAACTGGGGACTGCCTTGTAGGAGGGGGCCGAGGATTGAGCAGGCCCGGTGCGGAGTCGCTTTACCCCCGCGCATGCGCGGAAGAGGCCGTGTGTGGAAGTCGACGACGTCCGCGTCTGAGGAGAGCCGAGAAGAGGAGGCGGCTTGGACGAGCGCCGAGGGACAGATCCTTGACGGTGAGGAGCAGCCCTGTTGCGAGGCTGCATCACCGTGTCAGCGCCTTGGTTCTGCCTCTGGGAAGGTCTCCGCTCCTCTGTGAGGGGGCGGGGAGGCCGAGTAGGAGAGGAGAAGCGTCTTGAGGCCCAGAGGGTGAGCGGAGGATCCGCCTGCTGGCCACCCTCGCAAGTAAGCCGGGAGGAGTGAGGGGTGGCGAGGGAGAGCTGGTTAGGCCTCCTGATCGTCTGGTTTCCTTCCCTCACTAGTTGAAACTGAGAGGGAGTAGGAGGGTGGAGAGCCTGGAGGACGAGGGACTTAACTGTTGAAAAACTAACTATCTCACGAAGCCTGGTGATCTGAGGGGTGCAAAGAATATAAAGGTCCCAGTCAACCTCTAGCTTTTGACAATCAATAACAGCTGGCCCCCTCTGATGGAATAAAAGCTCTGAGGAGCAAAAGCAAAGTATTATACATATTTAACTGGCCTAAGAAAAGATAGAGGTTACCTGCCAGTTAATGTTATAGTGCCTGTTTAAATGTAATGAACCATAGGAATTAGTTGATAACTTGCATAGTAATTTAAAAGTATTATTGCTATTGCTGAGACCAGTTGTAGAGTATAGGTCATATATAGGAACTATGCCTAATTAAATGCTAGAAACACTAGCAATGTAAAGTTGATGATTTAAATTAGCACCTTGGCAGAGACTAGATTAATTTTCTGATTAATAAGTATTGTGCTTTCATCTCCAAAAGGAAATCAGCATAAGATGTCAATTTAGTAACTATGAAAGACTAGAATATTTACAAGTTGAATGTATTGAGTTGTAATTCTCTTTCCACAGACAAACAAGTGTTATAATTTCTCCTGAACTAAGTGTAAATTTTCCTGTGTGAATACTGAGAGTTAAACCAGAGAGAATCTTATTTTATAAAACAGCTCATATTTTCCTAACAAGTTGGTGTAGTGTTGTTTTTGTGTGCTATTGCGTGGATTTACTTTTGGGTGGTCTGCAACCTTCACTCTGTGCCTCTAGAAATTGCATGTCATGTTAGGTTATGGGCTTATGAATAAAATTTTGGTGAGTATTGTGAAGTTGGGTAGCGTTACTTATGACATATTTCCTATAGGCCGCTGGATCAGTTTTTGATGTGAATAAAAGCTAGTTAGGGATAAAATGACTACCACACTGAACTGGACGTTTTCAATTATTTGCTCTACAAATGACATCAATTGAATTATAGCACTTCTTTGACACCGTCTCGCACAGGATTCTTTTGCAGCGCCTGGAGGAAGCTGGCGTCGTTGGTCCTGCGCTTCAGTGGTTCCGCTCTTTTCTTGCTGATCGATCTTTTTGCGTGGCCGTCCCGCCCCACCAGTCAAAATCTTACCCTCTGGATCTTGGGGTTCCTCAGGGATCTTCGCTGAGCCCCACGTTGTTCAATCTTTACGTGAGGCCGCTGGCGGATGTCGTCAAGCAGTGGGGTATGACCATGGTGTCATACGCTGACGACACTCAGCTGGCGGTCACTCTCAGCGGGGATTCTCGCGTGGATGCCCCAAGATTCCAGAATGGACTTCGGGCGGTTGCCAGCTGGATGAATTCTAACTGTCTCCAGTTGAACGCAAAAAAAACGGAAATCATGACCATCGGCAAGCAAGCGGAGTTCTGGGGTGATATGTGGTGGCCCTCAGAGCTTGGTCCCACCCCGACTCCGGTCTCTGAGATAAAAAATCTCGGGGTGTGGTTAGATCCGGCCCTTAGCTTTGTCTGCCACACAAAGAGAACTGCTGCATGCTGTTTCGGTATCCTGCGTGGCTTAAGACCTGTGTTAAAATTCTTTGACGCCTCGACCAGGCAGCTCGTGGTGCAGGCGACGGTGATTTCTCGGCTTGACTATGCCAGCACCCTCTTGCTAGGGATAAACCAGGCCGAAATCACTCGCCTACAACGTGTGCAGAACGCGGCTGCTAGAGCAGTGGTGGGCCTACCCAGGTTCTGTTCCGCTGCCAACACTCTGCGCTCTCTCCATTGGCTGCCGATTAAGCAGAGGATCCAATTCAAAGTGCTCTGTCTGGCATACAAGATCCTCAAGGGCTCCCCCGCCCAGATTCTCTTGAATCTCCTGTCTCCTTATGTTCCGGCCCGCCCTCTACGTTCGTCGGACCTTGAACTTGCAGTAGTACCTCGGTTCAAGCTTAGCCATGTTGGCGGCCGCTCATTTCGAGTACGTGCTGCGGCCCTGTGGAATTCCCTTCCTTCAAAGATTCGTGCCCTGGATGATCTTTTTTCATTTCGTAGGGCCGTCAAGACCTTCCTATTTCCTTAAATCGCTGTACCCTTAGTTTCCCATTTTTTAGCTGTGTTATGTTGTTACCTTGTCGGGCGCCAGGACGCTCCTTCGCTGGAGCAGCTGTGCGCGTAATAAATGCACATAACATAACATAACTTCTGGGAAAGAAGTTTCTTAATTCAATGCATTGACTTCTCTGGCTTATCTTAATCTAGAGCTTATTTTTGTTACCATGCTTGCTAATAGTGCTTTATTGAAGATTTGAAAACATCTCAATGTAAAGGCTTGTCCAAGTTGTTTTATGTGGTGAAAAGTGAGATATTTTGCAGAAACATAAATCAGAACTAGGTCAAATTTGGAATTGCAAGAAGGTTTTGCGCTACCCTAGAACAGTATACTTTACTATGAGTACAAAGTGCGCGCTTATGCACCGCTTGCATGTTTTCAAAACATATCAATAAAAGGCATTGTCATTTACAATGCCATTAGCTCAAACTTGCGCAAAAGCGAGATCGATTGCATTACAAATGCTTGTTTTTGTTAGGCACTGGGGTATAAAGTAATTTGCACAGGATGTTGAGAGTCGTTGCCGAGACTCGAACACGGTTCCCCAGCTTCGAGCTCGACCGCTCTAGCCATAAGGCCACATCCTCTCCCATTTGATGTAAATGTATATGTATAGCCACCCCACACAAGTTAATTAAAAGACACGTTTTGCTTTAATAGTCTTCTCTCAGATCAGGCAACGACTGAGCCCACTGAAATACTGTGGCGCTGCTCTTACCTGGACTGATCACACCCAAAGAGCAGTGTAGATAGCAGCAGGGACTGAGTGCTGGCAAGACTGTTATTCTTTCGGGGGAAAGAATTTAAGACAATGTTGGGGAGCGCTTTCTGTAAGAACCTTAAACAAAGTGCTGGGGAAGCAACAGTGTGATACTTAAATAAAAACATTTAGACAACATTTTAAAAAAAACACACCACACAAGGAGTAGATAGAGTTGACCACTCTACTGTACTGCCTGCCCATTCATGGAGACTACAACAGATAATGGTGAGCTTTCAAAAACATTAAATAAACCACCTGAACATGCATTGCCCAGGCGTCCTGCAATTGGCCCAAAAGGTCACCAAAATAAACGCACGCTGAAATAAGGTGCAATGTTCTTCCAATTTTCTTGTCCCGTGCGCAGACTTGAGAGCGCTGTCCATCAATCTCTGTGAAATACGTATACAAAACAACTCATCTGCTGTTTTACTGCCAAACCCAAAACAGAAATGCAGCCAGGCCCAAACATAATTTTGATGAATTGCCGAGTGGGGTGTCACGAGTAAGCAAAACAGTGCAGTCAGTGCGCTAATGCAATGACGGTACTGGGTCAAACAGGATTACTTTAGAAGCCATCCCAGAGTCATTGGATGATCATCCAACTACCTTAGAAGTCATTTACACGTCATCAGACATCATCAAGCTCTTGAAGTCATCAGCAAGCTGCAGAAGCTCAGCCTGATGATTTGAGGATGACTTGAAAATGAGTATCTGATGACTCTAGTAGGCGTCATTATTTGTGAAGATTTAAGGAGGACTTGAAAATTAGTATCTGCTGACTTCAGAAGGTGTCATCATTCCTGATGATCTGAGGATGACTTGTAAATGACTCTCCGATAACTTTAAAAGATGACATTGTTCCTGAAGACTTTGGGGTGATTTGAAAATAAGCATCTGAATACTTCAAAGGTACTATTGTGTTTTCAATAAGATGTTTTTGCGTCTGGAGATTTTAACAGGAATTGTTTGTCTATTTAAAGAGGACGTCCACCACTTTGGTTTCAGTTTTCCAGAAAAATGCAAACTGTTGGATGATTGCACAATGAATTGCAGATAAACGTCTGACCTCCTGCAGCTGGGAGCCCCAAAACCCAAACACACCCTGAACCCCCAAATTAACCCTTGCACCCCAAACACACCCTGAACCCCAATATTAACCCTTGCACCCCAAAACCCAAACACACCCTGAACCCCAATATTAACCCTGGCGCCCCAAAACCCAAACACACCCTAAACCCTAAAATTAACCCTGACACCCCCAAACCCAAAAACACCCTGAACCCCCAAATTAACCCTTGCACCCCAAACACACCCTAAACCCTAAAATTAACCCTTGCACCCCAAACCCAAACACACCCTAAACCCTAAAATTAACCCTGGCACCCCAAAACCCAAACACACCCTGAACCCCCAAATTAACCCTTTGTTATGTTGTTATATTCTCTTGTACCTTTAAGAGCTCGTGATTGCTCTGCAGAATGTATGAGGTCAGATTGGAATGTGGACTGACGGGGGTTGAAGGGTGGACAGTTATGCTGGAGTGTATCCTGGAACTGAGCTACCTCCTGGCACTCACCTGTATTATTTAGCTTATTTAAATAAAGCTATCAACTATTCCTGCCTGCGTCCCATCATTACAATTGGCGACGATGGATAAATGAAGGAACCCGTTTATATAAGAAGAAAATCAATTCGGTGAATTGAGTGAATTCCGACTAAGAGATAAACAGTTTTAAATGTGGACACCTTCAAAGACTACATCTCCGGTGGAAGGAATCACTGTGGACGCGCCGGTGCATGTGGAGAAGGTAGCGTTAAAAAAATAATAATAATTATTATTTTAAACTTACTAATCTTCTCTAGTGGGCCGATCGCATGATTTCCGTTGAGGAATCTTCTGAGCAGCATTTTTCAAACGAGAAGCGAGATCCAACACGGGCCACGCGCAGCTGTAGCGCAAGAAGCGGAAGCTACATGGAAGCACCGGATGACGTCAAAAATTAGAGGAAAGAACCTACACGAGACCACGTTGCGTGACCTTACGTGGAGGACATTTTGAATTGCATTTCCTGTTCCACCGGAGCAACGCGAGTGAAGAAAAGATTTCTGTGAGCTGATCTGAACAGAACAACACACTGAAGGGAGATTAACGGTGACTTTATAAAAAAAAAAATTCTCCTTGATATTTTCTCCTTTTGTCTACTTTACTCGTGTGGAATCTGTGGTATGTTGGGCGCAAAGGGAAATTATTTTTAAGGCAGAACAGTAATTTTTTTTATATACAGGTGAGGGAGTCGGGCAGGAGCATTTAGACTTTCTGCTATTCCTCTAGGTGTGTTATATCGAAAGTGGAAGTTTTTTTGTAATGGACCAAGGTGATACAAGTGAAGCCAGTGGAAGTACAAGCATAATAATGGCTCAACAGAATTTTACAATTAATGCCCCTGAACCTTTTTGGGCAACTGGCACAAAGCCGATCGAGTGGAAAGAGTATTTCATAAACTATTTTGAAGCGATCGATGAGGGAAAAAAAATGAAACCGGAGCAAAAGAAAAGGATCTTGTTACATTCACTGGGCCCCATTGGTTTAAAAACCCACTCACGAATGAGCAAGACTCGAACTTGGATGTTTTTGAAAATTGCATTAAGGATATGGATAGGTATTTCGCACCCAAGGTATGCATGGGTGTAACGAGACATAAATTGTTCCAAAGGAAGCAAACGAAGCAGGAGACTGTTGATGAATGGGTGGACGACCTGAAGAGACTGGCTATTGATTGCAATTTCAGGGACTTGCATGATGAACTAATAAGGGACCAACTGGTTATGCATAATAATAACACAACATTACAAGATAGGTTATGGGTGAACGGCGATGCACCTTTGGATGATGTATTGGCCATTATGAGAAAAGCAGAAATGTCGGGCAGATGTTCATCGGTGGTAAAGGAAGCAGAAGAAGATAAGAGCGCAGGTGCAGTTTGTAAAATACAGACAACCTACAAACCACAGAGTAAATTTCAACCAAGCTTACAGGGAAGGGGTTTGAATCAACCATCTAGATTTCAGAAATTTGATGTGAGAAGGGAGGAACGTAGATGCTATCGCTGTGATAGCAAGGAACACTTAGCATTCAGCAAGAATTGTCCTGCTTTAAGAAAGAAATATTCAATATGTGGATTATTAGGTCATTTTAGTAAAATGTGTCGAAGAAGAAGCAATGTTAAATACATATGGGATGAGGAAGAAATTGAACAGATTGAGGATGAAAGTGAATGTGTGAAAAATGTGAGGGGCAATTATGTGATTAATATTTCGGAAGAGTCGTTACAAGACAAACCCTTATGTAATATCTCCTTGGGAGGTGTGGTTGTGGAGGTATATGCGGACTCTGGGTCTCCCTACACTATTGTCAATGAGGATGTATGGAAGAAGAATTTTGTGGAAAAAATTGGAGGACAGTTGTATGGGTCAGATATTAGTCCCATTGGATTTACAGGCAAAAGGATTGAAATGCTAGGTTACAGATGGCTAACATTTTTGTTTAAAGGGAGGAACACAAGAGGGAAATTGTATATATCTAAAGTAGGACCGTCAGTATTGGGATGGTTTGACCAGAAAAATTTGAACATCATCCTAGACCCCAATAGTGAGGAGAAAGTGTTGGTGGTGGATGAGCAGAGTAAATTGAGTGATGTTCTATGCAAAGAATTCCCAAGAGTGTTTGGTGATGTATTGGGGAAGTTACAAGGTTTTGAGCATAAAATACAATTTAAGACTAGCGCGGTGCCTAAAGTTCACAAGGTAAGACCCATTCCGATGTTAATCAGAGAGGAAGTAAGAAAAGAGCTGCAAGGTCTGTTAGCAAAGGGGATCATAGAAGAAGTGGAGGCGTCTGAATGGATTAGTCCCATTGTGGTTGCACGTAAGCCCAATGGCAAAATCCGGCTGTGCATCGATCTACGCCACCTTAATAATAACATTGTTGTGGAAAAATTTCCATTACCGAAAATTAATGAAATGGTTTACTTGCTTGATGGTGCTTCATGGTTCTCAACCATAGACCTTTCAGCTGCGTACCACCAGGTGGTGTTGGAACCGGAGTCAAGGAATCTTACGGCATTCATCACGCCGTTTGGTTGCTATCAGTTCAAACGGATGCCTTTCGGACTGGCATCAGCTGCCGCTGTCTTCCAGCGACTGATGTACAGATTGTTAGGGGACATGGAGATGATCTCGTTTTTCCAGGATGATATTTTAGTTGCTGCTAAGGACCAGGAAGAACATGATACTAAGTTAAGACAGGTTTTAAAAGTGTTGGAGAAGGCTGGGCTTACGGTTGAGTTGTCAAAATGTAAATTTAGTCAGAGGAACGTATCTTATTTAGGTCACATCATTAGTGAGGAAGGAGTTAGGCCCAAGCCAGAATTGATTGAGAATATCGTGAATTCTGGAGCACGTTGTACCAAAGAAGAGGTAAGAGCTTTCCTTGGGATGGCGGAGTATTGTGCGAAATTTGTGAGCAATTTTGCTTCTAAGACTTTTAATATAAGGAATTTACTGAAAAAGAATGTAAAGTTTGACTGGACGAAGGATTGCCAAGACGAATTTGTTAGGATCAAAGATGACCTACAACATGTTAATGCCTTCGCTAGTTTTGACCCCAATGCTGAATGTTTTTTAACAACTGACGCCAGTGATAAGGGTCTGGGGGCTGTGTTAGCACAGGTGGACGGACAAGGGAAAGAGAAGATAATTTTATTCGCTTCCAGAGCACTGTCACCTGCTGAGGTAAGGTACCCTATCATCGAGAGGGAGGCGTTAGCGTGTGCATGGGCGTTGGAGCATTTCAGAGCTTTTGTTTGGGGCAAACCTGTGGTCATTCGCTAGGATCATCGACCATTGGTGAAAATTCTGTCATCTGAGGGGATCTCTGGAGCTTCAGCTAGAATGGCCAGGTTATCCATGCGCATGAGGGAGTACATATACAAGATGATTTACTTACCAGGCAGGGACAATCTAATTGCAGATTGTTTGTCTAGGTTGCCTTCTCCACTTGAAGAGTGTGCAGATGACCCTTGGGGCGCTTTTAATGTGGCTCTGGTGCATGATTCGGGAGCTCCTGCCATTAGCAATGAAGAATGGTTAGTGGAGCAGGAGAAGGATAGGGAACTCAAGAAGGTTCTAGATTATATCTGTAAGGGGTGGCCTAGGAAATGTTTCAGAGAAGATGGATTAAAAGCCTTTTGGGAGGTAAGAATGGAATTATCTCTCGAGAAAAACGTACTTTTTAGGGGCGATAGGGTCATCCCCCCTGTGTCGTTGAGACAAAAGATTCTGGAGTTATGCCATGAAGGACATTTTGGAATTGGTAGGAACAAAGTGATAGTTAAAAACATGTTTTGGTGGCCAGGGATTGATAAGGATACGGAGAAATTTGTAAGGAATTGTAAAGTTTGTTCTTCCGCTGACAAGACTCTCAGAACTCTTAAACCAAGCATGAGTGAGGGATTGATTCCTAGTCTTCCTTGGGATACTATCGCTGTGGACATTATTGGACCTTTGGGTGCCATGAGTGAATTTGGTTTGGTTGCTATAGACTTGTTTACTAAGTGGCCTATTGTGAGGTTTGTTGATAAGGCGGACACTGCTTCTGTTTTGAAATTTCTAGATAAGATTTTTATCATGGAAGGTCTGCCAAGTTGTATTCTCACTGACAATGGCGTTCAGTTTTTGTCACATATGGCTGAGGAGTATTTTCGGAAATGTGGTGTCAAGCATAAAACTTGTGCTTTATACAATCCTAGTGGTAACGGCACTGTCGAGAGATTTAATAGAGTGATCAAGGGGGTGATTCAGGCTGCTGTTAACAAGGGATTAGATTGGAAAGTTCAGGTGCAGAAGGCAGTGTGGTCTTATAGAACTACGTCACAGACTGGTGTTGGTCTCTCCCCATTTATCATGATGAGAGGTAGGTTGCCTAGAAGCAAGGTTAACCCCGGGTGGTTGGTGGAAGGGAAAGTGTCTCAGTGGTGTGCTTCTAAAGTTAAGAAGGACATGGAACTTCTCCACGCTAAGAGCAAGGAGTATTATGATGCTCATCATGGTACGAAAGACATACATATTGCTGAAGGAGACTGGGTGCGTGTGAGGAAGCCAGGGAAAGCACCGAAGGGGGAGAGTTGTTTTGATCCACCAAAACAGGTTAAGGAGGTGTTGAGAAATGCTGTAAGACTAAGTGATGGGAGAGTCTGGAACATGAAAAGTATTGCTATTAATCCTGAACAAAGCAATATGGAGGGTGCTGAGATGAGTGGTGAACGGAATAATTATGATTGGATTGAAGATCACTTTGAGAATAGTTGTTTGCAATCCCAACTTGCGGATGTGGGAAACAACAGTAAGAATGTCTTAGTAGACTCTTCTGTTGTTGGTTCGTCCGTTGGTGAGAAGGGGGGAGGGGTTGCAGGTAGCGGTATTATTTCTGAGTCTGACGCTAACAGTGGCGTGGGTGGTTCCGCTACTGTGGGAAGAGAGCTTGGGAAAAGAACTTGTGTATTACCTTCATGGTTTAAGGACTATGTTACTTAATGTACTGTGGTTATCAGTTTAATTCTTTGGGTTTTTTTAGGTTTATTTATTTTTCCTTTCTGTTTATTTTCTTGCTTCTTTTGATTAAGGGGGGGATGTGTTATGTTGTTATATTCTCTTGTACCTTTAAGAGCTCGTGATTGCTCTGCAGAATGTATGAGGTCAGATTGGAATGTGGACTGACGGGGGTTGAAGGGTGGACAGTTATGCTGGAGTGTATCCTGGAACTGAGCTACCTCCTGGCACTCACCTGTATTATTTAGCTTATTTAAATAAAGCTATCAACTATTCCTGCCTGCGTCCCATCATTACACCCTTGCACCCCAAAACCCAAGCACACCCTGAACCCCAATAGTAACCCTTGCACCCCAAAACCCAAACACACCCTAAACCCTAAAATTAACCCTGGCACCCCAAAACCCAAACACACCCTAACCCCCCAAATTAACCCTTGCACCCCAAAGCCAAACACACCCTACACCCTAAAATTAACCCTGGCACCCCAAAACCCAAACACACCCTGAACACCCAAATTAACCCTTGCACGCCAAACCCAAACACACCCTAAACCCAAACATACCCTAAACCCTAACACTAACCCTGGCACCCCAAAACCCAAACAACCTGAACCCCCAAATTAACCCTTGCACCCCAAAACCCAAACACATCCTGAACCCCCAAATTAACCCTTGCACACCAAACACAAACACACCCTAAACCCTAAAATTAACCCTCGCACCACAAACCCAAACATGCTCTAAACCCTTAAATTACACCTGGCCCCCCAAAACACCAACCCACCCTCAACCCTAAAATGACCATGTACACCCTAAAATCCAAAAGCCCTACAAACCCCCAAACTTTTTATGAATACGGAATGCCGGGAGGCGCTGCTGTGATATGATGCTTTATGTACCCCCAGGCTGCACTTCCTTCATAGAGTATTTCCATAAACACATAGTTTAGTGGAATCCGATTGTTAGACTCTTTAAACAACTGCGGACAGAACTGCTCATGGCCCGAGGAATAGGTCTTGCAAAGGAAAACAAGCTTTGTCGTCATGGTGACTGCCGAATTCACTCCATCACAATACTAAAATATATTTTTAAAAAGCACAGCTGCCTCTAACACAATGCCAAAATCACCTACTGTAAACCATCAGTCTGCCGGCAGGCTGGGACTCGAACCGCAGATCCTCAATGGAGAGCAGCTCTCTCACCTTTTCATATACCGGAAGCCGGTGGATTCCTCTAGCAAAAGCCTACGCACATCCGGGAGCGCCGGAAGTGACGTCATTGTCCTGCGGCAAGAACGAAGACTGCCGTGAGTTCAATAGCCATGAAAGGGACAGGTGGCTTGGCATCGGTCTCTTTATTTTTCCAACTCCACTTCCTTCATCGATTCCAGCGTATACTCGGGTAAGTGCTGCAGCTGTTAAGAAAAGAGCAGCATCGATCCTCCGCTCTCGGACCCAGCTGCTCAATTTCCGTCCCAGACCAGCTTCCTCAATTTTCGGAAAGCACGAATTTTCATTAAGGGGGTACATTCAGACGCAGCTCCCTGCATGTGTGTGCTTCGTACGTGTTATAATTAATGCCTGCCTTGCAATGTGTGTGTATTATGTGTGTTTGATGTTTGTCTGTATTCAGCCTGCCTGCTTGTTTAATATGCACCTTTTGTGTTTGAGCATGTGTATTTTTGTGTATGTGTGACGTAGTGCGTGCTTGTGTAAGTTGTGGAAAATTGCAAAAAGCCTAAAAAATGTGTTTTACAGCAAGTTTTTCGCCGTAAGGAAAAATAAATTACTGCCCATATATTGTAGGTCCCATGTTGGTTCCAAGTGCACCTGCGTGTATTCAAGATTCTCGACCAAATGGAACAGTTTTCGATCTACTGAAAAGGTGTCAATCAAAGAAGACTAAACACATTTATTTATGTGAATATTGTATATTGTTGAGCATTATTTGTGTCCTTGCAACTTGTAGTGAGCTTTCATTACTAAATGAATGTGTGCTATATTGTTGAATCCTGGTCACGTTCCCCAAGCTATGTAGTGTGCACAGCAGCACATCTTCTAAAACACTGGCAGTTTTCATGGATGCGTTTCGAAGCATAAGGTTAAATGCTTCAAATAACTTAGCCGTTGTAATGCTGGTTCCTTATTTTGTTTGCTATTTGTGTAATTGAAAGGCCTGGTTGCCTGTGGCGATTGAGGTTTACGCCCTATTTAGGAAACGTAGTCAGACGCATTCCAACATCTTGCAATATCTACTTTCGCAAAACAGAATATCATTCTGGTTTAGTTCCATGTGCATGCAATGTTTTTAACTCGTTTGTATATATTATTGAGACTGGGCCAATTACGTATTCCCTGTTTGCGCTAATTTACCTTGACCGCTAAGATCTCTGTAAAAATGAAGCAGGTCTTGTTACATCTGCCACTATCGATCCCAGCCATATCCAGTTACAACCTGACCTACTGCTAAAGTACTGAGGCAGAGGGATCGAGCCCTGAGATAAATCGCATTTTTTTCTTTCTCTCTCTCTCTCGATTGAGATCTTATAAGAGGTTTCCCCATGCCCTCTTCTCGTTTGAACTGCGGGTACTGCATGTGTCAACGAGGTATGGGATCCCTTTATGTTAAATTGCATCTCTTACCAAACACCTCTGGCAAAACACTTATAAGGTCCCGGAGGGGAGACCTATTGGCTATACCAATGCTTTTGCTTTAAGTATTTGCCATTGTAATGCCTTTTGTTTAATTTATTAAGCCATTACATATTGCACAATTAACGTACAATACTACTAGCAAAGCTAATTTCTTTAGCTTAATAAAAGGTGAAACCTATTGCATTTTTAACGCTTGTCCTTTCATGTTGGGGGTGCCGGTGGGCAGAGGGTAGCAGACATCTGACTCTCTATGCATCTGTGGGGATAGGTAACTTGATTTCCCGTCACAAACCCCAGTGTGAAAGTTCACTTATTGATAGTTCTTCTATTTCTCTCATAATGCTTCTACTTTGCTATTACTATTTGTCCTGAGCAGCAAGACCTAAGCATACACTCTGGCTCTCCAAAAATAAAGTTGATTATTAGGTAATTTCCTCTATGTATGTATGTATGTATTTGTTTTTGTAGAGCGCACATATCACCATTCGGTCTCACAGCGCTGACAGAGGTTTAGGAGATACAGGAGAGAGGTATTACATCATTGCCTTGAATAGTAGAGTTTTGAGTTCTCTCCGGAAGATTTTGTGATTCTGGTTTGATCTTGAGGCCGTAGGCAGGGCGTTCCATGCCATAGGGCCAACCTTCGAGAAGCTCCTATCCATTTCTAACCGTTCGAACTCTTGGTATTTTTAGGAGATAATTGTTTGAGGAGCGCAATGTTCTTTCTGGGCAATATCCCTGAAGCTTGTTTTTTAGGTATTTAGGACCCTGTCCGTTTATTGATTTATGCACTAGGCAGCAGATGTTAAACCTTATGCGCTTTCGGACTGGGAGCCAGTGCAATTTCTTCAAACACGGGGCGGAAGGAGTGCGTGGGGGCAGGTCAAGAGTCAATCTGGCTGCTGCATTCTGGAGTGTCTGTAACTTAGTGTACCTTCATTCACATCAGCCAGAAGTGCATTGCCATAATCAAGGCGACTGGTGATTAGGCCTTGTATCAACGGTTTACGGTAGAGCAGGGGTAGCCATTTGAATATTTTCCTTAGGCTTCTCATGAGACCTATGCAGGTGTGAACTACTTTGTCTATGTGGGGAGCCATGGTCAACTTGTCGTCTAGAGTAATGCCCAGATTGCGAACGGTACTTATCGGAGATGGGCAGGGTCCAAGTTCCTGTGGCCACCACTCATGCGACCAAATGGATTTGGCAGCACCGAAGAGCATTATTTCGGACTTGCCCGCATTTAGCATCAAGAAGTTATTGGTCATCCATGCCTTTATCTCTAACATGCAGTTTCTGAATCTAGCTTTTGTCTCAGATGGCTCACGGTCAAGGGTTATGAGGATTTGAGTGTCGTCGGCGTACGACAGTGTGTCGAAGCCGAAATCCCTAATTAATTTAGCCAAGGGTGATACATAAGCATTAAATAGAGTTGGGCTTAGAATAGAGCCCTGGGGCACTCCCTTATCGTTGTCCATTTCCCCTGACAAAAAAGATCCTGCCTTGACCCTAGAGCATCGCCCTGCGAGATAGCGTTGGATCCAACCTAGGGCTAGGCCTTCGACACCCATCCCCGCTAGTCGTTTTAGTAGGACCTTGTGGGATATGGTGTCGAAGGCCGCCGAGAGGTCTATCAGAATGAGGATGGCTGAGTGTTTGGAGTCCAATGCTAGCCGGACGTTGTCAACCACCTCTATGAGTGCGGTCTCAGTGCTGTGAGAAGCTCTGAACCCCGACTGCGAAGGATCCAAGAGCGTATATTCTTCCAGATATTTAACTAACTTTGTGTTGATGATAATTGATTCCATCACTTTGCCAAAAAGTGGTAACAAAGATATGGGGCGGTAATTTATGGGTTGCTTAGGGTCTGCGTTGTTTTTCTTCAAGATTGGCCTCACAGTGGCTTCTTTCCAGAGTTTAGGGAAAGTGGCACGTGTTAGAGAAGCATTATATATGGATGTTAGTGTAGGAACCAGGGCGGGAGTTAATTTTGCTAAAATCTGGGCAGACGCAGGGTCTTTAGGAGATCCGGATTTAGCTTTTCTTAATTTATCAGCTACCTCATCCTCCGAGATTGTTCCGAAGTCAGATAGGTTCTGTTTTACGAGGTTCATGGTAGATGGGTCTACGTGGCATACTTCATTTGTTAGGCCAGATTCTGTGGGGAATTAATCATGGATTATGTCTATTTTGTCTTTGAAAAAAGTAGCTAATTTATCAGCCCATTCTTGGGACTCCTGTGCGATCTTTTGGCAGGCAAGGGGGTTTGAGAATTCTTTTACAATAGAGTAGAGTTCTTTCTGAGAACTTCCTGCTGCTTTGATTTTTTCCCCAAAATAGTTTTTTTTTGCAGTGGCTATACTGCTCATGTATTCTTTATGTGCTATTTTGTATTGCAGTTTGTCAGTGGTGTTTCTCGATTTGCGCCATTGTCGTTCAATTTTCCTTGTAGCTAGTTTAATAGCTTTCAATTCATCAGTGAACCAAGGCGATATCGTTTTCGGGCAGTTTATTTGGCGTTTGGGGGCTATAAGATCCAGGGTCTTAGTAATAGCGTAGTCAAAATCTAGTGCCGATTTATTCAGCTCTATGTCCTCACTTACTCTAGGGGGTACAAAGGCTTTAGAAAACGCTTCTAAGTTGATCTTTTTCCATGGGCGGCTCATCCTTTTTTCTTTAAGATGCTTAGGAGCAGACTCACTGGTTATTATTGTGAATTTAATTATTACATGGTCAGACCATAAGACAGGAATTAGTTCATTTATATGCGTTTCTTGGGAGTTGGTACATACAATGTCTAGCGTGTGGCCTGCTTTATGTGTGGAATCGGTTTCAAGCAGTCTTAGGTCAAGGGACTCAATACTATGCATTAGTTCCTTTGTGTAAGGGTCCTCGTGTTTTTCCATGTGGTGGTTAACATCACCTAGCAACAGAACATTTTTACACGCTAATATATGGGGTGCTAAAATGCTAACTAACTGGGTGGCAAAATTGGCTTTGGTTTCAGGGGGTCGGTAAATCAAAGCTCCTTTCCATGACTCCTTCCTTTTATTATAGGCAAGAGAGAAGATTAAATACTCTCCCCATGAGTCTAAATGTGTGTCGATAATGGTGATTTCAATTTCCTTTTTGTAAATTATCGCAGTCCCTCCCCCTCGTTTCTCGGTTCTGTCTAGCCTGGCTATTTTGTAATCCGAAGGCAAATCTGCCGCTATGTCCGGACCCGATGTTTCCAATAGCCATGATTCGGTTATAAAGAAGAGATCCGTGGCTTCTTGATCAAGTATGTCCCAGATTTCTAGTGCGTGTTTATGGAGCGACCGCACGTTCCCTTATAAGCAAGTTAACTGTTTCCGAGTTAGTGGAGGGGTAGGTTTAGTTGAAAGCTCAGTGTTTGCTAGTTTAGTCGGGTTGAGGGACTGAAGCTCTGTGCGAGTATAAGTGATCATTTTAAAAGTTATAATAGTTTTTACCTGATTGCTGATAGTAAGCCGCCAGAGCGTAATATAAACAGTGGCCTGTCGTCGGACAGGCGCAGACAGGCAGGGCTTGACTTTGGCGCCACTTAGGCGCGCTGCCTGCGCGTCGCTGCGCGAGTCCGCTCTGTACACTCCGCTATATGCAGGAGTGGGCGGGACCGGCTTCCGGGGGGGTCTAGAGTGCTAACCGGTGTGGGCTACCGGAAGCGCTGTTGTGGGAGGAAGGACCCCACCGTGCTACCGGCACAGGCCGTGACGGAGCGGGAGTCCGACAGGTAATCAGGACACCAATTCAGATTCAACACAATATATTTCAATACATGTGAAAAATGCAATAAAGAATGCCTTATTTAAACACGGCGCTGCACAGTTAAAAATCAAGATACAAGCTGGCTCTAAGATCAGGCAGTCTCGTTCTTTGTTAAAATTCAAAAGTGCTAAGGTGCTCACGTGCAAAATGCGGCTTGTAAGTTTTCAGTTTGTCAAGTTCATACAGATTTTTAAAATTCATAAAGTGTTAAAAATGAACGAAGCAAGAGCTGCCTTTCAATCACGCAATCTCTTAGTAATCTGTCTGGGCGAGTCCGCTCTGTACACTCCGCTATATGCAGGAGTGGCCGGGACCGGCTTCCGGGGGGGTCTAAAGTGCTAACCGGTGTGGGCTACCGGAAGCGCTGTTGTGGGAGGAAGGACCCCACCGTGCTACCGGCACAGGCCGTGACGGATCGGGAGTCCGACGGGTAATCAGGACACCAATTCAGATTCAACACAATATATTTCAATACATGTGAAAAATGCAATAAAGAATGCCTTATTTAAACACGGCGCTGCACAGTTAAAAATCAAGATACAAGCCGGCTCTAAGATCAGGCAGTCTCGTTCTTTGTTAAAATTCAAAGGTGCTCACGTGCAAAATGCGGCTTGTAAGTTTTCAGTTTGTCAAGTTCATACAGATTTTTAAAATTCATAAAGTGTTAAAAATGAGCGAAGCAAGAGCTGCCTTTCAATCACGCAATCTCTTAGTAATCTGTCTGGGCGAGTCCGCTCTGTACACTCCGCTATATGCAGGAGTGGGCGGGACCGACTTCCGGGGGGGGGTCTAGAGTGCTAACCGGTGTGGGCTACCGGAAGCGCTGTTGTGGAAGGAAGGACCCCACCGTGCTACCGGCACAGGCCGTGACGGATCGGGAGTCCGACAGGTAATCAGGACACCAATTCAGATTCAACACAATATATTTCAATACATGTGAAATATGCAATAAAGAATGCCTTATTTAAACACGGCGCTTCACAGTTAAAAATCAAGATACAAGCTGACTCTAAGATCAGGCAGTCTTGTTCTTTGTTAAAATTCAAAAGTGCTAAGGTGCTCACGTGCAAAATGCGGCTTGTAAGTTTTCAGTTTGTCAAGTTCATACAGATTTTTAAAATTCATAAAGTGTTAAAAATGAGCGAAGCAAGAGCTGCCTTTCAATCACGCAATCTCTTAGTAATCTGTCAATGGCCTTCAGTGCATGCCCAAACACTTCTTTGTAGTCCAAAATCTAGGCATATTAGATGGAAATTGCACCAGGTCAGTGTACTTTTTGGGGTGCTTTTCTCCAATTAAATCTGTTAATCAGTTTGATATGCTTTGTATTTTACCTCTGAAACTTAAACCACACACAAACTAATTCCTGATTTTTATATCTAGCAGGACATAATCATGGCTTCATTCAACGTCCTGTTTTTCACTTGCGATCATTCTGTGTGTGTTCGAAAAAATGGTGACTTCCTGCTTTTGGACAATCCCGGGGAAGTTCTTTGTAAATGGCTGGTCGAAAATGTAGATGAAGCTGGTCGGCCAATCACCGAAGAGAGAGATTTTAAAGCTATGATTCGGTTCCAATCATCTGGTAAGCACAATAAGTAAACCTTTATAATAAGTTTGCAACTGCAGGATAACGGTACAAATTACCAACCTGTTTCAGTAAAAACCTACATTTGTGATTAATTAATCCAATAATGGACAGTAAAAATAAACATGCATGTCCCCACATATGCCTTGGATTGCTCTCCAGAGACAAATGTAACACATATGAAAAGGACTGAAATGTTTAGCTTGTGGCACTACTATAAGGCAGCCATTTCTGGATAAACTATTTTATTTAGGCAACTTTTTTCAGGAGATTCAAGTTCAGGCTTACAATGTGTACTGTCTATCAAGGAAAACCTGCTTACTTGGTTATGGATAGATTGTACATTTGTCCTTTATGATCAATACCTCTTTATTTATATATCATGGCTAGAGCGTGAAGATATATTGCAAGTGGTCAATGTGTTCTTTTCTGTTTTGAAGTTTATATGTAAATATATATTTTTTTTCTCTTGCTTTTTTTAGTGAAGAAACGGTGTCTAATGATTCAGGATATTTTTCAAGAGCTAATTGCAAGCTATTCTGGCACGACAGAGGGTCTAAAACAGGTGTTACTTCAAAGGGCACTGGAGAAAAAGCAGATGTTAATGGACTGTGGCAATCGGGGAAGCGCTGGTAGACTTAAGAGGGTGTTACGCGAACTACAAGAGGAAGAAATTGCAGAGAAAAGATGCAAGGACAAGAAAGCCAAGCAGAGTGGACTGGATTATATAAGAGTTGGTAACAAAGCTCATGCTGAAAGCACAACTTTTCAGCCTGGTGATGCAAGTTCTTAATTCTCATTCTTTGTGTGATTTTAAAAACACTGTTTGCTTGCCTGCTCCAAACGAAGGATTCCTCTTGGCTATTTCCAGACCCCCTAAACAGCCGATTCAGCGCTGCAGCGGGCGAGGCTAGCCTAGATTACAATTGCCGCCTCTCTCGCGTTGCTCAGGCCACGCCCACTTAGGCCACGCCCCTTCCCAACCTCCCTTTCACTTACATATAGGATGTGTCCATACCGGAAGCGCAGCGGGCGCGCTGACTGCGCGCCTAAGGCAAGCCCGTCTGCGCCCGTCCGCGGCTGGACGGGGCCCGGGCCACGTCACTCTGCCCAAATTACCACCTTTACTCCCAGGGACCTGATTGCACTGCACTCGCTTCGGTCACTGGACACTACCAGTTCTACAAGCCTGCAACAACTTGGTATTTATCAAATTCGCAGTACCTTTCCTGAGTTACAATCCCTCCCGTCCCTCCTCACCCTTGAACCCTCAGCCCTTTTCCCTCCTCCTAATTCCCCACCGGCTCAGGCACCCGCTAATATGGAATTAGCAATCATTTATCTTAATACTCGATCACTCGTCAATCACCAACTTGACATCTTCCACCTTCTGGACTCAGACCGACCTGACGCTCTTCTCCTAACCGAGACTTGGCTGAATGAGGACTCCTCCCCCGACATCCTAGCAGCCATCCCTCTGGGGTATTATATACTTCACGCCAATAGGCCTGCTGGCAAACCAGGAGGCGGCGTAGCCGCCATTATTAAACTCTCCCTCAGGTTTACTTCTCTCACTCTACTCGCCATCCCTCAGGTGGACTGCCTGGCAATTAGATTCGAATCCTCTGTGTCCCCCCTTACCTGCGTCCTGGTATACCGTCCCCCCCAATCCATGCCTAATTTCCATTCTAACTTTGGTGACTTGCTTTCTCAGCTCACTATTAATAACTCTAAACTCCTGGTCCTGGGAGATTTCAACTACTGTCCGTCAGATGCCCTTGAAAGCCCCCAATCCTTGGCTTTTACTGACTTACTAACTGGGCTTAATGGTATCCAACACGTTCATTTACCCACTCACTCCAAGGGCCATATCCTAGACCAGGTGTGGACCTATAATCTCGAACTCAAGTCACTTACGATCTCACCTTGCCACTGGTCAGATCGCCATTTAATTTCGTTTCTCCTTCTGGTCCCTCCCCCACCCCCTCGCAGCCGAGGCCCTAGCCTCCTGGCTCGTAACTGGAACAAAGCAGACCTTGACTTATTCGTCACCTCTTTAACATCCTCAGCCCTGGCCAGTTCTGGCCTCATTGACTCCCAAGAAGCTGCTCTTGTCGAATGGCTAGAACACGCCAGTGACAAGGTTGCCCCCCTTAAGCTAATTAGGACTAAGCGCCCCCACGACGCACATCGTTGGTTTTCCGACAGCCTTAAAACCTTAAAACTTGGCCTCCGCCAGGCTGAGCGCCGTTGGCGCAGAAGCTATGATCCCTTAGAGAAACCACACTTTCTAAAACTACTGGGAGAATACAAACGAGCAATATCAGCCGCCAAAACCGCCTACTTTTCCACAAAAATCCTCATTTCTGCGCAAAAATCTAAAGATATTTTCGCCATCGTGGAAGAGCTCTCACATCCGGACAGGGTGACCATTAAACCTCTTCCGTCTCAAGCACTCTGTGACTCCCTCAACCGTTTTTTTATAGAAAAAATTACCAAAATCAAAAATAGCATTTCCTCCACACCCCCGCTATTCCCCTCACTGAGGCTGCACCCTCCATTAATCCTCATCTTCTGACTCCGCTCCCCTCCATATCAGAAGATGTCTTCATCGCCTTGCTTAACAAAGTTTCCTCTGGCTCCCCCACAGATTGCTGCCCCCCCTCCCCCGTGATTCTCCGGGCTGCCTTTTCAGCTTGCCCCACCCTCCCACTGGCCCTCCTGAACAACTCCCTTCTGCTCGGTGAGGTTCCCAGTCAGTTTAAGAACGCGGAGGTAGTACCTATCCTGAAGAAACCCAACGCCGACCCCACGGTTATGGGCAACTTCCGTCCCATCTCTCTTCTTCCCTACCTAAGCAAAGTACTTGAGTCATATGTCACCGGCATCCTCAGTTCTTTTATTGAGAAATTCAACTTCTTGGACCCTCAGCAGGCTGGGTTTAGGCCCGCCCATTCAACTGAGGCGGTCATTCTCTCTGTAATGGAGGAACTCCGTAGAGGCGCCGACTCTAACACCAGCCAAGCCTTAATCCTCTTGGATCTGTCGGCAGCCTTTGACACGGTCGACCACTCCATCTTGGTCGACCGTGTCAAGGAGGCTGGTATCGGGGGGCGGCCCTGGATTGGGTTTGTTCCTTCCTGACGAACCGCCACCAATCTGTTCGACTCTCCCAATTCTCAGCGGACAGGATGAAACTCACCTGCGGAGTGCCACAGGGCTCGTCTTTGTCTCCTCTTCTTTTTAATTTATACCTTACCCCCCTGATCCGCTCCCTCCGGGGAAGGAATGTCACTGCATTTAATTATGCAGATGACATTCAGCTCATTTTCAATCTTGACTCGCAGGAAGCGGCCCAGGACTTCCAGTCTACCCTCTGTCACATCAGCGACTGGATGGGCGCTCACCATCTCAAGCTTAACCCCGACAAGACGGAGCTCGTTCTTGTCGGAGGCCCAGCCAATCCCTGGAACTCTACTTTCTGGCCCCTTTCCCCTGCCCCCCCCCCCCTAGTCCCGCTGACAAAGTAAAAAGCTTGGGGGTCTACATCTCACGTGATCTTTCTATGAATCATCCGGTCAGTGCCACAGTGTCCTCCTGCTTCCACCAGCTCAGAAAAATTCGAAAAATAGCTCATCTCCTGACCACTGAAGCTCTCACCCTGGCGCTGCTGGCATTAGTCATCTCTCGGATTGACTATGCCAACGCCTTGTATGCAGGCATTCCGCAATATCAAATACAGAGACTTCAGCTAATACAGAATCAAGCTGCCCGCCTGATCTATCATCAACCAAAACATCATCACGTCCGTCCCCTCCTCAAAGCCCTTCATTGGCTCCCTGTGTCGGAGCGCTGTAAGTTTAAACTTGGCTGCCTAACCCATAAATCCCTGGCTGGCATCGGCACCTCTTTCATTTCGTCTCTTCTGCACCCGTACGTCCCTTCCAGACACCTCCGATCTTCCCACCTCGCTCTCCTCCAGACGCCTAGGTTTAGGCGCAAAAAGCACGGAGGCCTTAGATTCTCCTTCCTGGCCCCCTCACTCTGGAACTCTCTACCGTTGGATCTCAGACTCTCCTCCTCCTACCCCCATTTTAGGTCTCTCCTAAAAACGCACCTTTTCCGCTGTGTCTATATATAAGGTCCCTCTTCTCTCTCCTCTGCCTCCCCATGAATTAGTGAACAGCGCCAAGAAACCGTCCGGTGAATGCCGCCCTCTACAAATTCTTTTTACATTACAAGTTTGCGGATGAATTTGCAGAAACTTGAAAACCTGGCCCTTTTAGCAGGGATGGCTAGTGTCCTTCATCAAAAATCCACAACTAAAAATGACGCATCAGACCGTGAAAATGAACTTGTCTTGGAGTCCACGCTTAAATCCAAATATCAAGGACAAAAACATGCCTCCCTTTCACCACGTCATCCTAGAGTAATCAACACTCATTCTGAAAATATAATGGGGTCATTCTGATGTAATCAATAGCCACCCTGAAGCTGTCATAGGATCATCCAGGAATAATCCACACTCATCCAGAATTTGTCATGGGATCATTCCAGAGTAATCCACTTCCATCCTGGAGCGGTTATAGGATCATCCTGGAATAATTGACAGTCATCCCTAAATTAGCTAGAACCCATCCTGGAGTAATTCTCCCTCATCCTGAAGTTGTCAATTAGTATTCGTGGAGTTGTAAAAGGTAATCGCTCCCTGCCAGTAGAAGTCATCAGAACACCATCCTACTGTAGTTTTTGTGATGAGTCTAGGTTCGTCATCTCATTTAAATTTTTTGTCCTACAGGCATACTTCAGGATGGCTTGGGATGACTTCCCCAGATAATTGCAGGAATAGCCTGACTGTAATCATCAGATGAGTCCAGGATGATCTTCCTTTTTGACATGGGTAGTCTAGAGTCTAGACTATACTTTTTTTTGTTAGACGTAGTTAAGCTCCCAACTTTGCAACAGTTGGTAATGAGACCTTGAAACTATAATGCTGCTCTCCCATTGAAAATAATTGAGCCAGACACGTTGCTCTGGCAATCAAAATGGCTTGTGAATTAAAGGCAGAAAATTAAGTTTAGAATTAATGCACTTAGCGGGGTCTCACGGTTGGAAACTGCATGATTGATAGTGGTGAGACGCAATTCGCTCCTTTCTTGGCCAGGTTGAAGGCAAAAGTCACTGAACTGAAGTTACTGAACACCTCCTCAAATTAAGCAGTGGCAAAGAGACAAGCACGGTCAGCTGACAGTCTGTGCCTAGGTCATTTACTGCTTTCCTGGGTCTGGGCCACAGCTATACATTACCCACCTTGTCAGAAAGGCAATTGTGTGGCCCAAACTCTGGGGTTACAAAATGCAAACTGCATCTCTGTTGTGATAACAAAATTAAATACAGCTTCGTAGTACCAGGCGGCTGAGAAGGTAACAACGCGCGTGATGCATAGCACCAAGAGCAAACCCTCCCTCAGAATATTGTATGTTCGAATTTAGAGCGCATACTTACATTATTCAACGCGGAACTGCAAGTCCCACATTGCAATGTGTGCTGAGCAAGTGCCAAGGCTTGTCTAAAGTAAACGCCCGGGTCGTAGAGAGGCTTGAGTGAAACCAAAAAAGGACACGGACTTCCTCCCAGAGGGTAACGCGCGGACCCCAGCATCCATCCTGCCCTATCAGCTGGTTTGCAGAGCTCCGCAGCTTCATCAATGCTCATCCCGGAAACAACATTGCCCCAAAGCAGAAGCTCTCTCCATGTTTGTTAAAAAAGAATCACTTCCTCCCGGATATGAACGAGCCATCAAGAGGAGGCGCGTCCGTAGTCATGGAAATCATGGCAACTAAGGATCAAACACAAACGAAGGACTAGAAATCAGATACGCTTTTTCGGTCGAGCCTGCACTGTACTTTGATGACTCTGGAGTATTGTCGCATGGCTTTTCTGCTTGCCCCCTAACTAATCTTACTTGCAGCGAGCGCTCTTTTTTTTGTTAATTTATTTCGGGGCAGGAACACACCAGGGCTCGTGCTTTGCTGTTGGTTGCTGTCCCGGTTTGCAGGCTCGGGTTGACGCACTTCGAAATTCTGTATCTGCTCTCCACATGTCGGCTCATGTGCGAACTCTACACTACTGGGCTCCTCTTGTTAAAATGTGGATTTCAACTTTGTTTAATTTTATTTGAGAGTCCACGACCTTTTATTTGATCACACGGCAGCGCCTCACCGCCAAATGTTTTATGTTTCAGCATGGCGTCCGTGACTAACTTTCATTTTATGTACATGATGCACGCTTTGAGACCGTGTTTTTCAGATGTTTATTTACACGTTTATTGTTTTCCCCATCAACCAATGTTTAAAACCCTGAGGCCCGTCATTAAGGCACGTATAACTTTCAAATTTTCAACTCATTTCAGTATTTTTGTTCAATTTAAAGTTGAATATGAGCGCCCTCTCCTGACCATTGATCAAAACAATCTTCTGTAATAATGCAACGTACTCGCGTAGTTTTATCAACAAGTGTATTTATTCCCGGAGCGCCTGGGCTGTGCATCCACTAGCGGTCGGCGCCAGCAAACAAGCATGGCCGCCTCCCGCTTCCTGTCCTGCCCCTTCCTGTTCCTGCCTGGAACAACTAGAACGCTACTACATATCTCCCCCCTTTATGCACAACAACAAAATTACAAAAGTCTTACTTCCAGTCCATTTCATAGTCTTTGAATCTCTCCGGTACCTTGACTCTTCTTCCTACTCGGGTCTCCACTCTCTCTTCCTTTCTCTCTCCTCCTGTCTTCTTGTGTTCCATCCATTCTCTCGTACCTTCTTCTCCATCCTTTGCTCTCTTCTCACTTCCCTCTCCATTCCTGCTTCTTTCTCCTGTCACCCTTCTCCTTTCTCTTTCCTCTCCTTCTGTTTGTCCTTCTGCACTCTCGACGTTCTCTCCTTGTCTTTCACCTTCTTCACCAACATTCTCTCCTCGTCCTTCTCCACCTTCACTTACTCCTTCTTCGAAAACCTGCTCAGCTCCTTCTTCCATCTCATCCTCCCATTTCAGTATCTTGCTGCACCTTGCCATTCTGTCCATAGACCATATCTTTCCGTCGCTCAGCAGGGCTGACCGGGCATAGGGTTCCACTACTTTGAGGGGAGGTGAAAACTTACTTTCCCCCGTTCTCTTCATGATGGCTAGCTTCACCCTCACCCAATCCCCTTTGTCCAGTTCTGTACTTTGAGTGTTACGTCTTTTGTTGTAATGAGCAGTGTAGACGTCTTGCGCTCTCTCTAAATTCTTTCTGACCACCGCCGGTGACCACTTGCTCTGTATCACCAATTTCCTCCATGCTGCATTGTCTTTGGTGAAGGCGTCTCTACCTCTTAGGATCTTGAAAGGGCTGTATCCTGTGCTCCCTGGTGTGATGCGATACGCCCAAATCATTCTTTCTAGCTCCTTTTCCCAGTCCAAACCATCTTCAATGGCAGCCTGTATGGTGCCCATTATCACTCGATTAAAGCGCTCCACCTGGCCGTTCCCCGCCGGGTGGTAGATCGGGGTGTGCTTAACTTCGATGCCGTTTCTGTTGGTGAAAGCTGTCCACTTTTCAGAAGTGAATTGGGGACCATTGTCGCAGGTGATGATCTTTGGGATGCCTTCACTGACAAATGTGGCTCGTAAGAACCGTATTACCGCCTCGGTGTCCACTCGTTCCAAGACTTGTAGTTCAGGCCACTTGGAATATTTATCAATTGCAACCACCACGTACTTCTGAGTACCCTCCTTGTCGAGGACTGGCCCCATTATATCCACTGACAACATTTCCCATGGGCCATCCGGGATCGGAAATCTTCCCAAAGGCGGTCTCATCATGCTCTGGGACTTGTCTGACCTTGCACAAGACTCGCATGTGTGCACGTGCCGTTCTACTTGCACATCAATGGCAGGCCACCAGTATGCTTGTCTGGCCAAAGCTTTCGTCTTCGTGATACCTTGGTGACCTTCATGCAGCAAGGACATCAAACGCTCCAAAATGTTCCGGGGCGGTACTACCTTGTCACCCCGGAGTAGGGACACCGGGTTCTCTGCCAGCGACAGCTCCTCTCTGACCTCCCAGTATCTCTTCAGTTCCTCCTTCAAGTGTCTCTTTTCTGGCCATCCATGGACCACGTACCCTTTCACGGCCTCTATGTCGGTGTCTTCCTTGTAGGCCTCTTCCCAGTCTTGGGCGCTTATCACTTCCTCAGTGTCTTGGATGGTGGCTACCACGTAACCTTCCCATTCTTGCCTCTCTTCGCTCCTTGCCTCGTCCATGGCTGCCGCCCTACTCAGAAAGTCGGCCACTTTGTTCTGTGGCCCCGGAATGTGCTCAACTTCATAGACAAAGTCCAATAGCCGAAGGGTCATCTTGGCGATTCTCGGAGTGGCATGATCATGTCCGCTTGATGTCAGGACACGAACTAAGGGCTTGTGATCGGTCCTCACCAGGAACTTGGCTCCCCACAAGTATTGCCGAAATTTCTCTACCGCCCAGACTACTGCTAGCATTTTTTTCTCCACCACGCTGAACTTCTCTTCATTGGGCGCCAACGAGCGTGAGGCGAAGCTGACCGTTGACATCTCTCCAGACTCCGCTCTCTGCATCAGTACCGCTCCTAGGCCGCGATCGCTGGCGTCCGTGGTGAGAATTGATTCTGCTTTTGGGTCGAATCCCTTGAGGGGAATGGCTGTGCCCATTTCTTGCTTGAGCTCATCGAACTCCCTTTGCTCTTCCTTTCCCCACTGGAATCTGTTCCTTTCCTTGAGCAGTTGGGTAGTCTTGAAACCTAGAATATTATATATTTTTTGGTATCATGATCGATGTATGTATTTCAAACATTAATACTAGCTCAGCTTCGGCTGATGAGATTATTAGAAATCCCCTCTTCTTCCTTTTTCCTGAATAGATATAGCAACTGCTCAAATATAAATATATATAAGCTTTGTATCTTGTTCAATGAATATTATATATTATAGTATGTAGGGAGGTCTTGAATTATGTATACTTTTTGCCAAACAATGAAACGGTTTGTAATGTGTATATAACTATGTTGTTTTTATAAATAATTAAATGTTTATATGTCTTTCTTATGTTGATTTAATTATGTATTTCAGATATATAGGTGTGGCTCCTGATGAAGGCGTTGGTTCAAACGCCGAAACACGCGTCGAGTTATTAATGATTGCCACTCTCTTTCTTTGTGGTTGTAATAATTTACATTTACCTTGATAAAATATTGAATGTAATTTTTGTTCTATATGGTTATTTTGATTTTTATGACTTATTTTTAGTATTGTACTATCTTGTGCATTTGAAAAAATTATTTTATATAAATGGTGTACATTTGTAATATGTTTTTATAAAGAATAATATTAAAAAGTTTTAAAAAAAATGTTTTTAATCTTTATGTAGTTTTGTTGTTTGGTATTGGTTTCTCCCTGGGTTGTTTTTACTTATGCGTTTTTATACACACTGTGTACTTCCATAGTAAACATTGCCACACTCGATTGATAAATTAATGGTCTTTAAAGCCCAAAGCAGACACCACATACTCTCTTACTAGAGTGTAGCCAACCGGGATGACATAATCGAGACGCGGCTTGTCTCGCGTAGTTTCGCGAGAGGGGAAGGGGGGGAAAAGGTGAACTACAGTGTGACGTCACTCGCTTGGCGCGTGTATTTCGATAAACATATCAAACCAAACTGAAGTCAAGCCAGATATATTACTTTTAATATCGCGAGAAAGGTAGAGTAACCCCTGATATCATGGTCTCCAAGTTGGTAGTTCAATACCGAATAATAATATACATGTCTTTGAGTTTGTATGGGATTTAAAGAGATCTCAGAAGAATCAAAAAGGGGTCCCAAATGGCATGTTCAACATAAAGTGATTGCATGATGCCCAATTCAGTCTTATTCAAGGCCAAGTCCCCATTCGTGGATGGTCAAGTGGGGCATGCTGGAAGAAGAATAGCCTTCTTCTATCATTACATCAACAGAATTACATGGGTAGTTCGCAAAATCCGAGGAACATAAATATTCCACAAGTGATGTACTCATTATAAATTGTACCACGGGATGTCATCATTAAGCCCATGCCTGTCTGTGCGTAATTTGAAAACCCATTTCTGTTCTTTGTGAAACAGGAATTTTGATATATCACTTATATGTGAGGGAATGAACGGTTTCTCAAGAACAGTCCACGTGAAATCTGTTTCGCTATGGTTGTGTTGTATGAAATGTTTGGTCAGTTTGAAACATCTTTTTTGCCCCGAAACGTGCTCTTGTGTTCTTGCATCCTCACTCGCACCTTCCTGGTGGTCATGCCTATGTACCGTACATTGCATGGGCATGTTAGTTGGTAAATCAAGTTGGTGCTGTTACAATTGGTGAAGTGCTTCAGCTGCCACGAGCGATTAGTGCCTATGTCTATGCTCGTTGCCTTCGAAGTTTGAGGACAAACAGAGCATACACCACATGGATAATGGCCCATTACGGGGGGTAAATCCCACAGGGTACCCACCTCTCTTTTAGGTGTCTCTTTCGGGCAGGTATGTAGTAGACGATCCCTTAGATTGCTGGACCTCTTAACCACTTGGCTGCTAAGGGGTGTGCGAGTAGGTCCATTGACTTTCCATTGAAATCAATGGAAACTCCATGACGAGTTACCCTTGTCATTAGCACTGAAGGGGTTAAAGGCAAATAATGGGAACTCTATCTTGTCATTGCTGCTATTTAGTATGCGCCAATGTCACCTGATAATTTTCTGGATACAATTAGATTTAGTATTGTAAGTACTAACCAGTGTGAGGCGATCCAATGGGGCCTTCTCAACTCTTGGCTCAAGAAGTGCCTCCCGATGGTTATTGGCAGCACGTTTCCAGGACCGCTTAATAAGTCTCCTAGGGTAATGTCTGGTGGCTAACTGTTTGGATAACTCATCTGCGTGATACGCAAAAGTTTCTGGAGTGGAGCAATTCCGTCGAACTCGGAGGAATTGCCCAAAGGGCAGATTGTCACGCAGGAATTTAGAGTGCTGACTCTCATATAGTAGTAGCGAGTTTCTTGCCATCGGCTTTCTGTATAATTCGCTTTCAAGACCAGTCTCCGTAGTGTAGATGGAGAGGTCCAGAAAGGAAACCTTTTCTTTGCTGGTTTCTATGGTGAAACGCAAGAAGCTATTTTGATTGTTTAGCCATTGGTGGAAGTGGACAATTGAGTCGTTGCCACCTCTCCACACCAATAGAACATAATCTATATAGCGTTTCCACCATAGTATAGATGAAAAGAACGGGTTAGTTGGATTCAACACTGTTGTCTGTTCGAACATATGGACATACAGGTTAGCTAGGGAAGGGGCAAAAATACTGCCCATGCTGGTCCCAGAGACTTGATGGTATACCGTATCTTCATACATAAAAAAAGTTCTCTTTCATGGCTATAGTGGCTAGAGCCATAATTAAGGGTACAGGAGTGATGGAATCAAGTTCTGTATCACCCAGGATGGACCTGATGGTCTCTAAATTCTCATCCTGGGGAATAGAAGTGTACAATGACTCAACATCAAGGGAGACTAGATAGTCTGTCTTTCGATTAAAAGGAATATCCGGAATCACCCTCAGGACATCAGTGGTGTCCTTCAGGTAAGTAGGCATGGTGTGCACTAAGGGTCTGAGAAAGTGGTCTACGAAAGCCGAAAGGGGCTCTAAAACTGAGCCCTGGCCAGATATAATTGGCCTCCCCGGTGGTGCTCTCTGGGGCTTGTGTACCTTAGGTAGGGTGTAGAAATAGGGCATGATGGGATGCTGTGCCTGCAGGAATTGTGACTCCAAAGGAGTTATCCAACCCCCTGTTAGGGCCTCTTCAACTAAGGCCTTGATCTCGTTCATCAGTCTCGGGGTGGGATCTGTAGTAAGTGGCCGATATGCATTAGTGTTGTTCAACTGTCGAAGGCATTCAGTCCTGTAAGTCTCCACATCTTGCATTACAATAGAACCCCCCTTGTCAGCAGGCCCAATGACTACTGAAGCATCTTGAGTTAGTATTTTCAATGCTTGTCGCTCCACTCCTGACAAGTTATTATAGCCAGTTTTGGGAGAGGTCCAAATTTTGTCAATGTCATCTTTGACCGCCTGCTCAAAAGTGGGTACTTGAGGTGGTATAGCGTGTGTGGGAGGTAGAAAAGTGGATTTTGTCCTTAGACCAGTGTTAACTTCTTTCTCTATGTCAAACTCCTCATTGCTTCTATTCTTGAAGAAGTAATGTAACCTCAGTTTACGAAAAAACGGGGCTAATTCTATTTGGGGTAAAAATGGATCACCATCATCTGTCGTCACAAAACCTAAGCCCTTGTTAAGAACCACTTCTTCACTGGTGGACAAAGTTCTTTTACTCCGATTGACCACCAAACTCGTCTCAGGTCTTAAGCTTACTCTTGAGCACTCTGTCTCGTGTGGCTCCGGGTTCCGGCATGAGGACCTGTCGTGTCTTCCCACTGGACCTGTGGCGGTCCTTGCGTTTGTCTTTTTTTGCCCCGAGATCGTCAGGGGCCAAACGGTAAAAAAGGCTGGTTATTATATTGTGGATAACCAGGAAAAGGACCCATAGGTGGCTGAAACGGGTGCTGAAAATTACCTGGATGTCCCCAGGGTGCTGGAGGCCACCATGGTTGCCCTGACATATTGTATTGTCCTCTATAGTTCTGATATCTGCCGGCTCTACCTCGGCTTCCTCCTGCATTCGGAGGTGGATTAGTAGCGTCTGGATCACTGCCTGAATCAGAGCTGGATCCCGAATAGTTGGATCCATACATCCGCCCACTTTTACTGAAGTCGGGAGCTTTGTAGGTGTCACTTGTATACGGATATACACGCTCTAATTTAAACTTGGCCAGGTTTTTTTTGAATTTTTCTACCTTGGTCTGAAGTATAGAGTCAAGCAAGTCCTTATTGGTTTTATCCGACTCGTCTTTCTGTTTTTTAAAGACAGCAGGGGTTACCGTCGCCCTGATATGTCCTTCAAGGACTTGTATCTCCACCAAAATACCGTCTGCCACCTGCTTGGCTGTGCTGATGATTAGTATCAGCCAATCGCGGGTGCAGCGCCACGCAATCATTGACCAGTCTTTAAGAAAAGATTTGTCATTAAGAAAGAGTCGAGGAGCATTAGTCACTATAAGCCCCGGAGGGGCACAGCTTGCCCTCATGTACTCTGCCATGGTGATCCCATGTGTCTGTGTGCGAGAGTGAGCTTTTTTAAGTGTCAGGACTTTATTCCAATCATCAATCGCATTTATTGTAGGTGCTGGGAGTATATCAAGAATACTAGGCATATTATCTAGAATGGATTGATAAACTGAGTCGTCGTAGGCTAGGCCACTGCGTTCGGCCATATTTGCAAGCTAATAGGGAGTGTGAAGGGAGTAAAGACAAACCAGGGACCAGTGTGATACACGTAAGTCTGAAAAACAATTCCAACCAAAAAATGATGAAAGACCACTTATCCTAATGTGGTCGCAAGATGAAGCCCGCAGCTGGAGGCTGCTCAAATACGCAAATAACAAAACGATGATGGAGGGCTAAAGGGATATTTAAAGACCAGCCTAAGTTGTATCCCCTGAAAGAACAGCATATACAACAAACATAGGGGTCTAGTCTAGAAACCCTGTTGGGATCTCTTTCAAACTACCTTAACGTCTAATTAAGTCCATTAAGATAAAAAGTGACTACCATATTTGACTAACAGAACAGATCACCAAAACATGGGCCACCTGTGATTGTCGATCAACCTCATTGAGGATTCACATAAATGACTTGTATAGATCAATATTCTCATCTGGTAATCCTGCCAGGGTATTGTGTCTCTTGATCATTGAGACATCCAGCATACCCCCATGGTTTGCTTGGGGTAATGACCCACAATCACTTTACTGAACCATATGATGTTGATCTGATGGGAAAGTGCAGTGCAAAAAATATAATAAGTGTGGTGATTAAAATAGGATAGGGAACTTATCACAAGACCCTTTATTAAACATAAGCCCCTTCCAATTTTAAAAGCAAGAACAGTGCAAAAAAGTTATCGCAGTTTAAACAAATAGCTGCGAGAGGGCCAACATGTTTCAGCCTATCATGGAAAAGGACCATAGGCTTTCGTCAGGGCCTCTGTTCTATATAGATGCTACTGCCTAATTGTGGTTAAATGTGTGAAAAAATTAAAAGAGTTATAGAAAACACACAAGTGAATTAACAACAGTAAAGGATATAATTCTCCTTCATCTGTCTGAATTCCTCCTTGGCACCTGGTGTATTGTCAAAGTCTGTAAAGAACAAACACAAACGTGGACCCAATTGAGCTAACATGGTCTGTTAGATACTGAAGACTATTCAAAATTTGAAGATATTTAAGTACTCACCCAGTGTGCCCGGGGAAAGGACCTCACCTCTTCCTGGACCTGGCTCAGGAACTGTGAGACGCCGCCCTGCAAGGACAAAACAACCCCGCACTTATCAAGGGCAGAGAGAGCTTACTATAACCTGCTCTGTCCTATAGTTGTGCCTAGGGTTCAGAGATGTCTTGCACGCAGAGCAAAACCCACTAGTATCAACCTATCCCAAAGTGAGGACTCCACCTCACATCCACACCCATGTCTACTGCTTGCAACAATAGGTTTCATTCAATCCATTGAATCTCATGTTGGACAGCAAAAACTTATCCCATAATTTTGTCTGAACAAATTAGATCTGCCTGTGTTCAGTGAGATTATAAATCAATTATCTACTCCAAAATCGTAGGCAGAGCGAAATCAGAGAACGAAAATAAAGTATAGCCCAACTGGACTTTGTGCCTACCTGTCCGTCGTTGTCTCGGTCTGTGACTGAGTCAGGGGGAGGCACTGGGCCGTTGTAAGGAGCTTCAATTTAACTGGTTGTGGCGACCTGGCAACAGCCAATCGGCGTACGATGCCACCAGCACAACAGCCTCCCGATCGACAATCGAGGCCAGCTTCTATTCTACAACATAGTCGTTATATCTTTGTTTTTGAGCCCAGACAAACAAAAAACTCAATCTATAGCTAAGGTGCAGTCACCCGGGCTTAACTTTACCACACCACCGCTTGGCTCGCATAGTCTCGCGAGAGGAGGAAGTTAAACTACAGTGTGATGTCACTCACCCGATGTGTGTAGTTTGGTGAGCATTACACACACTAGGTGTACTTCCAGGGCTGCAGTGCAAGTCGGGGTGGTGTGTCGTGCACTTCACGAGCAGTGCCCACGGCTTCGCAGGTATTGCTCGCCAGCGTCGGTGTTGCAATTTCCCTCTCTGGCAGCTAAAACAGCATTTCCAGGTGCATGAAGACAGGGGAAACATAGACTTCAGAACAGTAGGCACACTCTACAACAAGCCCTTGGAGATCTCTTTCAAACAGGATACACAGCAAAGTTCAATCTTTATCCTCTCCTTGGCAGAAACAGGCTGTGCAGGCCAACCACCCAGAACACAGCACAGAGGCAGTACTTCTCCTTCAGCTTTCCCAGCTTTTCTCCTTGGCTGAGATTTTACTTGAGTCCAGAAGTAATCTAAAGATCCGGGGTCTGGGACCCAATATTTATACCACATTTTCCTTTTTTTTCTTGTGGCAGAGAGTCTCTTGGCTCCGTGCAAACCAGTTCTGTCCTCTCCGGTCCAGTCTCCTGGCAGGATGTGGAGACAGCATTGTGCACTGGAGACAGGACCCATTCAAGTGCTAAGAAATATCCTCCCACAACTCTAAATGAAGCCCAGGTCTATTCAACTCAGCCCCGAGTCAGCCAGGAAAGGCAGGACTCACCTCAACCCCCCTGTGGCTGTCTACGGTGAATGCACATCCCCAGCTTCTGTCACTCAAACCCGGTCAGCCAATACACAACCCAGTAGAGGCACATAGGAGGGTTAAGCAAGAAAATGCCTACTTTCGAAAAACGGCATTTTCAAACACATAATTAAAAAAAAACCTTTACTAAAAGATGTGTTATTAAACTCTGAGTTGAGAGAGCCTAAACTCCATTCCTCTATGCTGTCCCAATGGAAAGTTATACTTGTAAGATGTTACAAATAAACTCCCATGTTACCCTACGGGATAGATAGCCTTTCAGTAGTTAACCACGACGAAATGCTCAGTATTTCACTATCAGGACATGCCACACACATCAGTACATGTCCCACCTTTAACATACACTGCACCCTGCCCATGGGGATACCTTGGGCCTACCTGAGGGGCGTCTTACATGTAAGAAAAAGTAAGGTTAGGGCCTGGCAAGAGGGTGCACTTGCCAGGTTGACACGACACTGCAGTGGCAAGCCTGAGAACCCTTTGAAAGGCTACTTGTGTGGGTGGCCCAATCAGTGCTGCAGCCCTACTAGCAGCATTTGATTTGCAGGCCCTGGGCACACACAGTGCACTCTACTAGGGACTTACTATACATCAAATACGCTAATGATGGAAAGACCTATCCATAAATGCAATTTAAATAGGAAGTATTGCACTTTGGCAGTGAACACCAGTGGCAAAGTGCCCAAACCATCTAAACCAGCAAAAACAAAATCCAGCATACAGCACCAATACATGCGGCAGGGGAAAAAAGACTGGGAAAACCACGCCAAGGATGCAAGGTGTAACACCTATAAATTACAGAAAAAGTTTTAGTGTACGTATTGGCGCACTTGGGTTGCGCTCAATTCTTCTTCTCCCATTAATGTAACTCAGCCCATCACAATCTTACAGAGTAATCTACACAACACTATCACAAGCTTTTCTTTTACACACTGTGCAACCCTTTTTTTTATGTGGGTGGGGGGGGGGGTACATGCATTGTGTTTCGTACTTATAAACAATGGAAAAGGGGGACTTGAAGTCGATAATAGGTTAAAATACAAATGAACCAAAATAAAGTGAAATCTACCTTATACACAGATTTGGTTTGCCTCATAGGCATCAGGCGAAACTCTTTCAACAACCTGAAAGGGTTGTCACAGGTTCAACATTATACTTAGACATAAATGGCAAACTGCCCATTAAAATGGTTGTATAGAAGTGGTAAGCTTATTTTTTTATTAAACATTTTTGATTGATGTCTCGGTTGAAGATTAAAGATATTAGTTTGTGTAAACTGTGGCATGTATTTGTTAAGTAATAGTGACTGGTTCATGAGTGACATATATGTCTCTGTATTTGAGCGGTTGTTAAATAAACCCTTCTCATAGTGTTAAAGAAGTATGTGAATTGATGATTTGCTTGTTAATCATTTATTTAAAAAACGCTCTACATGTTTTTGTCAAAGTGGTGCGATTATTAAATAATCTTGCTTGTGCAGAAAACCTTATGCTCAAAGTAGTGGTTTTTCCATGTTGATTTTAAACAAAAATACAATTTGCATGTATATAGAGGAGCCCTCCTGGATGAGTTTATGTGAAAGGTGTGAAAGCGCAGGCTTAGCCTTTACCATAAGGTCAGGTTGGGTGAGCGCGAGTGCATGGATAATCAGACTCAAGGTAATCGCAGCCGCTGCGCGTGTCCTGAAAGACCGTGCAAGTGTTGTAACCTGTATTATAATTATCTGGTTACTCTATGTTACTTACTCCCTAATTGCTCAGCCAGTGTGAATGTTATGCATGGAATGTTGGTGTGAGTGTCTTGAATTGAATCTTTTAAGCACCACCAAAACGAGCTGATTCGAAGGATCACACAAGTTGTCAGACAAACCAATATTTTAACCCAATGAAGTAAAAGCAGGCTGGGGCTGTGAAGTGATGAGGATCACACACATTGTCTCAGTGCAGGAATACCCCGTCCTTTTAACCAATGAAGTACGTGCAGGCTGGGGCTGTCAGATATTAAAGGCACTGGTGGGGCTGGCACGCCTTGTACTTCAGACTGGAGGTTTCTTCTTAGTTTCTGTAGCTTTCCTTTGAAGATTTCTTGTTTCATTAGGATCTTTTAAAGACACGCATAGTTTTGTTTCAAGAATAGTCGCCAAAAATCTGTAGTGATCGGATCCGCGGCCAGGATGTAGTTTTATGGAGATTTATTAAGTTCAGTTACGGGTAGATGAGTTGTAGAGATGTAGCCCCACCAGGAGCAGTCTGCCTGCTGCTCAGCCCATACTGCAACTGACACACCCAAGCATCCAGGCACTCAAACATTCCATTCAAGACTCACACCAACATTCCGTAGCATCACATTCACACTTGCTGAGCAGCTAGGGAGAAAGTAACATAGAGTAACCAGATAATTATAATACAGGTTGCAACAGCAAGCTTAGCCATTGACATAAAGACAGGTACGTAAAAGTTAAGGAGGGGGCTGTACATGTCCTTTTGTATGGATCAGACGTACACACAGTGCGGAGGTTGGCACCCTTCCACAGAAGGGGTTTTCAGCTCATGTATGAATTCTTTCCAGCTGGGCTACACTTGTTCAAAATGTGGGTTTCAACTTTTATTTGAGAGGCTGCGTGCCTTTTTATTTTATCACACGGTGCCGCCTTATAGCTGCCCTGCTTTATGTTTCAGCATGGTGACTGTGACTTTTATGTACCCGGTGCATGCCTTCAGACTTTGTTTTTCAAAAGTTTATATAAATGTTATTATTTTATTTTTGAGGACGCTTCATCTTTCCCTCACACTCCGTTGCTCTTTGCCCCCCATAGCTTGTTTTCCACAGCAGCCATGATCCCTCGACGATTGATTGAGCAAGTCATTCTCTTATCTCCCGTCCCCCACCACTCCCTTTGAAAACATAAAACAAACAGCAAGAAGGGGAGGAATTTCCAGGGCCAGCTTGCACTTACTCTTTGTCTTTGGGGTTGCCAAACCAACCTTAGATACATTTTGTTCAGTCTTTTCATTTCCAGGTATTCTAGAGATGTTTCTCTGTACTTATTACCCAAGAGAGCATCGCTGCACATCTGTGACCATTTACCCCTCACCCTATTGCTGTTAAGTAGTAATGCAAACAGGGCGCATTGGCATTTACTGCTCTGGCCACAGATAAATACTCCTACACGTACCAGCGGTAAGATTGCTTCCTGCTGCCTCTTGTCTGTAGAGCTGGTGTCAGAGACACAAAATACCTTAAGTAGATGGTCCATCTTGTGACAAGTAACAAGCTCATTAACATCAACAACAATAAATGTGATCATTGGCAAGATGTGTGCATAAATGGGTTTGGGGTTAACAGTAAATTTTTAAGCACCCAGAATAATGTGCTGCATGGCTTAATACTTATAAGGTCCTAAAGGCAAGACCTATTGGCTATGCCAATACTTGTTCCCCCTGTGATGGGCCCTGACGTGACAAGGTCGCTGAGATTGGAGCTTCTGTTTGTATCATGGTTTCCGCTGGTGCAGCGACACAAGGAGTCTACAAGGAGTCTAGAGTACTAACGCGGGCCATGAAACCCTGATTATTGCCATATTTCTCAGTTTAAACGGGGTCCAGCTGAACCAGGTGTCCTGACTCGGACGGGAGGCTCCTAATAATTGGAGCAAAACATTGGTTTATTTTGGCTGTCTCCCACCTGAAATTGCCTCTGCTTCAATAAAGGTCAATGAGGGATATAAATTCTCCTGATTATGTTTTTTTAATCTCCCACTTTCCTCTTCCAAACAGTTGACACATATGTACGCAATTACGAGACGAGCATAGGAAAGAAATGACCGGGAAGCATAAATGGCAGCATTTTGAAATAGAAAAGATTTTGAAAAATAATTGGGAGACTGTATTTCAGACATTTGTTGAAGCAGAGGCAATTTCAGGCAAGAGCCTGCTAAAATAAAGCAGTTTTGAACTTAACATGTCAGGAGTTTCCCGCCTGATGGCATGTATGGTGGATGTGTTGTCCATTTTTGCTTGATAAGCAGGTTGTCTTGCCTGTTTAGCTCCTTGACCACTGTCTCAAACAATATGGACAACTTGATGATACCTTTGAAGCTGTCTGCCCCAACCCCTGTGCCCTGCTCCCATCGACCCGCTTCCCCCTCCAATAAAACAAAAATACACAAAGGTCGGTGGGGCTGCAGCCTATGTCCTGGGGTGTTGTCACCCCTCCGAATGGTTTCGGACGCTTGCAGCCCCCAAAGAGGAGCCGGAAATCTACACTTTTCAATGGTTTCCAACTCCTCTTGTCTTCCACTGTGTGACTTTGGCTCCTTACCAGGTGACTGTGTGAAGCGTACTGAAATCATGTGGCACACTGAGTTATATTTTCTACTCCGACAACAACACTGTATAGCATATCTGGTCTCAGTGAATAATTTTCTTTTGCACATAACGGGCCAGATGTATGACTGATTTTAGCATGCGCAAAGTGGTTAGCAACCCGTTTGCGCATGCTAAAAATGGTATGGCCGTGTATTAACACAAGTCGCAAATGAATTGCAACTCGCAAAAAAATGCTTAGAGACTTGCTATTTGGAAGGTGCACTCCATTCCAAGTAGCGACTCTCTAACCCATGTACTTATGTTTTGCGACCGCAATTGCAGTCGCAAAACACTGGCAATTACCACCTACTTCAAGTAGGTGGTAATGGATTCGCAAATGGGAAGGGGCCCCTTCCCCTTTGCAAATGAATACAAAACTATTTTTAAGGGCAGGCTGTGGTCCCAGGGACCACTGCCTGCCTTTAAAAAAAATATTTACGGAAACGTTTCATTTTTATTTTTTAAATGCATCACATTTTCCTTTAAGGGAAACGGGCTGGATTTTTAAAAAAAGAAGCTGTTTTATTGAAAAGCAGTCCGAGACATGGTGGTCTGCTGAGCCCAGCAGGCCACCATCCCTGGGAGCAATTCCTAATGGCATTGCAAAATGCGAGTGCCTCGTTAATATTAATGAGCCTCACATTTTGCTACCCCATTGGGAATAACAATCAGTGTCTCTGTTGTACATAGTAAATTGCGACTCGCAATTGAGTGCACATTGCGTCGCAATTTAGTATGGTTGTACATCTGGCCCAACATCCTTTAGCCTTACCTTTCACACTCTCTTTACAGCAGCAAGATTGTCATACAGTTCACTTTACAAAATCCTCTTAAATTGTAGTCAGAGAATGAACCTCCATGTTCAACGAATTTGCGCAATTTGCAGAAGACATAGCCCGACATTTGACTACTGACTTGGAAAGCACAGAAACGTGATATGATAAACGACATTGTAAGGAATCTTCGTTGCTCTTTCACCTTCTGAAATCCAGCACGTTTATGTCTGGGGCACAGCAACACCCCGCACCTCTAATTCCAGTACCTGTGCTTGTGAGACTGTTCTGTCCATATACCTCCACCCTACCTTGCCATATGCTTTGTTATCCTACTTGGAGAATCGTGTACTGAAATGGAAAGGAACATCACCATACTGCTTCCTTCTACCCTTATACAGAGAACAACATGCCACTGACAAGTTATTGCTAGCTTTGGCAAAACCCCCTACAAAAGTATGCCGGGTCCCAAGGACTGTTCGGCGAAAATACAGCGCCTCAAGAGTACAGTTCCATGCTACATTATGCATGCTACAGCTATGCACTGTTTACCTATTTTTCTTCTTGGATTTTTTTTAATCTTTGTTTTGCTTCCTTACTGCCTTCCTACTATGTAATGCAATTTATTTGTTTTTACATTGTGTATGTAGAGCGCTCTGATACCTACGGGTCAGTTAGTGCTATATCAAACTTTTAAAATCAAAAAAATAAATAACATAATTGCTGTTGTGGTGTGTTGCAAGGTGAAAGTATTAGCAGGTATAGCAGGCGTGCCTTACCATGTGATACTAGTACAATACACAAAGATGACACCTGGGTACTCTCTCAGTGCACTTTATCTCAGTCATGGTTCACCTTCCTTTTGGAACCAGTCTCCAGTCCTGGGCGAGTCATAGTCCAGCAGGTGCAGGGTGGCTGTCACAGGTGCAATCCTTTGCGCCTCTACTTTGTGCAGTCCTCTGTTGTGCCGACATGGGTCTCTTCTTCATATCACATTGAATTTAATGGTTCTGGTGTCTGGGGTGCTCCTTAAAACATTAGTTAAGGGGGAGTGAATGGGTGTGAGGGCTAGTAGCCAATGCGCATCTAGTCATTTGGCTAATCCGGCCCAGTAGTGGCAACATCCTGTGGGTGTACGTCACTAAAACTAGTCAGAACCTGCTTTTGAGACTGAATTTAAGATGGCCAGAGCTTCCTCGACTCTACACCTAAGCTGCAGCACTCTAAAGGTGTGGAGGTGTGTACCTTCATGCATTGCTAATTTCCCACCTGCCCCCAAAAATAGTGCCTTGGGTAGAGGAAGGCTTTGTTCTAAGGGAAAGGCAATTTCCTTTGTCCAGTGGTGCCAGTTCAGCCTTTGAGGCTCACCGCCGTACTGGTCTAATCACTAGCCATCCTGTTTGGGCAGAGGTGTCCCTTTCTGCTCACACAGGTCTTTGTTTCTGACTGGAGGGAGCATCACACACTGCCCAGCATGAGCTCAGATCTCTGTCTTGGTTGCAAATACTTGAGAAAGCCAGCCAAGGCAAGAGAACACTGATTAAACTAGGTGGGCACTGTCTAAAGTACCACCTGAGTACTTGCTACGTTAACCTCAACACCACCATCATGTAAGGGGTTAAAAAGCATGGTGTTTGACACCAAACTCGAAAGAAATCATCCAGGCCATCTTCATGGAGCTGTACACATAGGTAATGTCCCTATGCCAGACCATGCTATCTTATGGACCGCCAGTTTTAAATGCTACCACAGGGCTATATATGCCTGCACATATATTTCCCCACATATAATATACTGCACCCCGCCTCCAGGGATATAGGAGGCCTATTCTAGGGGTGACTGACATATATTACATGCAGTGATGGCACCCTGTCACACCAGGTGTGTGCAGGGTTGAACTCGAGCAGGTAAGCTGCTCATGCAGGGCTGTCATGGCAGCCCTGCAGACTTCGGTTTTACTCAGGTCACTCGGAGTGGCACATTAAGTGCTGCAGCCCTGGTACCCCTTTTGCATCCCTGCTCTGGGTACCACTGGTACCACATACTAGGGCCTTACAGGGGTGTAAAGGTACTTGCCAATTGGGTGTACCAATTCACATTTAACTTTTAAGGGAAAGAGTACTAGTGCTAGGCGGCGTGGTTAACAGGACCCACCACCCTTTCAGATTAATTAAAACAGCATCAAGCAGTTCAAATGGTGGCAAAAATTGGGTGGGGGCATCTGCAAGTAGCCTAGTTTGCAACATGGTGCCTTTATTCAATGAGAAGGCTCCATGTGTATCTGAAGTGCTGGAGGTGTTGTCACCCGCTTCTCTGAACAGTGAAGCCATGTTTGCTCCCTCTCTCGTGGGTGCTTGCGAGGTGCAGCACTGCTTCCTCTCATGCTCCATTCCTCCACAGGCCCATTCAGAAATTAACAGCAAAGCAGCATCTTTCAGGCCCATGTGTGAAAAGCTAGAGCACAAGTAGCACCACAGGTGGAGGAGGGAGGGGTGCAATTGACTGTGTAATGCACAGTTCAATCCTCATTACACCTTTCAATCGCAAAACAGCACTTTGCTTCGACTTCTTGTAGTGTTCTGTATGGTGACTAGCCAGTGGCACCAGGGACCAGAGCTCTTAGGGGCCCATTGAACCCTGATAATGGCTGTATTTGCTTCCCTAATACTAGTTGAATGGGTAATTTTCCTTGCTTTCACCAGGGTCCATGGCACTCCTGCTACGCTACTGTGTTGCTGATGTTTTTTTTTGTGTGGCCGATATGCATAGCGAGAGGACCAAAGGGCATATGAATGCCTTATATGAGCAACAGATGACACAATACAAGAACAGATTACTTTTTAAAAAGGACAAGAAGATTCATTGATTTGTCCCCAATCAGAGGATGTTGAGTCAACACCTGAATTTTAACTTGATAACCTTGAATTAACACCTTTTCTTTAATGCCAAATAAAAGCACTTCTTATGGACCATGAGTGGTGTTAATCCCCTTAGAGTTTTTTGCTCAACTCTGGACCTGCTCATTCAAATGAATTGTCTATCAAGTAAAATTTCAGAATTAAATGTAAAGCGCATTAGGCTTCACAATAAAGACTGACAAGTATTACGGTGAAAGCCATGAAGATTACTTAAAAGTTAAATGCATTACAAAAAGCAAAATAAGGAACATGCCAGTTATTTTTCTCATACCCACATATGAATATCAGAATAAAATGCAATAATGAAATAACAGCTTGAGTAAAAAAATCATATATCAGAGGTCAGACCGATCGAATGTCTACTTCTAAAGATCAGGGGACAGTGGAACAGAACCCCAAGGATGTGGCTTCTTTTCTAGGACATTATACAATATAATCATGTATTTGGTGTAGAGCTCTCATAATCTCATCCAATCACATTAAAGAAATATTGACACAGTTTAAAATCACATTTATCAGCACTATCCCCTAGATTCATATTATTCAGTTACCATCCCTGGTGTTCCTTAGGCACTTCAATAGTTAGCACAAATATGGCTCTGGTCCCAATTGGTGAGGCTTTGAAACTATTCACTTTGCTAACAGAGCATAAAAATACAGTTTGAGAATGAGACATCATGTTGTACATTAGTAAGTAAGTAATATAACACATACCAATCCAATGTGCCCACCAGGACCTGAGTTTATCCATACTATGAAAACAGTGGCCCCGTAGGACTATTCCTCTAGGCTAGGTATCCGGTGTCTCTCAATCCGCATTAACCCAATTAATCCATCCATTCAAAGGCTGTAATTAATACAAAATAGGGCATTCTTTCTGAACCAGTCATCATTTATATCTGTTTAGTATACACATTTTATCACCATGTCGGTACAAAACATAGGCTTTTTTCATAGTGACAAAAGTTGAGATAAAGCAGTGTGAAAGGTACAAAATGTGACTATATACAGATAAAAACAAAAGGTCCTTGTGATAATCCCTGATCGTTTCACCAATTTAGTTGCATCCTGCTACAATTGGCAGTCCAATATTCCATCAAGCTAGAAACTCTGGACCAAGAGATCTTAATGTAGACCTTTCGACCCTAAAGTTATTTGCAGAGTCTCATCAGGACAAGTTATCTCAAAAATGGATTGCCTACTAGAGAAAACCAAAAGGCCAGTTCAGAGATGATATGTTCTAGGTGGTGGTGGCAATATATACGTTTCATTAACTCACCAAGTTACTTCCTACAATGAGGTTCAGTGTATTACTCAAGACATCAACCATGAAGTGTTTCTACAAGGCAACACAGAAGTTAGACTAAATAAACGTATTAACTTAACAATGTCAGCTTAAACATGTATTGTGTTTAGGGCACAAGTGAACAGTATTGTCTAACCTCCAAACAGTGGAAAACAACTCCCTTGCTTTGCCGGGCCCAAAGACCTCTCCGTACCACTTGCACCCTCTCTCACCGGGAAATTTCCGACCTTCAAAATTCCTACCCTCCATACTCTTCGACCATGAACACGCCTCCCACCTTCTCAAACATCCCCGTCATATTGGGACTAGTCGTATTCCCCTCGCACCTGTCTCACCTAGACCCCCTCCTCATCTCACCTCCATCCATGTCCTCCCTTCTCCCAAACCCCTCACCTGCATGCTTGTTAACTGCCGCTCCGCTGCCCGCCATGCCATAGAAATCTCTGAAACCATCCTTAGCAAATCCATCGACATCGTGGTCCTTACAGAATCCTGGCTTAATGACCACTCTACAAGCATTTTAGACATACTCTTACCCCCGGGCTACTCCATCATTAGGAAAGATAGACCCATCCGAAAAGGCGGTGGTGTAGCTATCATCTTCAAAGACGAATTACAGCTCTCCCTTATCAATAACACCGAATATGCCTCCTTTGAATACCTTGTAGCTGAACTCAAAATACAGGGTTCCCCCCCCCATCCGCCTTCACAATATATATAATCCGCCCGGAAACCAATACCCATTCATTCACGAGCTGTCCAACCTTCTTACCTAATACTCAATTACCAATTCTAAAAACATCTTCCTGGGAGACTTTAACCTCCATTGGAATGATTCCAAAGATCCCTCAATCGCCCTCCTCTCTGACCTTCTCGAAATTAATGACCTCAAACAAATCTGTCAGTCACCAACCTATTCCAAAGGAGCCACCCTCTACGCTATCATCACCAGCAAGGATCTAGCCCTCCTATCTAACATCATTCCCATTGACTGGTCCGACCATCAGCTTATCCTGTTCTCCATAACTACCTCTGCCTCCCCCTCCTACCAAAACTATTAAACCCATGAAACAGATCAGAAATCTCAGTCAGATCCCCCCCAACTTACTTGAATCCAAACTTCATGCTCAACTTCTCGCTATCCCTCCCTCCCTTAACACTAATGAACTTACCGAACAATATAACAAAGCAGTCATCGATACCCTTGACCTTCTGGCCCCTCTCAAGCTCAAAAAACAAAGAAATATCCCCTCTAAATCATGGTTTAACGCAGAGCTTAATAATGAAAGACGCAGTCTCAGACTGACGGAAAGATTATGGAGACAGCACCCCTCCCCTTCTAACCTGGCCCGCCTCAGACTTGCTAGATTGTCCTACAAAAAACATATCTTTAGACAAAAAACGTCCTTCTTCAGGACTCAACTAGATCGAGCTCAGAACAGGCCAAGAGAACTATTCAACATTGTGCACAATCATACCGCTTCCGCTCCCCCTGTCCCGCTGGCCTCGACGACTAGATGTGAAGAAATAGCTCTCTTTTTCTCTGACAAAATTAAACTAATTGAGCAAACCTTCCTCTCTACTGCAATCCCTACCGCCAATCCGAACATCTCTCTTAATATCCCCCCTCCAACATAACTCCCTCCACACCCACTACTACCCACCATAACTCTGATCTCCCTCACCCCCCTTGCCCTCCAATTTCCTGGACTCCAATCATCTTAATTCTCTTCCTAAAAACAATGCCGCATGGCGTAACTTCCAACCTGTCACTGAAAGAGACGTCTTGAACATCATTACCAAACTCAAGCCTTCCTCCCACACCAAAGACCCTCTCCCCTCCAAACTTGTCCAAAACCTCAAACACATCATCACCCCTTCCTGGACCTCTATCATCAACAGCTCCCTTGCCACCGGCTGTGTCCCCACTTCATTGCAACTAGGCCAAATTACCCCCATTATAAAAAATCCCTTGGCAGACACAAACGACCTCAATAACCTTCGTCCCATCTCCAACCTTCCTCTTCTTTCTAAAGCCCTGGAAAAATGTGTCCTTCTCCAACTAGATAAACACATTGAACATTTTAATTTACTTGACCCCCTCCAATCTGGCTTTAGGAAAGGATGCAGCACTGAAACCGCCATGCTAAACATTGTTGACGACATCCACCACTCACTTGACGATGGCGAATCTAGCCTTCTGATCCTCCTTGATCTCTCTGCAGCGTTTGATACTGTTAACCACTCTGCTCTACTCAATGATCTTAGAGATCGATTCGGACTGAACGGTACAACACACAAATGGTTCGTCTCATACCTACAACACCGTTCTCAACAAATCAAAATTCAAAATTGCCTATCTAACCCTACCCCCATCTTCTTAGGAGTTCCGCAAGGATCCATCCTCTCTCCCTCTCTCTTTAACCTTTTCATGGAACCCCTCACACTCATTCTTAAACAAGCCGGGATCAACTACCATCTATACGCCGACGACACCCAAATCTATTATAAGATTAAAACTCATGCTGACATCCTTCACCTCAACAACACTCTCATCAAGATTCAAGCCTGGTTCCACATTAACCACCTCAAACTCAACCCTAAAAAAACTGAAATTATTCTTTTTCCCCAAAAAAATAACAAGCTCTCCATTCAGAACTGGATCTCTGACCTTAATGCCCTCAACTGCTCCTTATCTTTGTCCTCCTCAGTCAAATCACTAGGGATCTCCCTTGACAATCTCCTTACACTCAAGACACACATCAACAACTCTGCCAAAGGAGCCCTCTTCACTCTCCGCCACCTTAAGAAAATCAAGCCCTTCATTACTATCGATGATTTCAAACCAGCAGTACAATCCCTTGTCCTTTCTCGCATCGACTATGATAATGCTATTCTCACCGGAACTCCCAAGATCCACCTAGCACCTCTCAAATCTGTGCTTCACCTTGCAGCTAGACTTACCACTGACTGCAAGCGATTCGACCACATCTCCCCTGCCCTTAAAACCCTTAAATGGCTCCCCATTGAAGGTAGGTCCACTTACAAAACAGCCTGCATTACACATAAAATTCTCCATCAAAACACACCGACCTACCTCGCTAACAAACTCACTAAAGCCGGTTGCTCCCGTTCCCTGAGAAGTACTAACACCCTCCTTCTTATCCCCCCCCTTCTAAAAAAGAAAACAACCCAGTCACGTTCCTTTTCCGGCAACGCTCCTTGCATTTGGAATGCCCTTCCAACTGACCTTCGCTGCAACCCTTCCTACTCTAGCTTCAAAAAAGAACTCAAACTACATCTCCTCAATAAATACTGGGGACCCTAATCCCTGTCTGTTCTCTTCCACTGGCCACTCCTGTCCTACCCTAAATGCATCCGTCCTCTCTCTATCATCCTTACTCGCCCTTCCTTCTCGTCACTTCCCCTCCAACCCCCCCCCCCTACTTCTCCCCCTCCCTCTCTCTTCCTTACCAACCTAACTGATCACTAACCTCCCTATCCTGACTCTGCAATTTTCCGGCTCTTTTTTCAATTTGTGCCTTATCATATTTTTGATTATCACTTCGTCCACACTCTGATATGCTTACTTCCCATATTTATCATTTTGTAATCTGTTAGGCTTAGACTTATATGTTATATATATACATTGATGCTTTGTATATTCCCTGTCTTATTGACCCTCTTGTCTCAAAAATGTAAAGCGCTCTGATACCCCTGGGTCCAGCCAGTGCTATATAAAACCTCTAAAATAAATAAATAAATAAATACCTGAGTGCTCACTCCAAGAGTATCCATCAGATCAAAATGCATATTGACAAGTCACTTTTTGAGTGTAAATATTTTGCCATAGAACCAGTACCCTAAACCCGAACAGTGTGAATTAATCATCTAGCATATGGGCTCAATAGTGCTGTGGTATATAAATAAATAATACGGGACTATTTTTGAATTACATTAACAATAACAGATAGCTCAATAAATAAGAGGCAGGATCCGATGTGTCCGAGTCAGAAGGATTTATTCAGGCAAAAGGGAAGGGACTGGAACGGGACAGCCTGAAATAAAATGAAAAGGAAGGCAGCTGCACCATTTCATCGACAGTGCAGCATATATATAGTACAACATTACATTACATTACATACAGTAGGCGTAACTTGTGACAAGCGTAAGATAAGAACACATGGGCGGAAGAAGAAGGCGTGCACAGGGCGTGCACTGAGACATGTGATATGAAACGTCATAGAAGTGTCATGAGTGGGCGGAAACATGGAGGGGGCTACCTGAGAGCAGCTGGGACCTTTAACCTAGTGGTGCGCGCAAACGGGCAATGACGTGTTACCAGGGAGAATTGGGGGCTATGACTTCTGCACTAGAAGAGGAGACTAAAGTCTGCGGTGTCAGGACGACATGTACCTATAGCATATCTGGTATCTGGTGTTTGGAGTACATGTTGATAGAATCTAAAAGTTATCAGGGCAAAGGCTACTTGACACTAAGACTGGTGCATGCATTTATTCTACATGTATTGTGTGTGCTAGGAATCTTCTATGAATATTAATACAGTATTTCTCTGATATGGAGACAGAAAGACTAGACCATAGCTGAAACTGTTGATGCGGTTCAGTAGCTTAGGAATGTGAAGACGAGAGGCTGGACTGATAACTAGAAGCATAACATATTCTTGGCAGACAGGCAGGCAGAGCCAGGCCGGGCACCGCGCTGCGCGGCAGGAAGTAAGTGAAGGGTCAGGGATGCAGGTGGGGGCTGCATTGCTCCTCGGAGAGGGTTCAGGAGACTGGAGCTTGAATCTGGTGTCCGGGCCCTTTGAGGCCTAGAAACGGGGACAATGCGGTGAATTAACGTGCACACTGTGAAACGTGGCAACATAGGCCTAATACTCGTTGCTTTCACGAGAACTGGAAACTGGCATACTAACGTTGGACACAACTATAATTGCGTCTTTAATCGATCATAAGGGGATATACGCATATCGATCATGCACATATAACATAGGATGGGGAACACGTAGGCACATATAACAAGGCAAAATATAATTTTCCTCATTCCCTCCTTGTGCCCTACGTTTCCATCAGGAAACATCAATATTCATGATACCATCTATCTGTTCATATAGCATCATTTGCTCGTCTCGAATTGTCTTGGAACGGAATTTAGGACTAGGAATACAAGAGGTAGCACACATGCCGCAAATCGCAGGGCCACATTGTAAACAGAGGCAGCAACTGAATATGATCATTACTGCTATACCTAGGAATGACAATACTTTCCATCCCCAGGCAGATATTATACTCCAGAGCCAACCGGACCATGTCCAGGTGCCTGGATTCTGGTGTAACTGATGGGCAATTTTATGAAGTCTGGTTATAGCTGAATAAACAGACGGCGCGTTATTAGGAATGAAAATGCAGCAACTAGATCCGATGACTCTACATGCTCCTCCTCTATCGGCCAGTATGACGTCAAGAACGAGACGATTTTGGAGCACGACAAATCTAATGGCAGATTGCTCTTCGGTTAAATTACCTAGAGCGGAAGTAGTCTCATTCACTACTGCTTCAAGGGTTCTGGTTAGCCTACGTATTAACTTACTATTCTGGACAGGACCTATAAAGAAAAAGAAGCCTTTATTGAAGTCTTGATATTGTTCTAGAGCAGTTTCAGTTTGATCGACAATTGGGGACTCGGTCTCCCTTCTATGTCTAACGTGTACTAGATGTGTGTTTCTGTGATAATCGGATGGGGCTAGGAAAACTGGTGGCAGTAGGAAGGCAATGTAACAGGTTCCATCCCAATCGAGGGGCAGACGAACATATGCGGTCTGACCACAAACAAAATAAGAATGATGTGAGGCTTTGAAAATAGATTTCCCACTGTCACTATACTCGACCACAGTATGACAATCACTGTGTCCTAGATGTACTGAACCATTCTTTCTGACACATAATTCGCCTTTAACTGGTAAAACTGAAATAGCAGGCAAATCTGGAGAAGTATCGGACTGAACATTCAGAACCATGAAATTCGATGAATAATTACCTAAATCATATACTTCATTTTCTAGATCTAACCCTGTTCTATGGGAAAGACCTTCCTTGTCTGGGAAACATGTTCGATTCAGAAGGGACATATGAGTTAGGGATGACGTTAACGTGGACCATGCTCCTCACGAACCATTATGTGAAAAAGGATAAGGAAAGAGTGGCAGAACTCCCTTCGGTGTCTGGAAAGGGGGGAGTCGACCACACACCCAACAATTAGTGGCATTGCTGGTCTGGTGTGAATAGTGCAGCATTCGGATAAAAGTATTATTACGCATAGCAAGACGATAGGATAACTCGTGAGGAGGCAGGTCACTAAATGTGTGCTCTACTGTAACATTAGAAAACATATGTACATGTGAAATAGGAAAACATAAATGCAAAGCATAACTTATGCATGTAACCATAAGGCTTAAAAATAATAAAAAGAACAGAGTAGCTATACATCGACTGCAAAGATTCTTTCGATAGCGTATTCTCTTAGAGTTTTGACTAACTCTCTCACTGTGTGGGTCTGTCTTATACATGTCAGGAACCTGTCTAACCGTTTCACCCGAGAGGGACTTAGACAATTAAACTGGCTGACTTACTAGACCTCAACTTGGATTTATACTCCTGCTGCGGAGTTTTCTCTAACAGGGGAATTTTAGATTCAGTTTCTGGGCAGTCCTTGAGAACGGGGCAGTCTTTGAGAAAAGTTTTTGTTTTAAGTCCATGGAATTTCTTGACGTGGCTGGCGTGTAGCCACCCTTTTCGGTTTTCAATCTTCACTGCTGTCCGGGTGGTGAGGAGAACGAGGCGGGGCTCCTTCCAGCGGGGCTCCAACGGACTTGAACGATCAAAATTTCTCACGAGGACGAAGTCGCCTGGTATGACTTCGTGCGGTTTCACTTCGGTGTTGTCTGGAAATGCAGCGGCAACCTGTGAACGACAAGATTGTAGTGCAGACATCAAGGAGGCAAGGTAATCTGTCAGCATATTACTGTCAACATCGGTAATGGTACGGGGTCTAGGTGTACCCCACATGTTAGGGGGACGTCCAAACACTATCTCATAGGGAGATAGACCTGAACGGGAGTGAGCGACCATTCTCATATAAAAAAGGGCAACTGGCAGTGCTATTATCCAATCTACACCTTTCTCTGCACACACTTTGGCGATGCGGATTTTCAGGGTCTGGTTATGTCTCTCTACGAGACCGGCTGCTTCAGGATGGCGTACACAATGGAACTTCCACTGGTACCCTAACAGAAGGGAAACTTGTTTCATGAGCTCGGATGAGAATGGCTGGCCGTTATCTGAATACACGACCCTAGGTAATCCATAGCGGGGAAAATACTCACGAACCAACTGCCTGGCAGTGGTCGCAGCTGTGTAATCTGGAACTGGATATGCTTCTGTCCACCTGGACAAAGCGCATACAACTACGAGGACATACTTGAAACCTCGACATCGCTCCATCTGAATATAATCCATCTGGAGGACTTCAAAAGGGTGGTCAGGAGGATGGAATCCACCTTGTTCCACCGGGACACCTTTACCTGGATTGAACTGACAACAGATCATGCAGGTACGCACTTTCTGCTTGGCTGCTGCTCGTAAATGCTTGTTGAACCAAATGTTCTGGATACTGTCTAACATGGCTTTTTCTCCTAAGTGTGCTGGACTATGTGCGGTGTTAATAATGACTTGAACCATAGAGTCGGGGAGAAACCATGTGGCTTTTCCCTTCGTCAACCATCCTTGATCTGTCTGGACCCCTCCTTGTTCAGACCATTTCTTGATTTCATCGGGAGCAGCATGTGACTGTATATCTATTACATCTTGTGTTGGGTCCTTAACTGTCATACAAGTAGTCTGATCTGGAGTGAGTGTCTGTGTCGTGTTAACTGGAATATCTGGAGTCTGAGCTGTAAGCTTGGCTGTTCGATCTGCCAGGTCGTTACCCTGGGAAATGATGTCAGTGACTTTCGTATGTGCCTTGCACTTCATGATAGCGATAGCTGTCGGTAAATGTATTGCATCTAACAGAGCTTGAATGAGGGGGCCATGCTGAATCTTGGTTCCATGAGAAGTCATAAAACCTCTTTCTTGCCAGAGCACTCCAAAGTCGTGTACGACTCCGAATGCATATCGTGAATCTGTGTATATATTTACTTTCAGGTTCTTGGCTCGTATGCAGGCTTGGGTCAGAGCGACTAGCTCTGCTGCTTGAGCAGACAGGGTGTCAATACGATGTGTTTCTATAACTTCGGTTTCAGTAGTCACTGCATACGCGGCTACTAGTTCTCCTGTACTTGTTCTCATACATGAACCATCCACATAAAGTGTCAGGTCGGGATTAGGTAATGCAATGTCTGTCAAGTCTTGTCTTGGCTTTGTCATAGTGTTAACAACTTCCACACAGTCATGTGTGGCAGGATTTGAAGTAACTGACGGTAACAATGTAGCTGGATTTAAAATGTTGCAGCGTCTGATTTCTATGTGTGGCTGAAACAGCGTCAGTTCATAACCTGTTAAACGTGCAATTGTCAAGTGCTGAGTCTGGGTTCTGTTTAAAAGAACTTCCACGGAGTGTGGAACTTGTACTGTCAGGGAGTGTCCTAACACTATGGAATCACTTTGTCTGATAGCTAGAGCTGTGGCTGCAACTGAATTGAGGCACGCAGGCAGAGCCTGGGCCACTGGATCTAATGTGCTAGAAAAATAAGCACAGGGCTTGTATTGTCCTGCTTGATCTTGTGTAAGTACAGATAATGCAGTACCATCACGTTCAGTAACAAAAAGTGTGAAAGGCTTACTATAGTTCGGTGTTGCTAGAACAGGTGCATTACATAAAGCTTTCTTTAACTCATTAAAAACAAGTGTATGTTCCTGGGTCCAAGGGAGGACAGTCGATACGGCTGCCTCCTGTGTCGTTAACTGTATCAGTGGCTTGGCTAGAAATGCGTACTGGGGAATCCATTGTCTACAGTAAGAAGTGAGGCCGATAAAAGCTCGTACCTCCTTCTGAGTCTTGGGCTGTGGAAGACGTGCTATTAACTGGATACGGTCTGGTGTCAACTGCCTACCCCTCTTGGACAGTAAGTGTCCTAAGTATACCACTTGCTGGACACAGAATTGCAACTTGGAAGGGGACACCTTGTGCCCCATCTCGGCCAGGAAATACAGGACTGTAAGTGACGCACGTTCGCAGTCACGTTCAGAACGGGCTGTGATCAGTAGATCATCGACATACTGGAGCAGGGCAGTGTCAGTTGGCATGTGAATATTGTCTAGTTGTCTTTTAAGTGCTTGACTATAAATACTAGGGCTTTCTGTGAAACCTTGAGGAGCTCGTGTGAATTTATAGCTTCTTCCATTTAAACAGAAACCGAAAAGGAACTGGCTGTCTGGATGAATAGGGACACTAAAGAATGCGTTCTTGAGATCGATAACTGTAAAGAACGTGGCTTCAGAATCAATGGCTGTCAAGAGTGAGGAAATATCAGGGACCACTGGGTATTGGGGTATGATACATTTATTAAGTTCTCGAAGGTCAATCACTAATCGATAAACTGGAGGTGCATTTGGATCAGTACGTTTCAGGACTGGAATGATAGGAGAATTACATACATTGGAGTCAGTTTCTACAACTACTCCTTGAGCAATAAGCTCGTCAATAATTCTGGATAAGGCTGCTACAGCCTCAGGTGGCAATTTGTACTGTCGGATTCGTGGTAATACAACACCTTGCTTCAGAGTGACACGATGGGGTGTGATATGCATACAACCTACATCAGTTGGACCTTGCGCCCATAAATGCTGCGGTACATTCAATAATCTTGGATCAAAATCACGTAATACATAATGACCTTTAAAATCACGCAGAAACAAACGGACCCCTTCTGGGGAGCAGCATATGACTGCTCCTAATTCTTTAAGAGTCTTAATGCCCAATACATTTTCTGGACATGTTTTCGTGAGTAACAAGTCTGTAGTTCGGGACAATGGACCGACTTCTAGAGTAACTGGTTTCGATATTTCATTAACAATCGGCTTTCCTGAAAATCCAAGGGAAACATTTCTAGAGCCTGAGAGCGGAGCCCCTGGAACCTCGTCATGACTGATGGTAGTCCTACTTGCCCCTGTATCAATCAGAAACTTTCTGTCTTTCCCCAATACTTGACTGTGTACATAGGGACCCTCTTGATCTACAGGAATCTCGATGAGAGGCAAGCCTACCTCCCTCTCTAGGCTGTTTCATGAATACGGCTGATAATCTGGATACTCTGACTGTGCGTACTGGTACATCTGCTGTGTAACGTGTTGTGTTGCAGCTATAGGCTGTGGTACTGTGACTGTCTGTTGTGCATTCTGTGGCGGCTGGGAAGTCTGTGAAACTTGTTCTTGTCTAGACGGACGTGGTCTCTCTTTAGTCTTACCAGTAGCTATGTTGTGTTTCAGAACTGCACATTCGTTTATAAAATGACCTGGCTGTTTACAGTAATTGCATGTCCCTTTAACGGGAGCTGCAGAATGACTGGCTTGATTCGGATTTCTCTTCTGACTGTCTTGTGGAACAGATTGTGCAACTAATACTTTCATTTTCGTATCTTTCATACGTCTCCTTTCGTGTTCCTGCTCTTCCCTGATTCTGTTCTGGTGGTACTGGAGCATCTGGAGCATCTGTGACGGAGTATTAGCTTGCCAGGTACTTTCGACTTTCAGGACTCGATTTTTAACTTGTGGACTTGAATTCTCGACTAGTTTGGTAACAAAAAGATGGGGATACGACTCACTACTCGTTTTCAGACCACTATTAATAATAAAACATTTCTCAAATCTAGAATAAAAATCACTAGTATCTTCGTCTTGTTTCTGTTTACAGGCTGAGATGGCATCCCAATCTTCCTTTTTCGTGGCTAGTAATCTTGGCAAAACTTGTATTAACAATTCGGGCAAAGCTTTAGCTTTATCCCCAAGACCGGTACCTGGTACTCGTGTATTATCTTCAGCTTCTAATGCTGTCCAATCTATCTTTTTCTCTCCCACCTCCCATTCTTTTTCCTTGAGTTTTTCATATATGCCCGCAGGCAACAGGACCTTTAGCATTTTAATGATATCGGGATACGTGTATTCTCCCATACGGAGCATGTCCTTTAATTCACGGTGAAACCCTGCTGGATCTTTATCATGACAGGGAATTAACTTTTTCATTTCCAAGAGTTCTATTTTTGTGATAGGGGTGTAAACAAATACTCGTTCTAGACCACCACCCTCTTTCTTGACTGGATGTACTTCTCGTAACGGATTCTGTCTGTCTATGTAGAATGATTTACTTTCTGGGGGTGAGACGTGAACAAAATGTGGATTGAGAAACTTTCGGTATTTGTGGCGCTGTTCTAGAATGACACTAATTAAATCGGTACCTAGACCTTTCCATCTGTACTGGAGTAACTCGTTCAATACATCATGTAGCGGACCTGGATCAGAATGTTGTTCCTCATACAGTGTAATGAGGTGCTGGATCATATATGTACCCACCAGACGTTGCTCGGCTGGGGGCAGTTTCAGAAACGTTTGTGCCACTATTTCGTCTGGAAACGTGGTAGAATCACTAGTCCATCGGACTGCTGATCGGGCGAGTTCTTGTTCATGCATTGTACCAAGCTCGCTATAACCTATTCGTGATTTCAGAATTTGATCGGTGGCCTGGAATACTTGCTCAAGAGAACACTGTTCTGGTGCAGGAGGAGGAAAAGCTTTCTTGTAATCTAGGCGTGAATGTCGGTCGGAAAGTCTAGTTCTACCTACATACGCTATTCTGGAGGGATTCTCGCTGTCTACCTCTTCAGTAGAAGAGTCATATTCTTTCTCGGTTGCTCTTTTTGCTTCTCGTTTCTCGTGTATACTTATGATTTCCCTACGAATTTTCTTGTACATACTCTCTATACAACCTTGTGTCTTGTGTTTTCCATCGGCTATGTTGTCACTCCACCTAGTCAGGACTTTCAGTTCCTCTGGATCTTTTTCTGGATAATCTTGCTCTCTTACTAAACAGTTAATCAGGAACTTTAAAATCATGAGCTGAGTCTCGACTTTTCTTTGAACCATGGCTTCGTGAATACTTCCTGGATTTTCTCCTGTACGGATGAAACGATATATTCTGTCTAGATGTTCTCCCATATCGGGCAGGGTGACCAGATAGCTGGCAACCCGTCTTAAACGTAATGAATATATGACCATGTGATCCTCGCCTGGAACTGGATCATAACGACAGTCAGTAAGACCTTGCATGATATCTACGTATGTAGACACTTTTGGCGTACGCTGTAACGCTAGCTCATGTAGCGTCAGACGTTTCGGTTGAGGCGGGGTACGAGGAGAACCTCCCCCCGCGGCTCCTAAACTAGAATCGTCGGTGAATACTGTACGGGCTGGTAGAGTGACTGGCAAAACGGGTGCATGTACTGTGGGCTGGGCCGGGGGTGCTGTAACAGGTACTGTAACATTAACTGGACACACAGGACCAGCGGCTGGAGGAGCAGGAATTACATTATTAACGGGAGCAGGCGGGATAGGATTTGCATATTCTGGGACTGTATCGTCCAAATAGGACGAAAGAAAAATATCAGCTGCGGTCGGTTTGTGACGTAGCTTAATCGGGACCAATGGTGGCGGGAAATTACAGGGTACTTCCGGGGTTGCTTTTGGCAAGCCCTCGGCAAGAAGAGGATACATACCTTTAATAAGGGCATTTCTCTGTCTGTCTGACTGTTCCGCTCTAACTCGTTCACCTTCTTCGATTAATTCCCTTTCTTGGGCTTTTTCTGAGGATTCCCTACTTAATTCTGTTTTTCTGAATTCTTTTTCGGTTCTTTTATGAGATTCTTTGCGCCATAACTCGATGGCATCTTTCTGGGACTGTCTGGCTTTCTTTTTCCATAATGCTTCTTCTACTCGCATGATGCACTCGGCATCCCATGTACCTGATACGGGCCATCTATATTTCTCTTCTAGTTCCTTAGTATAGTCCGCCCATAGGTCTAGATATATTATGGCATCTAAGCCATGCTTGTAATACATAAAATGTCCTGGACTGTCCCTAGGAGGGACAGGAACTGCTTCTTCGAGTAACCCTTTTCTGGTCTTTAACTGACGTAATTTCGAGAACAGAGGCATTTCGGTAATACCCCTGGACCACAATACACAGTAATCACAGTAATAGAATAGCAAACAAAACACTCATACCACGACATAAAAACACATAAATAACAGTTCGAGCAGAATACTACCTGATACACTGAAAACAGAACACATGAATTTCTCGAAAACGAAACTTACTAGAATCACTGGATGCACTGCTAAAACAGTACAGAACATACCGGTCCCATAAAGAGACACGTCAGGACCCGTATCCACCTAGGTGAATACTTCGGACTGGATCTGCGTACCCAAACCCAACGGACCAGGAACAAACTAATGATCCTGTCTAGATACTTCCCCCGCGACGGTACTCACCGGGAAGCAGAAACTGGAAGGCCTCGGACTGGACTGGACTGCTACGACGTCGGACTACGAACTTCGGAAACTTCGGTTACAGGTGGGCCTCCGGATACTTCGGACCTTGCTCTCTCGGCTTGGGCTCTGGTCGGGACGAACCGCATTCCACACCGCTTCGTCTGGATGTCGGACCGCAGTCTCCGTCTCCTCCGTGGGCCTGAGGGAGACTTGAAGCAGAAATATCTGCACGTGCACGGTATTGTTCCGTCACGGCTGCAGAGGGTCAGGGGACCGGCGTTGCATCGCCAGCGCGTGAGGAAGGGGCTCGTCCCTATTCGGGCGCCATTATGTGGTATATAAATAAATAATACCGGGACTATTTTTGAATTACATTAACAATAACAGATAGCTCAATAAATAAGAGGCAGGATCCGATGTGTCCGAGTCAGAAGGATTTATTCAGGCAAAAGGGAAGGGACTGGAACGGGACAGCCTGAAATAAAATGAAAAGGAAGGCAGCTGCACCATTTCATCGACAGTGCAGCATATATATAGTACAACATTACATTACATTACATACAGTAGGCGTAACTTGTGACAAGCGTAAGATAAGAACACATGGGCGGAAGAAGAAGGCGTGCACAGGGCGTGCACTGAGACATGTGATATGAAACGTCATAGAAGTGTCATGAGTGGGCGGAAACATGGAGGGGGCTACCTGAGAGCAGCTGGGACCTTTAACCTAGTGGTGCGCGCTAACGGGCAATGACGTGTTACCAGGGAGAACTGGGGGCTATGACTTCTGCACTAGAAGAGGAGACTAAAGTCTGCGGTGTCAGGACGACATGTACCTATAGCATATCTGGTATCTGGTGTTTGGAGTACATGTTGATAGAATCTAAAAGTTATCAGGGCAAAGGCTACTTGACACTAAGACTGGTGCATGCATTTATTCTACATGTATTGTGTGTGCTAGGAATCTTCTATGAATATTAATACAGTATTTCTCTGATATGGAGACAGAAAGACTAGACCATAGCTGAAACTGTTGATGCGGTTCAGTAGCTTAGGAATGTGAAGACGAGAGGCTGGACTGATAACTAGAAGCATAACATATTCTTGGCAGACAGGCAGGCAGAGCCAGGCCGGGCACCGCGCTGCGCGGCAGGAAGTAAGTGAAGGGTCAGGGATGCAGGTGGGGGCTGCATTGCTCCTCTGAGAGGGTTCAGGAGACTGGAGCTTGAATCTGGTGTCCGGGCCCTTTGAGGCCTAGAAACGGGGACAATGCGGTGAATTAACGTGCACACTGTGAAACGTGGCAACATAGGCCTAATACTCGTTGCTTTCACGAGAACTGGAAACTGGCATACTAACGTTGGACACAACTATAATTGCGTCTTTAATCGATCATAAGGGGATATACGCATATCGATCATGCACATATAACATAGGATGGGGAACACGTAGGCACATATAACAAGGCAAAATATAATTTTCCTCAGTGCCACAGTGCTGTGTAAATATTAGTCACTGCAATCGAAAGACAATTCAAACCCAGATGTAATCCGATCCCACTGTACTGTGCACTCATGCAATGTGCCTCATATCAATCCTGAAACTGCAGTCTCACCTCAGTCATACAGTATGAGTGGGTATTTCGTGATAAAATAGCTCAAACCAAGGAAAGAAGCCTGGGAGGGGACAACATGACCGTTAAACTAGTGGGTCGTATTCCAACAAATTCATGAGGTGTGCCAATTGCAAATAACTCGGTCCACCAAAAACTGGGCTCATCTCTTGCAAACCCATAACAAAGTCTTACACTGAGAATCTCAGGGAAGAAGTTAAAACCACTATCCAGCAATTCCAGAAGAAACACTTACCATTCACAAAGCCCGGATGCTCCTCCATTCACTACTGTTGAGTATCGAGGAATACAGGCAAGCTGGACTCTCCTCTTCAGAAAAAATCCCTTTCTGCACATTAAGGGGCCAGCCACCACCACCTTGGAAGGAAACTTTACCTCATGACCCCTGAGATTATTTCATTTGAAAACATTGTACTGAATGACATCAATGCCTTAGAGAACCAGCAAAGGTTTACACCCTGCAATATCACCCCTAAGGATAACACTTGCAGACAAAGGGAGAGCAATAGTTATCCAGGGCACCAAGTATTGTGAGACTGAAATACTGTGTCCACTCATTGTTAAAGAACATTACAGTAAACTTACCAGTGGCCCCTTAAAAGATATACATTACACGGTCCATATGGTTACGGAAACAAGCTTATATGCGGGCTGGATTACTGAAAACGAGTATATATACTTTAATAAACCACATCCAAGGACACCAGTTATAACTACACTGCCAAAGGCACAGATAGAACTGAACCCCCTGGAAGGCCCATTGTCCCAGAATGTGAATCAGTTTTGGAACCACTGCAGACTTGTAAATCATTGCATACAGGATGAGGTCCCAAAAATTAAATCAAATGTTAAAGACAGTATCCTTTTCATCAGCATAATTGAGAGTACACCTTTGTATAATTCAAATGAAATCTTAGTGGCCCTAAATGTAGAATCCCTTCAATAAAATATTCCTCAGGATCAGGCAATTGCTATGATTGAAACACTACTTAACAGTGATGTGACCATGGTTCCAGTTCTCACTGATTTCATCATACAACTACTTATTATGGCATTGAAAAATAATTACTTTAGATTCAAAAATGAATTTTACATACATACCAAGAGGGTTGCTTTGGGGGCCTGGTTTGTACCGGACATAGCTAATCTCTATGTTGTGGAATTTGAAAAGGGCACAGTCATCAATAACGACACACATTAACAAAGGATTATGTCCTGGGAGAAGTACATAGATGAAGTATTCGTCAGTTGGCATGATTCAGCTCAATGATTTTGTTGAATGGCTGAACACCCAAAGTCCAGAGCTGAAGGTTATGGCTAACCACATCAGGCACCTCATTCATTAGTGGACCTCCTAACTAAACATAAAGATGGTAGACTGTACACCACATTGTACAAAAAACCGACATGCACTGACTCCTAAATAAAAAATGATAGCCATCACCCTCAGGCACTCATGGATAATCTCCTGTGGACAATTTTTGAGGATTAGAAGATTCTGCTTTTATAAGGATGATTGGTTTAGGAAAGCTGAAATTGTAAGAGACGGGTGTATTGAAAGTACCCTAGGAAGGTGGCCAGCAGAGCCATTAAGAGGGCATGTACTGCCCTAGGGAATGATTTATTTAATGACCCGTAAGCACAGGAGAGAAGAGAATAAGCAATGGTTAATCATGGTTAGCATATTCAACCCAGTGAGCAACCAAGTAAAAAAGATCACACAGACTTTGGTCTTGCTAGAAGAAACATGTAACCAGCCCATGTTATTTACATTCAAATGGAACAAAAGTGTAAGAGATCATTTTACAGTGGCACATAGGGAGCCCGAACCCTGAAAGACCTATGGGGACTGCCTGAGATTGTAGGACACTATAGGTGTAATAATTGTCAGGTATGTTGATGCACTGCCAATGCAAAAGTTTTTTTGACAGGATCCAAAGAATATAAAATATGATCCTTTTACGAATTGTAACATAAAGATAGAAATTTATGTTATACATTGTCCATGTGATCTGATATATGTTGGTCAATCAACGCAAATGCTAAAACAAAGAATTTGCTAATGGCAGAAGCCAGGTGAGATGTGAAGTAGAAGGAGCACCATTCGTGAAGTATTTCTAGGACAAGAGTCACAGTGCCAAAAACATAAATTTGCAAGTGCTGGAAGTGTTCAAAATGGACAGTCCAGGTGGAAATCTGGCAACCAAACTGAACCAAATAGAATTCGAATGGACTGACATACTAAAAATATGTACATTTTGTCCTTCCATGGCACTACATACTACGAATAAAACATACAGTACGCAACTCTATTTGGAGCAAGTAATCGGTGTCACAACAAGTGGTTGTAGACTTTGTCAAATGTTGCACGTATTATTGCTGACATAACTGTCAGACACTTCTGGAACTCTTCTGTTACCCTTCAATGTCTGATCCGGTCTCCCCGATTTTGGATAGGCACTGCTCATTGTATTTGACTCTAGAGCTGTCAAAGTTACAGGGGTTCTTTGCATATCATTCTCCGAATTCATTTTCTCCAAAATAGGATTGGTCATTTTGTGGTTTTCTTTTTGCACCTTATATTGCTCAGCCGCTCCTGAATCCTGATTTGTGTTTTTCGTGATGTCATTCACACATAACCTGAGCTCCCAAGTAATCATATACACAATGTTTTTACTGTTTAAGTTAGTATGAATGTTAAGTTCACAATAGCTATCTGTTTCAATGCCATTAAAAAGAGTGACTAACGGCACAAAATAAATGATAAGGTAGAATCACTGGAATTTGCGACCAGATACAAGCTGGGAGGAAAAAGAAGGGTGTGTGATTGGTGGAAAAAACCTTTGTTTTTTAAAAGAACCCTCACTCACCAACCTGGTTGGTGACATGCTTCATCATCGGGTTCCCACCAGGGAGACCGAATGTCTCCCCGGTGTGCTGAAAAGCCTAATTACAGCGGAGCTGTTTTTTTTGGACTGGTTAGGTAGTGCCCAGAAAAGTGAATAGTGATTTAAAAGATGGCGGGCTGTTCCCAGAACCAATTTTAATAAAGGGCCAGCCAGCGATCATTAAAAACAGGTGAATCGGACACTAAATGGTTATAAACTTGAACCAAATGTATCCTAATTGAGAAGTGAAAAGGTCGACATGTTTCTGCTCTTAAATGCTAATTCAGCAAAGCTTTCATCAGGACCAAGAGAAACCCCCAGCGGTATACGCACGCTAAGGCGTACCCTAACCTGGGGGATATGTATATGTGATGGTAAAACTCCCGGTTCTAACCATATGGGCTCTCCCGGTAATTCCAAGGGCCACGAATGTGGAAGAGAAAATTTGCACAAACAACAAAATATCAATTCATTCATGTCATTTACTTAACAAAAGCGTTGTATGGTATAAAGCCATCCATCCATTAGCGGTGGGTTATACATGCAAAACACCATTAACACCCATCCGTGCATGTTCAGATAAGGTAAGGCACTGGAACTGCACTGGTGAACCAAAATCTTATCACATGATTTAAGATAAAAATTGGCAATGATGAACCAAACTTTAGTCACGTGATTAGCGCCAAGGATTATAATTCATCCGAGTCACATATATTAAGACGTGCATATTATTTGCTTGGTCAATAATTACTCCTTTCGGTTGCACCAATTGATTTTAACTGTGCCCCTCGTCTGAGGTAAAATAACAGTAGTGCTGACCCCTTATAGGTTAAAACTACGCAACACTCCTCTCACAGGAAAATGTGACCACTGTAACATGGGAGAAAAACTGGCATACGAGTAAGACACTCACTTATAAAATAAGTATGCTTTACTTCTTGAGATCCGCGGCAGGGGTACTCTTCACGCCGAGACAGTTCTTAACATAAAGCAGAGTGGAAAATCACGCTGTGTCTTTTAAAGCGTAAGCGCGTTATTTACACAAGCAGCGAGCGGGTCACAAGGAAATTCTACAGTCTTCCGATAGAGAATCACTTTCTTGTGACCCAGCGACTCCCCTCCAGCAACCTATTCCATGCACTTCCGCGGCCCGAATATTACTGGACGGCGGAACGCGGAAGCAGAAGTACCGGAGAGGAGATCACGTGATTTGCACGCCGTCAACACGGCGGCGTGACGTGTATGTTTAAAGTGACATACTCTCGATTTAATGTTTAAGAACTTTATCGGCTAGTGGGCAGCCGGCAAATTGACATATTATAGTCTGATAAGGTGGGGTAAAAAATGCGCACACTCCCTATTTGATGTGATGGCGTGTAAGGACCGTATTTAAAGAGGTATACTCTCAATTTCATGTTTGAAAACTTTATCGGCAAAGTGGACAGAGGCAAATGGACATTATAGTCTGATAAGGTGGCGCATTGGCAACTGATAGGGTAATAAATGCGCAAACTCCCTCTTTGATGTGATGGCATAAGAGGGTCGTATTTTCTACACAACAACATGGTCACTAATCATAACGTACAGAGAGTCTCTTAACCCCTTCCGCGCTGATGACAAAGCCAGCTCGTCTTGGGCGTTACCTGCGCTACGCGGATGACGAGCTGGCTTTGTCACAAACCGCGCGTTTTTCACAAATCAGCGCACAGCGGGAAAACGCGGTAGAGCGGTAGCGGTTAATGACCAGTATCCTCAGTAAGAACCCCCTTGGCTGTGCTCAAGAGATATTTGTCTGTGTTCATTGTATATGAGCCGGATATGGACAAAAGGCAAAAGTACATGAAGGGACCAAGCTCGTGTTATTAGACAATTAAACCAGATCTTATATGGTTTTTGCGAAATAACTACTAATAAATCAATGTCTCATCACTGTGCCCCATGGGATGTCATCATTAAGCCCAGAAAGGTGGGTGGAAAGGCGATATATCCACCGCTGTTCCTTTTTATAAAGTACTTCTTGCGATCCCGCATTTGGATGGAGTTGCTCAATAATAGTCCATCTGATGTCATTAGGGGTATGAATAGATTGCAAGAAATGCACCGTCAGTTTAGTGGTGTTCTTTTGACATCTTATATTACTGCGATGTTCGTAGATGCGTTGTTTTATTTGTCTCATGGTCATGCCCACGTACTTCAGTCCGCAAGGGCAAGTAATCAAATACACAACGTTGCATGAATTACAATTTGTGTGGTTGCGTTGTTGCCATTGTTTCCCTGGTTCCAAATCCAAAACTTTCGTGGTGGTGGTTAAGTGACACACACTGCAACCCCCGCAAGGGAAATGCCCCGTGACCAGCGGAGGCCCCAGGCATTCAGTACGGTTTGTTCCTCTTCTCTTCGTTGGTTCCTAGGGCGTGTATGTACCAGGGAGTCTTTCAAGCTCCTCGCCCGTTTATGAGAGGAAAGCGGTTTGTCCCAATCATGTTTATTGCTTTTGAGAATATTCCAATGCTTGTTAATGCAGCGACTCACGGCATTAGAAATAGGATTATAGGTGGTGACACACGTCAATGGGATGCTCTCAAGAGGGTCTTTGGGATTATCCTCCAGAAGGGCATCTCTATGCTAATTATTTGCCCTTTTGCAGCTTTTATTCAAAATATGGTTGGGGTATCCTCTTTTCTGTAGTTTGTTGGTTAAATCTTGTGATTGTTCTTTGTAATCTGACAACTCACTACATTTCCTTCGGAGACGTAAATATTGCCCAAAGGGGATATTCTCCCTCAGAGGGTGAGGATGAAAACTTGAGAAGTGAAGGAGGTTATTTTTTTACATAGGTTTGTGATAGGTCTTAGTCCTTAAGTGATCTCCCACCTTGTTGATCGTTACGTCCAGGATAATTATTTCTTCTTTATCATAGTCATGTGTGAACCTCAGGTGAGGGTCACGGGTGTTGATCCAATCCAGAAATGCATGAAGGACCTCTTCAGTCCCCTTCCAGATAACCAGCACATCATCAATGTACATTTGCCAAAAGATTACATTTGTTGAAAAAGGATTGCAAGGAGATAGGATGTGTTTACATTTGAAATCATAAACGTACAGGCCCGCTACACTTGGGCCAAATGTGCTGCCCATAGAAGTGCCGGTGGACTGCAGGTAGATCTCTCCTTGGTATTCAAAAAAATTGTGTTTAAGTGCTAAAGTAGCACAATCAACCACAAAATCGCGGGAAGTAGTAAAATCCCATGTAGACTGCTCCAGGGTTTCTGTTATTACTCTGATGGTGATGTCCTGTGGTATACAAGTATATATACTTTCGATGTCTAATGATACTGTTCCAATGTCAATTTATTTTGAGATGTTAGTAAATTGACACATGGAACATCTACCACATGGTTAAGTTCTAGTGGCAGGTCGTAAACCCCTTAATGTAGTGGGTGCATACTATGTTGGTGTGGTGTTTATTGTGTCGAGTAACCTGTCCCTAATATTAGTCCTCTATTTAAAGGAGAACAATGGATGATCCCATCTATTAACATTGTTGCCAATTTCTAGAGATGGTCGTTTTTACTTTATTTGAGTCATTAGTAAAGTGGTTATACAAGTTAGACTGTCAGCTTATTGTTTGGGGTTTCTTTCATGTGATGAGTCTCTATTATTATTGCATACTCCTTTTCCTGTCCTCTGAAAGATTTTCTTATGATATTTTCAGGCAATGGGTTTGTCAGTGAGAGTATCAGCCTATTATTTGAATGTATGTGTCAGAGCAGTTGGATCTGATTTTAGATATTGACCATACAGGATATTTTCCCGGAGTGAAAATGTCAAATCTTCAAAGATTATTCTTGTCTGTGGGTTTTTCAAAAAACCTGGTAATGAATTTTCAGGGTTTATTCCTGGACTATAGTTGTTATACCACGCCGCAATATCCTCATTAATGAGTAGCTTATTATTATGGTTAATGTTCAGGTCTTTCAGAAGGTGAAGAACATCTTTTATGCCTTTCAAATTGTGGGTCCTGCCAATCCATTATCTGCTTTTGACCCTACAGTCAATCTGCCTTTGTTTTCAGAGTGCTACTCTAGCCTGTCATCATCAGGACTTCAAACACCTTTAATGCATTGTTTGCAGTGCTCTCTTGACTCCTTGACCTTTAGTAATTCCCTGTTCCTGAACCAGAACTGTCTGCAGTGCTACCTTGACTCGAGCCTTAGCTTGATTCTTGTTCCTGCCCCAGCACTGCCTCCTATGCTATTTTGTTTTCTTGATTCCTTAACATGCACTATTCTAGTATACCCTTGTAGCCTCCCCTTCTGTATATCCTTTTCCAGTCCCTGCCTTTCTTCCCATTTCCATGGTTCCAATTCTAGTTGTCTGTCTTTCTATTCTGCTGTCTTGCTTCTGTTACCTTGTATGTGTGTTAATGATGATAAGGACAGGACCATAGCCATGAACTACAAAATGTACAATATGGAATGGAAATGTCTCCTCTCTAACTGAAACAGTTATGAGATTCTTGAGAATAATCATATCCATAGACTTAGAACTGAATTGAACAGTATGGTGAATGCCCAACTGGTTCTGCTGTGCTGCAGTGTTTGCCAGGGACAGGGCAGGGCTGCTAGGCAATCAACCTTATCCCAGTCAGAAAGAGGAGGAACCAGAATCCAGAGCATGTTTCGCACATATTGATCTCCCTGAGTACGAGACATCCAACTGGTGTTTCTGTGCTAGCCAGGGGCAGGGCAAGACTGCTAAGCCCACGATCCCTCTCAGCCTGAAGGAGAAGCCAGAACCAGAGTGTGTATAGTGCATTGTCATGACTTGTAGCACAGGATGCCTGACTAGTGCTGCTGTGTTGCTGTGTTGGTCAGAGGCATGGCAGGACTGCTAAGCATCCAACCCCTCTCGGCCAGAAGGAGTCATAACCCAAAGTGTGTGTAGCACGTTGTGGTTTCCTGCAGCATGGGATGCTCGCTGAAATTTTCAACCAAGTGTTAGCTGGTCTGTGCCTGTCAGACCCCAGAAGAGGCTGGGCAACATCTCTTTCTTTCTCACAGGAAATGGATACGCGCAAGATTGCCTCTACTACTGTTTTCGCTAATAAGTAGTCATCAATTGAAGGCTTTTTGTAGTGTGCAGTTGGTGTCGTTTTGAAAGAAATAGAGTTGGCAGAGCGGTGACTGTCCGTTGATAGTTCAATTTTTACAACAGGTGCCACTCAGCTACTACTTATACCTGTACCACTCCTTCTGTGTAACTACCTGTGAGCTCTACACAAGGTGCTAGAGTTGCTAATGTTAGCCTCTCTGTGTCTTCTGAACCACTAGCAAAACTTTCCAAAAGAGCCACTGTGTCAAACAAGGGTCTGCCCAGGCAGGGATATATTCCCAAAGATACATCGTTGGCAGCTTCAGTTAATAAACTTAGGGCCGATTTTATCGAATCCTTGTCTATTAAACGTGGCTCTATCCTTAACCCCTTGGCCGCGGCAGTAATTCCGCCACAGCGCTGGGGGGAGGGGGGGCCGCGCGGCGCCGACATGCTGGTGATGGACCCACTCCCTCACCAGCCACGGGTGGGCTGTGCTAATGACGGAGTGGTTCCGTCACGGCCCCGCCCGCATAATAGAACGTGTTGCGCAGGCGCGAAATCAACGCCGCGCAGGCGCGGTGGCCGGGCCGTGACGGAACCACTCCGTCATTAGCACCGCCCACCCGTGGCTGGTGACGGAGTGGTTCCATCACCAGCATAGAAGGGGTTAAGGGTCTACTCCATCTACTTTTTAAATGCTTTCAGTCCCTAAGGCAAAGATTGTGCAGTGGCAAATCCCCTCTCACCTCTTTAATTTCTTCATCAGTCTCTCACCCCACTAACTTTATGCAAGATGTAACCTCACAGGCAACAGTCGCGCCCATTCTGATCGTAGTTACGGCATTTTAAGGGTCTGAAGTTGAGGTAAGGGCTCAGGGACTGAGTGTTCAAGTAACATTGGGCTTGTGGCTCCCTCTGATGCACTGTGTCCTATTAGCATTGAAAGGTGGCTGAATACCTTTTCACAATTATCTTTGAGACCCCGGAATTTGACCCCAGGGACCATGATCAACTCCTTATCCTGGGCTTCCAAATGTATCTGATGTAACTACTGGGGAGGATACCTTTCAGCTGATAAGCAAAGTGGTACATTGCCTTTTTTTTTTTTTTTAAGTTTGAAGATTATTAAGGCATAAAGAAGAAAAGACAGTGCATGAAGAAACAATCAGAAGTTATAAAAACAATAAAACTCTCATACATCAGAATAATATTGATCAGAGAAAAAATGTGAAACAAAAACAATGGAATTAAAAAGTGCAGAAATATTGAGGGTTGGGGGAAAAAAAAAAAAAAAAAAAAAAAACATGAGAAGCATACATCATATAAGTGATAAAAAAGAAAAGAAATTAGGATGTATTAATAAAGTTACACATAGCAAGATAAAAACAGTTCACGGTGGTTTTTGAACTTCAACAGTACGTGGTGAAGAAAGGGGAGATGGTCTGGCAATTCTAGATAAATATTCGGTGAGGGGAAGCCATAGAAGGTCGCGTTTAATTGCCAGGGAAACAGGGGAGACAAAATTGGTGTCTAGGCGGTGATTAAAACAAACTGCATTCCACCAGGCAGAGAAAGAAACATCCTTAGCCTGTTTCCAATGTGAGGTAATGTGATGGAAAGCAATGGCTATCAGGAGGTCAAGTAGTTTGTGTTTATGGTGGGGTCCAGAAAGGTCAGGGGAAAGGGAGCCTAGGAAAACATGAAGGACAGAAAAGGGGAAAGTGAACTTAAAAAGTTTTCGTAGTTGAGACCAAACTAAATGCCAGAAATGGAGAATGGGAGGGCATTCAAAGAGCATGTGTTTCAAATCTGCCAAAGGGCAGGGACAGGACCAACAAGTGGGAGTAGTGTCTGGAGAGAAAGAAGACAAAATTACGGGAGTGTATAATGTACGATTATAGATAAAAAATAAGGTTTGGGTAGTATTGGCAGCTCTAGATGTACTCTGAATTTTAGACCAAATTTTATCCCAAAGAATGGTGGGCCAGGTTTGAGACAAATCATCTTCCCATGCCAACTCAACTTTGGATTTAGTGCGTTCAACAGATGTTTGAAGGGATTTATAAAGAAAAGACGCAGATGGGGATTGGTCAAGAGCATTCGAGATGGATAGGTGAAGCGTAGGAATAGCGTTGGTGGCAGGGAGAGAGGAAAGATACTGGGTAAGGGAGGGAAGAAGAGATAGGTATTGTTTGCGAGAAGAGGAAGGTAACGAAAATTGGGTTTGGAGTAAGTGGAAAGGGAGAGGGGAAGAGTCAGAGACGATTTGAGAAACCCATTTTAAACCACGGGAATGCCAGGATTTCCAATAAATTGAACGATTATGAATTTTAATAAGTTTATTATGCCAAATAGGTTGAGAAGAAGTAGAAGATGTGGAAGGGTAAGTGGATATCAAATATGGTTGAAGAAGAGACCGTGTATGAGAAATGACGGGAGAGCGAAGAGAGGTGACGTCAGATGAGAAGGAAAGAACTTCATTGAATTCATAAGGATGAAGGAAAGATGATTCTAGTGTCAACCAAAGTGGAGGATAATACGGAAGATCCGAAGAAAGCCATCGTAAGGCCTGTTTGAGGGAGAAAGCAGTATGATATGATTTAAAATTGGGAAATTTGACTCCACCCAAAGATTTGTCTTTCTTTAAAGCAGATAGGGCTATTCTGGATTTTTTGTCTTTCCATAAAAACTTCAATAAAATAGAATCTATCGATTTGAAATGATGATTGGGAATGCGAATGGGAATCATAGATATGGTGTATAGGACCAAAGGAGCTAACATCATTTTTATGGAATCCAGGCGACCCCACCAGGAAAGAAAGAGAGGGTTCCAACGATTGATGGAAGAAGTGAGCTTAGTAGAAAGGGACTCGAAGTTAAATTTGAGGGTGTCAGAGATACGAGGGGCGAACCAAACACCTAGGTATTTAATCTTAGAGGGTTGCCAGGAAAATCCAGAGGTGTCAAATAGATGTTTTAGACATAAGGGATTCAGGGGTAGTATTTCACATTTGTCCGTGTTAAGTCGATAGCCAGATACATTAGAAAAAGTGGAAACTTGGTTTAGGAAGGAAGGAAGGGTTGTTTGAGGGTCAGAGCAGTAAAATAAAATGTCGTCAGCGTATACCGATAATTTAACTTGTTGCTGTTGGGGACCATATTGAAAACCGGAAATATTCTCGTCGCGTCTAATTTTGGTTAAAAAGGGTTCTAAAGCTAGAATAAACAAAAGGGGAGATAGAGGGCATCCTTGACGAACTCCTCTTTGGAGGGGAAAATAATCAGAAGTGATGCCGTTAGCAAAAAAGGAGGCATGGGGACTAGAGTAAAGTAAAGAGATAAGGGAAATGAATTTAGGTGGGAAACCGAACCAACGAAGAGCTTGGAACATAAAATCCCAACCAATTCTATCAAAAGCCTTCTCGGCATCGAGAGAAATAGCGGCCAATGGGGAAGTAAGAGAAGAAGCTCTACTCAAAATGTTGAAGAAAACACGAGAATTATCTGTTGACAAACGACCTTTAACGAATCCAGATTGTTCCGGACCAATAAGTTCTGGTAATAGAGGATCTAATCTAAGAGCTATGATTTTGGCAAAAATTTTGTAGTCTGTATTGACCAGGGAGATAGGGCGATAGTTTTTACATAGTGTATGATCTTTGTCTGGTTTGGGTATTAAACAAATTATTGCTTCTTGGAAAGTCCCTCGAGAGGAACCAGAATGAACAAATGATTGAAATGACAGGAAAAGTTTAGGGAGGAGAAGGGAAGAAAAATGAGTATAGAATTCAATGGTGAAACCATCTGGTCCCGGGGCTTTACCTTTACGTAGGATTGAGACGGCATGAGAGATTTCGGAAGGGGAGATATCAAGATTTAGCGCTTGAAAATCAACATGTGAAGATTGTGGGGAAGGAATATCTCGAAAATAAGCAAGAAGATCATCAGGATCAGGGATAGATTCGGGAGTGTATAGAGTTTGGTAGAAAGAGACAAATTGGGCTAATATATCTTTATCTTTGAAGAAGGAAACACCGGCTGGACCTTGTAAAGATTCAATCTTTGTTCTTTCTTTGCGTATTTTAAGGTAATTAGCTAGTAGTTTGCCCATTTTGTTCTGTCCTCCGTAATAACGGGAATTACATTTAAGGAGAGAGTTTGATGCCGCATTAGTGGTAAATTTATTAAATTCAATTTTGGCTGAAATAAGTTCGCGAAGTGAGGATTCAGAGGAAGAGTTATAATAAGTGTATTCAAGTGTCTTTATTTTATCCAAAAGTTGAGTTGATTTGGTTATTGATTGTTTTTTCTTTTGAGAAACAAAATCGATGATAAAACCTCTAGCAGCTGCTTTGAAGGAATCCCACACCGTAACAAAGGAAGACCCAGGGAGATGATTTAGTGTAAAGAATTCAGAGGCAAAAGCTGTAAATTTAGTAGAGAATATGGGGTCTAGGAGTAAAGAATTATTAAATCTCCATCTTCCTGAGTGAGGAGAGAAAGGAATAAGGTCAATATCAACAAAAACGGGAGCATGGTCTGAGATTAAAATGGAACCAATGTCGGAATGTGTGGCTAATTGTGCTAGGGGTTTGCTGAGGAAAAGGTAATCAATACGGGATTGGGAGTGATGGGTGGGGGAATAGAACGTGTACTCTTTAAGGTCAGGGTTACATAGTCTCCATATGTCCACTAGAGCAGAATTCCGGATAGAGGCAAGAAACTGAGAATGCATCTTAGAGGGAATAAACTTAACCTTGGAATTCCTGTCAAGAAAGGGGTCTAGAACTTGATTGCAATCACCACCAAAAATAACATATTTCTCATTAAATGTAACTAACTTGTTAGAAATAGCAGGCCAAAACAATTTATCAATACCTGTAGGAGCATAAACATTGAAGATAACAATAGGAATTTTATCAATAAGAAGATTAGTAATAACCCAACGACCATTGTCATCATTTTCATGGGATACAACTGAAACATTTAACTTTTTATGACATAAAATAACAGTGCCATTTTTCTTACCCAAAGCAGGAGAATGAAAGACATGTCCCACCCAGCAACGTTTAAGTTTGTTAGCCTCTTTGTCTGAAAGGTGGGATTCTTGGAGGAGAGCTACATCAGCTTTGAGCCTTGTCAAGTGGGTTAGAACACGTTGACGTTTAATGGGGTTATTTAACCCCTTAACATTCCAAGTAACTACTCGGAATTTGTAACTTCAGTAGAATGGTATGAAAAAAGATATATTGAAAAGTGAATAGGAAAAGAAAGATAACAGTAGTAAGAATGTAAGAACCAAGAGGTATAAGAGAAAGAGAGTAAAAGAGAATAAAGAAAGTATAGTAAAGAGATAGAAGAGAAAGAGTTGAGTAAAGGGATAGAGAAAGAGAACAGTAGAGAAAAGAGAACAAAGCATGTAGAAAGTAGTAATATCAGATAAAAAGAGGTCAAAAAGGACTGAGGGATGACGACGCCAGAAGAGGACGACATCAACAACGGAGACTCACATCGTCGAACACCTGAGGAACCAGCGAAGGAACGAGATGGAGGGAAGCACGGATACACCGGGATGAAGAAACACGGGGAGAGGATCTGTAAGAATGTAAAAAAGTAGAAGAGAACATTAATAATACACATGGTAGAAGTAACAAAAAGCAACAGGAGACTAATCTACAAAGGAGGTAAGATATACAGGGGTGTAGGGCACTCAGTCATATACAGGGATCAGAAACAACAAACAAAGAAAAATGGTATGGAAACATATAATCAGACAAATGAGAAAACATGGCAAAAACAGACAAAACAGAACAAAATGGTTAGACGGGTCTTGCAGTGTCCATGTTTTCGGCTTCATGGCGACGCAGGAACTCTTCAAGGACGAGTGGATCTTCAAATGTAGTTGTTCTTTCTTTGTAGGTCACCTTGAAGAGGCAAGGATGTAGTAGACCATATCTGGCGCCAAGGGTTCTCAAACGAGGTCTCAAGTCCAGGAACTGCTTCCGACGGTCGGCTGTGACCTTAGCAACATCTTGAGAGAGGTATAGCCTGCGGCCCTCCCACATAACTTGTTTTTTAGCCTTTACTGCCGAAAGTACTTGGAGGAGATCAGTGTACTGAAGGAACAGCATGATGACTCCGCGAGGTTTACTGGAAACTTTCGGCCCAAGTCTGTGCGCACGTTGGATATTTAGAGAGGTGGAAGGAGGAAGGTCCAAGATTTTTGGTAGAAATGTTTGAAAGAAAGCTGTTGGATTGGACCCCTCTGTAAGTTCCGGAAGATTATAAAGACGTAGGTTGTTCCTCCGGTTGCGATTTTCCAACTCCTCCGCCTGCCGCTTCAGGAGAGAGATATCCTTTTCTAAGAGCGAGATTTTTGCACATGAGGTATGAAGAGTCTCTGTAGATTGTTCCACCAAAAGAACCCTTGATTCTAACGTAGACCACTTGTCATGGAGAAATTGTAAGGTTTTAGTGGTTTCGGCCATGAAGGGTTTGAGTGCCCGAAGTTCCTCCAGAATAAGATCCATTGCAGCAGGTTGTGATGAAGAGCCTGGAGATGGAGGGTTATTTTTCAAACGTTTTATCGAACCAGGTTGTAAAAGCTTACTGGTTGAAGTATTTTTAGGAATTGCGCCGTGGTTAGCGTTAGGTTTGAGGGAAGCAGTATCATCCATAATAGGAGTCGTGGAGTCAGAGTCTGAGGAAAGTTGTGGTTTGGTTTTTGAAGCTGTGAGCTTGAGGGTACGGAGCTTCCCCATAAAAGGCAGGGGAAGGAAGTGCAATGCCACCCCAAAATTAAGCTGAGAAAAATGTTGTAAATAGGAAGCAAAAGGCGTCCCTTATAGTGAAAAACCTCAATAAACGTACATTTGCTGCACGAGGAATGACGAAATGTAATCAAATGACAGTCAATTAAAGCATATAACCTTTCCTCAGATATAGCCAAAAGAATATCGTGGATATAAACTATCACCTCATGTCAGAGAATTCCTAATGGAGATACTGAAAGCACTGGAACTGTTCAATAGGCTTTATACAGAGTAGCGCGGCACCAAATGATGATGAGATAAGCGTCAGACATGAGGAAACACCTATAAGATATGGTGAATAAAAATGACAGTATTTCTTCCAAGAACCATTAGTTGGAGTCACAATCTGTGAGATTTGAAGCAGAAAAGGGGTCTTTTAAGGCATGAGGCCGGTGTAGAGAGCAACCGCACTACGCATGCTGAGGTAGAAAAGCGGCGCTCGCTGGTGAAGGAGTTGCGCGGCAAGTGAAAGAAAATGGCGGCCGCCGGGAGGTGAAGCGCGTCACTTACGAGAGAAGCGCATTCCGTCGGAGTAGAGGAGAGCAAGTCAGGTCTTCCTACTCATTTCATGTTCCGACGTCCAAATATACCATCTGCGCTCACTAAGGTCTGGTGAGTGCGGAGAAAATCGCCGGCTCCGGTGAACGACTTGCGGAGCTCCGGTGCTAAGCCGCCATCTTGTGCGGCGTTCAAGCCACGCCCCCCGTACATTGCCTTTTTAAGCACCTGCTTTTTAACATTGCTACCTGTGATCTAATTTTAATGTTTAGAAGATTGGCGTGGATCAGCATCTCAACAAAATGTTATGAGAGTGAATGTATAATTGTGAAAATTCAAGACCCCATTATTTGTTACCAATCTGCTGGTGTGGGCTGGCAAACTACATCCGGTGACCAGCCAATGAAGATTGTACCTCTGGGCTTCTTCTATCAGCCATGTGCGCCTTTGCACTTATTTTCAGTGTCACCTGCTGTATCACGTGCCCCTCTGAGTTGAGTTAAGCAGAGGGGGACTCTCAAACTTTTTTTAGGTTAACAAATCACAGAAATCCCCATAAACCAGGGGCGTTTCAAATAGATTCTGTTAAATAGGAACATTTTAGTTCTGTTTACTAAATTTTTATAACAATGATTTTCATTACACAGCTAATTGAAATTATGTGGATTTGTTTAATTTCGCTGACAGATTTGGCTTCAAACATAAGTGCTGTCAGCCCAATTTGAGTATTTGCGGACATTTAAAAACTGAATTACTTGGGAATGCTATTATGTTCAATAATAGCGAAGTGTGGGAAGATTTCAACATTCTTGCCACTGAACCCGATGCCTGGGGTACTCACTTCTATAGTCTTATTGTTGAGCATGACTGTATTAACAACCTGGAAACTGAAGTGCCTGATGCCAATTCCATTCCATCTTTCTTCGGGAGGTGTTGCCACTTGATGATAGACTACATTTTTATATTTAGGAGTGTGCTTAGTCACTCTGTAGATGGGGAGGTTCTGGACAATGGGGATCACAACTACCTTTGTGTTACCGGTTGATACTGGTTACCTCATTCCCAAAAAATGTATTCTTAGTTACCAAAGATAATGGCCTTCGCTTAGCATGGAAACGTCCAGATCCTAACGCCCTTTTATGCGCAACTGTCTTGACCATTCATATACTTGTTTCTACCCCGAGGTGTGCTGTGAGGAGGTTATGGAGAGCTTTACTGAGCTGAACTGTTTGTTTAGGTGCTCCCTCATCAAATTGGGGACGGCGCCACTGAATCCACCCCAAGGTGGTTTGATTCCTCATGCTCCTGTGGAACTCAGCAATTGCATGCTGCTCTCTATAAAAAACACATGCAACAAGGAGGTAATTGCTCAGTTTTGGGCTTGCCACAAAATGGCCTTTGCACATAGAAAAGCTTCAATTAAAAATAAACATTTGGATAGATTTGGTAGCAGCCTATAAGTCACAAAGGCAAAAACGCATTTTGGTACATCATGAATGAGATATAGGGGCAGTTATCTAACCCGCTTGGGGACTCATATTTCAACAAGTAGCCAGATATCCCATCTTAATCCTCTTTATTGTAACAAACATTCAGTGGGTACTAATGTGGCTTCTTGTGTCTTCAGGACTCCTATTGCTTCCATTAATTTAACATTCCTTCATCGGGCAGTGGCCATTGCTTTATCGCATATCATAGGGACTCAATGCAGTCCCCGTGGACTTGTACAAGGCCAATATAGATCTTTGGGTCCAATAATTACTAACATGCTAAACTGCACTTGTAAGTCTGATTGACCAAATTGCTGGGCTTTATCCACTATTTTTCCAAAGTTTAAAAAAGGCAACAACTGTGAAACTAGGTGTTCTAGGCCGATTTCACAAATTGACTCAATTGTAAAAGTGGTGGGCCAGAGTGCTGCACTGTAAAATTTTCATTTGAGTGAATGGAAGCAGAATATTATGTAACACACAATATGGTTTCAGGGAAGGCCTATGTACAGTGGAAAAATGCTTGATCTTGCGCCTTATTATCAGAAAGTATAGATTCAAGACCATTGTCTGCTTTACTTTTGCGGATGACGCTGTTTTTTTTTTTGCACAAGCCCCCAAAATTCCGGCAAACGTTTTCGCCAGCTTAATTTACGACCTTGGACTTGACACAAGTTTAACTGAATCCTATGTCATGTTCTACTGAGGTCTGAACACCTTTAGGATGTGCTCTATCTCCACTATTAATCATGTTCTTGGAGGCATCTCTCAATTTCCTTTTTTAGGGGCGCTGCTCAGTCATTGGGGACCTCGCTGCTCACCTCCCTTACCTGCTTCTCTTCCTGGCGCTGGACGCTCTCCCCTGCCCAGTGAGTCCCCCCGCTGCTGCTTTGCCTACACCTGCGGCTGCCGAGCGGGGGACTCAATTTCCCAGGATCCTTGGCTGCTGTCTGACGCCGTTTTACCTGCGCCCGGAGGCGCTTTAAACATCGTGCAGCCCCGGTGGAGCAGGCGCTGCTCAGTCATTGGGGACCTCGCTGCTCACCTCCCTTACCTGCTTCTCTTCCTGGCGCTGGACGGTCTCCCCTGCCCTGTGAGTCCCCCCGCTGCCGCTTTGCCTGCACCTGCGGCTGCCGAGCGGGGGACTCAATTTCCCAGGATCCTTGGCTGCTGTCTGACGCCGTTTTACCTGCGCCCGGAGGCGCTTTAAACATCGTGCAGCGGGTCGCGCCGGGCGAAGCCCGGGCAAAGGGCGGGCCCTCTGTGGCCCTCAGAGGTCCGAGGAGGACGGGACGGGCCACCCCCTTTCGATTTCCACTTTTGGCTCACTGTAAAAGGGAGGTATTTTCTATGAACTAACTAATTCCATCAAATTGTCTGTCATTATACCTTCTTCGATATCCCCTATAGGACTACCCTTTGACCCCCCTGTTGTCAGACTATTGGTGTACATGTGCTTTTGCTTAGCCCCCTGTCGTTGTCTTATCATATATATATCTCCATAAAACTATCCCTATTATGACTGACAAAGGGCTCCGCATGAATAACAACCTCCAGGAGGGGCAACGGAAAGGGACATTGGACAACCATCTAATCAGGACCACATCGACAATCGAGTCCGTCATAGAAAGAGTAGAAAAGAGTCTCTCTATAGAACCCATATCCAGTAACCACTCAGCTATGGTGTCACCAGACCAAACCCAAAATTTTTCTTTACTGGAGGAAATAAATCTGCTCTGTAAAACTGTGTATACCAACGTTGAAAACGGGAATGACCTAATAAATGCTCCTGCAGACACATTGCGAAATACTAGTCCCCAGTCTATTACAACATTTCAACTAAACTCAAGCCACTCTGGTACTTCCCCTTTATCAATAACCACAGACACTACACAACAGCTAGTAAATGTTCAGGTACCCTATCCAAATAGAAAGCGTAAAGGCCCTAAACAGAGGGGAAGATTAGCTAAAATACAAAGATTGCATCAAAGTCCCCTTTCAGGCATTAACAACACCCCAAATACATCTGAGGTACGTCCAAATCTGGAGCTGACTGCAAATACTACACCATCTGACTTACTGGCCCAGATCGAATTCCTGGTCAGGTCTTTAATTTCCCCACTGGAAAAAAGAATTGAGGCTATAGGGGATAAGCTCTGCTCCATAGAGGAAACCACCAGGTCAAACCTAACAATCATAAAAAGAATAGAAGGAAATAATCAAGTTGAGACCCTAGTCACTACCGATATCCCCATCCTCCCCGTACAAAGAGATATCATACAAACTCATCCACTTGCCTCCAAAACATCTAAAACATTAGTCATATCAAACCCCTCCATAGCCCAGAATCCTGCACTCAGAGAAGGCCAGATTAAACCACTCATGCAGAAAGAGGGGAAGTCCCAAACCCATGGTAACATGCAAAGAAGGGCTAAACACATAGATCTACCATCCTCTCGGGTGTGCCCGAGCTTACTAATAGCAAAATTGAAAGACCAGCAGATCTGGCAAACAAGGTGTCTTTCTGGCTGACAAAGAATAGACCCTTACCACCCAATATAGATGGAACGATCTTAAATGTCAGAAGGGTAGGGTGGTTGGGATCTACCTGGTATTGGTCAACTTTAGGGACCCTCGAGTCATCCAACATCTCCGAAGCTGGCAGCCACAAATGGGTGATGGGCCAATCGGAACATGGGAACTGTATGACTTTTACCCCAGAACTACATATCTGCCCCCTGCAAGATCATACAAACAATATAACTTTGGGACGGGTAGTAGTGGTCCTGGATCTAACAAGCATACACCACCCACCCATAATCGATTTGCTTAATCCTAAGGCATAGACCTGGTTCCCTGACTTGTTAAATCCGTTTACAGAAGGGCTCTAGTAAGTAATTAAAAATGATAATGACTCACATTAAGTCCGTGGATGGTCTTTACCAAAGGAACAACTTATGTATTTTTCTCCCTCATATCCTCTGAAGGACATCTGCCTTATTCTTTAAACGTGTCACCATAACATTTAAACATACCCTATTTTCTAAGCAACTGAGCGAATTGAAATTGCTACGACCATGCCCTGTAACAAAGCTGCTAGGGTTTGTTTACGATGAATTGTAAAAATTATTCTATTAGTATAATGATTTGTTCTTAACTTTGTACATATAGTGACTTTGTAATGAATATAATCGATGTCTGCTTTTATTGTGCTTTTTTTACCCTGTATGCTTTTATGAATTTTTACTGAATTCGAATAAAGCTTGTTTGAATTGAATTGAATTAAGTAGTGTTTGAGAAGCATTCAAACTAGTCATCATGTGTTGCTGATGAGGCCATAACTAGGGTGACACCAGTCCTGGGTTGCTTTTGTTCCGGTTCATGGAGGACCGGGTTTGGAATTTCTGGATAGACTGTTCCCAAGAGGAGCAGGGTTCAATTTAATTTGCATATGGCTGGGTCCAAACTGAGGTGACATGGTGAGCAAAAGAACGAGGGGTTGGAGTGCTACCTGAGCTATTGTCAGTGGTTAGACTTTTTGCATGCAGCCTCTCATTATCTTTTGTGTGTTTCACATCATGTGTTGCTGCAAAGGCACAATTAGTTGGGTCAATCAATATGTTTCATTCTTGGCGCTACAGTAAGTTTGTCATTTTACAGTTAGAGAAGAGAGTTTGCCATCGCCTGCTTTATTTAACCCTTGAGCATCCCCACTATTTTTGTCATGAGGAGCTTGGTTTAACACATTTAGATGATGTGATCAAACTGGTCCCCCCTTTTACTCTGGGTTTCTATTGGGACTAATCCAAATGCTACATTCAATCAAAGGGTTATCCCAGACTGCCTGAGGAGTGAAAGCTAATTTAAAATATCTAGACTTCACTATTTGTAATATACAATGAATGGATTGAGAAGGCCTCTTTTATTTAGTAACCCCAGTTCAATGATAATACCAGATAAAACCATGGTAAAGAATTACTCCCTAGATTGCAGGGGTTTGACAGAGAGTCTTCAGAACTGTCCAAACTGATGCTAAGGCAATACACTATCTTTCAGATCTGCAGTTGACCTGAGCTGTATCTTTTGTCCATCTGCAATTCCTGGGAAATATCACTCCTACCTAGATTCAGTCTGGGCACCATCTATCAGCTTCTGTGTTTTCCTTTAGAGCAATATTGCAACAAGGCAGTTTGTATTTGCCTGTGTGTTGAAGTGTCTGTACAATCTTTATTACATTTTATGTGTTTCTGTGAATGTTACTGTCATCTTTTAAAAAGATTTATTTTTAATACCTGAATGAAGCATGACTTTAGGAAATGCACACCTGTGCTGTGTAGTTCACAATTGTTGTTTGATCAGGACATATGACTTGCCGTTGTATCTTTCCTAGTTCTAGTTTCGGGATCATAACTCCATGTTTAAATCCTTGTTATACACTTGCTGTATATGTAAATTCGATAAAGATATTGATTGATTGAGTGATTGACTGATGTAGCATTAACTTTAATGTGGATTTCTTGCCAAGAGGCTGATTTTCTTACAAAAAAAAAAGATCCTTGGATTGCCCAGTACTATACACTTTCAAAAATACATAAAAACGGACACATTGTACCAGGGACTAAATCAATACTAGAACCTCTGAACCTTTAGTCACCAATATGCTGTTCTAGTTAAAGGACACAAAAGATGGTCTTTGTCTTCTGAAAGATCTGAATTTTGACCTTAACATGTAACTACTTGTCACTTTGGGTATTGTGGCGCTGTATACCAAACCTCAAGAGCAAACACTGGAAGTCATGGAATCCATGCCTAAAGATGCAGAAATAGATACAATTACACCTATACATTTTGTAATGGAACGCACTAGGAAAGCCTTGACAGAAACATTTTTTGAAACCAACAAAACACTCTACCACCAAATCCAAGTGCCATTTATGGATGCCCAAGTCTGGCATGTTTGTATGTGTTTCAGTTTGAATGTGACAAAATCTACACTTACATCAATCCATACAAGGCCTAGATTATGTTATGTCTAAGGTATATAGATGACATGTTCATCATCTGGCAGGGGATTCTACCACAGCTTTGAGTTCACACAATGGGTTAACAATCGTGACTCTTTTTTGAGATTTACTTATACCATGATCCAGGACAGAATTAGCTTTTTGGAATTTGGTATAGAAATAATAGAAGGAAAATGTATGACTAAGGTTTTTGAAAAAACATGGTCAGGAATAATCTTTTAATATTTGACAGTTTCCATCAGAGATCACTCTAGGAAAATTTCCTATTTAGTCAATACCTACGAATCAAACACAACTGCTCTGACACACATACATTCAACGAACAAGCCAATATTCTGACTGAAAAACTCAGTGCCTGAAAATACCCAAAGAAAATCTCTCAGAAGGCAAGTAAACCAGCACAGAATAATATTAGGTACTCCCTATTGGAAACATACCCTAAATAAACAATCTAACAGGTTAACGTTTGTAACCAGCTTTCCATTGTCTCAAATGAAGTAAAAAAGATAATATCAAGGAATTGGAATATCCTTTGCAAAAATTGGTAACGAATAGGGTCTTCTTTAAATGGGGGACTAGCATTAAGGATAGATTAGTCCATACAAGGGCCACCACACCGACACTGAATGCACCAACCACACTATGGTATTTACCACCTGTCACTGGCCATTACCCGTGTGGTAGATCTTTGGTCATTTCAGTTCAACAAACTTTCAAAGAAAATCGAAATTGGAACAGATCACTATTGGGGAGTTAATACTCACTCTAACGGTCACAGTGAAAACATTGTGTATATCATTACATATCTATGTGAACTCAGATACGTGGGTATGATATCCTAAAAAGTGTGAATCAGGATTAGTATAAGGTGCAAAAAGAGCTGCATGAAAATGATCAACCACTTTTTAGAGACAAATCATTTGGAGAATGATATCAGATGGGTGATACCGAGGAAGGTAACCACCAATCCACAAAAGAACCCATAACAGGTTCTAATCAACAAAGAATAGTGTTGGGTATTGGGTCCCGCTTCATCAAGGATTCTTGCTGCTTCTCTGCTGAAGGTTAAACCGGGAGGTCCTGGGGGGACTAAATCGTCCAGCCTGCCTTGCCCCGCATTGCATCACCTGCAAGCGCCTGGAGGCGCTGTAAATTCTGCCGCGGGCTCCCGCAGCGCAGGTCCCGCTTCATCAAGGATTCTTGCTGCTGCTCTGCTGAAGGTGAAACCGAGAGGTCCAGGGGGACATCACCCAGCCTGCCTTGCCCCGCATTGCATCACCTGCAAGCGCCAGGAGGCGCTTTAAATTCTGCCACGGGCTACCGCAGCGCAGGATGCGCTCGGGCATGCCTGTGCCAAGGACGGGCCCGTCTGCACCCGTCAGCGCCTGACAGAGGCTGGGCTGGGCAACCCCTCTGACGTGTGGACACAATTATGGGTAAGCGTAAAACAACATGCTCAAATGACCTACCCAAGACCAAAGCTAAAATTCCCCGTAACTGTACCTCTGATATTTCTATGGAGACCATACTGACTCATATTGACACTCTATTTGAGTCATTAAGACTGTAATTAATTAACAGTATGAAATTTGGGCTAGGTGAAATTATGAAGAAATTGTCATACTCTGAGAAAAAATGGACAGGGAATGGTGTGGCTAATATGATAACAAGCACCAGGAAGAAGGAGATGGCTGATGGTGGGGGTGAGGGCAGAAAACGACTATGTGAACCATCTTGTAGCTACAGTAGTGTAACTAAGGGAAGAGGGTCAGTCGCAAGAGGTGACTGCATCCCAGGTTTGGTCCCTCGGAATCTTGGTGAGTCACCCCAGGGAAGTAACAGAAATTCCAATCAGCAGGCTAATATGGACCCACGGAGAAGACCAGACATTAATCTGAAGACCAATTTGGTTAAGTTAAGTGGCCCAGCGTGTATAGATAGGCTTCATCTGCCCCCGGAAGCTACCCCATTAGTCGCAGTTCTTACTGGGGTACCCCCTCTTAAGGCAAATATTAGGGAAACCACAGATGAGTTAATCCGTAAAGTTAAATTTTGGTGCTCGAAACACTCCGAGGGAGGCTTAATGGCGTCATCCCATATTATTATGGCAAGACGCATTGGCTGGGTTGGCCTCTGCCCTAAAAATGTTGAGGGAGACTGTGTGGTAGTCAACTTTGGTAAGAAGGACGTGGCAGGCTGGCTTTTTGGGGAAAACCAGTCTAGGGATAAGGAGGGAATTATAGCACTTCCATTGGGGGTGTTTTACCCCCCTAAAACTCTTGAAAAGCCTAATAGCCTATCGACATCCCCCGGGCAACATCAAAGAGGGTACGGACATAGTCAAACTAGTAGACCAAGAACCACTGAGGTAACCTACCTAGCCAGCGGAACTTCTACATACCCCTTAATTTTAGGGGAGGTTAGGGGAGATGGCCATAAAAATGGTGGGCTGAAAATATCAAACAGATTTGATTTATTATCTCAGTTAGATTGTAATGACTGACTAATCAGTACTCCCCCTGTCCTGATCCATGAGGATGATAAACAGCGGGATCAATCAACTGATGTACCACAACAACGCCTTTTACAAGATGCAGGCCTAATAAAAATTCTTAACTGGAATATTGCTGGGTTTGGAAACAAAATGGAGGATGCAAATTGGATCACCTTTTAAAAAGATTATGATATTGTTGGGCTCCAAGAATCATGGGAAGTAGACAGCTCATTATGAACAGATGACTTTACTTCCTATTTTGAACCAGCTAGACCATCCAATATGGGAACAACGAAATTGCTTAGTTGTAGAGATCGCTCCTGTAAATTTGAATAGAATATTAATTGCTAGTTTAATTCTTTTGAAAGTAACACAGTCACTGAACATTTATTTAGCCTTAAAAGCTACCTAGAGGGCTATATGGAAAATAATTTTACACCTTATTCTGTTATTATTTTAGGGGATTTTAACATACACTTATGTTATAGGCAATGCTGTATCTCTGATAGCTTGGGGCCTAATTGGTTTCCAGAGACACACTTTGAACATCCTGTACAAGGTGAATTTCTGGAGCAAACTATAGCTGATTTGGGTCTTTCATATCCACCCAACCCATTTGATGTAGATGACACCCCAACTTTTAAAGGGAGGGGAAACCACACAACCATTGACTATATATTCATAAATAGTGCCCTTTAGCTTTATGTTAAAGACTATGCTGTACTGTGGTCTCATTTTAGTGACCACAATCCCATTCATTTAACTTTGGGGGGGGGGGGTGTTAGTCTTAACTCGGAAGATAAAAAACGGGCAACAATAGGAGTGGTTTAAAACATAGATGAAGGGTGTAGATTAAAATGGTGTATGGTGATTCCTGAAGAATTTTGTTCTAAATTAGTTGACACAATAGGACCAGATATGGAGTTGTGTTGAGACAGCGAGGCCGGAGATATGGGGGTTTTAATTGCCTATAGGAAAATTTGTATGCAGGTTGCACAGGGTCTTTCGTACTCACATAAAGATTATGTTAACAAAGGTGAAAGGTGGTTTGACCATAGATGCTCAGTGGTGCATCAAAATGTTATGGGCGCTTTAAAAAATAGACCACAAGATAAGAACCTGATCACTCTTTGCAGGAAAGAATATAATTTGGCCACTAACACTCGCAAGGCAGAAATTCAAAATGAACCTTTTGGCAAATTATTGTCGACTGATCTGTTAAAGAATAGCACCAAATTTTGGAATGTGGTGAACAGACCTTTTTTCTCCGAAAACAAAGGTAGCTGGCTGGAGTGTAACATTGCAGAGGAAGATTGGTTCAACCACTTCAAAGTTATTTACGGGGACCAGGGAGACACTGAACCCAGTAGTCCCCTTTATGTGAGAACGACATATTCATTAACTATTTCAGATAAGGAAATAGGTTTGGCTATAGCCCAAATGACAAGAAATAAAGCACCAGGCCCAGACGGGGTACCTGTTGATCTTTTTATCACTAATATACCTCTTTGGTTTAAACTTCTAGCTAACGTTTTTAACACAGCTTTCATAATGGGGTTACCAGACTCTTGGTCACAGTCAATAATAGTACCGGTATTTAAAAATGTAATAGAAGTGACCCTGCTGCTACAGGCCGATTTCTCTGATAGACTCTTCTGTGAAGGTCTTAGGTAGAGTTATTTTGGCCAAACTTACAGAGCGGGTGAATGACACCAACATCCTTTCAAACATTCAGTACAGCTTTAGGAAAGGGAGAGGCACCATTGATCAGTGCCTTAACTTACTTGAAGCAACAGTCAGATTTGATCAGACAGGCAACCTAACACGCAGCAACCGCATCATTAAAGGGGTAAGACAGGGTTGCATTCTGGCTCTATTTTTATTTACATTATATATCAATAGTCTTGAAACAGATTTATCAGGTGCTAGCATGAACATTCCCCGCGTTGGTGAGAAATTTATTCCCGCACTCCTTTATGTAGACGATGCTGCTTTAATAGCCAGAGCGGCGAATGGCCTGCAGTATCTTTTAACAACATTTGCATCCTTTATGAAATCTCTGGATGTAAATTTTTTAAAGTCCCATGTCATGAACATTGGGGTAAAGGCGAAGAAACACAACACTTACTCTTGTGAGGGCAATAAACGTACACAGGTGGCATCATTCTCATACCTAGGAGTTTTATTTGATGAAAGGGGCACATGGATCCCTCAAATGAAAGCTAAAAGTATTTGAAAGGCTAGATCTACCATTGCAGTTTTAGATTTTTCCTGTAGAGTGGGAGCTAAACCGATATGTGCCATGTTAAATATTTATAAGGCGAAATGTCTTGCTATCGCAAGATCTGGTTCTGATCTTTGGGGTTATAGGGATGTTGGGGAGGTCCAGATAGTTGAAAATACATTTTTAAGAAATTTGTTATCTGGAACATCATCAACTTCCACCTATATCATACATCAAGAGCTGGGTTTAGGTTTTATCTCAGACATTATAGTTATGGCCCCTTTACTTAAATGGATTAGTATCTGGATAAATCCAGATCTAGAAATTAACCGTATCATTATTCGCGATTGTCTTACACTTGACTCAGCAAGACGCATACTGTGGTTAAATTACATTAAAAAAATCTGCAATTTATTTGGGAAGACCCAAACTATTTACTGCCCCAGAAAATCTCCTAAAAACAGATATGGTCTGGGTTAAAAGTGCCTATATTATTATATCACAATGTGAAAGAGCGGCCAAGGAATTAAATAAACCCCTTGTGCGTTCCCATCAACTGTATGTACGTCACAAACGATTGAGCCATATCTCACTATTGTAACTAATCAGCACCATCGTTTCCTTTTGGTCCATTTAAGACTGAACCAGTTGCATTTAAATATCTCTGAATCAAGGGGATGGAATAAGCTGGAGGATATGGCAGTTTGTACATGTGATTACTTTTTGCACATCAGCTAGTTTTTTACCGCAGCTGTTAGACTAAGGAGGAAAGGAAAATTAGTACCCCTGTTAGATACTGCATGATTTTTTTTTCTTTCCTTATCATGTGCAATATGATGAATTAGATCCTGTCTTCAATATTCTGTGATGTATATGACACTGTAATATCAAGGAAATACTTTTTTATTGTGTATTTATTTGTAAGTATGCTTTTATGCTTTTATTCAACCTAATAAAGTGAATTTGACTGACTGACTGGGTATGTTGAGTAAATACACAAATCCAAGGGCCTAATGGTGATATGCTGTGGCTACAGGTTATTCATTAACACATTCACTTCAGGGAACAAGCTTAAGGAAAAAACACACCTAGACAAAGATATATTTTTCCATCTGTACAGTTACATTTATGGATAATTAGTGCAGATAATATTAACCAAAAGCATCACATTACACACTTGTACTGGAGATCAGTAATTTGAGAACAGTATGTGTTGTATCTTCTTCTTTAAGTTTAGCAATCTCTGTTAGGAATGCTAGATGACATCAAAGGGAATGTTAATGGTCTAGAGATGCCAGTTGGAGCTGGGACTTTACTGTATCTACTTGCCTCCCTGGTGGGTCTGAATAAAGCTACCTTGTTATTCTATGCAAAGGTATCATTGTTTTATTAATGGTGACAGGAGAAGAACCCACCAGGAAAAGAAGAACCCGGCATGCGTTTTATTTGGGAAGCTGATTTTTGACTTTTCAAATGTTTTTGCTGAAGTGGAACTGATTTGTGCTGAGAACTACGCCTGTGTCTGCATCAGCGCTTTGAAGGTATTGGAGCTGAGAACTACGCCTGTGTCTGCATCAGCGCTTTGAAGGTATTGGAGCTGAGAACTACGCCTGTGTCTGCACCACCGCTTTGAAGGTATTGGAGCCTGCTTTTATTGGAACATTGTGGTATCCTTACCCATTTTGGCGCTGTGGCATCATTTGAATTTTGAGCCTTGGTGCAGCGTCATTTGAATCCTGAAGACAGGTAGAGCGTGTTGGGACGCAAACGCGCTACCAGTTTGTTCCATGACTTCAATGCGCGAGTTCACTGGCAGTCTTCTGTCTCTATGACTGAGACGTCGTTGTGTTCTGGCAGTTTTTCGTCTCTATGGTTGAGACGTCATTTTGCAGCGCTGCGTGACGCGTACGTGAGCACGCTGTGTTTTAATTTTGTCTGTGACTGGAAACGAAGCGCAGCGTGTGCAGATCGTTCTCCTCTTGGGATGGAAGGAGGTTCTTCTTGTTTTGATTTCACGGAAATGGAGGTAAATCTGTGACATTTACGTCAAGCGTGAGGCAAGTGTTGGAAGAGAAACTGGTACATTTTGGGAGTGCCATATTGACATTTTGTGGAAGAAGACTAGCGTTTTGGAGGATATTTTAAAGAAGAACTAATAGGCTGATTGTTATTTTAGTTTGTTGTTTTGTGTTTTACTTTATTCAGTACTTTCAGCTCGTTATTTTTTCTTTATTTATCTTTGGTCATTATTTTAGCCTGTTGTGTTAGTTTGTTTAGTTACTTTCTCTTCCAGGATGTCTGCAGCAAGTGGGATGAATCAACCACCACAATTTTTGAGTGAACAGGGTGAACCAGTTTTGCCTTGGAAGAAATGGAAACCGATTTTTAATTCATATTTGTTGGCTATTGGTGGTGAAAAGTTTTCTGCTGTTAGGAAACAAGCAGTTTTATTGAATAACCTGGGCATTGAAGGGAGGAAAATATATGACAGTCTGGATCCTATACCAATTGGCAGAGGGGCTGGAGAGCCTAGTGATGTGTCCTTCTTTTAAAAAATCATTTTGGTGCACGTATTAATGTGGTCATGGAGAGGCACAAATTCTTCATGCGTGTACAAGGGAAGGGTGAGAGAGTTGGAAATTATGTGGCTGCACTTAAATCTCTTGCACAAACTTGTGAGTTCGAGCAGCTTTCTGACTCCCTCATCCGTGATCAACTGGCCCGTTGCACCAATGAACAAAAAATCCAGGAAAAGTTGTTATTGAAGAACCCAAGTTAGAAGGAGGCTGCTATAACCATTGTCGAGAGTGTTGAGCATACATCTACTTCGGTGAAAGAGATAAGGAAGGGTCCTAGTCAGTCTGATCTTGTTTCAAAGATCAACAATGAGAACCAGGAGATTTTTCAGCCTGAGGTACAGGTTGCAGCAGTGAGTAAGGCCCTTGTGAAACAAGAAAAGGTTCCGTTGAAAACTGATAAAACCAAACAGAATTACAGTTTTAATAGATTTAAATGTCCCAGATGTGGAAGTGAAAAGCATGGACCGAACTTTCCTAACTGTTTTGCTAGGAGTACTGTTTGTAGGAACTGTGGGAAGAAAGGCCATTATGCCCGGATGTGCAAGAACAACAAGGTGAACTTTGTGGATGATGATGAAGAGTGCATTCAGCATGCTGTTCATTGCGTCACGGACATGCCACCTGAAATGGTCAATGATGTGAAGTCTGTGGATTCTGATGCCGTGTCAATGCCAAATTGTGACATTTATGTTGGGAATGTGTTAGTTCCTGTTTTGGCCGATTCTGGTTCTTTGTTTACCTTAATTAGTGATAAATGTTGGTTCTCAACTTTTGATTCTGACAGAATCAAGCTTTTGGCGCCTGACATTAATCCGGTTGGGTACGGCGGCCAGAAGATTGATCTGATTGGCTGGCTATTCTGTTCAGACTATTTTATTTAAAGACCGAGAAACTGTGGGAAAGGTTTATGTTGCTAAACGTGGGGACAATCTTCTTGGCTGGCATCATCAGAGGGACCTTGGGATTGTTTTAAATCCAAATGCACCTGAACAAGTTATGTTGGTCTCTCAACAGAATGATGTTCATGATATTATGGGGAAATTTTCCGTGGTTTTTAGTGACAAACTTGGTCTGTTGAATGGTTGTAAACACAAGATCATCCTAAAGAACAATGTTAGACCTGTTGTGTATAAAGTAAGGAAGGTGCCTAACCTCATGTTAAAACCACTCCAAGAGGAAATTGACAGGTTAGAAAGCTGGAGGTATTTGAGGAAATAGAGTCCTCAGAGTGGCTTGTGCCCATTGTTTTGGCACCCAAGGATAAGGGGAACAAAATTAGGATGTGTGTGGACCTGAGAAGTTTAAATGGCTCAATTTGGGTTGATAGGCAACCTTTGCCGAACATTATTGAGATTTTGACGAAGTTGGGTGGGGCCAGTGTATTAGTGTGATGGATTTGTCGGCAGCTTACCACCAAATTATGCTCCATGAGGACTCAAGACATTTGACATCTTTTGTAACTCCGGTTGGCGCTTACAGATTCATTAGGATGCCGTTTGGTTTGGCGAGTGCGGCTGCTTGTTTCCAGAGGGTGATGAAAAATGTTTTATCTGGAATTGATAGTGTTCTGTTTTTTCAGGATGACATCCTGGTTTATGGTAGTGATGTCAGCAAACATGATGAGATCTTATTTACTGTTTTGTCCAGGTTGGAAGAATGTGGGTTGACCTTGAAACAAGAGAAATGCAAATTTTGTGTAAATTCAGTATCCTATCTTGGACACTCTATTTCTGGAGAGGGTATCAGTCCTAAATTGGATTTGTTGGAGGCTATTTTGCAGGCCCCACCTCCTTCGAATAAAGACAAGGTGAAATCCTTTATTGGATTGTCCGAGTACTATTCTAAGTTTATTTGCAATTTTGCAAGTGTTATGCAGCCAATCAGACTTCTGTTGAAGAAGGGGGCTACTTTTAACTGGAGCTTGGAGTGTAGTGAAGCTTTTGAAGCTGTGAAGGCTGAGATTGCGAAAATGCCGACTTCGGGGCATTTTGATTTGCTCAAGAAGACAATTTTGACTACTGATGCCAGTATAAGAGGGTTGGGGGCGGTTCTTTCGCAAATGGTTGATGGGATTGAGAGGGTCATTGGTTTTGCTTCTCGGTCATTGAAGGGTGCTGAAGAGCGATATTCGGTGATAGCCCATGAGCAGGCCAGAGCCTCCCGCTCTATCAAGCATTTTAGATTTTATTTGTGGGGTCTGCCGTTTATGGTCAGGTCAGACCACAAACCCTTGGTACAGTTGTTTTCTTGTAGGAATGTTGAGTGCACCACTCCAAGGATCAAGAGGTGGACTGGGGGACTTATGGAGTACAATTTTTGTGTGGAATACTTACCTGGCCTTAAAAATGTTCCTGCTGATTTTCTTTTGAGGTCACCTCTTCAGAAGCATGTAGTTAATGATTCCGAGTCCCAGAGTGTTTCCTGGGTGAAAGAATCTGCGTTGAATGAGAATGAATGGAGAAACTGTTTTTCGAGTGACGAAGCCAGAGTTGTTGTTATGGGGTTTACGGTCAATGGTTGGCCAGTTTTAAAAGATGTTCCTGATTCAGCTAAAGGTTATTGGAATGTCAGGGATGAGCTTAACATTGTTCAAGGTGAGTTATTTCGTGGTGACAGGTTGATTCCTCCATTGATGATGAGGGAGAAAATAATAAATCTGGCTCATGAGGGACATCTTGGGCGTAGTCTTACCAAGGCTAGGGTTAGGGAGTCCTATTGGTGGCCTGAGGTGGACCTACAAGTGGAGTTAGCCGTCAGGGATTGCACCATTTGTGCAGGGAATGATAAGTCAAGGAAAGTGAGAACTACTCCTCTTTCTCCTGTTGCTATTCCAGAGCGTCCATGGTCTAAATTGGCTGTGGATATTGTTGGCCCTTTTGATAATTTGGCTCCTTCTGAGAGGTTTGTTGTTGTCCTGGTGGATTATACGTCCAAATGGTTATCTGCTTCTTGTATGGGCTCAGTTTTAACCAGGAACGTTATTGAATTTCTTAAAGATGCTTTCACCTGCGAAGGGATTCCTGACATCCTTGTTTCTGATAACGGGGTACAATTCACCTCACAGGAAATGGCTGATTTCTTGAGTGATTTGTCAATCACCCATCAGAAGACTGCTCTTTATGCTCCCCAGGCCAATGGTTTGTATGAATAGGTTGATTAGGGCTTCTGCCCAGACTGCGTTGGAATTTAGGGTTCCACTTAAGCCTGTTCTCAGGGAAAAGTTGTGGGCGCACAGAAACACTCCTAACAGTGTGAAGGGTTTTTCACCTTTAAAAAAATTAAAGGGCAGAGTGGCTGGTTCTAAAGTGAATCCTTTGTGGTTGAGTGTGAAAGACAGAGGTCGTGTGGTCAATAATTGGAGAGTGACGAATTATCAGGATAATTACAAGCGGAGATTTGATGTCAAGAAGGGGGTGAAGGAGATTCCATGGAAGGTTGGTGACTTTGTTTTTGTGAAGAAAGCTGTTTGGTCACCGAAGGGTGAGTCAAAGTATTTTGGGCCCAGACGTATTGTCAAAGTCATGAAGAATGTTGTAATGCTTGCTGGGGGGATGTTTGGAGTATGTCTCAGCTTTCAAAATTTGAGGAGGAGGATGGTAAAGTGGAATGTTCTGATGTTTGTGTTAAGCCGAAAGGTTTGTCACAGAGCGTTCTTTTCCGCAGCACTAGAGCTAGAAGACCTCCTTTGTATTTACAAGATTACTGTGCTAAGTGATATCTCACATATTCTTTATATTTTCAAGATTATTGTGCTAGATAATTTTCCTTCTTTACCTGTGTTGTTTTCTTTTTGTTACTTGTTGTGTTCCTTGTTTATTTTCTCAATTTTTATTATGAAAAGGGAGATGTGTTGTATCTTCTCCTTTAGGTTTAGCATTCTCTGTTAGGAATGCTAGATGACATCAAAGGGAATGTTAATGGTCTAGAGATGCCAGTTGGAGCTGGGACTTTGCTGTATCTACTTGCCTCCCTGGTGGGTCTGAATAAAGCTACCTTGTTATTCTATGCAAAGGTATCATCGTTTTATTAGTACGATGAATTCCTTTGGAGTTTTCTAATGCCACAGATATATATTTTTCTAAATGTGTGGGGTCTTCAAAAGCTCCTTTTCTCCAAAACAATTAATGTTGTCTTTATCAAACGAAGTGGGCTGTCGTCTCATATTACAAGATGCCATCCCAAAACGACACTTCCCAGCAGTATTACGTACACACGCACAACACTATAACATCATGACGTGCACATCAAAGGAAACACACAGTATGAATGGAGAGCTGCTCCGCACATGACATCATTGGGAGGAGACAAACAGGGATCTAGGCGATGCAGCAAAGTGAGACCTTGGACAAAGTAAGTGAACAATCAACATGGCATTAGACCTGGGAAAGGCAGTATGTATGTATCTATGACTGCAAAATGTCATGTTTTTCCTTGCTTACAGTGGTTTGCAGTTGGCACACCCACATGTTTGGGGTGCAGTGGTACAAGCAGAATACAGCATGTATAAGAAGCAACCTTCCCTTCTTGTATTATAAGTCCAGTGTGTCTTTTGCCACAGTGTCTTGTGTGTTCAAACGAAACAATTCTCCTTTGCTTTTGTACTGGAAGACCTATGGAACATTGCAGAAATAAGCAAAATGATTCCCAGCAGGAATATATCAGGTATACAATGTATAGATGCTGGTATATGAATAAATGAACAGTAACCTAGAGTAGGAAATTAGGAATCCTGGTCCTGATGAAAGCAAAATATCTGATCCCCGGGCCAGCTTTAAGGCTGAAACATATTGACCAACTAGATGCAGGAGTGGTTACAACTCTGATGCATAACATGTGGTTTTAATTATCTTGCTGTCATTCCAACATTAAAAAGAGAAATTCCGATAGGAGGAGCTACGCGCGCATCCGTGATGGCCGCGTGAGCCCAGGGCTCCCGAGACCCTCGCCACCTCCCGCATTTATCCTGAATAATATCCTGCCAACATCGATTGGCTATTGCAGACGCAACCCAGCTGACATGCTAGCTGTTTTCAGAAATCGATTTGGACTCTGGGAACCGTAACTACGACATCTTGAACTTTGGTGGCCTGCCCTACGAACTTCTCCGGGCCTCGAGTGGCCCACATACCCAGGCTGTAATTCAACAACGACGGCTTGCGGGGTCTTGGTTGCTGCCTCGAGTTGACTTTTGGTTTCGTTTCTGGGTCTTCACCCTCTCGCATCTCTATCCTGCCTCAATTGCCTGAGTCGCACCCGGACTCTGAGTCTTCACTGTAAGCCTACGATAGCGTGTATGTGGTTTTCGCAATATGCCCGCTGGATTTGCTTTTGGTGATTTCGGTGGAGAATGCACAAACTATTTTCACCAGGTCCAGGGCGCTTCTTGGGGGCTTACCGCCCAACATGGCGGGCAAACCCGACAGCGAGAAACGCAAAACCAAGACCCCTCTCCGAGGAGGTGCCACTCAAACAAATGTTATGGATTGCTATACCCAGCCTAAGGTGTCACTCGGCCGGGCAAATAGGAATCGGGGTGAAGCGGCCGAGGACTCCGCCATGTTGGCCGATCTTACCCTACAAGACGTCATGGGCGCCATTACTGGTATGAAGACTTCTATGGATCAGCAATACGAGGCCCTTGTCCTCAAGCTTGACACAGTGGCCATTGACGTCAATATTATCAGAATGGACTTATCAAAGACCAACAAAAAAGTAAAATCCTTGGATTTAAAGACTTCCAGCCTCACTACGGATGTCTCTGACCTACAAACGGAAGTTCGTAATCTCAGGTCCTCTAATGATCTCTATACCCGTCGACTGGAAGATTTTGAGAGCCGGGCGAGACTCAATAATGTGCGCATCATTGGTGTTCCGGAAAGTTCCCCAGCCTCTTCCACTGATCTCCTTGTTGAGGACCTCATCCTCACCCAGCTTGCTCCCAAAGGCCTCAGCAAATTCTTTGCAGTGGAACGTGCCCACAGAGCTCCGGGTGGTCAGCCGAAACCCGGTGCCCCACCGCACCCGATTATTGCTAGAATCTTCTACTTCAGGGATAGAGATGCTATCCTGCAGGCTTTGCGGACGGGTGGCCCGGTAAAGTTTGAGAATACCACTGTGAGCTTCTACCCGGACTTTACTCAATCTGTTCAGAAACAGAGGATGGAGTTCCAAGGAGTGAAACGGAGACTGAAAGACATGGGACTGAAGTATGCGATGCTTTTCCCGACCCGACTACGGGTTGAATATGAGGACCGGACATTTTTCTTTGATCGCCCTGACAGAGTGAGTGACTGGCTTGATGCCTTGCCTGAGCGACGTGATCGCACAGAACATTCCGGTGGAGCTGAGGGCGGCCAACCTGAGCAGGAATGAGCGGACACTCCCGGATCTCGGACACTGTTTACGATATGTTACTGTGGTTTGACGTCTTCTATGTTTACAAGATTTATGTTTGTATCTGGAGGTGGCAGAGGGATGGGACTATTTCCTCCTCTGGGTTTCTTTTTGTAGACTAGTTTCATGTTCGGGCGACAGGCACACTGCAAGTTGGGGTGGCTTCTGAGTCTTACGCAGGGGTGCAGGGTGGGGGGAGTTCGTTCTGGGAGACTGTTGAGGGAGGGTGGGGAGTGTTTGGGGTGTGTTCTAGTTCTTTCTCAAGGCAACGTATTGATTTACTATTTGATCCAGGTGCTGTGCTGTGGATGGGGAGGGTTCTGCTACCGCTGGGGGGGGTAAGGGGTTGAGACTTCTATGCTGGAATGTTAACGGATTGGGGGATAGGATAAAACGGGGTGTGGTGTCGCAATACTTGAAACGCCTTTCCCCTGATGTAGTGTTATTGCAGCAAACACATCTGGTTGGGAATACTTGTCATGCTATGAATAGGCGGGGGTACCACCTAGCTGTCCACGCTGGTTTCACCTCCGGTTCCAGGGAGGGTGGGTATTCTTGTTCGTAACTCTCTCCCCCTTGAGGTTGACAATGTAATATGTGACGATAGAGGGCGCTACGTTGCTCTCACTGGTAGGTGGGAGGGGAAGACCATCACGTTGCTTTCTGTGTACGTCCCCCCTGGTTTGCAGTCCTCGACCTTCGCTGATTTGGGACTTCCTGACTGTATGTTGGTGGTGGGTGGAGATTTTAATTCTGTTGTTTCTGGGGTTGAGGATCGCCATCCCCCCCCCGGGATCTCGCGAGATCCCAGTCATGGTTGAGTGGCTTTCTGGAAACGTTGGGATTGATTGACTGTTGGAGGGTGATGCATCCGGGTCGGGCACAGTTTACCTTTCATTCGGGTGCCCACGGCAGCCTTTCTAGACTGGACTATGTCTTGATGCCGGCAGCACAGGCCTCATTGATTAAAGAGATCAGACACTTGGCCCGGGGTATTTCGGACCACTCTCCCATATGGCTTTGTATGGACGCTAATTCGGGCACTAGGGGTCGCGTGGCACGATTAACCCCTGGTATCTCTACAACCCTAAGACCCGTGCTGAACTTGTCAAATCTCTAGATCGCTACTTTCTTGAGAATGAGGGATCAGTGTCTTCTTCTGTTTCATTGTGGGAAGCGTTTAAGACGGTCCTTCGTGGGCATGCATTATCCTTGATTGCTGGGGCCAAGAGAAGCAGAAATGAGGCAGTGGTCCGACTTGAGGCTGATATTACTGAATTGGAGGGAGAGTTGGAGCTGGGGGTTACCCGTGATAGACTTCATGTCCTAGGTCTCAAACAATCTGAATACAGGGCCTTGGTGACCGATGCCGCTAAACTCATGAGTAGGGAGCGACAGGGGCGGCTGTATGATGTGGGAGACAAGGCTGGGAAATTGATTGCATGGTTGGATAGAAAGGAAAGAGCGAGTCGTGTGGTTCCGTTGATTGAGAGGCCTGATGGAATGCGTGTGTCCGACCCGGTTGAGATAGTTGAGTGTTTCGCTGATCATTTTCGGGAGGTTTATTCTCCAGTGTCTGATAGGCCCGAGGAAGACTCTCATCAGTTGTTAAAGGATATTTCGCTGCCGTGCCTATCGGACTCAGATAGGGAGCTGATGGATGCGCCACTTTCCGTAGATGAGATAGCTCTTGCCATACGCTCTCTTCGATCGGGGAAAGCTATGGGCCCCAATGGTCTTCCTATTGAGCTCTACAAGCTGCGTCCGGATAGAATTGCACCGTATCTTCGCGATATGTTCTTGGAATCGAGAGATCGTGGCTCCCTTCCTTGCGATCCATGTCTTGCATCGATAGTAGTGATTCATAAGGAGGGGAAGCCACGGACTCGTTGTGCGTCTTACAGACCCATATCGCTTCTCAATGCGGAGCCGAAAATCCTCGCCAAGGTATTAGCAAACCGTCTGATAAATGTGATTAGTGACTTGATTCATCCAGATCAGCCCGGGTTCATCCCACGCCGCAATACAGCACTGAATTTGAGACGCTTGCATGGCGCCCCGTATCTTCGGGAGTCGGCCATCTTGGTCTCCCTTGACGCCACAATGGCTTTTGACACTGTGGAATGGTCATATTTGTGGGCCTCTCTTGCGAAATTTGGCTTTGGTCCTGGCTTTATTGGCTGAAACTTCTATATGAAGAACCACTGGCGCAGGTGGTGGTCAATGGTCGGGTGTCCAGCCCCTTCGTTCTGGGAAGGGGTACTCGACAGGGATGTCCGTTATCTCCATTGCTTTTTGCTCTTGCCTTGGAGCCTTTGGCTGCATGGTTGCGCTGGGAACCATCGATGAGAGGTATACAATGGACCCCAGAATTTGAAGATCGCATATCGCTTTATGCGGATGATATTTTGTTGTACCTCACTTCGCCCCAAAAGTCACTAAACGTGCTGTTTGATGTGCTGACTTCCTTCGGACGCAATTCTGGCCTCGTGATCAACTGGTCTAAGTCCTGTATATACGTACTCACGGGCGGCGCCCCTGTATTGCCGCGTGGTTGTCCCATTCAGGTTACACAGGCTGGTTTCAAATACTTGGGAGTCTTTATCACTTTGGACCCCGTGGTCAGATATGACCGTAATTTACTCCCTCCGCTACAACGACTGCGATCTGACGTGGTGGGCTAGCGCGGGCTTCCTCTGTCCCCCCTCGGGCGAGCGGCGCTTTTCAAAATGATGTCTTTACCGCGGTTTTTATACGCGCTCCAGAATACGTTTGACGTAATTCCGGCAAAATACTTCCGGGAGGTGGAGAGTCTACAAAGACAGCTGATATGGGATGGGCGTTCCCGTATCGCCCTCCCTAAACTTACGCTTCCCTGGTATGACGGCGGTGTTGCTCTTCCAGATATCAGGCGCTACTACTGGGCCTCTCAACTGAGTGCGATCAATCACGCTATGTAGGGTCCTGGTTTAAATCCCACATTTGAGATGGATAGGTGGCTGTTACCGGGTGGGAACTATAGCCGGGCGCTCTATTCTAGATCAACGGTTCGAAAGCTCACTGGCCCTACCAAGATAGCTGTGCAGGTGTGGCATTGTGCAACGGCGGTAATGGGGTGGTGCGATAAACTAACCCGAGCGACCCCGTTGTATGATTCTTGCAGATTGGGAAGTTTGTGGAGGACGAAAGGATTTGAGAAATGGGATATGATTGGTATCAGTAAAGTAGGTGATCTTTGGGTTAAGGATAGGATCAAGACTTTCGAGGCCTTAAAGGCGGAATATGAGTTGAGCGACCGGGAGTTTTTTCGCTATTTACAGATTCGTCATGCGTTGAGTTTTGTCTTCCCTACCGGAGCTGATATTCCGGAATCCTCCCCGGTGGAGGATCGAATACTTGATGGATATGTGCCAGACAGCACGATCTCTTTGATCTATAAGAAATTAATTAATGATCGGTCGGACCTGTTAACGCCTCTAAGGGAGATCTGGACCAAAGACGGCTTACTATTGGATGACGAGGACTGGCAATACGCGATATCCTCACCCAAGGAGGTTGCGATACCAGCCCGTCTTCGGCTGGTCCAGCTCAAGATTTTGCACCGTGTTTATGTGACTGGCCCGCGGCTGATTCGAATGGGTTATTCTGTGGATGGGTTATGTAACCGTGGTTGTGGTCAACTCGCCACTTTCCTTCACATAATTTGGGAGTGTCCAGACGTTGCTGCGTTTTGGAAGAGAGTGCATGCGGTTATGAATGAGGTGACGGGAATCGCGCTGCAACCCGAAGCTAGGCGATGTCTGTTGAATGTATGGGAACCGAATGATTATGACGTGGCTCAGACGCGATGGGCGACCCTGGGCAACATGATTGCCAAAAGAGACATAGCACAGCTGTGGGGCGCTCATCGCCCGCCTAAGGTCTCGGTGTGGAAGGAGAACATAGATTGGTGTATGTTTAGAGAGAAGACGGTGTATGTGGCGCGAGGCAGGCCCAAACAATGGGGTAACATTTCGAGCCAATGGAACTCCTACAGAGGAGATATATGCACACCACCCCTTCTTGATGTTCCTGACGTTCCACACTCTCCCTGATCCGACATTCCATGCTTTGTTGTAATTTTCATGTTTTATACTCTTGAGTATTTTCCCCTGTCTCTGCCCCCCCCTCTGATTTCATTAATTGACTTGCATTATGATTTTATTGCTTTTACCCCCCTGCTCAGGAACGCACCTATACTGTATTGCTCTTTTTGCCTTGGTTGTTCGTTTTTTTTTATATATACAATAAAAAGAGTTTAAAAAAAAAAGGGGAAATTCCTGGGGAAGACACCCAGACTTTATACTTTACTCTTGATCATGGGTCCAGCCGATGTTAGAGAATTCATTGGAGAGCAAGGCTGGCCGTTGATGAAGCATGTCACCCAGGGCTGTGTGTGAGGACATGCCTTAATTTCTGTAATTCCTTGGTCTTTGTATCTAGACATATTTGGACATAAGGGTTCCCAATAAAAGGGTAATCCCCCAGGCATGGACCTGTTATAGTAATACTCAGCCATGTTTGCAACTGTGTGATATAGTTTGTGAGAGGAAGGATGCATATGCAGGCTGCCTATATTTTTTTATTTTGTTTCTCATTCCCCTTCTTACTCAGGGGATCATTGGTTGTGGTGTCAAAAAGGATGCCCACAACCCCAACCCTGCTTATTCAGTGGAGCTCAGAAGCATCATCTTGGCCCATTCAAGTCAGTTAATTGTTTGCTCCTGGGAGGCATTCAACACATATTTATGGCTAATTACTGGTTGGGACAGACTTGATAGTCAGTGTAAAATAACTTCCAAATACTTCAAGCAGGGATAAGGTAACTTCCTGGAAGTTACTTTTCCTCAATTTTTATTACAAATCCAGCTTCATTATTGGATTAGATTTTTGAAAACTATTAAAAATAGCTGTTTAATTATTTTTCTGAAGGGGCCCAATCCTGCGATACAGTATTAGTATTTTAGTCTGTACACTGGTTTTCTGCATCTGACAACCAGGCCTGCTACACTGAAATTAGCTTTTAGGTGCTCATCACTCTGAGGATAAGTTAATATTAAATCTGTACATGAACAACTTTTAAACACTATGCAAACTACCATGTGGACAACAAGGCCTACATTGCTATAACGTATTAATATTGAAAAGGGAGGCTTGTGCCTTTCAAAAAGAGTTTAATTTGACAGGTCAAATTGCAGTCTTTATACCAGTGGTCGAAGTGGATGGGATTGGAGGGGCACAAGGTGCCCATACTTTTTTGATTCAAGGAAAACAGTTCCTTACTTTCGGTGAAAAGATAACCGTCCTGGGATGGTTAATTCTGAGAGCTAAAATGCTTCAGCTGCAGTGTAAGGCAGTGAGCAGTGCTGTAAAACCAAAGGCGTGAGAAAACAACATTGGGTGTGGGCTTCCCACAGTAAGGCCAAGGCTGCGAAATCAGTGAGAAAACAACACTGGGTGTGGGCTTCCCACAGTAAGGCCAAGCGTCATTTGCAGACACCGATCAGACACCATACCGAGGCAAGACGCCAGCAGGCGAAAGGTCCTTGATCAATTCCTGGCTTCTCTTCAGCTTCGCCACCAATAAGGATTTCAACAAATTAACAATCAACACACTGAAAGAAATCATTGTGTCTTCGCCTGGTTCCTTTTTCAGTAGTGCACACTCATACCAAAGTTATCAGGTCCTGATGAGAACCCCCCCACTTGTTAAGGGTTCGAAACGCGTAGACCGCCTATCTACACCATAAGAATGCTATTCTTTAAATAGCTTATCTTGATTTGAAAAAAAATAATGTAATCTCACCAAATAAGTCTCTGGTGTTTTTGTCAAAAATTATTTTGTGACATTCAGAATTGTAAATATTGATTCGCGTATGCATGGTATGTGTGAGAGAGTGAGATTCGAATGTGAATGTTGACCAACCACGTATGAATGTTTTGTTTCCCCACTGATGTGCACTTTTTATGCAAATGTCATTTTTATGAAAATTGTATTTTGTATTGTTCGTTTTTGATAATTGTTGTGAACTTTCTGGTGAACTTTAACCAACGAATATTTTGAAAACTTTCATGAATAATAAAAGTGATTCATTCTGACAATTTGTCCAAACTCGCACTTAGTTTAATTCTTCGCGCGCAGAAATTCAAGTTGTTCTCTAAATAGAAGTTGCAGTACTGGCTTCGGTGTAGTTGTTTAGTAAAACCAAAGGCGGGCAGACAGATAAAAAAACTTTCTTGGCGGGGTGCCTGCAGCCTTATAGAAATGGACATTTTTCAAGGCGTCAATCTTCAAATGTAAAGGGAGCTTAAATGCTGGTCTTGGCTTTAATTAATGGAATCACTTTACACTTCCTGATAACGCAGATGTATTGTTTTCAAGTGGTTTTGGGAAGAAGTTACCAGCTGAGCTGTGAAGTGTGTACTTTTTTAAAGGGGCATAACTCAGGCGCCTGCGCCGCACCGGTTGCCGGGGCCTGTGTTACGCCCCTAACTATTCTCCACTGCTCCAACCAGGATTCAATTTTGTGAATCTCTGGTTACAGACACAGCCCATAATAGAGGTTTCATAAACTATGATAGTGCATTTCCCACTTATTAACCTAACTTGCATTTATTTTACATTTAAGCTGTGTGTTATTTTATGTGCACATACCTGAAGGTGAAAGACCGAAAAAAGTTACAGAATATGTTATTTTTTTGGCCACAACTTTGACCCCACCCCCATGCTTACTTGTCCCGCCCTCATTGTGCACAGCATCACAGTTCTCTTACTTTTTTAATGCACTTCGACCGCTGCTTTATACTGCTACAGTCAGGCTACAATGGTAGGCCTGAAGCCATGTTTGTACTACCACTATAGTAGATGGCACAATAGGTGCTGCAGTCAGTGGCATTTAACTCCCAGGCCCTGGTAAATTTTGTACCATTTATTAGCGACTTATAGGCAAGGTAAATATACCAATTAGGAGTATATCATTTCAACTGCATTTAAAAGGAGAACACATGCACCTTATTACTGGTTACGACGGGAAAGGTGCACAAAGTTCTAAAGCCAGGAAAAATCCAGGGTGGGGTGAAAGATGAAAAATCCAGGGTGACTGTGCACAAAAGATGGATTTACTACACCCATGTCCAAAGTCAACAGCTCTAATCATCAAGCTACTTCTTCTCCTGTGCAGCAGGGTAATCTGTATCTACTATTCCTTTGCCTCTGTGCTGCTCTGAGGAACCCCTCAGTTTCTCTCATTGGTCTGAGGTTATTGGGGAGGCAGGAAGAAGCAGGGCCATTGATTCAGGAACCATGGACAGCATCCAGATGTGTTGGGCAATTGCAGAGACAAAGATTGGAATCACCACTATACACCCCAAAGGCTGATCTGTCAAAGGCTTTTTGTAGCAAACTTCCTGTCCAGTAGGCACAAGGGTCCTGTACGTGTTCAATCATGACTGGCAGATCCTAAGAAATAACACAGTCAGGTATTTCATGTTCAGTGCAGAGATTCTAGTGTATTGGCTCTTGAGCTGTCATTCCCCACAGAAGTCTTTGGGCGTGTATTCTCCTGCGGATTGTGTCCAGGACACAGAGATTGCACAATGCCACCTCCATCCCCTTTTGTCACAGTATATCTTTCTAGACTTAGCTGGCTTCTTCAGTGAGTTTTCGGTTTTAGCGGTTATTTGGCATTTTAGGGCTTTCATAGCACGTGCATGAAAAACAATTAAAATAATACATTTGTGAACAATACCACACATCTCAGCTGATATAACAAAGAGATACATTCCTAATTGAAATGTATCAAACCAACTATTAGCTGATTGATTGCTTCATTGAATTGAATTTAGGATTGAGAGAGATCATGTACTGTGCTTTTGATTTTCAGGGACCATGCTAGTGAGCATGTCTGGGGAGGTGCCCTAAATGCAGCACAGGGTCAATGATCTGTTAGCCTCATTCCATGCTTGTAATATGAGGTTGATTCCAGCCTTTCACAGTTCACAACTGATAACCAGCAGTCTCTTTGGTTAACATTGTCTGTTGAAGCCAATGTTAAGTGAATTGTTTGTGTGTGTTTGTGCGATACTTGAGGGTCAGATCTCTGGTTTACAAGGAACTAACGAGTTCTGTTTTTTAATGTCTTTATTGTATGTATATTATGTTTTCCTATGTGTACTAAATGTAGTTTTCCTTTATTATCAAAGTAAAGCACTGACTGAATGAATATGGTTACTGAGTGATATTTCTGCCTTTTGCCTTGTTTGGAGTGTCTTCTCACCTCTCAGGACAGCCTAGAGGGGAGAACCTGTCAAGTTAGACTGGGGTCAAATAGTACCGTTATGGTGAGACACTGGTGATAAAATAGCTCACATTTGCACAACAGAATACCTTGTTATTGCCCTAGGACCATCTAAAAAATGCTTGCAGTGGTTTACCAGGACACTCCAAAAATGTTGGTGAAAGTCGAGCACCTTGATAAAAAGCATTTACGTATTTAGTAACCCCTGTAGATGCTTTGTGACTGACAGTTTTAGCAACGATGTTTGAAAATGGTTCTAAGATGGGTGACAATTTTATGCTCCGCCATGCTTGTTGTAAGAACTTTCAGTTTACCTGCAATCTCTACAAATGCAAATATGTACTCTCTGGTGCAGAAGAGGCCATTACGTTCCTTGGCTTAATCTCCCTGCATGCCCATAGGTGTAGTGCACCGTAAAAGCTGAAATAGTTCTAACAATAATTCTGGCACTGCATCTTGACAGTGGAATAATGTCACAGCTGCCAAACCACTTTGCAGCGTACCTCTTCGAAAACTATAGTAATTGTTGTAATCTAGGCAAATGGTATATTCCTCCTCCTCCCCTTCCCACCTGTTTACCCCTCCTTTCCTTCCTCTTATTGTTCTACCCATTCCATAGAACATTCAGGTGAAGCTTACATTAGAATGTTGGTGTGAGCCACCTGAACAGTCGAATATGTGAGTATCTCTTTACCAATAAACTTCTCAACTCAACTTACCATGGAGGAGTTATTTCAACAAATTTGTGACGAGGATGGGATTCAAGGAGAAGACATAGTCTTTCAGATTGCAGGTGACAGTGTGAATTCAGGATATTGTTACCCCATGTGTAACATTGTTTTATATGGAGATTCTTACACTGTGTATGCTGACTCTTGTTGCCCATATATCTTGTTAAATCCAAACACACTGATGGAGAACTCTCGAGGTAAAGTTTCCTCATTGTTACCACCTGTTTTTAACCGTAGGAGCTATAATAGAGATCCTATACCCCTAGCAGGGATGCTACTAATGCAGATTGATTTCAAGGGAAGATCCACTATGTGCAAGGTCTATTAAACCAAAAATGGCTCAAACTTATTAGGTTGGAAACACCAAAGGGATCTGGGGATTAAAGTGGATCCGAATGCATCATAACAGGTATATTTGATTGACAGATCTATTGTTGGTAAGGATGTATGTTATAAAAAGAAATCCAGAGAAACTAGGCTTACTTGAAGGATTCCTTCATAAAAAAACTATAGTCAGGCTAAACCAGTAATTCACAAAGCAAGATCTATTCCACTGCTTATGAGAGATCCTTTAAGGAAAGAATTGGACAAGTTGGAGGCCAATGGGGTCATAGAGAAGATAGAAAGTTCTGAATGACTGGCCTTAGAGACGTCAATGCCAACATGTGCGTGGATAGGCATCCACTTCTTAACATTAACGAAATTCTAAGTGTCATTCAGGGAGCCAAATATTTTAGTGTCCTAGATCTCTCATTAGCCTACCATCAAGTAGCCCTTCATCCTGACTCTAAGTGCCTAACCTCTTTCATAAGGCCATTTGGAGTATACCAGTTCATTAGGATGCCATTCAGTCTAGCATCTGCCACAGCAGTTTTCTAAAGAGTGATGCAGCGTATCTTGCAAGGAACCAACAAGGTCCTCCTTTCAGAATGATATCCTTATGTATGGTTGCTCAGAAGAAGAACACAGTGTTGGAGGATGTTCGGGGGAAGTTAAGCCAGGCTGGATTCACGACACAAAAAGATAAATGCAAAATTGAAGTTAAATCAGTTACATATTTGGGGCACACCATTTTTGAAGAAGGCATAAGTTCCAAGATTAGCTTAGTAGATTCAGCCAGAATGACAATGCACGCGCGGACAAGGAAGAATTGAAGTCGTTTCTTGGCCTTGTGAAGTATATGTCTAAATTAATCAAAAACTTTGTAGATCAACTACAATTACTCAGTGTTTTAATCGAGAAAGATTGCCCTTTTGTAAGGAATAGTCAATGTCAGGATAAATTTACTCAGATAAGCAAGCTAATTCTGATGCACATGTATTGGGAATATTTGACTCTAGTACTAAAACTACTCTTCCCACAGATGCCAGTGTAAAGGGGTTAGGTGCATCCCTTACACAGGTGGTCGATGGTAAAGAGAGAGTAATTGCTTTCGCATCTAGATCATTAAAAGAGGCTGAATGTAAATATTCTACCATAGAAAAAGAGACTCTTGCCTGTTGTTGGGCAATAAATCACTTCAAATTCTACCTGTGGGGCATATATTGTTTTGAGAACTGACCATAAACCCCTCCTTCCTACGTTCTCTACCAAATGTATTGAGAAGGTAACTGCTCGTATCTTCAAATGGGTACTAGGGTTGCAAGGGTTTAACTTTAACATTGTGTTTGTACCCGGTAGCAAGAATCAAATTGCTGATTATCTCTCCAGGCTTCCCATCACAAGTGAAGATCCCAGGTCAACCCACCTGAGGAAGCTATCCTATTTATTGACATTCCATCAATAAAAAAGAATAATGGGAGAAGTATGAAGAAGATTATGATATCCTCAGGTCTCTTAAAGATAGTATTATCATAGATTGGCCCAAGAAATTTAACAAATTACCGGAAATGCTTTGGCCTTACTGGAGAGTGAATGATGAACGATCTATCATAAATGACAAAATCTATAGCTGTAACAAGATTGTTCCTCTCAAGGGCATGCAAGAACATATTATAGAGATTACGCATGAAAGCCATCCAGGTAGGAGTATGACTGAAGGGAAAACCTGTAAGGATAATTGGTTTCCCCGCATGGACTCTATGGTGTAGAAGACAGTTGAATGTTTCTCTTGCAGCTCCTTCATAAAAACTAGAGTCACAGTAGGCGTTCTCTCCTTCCTGTGAAAGTACCTTCAAGACCCTGGTACAAATTGAGCTTGGACTTCATAGGACCATTAAATATTCTTAACAATTCCCAGAGATTCATGTTTGTACTAAGAGACAATCCTTCCCATTGGATATCTACCAAGTCAGTCACTACCATTCAGACTTCATCTCTTATTGAATTCTTAAAAGAGAAATTTTCGAAAGAAGGTATACCCAGCATAGGGGCCACTGATGATGGGGTACAGTTTACTTCCGATGAGATGATACAGTTTATGCAGAATTTGTCCATTACGCATGTTAAATTTCCCCTTTATTGCCCAAAGGCCAATGGGTTACTAGAAATAGCAAACAGAATGATTAAAGACACCATTCAGTTGGCCCTCACCTCACGTGAACCCATTGACGAAGCTATGAGGAAAATGTTTTGGTCATATCATATCACTCCCATTGCAATCTCAGAAGTAACTCCATTCGTTTCTCTTAAAGGGAGAAATCCAGGCTCCAAGTTGACTCCCAGTGGCTTTATGGAGGTTGTCTGGTTGGGATGGACAGAAGCTCTGTTATGGACAAGATTGGTCGTCACTAAGATGATTATAAAACTAGATGTGACCGGAAATGCGGTACTGTCAGTAGAGATTGGAAAAAAAGGTCAATGGGTCACAATCAAGTGACCTAACCCTAATCGCTCAAAAATATCTTCCTTCTCCAAACCTGTGAGAATCAAGTGTGTACTCTGTGGTTTTAGAGGACAGACATACATGGAGTATGGACAATGTGGCTCGTTGTCAGGATGTGTTAATTCCTTCCTCAGATGAGGATGGGGTGGAGGATGGAGGTGGAGGATGGAACAGTGTTGGGCTCACATGGTTCTAAGGATGTCAGAGTTCGTCGTCCTCCTCTTTGGCAAGTAAATTATGAAATGTAATGCCTTCTTCAATGTTGATATTTGTATTCCTGTGCTCCCCTTCTTGGTGTTTCCTCCCCTATATCCCTTGGGGTTTTGTTAAAGAGAATTGTTTCTATTGATAAAGGGAGATGTATTGTAAACTAGGCAAATGTTATATTCCTCGTCCTCCCCTCTCCACCAATCCCCCCCCACCAACCCCCCCCCCCTTATCTTCCTCTTATTATTCTACCCATTCCATAGAACGTTCAGGTGAAGCTCAAGTTAGAATGTTCGTGTAAGCCACCTGAACATTCGGATGCGTGAGGATCTCTCTACCAATAAACTTCTCACCTCAACTGGCCTTGGAGGAGTTATTTCAGCAAATATACTCAGCAACACTCTGAAATGTTTTGTGCATGACACCATTGTGCACAAGTTCAAAGCACTATTTATTCTTGGCTACTCCATTGTGGTTTCCCAGTTTGCCTTGGATCTGTGCTTAATTCAAAATTTCTGCACTTCCAGCAAACTACGTGTCCTTCAGTTATCCAATAAAGCACCATGATAACAGTGTTTTGTGTTAGGAGTGACATGTTCATAAATGGCCATGTATGAAAGGTATGAAAGTGGCAGTGGTGGATGAGACCCAAAAGCAGCACTTGAAAACGTGTTCATTCCAGACCCATATTTTACTAAGGGAGTGTAGAGAATGATTCCAACCGTCTCCCGTCTGGAAGATCTGGAAGATTTGGTAGAGAAGAGATAAACCTGTATATACGAACATTGATTATTTATCCGTATGGCTATCTGCTAGGCTTTTTAGCTTCTGATCCATTTGTTCATTCACCCATTAAAGCAGCCCACCATGGATTTTCTTTGGGACCTACGCAGTCTTCCTAGCCATGAGAGCTAGGCAGGTGTACAATGTGACAGGTCTGGACGGTGCAGCAGAGAGGCAAACCCATGTGCGCGCAGCCGCCTCCTACATGCATTAATAGAATTTGTTGTGTGTCAAAACTGCAGGTTGTTTAATCCTTTGTTTTTGGACCTTGGTGCTACTTTTGTACACATAAAATTAAACTATGCATCTCAAACTTCCAAGCAATGGCAACTGCTTATCAACCCCAGATGAACAGCATCTGCAGTGCTTGCCAAGGACACAGCAATGTCTGCAGTAGTTCCACCATTTACACGAATCACAGGCCTTCACTGTGAGGCACCTGAAATATGTCTTGTGGCTGTTATATGCAAGATGATTCATACATGTTTTGAAGCTATGAAATGCTAAACCTGCGCTCAGAAAAAGGCTTGTCTGCACATTGATTTTATATTCTCATGGCTCTTCAGACAGTTCAGCTTACTACTAAATACCATATGAGGTGAGGGTTGTTGAAGTTTATTAAATTATGCATGATTAAGTAAAATCTTTGCATTAAAGAAACCTTATTCCTGTGATGTTGGACATTTGTTTCCGAGAGGACCTGGCATGGCAGTTCGATCTGGACTGTTTCCATGGGGCACAGGGTCAAGACTGATTTGCATATCGCTGGGTCCAAACTGGGGTGGCTTAGTGGGCAAAAGAACGATGGATTTAACCCAGATATTTTGACTGCAGGAGAATGTTTGCATTATCAGCATTCCGTCCATCATTTGTTTGCTGTAACACTTTTCGCCCTAAGTGGGATGGGTATGCCCAGACGTGGTCCCTTGCTCACTGTGCCACTGGATTCAAGCTAGCCTGGCTGAAGAAGGGTGACATACCCTGAAACCAGTCCCAGGATGCTTGTTTCCGGTCCAGGAGGACCTGGCCTGGCAGTTCGGTCTGCACTGTTCCCAGAGGGCACAAGGTCAAGACTGATTTGCATATCGCTGTGTCCAAGCTGGGGTGGCGTAGTGGGCAAAAGAACAATGGATTCAACCCCTCGTCCATCATTCTTCATACCCCATCCATCATTCCTCATCCTTCATCCATTGTCACTCATCCACCATCCCTCATCCCTTTAATCCCCATCCATCATCTGTGACCCAGGCCACCTCATTCATCACCTATCATCCATCAAATCTCATCTATCATCCCTCAATTATCATTCATCATTCTTCATCCATCAGCACTTAGCCTTCCTTACTCATTCATCCTCCCTAGGTCCACAAGCCTCAGCTCTTGACTTTTGACTGGGGGATAATGTTTGCATTGTCAGCATTCCGTCCATCATTTGTTTGCTGGGACATTTGTACATAAACATAAAATATGATATAAAATGATTGAGTCTTTTCATTAAACAATTGATTGCCTTTTCAAATTCTATAGGTTACTTAGATCCTATAGTGACTGTGCAGGTGAGATATTTGGATCCCATAGTGACTGTGCACCCATTGGCATGATGGCAGACTCGAAGGGCCTGTTTACGAGTATGGTGGTCCACAGGACCACAGTACTTGCAGTGGCAGTCCAACCACCCCCACCACTGCGGGATCACCTGCAGTAATCTGAGAGTGGGGGTCGAACCTCCACTTCCGCCAGGATCACGCTGTGGTCAGGAGCGGTAAAATGCTGCCAGTGCAGCTGTGGCACTGCCGAGCATTTTATGAGTTGCCTGTCCACCGCCCATTTCATGGCATTGTGCCTGCCATGAAAAGAGTGGCAGAGAGACAACTAAGGTGGCATTAATGCCCCCCTGCTGCTCCTGAGCCTGGGGGTGCATGCAACAAGACACATGTTGAACCCCCTTGGAATTGCACCCCTGTTCTTGCACGGTGTGGCATGCATGACATGGTGCATGCCACACCATTCAATAACATGCAGTCAGCACTCTCACGGCGGTGGTCTGCATGTTAGGTTCGCCTATGAGCCTAACATACCAACACCGTGAGACCCCCGCTGTTCTGCTCACACACCCTGGATTCAACTCTGAATCTGGGGGGTGGGTGCGCTACGGCGTTGGCGTTCCTCCTGGGGGTGCAGTGGTGGCTATCCTACAGGAGGATCACCAAAGTTGTTGTAGGGACCGAAATATGTCCAGGCAGGGGCTTTTGGGTTTCTTGAAAGTTCTGGCTAAAAAACGTATCCAATGTGCTGTCCCCTGACATTTTCAGTTCCTGCCATGTTTTCAAATATGCGCCCTACCTTGCTAGTTCCTGTTTAAACAGTCCAAACTGCAGTCACATTTAAGCAGGGGAGGCACTGGATGGCATGTTAAAAAGGTGTCTATGCATCCTTGAGATAACAGCATTGAGAACTGTTGCGTCCTGCCCACAAAGAGCTTCACTGCGGTATGTTACAGCTGGAGATAGTTTTGTGGTGACAACCTTTAGCAATGGTTCAAAGTTTGAGCCACCCAAATAACCTTTTATAGTTTGGAAAGCAATAGTTAGGGCCTTACCCTTTCATTGTAAGTCCTGCCTGTTCAGTAAGAAGGAGCCCTTATCATTGAAATGAACACCAAGATATTTGTATTCACTTTTGGTGTTCTAGCTGTTGGCCATTGATATATCCAGGAAGGGTATTCCTTTTTCTATATTTAACAACCATGATGTGTATTTTTTAAAATGATTTACAGTCAAACAATTCTCTTTTGCGTATCTTGAAAGTTCATCAATAAAATGCTGCCGTCCTCCTTGAGTTCGATTTATCAATATAACATCATCTGCATAGAACAGGTTTGAGAGTTGTTTACCTCCTAATATGGGTGTATGGGTGTATGAAGCGCTAGTGATAATTCAGCCAAGAACAGGTTAAATAGATACTGAGCCAAAACACACCCTTGCTTTAATCCCTGTTGAGTGTAAATCTTTCATGAAAGGGTGGAACCATCACCTATTTTTACTTTCCCCCATGTATCCCAATGTAAAAGTTATATTGCAATTAACAACAAGGGCGGAATACCCCACTGTGTTAATTTCCCCCCGAAAATAGGTTGCGGTGGACACTTTTAAATGCAGATTTAAAGTTGACGTAACATAAATCGAGGGACTTATAATTTGATTTTGTTTTAGCTATTAAAAGATAAAGCGGCAAATTGTTGTTGTCCCTGCTCCACATGTAAAACCAGTTTGATTTCGTGGACTTATGGTTTTTGTCCAGTGCCCATATTATTAGCTCCTTCAACAGAGTTCCTAAAAATACTTGGCCTCATTATCGAGGAGGGCAGCCAATAAGTATGTAATTTTCCAGACGCTGCCGGTCTCCTCCTTTAAAAATTGGGGCAAACACACACCCCCTCCAAGACTCTGGAATTATCTGTTGCAGGATCGCACAATTAAAAACAGGGGTTCTTACATCTGCCCAAAAGCTGGGATTGACATTGAAAAATGCCTGGCGGTCCGATGCTGCTGGTGCCCGGAGCTCTGTCCCACTGGCGTGCGTGTATCTCTCTTATTATTTCTTCGTGCATGAAGAATGGTATAACGCCTGCTGTAAGCAAATGTGGGTCTTTCGAGTTTAGGTTCCAAACACTGTTTCCCTGGCAGCAACACTTTTTCTCTACCTTAAGAGTAACTATTACCTGCAGCAGTTGGATTTCATGCATTAGGACAGAAGGCAGCGGTTAGATATTACGAGCAGCCTGTTTCCAATACATTTGAGCTGCTCGTAATTTTCGAAGTGTTCCTTAAATCATTTACATATTTAAAATAGTCTCTTGAATTGGAATTCTTACTGAGCAAAGGGATTGTGTATCAAAGAGCCTAATTTAAGGAATGTCTATCCTCCCACAAAAGTTTCCATATGACTTTTTCAGGCAACATGAGTTATCCAACTTTGTTATATCATTAGGGGAGTGTCCCAGTAAATATAGGGCCCTATTGAGTTTCCTTTAAGCTGCTTTTTTTTAAAGTTTGAAAACTTTATTAAGGAAAAAGGTACACGCTATAATATGACATCAGCAGATATAATGCAAGAACTAGAGCATAAATAAGACGGAAAGTCAAAGCACTACTGAAGAAAACAGTAAGCAACCGAGCATTTTCTAATTTTAGAGGGGAGGGTAGTGGGAAGGGAAGAGAGGGAACAGGAATCTTGGTTTGACAACAATTACGCTATAAAAGTCTAACAGCAAGTAAAGATTGCACAATACTTAGGAATTAAAACTATACATTATCTAAGGAAGTGAATATTAGAAGTAAATTGTGAACTACGATAAAATAAAAAAACAAGTAGGAAAGAGTACAGACACTTCAGGGAGGCTTAACATTTTCTGAGGAGAGAGGGGCATACCTCCGGCGCACGGAGTGATCTAAATATGAGGTAAGGGGCAACCAATAAAGTTCAACATTACGAGAAGGTTTACAAGAGGAGGCAAAAGCCACATTGAGTCTGTGAAAATGACAAAGTGAATTCCACCAGCAGCGTGCGGAAACCTTGGTGAGGGATTTCCAGTTAGATGTAATGTGCTGAAATGTCAGGGCAATCATTAGGTCAAAAAGGCCAATAGAGTGTGGGGGGAGATCTAAAGAGTCTGAGAGACTCCCTAAGACCACAAGAGTAACGGAATAAGGAATAGAGAATTGAAAAAATACGGGAAATGTGAGTCCAGACTTGCTTCCAGAATATAGCAACAGAGGGACAGAAAAAGAGAAGGTGAAGAAGGTCATCATCAGGTGCAGCACATGTCAAGCATTTTGAGTCAGAGGAAGAGGTAAAGCGAGAGCGAGAGATGGGAGTAAAGTAAAGTCTATGATACAGGAAAAATAACGATTGGGTGAGGGAGGCAGAACGAGAGATTTTTAGGGCTTTGGCCCAGACTTTGTCCCAAAGAGGAACAGGCCAAGAACAACCGAAGTCTGCTTCCCACGAAGACTCTAGCTTAGTCTTGGTACGATCAGGATTAGGAGCAGAAAAGAAGCGATAATTAAGAGAGGCCTTAGGAAGAGTAGCAAGAATTACACGAAGAGGGGAAGAAGAAGGGAGCGGAGTTGAGGAAGGAAGAGAATAATAACGGTCAAGAATAATTTCCATAAGCATATGATATTTATTAGAAAAAGATTGAGGACAGCAGAAATGAGCACGAAACTGGGGAAAGGAGCAAGGCGAGGAACCATCAAAAAGCTGATTAACCGAAGTAATTCCCTTTGTCCTCCAAGAAGTCCAAGCAATAGGTCTGTTGTTTAACAGAATGAGCGAGTTATACCAGATAGAGGAGAGCAAGAACGATTCACGAGAAACAGACAGAGGGGATAATAAAGGTCTTAGGAGAGAAGAAGTATATTTAAACAAGGGGGGGGGGGCAGTGTAAGGGGACTTAGTAGTAAAGCAAGACACGTCCTGAAATGAAAAGGGAAGGAGCAGAGATTGCTCAATGCGGAGCCAAAGAGGCGAAAAGGGAGAGTCTACTGATGAAAGCCAACGAGAAGCTTGACGTAAAGCAAAGGATTTGTGGTAGAGGCGAAAATCAGGAAAATTTACACCCCCATTCGATTTGAGCTTATGGAAGCCAACAAAGAAATCCTAGCCCGTTTGTGTCTCCAGAGAAATTTGTATAAAGCCTAGTCAATACGCTTAAAATAGAGGGAAGGAATATGCACAGGAAGCATGAGAGTAAATAAATAAGGATAGGAGCAATCATCATTTTAATACAATCAAGACGACCCCACCAGGAAAGGAAAAGAGGATTCCAAGAGGAAAACAATTGCTCAATCTGGGAAAGAACTGAAGGCATGTTTAACTTAATAGATGCTGAGATAGAGTTAGAGAATAAAACACCAAGATATTTTATTTTAGTTGTGTTCCAAGCAAAACCAGTAGGAGAGAAATAATGAGGGAGACAAAATTTGGTTAAAGGGAGAATCTCCGTTTTATCAGAATTTATTTTATATCCTGAGACTAGAGAGAATGCTTCGAACTCAGCCAATAAAGCAGGGATAGATACGTCAGGGTCTGAGATAAATGAAAGAATGTCATCTGCATAAGCATAAAGTTTTAGTTGATTATCTCCATAAGGAAAGCCAGAGATAGAAGAATTTTTACGGATAGAAGAGAGAAAGGGTTCAAGGGCTAAAACAAAAAGAAGAGGGGAGAGAGGAGAACCCTGATGAACCCCACGTTGAAGGGTAAAAGAAGAGGAAAGTTGACCATTAACAAGAACTGAGGCCTTGGGCATGGAGTACAATAAAGATATAAGGGAAATAAATTTATTACCAAAACCGTGCCACTTTAGGGAAGCAAATAAAAAAGACCAATCAACTCTAGCAAAAGCCTTTTCGGCATCCACGGAAATCCCGGCTAAAAGAATAGAAAGAGAAGAGGCTTTATTCAGGACATTTCGAAAAAGTCTAGAGTTGTCAGAAGTAAGACAACCCTTTACAAAACCACATTGTTCTTTACCAATAAGATGGGGCATGAAAAGATCCAAACGCAACGCAAGAAGCTTAGCAAAAAGTTTGTAATCTACATTAACTAGCGAAATCGGTCGATAATTTTTACAAAATTTCGGATCACGACCCTCCTTGGGAATAAGACAGATAGTAGCGTCCTGAAAGGTACCCTCGGCCACACCCGAGGAGCAAAAGGAACGAAAAAGAGAGAGAAGTTTAGGTAACAAAAGGTCAGAGAAATGAAGTTAAAACTCCACCGGAAAACCATCAGGACCTGGGGTTTTGCCTTTGGTAAGAGAGGATAGAGCCGTGGAAAGTTTGCGTAAGGAAATATCTACTTCGATATCTGAAAAGTTAAGTGGAGGGGCAGAAGGTTTAGGCAAGGTGTCAAAATAAGACTGAAGAAGAGAGGGAGTAGGAGGGGATTCTGGAGTATACAAAGTAGTATAAAACGATTGGAATTGATTTAGAATGTCTTTATCAGTATGAAGGAGAACATTATCAGGTGAGTAAATGGATTCAATAAAAGTACGCTCTTTACGGGACTTAAGATAGTTAGCAAGGAGCTTGCCAGATTTGTTACGCCCACCATAATAACGCGCACTACTACGAAGAAGAAAAGAGGATGCCGAGTCAGTAGTTAGTTTGTTAAAGGCAATCTTCGCTTGGAGCAATTCAGATGACATATGATTAGTAGAGGAGGTATAGAACTGGTGTTCCAGACTTTATATGAGCTAAGGCAACTTTACGCTTCTGAGCAAATTGTTTCTTTTTCTTAGAGACAAAATCAATGATGAATCCACATGCTGCAGCTTTAAAAGAGTCCCAAAGGACATGAGAAGAAATCTGGGGGTCAGATTTGAAGTGGAAGAATTCAGTAATGAAAGAACGGAGAGAGGAGGAAAAATTAGGGTCAGTGAGGAGAGAGCAATTAAAACGCTAACGGGAAGGTTTCGGAGGAGGAGGAAGCAAGTCAAAGTCTGTAATAATGGGAGCATGATCGGAAATTACAATAGGTTCAATAGAGGAGGATATTAGGTTCTGAGAAAGGGATGAGGAGAGGAAGATATAATCTAAGCGAGAGAAAGAGGCATGTGGGGGAGAGAAAAAGGAAAAGTCTAAAGTGTCAGGGTGAGTAAGTCTCCAAGAATCGGAAAGATGTGTTTGTGAGATAGTGTCCAAAAATTGCTCGTGGGGTTTCTGATGAATAAAACGAACAGAAGATTTACGGTCCAAGAAAGGGTCAACTATCTGATTACAATCGCCTCCTAAAAGAAAAAAATCATCATTATATTGGATACATTTACTGGTGATTGTCGGCCAAAAGGAAGAGTCAAATTGAGTAGGGCCATAAACATTAAACACAGTAATGGGGATTGCATTAATAAGTAATTTAGCCAGAATCCATCGGCCATCAACATCTTTTTCTTCCAATAGAACCTTACATTTTAGTTTATTATGAATTAGAACAGCAACACCATTTTTCTTGCTAATTGAATGGCATAATAAAACAGTACCAACCCAATTCCTTTTCAATTTTAAAGATTCAAGGTCAGAATGATGGGTTTCTTGTAGAAGGACAATATCAGGATTATAGGAGGATAAGTGAGAAAGTACTCTCTGACGTTTGATTGGACTATTAAAACCTTTCACATTCCAGGAAACAACTCTGAATGCATAAACAATGGAAACATATTAGTTATAAACAGTGCAAAAAACAATACAAGGGGAAGGCGGGGAAGCGGTGATGCTTAACAAGACAAGCCAACCGAGGAGCCTGGACACAAACCTCACTGGGACATCATAGAACCACAAAAGGAATGTCACAAGATGAAGGGAACAAAAGAACACAAAAACAAATCTGCGGGAGGGAAGAAAGGTAAGAATTAGTTAGAGCTAAGGACAAAAACGAAACAATACAATATATAATGAGTACAAAATTAGAACTGCAAGACGATAAAACACTAAAGAAAAAAAAAGAGCAGAACAAAAAGAAGCCAATTAGAACAATAGGAGGTGGGACAAATTAAGAAGAGCAATAAACCAACGGAAAAGATATCCACAGATTAGGAACAAAAAGAATCAAAGAACAGCCAATAATTGAATCAAAGAGCTCCAAAAGACTTGTTCAGCCACTAGAAGAAGAAGAGGTCTCCATTCCACCGTTGTTCTGCAGAATGATGAAGTTCCGGAGTTCACCAGGGTCTTGAAATGTCCAAGTCTTGTTTTGGTGCGTAACTCTAAAAATGCAGGGGTGGAACAAGCCATAGCGTGCCCCAAGGGAGCGCAAAGAGGGTCGCAGAGAAAGGAACTCTTTCCGTCTGGAGGCCGTGGCATTAGAAACATCTTGGGTCAGAAACACACGTTGACCTAGCCAGGACACATGACGTTTGGCCCTAGCTGCGGCAAGGACCGAAAGAAGATCAGTAAATTTCAGGAAAAGGAGGATATCACCACAAGGATTTGTAGAAGAAGTTGTACATGGGCCAAGTCTGTGAGCTCTCTGAATACTGATGGATGAAGATGGCGGCATGTCCAGAAGCTTTGGAAGAAAGGAGGTGAAGAAGGTGACTGGGTCATCACCTTCAAGAGACTCAGGTAGGCCATAAATACGTAGGTTGTTCCTTCTATTACGATTTTCCAAATCCTCCGTATGCTGTTGAAGAGAGATAACAGTCTTTTCCAAGGAGGCAATACGTTGGGAATTGGATTGTATGTCAGGAACTTGCTGTTCAATTGAGGAGATCCGGACGTCCATGACCGACCATTTGTCTTTTAAGAGTTGCATGTCTGTACTTGTTTCCTCAATGAAAGGGCGCAATGCACACATTTCTTCTAAAATCAAATCTATGGAGGAAGAAGAGGAAGACTTATCTGGCGAGGGAGGATCCTGCTTTAATCGTTTAGAAGAGTACGCAGGAGGTGAAGATTTATTTGAAGATGCCTGCACAGCAGAGGAACGATGAGGAGCAGAGGCAGCCATTGTTATAGTTGACGTGGACGTACCCAAATCCGTAGAGGGACAGGCTGAGGTACCCGTAGAGGGAGCAAAAATTAATTTTGGCTTGCGCAGATTGACCATGAGAGAGAATATAATCCAAATGTATAGTCATGAGATAATAAAGTCAACTCTGCTGAAGTAATGATGAGATTTGTGGGTAGGAGGAACAGGCGACTCCAGGGAAATACACTAAAAAAGAAAACAAGTGAAGTGGGGCCAGCGTAGCATACAACATTCAGGCGTAATGTAAGGCGGCAATGTCAGGTAGCAGGTGAAGCGTGAAACGGCGGTGGTGCGCTTCGTTGTGAGGGAAACAGGTCGCAGTCCGAACAGAGCGCTGCCACACAGGAATGACCTGAAGAGGTCCTTGCAAATGTCGCTAATCATCGGGGGGGATGCCACAAGGAGGAATTGGCAGAAGCAGAGTTAAGAAATTGCAGCCATAACAAAGTATTACAATAGTGTCTAAGGTAGATCCTTTAGTCAGGGAAACGTATAAAGTGAAGATGAAGTGAGGTCCACGCATGCAGGCTCAAAGGTATTAAAGAAATGCTCCCATAAATGCTGAAGGTAAATTGTGCAAGCTGGCAGGAGAAAGCAGCTGAGGAAAGGATGCCATTATGAAAGTAAAATGAAAGCTCACCACAGTAGGGCTGAAACGATAAAAGACCATGAAGCAGGCTCCATCAGTGGCAGGAAGCAGAGAACGGCATCATGGGCAGACTGGGAATCTAAGTTTAGCGGCAAACTAGTTAACAAAATAACGCCGGCATAGTTATGTGGAAGCCGCGGCTCTCAAATCAGCCGCGGCGCGTCACAAAATGGCGGCTCCGTGAGGCTCTGTGAGGTGCAGCACTCGCGCCGCTGGAAATCAGGAAATGAGCAGCAGGAGGCGTCTAGGAACCACCATCAGAATCCCGGTTAGTTCCGACGCTCAGAAAAGTAAGCCGCACGAAAAACGGCTCCCGCAACATATAGTTACCGGCAGTGAGATGTCCCGGTTCGGCGGAGCTCCGCAATCAGCCAGCCATCTTGCGCGGCATCCAAACCACGCACCCTTTAAGCTGCTTTTGGCGGAGAACTTGACTTTTCCCAGCCGAACTGAGGCAGTTGCAGTCTTGTTTTGACTGGGACGAGTTGTTGATGGTAAAGTGTCCAACAGGTGTCGTTTAGTTCCTGAAAATACATAGGATATGTGCATTTAATGAACATAAACTAAGTGATTGGCGTCTAGACTGATTCCAGACACCCCCAAAGGATATGTTAACCTTTAGACCAGCTAGCATAAAGTGCCACAATAAGAACCCTAACCTTACCAAGGAGCGAATAGTTTATGGCAACTATCGAATGACAACCCTTGGTCCTTCAGGGATCGAGGAAACAGTACAATACTTTTCCCTCAGTCAATCATGGTCACTCAGTCTCGGAGAGATACACAGAATGAAAAATGGGGAAGTTTTCCGTGAGTATTCATTGAACCAGCGTCATTCTGGTAGAACACATGTTTCCTGCGATAATCATTAGACAGAAGCAAATGTATAAAATTACAAACACCAACAGAGTAAATAGGAGGTAAAATTCTACCCTGGTGCTAAACTAGTGAATATATGCAGAGATATAAACATAACAGAAATTAAGCGTACTCCTACAATGCAAACCCTACCTAAGTGCATCTAGGTGTACCTCACATGTATGTGGGTGTAAAGCCAAAAATCCCCTATTAAAGAGCCAACCCCATTTCCTGATGGGAGAGAACGAAGGACCCCCGTCTTCGTCTTAAGTTGGACACTCCGCAAGGAATGTCAGACCACTATGTGTTGTAGCTTCTGTAGGCCACAACCTCAGTGTCTAGTGTCAGTGTGGAAGCGTCTCCTATATCTGTCTAGTGAAGGTATTGTTCTTTTATACCATAAAGACAGCCTCTAGGTTCCTAACACAATCCATATGTTGTAAGTATGATTATGTAAATGATCCTTGATCAATACCTGCAATTATGCAAAGCAGCTCTTTTGCCCTCGGATGAAGATGACCATTACATTTATATGTTAATCCTGTTATGTACGTCATGTGCAGGGTACTTTTCTAAGAATCCTCAGGCTTATTAAATTAGGCTAATTTCAAGGAAATCGATTGACATTTATTCAGGACATAACTGGGTAAAAGGTCAGTGCTAGAACCGTTATGCAGAGCAAGGTAGGACAAATGTAGGTAAAAGTTTGTGTCGTGTCTTAGGCCTAGATTGGGGTACATAACACAATGCAGTCAAAAACAACTCTCAGATATTTATCAGTAATAGCTCATGCTTGTAAACATATTTTATGATCCGTGCTGCTTTACTTTCTAGTGATACAATTGTGCTTTCGAAACATCTTAACTCCTTGAGATTGAGCTCTAAGTTGCCTGGTAAGTTCGCTGTAGGTTTGTGAGTGGCACAGTTGACAGCACACTCAATGATTTGTTGGCAATGATCGCTTTCATGTTTATCTTTGAACTGAAATATGTTTATCAAGGGAAATGAGGTCAAAGATATAATTGTGAAGACTATTGTGGAGTTTGATTTTGTTGAATGATGCAGCCTTGCCGGGGGTGCAATCAGACAGGTCTTTCTCATTTAAAGGTGGAATCTGGGTCACAGAGGGAGGGATATGACACAGTGCTTGGAAGCTTTTGCAGTGGGCAAATTGGGTGAGACAGTAATGGGGCTTCTGTGGATTAGAGGGGTTGGGATGACTAGGTCAAAGTGTAGCCAACACAAGTGAACAGACTAAAGAGGACCAGCAGGTGGAGACCAATGGAAAGGAGGACTGAAGATAGGAGGACCTGCACACCACAGAGATTAGGGTGTTTGGACAAAATAAAAATATTGTAATACAAAATTATTGTGTCAATATTATTAGCATGTCAAAAATATCATAGACAGGAATATTGAAGTGGAAACTATAGTTTGAAGTGTTGTTTTTAATATTGTTGTAGACAAAAACTATTTAGAAAATAATGTATGTAATATCATTTGTAAGTGTTATATTGTATGTAATTTATTATACTGTGTTTTATTCTATATGTTTGTGATTTTTTAAATTCATTTCTGTTTATGGTAAAATAATTTATTAATCATGAAATTGATGAAATTTGTGTTCTAGTATTGTAATATATCAAAATAATTGATTTTTTATTTTTTTAGCAGCGGTATATTAACTTTTTACGGGATAACAGTGGGGGGATTATTAAAAAGGTGGATATTATAAAGTTCCTTTTATGTTATTTATATTGATAATATACAAATTAATATTGTGTAAAGTGTAGAAATTTATTTTGTTACAAGAATGTTTAAAATAAATTATAATTAGGTAAAATATATATTCATTATAAGGAATCTAAAAATATGATTTTAATTTGAAATATTTAAATAAAATATTTAAAATTGAATGTATACAAATAAAATGTAATAAAGTAATTTAGTTTTGCATTTTAGTTAAAAAAGTCATTTTAAAAATAACATTTTGATAAAAATATTTGAATAAAAATATTTAATACATTTTTGTGTTGAAAATTGTGTCATTGTAAAACTAATGTGTTTACATTTATATTTAAAAAATTAGTGTTATAATTCTTTTTAAATTTATGATTGCTAACATTTGGTTATGGTGTTATTTTTTATTTTATGGATCAAAGTTTAGGAAAGGTTGGAACTATTTTTAAAACGTCTTCTTTATTAGTAGTGTTAAAATATTTTTCTATATGTTAATGTTTAAATATGAATATTTAGGGTTGTAAATTTGGTTACTGTGTTTTTTCTAAAAATTAATTTACTCCTTTGTTGTTTGTGAAGAGTTTTTATTTTATTTTATGTATCCTAAATTTTGTGTGAGTAGGGAGTGATTATTATGCATATAAAATGTTTAGTTTGAAGCATTGTGCATAACATGTTTTAGTTGGGAGTGGAAATAGTACATTTCATTGCTTTAGTGTCCAAATCTTCCCCAAATTGGTATAGATTAGAGTAGGAATAGTAAACGTTACCCCTTTAGTGTTCAACATCTTCCCCAAATTGGTATAGCTTTGAATGGGAATAGTAAATGTCTCTACCTTGATGTCCAACTCTGTCCTTAAATTGTTTTAGATTGGAGTGGGAATAGTAAATAGCATCCTTTAGTGACCAACACCTTCCCCAAATTGGTATCGATTTTAGTTGGGATAGTAAATGCCACCCTTTAGTGTCCAACATCTTCTCCAAGTTGGTATAGATTGGAATAGGAATAGTAAATGCCACACCTTTAGTGTTCAACAATTTCCACACAATGTTATAGATTGGAATGGGTATAGTAAATGCCACTCTTTTGCCAAATTGGTTTGAATTGGAGAGGTAATAGTAAATATCACCCTTTTAGTGTCCAACACCTAACCCAAATTGGTATGGATTTGAGTGGGAATAGTAAATATTACACTTTAGAGTCCACCACCTTCTCCAAATTGGTATAGATTGGAGTGGGGGTTGTGAATGCACCCTCTTAAGTGTCCAACACTTTCCTCAATTTATTTTCGATTTAAGTCGGAGTACTAAATATCAGCCCTTTAGTATTGAAAACCTGCAACAAATTGATATAGATTGGAGTTGTGTTGTGGGAAATGTGAAATGTGAAAACAATGCACAACAGCAAATAGCTGTAGAGAGCATCGCACGGTTATATGTGGTAAAATAATAGTGCTGGCCAAAAACCCATGCTTTTGAGGAAGAGGTAAAGAGTTTACTTTGGAACAGAGTGCATGACCTTTTAGGTCATAGTTAAAGGAAACCCTGTGTTTAGGAAGCTTAAAGGAATTTATGGCCTTAGCACACAGGCACAACAGCACGTATTTTGTTGTCATAGGTAAACAAGAATGCAATTGAAGATGATTGAAGAATACGAGCTGGAGATCAAATTAGCCAAGAACACACCAAATGTGATAAGAGATCTTATGGGCGCAATGATAATGCACACTAACCAACAAGCATGCATTCAGCCCAAATACACATACCTTCAAAAGTGAAAGAATGCTTCTTTTATAAGCATTGTTAGAAACTGCAATAAAGCATGTGTAGAGAATTAGAATAAAGTGCAGGGTCAGAGGTGACCTCATCTTTATTATAACCAATGTGTAAACGTCTAGTAATCTATTTTCTGAACTTTTGTAACCCCCATTGTTTAACTCTGTATAAATGAAGCTGCCTGTGAAACAGCAGAGTGAGAGCAGCTATTTACTGGTGTGGACTTGCCACTCTCCCTGTCGCGTCAGTAAAGAGCTGTTTTTACATTGCCAAAGAAGAGTCTGTATTTTTCTTTATTCTTCAGTTAGCCTGTAACAGTTGGGGAGCCAGCCTAAGAGTCCCTCTTGCCCTCAACCGACTGCTGCCACCGGAGTACCACCTGCAGAGATCATTGCACATTTCTGGTGAGGTGACAGATACCGTGTTCTCTGAAGTTCTGCCTATTCACGCGGGTGGTAAGGATCCAGATATTGCCGTCCTTAAGGTGAGGAAAATGCAGATTTTGTTGCATGCTTTTGTATATGTTGTATGGCTTATCTCTTATGGTTATGGTAAATATGGATGTAGATATAAGAGATGTGAGGATATAAGAGACATAAGGGCATCATTGCAAGATTGTGTACAAGTGTTGCACAATATTTGGAAAGGCGCTGCGTCATTGGTCAGTGGGAGAGGTGTGGCGCCTCGGCCAGGGCGACTGACGCTGGAATCTGGGGATCAGGGTTCGATCCCCGGCTCCGGCGGCAGGTTAGCCCAGCACCATGTGACTCTGGGCAATAGCTCGCTTAATCTTCCCGACGGCCCCCAGCGCCTAGAGACCCTTATGGGTGATTGTGCGCTTAACAAATGTGGATTATTATTATTATTATTATTATCATTATTATTATTATTATTATTATTGGTTAACTTGTTCCCAATATAAGGTTGAAAGTGGTCAATGTGGGTAATTCAAAATTGGGGGTGCCACCATGTGTTATAATGTTTGACATGGGGGGGCAGCTGAAAAGTTGATGTTGCTAAACTTTACCTCCAAGTATGATCTGAACACTAAAATTACTATACTGGACCTATTATCTTGAAGTCATTTCATGGTCTGGGAGATGCATGGTTTGAAAAGGTTATCCTCTCTGAGCATGGATGTAAGTGACCAGAGGTTGCTGGTTGCATTTACCATTTAGAGTTAGAAAAATGGTGATTAACATTTAGAAGTAGTTGAAGTGTTTTTATGAAAAATGCGTGTGTGAGGCCACAGAGTGATGTTGATGTGTCATAATGTTGCATAATGATATTGTGATGTATAATGTTCAATATATGATTGACAAGATGCAATTGTTGATTTTTCTTGTTTCTGAGTACCAGTATAAAGTTTTAAAGGAGAAGAAATATTTGACCAGATAGATAAAAGTAAAACATGTAGAAGTGTTAGAAATACAAGTGCTCATGGAGACTCCCTTAGAGCATATGCAAAAGGCCTTTCCATGAGATTTGACGAAAAATACACATTATTGTTTAGAATGTTTTAAAGCCACTCAGTAACACACATATCCCTGGCCAAAGGAAAGGGCATTCAAAAACAAAATATTAGAGCCTATTATTACGCATCTTAGAAGTAAATATACAGGGGCCAAATTGCGGAAGTGAGAATCCACTTTAGCTTTATGCTGAGTATTTTGTGAGCAGTCTAGCCTAGTACCCCATCTGCAACCCCACCCCCATATGATCCTCCACTGACACAGATACAGGAAGCCGCAGTAGAATTTGAGAACCCTGAAGTTGATACCCCTTCACAATCCCCAAAAGTAATTCTTAATGTTGCCCCACAGATGACTAAACCTAAGCACACAAGCACTCCCAGACAGCAAGTGAGGGTGGATGACTCCCAGTTTCTAGGACTGCTGGAAGCAGAGTTTACATTGCATTTAGAGTCAGCCTCTCTTCAGTAGGATAGAGATGAAGAGAAAGGTCCAGGAGGCAGTGCTAGCCAGTCACACGTTTCATCAGTAACATCACATTTTTGCAGAGAAGAGATACAACAGGAAGGGCTGTTAGTGAGCAAATGTCTACCCCACCGTGAAGAGATACAGATGATGTTAGATGGAGTAATTATGTCAAAGGGCCTTTAATGTAGCATGATGGCCAGTATCCCAAGGAAGAGATGATAATATTGGAAGGACTAAAGATAGTTTACCACCCTGGCAGAAGGAGAAAGGGAACTTAATAGTTTCACCAGAAAGTGTTCCGAATGGTTGTCGTGAGAATAGGAGAGATTTGAGAGAAGAAAGGAGAGAAAGATATTGTGATACCTTTTCAGGACAGATTCAGGGAAGTTTTGGGAGATTGGTAAATAGAACAGAGTCCATGCATAGGCGTGTAGATAACATGGGTGGAATATTTCAACCCCCAAAGGCAAGGCACTACACTCATTATATTACCAATCAAGAAAGACCCCTCATCAATTTTGATCACACAAGGGATGCAATGGTATTACCTAATTGTACTAACACTAGAGAAAGAGAGCAGGATATATTGTCTAGACCTAGGAAGCCCTAAGAGATAGAGCTTGAGCAGTTACGGTTTCAGGGAACACCTGGCCAGCTAGACCGCAGGACGGCAGCTTGTTAGTCTATGGGAGTCTTGGCACTTCATGATAGACCAGCGTAGCTGATGAGTGCATGTGATGTAGGAGAATGCTCTTCTCCCTGTTCTGGCTCTTCGGATGCGCTGGGTTTTGGCGAGGGCGAGGTTGGTGGAGCGTAGGTTTCTTTTGGGCACGTGGAAGGCGATTCTATCATTGAGGTATTGGGGTCCTGTGTTGTGGAGGCATTTGTAGGCATGGGTGAGGAGCTTGAATGTGATTCTCTTCTCGTTGGGGAACCAGTGGAGGTTCCGTGGGTGGTGGTTGATGTGCTTGTGCATGGGGATGCCGAGGACGAGTCTGGCTGCAGTGTTCTGTATCGTCTGGAGCTTACGGAGCAGGGATTTGTTGATACTGGGGTAGAGGGCGTTTCCGTAGTCCAGTCTGCTGATTATGAGTGTGTGGGTGATTGTCTTTCTTTTCTAGCCTAGTACCCCATCTGCAACCCCACCCCCATATGATCCTCCACTGACACAGATACAGGAAGCCGCAGTAGAATTTGAGAACCTTGAAGTTGATACCCCTTCACAATCCCCAAAAGTAATTCTTAATGTTGCCCCACAGATGACTAAACCTAAGCACACAAGCACTCCCAGACAGCAAGTGAGGGTGGATGACTCCCAGTTTCTAGGACTGCTGGAAGCAGAGTTTACATTGCATTTAGAGTCAGCCTCTCTTCAGTAGGATAGAGATGAAGAGAAAGGTCCAGGAGGCAGTGCTAGCCAGTCACACGTTTCATCAGTAACATCACATTTTTGCAGAGAAGAGATACAACAGGAAGGGCTGTTAGTGAGCAAATGTCTACCCCACCGTGAAGAGATACAGATGATGTTAGATGGAGTAATTATGTCAAAGGGCCTTTAATGTAGCATGATGGCCAGTATCCCAAGGAAGAGATGATAATATTGGAAGGACTAAAGATAGTTTACCACCCTGGCAGAAGGAGAAAGGGAACTTAATAGTTTCACCAGAAAGTGTTCCGAATGGTTGTCGTGAGAATAGGAGAGATTTGAGAGAAGAAAGGAGAGAAAGATATTGTGATACCTTTTCAGGACAGATTCAGGGAAGTTTTGGGAGATTGGTAAATAGAACAGAGTCCATGCATAGGCGTGTAGATAACATGGGTGGAATATTTCAACCCCCAAAGGCAAGGCACTACACTCATTATATTACCAATCAAGAAAGACCCCTCATCAATTTTGATCACACAAGGGATGCAATGGTATTACCTAATTGTACTAACACTAGAGAAAGAGAGCAGGATATATTGTCTAGACCTAGGAAGCCCTAAGAGATAGAGCTTGAGCAGTTACGGTTTCAGGGAACACCTGGCCAGCTAGACCGCAGGACGGCAGCTTGTTAGTCTATGGGAGTCTTGGCACTTCATGATAGACCAGCGTAGCTGATGAGTGCAGAATCAGTTCTGCGCAGCAAAGATTTTACCCCTAGTCAGTGAGGTCGATAATAGTTGGTACAGTGTTGTGACATATGTGGACAATTTGGTAGAATGGACTGAAAGGTTAGCTCCACAGATGAGCCCATAGCAACAAGTAGGGTCCTTTGATCCACATGATGCGGTGAATGCTGAGGTTTGTATTCTTTATGATGAGGGAGAGCCAGACTGGGATTTTCCCAAAATGTGTAAATGTTTGTGTGTATGGCAAAAATATGCCATGCAGCACAATCCCCAACATTCGGCCATTCCCATACTTTAGAAGCCTCTGATATGCCAGGGTCCTCGAGCACCTCATTATGTTCCTTGGCCACAAATGGACAAGGAGAATATCAAGAATTTGCTACCACTGCTTACAGACATAGCAGGAAAATGGATTAGAGCTTTTAAAAAGCGAACTACAGGTATCACCTTGGCTGTAGGAGATATAAAGAGTCTGCTTAGCTCTGTCATAGGATATGAACCAGACACTAATTCAATCAATCATGGGAATTGTAAGTGCACTACTCACCTGTGAGGGTCTCAAGGCACTGGGGGGATCAGCAGCTCTGATCAGTTGAAGAGCCAGGTCTTGAGAGCCTTCCTGAAGGTGTTCAGGGAGTGGGCGCATCTGATGTCGATTGGTAGCTAATACAAGGTCTTGGCCGTGATGTAGGAGAATGCTCTTCTCCCTGTTCTGGCTCTTCGGATGCGCTGGGTTTTGGCGAGGGCGAGGTTGGTGGAGCGTAGGTTTCTTTTGGGCACGTGGAAGGCGATTCTATCATTGAGGTATTGGGGTCCTGTGTTGTGGAGGCATTTGTAGGCATGGGTGAGGAGCTTGAATGTGATTCTCTTCTCGTTGGGGAACCAGTGGAGGTTCCGTGGGTGGTGGTTGATGTGCTTGTGCATGGGGATGCCGAGGACGAGTCTGGCTGCAGTGTTCTGTATCGTCTGGAGCTTACGGAGCAGGGATTTGTTGATACTGGGGTAGAGGGCGTTTCCGTAGTCCAGTCTGCTGATTATGAGTGTGTGGGTGATTGTCTTTCTTTACTTGGGGGAGTCCATTTGAAGGTCTTTCGGAGGATGCAGAGGGTGTTGAAGCAGCTGGTATCAACAGCATTGACCTGCTTGTTCATGGAGAAGGAGGAGTCGAGTACGATGCCAAGGTTTTTGGCATGGTCCATGGGGGTCAGAGGGCTGCCGAGGGTGGTGGGCCACCAGGCGTTGTTCCATGCTGATGGGGTAGTTCAGAGTAAGAGGACTTCTGTCTTTTCCAAGTTGAGCTTGACGCAGCTGTTGCTCATCCAGGATGCAACGTCTTGCATTCCTTCCTGGGAGTTGAGTCTGGTGGTAGTGGGGGGTCCTTGTTGAGGGAGAGGATGAGCTGACAATCGTCGGCGTAGGATACTATGCTGATGCTTTGCGTTCTGATGATGTTGGAGACGCGGCCATGTAGATGTTGAAGAGGGTTGGGCTGAACGATGATCCCTGGGGTACCTTTCCAATCCGAAGCCACCAACATCATCTGCGGCATCCCCCAGGGCTCATCCCTCAGCCCGACGCTGTTCAACATCTACATGGCCCCCCTCGCACAAGTGGCCCTCAACATAATCTCCTACGCCGATGACACCCAGCTCATCCTCTCCCTCACCAAAGACCCACACACCACCAAAACCAACGTCCACGAGGGAATGGAGGCCGTCGTCGACTGGATGAGGAACAGCCGTCTGAAGCTGAACTCGGACAAGATGGAGGTACTCATCCTCGGACCCACCCCCTCAGCCTGGGACGACTCCTGGTGTCCGACCACACTGGGTACAGCACCGACACCCACCGACCATGCACGCAACCTAGGATTCATCCTCGACTCCTCCCTCTCCATGGCCAAGCAGGTCAACGCCGTCTCCTCCTCCTGCTACAACACCCTCCGCATGCTCCACAGGATCTACAAGTAGATCCCGACCGAAACAAGATGAAACGGTGACACAGGCCCTCGTCAGCAGCAGACTGGACTATGGCAACGCACTCTACACAGGAATCCCAGCCAAACACCTACAACGACTACAACGCATCCAAAACGCCTCCGCTCGACTAATCGTCAACGTCCCCCGCTGCAGCCACATCACCCCCCACCTGATATACCTACACTGGCTCCCCGTCGACAAGAGGATCACCTTCAAGCTCCTCACCCACGCACCAAAGCACTCCACAACGCAGGACCAGCCTACCTTAACAGCAGACTCAGCTTCTACACTCCCACGCGCCAGTTCCGCTCCGCCAACCTCGCCCTCGCCACTGTCCCCCGCATCCAACGAACAACCTCCAGCGGCAGATCCTTCTCCTACCTCGCCGCCAAGACCTGGAACACCCTCCCTACCCACATACCGCAGACCCAAGACCTACTCGCCTTCAGAAGACTCCTCAAGACCTGGCTCTTCGAGCAGTAGCAGCACCCCCTCCCCTCAGCACCTTGAGAAACTCACAGGTAAGTAGCACGCTCTACAAGTACTCTGATTGATTGCGGTTGATTTCCGTGGGTTCGGAGAGGAAGAGTGGCAGTCTGATTCTTTGGCTTCTGCCGGTGAGGAATGAGTGAATCCAGTAGCGGGCGGTTCTTTGTATGCTGACATTGCGTAGTCTGGTGGCAAGTGTGCGGTGGAAGACGGTGTTAAATGATGCTGACTGGTCCAGCAGGATCAGGGCTGTGGTAGCCTTGGTAGAGTAGGGGGCGAATGTTCTCTGTGGCGGCAAGTAGGGTGGTCTTGGTGCTGTTGTTGCTGTGGAATCTGGATTGGGAGGGGTCGAGGATGAAGTTGTCTTCGATGAACCTTGTTAGCTGTGTGTTGACGGTCTTCTCAGCGACTTTTGCCGCGAAGGGGTGGAGAGAGATCGGCCGGTAGTTTTTGAGGTTTGTGGGATCGGCTGAGCATTTCTTGAGCAGGGGTCTGACTTCTGCCCGTTTCCAGTCGTCGGGGAAGGTGCCAGTCTAGAAGGTGACGTTGATGGTGTGTCATAATTCTGGTGCAATGGCGGTGGCGGCTCTGTGGTAGATGTGCGGTCTGCAGGGGTCCATGGGGGCCCCTGTGTGGATGGATTTCATGGTCAAGGCGGTCTCTTCGGTCGTGACCGGTGTCCAGGAGGAGATCATGTGCTGGTTGGTGTTGCCGGGGGCGCTGTGGTTGCTGAGCCAGATGTTTGGTTGTTGCAGTTGGCTTATAGGTTTTTGATTTTCAGATGGAAGTAAGATCCGAGCTTGTCGCAGAGGTCCTGGGATGGGTTGATGTCCGTGGTTTCGCTAGAGGGCTTGGTAAGAAGTTGCTGGCAGTTGGCGAGGATATTGTTGGGGATGAAGGTTTTTTTGGTGGTTCTGATGCGTTGGTGGTATTCCGTCATGGCGTTCTTGTAGGTGGTGTGGTTTTTGGGCATCTAGTTGTTCCTCCAGTTCTTCTCTTGGCGTCTGCGTCTGGCTTCTTGGAGGTTGGCGGTGGACCAGGTGGCTTTCCTGTGGTGCCATCTGTCAGAGTTGTGTAGCGGGGCGAGTTTGTCTGAGCATCTGGAGATCCTGGTGTGATGTTCCCTGGCTATGAGGTTGGCGTCGGTTGTAGCGGATGCTCGCAGAAGGCGTGGAGCAGTTTTGGGCATCTTAGGTTTGTTGATGAGGAAGTGTACGCAGTGGTAGTCGGTCCATGGGGGTTGTGTGGTGTGGCTGAAATGGATTCTGCATCCTCCTGCGAAGATGGGGTCTAGGGTGTGCCCTGCCTTGTCGGTGGGCATTGTGACGAGTTGTTTCAGTCCGATGTTGGTGCGGTTGTCCAGGAGGGTGGAGGAGTTGTGGTCGCTGGGGTTGTTGAGCTGGAAGTTCAGGTCTCAGATGAGTATGTAGTCCATGGAGGCAATGGCGTACGATGAGGTCGCCTATGGCGGAGACGAAGAGGGCATGGAGGCTGGGGGGTCTGTAGGCACGGGTGCCGTGGAGTGTGGAGTTGTGGCCGGTTGGGGCCTGAAACTACAGTTGTTTGGCGATGGAGAAGGCGTCACTCGAGGTGGAGGGACGTAGGGAGTTTTTCTGTGCGATGGCGAGTCCTCCTCCTGGGTGGTTGGGGCGATCCTTCCTCTGGATCTTGTATCCATCCGGGATGGCGATGGTGATGTCAGGGGCGGAGGCGGGGGAGGGGTCGGTCCAGGTTTCTGTAAAGAAAGTAACATCTGGTGAGAGGGTGTCAAGGAAGTTGCAGATCTTTACGGCGGGTCTGGGCTTGAAGCCCACGTTGAGGATGATGCGCCTCAAAGCATCGGCGGTGTTGGCGGCGGGGTGGTGCTGAAGGTCCAGTGGCAGGAGAACTGGCCGTGGGTTGTGTTCGGCGTTGACTGTGGCATTTGTTTTTTCTTCTGGGGTTGAGTGCGAGGAGGCAGCTGAGTCATAGCGATGGATGGTCGGTGATCCTGGGTCCCTGGCACTGGTCACGGTCGGGTCGCGATGGGGGCAGACTAGCTTGTCTTTGGTGTGCTTTCGGCATGCCAGCCGCCATTTTATAGGGAAGGGGGGAGCAGGTGGGAGCGGGAACCGCAGGGACTGCAGAGGCATTATCAGCGGGAAAAAACTGCGCAGAAGAAAAGCAGTAAAAATGAAAAGAAACAGGCAAAAATAACAAAACAGAAAAATAGGCGAAATTAAATGAAGCAGGCAAAAATAACAAGACAGATCAAAACAGAATCAGTCAGAAATCGCGGCATAGACAGTAAATATAATCCAAAATACATGAGGCAGAACCTTAACCTGGCAGCAGAAGGATCCAATCACGGACCTAGACAGAAGTGGCCTCGAGCACCTCCCTGGAGGAGGTGAGATGGGGTCAGCGGCGGCGTCAGGGACCACAGAGCAGCTGGGGAGAGAGCGGATCCTAGACGAGAGGTCAGGGGTTCAGCTCGCACTCCCCCGCAGTGGCCACATTAAAATAGGGAAGGGGGAAGGGACGGCCAGCTGGGAGGTAGGAGCGTGAACCGGCAGCTGGGGGAGGCCACAGGGGCATCAGCGGCAAGAGAAAACAACGCAGAAGAAAAGCAGCAAAAATGAAATGAAACAGGCAACAATAACAAGACAGAAAAACAGTTAAAATGAAATGAAACAGGCCAATCGAACAAGACAGAGAAAAACAGAATCAGGCACAAAGTACAGCAGACACAGTAAATACAATCCTAAATTCAAGAGGCAGCACCTGAATCTGGCAGCAGAGCGGCACAATAACGGACCTGGGCAGCAGCGGTCTCGAACACCTCCCAGGAGACGGTGAGACGGGGTCAACGGCGGTGTCAGGGACCACGGAGCTGCTGGGGAGAGAGCGGATCCTAGACAAGAGTTCAGGAGTTCAGCAGAACACTGTCTTTCAGAATGCTTGAAGGAGAAATATTAACCTTACTGAGACTAGATATGATGGATCCCCCTTTAACAAGGTTAGGACTGTAGTTTTGGATAAGCTGAGATAAATCTATCTTGACAGGCCAGACATTGGATCTCTCATGGCCCAATCAATGCTCAGTTTCTTGGTAGAATGAAGGTTAAATGGACCCAAGAAGTAGGCCAGGGTTGGGAAGTAACAGGAGGAAATGCTGTGCTACTTAACAAAGTAGTAATGAAAGGGTTACCCTCTGATGTGTAGGATAACCTAGTTAACATTAGAAGCCAAGCCCTGGACAGAGACACAGTCACACATAATCCATTTTTGTAAGAAAAGCAGGAGAAAGACAGAAAGAAGCAGGTGGTGACAGAGAAAGTTAATACAGCAACATTTGGCAAACAATGGAGCAGTGGAAGAATCTGTAGTACCAGCCACTACTCAGATGACTGCAACGTCTGTGGGAGCGGTCCCATGGACGAACCAACAGCAGTACCCACAGAAACAGGATAATGTAAGGGCAAAAAGAAATTGTAGAGGAGGGCAAGGAGGAATAGGAAGAGGCAGAATAGATCCCTGAGGATGGATAAAGTATGTCATTATTGTCAGAGCTATGGACATTTTATTAGAGACTGCATAACTAAGAGATAGGATGAGAAAAATTGAAGGAAAAGAGTTTATAATCAGCCAGGAAACACAGCAGTTCTGACACAGTCAAACCCGAAAATCATATATGTGCCTGAGTCTCAAATCCAAAATGTGCAATAACCAGTAATGCCACAACAGAATTACCAAACATCCCCAATGGTGACTCCACCTCAAAGTGGACAGGGAGGTGTAATTGTGAGGGGATAAAATCCTTTCCAAATGAATTCTGTGGGAGGATATAAAAAATGAGGGTGCCCACAGAGTATTTCTATGTGTCCAGTATTGTCAATGACACATAGGCCAGATGAGGAAACCACTGTGACATAAGCTATTACTAAGAAGAGATATGCATTCCTGATTAATACAGGAGCAAATCAATCCTGTATTAGAAAGGGAGTCTTATTAATCTCTATTAGATCAATGGATTCTATGGGGAAGTAATGACGGTTCCATTTCCTAAACCAGTGGAGATGGAAGTAAGAGGGAGGTACATTGATGTTTTTTTACTATTTTCTGCAGGTGCTCCAGCTGCTGCAGCAAATAATTTAGGGAGAGCTTTAGGTCCAAGTTAAATAAATGCTGTTTTGGCAGAATTTGATTTAGACATTATGCAGTGTGCAAAGGATGGAAGCGGGAAGGAGATCCCAACCTTTACCGGAAGAACAGCACATAGTATTATTGATCATGTAATTGTTTCTGCCAATATTGTGAACTTATGTTCTACCCTGTGGATTGTTGACCTGTCGATGAGTGATCACAACTGCATTATTATGAGACTGCTTGTATGGGGGAACAAAACTGTTGAGCTATGTACGGTTATCACTAAAATCGCTCCGTGCCGCCCAAACGGTACTAGAATTAAATGGAAGGGCACCAACTCTTTTGAAATAACTAAAAATATTGTACAGGCCTGTGGTAACAAAATTGAAGATAGCTTATTGGTTGAGACCGAACCAGATAAGATCCTGACCAACTTTAGTATAATTAATGATTCAATCTTGAAATTATTTACCGTACCACCATCCAGGAAACAAACACAGGCCAGGGCTTGGTTCGGCTATTCATGTACCGTCTCCTTGAATCAGCTAAAACAAGCCCTCTCTAATAAACCAAGGGATAATGCATTAGTTCATGATCTAAGAGTGGAATATAAATGTAATTTAAAACGTAGGGAGATGAAACTTCAACAGGAGGCGTGGGATAACCTTACACTAGCGGCAGATACATCCAACAACAAACTGTTCTGGGAAACGGTGAACTCTTTCTTAAAAACGAATCCCTCCCAGAACTTTTATATCATGTCAGCTGTGAGGAATGGGTGGCTCACTTTACCAGTATTTTTAACCCAAGGCATCTATCTGTTAAGGTGCCAACTAATTTACACAAATGGCCCACTACCCCGTTAGATATTACCCATGACGAGGTCATGATAGGCATAGGAAGCAGTAAAAGGGGTAAAGCACCAGGTACGGATGGTGTTCCTATCAATGTATATAAATCAGTACCATAACTATGGGGTCGGTTACTAACTAGAGTTTTCAATGCCGCAGTAACCAAGGGTTGCCCGTCCACATGGGGGGAATCTGTTAATATTCCTATTTACAAAAAGGGTGACAAATCTGCAGCCAAAAACTATCGGCCCATTTCCCTACTCAACTCCTCAGTCAAAATTATGAGTAGGGTTTTATTGTTAAGATTGGAGGAGTGGGTCGTGGACAATGGTATTTTGGCTCAGGCACAACACAGTTTTAAAAAGGGATTAGGCACGTTAGAACAGTGTATTGCCTGGAACTCTTAGTCGGAAAATACACACGTGCTAAACTGGGACGGCTCTTTTTATGTTTTGTTGATTTGAGCACCGCTTTTGATTTAGTGGATCACGTTATTTTATGGCCAGTCTTACTTAATCTTGGCCCCCTGAAACCCATTGTTTACTTTTTAGCTAGGCTGTACGAAAAATTATCGACCAAAGTACGGTACGGCCAGAAGGGCGAATGTACCCCTAATTTTAACGTAAAACGTGGTATCCGCCAAGGCTGCGTTCTAGCCCCGTTGCTTTTTACCTTATTTATTAATGAAGTGGACGCAGCACTTAAATTGATACAGGCGGATTCCCCACTGGTGGAAGGCAAGGAAGTTCCAATCCTGCTTTATGCAGACAACGCTGTGCTTTTATCTAGAATGCCGGTAGGCCTTCAGAGGCTAATCGATGGGTTTGCGGTTTTTATCAGCAAGAGGAAGCTGATGATTAATAAGACAAAAACATTTACAATAGTATGTGGTCCGAAATACAAGGGTTTGAAACCATTTTTTATTGAAGGCATAAAAGTGCAAAACATGGATAATTTTTGTTATTAAGATATTTCCTTTTCTTCATATGGGAAATGGAACCACAAATTGACTCACGTTCGGGCCAAAATGAGCAAAAGTATATATGAAGTTTTTAAATGGGGATTCCATCCTGGCTGCGATTTACAAGCGGAAGAGAATTCTTTCTTAAAAAAGCTTTTATGTCTCCCGGTCTCAGCCTCCTCCGAACTTATTCATTGCGAAGTGGGTCTTAATTATCTGACGGACTTAATAGTTTTGAGACCCCTTCTGTTATGGAGATCCATATGGTTAAAGGAGGAGACTATTTTTCTAAGTCTATTATTAATGACTGCCTGCGATTGGATAATTGCCTAAAGATCCCCTGGCTTAATTATTTAGATAATTCTTTTGGGGTCATATTCGATCAAACAATCTTGGAAAATCAAAATGCAGTAGCTGGTATGTCCAAACAGGAGTTAAAGAGTACCTGCCTGTGCTATAAGAACGAACGCAAGCTGAAAATAGTAGGGAAGCAAACCACGTATCAGCTTTACCCTCTGCATATAGATATGGAGGGCTTCCAAACTTACCTTTCACTTGTCACGAGACCTTCCCTTCGCTATGTTTTAACTAGAATGAGGTTAGACCTTGTGCACCATTTAGTAGCATTCTCTATGATGAAACAGCGCCCTGTCTTCCCATGCCCTTGTGACGGGAATACAAAGCAGAGCACCTTGCACTTTCTACTTTTAAGCGATTTGTACCTGTCTTTTAGAATTGCTTATCTTAAACCATTGTTTAAAAAGTATGATGCCAAAACCACTAATGCTGCTAATACCCTACTTTTTACGCTAAGAGAACCTGAGATTTGTTTTTAAACTGCAACATTTATTTTAAGTTCAATTAACGCTAGGAAGAGTATGTTGTTCTAATGTAATTAACCATCTCCCTTAAGTTTGGGGATGGTCTTACTAATCAAGCACTTTGACTTTGCACTTTCTGAAGCCAATGTGTTTTGGATCTTGTCACCAAAAAAACATGTGATGCTGCTATGAGTCTATTTTACATTAGGAGAACTGATGTTGTGCCATTTTTTGTCTTACTTGAAAAGTTGCTAGGAGTCTACTGTTTACACTAAGAGAACTGCAGTAAGCGTATGATGTTTTAATGGAATTAGTTTCCTGTTTTTTGTCTTTTTTATGGATATTGATTCTTTTAATACCTGTTTCTTATGTATTTTTGATTATGTATTGTGGTTTTATGGTTGTTTTGTCTCAACCGAATAAAGCTTATCGAATCGAAATATGGCAATTCATTGCTAGTCTGATGGTACTATTATTTGAACTACCCCTGGAGATTCACTCTCCAGGATCATGGCAGTAACAGTAGATTCCCCTACTGGAGATCAAATCAGAGCATGAACTGCTGATATAGAGGCATTTACTACAGCAGTGTATACAATCATAGCAGAGACACCAGAGTTACCAAAAGAATCAGGGCCGGTCCTAGGCATGGGCGGTATGGGCAGCTGCCCAGGGCCTCGCGCTCAGGGGGCCCCGCCGCCAGTCCCGCAGAGCAGAGAGCAGGACTGGAGAACAAGTACATTTTTCATTTAGCAGCAGAGTTAATAGAAAATAGAATATAAATAAATCAATTTTTTCCAAACGCAGGGGGGCCGACAAATAAATGTATAATGTATTGCCCTAGTCCCGACGTGATGAAAAGCGATGCGATAGAGGGGCCTCACATCTTCCCTTTCGCCCAGGGCCTCAGAAGGCCTAGGACCGGCACTGAAAAGAATTCATGTTCCAGCGAAAAAGGCAGAATTCTTGGATGTCTGATTCTGGATTAATATTGCAAATTGAGGCTTTAGAGTTAACACCAACATATGGAGCTCTGATAGCCAGTGACCATAACCATGTCTTATGGGAATGTTTTGTGTTCATGGAGTTAGGAAAATTGGTTAGAGAGATATTGGTTGACCAACTATTTGATGATGCTGATTCCAGGAAAACAGGTGTAGTCTTTCGGTAAGGCATACCCTTGAGGGCAGTGATGGAAGTAAGGAGGCCCACAGCAGGTAGAGCTTTTGATTCTGTTAGGGGAAGCAGATCTGCCCCAACTACCACGCACCTTGTGGACTAAGAGTCCCCATGATGTAGGCCTTATCGTACTGCTACACCATTCAGAATTACATTAAGGAAATGTGCTATCTTACCTAGAGTGAGGCAGTGCCCTTTTTGTAAAGAAGCAGATGAGGGCATTCCCCCTACTTTACAGACATTGTTAGAAGAAGGAGTAATTTAGCCTGGAGTGTCTCCTTGTAACACTCTGATTTACCCAGTTAAGAAGTCCACGGGTAATACTTAGCATATGGTTCAAGACCTGCACTCCTGAATGATGTAGTGGTACCAGAATTTCCAATTGTTCCTGACCCTTCCATCATTTTGACAAATATTCCTCATTATGCTAAATACTTCTCTGTTATCGATCTAAAGAATGCCTCTCTCTTCATCCAGATAGCCATTATTTGACAGCGTTCTCCTATCGAGGGACTCAGTATTGTATTCTCATTTGCCTCAAGGGTATTGTTAGTCCCCCTAGCATTTTGAACAGAGTGGTAAAAAATGATTTGTCCTATTTCCAGTGTGACAGTACACTGCTGCATTGTGTGGATGATATACTAATGTGCAGGCCTAGAGAACAGCAGTGTAGGAAAGATACCATATCTCTTTTAGTTACTCTTGCACAGCGAGGATACAGAGTAGAGAGAGACAAAGCCCAGTATTGTCAGGAGGAAGTCAATTATTTAGGCAATGAATGTCTGCTTCTTGTCGACGAGTAACACCAGAAAGAGCAGCATCTATACGTCAAATGACTGAGCCAGAAAAGGTTAAAGGAATGCAGACGTTTCTTGGTCTCTGTAACTATGTGAGACAATAAGTTTTCGATTACAGCACTTTGATAGCAACTTTGCTGGCTTCTATCAAACAAGAAAAAGACAGTAGTAACAAGATAACACGGACACCAAAAATGAAGGAGACTTTTCAGAAATGAAAGACAGAGATAACAAATGCTCTGGATTGAGAACCCCTGATTATACCAAGAAGTTTTATTTATTCTGCCATTGCAATGGTCAAGTGATGACAGCAGTCCTTACGTAGAAAATCCTTTAGGACACAAACTCATTGCATATTTTAGCTGACAGTTGGATTCAGTGATGAGAGGATATTATTCTTGCAAGCAAGCTTTTGCAACTGCAGCCTTTGCAGTGCAGAAGAGCTCCTCCATTTTTACAGGGCACCTTTGATACTCTATGCAGAGCATCCAGTGTTTGCTATAATTTAGAAGGCTAAGACGACTCTGACTACACAGAGTGTCGGGATATGAGGTGATATTGTCACTACCATCTTTGAAGGTTGTGAAGTGTCATTTGGTAAATCCTGCAACCTTCTTTGCCCATCCTATCTAAGACTCTGAGGATTGTGTGCATGACTGTGCAACTTACATTCCTAATTAATCTAGTCAAGCAACAGAGGATCCAATACGAGGTAGCAATGTCTATTTTATTGATGGTTCTTCTAATATTGACCAGGATTCAGGAGTGAGACATGGGTGCAGCAGTTGTCAGAGCACAACAACATGATTCCTCTGACACACTCCACATAGTAGAACAGTTGACACTACCAGCACATTATTCTGCACAAGCAGCAGAATTGATAGCATTGATAGCGGCTCTTAGGCAAGGAGTAGGGAAAGTTATCACAATTTATTCAGATTCAGCTTATTTGACTTCCACTGTACATTCCAGCATTATGAGATGGAGCAGGAGAGCTTTCCTTAAGTCAGGCGGAAGTCCTGTTATGCATAGGAACCTCCTAAAGGCTCTAATAGAAGCACTTTCTTACTGCAGGCAGTGGCAGTTGTAAAATGTGCAGCACATACTAATGGACAGGATCTTTTGTCTCGGGGTAATGCACTAGCAGATTGGGCAGTTAAAGATCTAGCTGGGCGCACACCCCCACCTGTGCCATCAGGTTCACAACATGTCCCTGTTCTGGTGCCTCAGACTGCCTCACCGCCTGAATTTCAATCTAACGCTATCACAAATAATGTCATTCCTCATTATTCTGAGACAGCGCATTTAAATCTGCGAGAGTTGCAGGAAGCATCTCCACCGCAGGAGAAACAGTTATGAGAGGATAGAGGATGCTCCCAGTCAGGGATGACCTAATATTTAGGCAACTTTCTACAGGTAAACCAGTGATGTCTCAGGCTTCGCTTATGATAATTCTTGATCAGTCGATCAGTTGCATTTAACAGTTCATAGTTCAAAAGATCACTTGTGTATGCAATTGCAACAAAACTGGTTTTCTCACAATTTGCATGATATGCTTCTCATGTATCCTCAATACTGTATTGTTTGCCAACAATTCTCTCCCAATCCTACGTTGAATGTGATAAACTCTACCATTCCACGACTACATGGTCCTTTTAAAAAACTGCATATTGATTTTGTAGACATGATTGATAGTTGCAACAACTGTTGGTGCCTCATAGATGTAGTTTGTCCTTTTTCTTGATGGATTGAAGCAGGACCATGCATATATTGTGATGCTAAGTACGCTGCTACATTTCTGATTCATGAGGTGATACCACGCTGGGGAATTCCATAAGGGGTAACATCTGACAATGGCACACACTTTGTTAAAGCAATCTTCACACATCTTGTGACAATGTTAGGGATAAAACATGAACTATCCTCTGCTTATCATCCCAAAAGTAATGGCATTGTTGAGCACCTAAATGACCTGTTGAAAAGTAAGATCAGCACGCTATGTACTACATTGTACAAAAAATGGTTGTATTGTGTACCATTGGCACTCTTTTCTCATAGGAATACGCCTAATTCTGATCATTATCTGACACCCCATCAGATAGTGAGAGGGAGATCCATGAACATACAAAACCCCGGCACTGGAAGTAATCTACAGAGAGAAAGCTTGGCAGAAACCCTAAATAACGAAATGCATGTTTACCCTTTTTAATTAATCAAGGCTGTAAAGTTTATTTCTAAACAGGTAATCCTGTCTCAGAATGCTTGTTTCCAGTCCAGGGAGGACCTAGCCTAGCTGTTCGGCCTGGACTGTTCCCATGAGGAATAGGGTCAAGATTGATTTGCATATGGCTGGGTCTAAACTGGGGTGGCATAGTGAGCAAAGGAACAATGGATTAAACCCAGATCTGTGACTGGGGGTGAGTGGTTGAATAGTTTCAATGCTCAATCCATCATCTTGTTGTGTTTGCTATGCTCGCCCTAAGTGACCAAGGGTATGGCCAGACGTGTGTCCCTTGCTCATGTGCCACTGGATTCAAGCTAGCCTGACTGATGAGGGGTAATGCCCTGAAACCGGCCCTAGGATTCTTGTTTCCTGTCCAGGGAGGGCCTGGCCTGGCAGATCGGGCTGGACTGTTCCCACGAGGAACAGCATCAACACTGATTTGCATATGGCTGGGTTCTAACTGGGGTGGCATAGTGAGTAAAAGAACAATGGATTAAATCCAGATCTGTGACTGGGGCTGAGTGGTTGAAAGGTTTCAGCACTCCGTCCATCATCTTCTTGTGTTTGCTATGTTCACCATAAGTGGCCAAGGGTACGCCCAGACGTGGGTCCCTTGCTCACTATGCCACTGGATTCAAGCTAGATTGGTTGATGAGGGGTAATACCCTGAAGCCGGTCACAGGATGCTTGTTTCTGGTCCAGGGCGGACTTGGCCAGGCAGTTCGGGCTAGACTGTTTCCATGAGGAAGAGGGTCAAGACTGATTTGCATTTGGCTGAGTCCAAACTGGGGTGGCATAGTGAGCAAAAGAACAATGGATTAAACCCATATCTGTGACTGGGGGTGACTGGTTTAAAAGTTTCAGCACTCCATCCATCATCTTGTTGTGTTTACCATCCTGACAACACCACCTTTTACTCCCAACATCCTTGTTGACACACTAACTCCTCTTCACAACAAACAACCATTGGCAAAGCCTATAGGTTTCACCTATGTGAGACCTATTGTCATTGTCAATGTGTTTTGAGGCTGCTGTGCAACATGGCTTAAAGTAAATAAAAACAAAGCGCTATGGCATGGCCTGCTTTTCCCCCAAAATAAGGCTTTTACTGGTTACTTTAAGCCATGTTGCACCGCAGCCCTCGTGGCTGAGCAACATCTTTAAAAACATTTTAAAAACAAATAGTTCCGCGAGAGCTATTTGGCTTTGTTAACATTTCTTTTTGTGGCAGATGAGAGGGCCAGATTGGGCCTTAAAATAGGACAATATAAAAAACACATGAGGGAGGTGAGAGGGAGTAGCAAGAACGGACAGGCGGAGGAGGGTTGAGAAACGAACGCGAGGGAGGACATGAAGCTGTAGGAAGCAGGAAAGAGCAGGAGTCGCTAACCAATTAGAATCAAGGAAACAAAAGTGATGCGGAAGCCAACCAATCGTAAGTAATGGGCTGGCTCTATGCCCCTTTCAAGTTTTTTTTCTGTACAGGAGATTTTGCAAGCACAAAACAAGTGCTGTGAAGGCAAAACCTAAAAACGTCACACTAAACAAGGCCTCCTACATCAACATGTTCAATGTTAACAATTATCTAAAAGGAAAAGGTGAAAATGCATGAATTCCGTATCATCCTTCAAGACTACATGTATTATGCTGTAGTGCTTTGATGTTTATATAGCGCTTGACCTGCCTCTTTCGAGGCCTCAGATGTTTTCTAGGTTGTCGTTCAAGTAGCTACTCCATATGTATCGTTTACATAGAGATTTGTATCCATGATGAGACCGAGTGCTTCTTATTTTATTGGATTCTTTGGCACCCTTCGGCTATGTGGTTGAAATGGAGAAGATTTTAGTTTAGACAATGTGGAAAAAGTTGGGTACAGTGCATGGGCTTGAAGGCAGAGTGGAATTGGTGTGGAGGGTTTAACAGTGTATAAGCTTGTGTGTTGGGGATGATGTACGAACAGACACAATTATGCCTGTGGGTACTTATGATCTTTGCCTAGAGATGTTATAAATATAGGTTTCTGTTGGTGACATCTGTATGGACTACAGATTATTGTGCTATATTGGGATGTTCAGTTCTAGGAAGTACACAATAATTCTCCATCAGTTTTGGTTTCACACAGCTAAACTACAGGGTTAAGCCTCTCAATCATCAAGAGCCATCTGGTTGCATTTGGATTGATGTGACTAGGTTTGACAGTTCTCAGCTCTTCAGTTGCATTGCTGGTTCCCTGGGGTGTCTCATTTGAGTCCCTTTATGTGATCTCTCAACCTAATATTTTATATGATCTTCAGGGAGTTGTTCTGTTTTGGGGAAATAATTAGGTTGTTATTGTTTTTCAAAAATGTTGGTATTTCGTTTTTTGGGTACGATTTCGCCTATTACTTTTTCTCCTGCTTAAGGCAGTTACAGCATTGTTTCTGGCTTGCCCAAAGATTTTGGGAGAAGCTTCAGCAGGCCCGCACCAAAGTCAGCGCCCCTCTTGTGTTCATCTGTACAGCTGAAGTTCGTGGTCGCATAAGAGCCCAGGACTAGGTTGGGTTAATCAGTTTTGGTTTCACACAGCTAAACTACAGGGTTAAGCCTCTCAATCATCAAGAGACATCTGGTTGCATTTGGATTGATGTGACTAGGTTTGACAGTTCTCAGCTCTCCAGTTGCATTGCTGGTTCCCTGGGGTGTCTCATTTGAGTCCCTTTATGTGATCTCTCAACCTAATATTTTATATGATCTTCAGGGAGTTGTTCTGTTTTGGGGAAATAATTAGGTTGTTATTGTTTTTCAAAAATGTTGGTATTTCGTTTTTTGGGTACGATTTCGCCTATTACTTTTTCTCCTGCTTAAGGCAGTTACAGCATTGTTTCTGGCTTGCCCAAAGATTTTGGGAGAAGCTTCAGCAGGCCCGCACCAAAGTCAGGTCCCCTCTTGTGTTCATCTGTCTAGCTGAAGTTCGTGGTCGCATAAGAGCCCAGGACTAGGTTGGGTTAATCAAGGCAGAATTCTAGGGGCTCTTTGTGTCATGGGCTGAAATATCCAAACAGGTCTGATGAAGGCTCTGTGTCCTGAGAAACAAAGTATTTGGGAGGTAACAGTGTGGAAAGAGTCTGCAAAATTAAAGACATCACCTGTTTGGAGTAAGAAGCAACACACAACAGCAAATGGCTAAAAAATGTCAATAGTACAAGTACCAGTTAGTCCTGGGTCTGAGCCACGTTTTTACACACACACTATCTTGGAAACAATTATTGAACCTTTCAAGTTTGCTTTATTTACTGTTCTGTTGAGAAGTCAGGCTACCTCGTTTTGGGCTTGGACTGTATTTTTGGGACCCGTTCAGCAGGGACATACCAAAATCATAGTAGCTCACATGATTCACCGTACAGCTTAAACCCTCAATTTGAAAAGCCAGTTCTGACTACTACATCTAACATCATCCTATACACCATGAAAAAATATGCACCCTTAATCTTGCTTTTTTCAACATGATAGGTACAAAATGTACCTCTTGAGTCCACACCATTCCCTCATACCATGAGAAATCCCTGAATGGTACACCTTCACAGGCTTGACCATCAACAATCTAGTCAAAATCCTGCAATCCCTCAAAGCAAGCTCACAGGATAGCCATACACTGCCTCCCTTGCTCATCAACACATTCTCTTCCACTGCTTTTGCAGCCTATGAAGAGATTGTCAAAACCTCTTCCTGCGATGGTACATTCCTGTCCTCCTTTAAAATGGACATCCCCACCCTCTTCTCTGTAAATCTCATGATAATCTGTTCAGACAATGGAACTGATCCAAAATATGATAGCCAGAATTGGCATAAAACGGAATAGTTTGGGTCACATTCCTCTAGCAGTAGCATCTCTTAATTGATTATCAGTACCATAGCACATACATCTTAAATCCCTGTGCGTTGTGTATAAATCAGTCTTTTTTTTTCTTTTTTTAAAAAACTTTTTATTTTGCAGTGACAAAAAACAGTAGAGGTGGAGGAGGAGCTACGACACCAACTGAGATGGCCGCGTAGTCTCCCGGCTCCGCTGACCTCCTCCCGTTGATCTATTATCCTGTTGCTCATTCTGATTACCTGTACCGGATCCGTGCGTGCGATTTGACCCGCATTCCGGTTGTGCAATCCCGGAGTTTCTCCGCCTTTGTGGAGCGGAGCTACATCGACGGGCGCATTGAGGCCTGACCCAACAGGGAAGCCGGGGTCTCGAGTGCCGGCTCTGCCGGGTCCGAGTGGAATAACAACGGACTGCTGAATGTGTTTGGGTCCGGTCTCTGGAACGCCTGGGTTTTTTCTGACTGCTCTCCTATCATCAGCTGCCTGGTGCCCTGCATAGGTGAGGTGACGTGTGACACACGGTGCTGTATCGCCGGGGTCCCTGACCGGGGGTTCGACGTTCACATCGCCGGTCCCCCGGGTCGGTTCCCGGCTGCGTACTACCGCTCGCTAACCGTCAGTCCCTCATGGCTTCTTCCTGCTCCGCCTAATCTTGCCCCGGGGAAGGCGCCTCTCCGGTGGGACTACCATGTTGGAGGGAGAAAGGCATCTAGCGGAGCAGGCTCGAACTGGCCCGTCACTGAGGACGGTGCTGAAGGCACTCATGGCACTTAAGAGGACTATCGAAGCCCAGACTTGCAGTGTGTTGTCTGCGCCGGATGGACTCGCGGGCTTGAGACCGGATCATGGCTTGACGCCCGCGACCCGGCAGCCAGCCCGCCTTTTAATAGAGGTGTTGGAGGCGTATTTTGACCCGGCGCTTGTAGCAGAGTTTGCCCCTACTGTAGTGGATCTACCTGATTGTGATGTGCCTGACCTCCCAATGGAACTGTCGGAACCCCCGATTGTGTATCTCTCGGAACATCTACAAGTCGTCCCCATTTTGGAACTTTCTACTTGCTATCGGTTGCTGTTTCGAACTGTGACGACTCCCCTCCCCTGTTGCTCTTTCAAGATGGCGGAGGGGGTACAGCTTGGCCTCGGTGGCGGGGAGGAGCAACATTGGTACCGGCCATCTACATTGGGATCTGCCGTTCTTTTCTCCGCTGTGTACTCCTGTTCTGCTGACTTTTGTGGTATTTTGCGGAAAAGGCTTTCCTTAATTGTCGACTTCAGTGACTTTGATCGTAGGGGCCAAGGTTGAAATTGTATCTGGGTCTCTCCTTGTGGCACTATGTTTCCCGGGATTGTTTTATTGACCTAACGGAGTCCGGGCGGGGCTGGCTATAACGGGGGAAGGAGACCGGGAGTCCGTAGAAATATGCCCTCCTCCGCCTTCCCTCGTCGAATGGGGTTCTTTGTCCTTTCCTTTCTTCCCTTTCTTCTATATTTCGGGTTTTGGCTACTGGGCGACAGGCACGCTGCTAGGGGGGTGGCCGTAGTCATCAGCAGGGGTGCAGAGTGGGGGGGTGTGGGGATGGGTGTTTATATTTTGGTTCTATGGCCTCTTTTCTCCCTTCTCTTCCTTTGTCTTTTCTCACTTTCTTTTTCCGGGTTAGTGTAGTGGGTTCGGCTTTCCTTTTATCCTTGTTTCTACATCTGTTCCTTGTTCTTTTTGAGGTTTTGCGCTATGAGGTGGACAGTAATGATGGCGTCGTCGAATAATTATGTGCCAGTTATCCTGATGTCGTATGTCTTAACGCCGTCGACTTACATGATAGTGAGCTTATTTTGGGTGCGTTGTTTTTTGCTCGCCCCCCCTTTGTGATCCGAGACACTGTACGATACCTGATCCTTTTTATTTTTCTTATTTTAAAATGAGAACCTTTTATCCTGTTTCCGAGATGAATCGCCTTTGTAACTGATGTGCTCTATGGATGGAGTTCCTATGCTCCCCGTGGTGGCGGAGTTGCAGTTGGGGTGTAATAACGTGTCGAATTGCTTGGCGGCCAGCCCTGGGGGTTGTAGGCCCTTCTCTGTATTTGATGGCTACTGTTAAATAAAAGTTTTCAAAAAAAAAAAAAAAAAAAAAAACAGTAGAGGTATGATATTTAGACCGCCCACCCCACCCCCCACCCTGTTAAACTAGCGATTCAGTGGCACAGAAAGTAAAAAAAGACAAGCCACAAGTAGATATCACTGTCGAGTCGAGAAAAAGCTAATAAAAGAGGCGGAAAAGAAAAGAAGCGGGCGAGGAGAAAAAACACAACCATAAAAAAGAGAATAGACAGAAGAGAGGCGAGGGAAAAAAATACGCAGGCCGGACTAACCCAGCTGCTCCAGCCAAGACATTAGCACTTCCCATACGTCCAGGCCCTTCTTCCGCCCTTTACTGCCTTTCCTAGCATAGACAGCTTTCTCTAGGTGGTATGTTGCGACTAGCCTAGCCAGCCACTGAGAGAATGGTGGGGGATCGGCATCCAGCCATACGGAAGCGACACAGATCCTCCATACTGCCATTGCTATAAAAACTAATCCCCCGCCTTTGTTCCTAATGGTTTCGGACTGGGTCCCCAACAGGATGACTGTGGGGGTTAGCACAATGGTCTGAGCGGTGACTTCCCTTAAAAATTCCTGTACCTTAAGAAGGATTGGAGCAAGTTTAGGACAGGCACCAAATTCAGAACACTGGGGGCACAGTCTCCCTTTACCGACTCCCCATTTGGCAATTTTACTTGGGGTGATGTACAGAAAAAAAATGGTTTTAAAATGTTGAGCCTGCAGTTTGCCTGACAGCAAAATGTTTTGAGAGAGTTCTAAGGAGTTAAAAACTGTGTGGAGATTCAAGTTTGGTGTGCCACTTGTCAGCTATTTTCAGTAAGTCGTCTGGGGTTTGTCTATTTAATATTTTGTACAAAAGACCTATCCAGGGAGTCGCGGTGTCACGCAATGTGTTGACAAGTTCCACTTCCGTGAACCCTGCAGTACACCCAACCTTTCTAGAAAGAAAATCACGTATGGAGAGATACTTAAAGGCATCTTGGCTTTTTAGACCGTATTTAGATTGCAGATCTGCGAATGATTTGACTCCTTCGCTGGTGATGAGATCCCCCAGTTTTGTGATGCCTGCCTTGTGCCAATCTGAGAAGTAGGACCTACCGAAGATAGCAGGAAGATTACAATTTGTCGTGATAGGAGTAATAGTTGAATCTTCCCAACCCAAATATTCTACGGATATTACAGAATACCTTGTAAGAATTCATTAAGGTCTTGAATCTTACATGTTTATAGTATACAAACGAGGTCTGTCGGAAGAGACAGCCCCGGTGCTCTTCACCCAGTAGGAGGTGAAAAGGCGAGGCGAGCCCAGATGAATATGAAAGGGGCAGTTCCCTCACCAGTTCAGTGCTGTATTGCATAACTGAGGACCAGTAGTATAGCATAATGTTGGGGAAGGCCCACCCGCCCCGTTCTCTGGGGAGAGACAGTTGCCTTAGAGCCGCCTTGGTTGTGAATAGGCCCAGACAAACCGCGTAAATATTTGCTGGAATTTCTGCAGATTGGTTTTGCTGAATTCCAGGGGTATGGTGCAAAAGAAGTAAAGGAGTTTAGGAAAGTATGTCATTTTGATTACGTTGCATCTACCAACAAGGGTCAGGTGAAAGTTACGATTTGTTTAAGGGCCTTCTTGGTAGCTGCCGCGAGAGGGGCTAAATTCTCTGTTACAATTTCCTCGATGTTAGCAGAAATGACAACCCCAAGTATTTAGCATTTGGCACTACCCGGGCGTCGGTCCAGGTGATTTCCCTGTTTACAATTATTTGTTTTTTTTTGTTGTTCAGAGGATAACCTGAGATTTTCCCAATTTTTTGTGCCTCTATTTCCAATGCCAATATAGCATTCTCGGGATCAGGAGAAGTTATGGCCAGGTCGTCAGCATAAGCCATAATTTTAGTATTGTTGCCCTGGATGCTAGTTGCTATAATGGCGGGGTTCCTTTCAATTTGCTTAATGAGTGGGTCTATGTAGAGGGCAAATAACAGGGGGGAGCAGGGACAGCCCTGCCTAGTACCCCGGGAAATTTTTAAATTGATCAGTAAGTCACCTATTGATGGAGACACAGGCCGTCGGCTTTTGGTATAAAGCCCATACTGCCTGTGTGAGTCTAGGCCCAAAACCCATCCTGCCCATGACAGCCCACAAGAACCTCCAGGAGACCCTGTCAAATACTTTTTCAGCATCTAGTAGTGTTAGTGACCTCGTGTCTCCTGCTACCTGCGCTGCATCAAACAGGGTAATAGCCTGCCTGACATGTTCCGTAGTGCCTTTTTTTGGGATGAAGCCGTGCTGCCATTCTGAGACTAGGGACTCGGCCACAGAGGATATTCTAGTTGCCAATATTTTGGAGAACACTTTGGAGTCGCAGTTAATGAGTGTGATGAGTCTGTATGAGCCCATTTCTAACGGCGACGTACCCTTTTTTTGGGAATATAAATATTCCAGCATTGGACCAGGAGGCAGAAGGGGGAACCCCATTAAAGATAGAAGTTACCACGTCGGTGAAAATTGGTTTGATTTGAGGAGCAAAGATTGTATAGAATTCCACAGGAATGCCATCCATTCCTGCGGCTTTTCCATCTGGTAAGCTAGATAGGGCTTCCTTGATCTTGTCCCAAGTTGGGGTGAGATCTAGCAGTTTGCTATTATCAGAGGCAAGCTGTCTAAGGTCGACCTCGCTTAAGTAGCTAGCTATCTCACTTTCGATTAAACCAACTGCACTGCAATTCTCTTCCGTGTATAACTCAGTGTAGAATTCTTGGAATCCCTTTTGTATTGCATTAGGGTCGTTGGTCTCAGTCCCTGTGGCCAGTTTGATTGCGTGTATTTCATTGCTTGTGAACTGTTGCCTGGTCTTGACAGAAAGGTGGGGCCCAATGCAGTCACTGCACTCGTAATTCTTTTCGTGCAATGTTGCCCATTTAGCTGCAGTTTTTCCAGCAAATACTGCTCCTATTTCTGCTTTAGCAAAAATTACATATTTTTGGACATTCTCAATATCCTGTCCCGACTTGACCATTAGGACCAGTTTCGTTTTTGCTCTCCTTAGTTTTTCCTGAAGATCACTCATTAGCGACTTCTCTCTTCCTTGCTGAAAACCTCAAAGTTTCGCCCCGAACACCCACCTTTAGCGTATCCCAGACAGTCATCATTGAGGCAGTTCCGATGTTTATTTCCAGGAACTCTTGAATCCAGTCTTGCATGTGCACCTGATAGCCTGCGTTTTGCAAGAGGGCTTTCCCAAAGCTCCACCTTGGTGCCTCCTTCCAGTTCCCTAATCCCTTAATGTTTAATATAAGAGGATTGTGATCTGACATAAAACGAGGTGCAATGTCTATAGTGCTATTACTAAGTAGTGAAGATGAAACAAAGAAATAATCTAATCTAACAAGAGTGTGATGTGGGGCAGAAAAAAAGGTGTAGCCAGGTTGCGTAGGGTTTAAACTAGTCCAAATGTCAGTTAGCCCATGGATCTGAGCTAGGTTAGCTAGTGCTTGAAATACTAGGGGCTTTCTGCCTTTGTCCCTCCATTTGCTATCTGCTTTCCAGTCACTGGGCAGATGTATATTTAGGTCGCCACATAGGATGATTGGGGTGGGCCAGTGGGCTAACTCCCCTGAGACCAGGTTAATGATCCCTGGGTCAGCTGTAATCTGCCGTATAATGAGCAGAGGGTAAAAGAAAGATTAGGAGGAAGGTGGCATTCAGTTATTACCCATCTGCCCAGTGAGTCAGATTTAACACGGGGATTTTTAAGAGAAAGTCTTCTATCTACCATGATTCCTACCCCTTTTATTTTGGCACCCTGTGTGGTGGCCCCCACAAGTTTGAACCCCAATGTGTCTAATAAATGTTTCTGCAAGCCCTCTATGTGAGTCTCCTGGAGGCAGATGATGTTACCTCCTAGAGAGGGTAGACCTTGTGCTACATTTTGCCTTTTTGGGGCGTCGTTCAGCCCACAAATATTGGCGGAGACAAACCTAGGCGAGTCTATCTTAGCCAAGTGAGTGCGTAAGTGTGCCAGAGTGTGCCCTTGGTTCTTCTGTGCCATTTTCAGTGCCTGTCCAACCCCCACCCCCCTTCTTCTGAGCAATCAGGAATAACCTGAATGATGGTAGTCAGTCATGAGTCCCGACTGTCGACCACGCCTGAAAAGAAAACCAAATTAAATTTTCATTCGGGCTAGTAACCCCCCTTTTTTGGGGGCGAAAAAAAGAAACAAAGGACTGCCCAATTAATCAATCGGCAGATTCTCATAGAGCTGCCCTAATGTGGCCAATGCCATGGCCCTAGGAGATTTATAGAGGACTGTAAGAACGAAAGTAGAGACAAAAAGAGGACAGCAAGGGCTAGAGGGTGAGGTTTTATCTCAGACTCTTCTTGGATTTCAGCTCATTCAAGTATTCGCCAGCTTTAACTTCGGACAAAAAGACTTTGGTCCCCCGTTGAAGATTACTTTGAGTCTGGCGGGGTTCATTAGGTAAACTTCAGCCCCCAGCTGCTGAAACAGGGAAATCAATTGTCTCAAACGCCATCTCCGCTCTACTGTCTGGTGGCAAAAATCGGGTTTTGCGAAGAATGTTATGCCATTAGCCCCTTTTTGGAGTTAGGGCGAGCCTGGTCATAAATTAGCTGCCTAAGGAGAAAATTGCCAAAGTAAACCAGGAATACCCTTGGCTGTCTCCCAGTGGCATTGCCACCGTCACGCTGCCGTCTCTGATTGAAGGGGAAGCGGTGCGCCCTCTGCACCCTGCGATCCCAGTCCCAGCCCGGTTGGTCAGGGAAGGATTCCTGCAAAAGTTTTACGATGAAACGTCTGGGGTCGTCCCTTTCCTTCCCCTCCCGAATACCAACCAGGCGGAGATTGTTCCTGCGCTGGCAGTTCTCCTGCTCCTCCATCTTGGACATTAGATCTACCAGGCAGGCAGTATTGGACTCGCTGTGTTGTTTGGCTGCCGTGGATCCGGTCTCCAGGTGCTCAGTTCGCACCACCACCATAGAAACAGGGTCGCTTATGTCAGTGCAGGTTTTGTTCATCCGCCTCCTTGCAAATTCTTAGCTGCACCTTTGGCTGCGCGATTGTCTACTCGGACCTCCTCCTGAAACTCTTTGATAGACGCCAGAATAGAAGCTAAAAAGGGCTCAGCAGTATCTGCGGGCATGCTTTTAACTTTTCCCCACTGTGCTGTACTAGGGTCATCCTCATCCAGAGGGTAAGACATTTGTGAGTCAGAGTAATCCCATTTTAATTGGCTGCACCTCTTGCACTTGCTTCTCGGTTTCTTTAACCGCTGAATCGTGCCAGTGTCTTTAAGACCTCACTGTCACCCTCACTTGTATCTGACAACCCCTCGCCCGATGAGGTAGGTGTACCATCTGATACTGAGTAGAAGTGCTCAGGTCCTGTTTCCGTAGTCCAAGGAACTTGTGCCCCAGCAGGAGCTTCTAGGCTCTGGATGAAGTTGGCTATACCAGTTATCTTATCCTCCGGAGCTGCAAAAGAGGGGTGCCAGGATTAGTGTTGTCTGGGCCTTCGCACAAATTCTGTGCTACAGGGTGCAGGGTTGTAAAGATGTGTTGCTCGGTTCCCCTGTTCAGAGGTTCAGCAGCTGATGCACAGAGAGAAATGCCTGGATTCATGCCAGAGTCCGGAAGCCTAGCTGAGGTATCTGCGTTACCTGCGTCTATACGTGGCCCTTCCCCTGGTGTAGTTGTGACCGGGTCAGCCTCCTGGTAAGTCTCCTGGTTAAATGTTGAGCCGGCCTCTTGCTGCGAGCCAGGTATAAGTGCTTGTGTAGTCAGTGGGACCAAGGGGGCATTCTCAGGGGGAGGTGCGGGAGCAGGGATCTTGTGGTTTGCGCTGTAGTGCCTAAAAACATTTTTGCTAGGGGCGGCTGCGTAGCTGAGTCTTTTAGGTCTTTTAAGTCTTTTAGATCTTTAGGCAGCCCGCCTCCCCCTGCTCTGCCCAACAACTTTTTACTGGCACTAACCTCTTGCCTGGCTTTTGTGGCACCCTCTGTAGATGCGGCGTCCCTGGGTTCTTTGGGTTCGGGGTTGGCTGTAGTTTTCGCCTTTCCACCTTTCCTGGCTCCCCTGCTGTTCATGCTGGAGTGTTTGCCCAGGTGCCCGAAGTGCAGCCGCCTTTGTGTCCTGCCGAATCTGCAGGTGGGTGATTCTCCTGGAAAGCGAGAATCCAAGCAAAAATCTAGTCTTAGCACATTCCTGGTCAGGAAAATAATCCAGCCCCAAGCAGGCAGTGCGCGGAGATCTGCCGATAAGATACTGAGGAAAGAAGCCGCCGTGTCAGTAACAACGCGCTGCCAAAGATCAAAGCCTCCCGCCAGCAGCCTCTGCGTTGGAGCGAGCATCTGTGTCAGCATCGCATCACAGGTCGCAGGGCGGCTAGCCGATCATGCACGCGTCTGGCGTGAGCAGCGCGGAACCTCACGCTGACTCCATCTTGCACGTTTATAACTCAGTCTTTGAGAATAGGCCATATGATCTGGTTAATCAATATAAACATCACTAATCTATACGTTGGCTGCGATCTAGTACATCTGACACAGTAAATTCCTTTGCCTACAAGAAACACATCTAGGAGGGAGAACTTCTGGGTGGCAGCAGTATCGTTGTGCTATATACTTTTGATAGATTCGGAGATAGCAAGCATACTGAAATTTAGGACGGCAGTGACAACATTGCTATTTTCCACACTAAAAGCAAATGTGTGATTTTTTTGTTAGTGTACACACAAAGAGAAGGGGCGAGGGGTACACCTCCTCCACCATCCTCCTTAACTATAAACCTAAATCACACAACAAACAGATGAAGAGTTAAGACTTAAAATGTTATCACCGTCTACGGGAAACCATATATGGTTAAAAAGTGCCTTGACCCACTAATAGTGGCATGCTGCATCATAGGGTATGCTACAACACCCCCTGCATAGCCAACGCTATGGGTGAAGCAATGTTGTTCTTCGTAGTTACAAGCAAACATTTCAAGGGGTCCACTGTGCAAAAACTAATTAAAACTACCTTAGGAGAGTATCTCTCTATTTTATTCTGGGCAGGGTTAAATTGTATCATGAGATGAGCTTGTGGTATTATTGCCCTGTCATCTCTTATGTCGTTCAGGAATTGGAATCCCAGCTTAGTGAGGGCCACATATCCCGGCATTGATGCTTATAAATGCACCTGCATAGTGGCACACAAGTGCACTAAGGCTCACACAAGCTCATACACTGTGGCTCAATTTCACCCTTCTCCACACATTAAGCAGAGCACAGGAGTCACACAACTCCTGTTCTGTCCTCACTAACTTTTTACTTCCCTAACCCTGCTGCCTTTCTATTTTCTTTTTTTATATATTTTTCTTTATTGACAACACAAGCCAACAAAACATAAGGAGAGTCAATTTTCACATAATCAACAAAGAAAAAAAAGTAAAAAGCGAAATTAATCCAAATATTGACAATAACATAACAAATCTTACCACAAACTAAATCATAAATAAACAGCCAGACACAGTACAGCATAGTATATCAATATAACAAAATATGTTTTGGCCATAACTATCTGAATGTTCAATAAACAATAGAAAAAAAAGGGGGTTAGTGCTGGATTTGGTTTCAAAAGAAAGTTCCCCAGATTTTATCCAGTTTCCTCATTGATCTAACACCTCTTATTCTGGCTAGAGAGGACTCCATAGCGTATATTTCGTTTACAAGTGACCACCATTCCATTATATGTGGTGTGTTTAAGGATATCCATGCCCTAGTTATGACCAATCTTGCGCATGAAACTAGGATAATTAATAAATCTTTGTATAGGCCATTAGATGGTTGCATGCCCAGTAGTACCATCATTACTGATATTGAGGTAGAAATCACTTGTTTCTGATTTAAAATATTTTCTATTCCACTCCAGAACTCAGATAATAATGGGCATGAGAAGAGCATGTGTTCAAGATCTGCTGCATTCAAACCACATTTAGGGCACCTTGTACGATCACTCGTTGGATTATTTTGGGACCATTTTGAGATTTGTTGCGGGGTATAATATAAATGGCATATTGTTTTATATAATTGAAGCCTTAAGCTAGAGGATTGTACCAATTTGCTAATACTGCCGAGTGAAGCAGAAATATTATGTGCAGTTATATTTACCCCTAGTCTTGTTGACCATTTCACGGCACGTTTAGGGCAGTCATCTAGTTTATATTGATTGAGACATTTATAGCCTATACTAATCAGAGACTTTGTCTTTTCCGTATATAGACATGTCCATATGTCCAAGTCTGATACTTCTCTCAACTTAATTTCCTGTATCAAGAAATTTCGAATTTGTATGTATTTAAACTGCATCTGTTCGGGGAGCTTATAAAGAAGTTTAAGCGTCTCAAAATCTAAAAGGCCCGCCGTACCATACAAATCCCCTAGAGTATTTATACCAAGTTTAGCCCATGCACAGCCTGCTCTGTCGCTGAAAATTCCAGGTAATCCCGGGTTGTCCAACAGTAGCAGCTTGGAATGAAAAAAAGAAGTCCTACCAATAGTCAAAATTAAATTCCATATATGCACTGTCCTAGCAGACTTAAACGTAACTCTTTTAAAATAATTCGGATCATTTACTCTTGCCAGAAATTGATTAGAGTCTGTACCCAGCATAAATTTATGAAAAAAAAATTGATTATTAGAATTAAAGAGACTACGGAGGCGACTCAGAAAAGTAGCAAATAAGTATATTCTAAAATCTGGGAAATTAAGCCCCCCTTTATTAAGTGGGAGCTTCAGTAAAGAAAGTGATCTTTAAGCTTTTTTATGACCCCATATAAAGCTGCTAAAAATCCCATCCAATTTTTTGAAAAATAAGTTGCTAACACATAAATGGATTGACCTACATAAATAAAGAAATTTTGGTAAAATCTTCATTTTGATAAGGTTGATCCGCCCTACAAGATTAAGAGGATCTTGTGCCATTTTTTTAGAAGGGCTGACACTTCTTTCAGTAAAGCATCATAGTTAAGTGCATTTATATTTCCAATTTTGGATGACATTTTCACACCTAAGTAGGTAGCGGCTTGGCAGGTACCATAAACAGGCACCGGAGGTTTATAATTCAATATAACCTGCGTTTTATTTAGGTTTAATTTATAGCCAGAAATGGCTCCAAAATTATTTGCTTCCTCCGTGATTACAGATATACCTTCTACCACATCCGTTGTGTACACCGCTAAATCATCAGTGTACGCTGTAATTTTGAGGGTATTTGTGCCAAATTTAAAAGGATTAATACGCGGTTGAGACTGGAGAGCTTTTATAAATGGCTCCATTGAGAGAGCAAACAATAACGGTGATAGAGGACACCCTTGACGTGTACCTCTTAAAATTGAAAATTTAGAAGACAGCATGCCGGCATAGCTAATTTTCGCCTTGGGGTGATCATATAAAGCCTGTACCTTCCTCAAGTATTCACCCTTAAAGCCAAATTCTGTCATAACAGCCCAGAGATAATCCCACCCCACTCGGTCAAAAGCTTTTTCAGCGCTTAATAATACCATTCCGAGCGGAGTGGGATTAGTTGCTGCTACATCGAATGCTGTTATTGCCTAATTTACATGTGCTGTTGTGTCCCTTCCTATCACAAAGCCGTGCTGTTGTAAATGAACTAATTTTGGCATGAGTGGAGCAAGCCGCATAGCAAGTACTTTAGCAAATGCCTTCGCATCCGCGTTAATCAATGAAATCAGTCTATATGACCCACATTCCATTGCTGGTTTATTCTTTAAAAAAAACATGATCTTGGCAGTCTTCCATGAATTAGGGGCCTTCCCAGTTTCACTAATCTGATTAATAACCAGACAGAGAAGAGAAAGTGATTCGTCCGTGCAGATTTTGTACACTTCTATTGGAAGCGTATCCTCCCCTGCGGCTTTACCTGAAGGAAGAGAAGCAATAGCAAGTCTAAGTTCTGTAAGTGTGATCTTTTCCTCCAGCTGTTCCATACTTTCTGCTTCTATATCCCTATCAATAACCAGGTTCTTACGAATGTAGGCTTGTATATTATCCTCGGTTGGGCAATTGTAAGGAGTATACAATTTACTATAGTATGTGACAAATTGCTCCAATATTTGTGCAGGTAGATTATATATAGTATTATTAGGTCCCTTGATAGATTTAATTAATATGTTAGCTCTATCGTCAGCGACTTTATATGCCAGAATTTTACCTATTCTATCTCCACTTTCGTATTGTGAGAGTTTATATTGTCATCAGACAGCTTGCCGCCTTCCTCGAGACGAACGGATCCCTCGACCCCTCGCAGTCCGGTTTCAGAGCCAACCACAGCACCGAGACCGCCCTCATCGCAGCCACCGACGACATCCGAGCCCTACTCGACAACGGGGAAACAGCGGCACTCATCCTCCTAGACCTCTCTGCAGCGTTCAACACTGTCTGCCACCGCATCCTAGTTCAACGCCTCAGCAACATCGGCATCCAAGAGAAGGCACTGGAGTGGATCATCTCGTTCCTCGCCGGAAGAACACAGAGAGTCCGCCTCCTCCCATTTCGATCCGAGGCCACCGAAGTCATCTGCGGCGTACCGCAAGGATCATCACTCAGCCCCACCCTCTTCAACGTCTACATGAGACCTCTTGCAGCCATCGCACGCCAACACAACCTCAACATCATCTCCTACGCCGACGACACCCACCTGATCCTCTCCCTCACCAGAGACCCTGACACCGCCAGACCCAGCCTACACGAAGGGATGAAAGACATCGCCGAGTGGATGAAGAACAGCCGCCTGAAACTGAACTCAGACAAGACGGAAGTCCTCATCCTGGGACCATCGCCCTCCGCCTGGGACGACTCCTGGTGGCCCCCACGCCCTGGGCACCACTCCCAAGCCAACAGACCACGCACGCAACCTGGGCTTCATCCTGGACTCCTCACTCTCGATGACCAGACAAGTCAAGGCCGTCTCCTCATCATGCTTTCACACCCTACGCATGCTTCGCAAGATCTTCCGATGGATCCCGACCGAAACCAGAAAGACGGTCACCCAGGCACTCGTCACCAGCCGACTGGACTACGGAAACACCCTCTACGCCGGAACCACAGCCAAGCTACAGAAAAGACTCCAACGCATCCAGAACGCCTCCGCCCGACTCATCCTGGACATCCCCCGACGCAGCCACATCTCCGGCCACCTGTGAGACCTGCACTGGCTCCCCGTCAACAAGAGGATCACGTTCAGGCTCCTCACCCACGCACACAAGTCTCTCCACGACCTGGACCCCAAGTACCTCAACGACCGCCTGACCTTCTACACGCCCACCCGCCAGCTACGGTCTACTAGCCTCGCCCTCGCCGCCGTACCACGTATCCGAAGAGCCACCGCCGGAGGCAGATCCTTCTCCTACCTGGCTGCCAAGACATGGAACTCCCTCCCCATCCACCTTCGGCTGACCCAGGACCATCTCGCCTTCAGGAGACAACTCAAGACCTGGCTGTTCAAACAGTAGCGGACCCTTTCCCCCAAGCGCCTTGAGACCCTTCGGGGTGAGTAGTGCGCTATACAAGTGTCATGATTGATTGATTGATTGATATTTATGAAGTTTGATACTACTTCTCTCTCTAAAGAAGTTTTTAATCGTACATCGGAGACTTACTAGTTTAAGTTCTAGTTGAGCAACATTTTCCCCACTTTGTGCCCCCAATCGAAGAGTTTCCGCCAAATGCTTTTCAAGTATCAAAATATTAGATGTCATAACCAAAACCTCATTCCTTCATTCTGCATTCTGTCTAAGTATAAACTGCTGGGCGAATCCTCTTATACTAGCATTACAGGCATCCCAAACATAGATAAGTGAAGCAGAATTGATATTAATTTCTAAAAATTCTTTAATATGTTCTTTAAGTTTAGAAATAAATATTAGATCCACTAATAAATATCTTGGGAACTAAAAAAGCCTGGGTTCCTGTGTCCTTAAGGTGTTATTGAACCGAAGAAGAATCGGATTATGATCCGATGTGACTCTTGGGCAAAGCTCCATAGTGACCCTGCTGCCTTTCTATACAATGCATGTACTCAAGTTAAAATGACTGGGATATGGGACACTTTAGAATTAAATGTTAGTGCATGGATGAACATAAAGTGTGGGATTGCAGTGTGGTGTATGTGGAAAGTGCTTTGGTGTCCGGTATGTGTATGGCATACGTGTAGCTGTACATTCTCAGGTGTAGGAGAAAAGTATGAGAATATATGAGGTCTCGAATGTGGATAGCTACCACCTTTGGAGTGGTAAGCATCATACAGTTATATCCACTGTAAATATGAAAAATAAAAAACTCTCCAGAGGGGAAAGTGGCTACAGATGGGAGGTGTAATCTTCCATCAACTATGGTATATGCTCTATGAAGTCCTCCCCAGGGCAAGAGAGGAGCAAAAAGGTAACCCACATGGATAGAACAACCTATACAAATGCAGAAACCCATAGAAATGGGTATTTTGTAACCAGCCATGGCATATGATCTCTGGGAGAAGCAGGGAGCAACAATAGGTATGGGCAATATGCAGTCAACTATTTCCAGGAATCCCCAACCCCTGTCACAATCTTGTGTTACCAGTCATTTTCCTGGGGGTCTTCGATCAATGATGATGATTGTCTCATAATGGGCTCGGTGACTTGTTTTACTCTTTGAACTGCACTAGCGTTGCTTGAACAATGCACAAGACTGACTAAAGCAGACTGCTTGGCAAAAGTGCAGAACTCTGATGCAAAGATGCGCAAGCATCCACCACTATATTGAGAGGCTAGTACGAGAGCCCATAGAGGCAGTGGTTGAGTGCCGTAGGACTGCATAGTCAACCTTAGAGACTTTCTAGCCCAGCGAATTCATCCTGCACACATGGGAAGTGACGAGAGTAAAGCCAAAAGACCCATTTGGGTGCCAGGTGATTGTACACCTTATTGAATGAACATGTCATATGTTGGTCAGTGTGTAAACGTTATGCACCACTGATGCACCTGTCTCTTCCTTCTACTTAGACCCCCCCAAAATGGTAACACTAACGATGACTACCTGCACTCCCGTAGCATCAGGTGTCCGGCTGTACCAGGCAGCAAGGCGTAGCAGTGTTTTTCTCTCTCATCCAATACCCCTTCTTTTTTGGGACACTTGCTTGGACTCCTACAACACTCCAGCAGTGCCAAGAGGTGTCCCAGAAGGTCAGGGACGTTCATCGCCCCTGCAGACAACTTGCTTTTCAGGTGAGTGGCCGCATCACAACAACTATAATTCTTACTTTGAGGAGACCGCACAGGAGAAACAGGGTGCTGTCCATAGGAATTGGTATTATATAACCAGTCATGCTATTAGGTCTGAGGTGTCTGCTCTGGAGCGGTGGAGGAGCACCTGGTATAAAGAAGTGATAGTATATGTCTGAGGAGACCCCATAGGAAGGGCAGGAAAGATCCCATAGGAATGGGTGTTTTACAAACTGCATGATATATGTTTTAGAAGTCCACTCCGAAAGCAGAGGGGGCATTCTAGAAGAGTGTGTAAACCATAGGCAGCAATAGTATATGATCTAAATAGCCCCCAATATAAAAAGCCCCCACTCCAGTGTGGCAGGGCGCAACCCAATGGGCTGGGCTGGGTTGACTTGTACATCTCTCCTCTTGCTGAGCCACTTACAGATGTCCTAATCCTCCCTGCAACCACCTCTTGTGGAAGGGAGGCCAAAGGAGTGTTAAAGGGGAGGCTTGAGATAAGGGAAGGGGGTTTGAATAGCTGATCGGGTAAAAACTACCCCATATTGTACATATTAAAAAAATAAATATAAATCTAGAGAAAACATTAAGGCAGGAAATTCATCAAAGCTCTGTCCCCTTAAGAAGTCACGCAAAGTGGTGCAAAGTAGCGTAAAGTCTTGACGAAGTAATTGCTTTATAGCACAAAACCTTTTTTGGACCAAAAAGTAAGAAGCCTTTAAGTAGAACAAATAGTGATTTTGCAATGTTTTGTACAAAAGTGATATCCCCTGGGTAGTACTTGGTTTTTCCAATACTAACACCCATGGTTTTCGATCCAAAGACTTGTCTACGAAAGTTGTTAGACAGGACTCTGTAGCAAAATTAAGTCCCCCTTGACGCAGGCATTAATTTGGAGAAATATTTTTATTTCTCATAACCTTTTACACACTGCATGGTTGCTGCACTGTACAGCACACTTCCAATGTGTGAATAGTTTTAAAGTTTGTCTAGGCTTAGTATTTGTTTACTGAAAGGGTACACGCCCAGTATAAAACAATATATGCTAGACTTTTTGCACACACCTTTGCAACATGAAGTTATTAGCTATGGCTCTGATATGCACTCTAACCCTAGAGCAATGCAATGCAGAAACTTTCCTTTCAAGCCAATCAGGTAGGAGGGCCGAATGGACTTGTGTTTCACTCCCCTCGCTGAGCCACTTAAGGTTGTAGAGGGTTCACATCAGGCTTCAAAAGGACTGGAGCTGTAAATCCTCATCGCTTCGTGAACAAAATACATAAAGAAAGTATTTGTTTCCTCTAAACCTTCTCAGGAAAAAAGGTTGCCCTGTGGGATAACATTCTGGGAAAGGTCAATGTGGTGACATCTACAAGAATGACCATTGAAGGCCAGTCGTCACACATCTGGGAATCCTACCCAAGAACCAAAATGAAGAGAAGAATTTATCGGAAATAAATGTGATGGATGTGTAAACATCTAAACCATGATTTTGAAAACTATGATGGATATGTTTTAGTGAGCAGGATTCCATTTCAGATGTGTTTTTATTGTGATTTTTCTGTGTGGTATGATTGATGGTATGTGTGAGAAGAATGCAAGGTGAGAATGGAAGGATGATGGTGTGAAAAAATCTTGTTTTTTGGGGGGGTCACTATACATTGTTTCGAAACTGAGAGATTCCAATCTAAGTTTCTTTCCAATTGAAATGTGATATATGTGTCTCTCATTTGTAATTGTTTCTATGAGTACATGAGTAACACAAATTTATAAAAAGGCATATGAAAATGCAGAAAACAAAAAAATATATTTTTCATAAATAAATAAAACTGAAAAGTATTTACTTTCTGTGCTGGGATTTTGTCTCTCTTGGGGAAATGTCTACTTTGAGTAATACCATTCTATAAATTAGATAGGCCAGATAAGAGGTTGTTTGTATTGTATTTGTCATTTTCCCTCTCCTCTTAGGCCTTAAATTAATTTGGGGATACCTTACTGTACACAAGGACCATGGAAGAGCTAACAGTACACTGTCATGACATGCAGTTGTGCACAAAAGAAGCTTTCACAAGACTGCCAGGCAGCCCTATCAAGGGGCTGTGGACCAGAGATCCAGAGAACCAGAACCAGCTCACAGCCACAAAGGGGTAGATGGACACTCTGTCCCAGAGTTTGTGTGTGGAATCCAAGGCCAAGGCATCACAACCTTGAAGAACCAACCACAATGTGTGACTATGAGCCTTCTTGATTACATGATAATATGCTTTCCACCTCCGTATCAAATTGCATACCCTCACAGAAGCAAGGCACTTTCCCTACTAGTCTTACATCCAGCCATATGCCCTGCAGATAGTGCCCATAGTCATTTAAAAAGGTACATTATTTCATATATACCTCATGCAAGAACATTTAATGTATAAGGTACACTACAAAGAAGCTACCTAGAGTCCTGTGCAAGACAACACGGTTATAGAACATGTCTCAGCATGAAGAGTCCTCTCACAGAATAAAATGACATGCCTTAGGGAGTACCACAACAGTGACTAGTCTCTGCATGTGTCGTGGCACACCCCTAAGCAGTGCAAAATTAAGTGGGCTGTCCCCTGCTTTTGTGACTAGCACAGTATAGGTGTCGCGGCCAGAGGCTATTACAATTTTTACCATGTCTATTCCTGTCTCTAAAACTTCATTAAAATTAGAACACATCGAAAAGTGTATTTACCTACACGTAATATGCATGGTGTAACAGCACTTCACATTGTTACACATGTTCCCTGTATGTCTATGTATTCCTACATTAGGCACAACATATTAAGTACCACACAACACCTTTATGTCTCATACACAAGATCCCTTCCATGCCATGGCTTGATCGGAACATCATTTCATAGTAGGGCATATAGAGGCATCAGACAGGAAACAAATGTCACTCGTAGATCAACACTGCTATATATAAGATAACAACCACAAACATCCAGTCTGTTGTGGTCTCACAGAATAAGGAAGATGAAATGCTAGAGTTTGATGTGAGGATTACATATGGTCGGAACAATATATCTATTGCAGTGGGGGATGATCACACAGTCATTATTGCCACCTCAAGCAATTAAGATGAACCTTGAGCCCTTAATCGCTATGAAAGTGCAGGTTAGAAACATTAACTCATATCTTGCAGGCAAGAATGACATCTTGACAAACATAGGGGAGGCCTTCAGGAATATGCCTCTCTGTAGGCCCTATAGCACACACTAGCTGACATTTATTTTGGGATAGCACCTTTGTCAAGAGTTCCATTTAGATACTCTCTAACAGTGTGAACACGCCTCTAGGGGCTCTGGGTGCCAAGATAAATGCAATCACAAGAGATATACATGATTGTGAAACAGAAAAATGTAATTACTGTCAAGGTAGCCAAGTCCCATGGGTACAGGTCATTGACTCTCAACAGGATAGCTGAAACGCTGGAGGTAATACCCCCAGCATCTTCTCCACGCCACCTGGTCAAAAGCGAGAAGTGACACAACTGTGTCCTTCTTTGATGTCATTATTGACTGTGGAGGATCAGGTTATAGTAAAAGGGCAAGCATGTTCACCCTTCTATGTTCGGGGCAAATAAAGTACTCAGTTCTGCAAAGAGAGATCACTTTCTAGAAAATGTGACAATCTTTGATTATCATTACTTGTCTTATCATGTCTATGGACATGGGGATATGTTGTAGCAAGTCCCACTAACATCAATGTGCAATAATACAGTGCGTTCATGTGTCAATGTTTCATTAAAACTCAGACGTAAATACATTGTTCACAAATTCCTGTCTCCACATCCACCCATCCTGTGAGTAAGCGTCAGAGCTGGGGCCTTTGTTAGGAATCTACTCCTGCGATTGCACATTGATGGTGGCATATTCCTCAATGGGAATTTCATCATGAACAGCTACATTGTCTGCAACATACAACAATCATATTACAGAAAATCTTTGGGGGTGGTAAAGCCACTTGCCCCCAGTCAGATCTGGGAAGCATAATCTGGATTTCATTATACTAAAACACAGTTCAGTGATGCTACAGGTTTTCCTGAGTGACGTGCTGTGGACTTTTGCTGGAGCTTTTGGATCTGCACAAGGTGTCATCAACCATCATCTGAAGGCATGCCCCTAATCAGTTATGGTGTGGGAATGAGTGCAAACTGATCTATCATCTACTCATTGGTTTTGATGGGAATGAGTGTCACATACATATCAACTAGTAGCCCTTGTCCCTACACTCTACGCTGAGTACCGAGTCAGATTATACATCACATAGGTGTACCACTGTTGGACTTGGCCCTTTCCCCCAAAATGTTTCGCTTTTGACCCCCTTGTCTAGGATGTCTCCCCCATGGTAATAAACCTGTATAGGCCATGTGTGGAAGGAGTTGCCCTGTGTTAAAATGTAATGTCATGTAATGGTGTGAGCACTTGTAAATTTACCCCCATTGTAAAATGCACCTGACTAAAATGTTCTGTGTTTAAAATGGATGCCATGGCCATGGGTTTTGCCACTGGACTGCCATAGGTCAGCGGTCTAGTTATTATTACCCAGCTACCCCTAGATTTTGGAGGGAAAGCCTGGCACCCAGGGTGCTCAACCCCTCCCCTTGAGACAGTTTAGGCCAGCTTTGCCAACATTCTAGAAGGTTCTTGCACTGCCTGGGAGGAGGGTATAAGTAAGGGTGTCAGTCAGAGCTGGGACAAGAAAGAGAGGGGACCTGTTGCGAGGAGCTACCGCCACATGGGCCTGTGAGCTGGGCCCTGCACCCCTAAAACCCCCCCTCTGCTGTCCCCACGGGCCCCTGACAAGGGAGGGCCCCTACCCAGGTCACTGACGCTGTTTGGACCAGGTACCACGCCAGCACTGCGTGAAGAAGCGCCCAGGAGGTGAGGAGTGTGCCCCTGAGGTTGGCTGTGGAACTGTTCGCCCCCTGTGAGGTGTGCTGCCAGGTGCTGTGCTGCAATAGCGCTGTTTTGGGGAGGTTGATGCCCCCAAGGAAGCTGTGGCCCCCTGTGGAAGCTCTGTTGCTGTAAGGCACTGCCTGTCAAGCGCTATAATTTGGAAGCGCTGGAGAAGAGTTAATTTCCTGCCCCCTCTGCGTGGCCTGAGAAAGGAGCTGAGGTTGTGGGCAGAGGGAGGAGCAGTGCGCTGTGAATAGCGCCATCTGCTGAGGAGAATCGCGCCGTGTGGCCTGAGGGCACTGTGAGGGGAATCGAGCTGGAGGAGCCTACCCTCGTTTTGGCGCGCTGTCCGCCATATAATTAATTAATTAAAAAGGAAGCCTAACCCTTACTGCCGCCGAGGAGTGTTGGCGCTGCCTTGCGCCGGTTGTAAATAGGCGAAAATCACCGCCGCGGCCCAGCGCTGTTGTGGGGACCCCCCACTGCTGTGGGCACCGTTGCGGTGGCCCCCGGTGCCAGGAGAGGGCCGCCGAAGTGAAGAAAGGGCCGCGTTAGGCTCTGAGGCCGCCGTCACCCGCCTCACGTGACGGGGGCCCGGCCGCGTCATCGGCCCGCCCCCACCGCGCACGGATTGGCCCGCGCGGCCGTGCCTGAGAGGCCGCGCAGGGATTGGCTGCCGGCCGGCAGCCAGAGAAGCGGAGAAAGCCGACCCCCGAAGCCCTGGGTCCCCGTGAGGGAGGGGGACCCAGGTGAAGTGCCGGTGCGGGGCCCCCGTGGTCAAGGGGAAGCCCCAATTGGGAGCGACAGGAGCGGGAGGCCACCCCGCCGGTCTGTGCCCCTGAGTGAGGGGCCGGTGAGATAGGCGGGGCCGGGGCACACTGTCGGTGCCAGTCCCGCCTCCCGTCACGAAGCGGCCGGAGGAGCAGAGTGCCTGCGGGGCTCCCGTGAGGACAAGGGAGCCCCGATTGTGCCGCCCAGAGGCCGTGTTGAACCCCCCGGGCCCCCGTGAGGAATAGGGGCCTGGGTGACACTGCAGAAAGGGGGGGCCTCGAGGCACATTGCCGGTGCCTGCCCCCCTCCGCCTCAGAACCGCAGAGTGCCCCGTGTGTTGCTGCCGGCTGCAGGAGTACCGAGGAAGGGCCTCGAGGCACGTGGTCGGTGTCTGGCCCCCTCCTCCACGGAAAGGAGCCCTGCGGCCGATCAAAGAGTCCCTGAGAGCCGCAGCAGAGGGTCAGAGCCCACAGGAGGAGGTGGGAGGGGGGCCTCGAGGCACATTGTCGGTGCCTGGCCCCTCTGCAGGGAAGCAAAAAACAAATACCAATTGCACACCAAATTACAGTAAAGACAGAGATGCCTCAATGGACATGAAGGAGCAAATGAAGTGGTCGAAACAGATGAAGAAATGGATGTTGGATGACTCCTCTTTTATTGTATGGATGGCCAGCCGACACGTGTTTCGTCGTCAAGTTGTAACAGTACTTGCACGACTCATCAGGGCTGTGACTCGGAGGGGAAGGACCACAGGTCGCTTGGCCGGTGATACTTCCGACCCGGCCCAGGCTCAGGACCAGGTTGTAGGTTTGCGGGTGTAAGATGTAGCTCCAGAACCAGTAGACGGATTGTAGAAAGGGGAATGCTCAATGTCGGAGACAGTGCTCCAAAATCCTGGAGTGCGTGGTGCCACTAGATGATACGGGCATTCACATGGAATATGCAGGTATGTGTTCCAAGTTGTGGCAGGCGATAGCAAGTAAGATTGCAGTATAATCCGAAGTCGGGATGCTGATCAGAAGGGAGGGTGCTCCCAAGCAGCGGTTCCGGGTGCGGACGCTACATCTTACACCCGCAAACCTACAACCTGGTCCTGAGCCTGGGCCGGGTCGGAAGTATCACCGGCCAAGCGACCTGTGGTCCTTCCCCTCCGAGTCACAGCCCTGATGAGTCGTGCAAGTACTGTTACAACTTGACGACGAAACACGTGTCGGCTGGCCATCCATACAATAAAAGAGGAGTCATCCAACATCCATTTCTTCATCTGTTTCGACCACTTCATTTGCTCCTTCATGTCCATTGAGGCATCTCTGTCTTTACTGTAATTTGGTGTGCAATTGGTATTTGTTTTTTGCTTATTACTGCGTGTGCTCTGCACACACTTGGAGGGGTTTAGGGTCTTGATCCCCTCACCTTTTTGCACCCGCACCTACATTCTTGTACACTAACGTGAGCAGTGTGCCTAGTTTTTCCCTGTACCCTAAAAAACCCCTTCTCCTAGGTTTTTCCCTCTGCAGGGAAGATCCGGCTCTTGTAGAGGGAGAGAGTGCCCCGCGTGTTCCCTGCGCCAACCTTGAGGAAAAGAGTGCCAGGAGGTGAAAGAGGAGCCCCGGAGTAGCCCGGTGAGTGGGGCCTACGTTAGACTGTATGGGGGGTAGAGTGGGCAACGGGGCACAGGGTCGGTGTCCGCCCCCCCCCCCCTCCCTATGACTTGCTTGGGATGGTAATCATACCCTGAACTGGGCAACGGCCTGAAGTGCCAACTGGTGGAGGCTAGAGGTCAATGCTGTGCCCCTGGGTCCCCCAAGGAAATATTAAAGCCCCAAGAGCTAGGGCCAGGACTTATGCTAATGCTGGGTTGATGTTCCGGCCGATGGTTTCGCGCCCAGTGTGCTTATGGCCTAGTGTTAATGCCCCTGTTAGTGGTGGGCATCCCCATGCGTTATGCTGCTGAGGCTGACTGCCCCCTAGGGAAGTGTTAGTCGCCTGAAGAGGTATTTAGGGTTGCCCTAATGAAAGGTTTGTTCCTGCACAGTGACCAGGTTATAGGAAATGTTTGATTGGTTGTGACCAGTTACTACCGTTACTGATGCCAATGTATGTTGATGTTACACGCCTGTTAGGTGATCCTACGCTGATTCCAGGCTGTTATACAACTAAGGTTGTGGGCCCCTGCAGATGTTATTTACCTGCCTAAGTGAGCCTATGTACGCACTGGTGAGGTGCACAATGTGTTAGATGCCAGGGTATTGCTCAGGAATAATGCGCCAGTGTTGATATGCTTATGGTTAAATGCCTAATGTCACAGCATAATGTGTATGCCTAAGGTTCAATTGCATACAAGGTGCCTACTAACCTGATGAGATGGCCATCTCCCTGGCCTCAGGTGATGAGACCGATATCTAATGTTGATGTGCCCTTTTACTGCAGGTGTCCTGCCCCTGTGCTGGCCTGACGCGTCATTCCAGGTCCCTGGTTATATCCCATTGCTGATTTATTACAGGTGTTCCTGTCTGTTGGGATTTACTGTGATGCCATGAAGTTTTCCTTTACAGGGGTTGGGTTGGAGTTAAACTGCTACGGATGAGAGCCTGAGTTGGCCCCGCCATTGTGACCCCAGGTTTAATGACAATGTAAACATTCTTCTTTATTTTCAGCCATGGACTTACAGACTCAGCCCTTACTTCCCATGTAAATAATCCCCCTTGATACACTTGGCTCTGGTGCAAGTTGGCGCCGTGTTATGATACCACTGTTGATGCATTTTTGCCTTGCAGGTTGGAGATACTAAACTTCTTAATTTTCCAACTCAAACTGGTGTCCTGCCTCTTTTGTAGTGTGCCTGGTGTGTTGTCTGTGGCTACTGCGTGAGTGCTTGACATGTCCTCCCAAGTTTGGCCTGCCCGCTTGGTTCCGTGCTACCCCCCTGGAGATTTGGTAACCCCATGTTTTACAACCACATTAAATAAAGAACAGATGTATATTTGTAGTACTTGAAATTCTGGGCCCATGTTATAAACATCATCGTATCATGACGATTTTGATATCAGAAGACCGAGAATGGCTAGTACACTATGTACAAGCATTTTCGTCATATTTGAGTAACGATTTCACCTTGAAATCGCAGTTTTCGTCCTGAACCCTCGGGTTCCATTTTGTGTACGGCAGCCATTTTGTGATTGCCCTCACATAGGCCGGTGACTAAGGCCAAAACATGATTCTGAAGGACACGTACACCTTTGCTGACTTCTCTGCGACCTGGGCAAGCTGACTCCACTGCCCAAGGCCAAACCTGTTCGGTCAGTTCCTCTCCCAGTGGCCGAACGAGATAGTATCAAGGCACAACATGCCATAAACCTTTCATCGCACACAAACCACGCCTAATCTTGCACACACCTGTCCCTGTTTCCTATTTTATGACTTGCTTTACAAGGAGGAGGTGCCCGTTTTTATTGGGGGTCCGTCGATATCTGATGAAAATACTGGGCCTTGCCGGGTAATTGATTGTGGGCTGAACAAACTGAAATGTGGGATTGTCATCATGACTCTGCTTTTTCTTTGTAGTGAAAATATGTGAATGGTCAACTGTAATGTAAAGAATGTTTGCCTGAAGCATAATATTTTGTATAAAAAGAGAAGGCTGGCTTTGTAAGGTTGAGCAGTCTCCTGAGAATATACACCGTGTTGTACTTCTAGGACGCCTGTTACTTGGTTGCAGCCAATAAACTCGATCCTTGACTTCACCTAGAAGACTCTGTGTTTCTGTAGTCTGAAACAGGAAGGACCCGAAGTCTTAGGGTGTTATCCCTGGCACCGCTGGGTTACCGGTTCAGTACCGGTTCTGAAAAACCCAGTACTTCAGTTGGCGCCCATCGTGGGGTGATATCAGCGGTACCGGTCCAAGCCAGAGGTTCGTGAGGAGCTTCGTGTGAAAATTCTGGAGGAAGGCCGCCACTTCATCGACCCCTGCATGTCGACGTGGTCCGAAAGTCTTTGCTGCGAGGTTCCCCGCTTCCCGACGGCTACAAAGGACTGCTGACCTGACTATTGCCCTGTTTTGGACCCTTGATGATTGGTAGAGCGAAACGATAGACGAGTCTTCTGGGGACGTCATCGATACCTCAGTTAAGTATAAGTGGAGCGTCTCCCAGTCCTTAATTTGGTTCTTAGTTTTGGGTATCCCCTTGGGATCTTTGATTTGGAATTTGCAAGTGCCAAAGCCGAAGGACTCGTGTATTCACGAGAATATCGTATTCGATAATCCTTTGAAGTTTGAAGCTAGACTAGAGAGCGAAGATGCCTGGTCTTAGCAGACTTGGAAATTTGTTTTGTCTTGGTTGTAATAGGGATTCCCGATTGGAGGACTCGTGTCCGGTTCCTCCGATTGGAACTCCAACCTATGAACTGTATGTGAAACATGGCGTAGGTCCCATCACATATAATGAAGTATGGATCAAATACTCCATAAAGGATGGTGTTTTAAAATGGCCCCAATATGGTAGCTTTGACACGGAGGTTTTAGATAATCTCGAGGTGAAACTTTTTAAGAAGAAAGCCCGGCCGGCGATGTTTGACTCTTTCCGCCTATGGCGAAAGGAAGCCAAACAGAAAGAAATTAAATAAGCTAAAAAGAATAAAAGAGAAAAGGGTATCTCGATAATGCAAGCTGCCATGCAGTTTAAAGATAACGAAGAAGAACAGATGAATGAGCAGTTGCACAGGCAACGTAAAATGGTTATCGATAAATGTTATCCAGTTTTGCCGCCTCTTCAGCAAGATGCAGCAAAAGACCTTGAAAAAGACTCCCTATGTCGCATTTATTGAGTTCGCCACCCCCTTTTGCGCAGAGTGCTACGGCACCTCCGCAGCCTTTAGCCGCACAACCTTTGGTTGTATTGCCTCCTGCTCCTCCACAACCACCGGCTGCTCTTCAGTTGGCTCCTACTCTTCCGGTGCAGCCTCCTCAAGGGCCACCGACTTTGACATCTGCTCTGCCTTTACTTCCTACAACTTTGACCACTATATCGACTACCACGCCTGGTATTCCTCCTGACACTGCCTCTGCGTCTGCCTTGCCTCACTCTGCTCTTCCGCCTGTTCTTTCATCGACTTCTCCTTCTGTTCGACAGAGAATGACTAGCACTGTTGCTAGCCTTCTATATCCTCTCTTTGGAGCAACAGGGGTATCTCCTGTCTTAGAGCGTAAACAGTTGCGTAGCCAACTGCCTGATTCTAGGGAGAAGGAAACATTGAATTATTTGGCACATAAATGGGTTACCGAACCGACGAGATATGAGCTAGAGTTTGTTATGGATGTCTTCCATCAGTGGGAAGCACCAAAACAGAGATACGTTTTTGAGAAAATGTGTACTTTCCTGAGTGAGGATTTAGAGGAGAATGATTTGGAGCCCAATCCACCTGAGTTATGTCATATACGGTTCGAGTTTGGGAAAGGCGCAATTGTGGGTTCCGATGTTGAAAAAGCAGTTGCGACATTGTTATCATTCAGAAGTGAGGGTGTTTCTCGGTCGTTGTTTGAGTCTGATTCCTCTGTTAAAAGGAAGGTGAGACAGTATCCAATGAGAGAAGTTCCTCCGGTATGGAGGGAAGCAGTGCAGGCTGATGTGGGTCGTAATATTGATGCTGTACCAGCACATTTTCAGCGTGTCTGGGTACATGTTCCTTGGAAGCGAGCTGAAGTTTTGGCCCTTAAGCAGACATTGCCTGATCCCCGTAAAAATCCTGCAGGATATTACAAGGAATTGTCACAGACTGCAGGCTCCTGCATTATGAATTTAGCCGACATAGACATTTTGTTTGGAAATGTTGTTCCACAGCCTTTATGGGGAAAGATTCGTCATGCGGATCATGATCAAGAGTTAGGTGACTCGTGGGCTAATATTAGTGCTGCAAATGACCGACAAGTTGGTGGTGCTAAACCCGAGCCTTTAGTAGCAGATCTCCCTGGTAGGATCATTACTTACATGAAGACTTTGATGCCTGCGATGCGGGTGAATTGGGACAAGTTGTCTGCGTGTAAGCAGATGAAAGATGAAACAGTGTCTGATTTCTTCACTAGGTTTGAAGAGACGTTTGTCGACCACAGCGGTCAAGATATGAGTACAGAAGGTGGTCAACGGTTGTTCGTTGACAAGTTTGTGCATAATTTGCTTCCTGAGTTATGTAAAAAGTTAAAAGATTCCGAGAGTTCTTGGACCGTTTCCTCTTCAGCACAGATATTGGCTAGGGAGAAGGAAACATTGAATTATTTGGCACATAAATGGGTTACCGAACCGACGAGATATGAGCTAGAGTCTGTTATGGATGTCTTCCATCAGTGGGAAGCACCAAAACAGAGATACGTTTTTGAGAAAATGTGTACTTTCCTGAGTGAGGATTTAGAGGAGAATGATTTGGAGCCCAATCCACCTGAGTTATGTCATATACGGTTCGAGTTTGGGAAAGGCGCAATTGTGGGTTCCGATGTTGAAAAAGCAGTTGCGACATTGTTATCATTCAGGAGTGAGGGTGTTTCTCGGTCGTTGTTTGAGTCTGATTCCTCTGTTAAAAGGAAGGTGAGACAGTATCCAATGAGAGAAGTTCCTCCGGTATGGAGGGAAGCAGTGCAGGCTGATGTGGGTCGTAATATTGATGCTGTACCAGCACATTTTCAGCGTGTCTGGGTACATGTTCCTTGGAAGCGAGCTGAAGTTTTGGCCCTTAAACAGACATTGCCTGATCCCCGTAAAAATCCTGCAGGATATTACAAGGAATTGTCACAGACTGCAGGCTCCTGCATTATGAATTTAGCCGACATAGACATTTTGTTTGGAAATGTTGTTCCACAGCCTTTATGGGGAAAGATTCGTCATGCGGATCATGATCAAGAGTTAGGTGACTCGTGGGCTAATATTAGTGCTGCAAATGACCGACAAGTTGGTGGTGCTAAACCCGAGCCTTTAGTAGCAGATCTCCCTGGTAGGATCATTACTTACATGAAGACTTTGATGCCTGCGATGCGGGTGAATTGGGACAAGTTGTCTGCGTGTAAGCAGAAGAAAGATGAAACAGTGTCTGATTTCTTCACTAGGTTTGAAGAGACGTTTGTCGACCACAGCGGTCAAGATATGAGTACAGAAGGTGGTCAACGGTTGTTCATTGACAAGTTTGTGCATAATTTGCTTCCTGAGTTACGTAAAAAGTTAAAAGATTCCGAGAGTTCTTGGACCATTTCCTCTTCAGCACAGATATTGGCTACTGCCCAGTATTATGAAAATAGAGATAAAGATGAGAAAGATAGAGCAGACAAGAAAACGAAAGAGTTAAAAACAAAGGTCCTCTTACAACAGGCGTACCCGCCTCGTGGTGGCCAGAGTAACTATCAGCAGCCTCAGCAGTTTCAGAGAAACATGCAAAGGACCGAATATCCTCAACAACGTTTTCCTGTAGGCCCTAATCAGTGTGCATATTGTAAAGAAGAGGGCCATTTTAAAAGTAGCTGCCCTGCTTTATTACAGCGTATGAATGGTGTTTCCAGCGCACGAGGTCGAGGTACTTCACAAGCGCCTAGAGGTAGAGGACGTGGAAATTTCCCCCAGAACACGTATTCCTTTCCGCCTCAAAATTCAATGAATAGGTTTGATCAGCAGAATAACGCGTCTAGTAGGACAGCTCAGTACTATGCTGAGGACTACTATGCAGAAGATGAGCATATGGAAGGTAATGATTGCTAGGACAGCCGTAGACAAAGAGAGGGAGTTGTTTCAGCTCCAGTAGATCAGAGTGGACCTTACGTTGAGGTGATTACATCAGGTGTGTCAGAGCCATTTCTGTTGGATACTGGTGCTACAAAGAGTTCTATTATGCACACTAAACTCCCTGGCGCACCTTTGTCTGGCGAAATGAATGTTTCAGTAGGTTTTTCTGGCGCCTCGGTTAGGAACCCGATTTCTAGTCCTATGTCCCTTTCTGTTGGACCATGTGAATTCGAAGCACCCCTTATTCTGACAACAGGTTGTGGTGAAAATTTGTTAGGATTGGATCTTTTAAAAAGATTGTATGCGACTTTGTACTGTTCTCCTTCGGGAGTACAACTTACACTGGGTAAGAAAGTGGTTTCTCCAATGTATTTGTCAAAGGACAAACTTCCAACAGAATTGTCATTTCTTCCTGATACTCTTTGGGCTACTGGTCCTAATGATGTGGGTCTTTTGGAAATACCGCCATATGTTGTGACATTGAAAGCCAATGTTAAAATGCCACGCATTCCCCAATACAAAATCTCTAGTGAAGGTGAAAAAGCTTTGCTAGCGATCATTTATGATTTGATTGAAAAGGATGTAATTGAAGAGACAAGAGGCAACGTTTGCAATAGTCCTGTTCTGCCTGTTTTAAAGCGTACTGATCCTTCTCAGCCACCTGTTTACAGATTTGTGATTGATCTTAGAGAGGTGAATAAAATCGTTGTGCCACAATTTCCAGTTGTTCCTGATATCACTGCCCTATTGACTATGATTCCAGCTTCTGCGACTTGGTTCTCGGTGATTGACTTGAAGAATGCTTTCTTCAGCATCCCGATTGCCGAAGAGAGTAGGGATATTTTCGGCTTCAGTTTAGGAGGTCGAAGCTTCCGCTTCAAACGCGCTCCCCAGGGCTACTGTGAAAGTCCATCGATATATAGTCAAGCTTTAAAAGCACAGCTTGACACAATTGTTTTACCTGATGGCGCTACCCTTATTCAGTATGTTGATGATTTGCTCGTCGCTGCAGATACTGAGGAAATATGTAAAGAAGCAACATTGTCATTGTTGCATCATTTGTCTGATTTGCATCACAAAGTGTCCCTTTCAAAATTGCAATATTGTCGACAAGAAGTGACCTACTTAGGTCATCTCTTATCGAAGGAGGGAAGGAAACTGACCCCAGAAAGAATTCAGGCAATTGCAAAACTGAGTGTGCCAAAGACACAGAGAGAAGTGCGTGCTTTCTTGGGTATTACATCATATTGCAGACAATGGATACCGAATTTTTCTTTGTTGGCCAAACCTTTGGTGGCATTAACTTGTAAAGATACACCGAATCCCCTTCCATGGTCTGAAGAGTGTCAGAAAAGTTTTACCAAATTGCGCAATGCATTATGTTCGGCTCCTGTGTTGGGTACCCCCGACTACAGTAAGCCCTTTACATTGTATGTCCATGAGAAAGAAGGTTGTGCATTATCAGTGTTGACACAATTGTTCGGAAACAGGCAGCGTCCATGTGCGTATTTTTCGTCGACTTTAGACCCGGTAGCTAAAGCGTTGCCGAGTTGTTTAAGAGCCACAGCGGCAGCAGCTGTTTCTATTCGACAGTCTGCTGGTTTAGTGATGAATAATACATTGATTGTGATGGTTCCACATGCAGTGGACACTTTGTTAAACAGGACCAATACACAGCACTTAACTAGTGCTCGATTGTCAGGTTATGAGTTGACACTGTTAGCGAGTCATGTGCACATAAAAAGATGCAACACGTTGAATCCAGCTACGTTGTTGCCGATTGAAACAGAGTTAGATACTTCTGAACAGCATGATTGTTTTCTCAGAACAGAAGAAGAAACGAAAGGGAGAATAGATCTTAGTGACACTCCTCTTGCAAAGTGTGATGGTACCTTATGGGTGGATGGTTCATGCTTCAAGCTTCCGAATGGAGATACGACTGCGACATATGCTGTTACGACTTTGCATACGATTGTTGAAGCTGCACGTATCCCACATAATTCAGCTCAAGCAGCAGAATTGATTGCACTTACACGAGCGTGTGTGTTGTCGAAAGGAATGAAAGTGACCATATATACCGACAGCCAGTATGCATTTGGTGTGGCTCACAGTTTTGGACAATTGTGGAAAGAACATGGGTCGCTGACTTCGCATGGAACTAAGATTCAGCATGGTCAATTGGTGAATGAGCTCCTCGAGTCACTTACTTTGCCGTTGCAAGTCGCGATTGTGAAATGCAGTGCACACAAGAAGGTGACTGATGATGTTGGTCGTGGAAATGCATTTGCTGACGAAGTCGCAAAAGAAACAACGAGGGATGTGATGAGTCGAATGTATGTTGCAGGCCCTGCAAGATGGATTGGTGACGTTGGAATGTGTGAAGACACGATAGAGAGTGTAAAGTCTATTCAAGCTGAAGCTACAGAGAAAGAGTTGAGTACATGGAGAGAGAGTAAGGGGAAATTGGATGTGAATGGTTGTTGGGTTGAATTGTCAGAGCATCAGAGATGGTTGTTACCCGATGCGTATGTGCCTGCAGTTGTTACAATGGCTCATGGAATGGCTCACATCAGTGTGAAAGGGATTTGTAAGTTGTTGGCTCCAGTATGGCAAAACGCTGGAATTCCCAAGTGTGCAGAGAACGTGGTCAGAAAATGTATGGTGTGTCTGAAATACAATCCTGGTAGGGGAACCCCAACTCCAGCTGGTCATTTTGCGCCTCCAACAGATACGTTCGAGGTTTTGCAGCTAGATTTCATCCACATGGAAAGGTGCAACAATCTGAAATACGTACTCGTTGTTGTTTGTGCCTTTTCAAGTTGGGTCGAAGCGTATCCCTTAAAGGACAACACTGCCTTATCCACAGCTAAAACCCTTGTCAAAGAATTCTTCCCTAGATTTGGAATGCCGAGAATGGTCTGGAGTGACAATGGGAGTGAATTTGTGGGTCGAGTGATGAAGAAAGTATGCGAACGGCTGGGCATCCAACAAAAATTTCACGCTGCAAATCACCCCCAATCAGCTGGACTAGTAGAATGTTACAATGGCACGTTAAAGCTAAAATTGCCAAAATTCAAGCGAGCTCTGGTCTTAAATGGCCTGACGCTCTGCCTTTAGCACTCCTATCAACCAGAATGACTGTGCATTCGCGAGTGGGACTTAGTCCGTATGAAATTGTGTTCGGCCGTCCAGCCAACATATGGGGAGTGCCAAGGCCGAAAAAATTCAGTGAGATCGAACACCCTGTATTGCTTGACTATTTGTACGAATTGACGGCTAAATTGCGTGTTTTACACCAACAGGTTCACGATTCTCTGCCTCAGGTATCTGAAGATCCAGGCCACACCATGAATCCTGGTTCGTGGATTCTGGTGAAAATTTTCCAGCGGACAAAGAATAATCAGCCCCGTTGGACCGGCCCCCACCTAGTCCTGCTGTCAACGAGATCCGCCGTGCGAGTGGAAGGCAAAAAGAACTGGATCCACGGCGTACACTGCAAGAGGGTGCCTTTGCCTCTACCGTACGACCGGTGGGTCCAGGAGGGTGTTGCTGACTCTGAGACTGAGACTGTGCCTCGTTTTCTGCCTTTCAGTGAAGCACGCATAAAAGGAACAATTTCTGAACAAGAAAGTGACAATCGCTTGCAAGAAGCTGTGCCACCATCAATTCGATTGAACACTACAGAGCCTGAACTCCTGTTTCAGGACCAGACAGTATCTGGGAAGCAACGCTATAATCTGAGGCCGAGAACTATGGACAAATAACATTTTCCTTTTCTTTGCTAAATTTTGAAAGTGCAGCTCTCTCATCTGAGAAACTTTTTTATTTTTGTTTTTCGAACCACCATCCGGGTTCCGCTGTAGGGTCGCGGTTGCCCAAGTCTTTGGGGTGCAGCTGAAGACGTTAGGTCGACAGTTCTGGTTGGTCTAAGGGAGTTGCCCTGGACTGACAGAAGCATTCCTTAGCATAGAACACCCTACCATCGCGAGTAGCATTTTAGAGAGGATGGAGTTTTTCGAGATGGAGAGACCTGCCAAACAAATGAACTTTAAGACTACAATTTGCAGAATGATGACCACGAAACGCTTTTTGATACTATGCATTTTTATCTTGTTCAGTGTTATGATGTTTTTAGTAGGATATGTTTTATTCTCTTTTCGAGTGACATTTGCACCCACTACATCGCCCATACCTCCTCCTACTGTTTCCTCGCATTCTTTCCACCCTTTTCCTGAACATGAATCCGCTAGGAGATTAGAGTTTATTAATAACTCCTTCGTTCAGCTTTTGCACCAACACCAATTAGTAATGAACACGACTAACTGTTGGGTGTGTGGTCTTATGCCTCATACAACGGATAAAGGTATCCCTTATCTGGTTCTGCCTTTCAGCCACAATGGTTCCGTGTGGGCATACAGAACAATGTTCATCTACGCACATGAGACCTACCCCCTACGTTCTGTGACAGACAATCCTAAGAATAGTGCTCTAGTCAAGGGTATAGTAGATATGATTAAGGAAGACATCTCCTATGAGACTATCCCGAGAGATGAGACACTAGTATATATAGGATGGAACGTGACTGGATATGGAGTTATTCTGAGTGAGAAACAGCAAGCTGAGAGATCTTGCCCGATTTGGATTGTACCCCATCAAGGTCATCTATGTCTGCAAGGTACTGGCAAGAATCCCAGAGCTCTGTTAGGGAAAAGCACCTGCACTGAGACATATGTTCTTGCGTCTCAGACTTCCCCTCCGTTCTTAGCAGCTAAGGGTACCTATTTCATCTGCCATGATAGAGCCTATACATGGTTGCCCCCTGACTTTTCGGGCACATGTTTTGTTTCGTTTCTATTACCTCCCACCTACACAGCTGCGGCAGATTACCATAAGACAAGGATAGTTAGAGGTGTCTTCAGTGAAGAGGACACTGCAGAACAAGAATTTGGAGACTTCGTGAGGGGTTTTTTGCCGTTCTGGGGACCCATGGTTAACAGCAGGAACATAAGGCAATTGACAAGGGTGGTTGAATCCACTGTGGTTAAAACTGCCGGTGCCCTTAGTAACTTGACTGCTGAGCTCCAGTCGGATCGTCTTATGACCCTTCAGAACAGGGTCGCGTTAGACGTCATACTTGCAGACCGAGGTGGGGTATGTAGGGTGATCCAATCGAGTTGCTGTGTTTTCATTCCAGATAATGCTCCAACAGTGTACCAGGCCATCTCCAAACTGCATAGGATTTCCGAATCTATTCATGTAGACAAAGGAGATTAATCGTTAATGGGATGGTTCTGGGAACTGGTATCCGGCTGGGGTTGTAAAATTCTGATGGTCATTGGGATGATCTTAGCCATTCTTTTCCTGTTCTGTCTGTGCGTACAGTGTGCTCCTGCTATATGTTGCCTCTGTGCTACATCGTGTGTAAGGAAGCCTGTATCGAGGGACGAGCTAAGTAATAAGATGATGCTACAGCAACATCTCAATGACTTTACGAATATAGACCTGGACTCAGATTAGCATAAGTATAGGTTATTGCCTATGTAAGGGCAAAAGGAGGGACTGTAGTACTTCAAATTCTGGGCCCATGTTATAAATCATCGTATCATGACGATTTTGATATCAGAAAACCGAGAATGGCTAGTACACTATGTACAAGCATTTTCGTCATATTCGAGTGACGATTTCACCTTGAAATCGCAGTTTTCATCCTGAACCCTCGGGTTCCATTTTGTGTACGGCAGCCATTTTGTGATTGCCCTCACATAGGCTGGTGACTAAGGCCAAAACATGATTCTGAAGGACACGTACACCTTTGCTGACTTTTCTGCGACCTGGGCAAGCTGACTCCACTGCCCAAGGCCAAACCTGTTCGGTCAGTTCCTCTCCCAGTGGCCGAACAAGATAGTATCAAGGCACAACATGCCATAAACCTTTCATCGCACACAAACCACGCCTAATCTTGCACACACCTGTCCCTGTTTCCTACTTTATGACTTGCCTTACAAGGAGGAGGTGCCCGTTTTTATTGGGGGTCCGTCGATATCTGATGAAAATACTGGGCCTTGCCGGGTAATTGATTGCGGGCTGAACAAACTGAAATGTGGGATTGTCATCATGACTCTGCTTTTTCTTTGTAGTGAAAATATGTGAATGGTCAACTGTAATGTAAAGAATGTTTGCCTGAAGCATAATATTTTGTATAAAAAGAGAAGGCTGGCTTTGTAACGTTGAGCAGTCTCCTGAGAATATACACCGTGTTGTACTTCTAGGACGCCTGTTACTTGGTTGCAGCCAATAAACTCGATCCTTGACTTCACCTAGAAGACTCTGTGTTTCTGTAGTCTGAAACAGGAAGGACCCGAAGTCTTAGGGTGTTATCCCTCGCACCGCTGGGTTACCGGTTCAGTACCGGTTCTGAAAAACCCAGTACTTCATATTGCCCAGGGGAGAAGGGGCTACCCTTGTGGGGTGCAATGTTCTATCAGCGATAGTAAATGACCAACCGTCCTCCCATGGACAGCAGGGAGCAACCTATAGAAATGGGTATTATAAAACCATCTAGGAAAATGCCCTCAGGAGAGAGGAAGTAAGACACTCAGAACATCCTCCTAACAGGTGGTTTTAGATACAAAAGATACCAAGGCCTGACAAGGGAAGTGTGTATTACCTGTTTCACTTTCTTGTGTAGTGAACTATATTTTTTCTGAAAACCTATTCCAGCGGGTAGTTTGCCTTAAAAAGGAAATGGACCCCCTTGCCAACATTAGGTGGCAAGCTTCATCATAAAGCTGACATCACTATATATACTGAGACATTCCTGGTAGTCATTCAATGGCACTGACATGGCATCGTAAGCACTTTTATCAAGGGGGAATTCAGGTACGGAATTCAGGTACCTTGAAGCGCTACTCAAATGGCTATTCTGCAAATTAATACATTCCATAAACGTGAAGCACATTCAACTTCAGAAAATAGACAGAGAATTATTACATTTCAAACCATAAATGTTTATTAGAGGTTAAGGGATTACAGAAGGTAAAATCATAAGATTAGCATTGATAAATCAAATATGAATGCATCAAACTCTTATGCGGTTCAAATGAAGTAAAAATCATATAGGTAATAGAGTACGAACCAATATAAGGTTGCCACCAAAGGAAAAGAAAGGGAAAGTTGGTTATCCCATTAAGAGAGTCTCTGCATTACAAACTCTGCTCTGCTCTTTACTAAATCTGTGTCGGTAAGCATTCTGCTCATTGTTCTGAGTCTAATCTACATTGCACTAGCCTAAATCACACAATTCTAACATTTGAAGCACCTAAACACAGTCCCATCAAACGATCCAATCAGGTTGAAACAACTTGATACAATTTTGTTTGTTATCGTCTCAGGGTCTTTCACAGTACTGTGTCTCCATGTGTCCTTCAAACCTTCATTATCTGCAACAAAATGAGGTACATGGGACAAGCCTGTACTCAGCAGGCATCTTCGCTTACATACAAGAAATTCTCCTATAAAGTTTACATTTGAGTTCCATGTGTTAATGTTGACTAATGCAAAACACTTAGAGCCTAATTTATGAAGGCCTTGTGGCACCGTTGCATCACTTTTCAGTGACGGGGCGGCGTCATCAATGCGCCACACTGCGCCCTATTTACAAAGAGACACATCTAGGCAGATGCGTCACTTTGTAAAGCCCTCCGCTACATTATACCTGCAAAAAAAAAAAAAAAAGCCCAGTAGAAGTGGCGCAGTGAAATTTATGAGATTTCACTACGCCACTTCTATGCTTGACAGCGTCAAATCCTTAAACCTGCTTCAAGCAGGCGTAAGGAGTGACGCAGGGCCGTTTACATGGGCATCGCCCCATGTGTAATGACACATTGTTGGAGTTGCGTTAGGTTACCGACACACTATAGCAATGCGTCATTACTGTGCCAACAGATATGTCAGGATTCCTGGTATATTTGTTCAATCCTTGTGACATGGAGCACTGTAGTTTAAATACGGCGCATCCATGGTGTGGCAAAGATGGCACTATGAAAAGTGTTGCATTACTGTTTCCCCCAGCGATGCGGCACTTTTCATAAAGGAGTACATTAAAATAAAACCCCATTCACCATTATACAGATTTTTGCAGGGTAGGGCATTTTGATGAAGAGCTACTCTACTGGCAAAGTGCTGAAATTCACTAGAAATAGGGATAGGGTCATAAGGGTAATGTGCCAGACACCACACAAAACACATTTAGATTTCAGGTGGGCCTATTGGCATTACCAGTGCTCGTTTACAAATGTAAGAAAAGGTGAGGACAAACGACTTAAATGGAAATTCGATTATTTTTCACAATTACAAATATATAATCTTCAGAAGGAAGTACAACGGACAAAAGCTGTTCCAATATAACGACCAACTGACCAGAGGCATGAAAGACAGCATATACTCTTTCGAGTTTCTGTTACCTTGCACCTATATATGACTAAACTACAGCAATGTGCCCATTCCTAAAATTGCACATTATTGATTGAATCCAGTTTACGAAGTTGGATACAAATGTGAACACCTCCTGCGTTTCCTCATCTACACATTTTGCATTCCAGGTGGCTATTCCAGTTATAAAGTAAGTGTCTTTATACGGGGTGAAATGTGGGAATCCCCGAGTTCCTTTATTGCCTGAACCCCCACAAAACATATTTTCCGTGATAAAGTTGCTGGTGTTCGGATTCTGAAACTGACAACACTTGTCACGCCGGAAAGGCAGCAGCGTCTGTTCAGCAAAGGCCATTTCAGGAATGCAGGCTGGCATGGCACGCGGATTGAAGACAATAGCTTCAGCCAGCTTAACAATGGCTATGTCGTAATCAAAAGTGCTGCTATTAAATTTACTGTGCAGAATGAAAATGTCCACCTCATGCGTAGAAACAGGACTGCTTGCCTTGAGATCTGACCCTACCGGAAAAGGAAATACACAATTAACCACCTTAACTGACACATAACACATCACATATGGCCATTGTTACTTTTAGATACATCACACTAGATATAGGCAACTCACATTTTGCTCTAAAAATGTATTTTAGTGGGTTTTTTTTTTTGGCATGAACTATTTTTTTTTAGAACAATTAAACTGTTGTGTTCACCCATATTCCGACAATTTCTTGACCGTGATCTCCAGTCCTCAGCCAATCGATTACAATGTACTAGCCTGTAGCTTCACTGTCTTGTGTGCTATTGTGTGAACAGACAGTGTGAGGTAACGCGTTGTAAACTAATGGGCAACCTATAATATCTTCCTTTGATATTTCCCTGGCCTTTTGCAGGGTGGGGAGTGGCCTAACGGGCAGAACTGGCGAATTTAGAAGATGGGGACCCGTTTCCAGTCTCGGCCTCGGCTTCGGCTTAACATCCTGTTAACACAGGCAAATCACTTAATGTCCCCGTCTCTTATAAATTGAATTTACATTGTAAGTGTCTTTATGGTACTAGGAATTAACGGGTCAATTTTCTTATATGTAAAATTGTTTACAACAAATGTTAGCCTTGTAAATTGTAATATAATAGTTCAGCATAAGATGAAGTGTTTTTTGTTTTGTTTTAGATGAATGGTGTGGCAATGCTTACATGTATTCGTGATCATTCATATTACACACGAATCTTAATTTATGGTGGCATCCTATTGACTTTTTGTGTGTGAGTTAATTTTAGAAAGTTCGTCTAACATTGGGTGATTTTTACATTATTCTGAGTGAACGTCTCTTTAGCCATAAACAGTTAGGATTAGTATTGATTGTCGGCATTTTTATGTCACGTTCCTAATTATAGAGTGTTTTGTATTGCGTTCACTACAGTCGGTGGTGCCATTTATTAGTGATGCTAATAATTAGTGTTACAGTTTAAAAAAATGTTTTTCATTTTTTTCCATATAAACAAATAACATGTTCGGTTGGGTGCAATAGGTGAGAGCCAGATGTAGTACATATTGAGCCAAAATATAAACCTTGAAGGTCTTCCTGCAGGGTTACTGGTGAATGTCCCAGACATCATGGTGTCATAATATTCAACGATGATGAAATCTCATTTCATAGCATACAGAGAAATTATATAGCCAAAATCGAGCCTCCAACCACCCTCACCCTCAATTACAACTTCCAGCCTATCACTCCACCTTCTCAGGTCATCCTTCAGTTCTTCATCGATACGCGTCCTCCGCATTCGAACATCCTCAGCAACAGCCCACTCACATAAGTCTTTATTAGATGCTACATAAACAGGGCCCATAATTTTCAACTAGTGTATTGCAATTTGTCCTTTTGCTAATAAAAGGTTAGCACCACAAACTTATAGCGGATAATCTTCCTCTTGGGTCTCCAGTAAATGCCCAGAATACAATGATTGTTTCAGGATTTAATATGTCGGACCTGTTGCTGTTCTTCCTAAATGATTCACCACCACTTTCTAGTACTCCACCACCTCTTTGCATGGCTAGATCATATGGAGGAACACAGCATATCTAAATCTGCAATAAGTGCAATGGCTTGGCCGAAATGTATATATCATTTGAATGAATACTACCATGAAATACATCCTATGCATAAACTTAAACTGAGTTAGACGACAGTAGGACTGGTGGGACGCGTTCTTCAGGGAGATATGGTCCAGTACCATTTGGCGTCCCTAGCTGACCTTCCCAATCCAGATCCCATTTGGGTCTGGTATGCATTGTTATGACAATACACCCCTGCTAACTGTTCTACATCAAATCGATAATGGACATCTGCCTCTCATCAGTGAACTAGGTAAAATATATTCAAACGTCAGGGACCGACCAGGCACCTCACCACACACAATTAGGGCCACCGTAACCAATCTTGCATACGATGCACCTGATATTGTGTTCTCGCTCTCTCAAAGTGCAGGAATTACCCCCACTAATATATGGCACTTATGAACATTTAGACACTCTGCATCCATCTAGATACTCCAGTCTTTCTGGACAATACTCCGAAATGCCTCGTTCTCCAAAGTGGGACCTCAGTTTCGAATGGAGTTGCTGATCACAATGACCATGGGCATGCACAATTCCAAATTCTGACTTCAAGGCATCCAGTTGAGATATTCCTGGGCATGCCAACATCAGGCTCCACAGCTGATATTTGAAGGGTGGACTATTGTGGCATCCCCAAAAAGGGTGGATTCAAAACTGGGGGTGCCGCCTAGTGATATCATAAGACAACAAGTAATTGCATGTCAGAGAACACTAGACCACACTGTTTGCATGACACTTCACAGTTATCAGTTTGAGCCTGGGATACTTTTCTGCCTATATCAGGGATGACATCGAGCATCCTAGTTCTCTAAAATACCTTTTAGGTAACCACCAAAAGACCCCTGGAAAACATATAGATGTATAGGGAGGATTATTGAGTGAAATTTTACCCATTACTGCCAAAGGGCGCCTACACCAAATAGGCACTGACACTTGTATTCCATGTAATACATAGGCCACACTGAAATGTTTAATCTGCTGTTGGGTCTGTGCTAAACAGGTACTTTAGATCACTCCTCTGCCGCCGCAATCGCAGGTCATCAATAGACCCTCCTTACAATGCGCTCAGCAGAAACTAACTGGACTTAGAGTAGGTAATGCACAGTGTCGAGAGATCGGTATACACATCCAACATTTGCAGCATAATGGGAACAGAGACAGATTCATCCTGCAAACATCAGAGTGACATCTAGATAGAGGGACAACTTATGTATTGATCAATGCAGGTTCACCCCTCAATCTGCCAAGTGTACTCTAAGCGCACTGCCAATGGTTCCTCAACCAGGTAAACAGAGCAGGCAATAGGGTCATCCCTCATGTATACCCCACACCAATGGCCAACTCTCAGAGATCCCCATCCAGTTTCAAATGTTACTGTTTGTGTTTGAACCTTAGAAAGCTATGAAGGAATGGGTTGAATCTAAACCTCTCGAGAGTCTGAAATGGAAATTCCCACCACACGGTGTCGAGTTGATACTGAGCGATGCTACAGTGAATATTCGATAGTCCAGATCTAGAAAGTACATTTGGGGCAACCTAAGCGGGTCGGCCCGCAGTCAGAAATAAACATTGTGGGTGGGGGTTGGGCCCAATATTAAGAACAACATAAGAGGAGGAATTGGAGGCAGGGGGGAACTTGTAGACAGTGACTGCAATACGGTGGGTTTTTAAAGTATGCAATGTATACTGGTCTTTCACAACACATTGGGTCAGTAGAATTGGTTGAAAGTATAAATAGCCCATTGCCGATTTAGGAGTATTCCTTAATTTATTTTTTAGAAAATGAGCACATTGTAACAGTAACAACAACAATTAAATCTAAGTTGGAGACAACTTTTCTCGGGAGTTCTCTCTTTCAAGGAACTATCACATAATCTTCTGGAGAATTGTGCATTTTAAAGCTCATTGGACCAGTATCAATAATCACAATAAATGACATCTTTGCAGGGGGTTTAGGGATTCCACTACAATAATTTTTCTTAAACGTGTGCATTGTAGAAACTGTCATAGAAATGCATGGTTTTCAAATAGGATCAATGCAATTACTGCCATAGCAAGGTTTGTTTTCCACTCTGACGCACGGTGGACCTTATATGGAAGCCAGTTAAACACAAAATAGGACAACCCAATAATCCTACAGGAGAATTGGTAATTACAGACAAAACACACGTCCTCGCATGTAAGAGCATCATGAAAACTGATAATACAGTGTGGATACAAGTCTCCAGCAAAATCGGTAACCTGATGGATACGTGCCGGATCTGAATCTGTAAGATCAGTCACATGAGTAATAAGTAACTTGGCCCTGTGGGCCACCACCACAGCTCACATTCCGCACCATCCTGGCAAAACCAGCATCCACAGCCTGCAGTTATCACACAGATCTAGCTTACTGAGTAGAACTATAGCAAAGTTGCAAAGCAACCCTGGAAGGTGGACACACTGGGCAGCATATCTTCATCAAAACCCTGCAACACTTGAGCAACACCATAATATGACCACAAACTGGAATATTTGATCCACACACAGGTATGGCAGCATCCTGGCATACAAAATCACCAATTCTCATAGTACGTTCTTTGTCAACAAATGCATTTTGGTGGGCTATTATCCTGGCATGAGATATTTTCTGCTACAATGTTTATTCCTCCCTGAGTACATGACATATACTTTCCATGACTCTCCTGGTCGCTCCCAGTGATTTTTTTCTGATTGGGCCTGATTCACAGGGCAATTTCTGTTAGTAGTTGTATGTCCTGGCATAGGTGTGACGTACCCATTAATTTCTAAAAGGGCACAGTACCTAATGGAAACAGCTTTGTGAATTGGGCATATTGTGTCAGTCTCTCTCTGTTTCAATTCCCCCCTAATATGCATCATTATAGCCCAACCACTTGCACCTTTATTTGCATGGTGTTGATGCTGTGCTGTGGTTGGTCAGACAACCACTAAAGATCTTAATCTGATTGAGCAGGTATTGTGGGGTGCTTGAGTGGATCGCTGTAAGAAAGAGGATTATTAATTGGGGTGGGCAATCACTTACCTGAAATAATAACACTAAACTGTCAGGGTGAACTCTAAAGTCAATAAATTAACCTGAACCCAACCCAGTGGTAGCTATGGAACAGAGCAGAAAGGCTCAACTCTAGTATTTATGTAGTTCCAAAAAAGTAACAAAGTCAAAACACCAACCAATTAAAAGAAAACTAAATTAGGCAAATAAAATAAATGTTAATGAACAACATGAAACCAAAACAACAAACGTCCAATAAGGGGAACAAGAGATAGGAATTTTATAGTTTTAAAATAGCGCCCAAAGCACTAAACGGTAATGATAGCTTCTGACTTAAGGCCTGATTTATAACTTTGCAGATGGGGTAAACTCTGACAAGGCAACAGAGTATATTTTACTCTATTGGCCTGATGGAGTTCCTGCTCGCCAAATTTAGAAATTACCTCCAAGCCAGTGGTCATTTCTAAAGCCTTGGCAGGAACTGCAATTGCAGTGGTTTCTGTCAATACAGTTTTAAGTTTGACGCACAACTCTGTCAACATTATGGAGCCGTCCGACAAACTTATTTTTTATGTACTTTCAAAGCAAAAATGCTGAAGCAGGATTTTCATTTTGAAAATCAAAAAATGCCCCCCTCGCCATGCGTGGTATCTCCCATGGCGAGGGGGGCATTTTTAGTGTTTTAATGCCCCTTTTGCAGGGTTTGCTTAGCTGTGTGGGAGAGTTGAAAACAAGTACATCGCCACCCATCTAAATTAGGTGGGCGTACATATAGCCAATTTTCCTATTGGACAAGTTTTCCCTACGGTCAGACACAGAGTAGTCACTGTCATGGCCCTATGGTCCGCCTGCATTTAAATCGGGCAGGCGGGCCATCATCTTGGTAATAAGGATACTTCATTGCCATTGAGACAGAGTATCCCCACCACCAAGATATGTATCCGGCCCTTAGTCTTTTTATGTAGCACATAATCCTCTAGTGGGGCAGGCTTGGAACTGTATCTGATGAAGTTGCATTGACGGTACACCTGATAGCTTTGAAGGTACTGAAAGTCCAAACATTTTTTAAATTCCAACTGTTCAGTCTTTCTGGAGCTGCTCCCTTCGGTCACTTCTAAGTCTACCAAGACCTCAGGCAAAGCAGTTAGGGGGCAGGACTCACTACAATAGTGGCAACTAGCAACGACTAGTCCCGATCCAGTTAGTACTGGTCACATGAGGAATTCAGGAAAAACGCCTCTTGCGGCTTGTTGTGTTCCTGAAGCCACACAGGAGATCAGCCAGATGACCCTTGAAGTCAACTTCTTTCTCCTGGGAGCAGAAGGGAGCTCGTCCAGTCCTTCAAGACTCCTTCAGGTCACAGACAGCAGATCCAGTCCTCTTCTGGTCATCCACAGGTCCTGAAAGTGTTCTGATTGTGGTGCCTTGTGTGCCACATTTATGGTCTGTCCTAGCCAGTGGCTGGGTGTGACTTCCTGATCCTCCCTGGCCGTAGGGGTGAAAATTCCCAGTAGCACCCTACCCAATTTTGCAGCACTTCCTGTTTGCCCTACTGAAAACAATCCCAAAGTGAAGCTTAGTCCTAAATAAAAAAATGGAGATGCCCTTTCTCCCTTGTGCAGAGCCTCTGTGGCCACCAAGTGACTAATGGTCAGGGGAATGAGCTGGCCCCTCCTCTGTGGTCACTCAAATTGGTTCTGGGGGTTGCCCGTGTCTAGGATCAGAGCCAACCTGGCCCTGGTCTTGGATGTAAGGGTTTCCCTTCTCCAGTCTCTCCTTACACTAACCGTAGAATGGGCAGGCCTCTTACACTTTCAGGTCTCATCACATTCAAGTTAAAAAGGTTCATGAGTCTACCCTAACCGGTCTCCCTAAAAGGAGCAGGAATACACCTCCCCTCACCTAGGCAATTGTCCCTGCTCTGGGAACAGGTTTCACACATCATTAATTCCAAGCACGGGTAGACCACCAGTCATTAGGCTAATTTGAATTAGCCTAGTGGAGGTTCAGGTAGGTAAAAGGTATCTTTTTAAAAGTTTCTTTACCTAAATATTTATTCAAATCTGACTTGGATTGGAATTTTTCTATGTATTAAAATAGTCTTTGAATGAAATTTTGAGCCATTTCCTGTCAAAAGGTGCATATTAAAGTTTTTACACTGCACTTTGACATTTTATACGATTCAGCTACAGCCTTGCCAGTAAAATAGCTTTTGGGGCCTAGTCACTGAATGGACATGGTTATTTTAGTTTTGCACATGTTCCACTTTTAAATATCAAAATCTCTAACTTGTGGGCAACAAGTGGACTTAAGGGTGACATTATTACTATTTAAAATCAGGGTTTCCTGTCTGTCAAAAAGGGCTATTTTGGCAGGTCTGTAAAACAGATTTTAGGCTACTGCGGGCAGGCTAAACGCAGGGTAGGCTTGAAGCCATGTTTTCACTGCAGTAGATGGCACAATCAGTTGGTGGAAGAGGTGTGTTGCAGCTGCCAGGGCGGCTGACTCCAGTACACGGGGCTCACGGTTTGATCCCCGGCGCCGGCGGCAGATCGACCCAGCACCATGTGACTCTGGGCAATAGCTTGCTTAATCTTCCCGACGGCCCCCAGCGCTTTGACGCCCTTAGGGGTAATTGTTTACACTTTTCAAATACTGGGTTATTATTATTTCTGCACCTGGTACTGTGGCCTTATGGGAAAGTTGAGGGGCCCATGCAAAAGATGGCCATTTAATTCAACCACCTAGTAGACTACTTGATTTGTATAGGAACATGATGTTAATGGAGCTCTCTGTGGGTGAAGGTAAGTTTTATAAGTTGGACCAATGCATTGGCAACATCCTCCATGGGTGCTATGTGTGCATCAGGAATGCCATCCAACGGAGCAGCAGTGTCCCTGGTCAGATGGGATAGAAGTAGTGCTTGTCTAGTTATGCTGAAGTGCAGTGTAACATCTAAAACCCTTGAGTGGTAATCCCCCAAACATTTTACTTTCACCTCTCCTGCTGTTGTTGGTTTTAGGACTCTGCACTTTCTACTTCTAACTAGTGCTAAAGTGGTTGTGCTCTCTCCCTAACACATGGTAAAATTGGCACACACCAATTTGGCACATTTAATTTACTCATAAGTCCATATTAACGGGTACTACATGTACCCATGGCCTGTAAATTAAATGCTTATAGTGGGCCTGCAACACCCATTGTGCCACCAACTAAAGTAGCACTTTAAAACAGGTCTCAGGCCTGCCATTTAAGTTTATAGGGACATTTTAAACTGTCTTTATAATCTAACAAAATAATAATTTTGCCTGGCCTAAACCTCCCTTTTTAAAACTTGTAAGTCACCCCTAAGGTAGACCCTAATAGCTCCAAAACAGGGTAAGTTGTATTTAAAAAGTAGGACATATGGGTTTAAGTTGTACATGTCCTGGAAGCCCTAACCTCCTAAAGTTGTTTTTCACTCTTCTCAGGCTATCTCTCCCATTGACTATCACTGAGTTACCTTATTACCTTTTAATAAGTAAATTGATATTAATAAGTGATATCTCCATAATGGTAGCAGATAGGGAAATGATATCCACACTCTAATGAATTGTAATTTAAAATCCTTTCTCATGGTAACGTTGTATTTTAAGTCACGATTCTAGAAATGCCTCTTTTAGACATTGACATTTCTTTGTCTTAATCAACAGCATCTTTCTGCCAGTAGCCAGCGTCACATGAATGTGTCTGTCTCTCACGTAATGTGTTACTGATTCTTTCTAGACAGAGGGATAAAAAGGGCTTAGGTGTGACAGGATGGGCCATCCTGTCAGGGATGCTGTGAGAGCAGAGCTGTACCCAGCTCTGATTACGTTTCAAAAGGCATTGCCTTCAGCAAACACAAAGGAAATGAACACCAACCTTTTGTCACAATCAGGTAGAGCAGATTGTTATCCATATACTGTTATGATGCCTTTGTCTGAAGATTCCTGGTAGCATGAGGGAGACTTAAGGGATGCCACAAGATTTGTGAATGGGCTAAGATATGGATGATATGATTTGCATAAGCTGGTATGTGTTGTTCAGGTAGGATGTGATTCAATGTATATCAGCATCATCATACTCCATTCAGAAAGTGAGGATGCTGAGCTGGACAATGGGATAGACTTTTTAACACTTTGCCCCGGGTTTGTGTTACAAAAGTGATTTTTGTCAAAACTGGCACAAAAGGTTTAGTTGGGACTTACTTTGCAACACAAAAGTTTATTTGCATTGTAAAATAGTCCTAAAGTAAAGCAAGGCAGTACACGATTCTACCCAGGAAACCACCCACAATTTGTTATGCAAAGCTTTAGCTACTAACATTTGCAGACAGGACCTTGCATCAACAAGATAACTTCTTTTTGGAACCGGCATTAAAAAGAAGAAATGTTTTTCTTCTTCTGAAAACCTTTCAGATTTTGCAAGTGTGCTGTACTGTACAGCACACTTCTAAAGAGAGAAAGGGTTTTAAGTTTTTCTAAGCATAATATTTTGTCATGGAAGGGTACCCCCCCCCCCCCAAGCTAAAACAAATTCTACTGTGGTGCAAAGGTACCTGGCATTAGGCTGCCTTATTGTGCACCAGCAGTAGGAAAGAAAGTAGAAGCATGATATCTTAGTAGGAATCGCACTGCTCTGCACTCTCCCTCTCACACTACAAGGGGCAGCAACTTTGATTGTTTTGCTTCGTATTGTGACAAGTTTGTAAATCCGCCCCATAGTGTTTGACTGTGTTCATGGCTGCAAAGTAGACAAGGAGGATTAGGAGATCTGCAATGTTTTGTAGACAACTTGAAGGCTTGCAGTTTCTGTTCTGCACTGTGGCTTGAACTGAGACTTCTAGTCCTGAATAAGGATGCTGCTCTTCATCCTCTTTTGTAGCTGGTTAGTGATGGCCTATTGGATAATCTTCTCATAGAATGGTAGGTTTATGATTAAAAAGATACTTGTGAAATTACCAGTTACCAGTCAGGTACAGGGTGCTTTTATCTGCTACATTTTATCTATAAAAGTTGTGTATGCGATTATGATTACTGATTGTGAAGTAGTACTAATCTCATTGGCCTTGGAATGATAAAAGGCTGAATTCAATATGTGGGTATCAAAAAAGTTACCTCAAGGACAGACAGACACACACACACACACACACATGGACACATGCATAACACTCACATATCTTAGTAGTGGGTACTTACCTCGCTGAGCTTTATTAAACTTTATATGCAGGTATTAATGGAAAGAACAAACAGAAATGGGGATTAGGAAAACAATGTTCACAATCCTTTTCAGGGGACCAAACAAAGCTAACCATAGAATAATACCCACAATATTGCAGTCAGTGTATAAAAAAAGGCCTAATCTGTTTGAAGACAGTGAAATGACGGAGCATCATTTTTGTCTGTGAAACTAGTGACAGCAATGGGTACATCCTATGACTTCATTGTAGATTGTGATTGGACCCCCTGAGCTCAAGTACGTCCTTCCCCACTTGAACAATGTGTGTGTAGGCACGCACCTAGGAGGAAAAATATTTTTCCCACACAGCAAGCTCCCATAAAAAATCCTTAAAGAGGGGTAGGAGAGAGCTCGAATGATCAATGATCAGTACCCTGCACTGTGATTCCTTGCCACTAAGCTGGACACTAGGACCGCCAAATGCTAATGGAGCAGAAGTGCCAGCTGCATGACTATTTAGATGAATTGGCAGCTGCTACAGGGGCGGCTTCTCCGCTAAGGCGGAAGAGTGTCGCACCACAGGAAAAATAAAATGATAATAACAGCATGTTATTATCATTTTATTTTTCAGTAAAATTCTGTAGAGGTTGGATGGGCTGGACTGTCCACAGAGCAGGAGAAGGAGTGGTTGGTCCTTACTAAGTGTGCATGATTGTTTGGGCCGGCCGTCTTGGGCCAAACCATCATGCACACTTGGCATTTTCTCCAACAGGCTTTGTTGCACAGCCTGGGTGGAGAACATGGACAAGTTCCCAGTCCCCATCTTAGCACCGAATCATGGTTCTCAGACCAATCACAGCACAGCTATTAGCAGTGTCATGATTGACTAGGGAAGTCTGGAAGCCTGGGTGCTTCCTGCTTCCTACCCTGGAGTCCTCAAAGCGGGCGAAGAGGACTGAGAGGAAGGTGCTGGCAGGCAGGTAAGTGATTTGTTTTCATTCCCTCCCCACCGTGACCTGCTCCCACAACCCGCTCCCCTACCTTTGTTAGGTATCAGCCGCCACTGAGCTGCTAGTCTATTGAGATGTATAGCAAGGTGCACAGCTTAGTCAGTGAGATTCGGGGGGGGAGGGGGGCATCTGAAATTTTCCAAATAAAAAAGCAGAGGGCCACAAGGTGAATGGGTGAGATGACTTAAGTTCGGGATGGACTGTTCTCATAAGGAACCGGGTTGGTACTAATTTGCTTTAGGTGGGCTTCTGGGGCTTATTTAGAGTGTGGTGGACAGGGTACTCTGTTGCAACTACAACAGAGTATTTGTCTTCCAAAATCAAGGTCTACCCCAGTGATTTTGAGTCAGGTGAACTGCAAAATATTTGTAGACGGAGTAAGATGCCATCCGACTGTCCGCCCTACTTAGAGTGGATAGTCAGATGGTTTTTTAAGTGTCAGTTACCACCAAGTAGATCCTGGTAGTGAGACCAATTTCTTTTTATTTTTCAAAAACAAACACCGCTTTAGGAGCTTGTTTCTGAATAATAAAAACTTTGGAAAAGTATAACGACTGGCCGTCATGTTTAAAAGAGCCATCCATAAAACTTCCCTACATTGACAGGAACCATCATGAAGGCGATTCCTTTCCAACGTATAGAAATATCTGCGGACCATCTCTAAACTTTACTGGCAAAGTAAAGGCAGGGTGGCTCACATAAAGTCTTCTTCCACCCTGTCTGCCTTTACTCACTCCAACAACCCCTAAATCAAGTCCTCTGTCTAGAGTGGAACAGTGGGTGAAAATGATAATTTGGAATGCTATCCTGGGCGATTGCCGCTGATTTGACTATTTGCAAGCATTTGTCACATTAAAGTTTGGGTGTACAATTACCAGTTGTATGCTTGGAATCTGAGATTGGCACAACTTTCCAAGCCTATTACTGCCAATGTTTGTGAATTCCAATAAGTAGTACATTTGCATCTATTCAAGAAATACTTGTATGGGTGCAGATGTCCTACTTTTTTGGTATACCAGTCATTATATTTAATTAAGCCCCTGATCTAAAATATGGGCAAGTTAAAACCCCTTAGGGAAATCAGGATGAGGATAAAAGCCATCACAGCTGTAGCATACCCTACGAGTACACCTGGAATGCATTAGGTTTTCCACAAAAGCCCAGGACTGGAGAGAGTGCCCAAAATACCATGGAGTGAGGTGGTCATCCTATACTTATCTGACACAATTTCCCGGATATGTGCAGCCCTGTGTGTTTTATCAGAGAGCACATTGGAATACATGTGCTGTAGATGTAAATGTGTCTAGAAAGTGAGACTAACTGATTTGAAACCCAAAGACTGCCTGGCTTATTGGTGAGAAAATGAATGTTAAGCAGCATTACTGGGAATAGGGTGACTATTTCAACATGGGTGCTGAGAAGGAGAGGTTGAAGTTGAAGTTGGGCGCACGTATACCCGAAAGGTTTCATGGAGCTAATTTGGTCAGGCTGCAGCAAAACAAGGCAACTATTAGACCACAAAGGCCATAGTAAATAACCAGGTCGTCAGACATTTACGGAACTCCAAGTATGAGAGGGAGGATTGTAGATTATCGGAAAGGGAGTTCCAGAAACGAGGGGCTTGAAAGGAGAAGCTCGATCTCCCATGTTTCTTCCTCACAAAGCGTGGAACAACCAGAAGATTCTTGGAGAAGGACCGAAGGTTTCTAGAAGGAGTATATACTGTTAGCCTAGTTGCTACATAAGAAGGAGCTAAACCCACTAATGATTTGAAAATAAGACACCCCAATTTAAATAGGTATCTATGGGTAACGGGTAACCAATACAGTTGCCTCAGAAGTGGGAGAGCATGATGGTATCTAGGCCGTCTATAAATCAGTTTAGCTGCCTGATTTTGGACAAGCTGTAGCTGGCGTAATTCATACGCGGTAATACCAATATAAAGGGAATTAGCGTAGTCAACCCGAGAGATGACTAGAGCTAGAAGGATAATTTTGAGGGCGCCAGGGGTGAAAAAACGGGAAACTTTACAAATAGTCCGGAGGCATAGAAAACAGGACGAAACGACCATACTAATCTGGGCGTGCATCGAGAGGTCGTCACTGATTTTAATGCCAAGCCTTTTCACAGACTTCGTAAGGGAAGGGGCAGAGCCAAGAGAAGAAGGCCAGTAATTGGTATTCCAAGGGTTGGATGGGCCTCCCAACAAGACTAGTTCCGTCTTGTCGGGATTTAACTTAAGATGGTTAGTGCTCATCCAGTCCTCCTGGATAAAGATCATAGTGTTCTGGAAATGAGAGATAGAGTCAGGAGAAGAGGAAAGAGTGAAGATGAGTTGAAGGTCATCAGCGTAATTAAACACAGTGACCTCCCGGTGGCGTAAAGCAGAGATTAAGGGAGAAACATAAAGATTAAAGAGAAGAGGGGAAAGAGCTGAACCTTGGGGAACACCGCAAGTTACTGTTCGAGGAAAGGAAGAAAAGGAGGAGAGCTGAACCGCCTGTTGAAGGTTCTCCAGGAGTTGACATCCTGTTCATAAGCAATGGTAGTGTTTGAACACAAACAAGTACAAATGTTAACACATTACAAAAGCATATGCAGCCTTCAACCCCTGCAGTGGCACCTGTGCATTGTAAAAGTATGAACTGCTTTCAGATTTATCAAACCACATCTACCTGTCCCGCTTTCGCTGCAGCCCCTGTGCATTGCTGGAGCATACATTGTACTCTGTCTTTCGCAGCACATTTGCATGCCAGATGAATGTTCTGCATTCACCTCAATTTATAGCATGTGTGTACTGCCTTCAGCTGTGCACTACATGAGCATGCCATGCCTTGACCTGCAGGTCCTGTGCACCATATGGACTTTAAGTACCTTGATGCACAGCTGTAGCATCAGTACATTGTAGGCACATGGCCTTTTGCTCCAGCCTCCAACTATGCCCTGCAGAGCCTTGTTCATCTCTCTGTACGAACTTCAGCATAACCTGTGCCAAACCCAGACAGGCACCCTTATCACACGGCAGCACTGACCTGTTCAGTGCTTAATTTGAGCCTGTGGTTTCCGGTGCTCGGCAACAACACTTAATTGTTAACACCAGCGCTTACACAAGGTGGCGCTTTCTGACTAATTTAGAGATGACCACAACAGTTAATTATTTGTTCAATATACATCACCAATGACTATTACCAAAGCCCCTCCTATAGTTTTGGGGGACGGAAATAGTCTGAATGGTCAACGGCCACAAGGCTCTTGAGGGCCTCCCTTGACTGATGCTCTGTGCCCAAGGCAATGTCCAGAGGTAGGGATAAGGCATTGTGGCCACTAAAAGGACAAGCAATCATATTAAAATAAGAAATTAACAATTATAATGGTGCTGAAACAAATATAAAATCAATAAGTGACCCCCTGCTCCTCCCTTTGTAAGACAGGTGAATTAATGGGTTTGAAGAATTAGCCAGTTTCTCCAACCTAAAAACAATATTATGGGAGTCTATGGGCTCATTTACCTCCCTAATCTTTTGTGAGTGAACAAAGTGAAGACCTTTGTTCAGTCAACAACTGCCAGAAGGGGAACGTCCAGCAGGGGGAGGATTACATAAGTGACAATTAAAATCACCAGCTAAAACAATTTGGGCTTGCCCATCTCCCTTAGCTGAAATGGAACTCAAGAGATGGTCCACATGGGAAACTCTGAAAGGCTCTACACTCCCCGACTTGCTATTGCAAAAATTAACTACCACCAACGAACAGGACGCAGTTATTGAGAACCGTAGCCCCTGCGGTGTACCACCATGCAAGTTGAGTTCCGCAATTTAACCACTCAGCTCAACTCTGACAAACATCACTAAACCCCCCTTCTCCCTTCCTGCCATTGAGGGAACAACTGGTACAAAATAAGTTGTGCAACCCTCAAGGAAGAAGATGATATCAATTGGCCAAGTTTCTTACCCCCACATGCATCAAGCATTTTTGGAGTCGCAAACGGTGCGATTCCTTAAAATCGGCCGTTTGCGATTCCAAAAGTGCTTTTTGGGATGCATGAAGCAATTTTAGAATTCGTAGCATTTTTGCGAGTTCTAAAATTGCGGTTGCTTTTAAGAAGTCGCAGATGTGCGATTTCTTAAAAGCAATGCATCATGAATTTCAAAAGTGCAAAATCGCAATTAGGGTGTCAAATTTACCGAGTAGTTGAACCACTCGGTAAATTTGGAAAAAGTGTTTTAAATGCTGAAAATGTTTTTTTTTCAACATTCATGTTTCACACACACATGTCCTTAGGACATGTGTGTGTGAAACATGATGCGAAAAATACATTTCAGGGGTGCATGGGGGGGTCCTTTGGACCCCCCCCTGCACCCATGAAATTTTCAAAGTGCCACTCGCAATTTGCTACTGCCTTCCCATTGACTCCTATGGGCCTTTTGGCCCATAGGAATCAATGGGAATTGCGAAAATGTACTTAAGAATTCGGTATTTATTTGGGATTCGGTAAAAATTGCGATTTTTACCGAATCACAAATGAATACCGAAAATAATGATGCATAGCATTTTGCACTTCTTAATTTGCGATTCCTTATTTTTCGCAAATTAAGAAGTGCAAAATGTCACAATGATGCATGTGGGGGCTAGAGACTGTTTATGTGAAAGGAATCAACATAACGCACCCACCCAGGGCCACTAACCTTTTATGAAAGACCTGCAATGTTCCAGGACAACATCGTGGGGCCCTCTGACTGCTGAGAAGGAACTACCAGGGACATACTGTGGGCCCTATCTGCTTGGAAAAAATCACATGGGTCTAGTCAGTTATTCAATTCAAGATAGCATCCCCGTAAGTGAAGTCACAGGAAGTGACTTATAATAATCCTCACTTAAAAGGAAAAGTGCCTATTTTACAAAAACACTAAATAACATAACCAAAAAAAAATAAATTGGGGTTTTGCTTCCTATACATCATATGTATTTTTTCAAGATATCAATTTCTAACTGAGCTCAGAAATGTCTGAAAGTGGCAATATTTTTAAATAGACATGTAGAACTTTGAAATGTCACTTTTATACTGCTTTTAGTGAGTGCACAAAATGTGCCTGATCTATTTTTAGGTTTGGCTTGATAGTGCAGTAGTCACCACGTATTATGCCTCAACGTAAAATAAGGCTTTAAAAGGCAATTCCAGCAGAGCTCCTTTAGCTCCACCCACCTGCTGTTAGTGTTGTAGCTAATTTCTGATTAGATTCACATTTGTCCGTCAATCTTTTACATTAGAAAACATAATGTAATGTAGAGAACTATGGGCCCAATTAATATGGCCGTGAATGGTAAAGATTTTGTTACTGTAATATATTAATATTTAATTTAAATACGTTTACAAAATGTTTTGATTTGATTTGAAATAATTGTTTTTTAAAAAGTGCTTTTAATATTTATTAAAGGATTATTTACATATTTTGGCGTTAGTATTGTAGTTGATATTGTGTGAATCGATATTTTTGACATATTAACTGTTTTTTTAAAGTTAACTATTTTTGATGCGGGTATTTTTGTTTTTGATAATAGGTAAAAATGGATACTGTTAACAACGATATTTGTTTTTTCTATATTTGTGCTTTTGCTAGTCAAGTATAGAAAGTCAATATTTTTGTTATCGCTATTTAATTTCCGATATTTTTGTGTTTCATGTTGTGTACATAAATATTATGTCATTGATTAAATATATGATGCTTTATGACGCTGTATTTTGATTTGATGATGTGTTGTTACATTTGCACACCCATTGCTTTCTATGGTGAATTTTAGTATAAAAGGATTCATTTCTGAGACTTCAGCCAGGTCTTTCACTGCAGCTTTTAGGGATCCTTCCCCATTTTCTGCATCTCTTTATTGCTAACCACCTTTATGGCAATTGAATTCTGAGCCCCATGACTGATTTATTGTGAGTAACCATTATTTTGCTTTCTGAATTGCACTTAATACTTTAACAAACTAATAGTTTTCTAATTTACTGATTTTGAGCCCTTTTTGATTTAACACTTATTTATTGTCCATGATTTGAATTGCTATTTTGAATCTTGTCTTCAGGGACACATTTCCTCTTCCTGAGGACAATCCAGTTTCCGACTGCACATTAGACACTTTATTTCTAACATGTCCGAAATAGCGACAACAGTAGCCAAGAGTACATGGTTTGATAAGGTAGATGCTTTGTGCTTCCACAAAAAAGTGACTGGCCTCCACTCTGCTGTGATAAGTCTGTTCATTTTTTCTGCTGCCTGAGCGCACACATCAGTATAGAGACAAAGGTTCTGACATGTAATGTGTGATCCTATACCACCACTAAACTCTGGAACTCCTTGCCCACCTCCCTGAAAAACAAACACAACCTGCTCCAATTTAGGAAGCGCCTAAAGACCTGGCTTTACCAGTAACCTTACTCTGGGAATAACTGTCTTCTAGTGTTTTCAGCGCCTAGATACCTCCGGGTTATGTTGCGCTTTAGAAATCCTTCATTTCATTTCGTTATTTTTTATGAGTAAGGGCTGTCCACCAAGATTTTAGGGCCATCAATTAATGATACGTAAAAACACACTACTGACACACATTACAAATGACAACAACAGTGCTTACTTGAAAGAATATGAAAGATGGACGAATTGGAAAGTCATATCTTCTTTGCTAATACATTAAAAAAATATATTGTATAGACTGTGAACACTGTTTGTGACATAGATATATGTGCCTCATTAATAACCGAGGTGCTAACACAATGAACAATGAAAAATATTCATCAAAATAGACATGTATAAAGGAATTAGGTAATGCATCCAAATACAATAGATAACCCTTAAGAAACATGTGATTTTCATCCTGTCATGAGCATGTCTATTAGGGCGTGGTACGCTTATTCATATCACGTCAATGTTTCGACCCCCAGAGAATGAATGTGGTTAGTCAACATCACCCTGCGGTCTTCATCAGGACTGTGTACAGCCTGCATGGTAAAGAAATCGTTTATGTAGTGTCAGTGTATTTAAATGAACAAAAAATTGTCGTGCAAAGTGAGCAATGCAGAGTTAGTCTCACCTGCTGTGCATGTTTCTCAAGAAAGAAGGAATCCGCATGTTATCTCCTCTTACTGGTCACTACCTGCATTATGAGAAATAACAAGCGCTTACACAATGTGTAAGGTGGAGCTCAAACACTGTGGCCCATAGGGTAGTATGGTAGGTGGAAGGGCAATTCCTGGAAAAACATACCTCACTGTGCAGATGGAACATTCTAATCTGTTCGTCACAAGAGACGACCGGCTCAGTCTAGAATCTCTTAAAAGAAATGCTAATGTTATCATTAAGCCAGCAGACAAAGGGGGACCCATTGTTATCCAGGTTACAGCAGACTATACAACAGAAATCATGACACAATTACAAGTGATGGAAAACTACAAAAACATTCTGCGCGACCCAACGAAGGAGGTATCCAACTCATACATCAGCTGACCGCCAGAGGTCTCAAAGAGGGATGTCTAAGTGGACTAGAATTAGGCTACCTGAATAAGAAAGAACCCAGAGTCCCCACTATCTATACCCTTCCCAAGGTGCACGAAAACAAGGAGAGACCTCCACGGACACCCAGTGTGTCTGGGTGTGGATCAGTTATAGAACCTCTTTGTCTGTATGTTGATTTGTTCCTCCTACCTCAGGTGTTCAAAACGCGATCCTACATTCGTTACATGTCAAGTCTGGCTCCCCGTCCGATCCTCTTAAGCCGGCCTATGAGCCATGTGTTCAACTTATCTCTCTCTACGGCTATCGTACCAAGTACCTGGAAACACGCTAGGGTGGTTCCCCTGCTAAAAAAAGCCTAACATGGATGCGGCTAAACTGGAGAGCTTCCGCCCAATCTTCCTCCTTCCCTGGGTCTCAAGGCTACTTACCCGTGAGGGTCTCAAGGCACTGGCGGGGGGGGGTGGTAAGCAGCTACTGATCGAACAGCCAGGTCTTGAGGAGTCGCCTGAAGGTCAGCAGGTCCTGGGTCAGTCATAGGTGGATGGGGAGGGTGTTCCATGTCTTGGCGGCGATTTGGGAAAAGGATCTGCCGTTGGTGGTCATTCGGTGGATGCGAAGAACAGTGGCGAGGGCGAGGTCAGCGGAGTGGAGCTGGCGGTTGGGGGTGTAGACGGTGAGTCACTTGTTGAGGTATGCTGGTCCGGCGTCGTGGAGTGCTTTGTGAGCATGGGTGAGGAGCTTGAAGGTGATCCTCTTGTTGATGGGGAGCCAGTACAGGTCCCTCAGGTGGGCATTTATGTGGCTGTGGCGGGGGGTGTCGACGATGAGGCGTGCGGAGGCTTTCTGTATGCATTGGAGTCTCTTCTGGAGTTTGGCCATGGTTCCCACGTAGAGGGCATTGCCGTGATCCAGCCTACTGGTGACGAGGGCCCGGGTGACTTTCCTTCTGGTCCTGGTGGGGATCCATCTGTAGATCTTGCGAAGCATGCTGAGGGTGTTGAAGCAGGAAGAAGAGACGCCGTTGACTTGTTGGGTCATTGGCAGAGAAGAGGCCAGGATGAACCCCAGGTTGCGTGCGTGGTCGGTGGGTGTTGGGGCAGTTCCCAGCGAGGCCGGCCATCAGGAGTCGTCCCAGGCAGAGGGTGTGGAGCTGAGGATGAGGACCTTCGTCTTGTCCGAGTTCAGTTTCAGGCAACTGCTCTTCATCCATTCGGCGATGGCCTTCATCCCTTTGTGGAAGTTGGTTTTGGCGGTGGCGGGGTCTTTGGTGAGGGAGAGGATCAGCTGGGAGTCATCGGCGTATGGGACTATGTTGAGGTCGTGCGATCGGACGATGTTGGCATGCGGTGTCATGTAGACGTGGAAGAGGTTCGGGCTGAGGGATGATCCTTGGGGTACGCCGCAGGTGATCTTGGTGACTTCGGATCGGATTGGATGGAGGCGGACTCTCTGGTGAGGAAGGAGGTAATCCAGCCCAGTGCTTTGTTGCAGCTCACTGCATTGTAGAGGCGTGTGCGAAGGGTGTGGTGGCAAACAGTGTTGAAGGTTGCATTGAGGTCCAGGAGGATGAGGGCCGTGGTTTCGCTGTTGTCCAGCAGGGCCCTGGTGTCGTCAGTGGCGGCGATGAGGGTGGTTTCGGTGCTGTGGTTGCTGTGGAAACCGGATTGGGACGAGTCCAGGGTGTTGTTCTCTTCGAGGAATTGGGTCAGTTGTCTGTGGACAATCTTCTCAATGACTTTCGCCGGGAACAGGAGTAGAGCAATGGGCCAGAAGTTCTTGAGGTCCTTTGGGTCTGCCTTGGGTTTCTTGAGTAGGGCGTTGATCTCTGCGTGTTTCCAGGTTTCTGGGAAGGTGGCAAATGAGCTGTTGAAGATCTTACAGAGTTGGGGTGGGATGAGGGTGTTCGCTTTGTTGAAGATGTGATGGGGGGTAGGGGTCTTATGGCGAGCCGGAGTGGATGGTGTTCATGGTCTTGATGGTGTCTTCATCGTTGACGTGGTTTCAGGAGATCAGGTGGCCGGTTTGACGCGGGGGCGGTGAGTCTGGGGTATCGGTGGCTGTTGGAGAGGTCTTGGTGTTGAAGCTGTCGTGGATGTCTGTGATCTTGCGGTGGAAGAAGGTAGCAATAGAGTCGCAGAGGTCTTGTGACGGCAGGAAGTCGTTGGAGCTGGGGTTGGCGTGTTCCTTCACGATGTTGAAGAGCTTTTTGCTATTGTGTGCGCTGCTGTCGATGCGTTCCTTGAAGGGGGTCCTTTTGGCCGTTCGAATGAGTTGATGGTGTCTGCGGCTGGCGTTCTTGAGGACTGCATGGTTGTCCGGTGTTTGCTCGAGGCGCCATTACTTCTCTAGTCTTCGGCAGGTATGCTGGGACGTCTGGATGTCGGCGGTGAACCAGATGGCTCTTCTGTTGGTGCGTTTGTTTGATGGTTTCTTGATGAAGATGAGAGTGTTGGCGCAGTCATCGATCCATTGCCTGAGTTTGCGGGTGGCTGTGTCGGTATGGTTGATTGGTAGGTTTCGGGCCAGGGTGGTGATTAGCTGATCTTCGGTGACCTTGTTCCAGCTGCAGTGGGGGATTCTTTGCTGGTGATTGTGTGCGGTGGTTTTCATGAAGGAGAAGTTGATGCAGCGGTGGTCGGTCCAGTGGAGGTCTGTGGTGTGGCTAATGGAGACATTGCTTCTGGCAGGAAAATGGGGTTGAGCGTGTGTCCGGTGGAGTGGGTGGGTTTCGTGACAAGCTGGTTGAGGCCGAGGCTGTCCAGTCATGTGATGGAGTTGCTGTTGTCGGTGTTCACGAGGTGAAAGTTCAGGTCCCATCGGAGGATGTAGCCTGTGTAGGCCAGGGCGTGAAAGCTGATGGCGTCTGTGATGGCTTCGATGAACTGAGGCCGGGGTCCGGGAGGTCTGTACAAGAGAGTTCATCTGAGGGTGGTGTTGGGATCGATGTGGGTTTGGAAGTGCAGGTGTTCAGCGGTGCTGAGGGTGTCTTCGGTGTTGGTCGAGATTCTGAGGCTTTTTCTGTGAACTATGGCGATTCCTCCTCCTGGTCTGTAGCAATCCAGGATGGCTATGGCAATGTCGGGTGCCGATGAGGTGTTCATCCAGGTCTCTGTCAGGAAAGCGACGTCTGGGGAGGATGAGTCAAGCAGGTCCCAAAGTACCAATGCGTGCCTGTGGACGGAGCGGGTGCTGAGCAGTATGCAGGACGTGCTGGTTTACGCTGGCTGGTGAAGCTGCAGTTTCGGCATGTGAAGCAGGCGGTAGATCCACTGGTGTTGATTGCGTGGAGGAGGTTACCAAGCATCTGAGATGGGCCTTAGATGAGGGTCGTACGTCGGCACTGATTCTGCTTGATCTAAGTGCCGCGTTCGACACGATCTCCCATCAGATCCTGTTGAGGCATTTGGAGGAGGTGGGTATAACGGGCTCCACCCTGGATTGGTTTGCCTCCTTTCTTTCTAGAAGGACCTTTAAGGTTGCCGCTTCTCCCTTTACCTCTAGCGTTCATGCCACCAAGCAGGGTGTACCGCAGGGCTCTGCTCTGAGCCCTACCCTTTTCAATGTGTACGTTCAACCGCTGGCGAGAGTGGCTAACAACACAGGGCTCACGGTAGTGTCATATGCAGATGACACTCAGTTGGTAGTCACACTCTCCGATGACATTACCCAAGATGCTTGTAAGTTTCGTAGCAATCTTGAGGCCATTTCAGAGTGGATGACTGCCAACTGTCTCCAGCTCAACACCAGTAAGTCTGAGTGTGAGAAGTTGGCCTGGTATATGATGTCCACAATTCTGTGGGCACCTTGTATCAGTCCAAACAATCCCTTATGGTGGTGGTTGTAAGTCAACCTTATAGGCAAGCTATCCTAGGGGTAGCACGGACTAAGCAGCCTTAAAGGCTTAACTTAAGAGGGCATGAGAAGCCAGCTGTTTTACCATATGCAATCCTGTAATATCAAATGAAAGGACAGCACACAAGTTATATATTATAAAAATATATGTATTTATTCTCAGAATAATCCCCACTACTCTTTATGAGCAATGAAGCACAAGCGTTTAAACAAAAGCACAATATAACATATGAAAGTTGCACGTTTATGGATGAGGCAGGTGGCCACTCAAACCATATATCAAGAAAGTGGTATAACAATCACTAATCGATCAGTGGTAAGGCCTAGGGCCTTGGGAATCGCTGGGACTACACTGGACTAACAACAGTTAGGATGGGAGTAGCCCGCGGGATTCGGGTGCAGTGCCTAAAGCACACGCATGGACCAATGCAAAGTCAATGATGCGTAAAAGTTATCGAGTTACAGTTTTAAGAGTCTTCCGACTGGACTAGAAGGACAAAACTTTAGACTTAGACACGAGAGGTGTAAACCACTACGGGTGCACCGGCGTTCAAGAGTTACCTCACCCACAGGAAGCGGGTGCACAGGTGCAAAGATGTGTCGGGTTTCGTCATGCAGTTCTAGGGTGCCTGGAGATGAAGATGCTGCAGGCGTCCAGGAGAGAAGTGTCCGGTGTGATCCAAGGGTAGATCGAAGATGTTGGGTACCTGAAAGCGGAGGGGACAGAGTCTGGGTCACTAGCCAGTGACCAGGAAGGAACCAGGAGGGAACAAGGCGATGTCGGGTGCAATCAGGTTGATGTTGTGAAGCTTGTCTCCGCTTCCACGTGGACTCTGGGGCACCGAGGATGGCCTGGAGTGGATCACTAGCTGTCCCACAAATGCTCTCGCTGTCAGCGGTGTCGGCTTCTGGATTGGAGCTAACAAACCTTGGCAAAGGCAACCCAAGCAGGATTCGAAGATCGCTTAATACTCGGACCAGCAAGGTCAGAGCGGGTGCTCCTTTTCAGGGGAGCGAGGGCCAGTCTGGAGCAACCAGACCAGCTGTGTAAATTCTTAGGTTCTTTGGTTCTGGGGCCACTAGCCAACAGGCAAGCAACTGGACCAACGCGTTGAGCAGGAAAATGCAAAAGGGCCCCACGCAGCACTCGGTGAGTGTGGCAGGGTGAGCTTCGGTGCAAAAGCTGCTCGGGGCTGGAGATTCTCAAACTCTAATGCACAGCTTCGAGGGAGCCTTGGGAGCTGCACGGTCAGCGCTTTGTAGTTTTTCCAAGATGGCCGGCCCCACGCTTCAGGTCACCTTCACGGGTCTCAGCTCTGCATAGACTGTGGATTGGGCTGTTAGAAGGCAGGAAAGATGTGTCTTGTTGATCTCTGTCGCTCGAGTTCCGGCAGGAACTGCAACAAAGCAAACGTCAAGGTGCTGGATGGTGCCTGTTTGCACAGGGTGGTCACTCCTTGACCACAAGGGAGATTCTTCAGTCTTCCACGTCGAGTGGAATGTCGAAGGGTCCAGAGTTTCATTTCATAAGTTTCAGTCAGGATAATCTGATGTGCATCTGCACAGCTCCTACCTTTATTCCAAATCAAGGGGCTGGATTACCTGCTAGGTCCCTCCTATGGGTGGGACCCAGGAAGGGGGTGGTTACATCCCTTTCCCTTTGTCCAGCTTCGCGCCAAGACTGGGGCTGCAGTGCCCCAGAACCGGTTTGACTGGCATTTGCTTGGGGACACCTTGTGCGCCCCAGGCAGTATCTAGTTTCTTTCAACCCTCCCTGCTACAATCCACTATCTCTTGTCTGGGGTGGTGTGACACCTCCCTGTGACAGGAAACCCTTTGTCCAGGCGTCCTCTGCCAAGTTTCGGTCAGCGGCAGGAGGTCAGACTCGTGTGTCTGTGGCAGCAGCATCCATTTTGTGATGCTGGGCTCTGGTTAGGATTAACCGCGTTTTAAGCAAAGTAACATGTCTTCTCCCTCTAGAAGGGTGGAATGGTACTTCCTTCACCAGAACTGGCGAGGGGGTAGTATTCCAAAGTGTATGACACCAAACACGACATGTTTTGATAAAGCCAAACCAAAGTTAGCATTAACCGCGAGGATTATAATGCACTTAAGAGTATATGGTATGGCAGTATCACTAGAACAGCAGTACGGAAATGGTTCCGACCATTGCAGACAGGCTCAGCTCATGCTAGAGCACCATCTCACATAAAACCAAGCACTCTGCCTCCAGGATTGTTAAGGCCTGCCATCGGAGTGACTTATAGGTATATATGTGTCCAGATATAGGTTTAGATATAGGTATACTATATCCAAGCAAGGGGTGATTACACCACCTTGCCCCAGCTGAGGGATAAGCCAGTTGTGTCGATTTAAGTACCAGCCAGGGGTGGCAAAAGATATGCTGCAGCCCGTGGTAGGCCTTGGATGCACCTATGCCCTGGGCACCTATGGTGCATAGTACAGGGGCTGACAAGGTGTCCAGTACCAAATTGGTGATGTACCTAGGGTACATGGAGTCCATTTAAAGAGAGAGCAGATAGCCTGGGACCCTGATTAGCAGGATCCCAGGCCAACTAAGTCGAAAACCAGCTAAACACTAGGCAAAAAAATCTGGGGTAACCATAGTCAGGTATCCACCCTCCTACACTGAGGTACTGCTGGTGGGAAGAGATGCAGAGCTGTCGAGTGAGCACTGGTGGCCTGCCACGATGGGGCCAGCACCTGTTCCCAAACAGGTGGTAAAAAACCTAGGGGTCTGGATAGACACCGCCCTTTGCTTTCGGACCCAAACCAAGAAGGCGGCATGGACTTGTTTTGGGTTATTGTGAGGGCTCAAACCTCTGTTGGGCTTTTTTGATCCCCCTATTAGCCAGGTTAGCATCCAGGCCTTGATTCTCGCAAGACTGAACTATGCCAGTTCCCTTTATTTGGGGGTCAACCAGTCTGAGATTGTCAGCCTACAAAGGGATCAGAATGCGACGGCTCAAGCTCTCCTTGGCCTGCCGAGGAATTGTCCTACTTCTAATGCCATCCGCTGCCTCCATTGGCTGCCCGTGGCCAAGCATTTAGAGTTCACGGCACTCTGCATTACTTTTAAAATCCTTAATTTTTCATCTCCATGTATCCAGACTAATCTTCATAGCTTCTATGTTCCCTCTCGCCAACTTCGTTTTATGGGACAGAATCTTGTGGCTGTCCCCAGGTTTAGGAGGGCCTTGTGCTGGAGGGCGCTCCTTCTGTGTGTTAGCCTCAAAGCTCTGGAATGTGCTACCCATTTCTATTTGCAGTATAAAGTCCTACCTGCCTTTCCATAAAGCTGTGAAAACATTCCTCTCCCCTCCGTTATACGCTGTCTTGTTCTGCTACCAGCTTTGCAGTCTTCCATTTTTAGCGCCGGGACGCCTCTTTGCTGGGGCAGCCGTGCGCTCTACAAAATCCATAACATAACATAACACTATGAAAGTCATGCAGCTGGTGGAAGATCAACCCTTCGATAAAGGTAAATAACTACTAGTGAAATTGGAGGTGTCTTCTCTTTACACTAGCATCCCGCAAAAGGATGCCCAGGAGGTGGCTCGTATTGTCCTAGAACAGAGGGAAAGACCTCATTTTGTCCCTACAGTTTTCATGGTGAGTCTATTAGAAATAGCAATGAAAAAAAATTCTTTGTATTCAGAAATTCTTTTTTCTAAAGGGTGTCGCATGGTGGCATAGCTAATCTATACATGGACACTTATGAAGACAAATTTATATATAACATTGCAAATCCTTTCGATGCCAATAATACCCTATGGAAAAGATATATTGACAATGTCTTCATGATTTGGACAGGCAAACACTTTAGGAAGCCAATGGAGCACAATACACTACTCAGGTATTCGAGTTATCACCCCAGAAACCTACGAAACAATTTGCCATATGGTCAGTTCCTGAGGCTCCAGAGGAATTGCAGACACAGGTCAGATTTTTTCAAGGAATCTTACCTTCTTATCACGCAACTTAAAGAACTTGGTTAGCCCAAAGGTCTATTAAAGAGAGCCAGGAAAGGGGGATGGTATTGCCACAGAGAGACATTACTTTAGACCAAAGAAGACCAAGAGAACATGAAAGACAGGGTAGTTTGCGTGACTACCTTTGGAAATAAAAGCAATGAATTAAAAAAGATCTTTAACCGGCATTGGTCCCTGATCACGGATGAAATTGGTACCACAGATCCTCCTTTGTTTGCTTTTAAGAGAGGTAGAAATGTCTGTGACCATGTGGTCAATTCTTACTTGATGAATGCACCAGCCCCAGATCTTAGAACTCAGCTATCATTACTATTACTATCTAGTGGGCCACTATAAGTGTGTACGCTGCAAGGTGTAAGACCTGACAGTAGAGCAGAACGAGTATTGACATTCAGGGAAACACTACACACTCAAACATCACATCAACTGCAGTACAAAAGATGTTATTTACATTATTAAGTGCCCCTGCAACAAGGTTTACGTTGGTCAAACCAGGCAAAAAGTGAAATCCTGCATCCTGCAACATTGCTCTCGGAGGCGTTGTAAGGTCCAAGGTGCACCTTTAGTTGAACATTACAACCACCTACAGCACCCAATAAATAGCTTAAAAATGGTGGGTACTTGAAAGAATCCTCAGAACCCCAGAGGAGGTGATATATCATCAGCTTTACATCTTCGAGAGTGTAAATAGATGCATCTCCTCGACTCTGTTAACCAGGGGATGAATAAATCAGAGGAGATATAAAGACAGGTTTCTTTGTTGTGTACAGGGTAACTCTATACATAGGCATCTCCTGTTTCTACCTATGGAGTATGGTGCAGTATGCCTGCATTCCAATTTAACAAACTAGCTATGCCATAAACTGTATGATGTTGCCTTAATCCCGTAAAACTTGTAAACATCCCAATGATTGAATTATGATAGAGGTTATTATTTATTTTTATATATCTTCAACAAAGATACCTATAGATTGTGGTGTAGTATGCCTGCATTCTAATTTAACAAACTAGCTGTGCTATAAACTGTTTGATGTTGCCTTAATCCTGTGGAACTAGTAAACGTCCCAATGACTGTTTTACGACTGAGCGCTTTATGTATTTTTATATATTTTCAACAAAGATGCAAAGGGTCAAATGATACATGTATAAGATGTACCATACATCATGTAATAGATCCAAACCAAACAATTTACTACAATAGTTTGTTTATAACCATTGATTACTATCACCTGTTAGGTGACCCTTATGGATGGTCAATGACACACGGAACACACTACTCGTACTGATATGGTGGACTGTATTAAAATACATATCTTGTATATTGTTGTTTCACAAGCCATATAATGGGAAATGTATTCATATGTAAGTTAGGCACACAAGACAGAGTTTCATCACGTTGGGCATCTAATACCCCCATACTTACATAACCTTTTTCATTCTATCGATTTAATTGCACATTGTTAAAAACAGTGTAACACCTATAGATCACATCCCCACTTTGTCATTTACCATGTCCAGGGCAGATGTTTAAAATTTCAAGCACTCAAATCTCTGCTGCCAGTATCGCGCAATGTTTCGTTGGCTGTCTCGGCAACCGTTTGGAACGTCAAATCACATCAGAGGGCTGGCTAATGACAGCTGAGACATGGGCCTGAATGTCAACGTGGCGTCCTTTTGTTTAAATACCTTCTACCTCGAACGCATCTCCTGTCATTTCAACAGAGACGTGGACCGTGACGACCGAGCACTACTGATTTTTCAGCACTTCGGCGGTAAGCTTGATTTAAACTTGTTATCATCAGGCTGGTTATTATCCACAATGCCACTAGTACACTGGGAATCTTTTTAATAAGTCTTTTCAACATGCCTTTATAAATTCAATTCAATTAATTTAGAATCCTCCTTTGATTCCACTCTTGAAACATAGGAAGCACTTTGTGCTTCAGGAACTTGGATGCTGAAATAAAGGTAATCCCCTATAGACGAAGCACAAATTTGTCGCCTTCATAGCCCCTTCCTGATAACTGAGGCGGATTTGAATTTTCCATCCGTACAGTAATTGAACTTCCATCTACTATACTTACCCTATGGGCCACAGTGTTTGAGTCCCACTTTGTGCATTGTGTAAGCGCTTATTTCTTGTAACGCAGATAGTTAGTAGTAAGAGGAGATAACACTCAGATTCCTTATCTCTTGAGAAACATAGACAGCAGGTGAGAGGTAAGTCTGCATTGCTCACTTGGCACGACACATTTAAACACACTGACACTAAGTGTACAATTTCCTTACCATGCAGGCTGTACACAGTACTGATGAAGACCCCATGGTGATGTTGCCTAATCACTCTCATTCTCTGGGGGTCGAAACGTCGATGTGATATGAATAAGCGTATCACGCCCAAATAGAAATGCTCATGACAGGATTAAAATCCCATGTTTCTTTAAGGTTATCTATTGTATTTTGACGCAATAGCGAATTCCTTTATGCATGTCTATTTTGTTGAATGTTTTTCATTGTTCATGTGTTAGCACCTGTGTTATTTATGAGGCACATTTATATATGTCACAAACAGTGTTCACAGTCAGTACTATATCCTTTTTTGATGTATTAGAACAGAAGATATATGATTTTCCAATATATCTATTTTTCATATTCTTTCAAGCAAACAGGCGTTGTAAGGTCCAAGGTGCACCTTTAGTTGAACATTACAACCACCTACAGCAGCCAATAAATAACTTAAATGGTGGGTACTTGAAAGAATCATGCAGAACCCCAGAGGAGGTGATATATCATCAGCTTTACATATTTGAGAGTGTAAATAGATGCATCTCCTCGACTCTTTTAACCAGGGGTTGAATAAATCAGAGGAGATATCAAGACAGGTTTCTTTGTTGTGTACAGGGTAACTCTATACATAGGCATCTCCTGTTTCTACCTATGGATTATGGTGCAGTATGCCTGCATTCTAATTTAACAAACTAGCTATGCCATAAACTGTATAATGTTGCCTTTATCCCTAAAACTTGTAACATCCCAATGACTGAATTATGATAGAGGTTATTATGCATTTTTATATATCTTCAACAAAGATACCTATAGATTGTGGTGTAGTATGCCTGCATTCTAATTTAACAAACTAGCTATGCCATAAGCTGAATGATGTTGCCTTAATCCTGTGGAACTAGTAAACATCCCAATGACTGTTTTACGACTGAGTGCTTTATGTAGTTTTATATATCTTCAACAAAGATGCAAAGGGTCAAACGATACATGTATAAGATGTACCATACATCATGTAATAGATCCAAACCAAACAATTTACTACAATAGTTTGTTTATAACCCTTGATTACTATCACCTGTTAGGTGACCCTTATGGATGGTCAATGACACACGGAACACACTAGTCGTACTGATACGGTGGACTGTATTAAAATACATATCTTGTATATTGTTGTTTCACAAGCCATATAATGGGAAATGCAATCATATGTAAGATAGGCACACAAGACAGAGTTTCATCACGTTTGGCATCCAATACCCCCGTACTTACATAAACTTTTTCATTCTATCGATCTAATTGCACATTGTTAAAAACACTGTAACACCTATAGATCACATCCCCACTTTGTTATTTACCATGTCCAGGGCAGAGGTTTAAAATTTCAAGCACTCAAATCTCTGCTGCCAATATCGTACAATGTTTCGTTGGCTGTCTCGGCAACCGTGTGGAATGTCAAATCATATCAGAGGGCGGGCTAATGACAGCTGGGACATGGGCCTGAATGTCAACGTGACGTCCTTTTGCTTAAATACCTTCTACCTCGAACGCATCTCCCGTCATTTCAACAGAGACGTGGACCGTGACGACCGAGCACCTCTGATTTTTCAACACTCCGGCAGTAAGCTTGATTTAAACTTGTTATCATCAGGCTAGTTATTATCCACAATGCCACTAGTACACTGGGAATCTTTTTAACAAGGCTTTTCAACATGCCTTTATAAATTCAATTAATTAATGTAGAATCCTCCTTTGATTCCGCTCATGAAACATAGGAAGCACTTTGTGCTTCAGGAACTTGGATGCTAAAATAAAGGCAATCCCCTATAGACGAAGCACAAATTCGGCGCCTTCATAGCCCCTTCCTGATAACTGATGCGGATTAGAATTTTCCATCCGTACAGTAATTGACCTTCCATCTACTATACTTACCCTATGGGCCACAGTGTTTAGGTCCCACATTGCGCATTGTGTAAGCGCTTATTTCTCGTAACACAGATATTTAGTAGTAAGAGGAGATAACACTCAGATTCCTTATCTCTTGAGAAACATAGACAGCAGGTGAGAGGTAAGTCTGCATTGCTCACTTGGCACGACAAATTTAAACACACTGACACTAAGTGTACAATTTCCTTACCATGCAGGCTGTACACAGTACTGATGAAGACCCCATGGTGATGTTGCCTAATCACTCTCATTCTCTGGGGGTGGAAACGTTGATGTGATATGAATAAGCGTACCATGCCCAAATAGATATGCTCATGACAGGATTAAAATCCCATGTCTCCTTAAGGTTATCTATTGTATTTTGACGCAATAGCGAATTCTTTTATACATGTCTATTTTGTTGAATGTTTTTCATTGTTCATGTGTTATTTATGAGGCACATTTATATATGTCACAAACAGTGTTCACAGTCAGTACTATATCCTTTGTTGATGTATTAGAACAGAAGATATATGATTTTCCAATATATCTATTTTTCATAGTCTTTCAAGCAAACAGTGTTGTTGTCATCTGTAATCCGTGTCAAAAGTGCGTTTTTACGTATTATTAATTGATGATCCTAAAATCTTGGTGGGCAGACTTTACTCATAGAAAGTAATCACACATTACATGGCAGAGCCTCTGTCTCTATACTGCTGTAATTCCCAAGGTTCTGCATGCTACTGGGACACCCCATTACTATTAATGATGACCTGAACACATGACATTGTAAATGCTGTTAAAGTGTCTTAGATAACTGATTATTTACAGTGTCTGTTTTTCTCTGGCAGAAGCACAGATGGGAGAACTGTAGTCATTAACTTTAGACTTCAGAGCACAGTTTTGTTTTTGAGAGCCGAGGGCTGCTCTAACGTGGCTAGGTCTAGATCTAGGGCTGACTTAACAGTGCATCAGCAACCTGACCTTATATGATCAACAAACAAAGCTTTCAGAGCCCTACTGAGAGAGGAGTTTAGGCTCGACCCACATATTAGTTCCCTCAATTTGTCTGCTTCCACTAACAATACCACTTGTAGCGCAGTTTTTGTCTTGTAGCAAAATTTGTAATTGAAACAGCATCTTGAGAGGACGAGAAGCCAATGATCATGGTGCGAAGACTGATCTTTTTTCTAAAATGCTGTGATAAAGGCATAAGACCTTAAGCCTACTTATTGTGAAAAGCATATGTTAAAGTTGATAGACATTTAAGTGTGTATATTTAAGCCTAGAGGTAAGTATTTTGTTAAGTGGATCTGACAGATTGCCATAGTAGGCAATAGTTTTGGTGGTGGTCTCCTATTGTAACAAACCATGGAGATAGAATGCATAGTCTGTGGGAAACCTAGTTAGGAGAAATAGTATTTTGCTTAGCCAACTGTAACTTTGTATAATTTTCAAATTTTCTGAGTGTGTGTCTGATGATTGAATTGAGGAAAAGCTTACTCTCATAATTGTAGGTCGGAGCTGGTTATGGTGACAATCATTTGTACTTTTATGGCTGTATGCCAGATGATTAACGTTTGGAAAACTGATACTTAGTGCAATGGGCTTGAGTTGGGTATGGTCACAAGCCAATGATAATAGCTATATGCCTGATTGTTTATCATGCAAAGTTACAAAGAAGGCAGTAGGCATGATATATTGATTGTGAAAAGCATATGTTAAAGTCAATAGGCATTTAAGAGGGCTTTAAGGGTAGACTGATAATACTCTGCATTAACGTCTACAGATATGTATTTTGCTACATGGTATCTCACAGATTACCATAGTAAGAACATATTTTGGAGCTAGTTACACCCTCTGACAAACCGTTGTATGGAAGATTTGTGTTCTTAGAATCCTCATTAGGCCCACTCTGGAGATATAGTGTTTGCCAACTGTAATTTTGATACTATGTAATTTTAAGATTGAATGCGTGATGGTTGCCTTGTGGGAAAGCTTACACTCAATACAGGATGCCTACGTTTTTACTTAATTAATGATAAGAGATATAGACATCATTGGTTCATTAGAAACAATATTTCTGTTGCTATAGGTAAGATCTGTTTGTTATTAAAAGTTATGAGAAACACTTTAGGCCTCACATATTAATTGTGAGTAGCATATTTTGAAATCAGTATGTATATAAGGGTGGATTGTTGTTTCTGTAGTAAAGCCTACAGATAGGTATTTTGTTAAATGAAATGTCACAGATTATATTTGTAGGCAATGATTTTGATGTTAGTTAATGCCTCTGACAAGCCCCAAGGCAGGAAGATTTGCATTGTAATAATTCTTGGTAGAATCTCTCCTTAGCTGTCTGACAGGATATTGTAATAAAACAATCCATAAGTATATGTCCATATAGGTACATAGAGGGTCTTTGGGTCTGCTCTGTTATGCCCCTCGTCTGTCTCATTGTAATTTACACTCTGCTTCCATCCATGACGGCATCAGTCATTGGCTCTCTTGCATTGTGAATGATAGTATTTTCTGATTGAATGAGTACAGCCATCGAACATTGGTGTGCTTCAGTCTCAAGACAGGTTTGCCAGCCCTTTAGTTTTGATTTCTCTCCTTTTATACTTCCCCTTTCTTTTTTTTCTTTCTTCTCTTTTAATTTTATTGTTCTTAAGAGGATACTACAGATCTCCAGGCTGTGCTAACGGGTCATTTATTTGCCCCTCGTTTCATCTGTAGTGTGCCTCGTCCCACGCGTCCAATTCCTCTAAACAAAAGGATCATTAAGGTATGTTGTTGCCCACAGTTTATTATTGTTTTACCATTCCTAGATTGCCAACACGTTGGTTCTAAATGTGGTGGCCATGCTTAAACTTTAAAACAAGATAGTCTATTTACATTACCTTTGCAACACATACACCCACTGCTATATTTAGCTTTGTTATTGCAACCATTAGGTCCTCATGTTTAGATGAAAGCATGTTTCTTTTTTCTACAAATATTCGTTTACTTTTTCTTGCATATGTTGTTGAGTTCATGTATGTTTAACTGTGGTTGTGGTGAAAGCAAGAATCAATCATTGGATGAATGAATGGATTCATGAGTGCAAAGATAATGACAGAGTGCATGTATGAGGGCTTAATGAGTGCCTAAACCCATCAATGACACAAAATGCCCTTTCATTCAGGAGCAAGAACTATTGACATTGCCAATGCTTGTTTTAACATTACAGTGCAACTAATGCACATTTGGTTCCTGCTGGTGTTCTTTATCTTGCGCAAAAGCATAAAAGCTCTTCCTGTTTGTGATTTGTTAAGCAATATCAAGGTTGACAGTGTGAAGATCTCTGTTCCCCAGGTAAGAGAGTAAAACATAACTCTCTTCTAAGCAATTTTCTAAAATGAAAGCAATGCTGCCAGTTGGATGAAGGGGTACAAACACCCTGAGGTCAGGTTGCACGGGCTCAGTGGTTACAAATGCAATTAGCTGCAGTGTTGGTGCACAAAGTGACACTTCTCAGCCTGGGCTAAGGTGAATGGAGACCACTTTCTAAAAATGTTCTAGAAATGCTGGGAGGACTCCGTATACCCCTGACTTGTGCACCGGGTGTGTTTTTCCCCAATGAAACATTTGAACGATATGTAATAAAGTGCACAGTTTAATGTCCACAGAGACATTTATATTGATTATAACTTGACAGATTTAATGAGAATATTGCACAGCAAAGTTTTTTTTAAATGAGATGTTTAAAAATACAATCAGGAGGTGTCTACAATGTTACAGAGTATACTGTAATTCTCCTTCACGTAATTTTTGGAAAGTTTCCAGAAACTGGTACATGTTGGAACACGATGCGCCAATAACAACTGTAAAAAGACAATATGCGTTAGATACAGATAGATGTTTGGGGAATCGTTCAGTAAAGGTGTTGCCTAATTGTATATTTTACAGTGGTAATACAGAGCAAAACACAGTTTATGAGAGGGATTTGATGGGTTTCATTTACTGAACAAGTAATTTGTCCAAACTGCATTAAGATTAAATGCAAGCGTTTTACGCAGTTTGTATAGTTCGACCCTGGCCCTAGAGCTCTTTAATGTGCACCAAATTACATCGCACAAAGTCAGATATTTTTTTTTCTGCAAGATGAGATTAAGGGGCATATTTACTAACATTTCACGCAATGCAGGGGAGCATGCAAATTTGCTGTGCTGCGTTGCGTGAAATGGAGAGAGCAGAAATTCACCATATCCACTAAATATGGCGCACTTATGCTCCCTCCTTGCATTGGGGCACTTGCAGCTGCCAAGCGCCAATGTAGGCACCCTTTGCACCTTGCTGCAAGGGTGCTTATGTTACGAGCATGATTGCTTTAGTACAGGAAGGGGAATTCTTTTTTCTATGTGTGATGCGGAATGCATTACCCAAAGAAAAAGAAAGTAACAAGGAGAAATAAAGATATTTCTCCTCATTACGCCTGGGTTGGGAGACACACCATTGTGGTGTAATCCCAGGTATACTGACCTTTGTAAATCTGAGATTGCGTCACAATCCATGGGTGAATGTATGGGAATTTCCATGCTCCACACATGGATTGCCTCCATGATGCAAAGTAACACAAGGCAGCTCTATGTGCTGCCTTACCTTAGTTTGTATAAGCTAAAGCAGGCAAAGTGGCTTTGCGTGGCTTGGTAAATGCCAGATAAGGACTTGCGTTGCCTTGTAACAACTAAGCAGGTCCTTAGTAAATCTGGGCCTAAGTGATTTGCCCAGTAGCACATGATGTTGAGTTGATGCTGGGACTCGAATCTGGCTCCTTATGTCCAAAGTCGTAAGCTCTGGCTGTTAGACCATATCTCCTTCTGAAATCATCATTGGATAAAAGTCTTCCAACAAATATGTTTTGTAAAAATTTGCCCCAAATGGGGCATTTATAGTCACATTTCGGCCATAAGAGACTTGGTCCCAAAAGCAATTCTAATGGGGACTTGGGAGTGGTTGTCAAAACATTTATGTAAATTCTAAACAATGCAACCAGAGACCAAATCAAATCATAATATCTGGCTCAAACTCTGAAAAATGCTTTAGGTAATTTAGTCATGGAGTCAATCTTGAACCTGAGCCTGTCTTATAACAATTTTTAAAGTATTTTGTTGGGGGTGTAAGCAATGCCGAGACAAGATGGTGCCTGGAAGGCAAGCGTCCCACAAGAATTATGCGAACAGACAGAGGATACATATACTTCTATTTGGCCTTCTTGATGGGAGCTAGAGAAATACTCTGGAGCCAGGGTGGGGAGCAGAGCTGTGGTGGTCATCTTGTGTTCTGTTGGATCGCTCTGCAGAGCGAAAACAAGACCATGTTCAATTGAAGAACAATCCCAGCAACAGTACAGGGTCAAGAGCAAGAAGAGATAATCACTGTCACTCATAGCAAAGAAAATAGAAAAAGCAGGGAATAGGCAGTACTCCCTGCTCAGTTGCTGGTTTCTTATGCCTGGGAAGACACATTTATTGAAGAACATGACATCTGCCAGGGTTGCCACCAGGCCACATCATTTTATCCTATAATAAACCAGGTGGTTAAGGAGGGTAGGCAGTGCATTACTATGAGCTCCCCCTTGATGGACCAAAAATCCCCATGCTTTTATTTGCTGATGATATCCGTCTGGTTTCCGAATCCCTTATGGTTCTACAGTCCCTTTTAAACAAATTTGTTGATTTATGCATCAGAAAGGCTTTAATAATGAATGTGGAAAAGTCAAACTTAATGGTGTTTAGTCCACATAAATGTGTGAGAAGCAACTTCACCTTAAACAACTCCAGTCTGGAACATGCCGATGTGTTCCCCTTTTTAGCGATCAATTTGTCATCTCCCATTTCTTGAAGACACAGACCTCCAGAATGAGGCACTTCCTGAGACAAAGGGCGGGAGTCATGGCCCCCTTTGCTACATATGTCCCTAGCATTAGGAGCACATCAAAACTAAAGGCCTGGCAAACCTGCCTTGAGATTGAAGCTCACTCATTTTCAGGTGGATATGCACATGTAATCTGAAAATGCTGCGATTCACAGTGCCAGAAAGCCTCCCTTTATGGAGCCAAACATTGGGGGTCACTCAACCTTGACAAATCTGTTTATATGGGAGAAAGAGTTCATATGAGACTTCCACCAGATTCTCCAACGTTTACTTTGTATCTAGATTTGGGAAACTAGAAATTGTTTCAAGTGCCAAACTAAGACCCATCTTGTATTAAAGAACAGTCTGGTGCACACTGGAGCTCGCCCACGTTAGGGCTGCACTTAATGAAATTTATGGTCTTCCAGGCAGCAGAGCCTTGGGGTGGTTTGGGTATGTCAGGAAAATGCTGTGACAAATTGATCTCTCAAATTTTTGGGACCACCCCAACTTGACTACATGCAACAGTGCCTTAGATGTAAAGTAAGCATACAAATTGTGGTGTGAGGCAAGGCATCTGTCCAATGTCCAGAATGATAGCCTGACTAGGTTTTTTTTCTGTTCCAACATGTGCCTAAATGTGGATTTTTGTAGATGGCATTACTCCAGCCTTAGCCAAAACTTTGTACTTTTAAATTCAGTATGGGAATCCTGCCATTGAACCCTTTTATCTCTAAATGAGGCGCATCTTACTTCCCATTGCCTTGCTGTTAATTTTGTATTGGTGGTATTGAATATACAGTAACATTTTTATTTTTCTGTCCAGCATATACTGCTCCAAGACACAAATGCTTGCTGCCCCCCTAATAAGAGCCACAAGTGTCAGTAACTTAAAATCTGCTCTGGAGACACTGAAAACTTCCACACAAAGTGCAACTGTGGTTAGTTACCTTTTCATTGCTTTGCTCTCCACATGGCAGACTCTTGGCTCATGATGACCTTTATTCTTTTATTGTTCTATATTTTGTGTGTATTTATTATTTTATCCGTTGTACTTCTTTGTGTTTTATGTGATATTCCAGAACTTTTATTTTGGTTGATTGATTAAAGAACCCAAAGGAACAATTTCTATCTTCAGGTGGCATGAATATAGACTCATCCTGTCATACAATAGTCAGTCTCCTCACGTGCTGAATCGATTTGAAAGGACTTTAATGACAACAGCCTTTAAAAGAAGCCAGTTTTCGCTCCAGTGAAGGGGCATGAGCAATTTCTTATAAAGCACCCAGCAAGTGAATCGTGAAAAGGCAGTGACCCTTACATTGCTATGTGGGTGATCTCAGCTTAATTGTTAGACACCAAAGACAAAGGCAACAGCACATAAGAAGTGCTTAAAGGAGATCTGGGGCAAAGCACAAAAAGGTGTGTAAGATTCAGAAAAGAGTCCAAAATAACAAGTCCTGACATGGTGGCAAAAAAGAGTGACAATCCCAACATTTTCACAAAGGAGGACTTGATGACATCCCTCTCTAAATGCCACCAAAAGATCTCTGGGACATTTACTTCTCATATACAGTCTCTGAAAATGAAGATGGCAGTTTAGCTGGCAGACCTCAACAAGGAAAACCAGGCCACTAAAGAAATGATCTTGGCTAACAAAGACTTTGGGGCCCATTAGAATGGCAGGGCGATCCGCCCGCCATCCTTGCCGGAATGACCCCCCGCCATATTAGTATGGCTGGGGGTCCGCGGCAGACGGAAAGACCGTCCGCCGATTTTCCCCCCCGGTTGCCTTCCGACCGGGGCGGAAAAGGGTTTATATGGTGGCGGTGTCTATCAGACACCGCCAGCCATATTACCATGGGCATTTTCCAATGCCGCCATGGAAAGGCGTGGGGAGCCTACTTTGGGGGCCCTTTGCGGGCCCTCAAGGACTCCGGGGGGGGTGGGGGGTGCACATGGGGGGTACCTATGGTACCCCCCTGCATTTCAAAGGACAACGTGGCAGGCATCGCGGTGCCTACCACGTTGTGCTTTGAAATGCACAACATGTATTTTTGACATTGCGGCGGGCGGTGCTTTCAGCACCGCCCGCTGCAATGTTTTAAAATACATGATGCGCCCGCCACTGTGGCGGGCGCATCCTAATTCCCCCCACGGGACCCCCGCCCTTATGGCGGGCGGTCCCGTCATCCTAATGACCCCCTTAGTTGGTAGGATCCAGGATACGATGACTTGAAAGGCAGGTCAAGGTAGGGACAATACCAGATTCTGTAATTTAAGAGACGCAGAAGGTGCTCACACATCGGAAAATACTATACAGATTGATCGCACCTATCCTACATGAGGACCAGAATTTTATAATCCATATTACGCAAGCACTTTGAGTTGTAGCTCCAAGAGAAGCCTCGGAGCCTTCACCTTGAGTTATCTTGGTGAAATTGGAGCTTCCCAGTTGAAGGACAATGTCATCAGAGCGATGGGAAATCGAAAAGGGTTACATTCAGAGAAATTGTAGTATCGCTATGACAGGACCTATCATGAAGCATACTTAAGAAGCATTGCACCCATCACCTGAGAACTTCACAGGAGACAGACCACAGAGATGGACTTTACCATATACATTATGGTTTCAATCAGACTCTAAAACATATATGAGCCACACTGTGGAAAAATAAAATGAAGCCCTACTAATGATTGATGCCTCCAAGTCCACAGCATCCCATTAAATGTAAAATGCAACACAGAAACCAAAAGAGAATGCCAGTTCACCAAGGAAATCCATGCATAAAAATTGAAAGTAGACTTTGTAAGCTATAGATGGCAAATTGACTGAGCGGAGTTAAAAGTTATATGTTTTGTTGCATTCCCAAGCATACATTTTTCATTAAAATTGCAAAGGCCAACCACCTAAAATGCGGAAATTAGGAAGCAGGTGCAGGAGGATCTGGGGAGCATAGGCACTGGAAGTAGGGGAGCTGGGGGTGCTTTCTGCAGCACCACCAAAATAAACTTGCTGACGTAAATGAGCAATAAAGATGTCTTTATGTTTTCTTTCTATTTTGTCACATTCACAATATGTGCAGAGACAGAGGTCAAATGTCAGGCTATGTCTTCTGACAAATTGCAGCTTATTCTTTTAATATAGAAAATGGTGTTTACTTTTCATTCTCTGACTGCAAAGTCAGAGAATTTTGTAAAGCAAATGATCTAACAATCTTGCTGCGACACAGGCAGTGGCTGTTGTAGTGTTGTGTGAGTTAGCAATGATTGAACACTTGTGGCTCCTGACGGACTCTGTAGAACTGTGGCGTAAGCGTTAGAGCATAGCAAAATGAATGCAGGCTTAGAATGTTGAATTCTCGGTTACATGCAGATGTATAAAGACGTGTTACTCTAAGTTCTGTGTGTGGCGTAGTCATTGATGAGTACCCACGCTGGGGAGGATGCTATAGCTATAGGATGTCAGTTTTGTAATACCTTTTGAAACACAACATTTAAATACCTGTGAGTGAACCAGCCAAATACTTCACAACACATCATCTGTTAGGAAAGCACAAATGTAATCCTATAATTTTTGTAATTCTGAAGTGTGATGATAATAAGGATGAAATAGGATAATGCAAACCAAGACACTTTACTTGGTGTTCTACAAATGATAAACATTTGTTGAAACTGAATTTCCACACATTATTTTGTATACGCTATATAGTTTTATCAGTAAAACGGCATGCCATTGCCCATTTTGTTGTCATTTTAAAAGAAAAAGTGTTTTTTTTAAAAGACAATGCACTGACACACCCTGCTTCAGTAATATATCTGTGGCCGTGTGCTCTAAAATGCACCACTGGCTACATACCACACCCTTACCACTCTCCTGCTGAACTGGCATTTCTCATTTGCTATGCTTGCTCTTAGTGTGATGCTCGAATTTTTAACAATCCCTATGACTTTGGTGATGTAACATTGATGCCAGCAGCCCCACTCTGAAAATTATTAAAGCGCCACTGCTGGGGAGCAAGTTTGGTTACCGTGCATTTCACCTGATGATGCATCTAATCCCTTCCCAGGAGGGTGGTTTTCAAATTAGATATGTTAAGTTCTTCATCTCAAGTTGGGAAGGTTTATGTGTGAGGGAAGGAAGACAGGGTGCCTACCCTTGGAGCTTGTGGGTTGTGATGGTTGGACAATCTGGCACACTTTGCACATATCTTCCACGAGTTAGTTCAGCTGCAAATAAAGGAGCTTTTGTAGCCACACAGCTATGGAAAAGATAATAACCTGGAATGTCAAAGCTTTCAATTCCCCCTTAAAAGACATAAATATGGAGAGTAATAAAAACTTCCTGAAACAATCCGGATCCAAGTTATCTATTTCCTTAAACTGGCTGTTTCAAGTTTGCTGAACATACTCTATCCATAGCAAATGTTTGCTATAGCAGAGGCAAAAAGGAGTGGGGTTATGGTAATATTACATAGAGGCATCGACTTTAAGGTGAAAAAGAGGTCGTATCAGACTCCAAGTACACAAGATTTGGCAACACTTTCATAGGTCATACTCATAGTAGCTACAGTAGATAAAGCTTGGTGCACCCAATGAATTCTGCAAGCCATTATTAGTACAAAGATAGGCGTGATAGCACTTTGAGCTCATACAACGCTTACATGAGAGGGTGACATGTTTGAGGCCTAACAAAATGGAAAAATGGAGATTAGATAAATAATAATGCTATGGGGGAGGAGGGGATAGCAATCTTAGCTACATACAAATGAAACGTAGGACAGGAACATTTCCTCTTGAACTTGACTGACAATGTAAAAGTATATGCCTGTGAAATGAATATGGGTCATAGACATTAATCTGGTGCCATAGCCCACATTAGATGGTCATCCACAAGACAGATATCTTTAGGGAACAAAGCCAAGTAAAGTTGACGAAAACGACAATAATAGGGACTGCTCCACATATGGCCTGAATTGTACCACTTGAACAAGAATATACATACTTTTCACACTTTCATAGGTCATACTCATAGTAGCTACAGTAGATAAAGCTTGGTGCACCCAATGAATTCTGCAAGCCATTATTAGTACAAAGATAGGCGTGATAGCACTTTGAGCTCATACAACGCTTACATGAGAGGGTGACATGTTTGAGGCCTAACAAAATGGGAAAATGGAGATTAGATAAATCTCTTTTAAAGAAGGTATCATGCTATAATTCGAAAATAATGACACAGTAAAATTCTCGCCCAGGACCATATGGGATTCCTTTATGGCAGTTATTAGAGGCCACGGCATAGCAGCACTGATAGAGAAAAAAGAAAATGGATTTTAACTAGATGGAAATTAAAAGCAGACCTAAAATTGGAAGAAACAAGGTATAAGTCTATGGGTTATCTTAGGTCCCTTACATCTCTAACTTCCGTGCGGGGCCAGCTCCTTCCTCCAACAAAGGAAAAGCCTGAAAAACTCTCCTGTGCTTGAAACAAAATTTTTACAAACAGACCAGCAAGTCTTACACTTTAATGCATCTTAAAATGTCTGTGACTAAAAACAAAATTCCTAATGTAAAAATGTCTCAGACCTTTGTCCAGCAGGGTGAGCAAGCGAAATGAGAAATCTTTATAGAATATTATAAGTGCCTCTATGTTGCAGATTCCATAAACCGGGCAAATCAAAAAGCCTTCCTATCAATGGTTCGGTGGCCCACATTACCTCCTTAAAGAAGTGGGGCCAAAGAATCAGATGACTTTTGGAGTCTAATAAACCCCAGGCCCAGAAGGGCTGATAAATATCTGTTATTCACACTTTTGATCTGTAATGGTCCCAAAACTTGTAAAACTAACTCATTTCTCCAATCTAGAACAGTTACACCATCAATAATGTTAGCAAATATTACCTGTTTCATAAAGCTGGTTGTCCTATGGATTCCTGTGCTTTGTATAGGCCAACAGCTCTGCTGAACATGGACGTGAACATTTTTCCCCAAAAAAGTTTGGTGAATATACCCCATATGTCCCACTTTTTCAACACTTTCAACATGGTCAATTGGTCCTTAATGAGTCTAATGCATGATGTATTAGATTAGATATGAAGACCTTCATAGAAGTCAAGTCCTTGACTGCTAAATTAATTAATGATACTATGACGGACAGATTTTGCCTCACTAAAGGAGCAAGACATGGGTGCTCCCTTTCTCCATTATTATTTATTTTGGTGGTGAAACCACTGATGGCCAGTATTAGGGACTGGGGGTACAGAAAATAGATGTCTTTTTGAGGGGACCAAAATAAAATATTCCTCTTCGTGGATGACATTTTACTAACAATGATAGAACCAGATTTCTCTGTTAAAGCTGCGTTGTATGTTATAACAAAGTACATTGAAATCTCTGGGTTAAAGGTGAACCTGGAAACATCTGAGTTGTGAAGCTTTGGGTTAAGTCAGGCAGTGAAGCAACAAGTGGTCAAAATCCTATGTTGAAAATGGGCAAAAGAGGGGGGCGCTAAAGAGCCCAGAGCAAGATGGCCGCACCTTAGTGCTGCTCTGCTGGTCGTGACCACTATCCGCCTAATATCCTGCACTCCTGGCACCATCCATGGCTGCAATCGACATCTTTTGACTCCTGACCTGCAGGCTCACACTCTGGGAGCCGCTGTTTCACTGTTGGATGCCACTATTTGCGCTATTGCCACGAGACCTCGTTTACACAAGATGGCGGCCCCGGAGGAAACTGGACAGTAAATGCTCCTGCGGAGACGCTCTCCTGTCCTAACATCGCTGCTGGGGCTTACGAAGCTATCGGACACTATGATCCTGCCTGACGTCTGGACTGTTGCGGGCGAGCTGGGTGTGGAGAGGCTCTGTGCATGCTAATCTCTGCTTCAGGTTGGCCACCATTTCGAGCACTGAGATAACAAGGTGAGGCGGCTGCAACCTCTACCTGTTCTGGCGGCCGCTGAGACGGGGATGCGCTGGGGGAGCTGAATGAGGCGGTCTCCCTTGTGGCGGGTCTGCACATGGTGTGAGGTGCTGATGTTCCCTGTGCGGCCTTTGAGACTCTCCTGCAGTCCCGCGCATTGACCGCTGATTATTTCCCCATGTTGCGGCCTCTGCTCCGGCAGCTCGGAGCGCCTGCTATTACAGACATTGCCACTCCAGATTGCGAAAAATTGTTGCCTGACGCTGCCCAGTCGTGCTCTCAAGTAAGCAGTGATGTGCAATGCCACCCCATCCCATTATAGCCAGACTGCTGAACTATCGGGACCGTGACACGGCGCTCCGTCTGGCAAGAGAAAAAGGAAGTCTAAATTATCAAGGTATGAAAGTGCAATTGTTTCCTGATTTCACCGTTGCTGTACAGCAGGCGCGCCATGAAAGCCAAGCTGTCAAAAAGAAGCTGCAGTCTTTGCATATCCAATATGCGATGCTATACCCCGCTCACCTGCGGATTCAGCATGCAGACAAGGCACGCATTTTTACAAGCCCCAAAGAAGCACTTCAATATGGCTGGTGGATCGAACGTCAGGAATCAACGCGGGAGAGGGGTGCAGACTCTGACTCTAAGGGCTGAACACGTGAGGAAAACACTGTCTATTGAACTCAGTTGAGGTATCGCTCATGGTCTAAAGGGATTGCTTAATCTCTGCCCAGATTTTTTGGTACAGGTTGTGATGGTTAACCTACATCAACTTTCTGTTACATCTTCTTAGATGTTATGATTGACCAGAGCTTCTGAAAATGTTCGATGCACATTTTATACATTGGGTTGCATGCGGCTTTATGTTTGGGATTTGCTAAATGTTATTGCTAATTGATGGTTAGCCTGTCTCTTTATGTCCCGACTCACCCTGGTTATCGGGGCTGATGGCTACTAGTGACCCTCAATATGGGAATCCCCCCAATGCTATTCCTTTTGTTCGGGCGCCCATGGGCACCTTCGCACTGTTGGATTTTGGTTTCTTTTTTCTTTATTTTCTACTCAATGACTGCAAAATGCAACTGTTTAATTGCTGTTTTGTTCTATGGGGGTATACACGGCATGGTTATAATGCTGCAGTGGGTGGGGGGATTCGTTGGGGGAACTCTACTTCTTTGTGATAGCATTGGTTGTATACTACTGGCAGACCTTGGATTACTCATCACTCATTTTTTTAGGCAGTGACATCGGTTCACTCAGCAACGTCAATAGTCATGGCTTAGCCCACGAAATCTACAATTTCGTGGGTGAATTGGAATGTCTGAGGGCTTAACAATCCTAAAAATGTGCGACAGGTGCTCTCGTATCTGGATCGTCATCATATCCAGATCATCCTCTTGCAGGAGACTCATCTCATGAGGCGGGCGGTTTCCACTATAGCCACTAGGTGGGCAGGGGTGCGGCTAGCTGCATCCTACTCTTCTTATGCACGGGGAGTTATGGTTCTTATAAAGAAGGGTGTCCCTTTTGTGCCGATGTAGAGGAGGATGAGGGAGGGGGATATATAATAGTTCAAGGAACATTATATGGTATGAAGTTGGTCATCGTGAATTTATATGGGCTCAATATAGATGACCCTGTATTTTATGATACACTTTGGGGCAAGATCTACAAGCTGCCTCCCTCGACTCTCATTTGTGTGGCGAGATTTTAATGTAGTTTTAGATCCGGTACTGGATAGAGTATCTACAGTCGACCCTCCTCCCAAGAGAGCTGCTGCGTCAGTCCACGACGGTGTGTTGACTCTGGGGCTTACAGATATTTGGCGATTGAGACACCCTAGCTCCCAAGAGGGTACATGTCACTCAGATGCGCTTCAAGCGTGGTCCCGCATAGACTATTGGCTGGTCACGCAAGACGTCAGTACGTGGACTGTTCAGGTCAAACATTTACCTAGAATGCCATCTGATCACTCCCCGGTACTCCTCAGCATGATCATACCATCTCATATCCCGCCCCCAATTTCACTGGTGACTGCAATCGTCCTCCCTATTAGACCAGGACTACTGTGAAGGTATTCGGGAATCCATCTCTGACTATTTCTCCCATAACACGGGGTCTGTTCAAACTGTGGACACGCTATGGGAGGCTTATGAAGTGACTATTCGGGTGGCATGCATAAGTCTTTAGGCCTTGGTACTGAAATCATTGCGCGACACTATGACGGCACTTGAACGTGAGCTATATGACCTAGAGCGCCGGTATGATGCGGGGAAAGAACGCGCTACATTGGCACTTGTTAAAACAAAAATTGCTGAATACAATGAAGTGGCTGATCAGGAAATCAGATATATGTTGCTTCGCAGCAAAGCTCGATACTATGGAGAAGGTGGTAGGGCAGGCAGGGCACTGGCTAGTGGCATAATGGAGCCCCACAATAAAGCTTGCTTTGTTGAAGCAGTTGTTGCAAACGATACTATGCATTATGATACACCCGCTATCCTCGCCACTTTTGCGAATTATTATCCTGGGATGTATGCTCATCGGTAAGCCGCTGGTGAAGCCGAGCTTATGCAATATCTAGATGATGTTGCACTGGTGTGGCTCTGGTGTGGACAGCAAGAGTTTTTGATGCATCCTATTACCTTAGGTGAGATATGGGATGCCATTGTCGCACTGCCCAATGGGAAATGAGCTGGTACCGATGGGCTACCCGCAGAATTTTATAAGGAGTATATAGATTTATTGGCCCTATGTCTCCTTCAGGTTTATGAGGAGGCCTATGAGACTCAGTGTCAACCACCAACCTTGCGTGAGGCAGTTGTGGTTACGTTATTAAAGTCAGAGAAACCGCCGGAGACGCGTGAGTCTTACCAGCCTTTATTATTAATAAATACGGATGTCAAAATCTTAGCGAAGGTTTTAAACACTAGACTGAAGTTACTCCGCCCAGTGATGGTGCTCCCTGATCAATCCGGGTCTCATAATTTACAAACACTCTTTGCTGTCATGCACATTCTTGAGCCCACTCTACCAGCTGTTGCAGTGCTTCTGGACGCTGCAAAATCTTTTGATACCATCTCCAGGTCGTATATGTTTGCAATTCTACACCGGATGGGTGTGCCTTTTATTTTTACAAACTGGATCAAACTGCTCTAAACCAATCCTGTAGCGCGGGTATGAGTCAATGGTCAACTATCGGAGGAATTTCATATCCAACGCGGCACACGGCAGGGGTGCCCGCTGTCGTCCCTGCTTTTTGCGCTCGTACTCGAACCACTAGCGTGTATCTTGAGGCAACGCCATGCGCAGGCCAGACTACAATTTTTCCAACGTCCTTTGGCTGTCTCCATGTATGCCGACGACATGGTGCTGTACGTTCGTGACCCCACTACACACCTTGCACAACTCACATGGGAATATATCCGGTTTGAATGGTTCTCCGGACTGGTTATCAACTGGTCTAAATCGGTCATATTGCCCCTCACGGATAGCACGTACCAAATCGACCTGGACAACCCCTTGACATGGTGCACTGACACAGTTGAAATATTTAGGAATGTGGCTCCATAGGGATCCACAAGTTGTCATACAGTCCAACTATGGCATGGCTATCACATGTCTGGGGGGGCAGCTGAGCCGCTGGATTAAGCTTCTCCTCTCCTACGCGGATCTTATAGCGTTAATGAAGATGATAATCCTCCCGCGCTTCCTGTATTTATTTTTAAATATCCCCGTACCCTTAACACAACACTTTTTTGACACGCTTCGATCTCTCGTAATCATGCTGGCTTGTAGAGGTAAAAAAACTCGACTTAACTGGGAAACACTTATGCTTCCTTACGATCAAGGGGGGTTCACGGCACCGGACTTTCACCTCTACTATCTACTGCGCGCAGCCGCATTATGCCTATTACTGGCTGCAGGACCCAGGGTATATTCCACATGTCCCGGTGGAGGCAGGCACTGTACACCCCATACCGCCTAAAGCTATGATAGTCAACAAGCACACAGTCTTCGAGAAAGGGGAATTTGACAAAGTACAAACCACGTCCAGGGCCTGGCACAAGCTAGGAAAACGGGCACAGAAATTGCCAATATGCGCACCCGGCATGCCAGTATTACACCACTCAGCTCTTTCTGTCACTGGGGAAACTGGCACACTAAAGTCCCTGAATGACATGGCTATGGTAACAATGGAGGATATGTTCCCAGGGGGTCAATTTATAGAGTCAGCAACTATGACTGCCGGAGGCAATGCCACCACCATGCAGTTGTTTGTTTACACTAGGTTGCAATCCGCTATACGTGCGCTCTATCTGCAATTTCCTGCAGAACCACCGGCGCTTGAGGTGCTGCAACTTATATATACTGCCACATCTAGGGCCAAGCTGGTCACAAGACTATATCATGCATCACAGAGAGACACGGTTGCAGTGGACATGTCTGCACTAACTAAATGCAATGCCATCTTACCTGACCCAATTTCTGAGGTAGAGTGGTTTGGATGCTGCAGCCTGACTGGGCGGTCATCTGTATTACACTCCGGTACAGCTCTATAGGTGTGGGCTACGGGAAGCTGACAATTGCAAGCGATGCGGTGCCCCTTATGCTGATTTCTATCATTTAGCTTGGGACTGTCCAAAGGTGTACGCATACTGGACGTCTGTTACACATATTTTACACTTGATGGTAGAGTTGCCCATAGCCTGCACTCCACAGTTATGCCTTTCGGGCACGGTCGCTAATATCAAGGCGTCACAGGGGCAGTTTGAGGCTTCAGCATTGCTCATAAACGTAGTCTCCCTGGCCTGGGGGGGGTGGGGCAAGCCTGAAACCACTACTACACTATGGTTGCAGGATCTGGCATACTGTCGGGACCAGCTCACGTGCTATGCGGAGGAATTGCCTGCAACTTCGAAGCCAGGTGATATTTGGGGCCCACTCACTGCTTATCTATAAACAGTGGCTACTGTCTGATGCTCGGTACTTTTGCAGGTATGCTTTGCCCTGTAGTATTACATGACGCACTTTATATTACTGTCAAGTCTGTGTATGCTTGTACTGCCAGACTTTGTACATTTCCCATCATGCCAAATGAGTTGTTTATCGTGTCTATGCCATGCCAATGCTTTGATCTGTAGGAATGTACTTTGTTTTTTGCTTTTGAAAATTTACAAATAAAATAATGAAAAAAAACAACAAAAAAAGAGAAAATGGGCAAAAGAGACAATAAAATACTTAGGTGTTTACATAACTATAACAGTGGGGAGGTTGTATGCTACCAACTGTCCAAGCCTCCTCTCTCCCATCAAAGCATACTTATTTATTATTTATTTATTTATTTCACCATTGCAGGCATCCTGGCGCTGACAAAAATCCATAAAGAAGAAGCGCAAGTGGATCGGAGAGGGGGAGGGGAGCATGTTAGCCGGGGAAAAGCCAAGTTTTAATCTGTTTTCTGAACGGAAGGAGTTCATTGATGTGCCTGATCTCGCTAGGGAGAGTGTTCCATAGTCTGGCGGCAGCCACCTCGAAGGATCTGCCTGCGGCTCTGACCTTCCTAAATCTGGGAACGACTACCAGTTTGGCCTCAGATGAACGGAGCAGTCTGGTGGGAGTATACCAGGCAAACCTAGATTGTAAGGGGGCTGGGCCGGAGCCATGAAGGGCCCGAAGACTATACACAGGGCCTTAAATTGAATCCTCTGTCTTACAGGAAGCCAGTGTAATTTTGCCAAGGCAGTTTACTTAGGCAGATTGCAACTTCTGTTCATTTCGTAGTTAGGCAGGGTAACCATTTTGAAAATGAATGTGCTGCCCAGACCTCTGTCTTTATTTCAGATGCTTCCCACTTTGGTACCTAAAAAAGACATGGCTAATCACCAGGGGACAATAAACTGTATGTGCTGGCAAGAAACCTAAAATGTTTAAGTCTGTATTCTCAGCTGCAAGGAATTCAGGAAACTAGCACTACCCAATGCCACTCAGTATCACCAAGCAGCCCATTTTCCGCTCCATTTCAAATGGTCTCTCAGGGAGATTGAGAAGCATTGATACATATGGAGTCAGAACTACTGGACCAAGTGCCATGGGATGTAGCATGGTTTCCTAGAATACCCCGGCCACAGGTGGGTTATGTGTTAGTCACTCTTCATCCAACATTAGAAGCCTGTGGCAAAGTTACAAGGGCCCAAGATATGTCATCCTTATTTTCCCCGTTTACACCATTTGTCTCAAATGCCAACTTTTCTCCGGCACAACACTTGGGAACATTCACCCAATGACACCAAGAAGGGTTGTTTAATGCTGAGAGACCAACTTCTTAAAGGGGATATTAAACCCTTTGAGAAATGCAAAATGTGTCTTGAATAGATGAATCAAAGCACATGCATTACTTTCAACTCTTACATTGATCCCATCCCACAGAGGACAAGATGGCGGGAGCAAGGGAACTAACCTCTTTTGAAAAACTGCTGATCATCTACACCTTCAAATGAATTGGTTTCTAACATATACTCTGCTTTATTTGAAGCAACCCCCTGACCAAACGGTCTTATATGAGGAAATGGGGCATGACTCTAGTGGAAAACATGCATTTTCGTTGCTGCCTAGAGTTTTGTAAGGGCATTTCCAAACGGAGTCCTAATATTCAGAGCAGAGAAAACTTGAATAAACATATGACCCTTTAGTATATAAACCAAATGGCATAAAAGATTATGCGCGCTGAAATAGGTGGGAAATGTTGATGTGATTGAGGCAGGATGGAGGTGTGCTCCATATTTGGTAGTGTTGTCGAGGGTTGAGACCTTTTTTTGGAAGTTAATTTTAATCCAAATGAAAGGTGTCATGGGGTATCAGTGCCGCCAGTTCCAGCAACACTGCTTTTGGGAAGGGAACTTGCAACTTTCAAAGAGGTATACAGTTCTGAGTGGAGACTAATTGTAAACATGTAATTGGTGGCAAAACGGCTAACTGCCCTGAAATGGAAGATGAAATCTTCTCAAATTGCGCATGAATGCGTATCCAAGCTATGGTATTTGATTGTGACAAAAGATAGTTGTGGGTTTTGTTTGATCGGTGTGGTGGCTTGGGTGGGGAATTTGAAAAATGAAGGAAGCATTTGCTACAATATTCAAACAAGAGCTCACCAACTTTGGCTTGCCCTAGGTCACTCTGTTCCGTGAGACTTGGAAATGACTATTAGGGAAGAAGCGTAAGATGGGCATGGTGACATGATGACATGATATAGTGAATTTGCGAAGCATTTAACTCTAACCTGGTTATTACTGAGTCTCTTACTACTGTGAATATTCATAGCTCTCTGGGTGGGTGGGGTTGCCACTGAACAACATAAATTATGTACTGTATTAGGTGTAATAAATGAAAGAGGCTTGTTTTTACTTCTGTTTTCAGTCCAATACATTTCTTGTGGAAAATAAATATTTCAAAAAGAGGTCAAATATAAATCTAATATGCGTGACTTCTCTGTGTTTAATAGCAGAAAACTGTTTAGTTGGGTTGAGTGCGCCCACATTAAACCAAGGAGTCAACCGTATCTTGCACTTGCTACAAGAAAGTACATTAAAAGTGAAAACTTGAGGATAATATTTTGCCTGTTTGACCAGAGCAAGTTTTGCCAGAGTGTGAAACGTGAGGTAAATTGTGACCAGTAATTTGTGTGCAATATTAGTTCAAAGAAAATATCCAACTTTCTTTATCTCTGCCAAGCCCTAAGAAAAAACAGCATCATTATTTTGAAGCTCAGACTTGTGTTATATTGTACCTTTATATTTCTTAAGGGCACTCTTGAGTTGATGTGGAATATAATTTGGGATATTTTTATGCTTTGCTTTTTGCCGTTTTAATGGTGTCCTCCAAAGATGGGTTACACATGGAAAAGAGTTTTTTGACTAATCTGTTTATATTTACACTGGCACACAAACTGGTCTCTAATTAACTGATCTGTGAAGGTGTCAAATTGGCAGTCCAAAATAAGTCTATACAGAACCGTTATGTATGTATCAATATCTTCATCCATTTTTTGTTTACATTTAAAAATTGCATGTCTAAGTATAATTAGACTGGGTTTTTATCAAACCTGTTCTGAAGCTTATTTACCGCTTACTGTTTCTCATCAAGAATTTCACCCTCATCTAACAATAAGACTGGTAAGTGCAAAAAAGTAGATCTTCCCTTAAAATCCAGTGAGTGGAAAAGTAGAAACTTCTTTCTCTCTGCCCTGAATCTGGAATAAGTTTCAAACGCATCAAACCAAATTGACCACCTGACTAGAGGATCTCCTGGTGTGTCCTAAAAGATGGTAGTGGGGCCACCGACTACAATATGACAATGAGCAAGCAGAATATAAAAACTGTACGGATTAAAAATAAAATAGCAGACCCATAAACACTTGTTAAATGTGCAAACTTTAAAGACTACCTGGCACATGCATCAAAAATGCCATTTGCGATTCCTTATTAGAGAAAAATAAGGATTCGCTAATAAGGAATCGCAATTAGCCTATGCATGTAAGAATCACTAACAAAATAGCGATTCCTAGAAATTCCTTAATTGAGACTCGCATATTGCGAGTCGAAATTAAGGAATGGCTTCCCATTCATAGGAATGAATGGGAATTGCATGCGCAATTTGCGAGTACCCTTTAGGTACTCGCAAATTGCGCATGCAATTTCAAGGGTGCAAGGGTGTCAAAAGGACACCCTGTGGCACCCCTGAAATTTGTATGTGCACCCATATTGCACACACACATGCAATCATAATTAAGGTAATCACAATTTTGAGATTACTTAAATTGTGATTTTTGCTTTTGGGATGATGCATCCCAAATGCAAAAATACCGTTAGCAAAGGGGCAGATTCTGAGAATCTGCCCATTTGCGCCCGTTTTTTCCTTTGATGCATGTGGGCCTACATGCTAAACACCAAAAGTGTTATTCACTCCATCTAGTTTCATACAACATGACGTCTTGGTAGTCATTTAGGGCTCTAAATCTGTTTCTTGTAATGGGTTGCACTAAATAAATACTTTAATTAATTAATAAATACAATTAATATCAATAATTGGTAATGATTCACAGTTATTCATATCATCCGTTAAAAGCCCAATGACTGAGGTTTGTGCCCATACTCATATTTCGCTACTTATAGCACATAGTTGTCCATAATACCATATCCAAATGTCTACATATTATCTCTCCCCCAAGAAAACATTATTGTATCTTTCAGGATAAATCTTTGATTTAGAGAAGCAAAGGCAAAAAGGCGTATTAATTTAACATGTAAAAGCTTTTCTTACATGCTCACTTTGCTTTTAAGTTACTTCCATCAATAAAGTAGAGGTCCTCCTCACCCATACAATGTATATGCCCAGAGTGCTATTAATTTATGACATATGTAAAAATACATTACATTTATCATTGTAAATGTGCGTAGGGTAACTGAAACCATTTGTTCCTATTGGCAATCGAAAGTTTCAAAAATACAAAAACAAATATTTAAAATAGGTCAAGAAAAAGGTACTTACATAATTGAACATACAACATACCCAAAATATCAATACACAATTCACCCCAAGCAATTAGTAGTTAACATATCTAGAACCAGCACAAAACCATACAACAATCTAGCCCTAATACCAAAACATGACATTTCCATATTAGCACTCACACTTGAGTAAACAGAAAAATATATGCATGTATAATTTTAACTTGTCCATTACCTCCTAACGAATCAATCATATGTGATGATATTTGCTCCTCCTCCCATGATGCAATAGTTATTTCCCTATCACCTTTACCATTAGTTAGTAGCTCCAAACTTGCGAGGACCCTCAAAATGGTGCTACTGTGGTTTTGCAGAAGTACAATTCACTTACCGACAACAATGTGAAAGTATTGATTCTCATAAATACAGTGAGCTGCAGTAAGAACAAAATGTTGGTTCAGAATCGTTCCTCCACAAAATACTTGGTTAGTCTTGTTAATTAGTTGAGCCTATGAGGAAAAAGAAATGGTAACTAACATGACATAAAGGAATGAGCTTTTCAGTTCCATACAGTCACTTTCAATAGAGTAAGATTGATGATTGAAATAGAAGTATTAAATGATCTAAACTATGGGAATTGGTCTTTGTTTTGCTATTACTGTGCTCTCATTTAAAGTCCTTCACAGAAATGGTATCCAGTCAGTGCTGCTTTGTAAGGTGGTTGTTACACCTTTTCAATTTCATGCATCTCTTCTGGCAATATAACTCAAGTATTATGATATGACATATTAGCAACATTTGGTGAAAAATGTTAGGACTACTTCCAAAGATGTGTTTATTAAGTTCCAGTCATAGAGAACAATGACGGAAAATAATCCAAAGCTGGATGTTTGAAACAGAACCAAAACTCTGAAACAGAACCAAGACTCAGTTTTCATCTGGGGTTTTTAAAAAGTGAATTTCATGTTTTTAATGCTGTACTCAATGTTCAACATCTTCTGTGCACAGTCTTTAGGCATGCTCAGCAGGGTTGGCCTCAGGTACTGGCTTTTGGCCAGGCCCTATGCTAGCTCACAACCGGTACCCAACCCATGCTGCACACAGACTTCCTTGGTTGTGCACAGTGGCTTTTATTTACTTTTTAAAATGGCAATAATATTTGCCATGTTTTCCTAGTTTTTTTCTTTTAGTGAAAAATCATGAGTTATATGAAAATAGCACATTTCAATAAAAATGTGTGCCTTTTTTTGCTGTTCGTTAAATGGCTGTCTCAAAATTACAATTTTAATTGAAATTGCGATTTTAGCATCTTGAATCCATTTTCGGGAGGGGGGGGGCGATTTCAATACATTTTTCCACCACTGTGGGCCCCTCTCATGCTGTTCCCTATCACTGGGGATTTTTTTTACAGTGCAAAAATCACAATTTTAAAGATGGATCAAAAAAATCCCCTTAACAAAAATCACAATTTTAAAGATGGATCAAAAAAATTCCCTTAACTACTCTATCTCATTGGAGAAAAAAATTCAAATGTGATTAACAGGTTTCAAAATTTTCTGATTCACAATTTAAAATGACAGTGATACACAAAAGTGTCAACCCCTTTACGCTCACTGGCAACTTTTTTAAGCACTTCTATCTCAAACACTACTGGACAGATTTTCGCCAAGGAGAGCACACTTTCTGAGTACAGTTATACTTTCATACCAAGTTTAGCGTAAATCTGGACAATTTCCTATGGAAGCTAAAATGGGAAAACACAACTATTTCACCCCAAACTAAACCTTTTTTCTCCTATCCGGATTTTTGGCAAAATTGGCATGCCTGACATTAGCTGACTTTAGCTAACTGTGAGTGCCAATTGTTTAGTGAAGATCCTTGGCACTGGGTCAAAAATTGTAGGCAAATTAAATGTGCATTTGCAATAGAATTAAATATTAGTTAACATTACAAATAATAATATAGAAATACACACACACACACAGTTAGAGAATACAGAGAAGTTAACTGTGTCATATCGTCCTATATTGCCATAAGTGGTCTGAAGGCAATATAAACCACAAGGCCGGAGACCGAGTTGTTTGTAAATGAACGTCTCCTGATCCCAGAGATGGCAGTATAGGATCATATTACACATCTTACTCATGCATTTTTCATGTTATGTGATTTAATAATTGATTTTAGTATCCTTTAAAATTATGTGGAGCTTATGAGTGTCATCCTCAGTTTCATTTTTAGAATTCATTATTTGTCAGAAATTGCAGGTATGCCTGTCAATGTTTTGAGAAATGTGTGTTTTATGTTGAGGAATCAATAAAGTGCTAAAACTATTTATGTGTTTTCATGCAACATTGTGTACTATTATAAGTAATATTTTAAATGAACAGCAACATTGGAAGGGAATAAAAACATGTTATCTTAAATGTACCTTTTGTTTTGTAGTACATTGACACTACAGGGTAGATTTAACAAAACTGAAAATGGCAAAACAGGGTGCAGTTTGCAAAAGTGTATTTAACTTTGATCCAACAGGCTTCTTCATTTACAATATTTATTTTCACTCATGGAGAGCATTTAATGGTGCATGCTTGCATCAAGAATTGGCCTGCAAGGATGAGTTTGTCATGTGTGCTGATTAAGGTTTTGAAAATGACGTTCGCAATGTGAATTACGCTAATATTTCACAGTGTAGACCTCTTTTCTGTGAGTTTTGAAAATACTAGCATCAATAAACAGGATAACTGTTTATTGCCGCAGGATAACAAAGGAGGCACCCGGACTCTGGAGATGATCTTATAAGTGTATTTCTTTTCTTTTCAATGACCGGATTAATGCAGTTTGGCTAAACATTAGCCTTGATCACAATAACCCACCTTGTTGGAATGTTGCAGGTAAAAACCTGTGTTGTTGTCACATACTCAAATGTCAAAAGTGACAAAATACTTCACAATTATGATTACAGTTCATATCAGACTATGGGGCATATATTGAGTAGTTTGTGGCAAAGACCTGCCCCCGCCATCTACGTTGTAGTTTATTTGTTTCTGAATGTGTCAAATGTGATTCATGGAGGAGGGCTATCTGTACGCTATGCCTTTTGATGTAGGCGTATACTGCGTAGGTGCGAGCTGGAGTGCGTAAGCCCCGGACGTTTCAGGTCATAATGCATTGTATTGCCATGTGAAGGTTTTGTTCTGTTGCTTAAGTCATGAGTGGTTTGAGAGTAACGTCCAGGGTTAATATAAAGTGGGTATAGTAGTGCCCAGGAGGACTTAATATAGAACTGAATGCCAACATGGCTGTCTGAGAATATCAAAAGAGCTGGCCTCACAACTGCAACAGACTGCCCAAACGAAAGGTGGAAGAAGACCAGAACAAAATATCCTCTAAATTGAGTGGGGTCAGAAGCACGTAGTTTACAAAGCGTCCGTGTGTAATACAATCACCTTATAGCTAGGAGAATCAGTATTGTAGGTACATTTTACAGGGAATAAAACCAGGGGCGGCTGCTCCATTTGAGTGGAGGAGCATGCCCCACAAAGAAAAGCCCCAGGCCAGAGCTGGAAAATAAAATGGTAATAAAGTTTGCCATTTTATTTTTCAACAACCAAACCGTCCTGAACTTAGCGTTACCGTAGGGTAGGTCTATTGCTTCTGAGTGGCTGCAGGGAGCCGGGTGCGTATGTTTAACGCTGTGTATGTCCCTATGGCTGGCCGTCTTGCGACGGCCATCTAGACATGCGCATTTTAAGCTTCTCTAATCTACCTGTCTTAGACAGCTGGGTTAGATAAAGCACATGCCTCCAGCGCTCATAAAACCGCTGAGAGAGCCCGATCCCTCTAATCCTGGTGCTTCTCTCATGCTGGTTAACAGCATGAGAGCAGCGCTAGGGTTGGTTTAGGAGTTGGGAGCCTGCCTCGAGGAGAGAAGATCGATCGAGGACGTCGTCATGCAGGAAAGTAAGTACATTTTATTTGTAATAAATTTTTTCTGTGCAACCCGCCCACCACCCTCGGTACATGCCAGCAGCCACTGACTAAAACACACACACCTGAAACCAGTGAAGAGAGAAAATGAAATACAGAACATCATTTTTTGCATATAATATTAAGGAAGGATAGACCATAATATTTTGCCAAATTTGGCAATATAAGCCTTTCCAATCACATGCAATAAAATATATATTATGGAAAATGTATGTATGTATGTATGTATGTATAGATATTCTTATATAGCGCATTTGCTGTCACCCAAACGGGCATCCTGGCGCTTAGACAATCATGACATACAAGGTATTACCAGCATCCGAAAGATCTGTTACAACATCCTGGGGAATAGGTGGGTCTTCAAGTTTTTCTTAAAAGAAGGGAGATCTGCCATACCCCTCAGGTCCAAAGGAAGAGAGTTCCACAGTTTTGCTGCGGTGAACCTGAAAGCCCGACCTCCCATCCGGGAGCGTCTGATCTTAGGTACTGATACCAGATAGGCTGAGGCTGACCGAAGTGGTCTGCCCGGGGTATACCAGGAGAAGAGGTTCTGCAGTGGGCCTTGACCATGAAGAGCCCTAAATACCAAACACAGGGCTTTAAAGTCAATTCGCTGCGAGATTGGCAGCCAATGCAAGTCCCTGAGAGCCTCAACAGAGGAGTCCAAACGGCGGCGCGACAGTGCCAGTTTTGCGGCAAAATTCTGCACACGCTGCAGTTTCCCCAGTAAGGTGGCAGGCGCCCCCAGAAGCAGTGCGTTGCAATAGTCGAGACGATTTAAAATAATGCTCCGCACTACCTCTGGCCTGGCATGAGAAGGGAGCAAGGGTAGAATCTTACGCAGCGAGCAGAGCAGTGCCATGCAGGTGGCTACCGTTTTGTTCACCGCTACGTCTAATTGCAGATTGGAACTGAACATCACACCCAGATTCCGTACTGATTCAACGGAGGAGTCAGTCCCTTGGAAATCAGGGGGCCAGAAATCCAATGGGAGAGGCCTTGGGGTACGGTCCATTGAGCAATGTAGCACCTCAGTTTTCATGCTGTTAACTTGCAAGGAGTTGTTACCTAGCCATGCTGCCGTGGTGCTCATGCATCGATGGAAAACCTCCTGGGATACCGCCTTCTTGCCTTCAAACGAGAAGACAAGCTGGGTGTCGTCTGCATAGTTGGTGACTGTTATGCCAAAAGATGTTATCAACGAGATCAGGGGACGGAGGTAGAGATTAAATAAGATGGGACTGATGGAAGACCCCTGTGGTACACCCTGCCCCACCTTCCTGATGTTAGATTTGAAAGGTGGCAGGGATACCACCTGGTACCTATGATCGAGATATGATACAAGCCACTGTAGGGCCAACCCAGAAACTCCAACCTCCGCCAACCTCCTGATCAAGATTGCATGGCTAACCGTATTGAACGCGGCCGACATGTCAAGCAGCACTAAAAAGGCCGCTTGACCCTGGTCGGCCCGCGTCCGAAGGTCATCAAGAACAGTCACCAAAGCCGACTCCGTCCCATGTGCTGGCCTGAAGCCAAACTGGACCATATCCAAGCACTTGGTGGACTCAAGAAAGTTGGAGAGATGAATCTAAATGAAAAGCTCCCCAAAAATGTTTTAGTAGACAACAGTGCCTTCTTCAGATAGGTTTTTCACTGCTTTAATACTACCAGACCATTTTAACAAATTGAAAAATATAAAGGAAGCAAACTGATACCTACAAACCTTGATATGGCTGGACAATGAACCAGAAATCCTAAAGTCATGAAAATCCCCAGCAGGTTAAAATCCACTAACGCATCGCTCCAAAGATTTCTGGCAGGAAAATCCGTATCTGCTTTGCACAATCTTTTTTCATTACAGACAGGTCTGATAACGATTTAAAGCAACAGCTTTACATATTTTATCCTATCAAATTCATAATCTGTTGATAAGTCTTAGCTACTTGAACATGGTCTTTAAGGGTTTTCATATTTTCGGTATTCCTTCAGGCCTTCAGGAATGCATTTTCAATGCGCAGCTTTTCAACCTCCTTTTGAATTTGCTCCCATTGTTCGTTTGATTCTTATAGCTTTGACCTCAATTCTTCTTTTTCTTCGAAAGCCTTAGATTCCAGCGCTCTTGTCCGATCAATTTCATTTTTCATCGCAATCAGAGTATTATTTGTGGCTTCAAGGGCGTCTCTAGTCTCATATAATTCTGCTTCTAAGTTTCCCATTAGTTCTGCCACTTTGTTCTTTAGTCTTAGGATCTCCTCATTTTTGGCCATCCTCTCCTCACTTAACTCAGTCAGACACCAAAAGCTCCAGAGTGGCTATCGTGTCTCTATGGTCTTGCACCTCCCTGTCATGCTGGACGAATGCTTGGAAGGTAGGATTTCTAGGGCACTGGGAAAGCACCACTGTGTCCACTTCTGCAGCAATTTCTGCTTGTCGCAATTTCTCCTCATAGTCCCTCTTCAGCCTCTCCATTTCATCACTCGTTTTGTTCAGCTGTTGCGGCAGCTGGTGGTTTAGGTCTTCTTTCTTCCTCAGATCTTCCTGGACTATTCTCAAGTCATGGACCTCACTTTTTAATACATCACTCTTGCTTTCCGTGTCCCGGCGCAGCTTTTTGAGAGATTTGATTTGTTCGTTTAACATGTCCTGTTCTGTGCTCCAGGAAGCTTTCTCTGACGTGAAATGCTCTTGCATTTGAGTAGAATGATGTTCAAGTTTGTTTAACTGCTGGTGAAGTTTCATATTTTTACTCTCTTGGTCATTCAGCTTCCCTTGGAGGGTGTTCACATTTTTCTGGACGAGTCTAAGCTCCTCTGCAATAGCTTCATAAGCTTGCTCCTTCATTTCAGGTGGAATTGGCTCATTGCAAATCTCTTCCATTTGCTCTCCCGATGTTGGTGTATCTAAACCATTTTCCAAGATTTCAGGGCTCATTCTGGGAATGAGGTGAGATCTTAAGTAGTAAGCTTTTGTTGGAGTAGTCATATTCTTAATTGTTTCCACATGCATTTTATTCAACGGAGACACCTCCTGGCGCTTATGGGCTTTTGTTGCCTCCAAAATATTTTCAAGGTGCTTATTTGACTTTAACAATGACTGAATCTCTGACTCTAGATCTGCATGTTTTTTTTTGTGACTTCTTTGAATTCTTCATATTCTTGTTTTGAAGTGACCAGTTCACTCTGCATTTGTGAAAGACGCGCCTTCAGCCTTTCCACAGATACCAACGAATTGCTTTCAGTTGGAATTGGGTTTGAATGCATTGGTATACCTCCAGTTCTGCTTTCAGCTGCAGAAGCCTTCAGTAAAGCTCTCTCCAAGTCCATCATGGTTTGCTGATCAATTTCCTGAGCCCTCCTCACTGGCTGCAAAGCCCGGAGGCGCTTGTTTTCCTCTCGGAGGTTGTGATTCTCCATTGCATATTTTGCTACTCTAGGGTGGGGTTCTACCTGTTCTTTCAAATTTCGGACCTCCTGCTTCAGTTCGGTTATATAATTATCCTGCTCATCATCCAAAAATGAGGTTCGTGTGATGAAGCAAAGCTTCGCATATTTTGCGGCTTGCCGAAGTCAAGAACCTCGTTTATGTATAACAAGGTAATAAATGTACGTCTTACTAACATTTATATTAAGTTTGAGTAAAAGTTTAAGACGCTTGCCTATGTGTATTTCTAATGAATTAATCCGTGTCCTTTTAAAAATGGCCGTCGCTTGTATTTTAGTTACTGCGCATGCGTCAGCCACACTCACGTGTCCTGACGCGTCTGCAGAAGTGGAGGGAAAGTTATGCGCATGCGTAATTCATAGCTGTGCTTATCATGTGGTACAGCTCGTGCCACTGCTCTTGTGTCCGTCTCAATGTAGCTAACATTTAATTGCATAAGTTTATATCTTGATGATGAGTTAAAAGTACCAACCCTGTGATGTGTTTTTCATAATGACATTATTATGTATTAATTTGTTTTCGCTTACTTTTCATGTACCGCGGCAAATGGGGGTCTGAGTGAGAGGAGAGCCATATTGGAGGTCCCTTCTGCGCCTGTGCGACATTCGGCAGCACGAGGGACCTTGGCTGATGGAACATAGCCAGCTGGCAGTGATGGGCGAGATGCTCCTGAGAAAGTCACCTCTGCCCTGCGAGAACAGCGAATGTGGCTCCTTATGTGATACATTGTATTGTTGCGCTACTGTTAGCTCATGGGAACCCCAAATCTGCTAGGCGGTACCCAAATATGTTAATGAAGGCTTCAATTCGCGTATTGTGATTGGTGTGTTACCCAAACCCTACCTTAGGACCAATCGAAATTGAGGGATTCTGACACTTTGCAACATTGGGGGGTGGTACACTGTCCCCAAACTGTATATCTACCCTGGGTTCACCTAGTGAACCGTCCGACTTGTCTGGTTTAGCTGACCTGTCACTGACCCAACGCACTCAATAGGTGACCGAAGATACAGAGCGCTGCGGAGCACTCTGTCCGAATTTGACCATAGAATAAGGTTTTACTGAACCTTAAAGTGCTGGCAAGCACTTAGCTGGGAGTTCGCTGACCCAATCGGGGTCTTGATCGATAGCTACAGAGCGGGTGGAGCGCAGGCGTTGCTTCCGAACTGTGGGTTCCGGTCCTGTCCTGAAGAGGGTCCTGTCCTGAGGGTTTGCTGTCCTGTCCTGAGGGTCCTGTCCTGATTCCTATTCCGAGGGTATCCTGTCCTGTCCTGGGTGTCCATTCTGCACCTGCTGTCCTTTGAGGGGTATCCTTCCTTGAGGGTTTCCTGTCCTTAACTGACCCGTGGCCAGGGTTTGGTTTCCACACCTTTTCTAGGTAAATATTACTCTGAACCTCTTGAAATTCTTGCACCTTCTGAATTTCTAACTTTTGCTTAAATAAAGTTCAACATTGCATATGTTATATTTCCATGCCTTTCCGCAACTATTGAACAGTCATTTATAATTTTGCAAAGTTATTCCTATGTCTTCTCAATTGTTAGAAATTATATTTTGCATAGCAGTGTGTCATTTTCTGATATGGTCTAGAACTTCGTTGCCTAGATTGTTCAAAGGCCCCTTCACCTTAAGTGAAGCGTGTTATTCATTATAAGCTCTTCTACAGTAACACACACTTAGTCTATCCCTGTTTAGATAATACTGACTTGAATAGTATCTTTCTCGTTACATTTTATTAATACTTTGATGATTACTCTGTCATTATTTCTTTCTGCCTATGTGATTTACGTTATCTTGGTTATTGATTGCCTTATTTTGCTGTATCTCATGCAAGAAAATATTGAACTTTAGATAAACATTTTAAAACTTCCAGTTGTCCGTGGTCATTTAAACAGTATTTGAATGATATTGGTTGGGTTTGTATTTTGCTGCCTTTCCTTTACAGCTAGCTCCCTGATTCATTGTGGTCATTAGGCACCCGCATCGGTGGATGGTAAGTCGGGTGCACCGAAATTTGGTAGCAGGGAACACACACACACCAACTTGATAGAGCTCGTGAAGTCACCTGATCGATGTATATGGTGATTTGGAAAGTATATGGGCCCTGAAGCCGGAAACGGCGAAAACTGTTGGTCGGGTGGCCTCGCGCGCTCTATCAGTTTTCTGGTAGCTAGAGGATGGTTAGGGACTAGTTGAGAGCAAGGCAGGGATTAGTTGGACTAGATAAGTCGGAAGCTGCTATTATATTAATGCTGCTATAAGAGCGGCTGTTCTGAGGGAACTGATCACTCTCTTGTGAATACGCTGCTGAAACTCATGAATTCTTGTATTGTTATTATTCTTGTTCTTATATTGTTATATGTACTAATCCATGCAATTGTCAACCGTCTTGTTTCTTGTTGTCCGAACTCCCCGGGGAATTGAAAGGGCAAGTGGTGAATAGAATCCATTGTCCTGAGGTCACAGGTTCGAGGAAAGTTAGGTGCAGGTTAGGATAACCGGGAAGCACTAACTAGGGTTTTTTCTGAATACATGTGTGAATAAATGACAGTAACGGGGTTCATTGGCAAAATTCCCATAGTGGCGTAACCTAGTAAGGGTCACATCGGAAGAGTAGCAGGTTCCTCGGAGCTAGCGTGAAAGCAGAGGGGTCCGCTGAGAAACCTTAAACTCGGAATATATCCCGGAAAGAAGTGGATGAGTTTAGGGGAATAACAGGTTCACCGATGCTAGAGTGAAGGGTAGGCGGAAGAGATCTGCCCGCAGCGAGTGAAAAGTAAATGGAAGTAGTTTACTTGTTGTAAAAGAATTCTTTCTCTGTCTAGACACTTGAGCACTGTGGCGAATGTGTATTTGTTGTAAAATAACCAAGCACTGAGCACTTTAAAAGAAAGAAAGTTTCCGTTACCTTGTGAAGGGAGGGAGTCAGTCGCGAAGCGCCTCTGACGTCACTCTGTGCCGCGCTGGGATTGGTGGACGCAGCGGGCGGGTAGCGGAGCTGAAATTGTAAAGGAGGGGTGAGCGCCGGAGCGTGGGAACTGTCTCACGAAGGGGCCGCGCACCCATTGGCGGAGCTTATTTTGTGTCGCGCACCCATTGGTTGCACGAATTTTCTGAAGCACGTTCTGATTGGAGGTAGTTTGTAAACAAAGTTAGCGCAGAAGTCGTATGTGGCACTCGCAGACTACAGGAACTCGACCTGATCCAAGGCACCTAGGGTTTGAAAGGGATCAGTGGAAGACTAATAGATACGATATTATGTACGGAACCAAGAGAAAAATGTCCCTTGTAAATAAGGTGAAAAATTATTTTAAAACGGACAAACCGATTAAATCTAGGGAAGGTGTTCTTGTCCCAGCACCCAATACTCCCGCCTCATTCATGATGTTTGACCGAGGGTACAATACCTGTGTGTGGCTGGAGAATTGGGTGAAGTACACAAAAGATGACGGAGTATTGGCTTTTCCGTTAGATGGTACTTTCAATGGTAGGATCTTATTTAATTTAAGAACCCGAATGAATGAACTGCATCCCAGACCGAGACTAACGCAGTATGAGGCATTAGAGGAATGGGAGATTGAGGCTTTTGAAAGAGAAAGACCCCGAATGGACAAGGGTTTGACCAAGTGGTACCCCAGGCAGAAACAGGAATCCAGGGATAAAAGGATGAAACAGTGGAGGCAGAGCATGATTGTTGAGGGTCTGTTTCCCATGATGCCGGCATGTCATAACGTTGGAGCGGGTGAGAAAAGTACTGAAAAATGTAAGCATTGGGGGGCCCTGGGGGACTCAGATGATGAATTAATAGATGACATCTGTACCAGAAGTCCGCCACCTTACAATGAGGGAACCCGACCTTCCAGTGTAGGAGATGTTCCCCGACGCCACTTCCTAAAGGAAGAAGACAGGTCCCTGGGACTGGGAGGGGGTGGTCAAGTATTACCCTATCCTGAAAAACCCGAACTGGCGGAAACAAGGGATATATATCCCAAAGTGCCCGCAAGTCAGGAAGAAAAATATCCACGCACGAAAACTTTTTTCCCCAGACCCTTGTATGAAAGCGAAGAGAAACCTTCGAATTCGGGACTGCCTTTTGTTCAACCTCCATATGGGGAAGAGCGCAGGTCTTTTAATACTGGAACTTTATTCCCGAAACCAAATTATGGGGGAGGACCAAGTGAAACGCATCCTACTGCCCCGAGTTTTACTCCTCCATTGACCCCCCAGATATTACATGACACAACTTTAAGAAGGGTACTAGTGGAAAAGGAGCAAGAGGCTCTAGCTAGACAAAGAACAGAAATAATTCAGAAAATTTCTCAGATAAATACCAGTCCTGAGGCATTGACTATTCCAGTAACTATTGGACCGGTGGTCCCGTTATACGGAAATGGTCAGGGAAATCCGATTACTCCAGTCATGACCCCAGTCATGGCAACCCCGAGACAGGAACCAATCATCATAGATGATCAGTCCAGTGAGTGCGAGTCTGAAGTTGCATTCTTGGAATTGCCAAACAAACAGACTGGAAAGGGAATACAGCAGAGGTATAACCCTTTTAATACAAAAGAAATTAAATTAGAGACAGCAACAGGTACTAGGAATGTCTCTCTGGTAACTCCGGATGAAATTGAGAGTTGGAGTCGTGAATTAGAAAAGCAGACTCCGCAAACAAAGCCTTTAGACCTCTACAAGCTGAGGGTTGAAATAGAAGAATTAATGGCAGGAAATGTGGGGTTGGATCGATTGAATACCTACTCTGAGGAAGAATTGTCGTTCATATGTAAAAGCTTTACAAGGAACACCAGAGTGCTCCATGAAAAACTGACCGAAACAGCAGTTAGTATGGGGGTAGATATCTCAAAATCCAAGCCCTTACAGAAACCGTACAGAGCAGACTTCTCAGACAAAGATATAGAACACCTGAATGTGGCAGGGAAGAAGTTGCAGATTAAAGAATTAATGGGGGTACTGCAGAAATGGGGAGATGTGGAAAAATGGAGAAGCAGGTGGGCGAAAAAAAGGGAAGAGGTTCGCTCCCGACAAGTGACTCCCGAGTTTGCTTTAAGAGAGGTAGAAAAACCTGAGCAGTTATGCCCCATGCGTGAAGTTCCAGGGGGGAAATATGTGCATGTCCCCTGGTCTAGGCAGGATATTGTGTCCTTCACGAACGATTTTCCAAAATTACGAGAGAAACCAGTTGACTGGTACAGGCAGGTGGAAAGGTTCGTGAAGGTACAGAAATGTCTGTGGAAAGACCTGGATGGGTTTTTCGACATTGTGGTTCCAGTAGATTTATGGACCCAGTGTAAAATAAACATAGACTGGCCGAGTGAGGAGTACCCCAGAAACAAGGAAACTGGAGAGCCATCAAAGGATGTCATGCGAAAATATGAGCAGGTAATTCAGCATTTGAAAGAAAAGGTGCCCGCAAAGGAAACTGATTGGACAAAAATAGATAGAACAACACAGGAAAGGGACGAGACAGTGCACTCCTTCTATGAGAGGTTATTGCAGGTATTTAAAACATACAGTGGTATTGACAACATCGACCTGAAGGATATGACGCACTTTATTTACAGGTTTGTAAATGGTTTAAGACCTGAAATTTGTCAGTGGATAAAAGACAATAAAATCTGTTGGCATACTAAGAAAATGGATGAGGTCCTGCGGTATGCTAAGTACTGCGAGGACGAGATGGCAGAAAAGAAAAAGGCCCTTAAGGAGAAGGTTATGTGGGCTCAGGTGAAGCTCGCAGAACAACAGGAAAAACAATTGAGTAACATGGTTAAAAATGCTGAGAACAAAAGTCCTGGGGGAGGGGGTGGAGGAAAGCCCCGGCCCAAATTTAGCAGGGAAGAGGCTATGAAGAAATTTCCCTGCCATCAGTGCGGCGAAATTGGACACTGGCGAAACGAGTGTCCCCAATTAGTCGATGTTAATGAGAAAACTCCTGATTTAATTCCACAGACGCAGAAAGAAAGACCAAGAAAGACTCAACCCCAGGTAAAAACAGTTCAGGTGCCTCGAGCACCCAAACAGGTATACAGGGGAAGACAGGCAGAAAATGAAGAGATAGAGGTTTGGGAAAGCGGGGAGAACAGAAATACAGCAACTTCGCAGTATCTGCTGAATGATACCTTCCTTTGTAATGATCAGGACTGACGGGGCCTGAGAGGGGAGGACGAGGAGTGCGTACTTGGCGCTTCCTTGCCGGTAGACCAGTCTGGACCATATATTGAAGGAAAGGTTGACGGAAATGATGTCACCTTTCTGTTGGACACTGGCGCTACCCGTTCTACTGTAAGAACAGTGGACGTTCCAAACCTACCCCTCTCGGGAGAAAATATCCAAGTAGTAGGTGTATCTAATCAATTGATTAGTACTCCTGTTACCGAACCAATGGAGATTTCAATTGGAAACTTTAAACAGATGCATAGATTTGTCGTCTGTGACACCAGTCCAGTAAATTTACTGGGACGTGATTTGCTGTGCAAAATGAACTGTACCATCTTTTGCACACCAAAAGGTGTTGAAATACAGACCCCAGATGAAGACGGCATTTATAAATTATTGTTGCTTAGACCTGACTCAGAAATTAAAAGATTGACCCTGCAGGACTTGCCCCAAGAACTACAGGAAGCCGTAAAGCCAGAGGTGTGGGATTTCACTGGAAAGGATGTGGGGTTGATGAAAGATGTGGACCCCATACAAATAGCCATCAAGGACAATGCAGTATATCCTAACACTAGGCCCTACCGAATGAATGCTGAAGTGAAAGCAGGTGTCACTCTGGAAATACAAAAACTATTGGAAGGAAACATCATACAGGAAGTGATGAGCAGCCCATGCAACTCACCGATTATGGGCATTAAAAAGCCTAGTGGCAAGTATAGGGTAGTGCAGGACCTGAGAAAGGTTAACAAAATTGTAGTTCCTTGCTGCCCTATTGTCCCGAACCCTGCAGTAATTCTGTACCAAATTCCTTGGGATGCTGAGTGGTTCACTGTGATTGATTTGTGTCATGCATTCTTTTCGATACCCCTGCACCCCGACAGCAAATTTCTTTTCTCATTTGCCTTCGAGGGTCACGTGTATTGTTGGAACCGGGTCCCTCAAGGGTATACAGAGAGCCCCTCTATCTTTAATCAGATCTTGAAAAAATGTCTAGAGACTTTGATCTTACCTGGGAACTCTGTGTTAGTGCAGTACATAGACGACCTTCTACTGGCGTCTAAAAGTCACAAGGACTGTGTAGTTGACACCATTGCCCTCCTAAACCACCTGTGTGAGAAAGGGCATAAAGTGGCCCCTGACAAACTACAGTTCTGTGCAAAATCAGTGAAATATCTAGGACACCAGATAGAAAAGGGTGTCAGAAAAGTCACTTCAGAAAGAGTGAGAATAATTCAAAAAATGCAGTTGCCCCGTACTCAAAAAGAAGTCAGAATGTTCCTGGGTGTATTAGGGTACTGCAGGCAGTGGATTCTGGGATTTGCAGCCTTAGCCAGGCCCTTGATAAAAATGACCACGAGAGGAATGCCAGATGTTGTACAGTGGGACGATGAAAGTCTAATGGCTTTCACAAGATTGAAAAACTGTCTGTGTACAGCCCCTGCGTTGGGAATGCCAGATTATTCCAAAGAGTTTGCCCTTTTCTGTGACACTCGCGATAATTGCGCATTGTCTGTCCTGACTCAAGAACATGGCACGACCAGAAGGCCTGTGGCTTATTTCTCTGCCACACTGGACCCAGTAGCTGCTGGGTTACCAGGCTGTCTAAAAGCAGTAGCTGCTACCTGTGCAAGTTTGGAACAGAGTGAGTCCATTGTCATGGGACATCCTGTGACTGTGTATGTTTCACATGGAGTGGTAATTCTATTGACCAGAACTAAAACACAGTATCTCACCCCTAGTCGGCTGACTAAATACGAGAGGATTCTTGTGGGTGCAGCAAATGTAAGCATTGTTAGGTGCGGTATTCTGAACCCTGCCACCTTACTCCCCGACCCCTTGGAAATGGAAGGTGGGGATGATGATGAACATGATTGTATTGATCTGACAGAGTTCAGTACCAAGCCACGCCCTGACATAAAAGAAGTGCCATTGCCTGAGCATGATAAAGAACTATTTGTGGATGGTTCCTGTCTAAGACATGAATTAGGAGGCTTGAGTGCTGCTTATGCAGTAGTGTCTTTCACAAAAATTGAACAAGCAGGTTACCTATATAACATCAAGTCTGCACAAGTAGCCGAATTCATAGCCATGATAATGGCTTGCAAAATTGGGAAGGACTTACGCATAACAGTGTATACTGACAGTCAGTACTGTTATGGCGTTGTGCATGACTTTGGCCAATTATGGCTGCAGAGGGAATTCATGACTTCCTCAGGTACTCCCATTCGGAATGCAAAAGTTGTTCATGACCTTTTAGAGGCCATCCAGTTGCCCAAAGAACTGGCAGTGGTAAAATGTACTGCTCATCAAAGAAGCATGGACAGAGTATCTCTGGGAAACGATTATGCTGATCGAGTGGCTCAATGGTGTGCCAAAGATCGGTATATTGTAAATCCAAAACGAGGGGGGCCAGGAACCAGCTGCCAGCTTCAGGTGTTTGAGGAAGTGCCTACATGGGATGAGGTGAGAGAGTGGCAGGAGTCGGCTCCTTGGCAAGAAAGAGAGAAATGGAAGGAGGATGGATGTAGACCGAGACGTGTGGATGGTGTCATCATAGGCCCAACTGGTATGCCTGTGTTACCCCGACACTTGCTTGGCACAATGGCAAGATTAATACATGAAGGATCACACATTGGTAGGGATGCCATGATTCTGGTATTTCAACAGACTTGGTACAGTAAAAAGTTCAGGAAGGTAGCAGAGTCCCTCTGCCAGAGGTGCCTGTCATGTCAACAGATGAACCCAGGCAAAAGGACAATGGTTGAGCTGAGCAAGATTGGGAGGTCAGGGGGTCCCTTTATAAAGATACAGGTTGATTTCATCACCATGCCCCGTTGTGAAGGGAAACGATATGTCCTTGTCATTGTTTGCGTATTTTCAAAATGGGTAGAAGCTTACCCTACTCCTCAAAGTGACGCACTGACAGTAGCGAAGTGTTTACTAAAAGAACTGATACCTAGGTTCGGAATACCATGCATTATTGAATCAGATAAGGGTGGACATTTCCAGAATGACATACTGGCTGAACTCTGTAAGGCCTTTGGAATAAGGCAGAAACTCCATTGTGCATACCACCCAGAGGCTTCTGGAATAGTGGAACAAGTAAATGGAACTATCAAAAACAGACTAGCAAAACTGACAGATGCTACTGGCATGACCTGGGTGAAGGCCCTGCCCCTGGTCCTGATGGGACTGAGAAGTGTTCCAGACCGCAAGACAGGCCTAAGTCCCCATGAAATCATTATGGGAAGAGTGATGAGACAAGCATGGGTGCCAGGAAGCAAACTGTTGAGTATTACTGATGATTTGGTGCTTGAATACTGCAGAAGATTGGGTGACCAAGTGCGTTCTATCTCTCGCCAGATTGGAGACGACGGCATCCTTAATCCAACGACTCCTCTCCACAACTTGGTTCCAGGAGACTGGGTCAAAATAAAGAAGCACACTCGATCAAGCTGTCTGGCACCAAGGTGGGGAATTAAACGCCAAGTAGTCCTGGTAACAACCACTGCAGTGAAAGTCGCAGGTGTTCCCCAGTGGATCCACGCCGGACACACTCAGAAGGTATTGCCAGACAAAGGATTTGAAGAACCAGGGCAACCAGCAGAGGACCCTGAAGGAGCCAGACCAGTAGCAACTGACAACGAGCAGCCCAGCACCAGTCAGGTTGCAGGAACAGCAGACGTTGGCCCAGGAGTAGTTGACTGCGAACTGCCAAGAAACCAGCCTGCTGAAGAGGTCCAGGAAACTGAGCCAGGAGTAGCTGAAGACGAGCTGCCAAGCATATGGCCAGAAGAATGGATACCGATGATTGATCTGACCGAAGATCCTATCAGAACAAGAGAACGACTTAGTGAAGGTAGAGAGTGGACTAGTCAGGAACAGCAAGGCACAGGCGAAGATCCTCAGCCGATTGAGATTCAAATCAAAACTGAGGAAGGAGAAGGTCAGACAGGGACAGAGCACGTGATTGATACAGATCAAGTGAATAAGACTGAACAAGTACCCGATACTGAACAAGTGCAGGATACAGAACAAGTGTTTGATACTCCTCCATTAACTCCTGATGTGGATAAGGGACAGACTAGACATAGAGTAATAGTTCGAGCAGAAGAAAATCAAGAGATCGAAGTGCTTGAACAGGATCAGATAGAGTTAGAAAAACGGGTTCAGGAAACAGGAACAGAAACAGAGACAATTGAAAGCCAAAAACAAAATATTCCTGAACAAGGCCAGATTAGTAACCAGGCAGAAGAATTTGATGCTAGTCCTGGAACTAGTCAGATAAGGGAAGTAGGAGAAGAAAGTGGAGAAGAATTACCACAAGATAAAGAGAACAAGAGAAGAAGAAAAGAAAGTGAAGTCCAAGTACCGACTAAGAGACTAAAGAAAAGAAACAACCTTGAGCCTAGGTTCGTAAAAAGACTGAGACTAAGGATAAAGACAGTGGAAGAAAAACGTGCAGAAGCAAGAAGAAGTGCTCGAATAGCAGAGCAAGAAGAAGACTCTTCCAAAAGAAGGAGTGAGCGAATAAAAAGACAAAACAAAAAGTACAAGTCTCCTGAATGGACACTGGTTTTGGAAGAACTTGAAGATCTTGATATAACTGACGTGAGCGACGGAGAACCTGTCCCAGAGTACTCAGCTGAAGAGGAAGACGAACCACCGTGAATTTGCACAAAGTAAGCTAGTTGTGTAAAAAGTAAAAAAGAGGGGTGAGAACACTCCTTCTGAGCTAAAATGTCTGATTCAACAGTGAATGGTAGACCTAGTTGCAGCCGTTTTAAGACGTGTTGCAAGGTGTGTATATGTAGTGTAATAGTACTGATAGTTATCTGGATAGGATTAACAATTTTCATTCCCTTTGCTGTAAGTAAAGATACTAACATTGTCCCTACTGAAGTTGTAAATACTGACAGTGAGGAGCTAACAACACAGAGTGTAGAAAGACATGAGAGAGCATTGAGACAAACTAAACGAGACTTAGAAGCATCAGATGAGAAAGGACTACATTATCATGGCATGAAGAACAGGACACATTTAAATGTTTTCGCAAACTTGTTAATACACTATGTAGAGACTATGGAAATTGAAGATTGCTATGTCTGCATGAAGCTACCTACTTCGGTGGCTGAAGGCGTGACATACCATCATCTGCCATTGACATATGGAATTTCCTGTAGCATTTTAGCTAGTTTATTTTACAAAAGGGGACCGTTACAGTATTATTATTCTAACAATGACGTGATCTTTTCTGAACTTCCTATACGTGGGAACTTGAATCCTGTACATACCAAAACTGACACCATAAGATATATGGGAGACTACTTTCTGACTATAGGGAACATTGACATAGCAGACGCACACAGAGATAACTTGACTTGTTCTTTGCGTGAGCAGGAAAAGATGTTCCTGAACATGGCAGAGAAAAGGAGAATTAAAATTCAGAAGAAGGCTAATGACGAAAGTCAGAAAAAGCCAAAGTGGGCAGAAAACATGGAAGGCACCTCATCTGGTGGAGCGGGTCCTGCTCTGTTGCTGGATTTTGAAAAGAAAGGCAAGCTATGTCTTCACCGCGAGAAGACTAGCTATTATAATAATGTTTTCATTGGTTCCAGTGAATGCGAACATAATTACAAGGTAATTGGAGGTTGGGGTTTCAAAAATGGGTCAGAGCCTGTGTTTCCTGGAATTTATTACATTTGTGGGGACAAGGCTTATTTCAAATTGCCGGATCACTGGTATGGGAGCTGCTACTTTGGCATTGTTTTCCCGAAAATATACCATGTGAATGGAAAAGCTGGAAGCAATGAAGATACTAACGGCTTAGTGCGTAGTAAAAGAGAAAGTATAGGTGAAATTATGGGTAGTATTTTCAGTGCACTGATACCTGGAGTGGGAGTGGTTCTGAACACTCACAGAATTTGCAAATTGTCTACTATAGTAGATGTGCTGTCTACTGAAACAGCTCATGGATTTCTGCTGGTCAATACTGAAATGGTTGCGATCAGATCAATGGTTTTACAAAATCGACTTGCTCTTGACACCTTATTAGCGAAAGAGGGCGGAGTCTGCCGGATGTTGAAGGCGCAACATTGTTGCACTTATATTCCGGACAAAAGTGTACAGATCAAAAGATATGTGAAAAACATTACTAATTTGGCAAAGGAACTCAAACCACTCGAGGTTGATAGTGCCTGGAAGAGACTGGTAGATGGTCTCTCAAATGTAGGTCATTGGCTTGCTAGCATAGGTAAAAGCTTATTATTCAAAATTCTGATGCCAATTGGTATTATAGGTCTTATTATACTTTCCATTTTCTTATGCTGTAAATACCGCAAGCGCACCAAAAAGCACGAGGTAAATGCAAGAGGAGTGAAACGAAGTGTGGATGAGATTGAATTAGAGGAAGTGAATGATCAGATATACAAAAAGGTGAAGACTTCTCACCCTGCTAAAACTGAAAGAGAAAAGTTAGAGCGGTTGCTGGAAGAAATAGAACTTTATAAAGTGTGAAAGAAAGTTGGCATCTGGTTCCATTATATTTTGTGATGATAGTAAATATCATCAAAGAGGGGATTGATGAAGCAAAGCTTCGCATATTTTGCGGCTTGCCGAAGTCAAGAACCTCGTTTATGTATAACAAGGTAATAAATGTACGTCTTACTAACATTTATATTAAGTTTGAGTAAAAGTTTAAGACGCTTGCCTATGTGTATTTCTAATGAATTAATCCGTGTCCTTTTAAAAATGGCCGTCGCTTGTATTTTAGTTACTGCGCATGCGTCAGCCACACTCACGTGTCCTGACGCGTCTGCAGAAGTGGAGGGAAAGTTATGCGCATGCGTAATTCATAGCTGTGCTTATCATGTGGTACAGCTCGTGCCACTGCTCTTGTGTCCGTCTCAATGTAGCTAACATTTAATTGCATAAGTTTATATCTTGATGATGAGTTAAAAGTACCAACCCTGTGATGTGTTTTTCATAATGACATTATTATGTATTAATTTGTTTTCGCTTACTTTTCATGTACCGCGGGAAATGGGGGTCTGAGTGAGAGGAGAGCCATATTGGAGGTCCCTTCTGCGCCTGTGCGACATTCGGCAGCACGAGGGACCTTGGCTGATGGAACATAGCCAGCTGGCAGTGATGGGCGAGATGCTCCTGAGAAAGTCACCTCTGCCCTGCGAGAACAGCGAATGTGGCTCCTTATGTGATACATTGTATTGTTGCGCTACTGTTAGCTCATGGGAACCCCAAATCTGCTAGGCGGTACCCAAATATGTTAATGAAGGCTTCAATTCGCGTATTGTGATTGGTGTGTTACCCAAACCCTACCTTAGGACCAATCGAAATTGAGGGATTCTGACACTTTGCAACATTGGGGGGTGGTACACTGTCCCCAAACTGTATATCTACCCTGGGTTCACCTAGTGAACCGTCCGACTTGTCTGGTTTAGCTGACCTGTCACTGACCCAACGCACTCAATAGGTGACCGAAGATACAGAGCGCTGCGGAGCACTCTGTCCGAATTTGACCATAGAATAAGGTTTTACTGAACCTTAAAGTGCTGGCAAGCACTTAGCTGGGAGTTCGCTGACCCAATCGGGGTCTTGATCGATAGCTACAGAGCGGTTGGAGCGCAGGCGTTGCTTCCGAACTGTGGGTTCCGGTCCTGTCCTGAAGAGGGTCCTGTCCTGAGGGTTTGCTGTCCTGTCCTGAGGGTCCTGTCCTGATTCCTATTCCGAGGGTATCCTGTCCTGTCCTGGGTGTCCATTCTGCACCTGCTGTCCTTTGAGGGGTATCCTTCCTTGAGGGTTTCCTGTCCTTAACTGACCCGTGGCCAGGGTTTGGTTTCCACACCTTTTCTAGGTAAATATTACTCTGAACCTCTTGAAATTCTTGCACCTTCTGAATTTCTAACTTTTGCTTAAATAAAGTTCAACATTGCATATGTTATATTTCCATGCCTTTCCGCAACTATTGAACAGTCATTTATAATTTTGCAAAGTTATTCCTATGTCTTCTCAATTGTTAGAAATTATATTTTGCATAGCAGTGTGTCATTTTCTGATATGGTCTAGAACTTCGTTGCCTAGATTGTTCAAAGGCCCCTTCACCTTAAGTGAAGCGTGTTATTCATTATAAGCTCTTCTACAGTAACACACACTTAGTCTATCCCTGTTTAGATAATACTGACTTGAATAGTATCTTTCTCGTTACATTTTATTAATACTTTGATGATTACTCTGTCATTATTTCTTTCTGCCTATGTGATTTACGTTATCTTGGTTATTGATTGCCTTATTTTGCTGTATCTCATGCAAGAAAATATTGAACTTTAGATAAACATTTTAAAACTTCCAGTTGTCCGTGGTCATTTAAACAGTATTTGAATGATATTGGTTGGGTTTGTATTTTGCTGCCTTTCCTTTACAGCTAGCTCCCTGATTCATTGTGGTCATTAGGCACCCGCATCGGTGGATGGTAAGTCGGGTGCACCGAAATTTGGTAGCAGGGAACACACACACACCAACTTGATAGAGCTCGTGAAGTCACCTGATCGATGTATATGGTGATTTGGAAAGTATATGGGCCCTGAAGCCGGAAACGGCGAAAACTGTTGGTCGGGTGGCCTCGCGCGCTCTATCACGTGCATCTCGTTTTACTTTTTCCAGTTGGGTTATGTGACCTTTATAGAATTTAATTATTATTTTATTGGACTGAATGAACCTTTCCTTCTTGATGCGTAATTCTTCGAGTTGGGAAATCTTTTCTAACAAAACCTTCTTTTCACTCTCAGACTTCTCGAAGAACAACATTGCGTTGAGAAACCGGTTCATGTACTCTCCACCACTTTCTTCGACTGAAGCAGCTCTAGAAAGTGTCATATCTTCAGGCATTTGACCAGAAAGTAATTGGAAAAGCTGCTCCTTCAGCTTCTTTACCTCAGCCTGAAGCTGAGTAACATTGCCTTGAGTGTCTTCATTCACAACAGCCTTATTTTTAATCAGCTTTACCAGCTGAGCAAATTGAAGGGTGGACAAAGTTTCACCAAAACATTTGGATCCAGGGTGCACATTTGCAATGATATAAGTTTTGGCATTACCACCTAGCGAGTCCCGAAGTAGAACTGTGAGTTTGGAGTCTCTATAGCAAACGTGCCGCTGTTTTACATTCGAGACATCAACTACTGATGTAATGACTTTTCCCAAGCAGCTTAGCTTATACTACCTGCTTCCTTCTACCGGATTCCTTCAGCTTGAGAGTCTTTCTGCCGCTCAGAACCTGCCAGGTCCACCAAGTTGAGCTGCGAGGACCGAATGTTAACAATGCCACCATTTGTCTCCGTGGATTTAATGGTGACGGTAAAGACAGCATGAGATCTGGACGACTCTCTGTTCATAGAAGTTGATGCCACACGATTTCTCCAACCCATAGACAAGACCTGGTACGCTTCAGCTGCAGAAGTCACCACCTGTTCTACTGCACCAACAACAAACACTCCCTTCTTGATGTGCTCTCTTAGAAACAGTCCAGCTGATGCAGAATTCAGTAAATCAAATATCTGTTCACTGTAAATCTTTATGAAAGAGCATTTACACAGAAAGCTTTTTCCATCACCCGCCTTTTCACGATTTATTAAGAAAAACAAATATTCAAAGCTTTGAGGAAATACTCCTCTTAGGTTATGAGTGAAGTTGTCAGACTCAGATGGCCCCAAAATTGTGAAGGTTTTGCCTGAGCCCGTCGGACCGTAGGCAAAGATGGTCCCGTTGTAGCCATTCAAGCAGGATTCCACAATGTTTTTGGCCACAATCGAAAACACTGATTCCTGTGTGGCACCCATATTTGCAACATGGCCAAACGTAAATATTTTTGGCTCCGGTTTGGAATGCAGTCGTATGGTGTTGGAGGACAGAACAGATAAGCACAGGTCTGGATCTCCCTCTGCCGGCATGAATGTTCCTTCAGCAGATGGGCGTATCCTCACGAAACCCGGATGGAGTCCCCTTCACACTTGGGGACTGAAGCAGTGGCGCATCGCCAGACTCTTTAGTTACGAGCGCCATCCAGACTGGAAACTCAGCAGAATCACTAAACAGAACGCAGATCCGGCAAGATGGCGCTCTTTAAATTTGGCGCTAAAGCAGAGAAGCGAACTACAGATCAGACCGCCCCTTAAAGCAGGAAACTAGAACACTTTCCGTCAACCCCTCTTCATTTTCTCTATGATGTCTGTGCTTGGTTGTACTACGGATAGGGTTTGTTCAACAGTGGTAACGTGTTTTGACAACTTCTTATGGTCGGAATGGAGGAGCGTAAGATCCGCTGCTACGTTGTCAATTTTAATTTCCAGGGAGATTTGAGATCTCTCTATAGCTTGTAGTACCTCGTCAAGTCTGTCTCCTTGTTGTGAGTTCTGTTGAGTCTGAATCTCTCGCTGATCAGCCTCCATCACCGAGGAGGACCTGAAAGAAGCTTTGGAGTATGTCCCTTAAGTACGCCTTATGTGGGAGTTCTGGAGGTGATGATTGCTTTTTCAGTAATGTGCGCCTAATACTGAAAAGTCTGCCTCCACCTCATCTCCAAACTATGACCAACTCACTGCAATTAGCAACAAGGGAGGGGGGGTGCTGTGAAAGATGTGCTGAGGAGTAATGTGCTGTGTATAGTTATGTCAGGGAGTGATTGACTCAGGTACACCAAAGATCAGTCCTTTGTAATACTGCTGCTTCGTGAAGAATGCAACAATCATGTAAAGCTGTGACCAGGGTTTGCAACAAAGCATTCCTTACCTCCCCTCTCCTTCTAGACATCTGGCTGTGAGTATAGCGTCGGGGGAGCGAGAAAAGGAGGGGCCGCTGGGGTGGGGGTTCCCTCTTGCACTTTATTGTCAATTATACACTCCATGTCTCCAGGGAGGGCACTGCAAAACTCTGCAGTTTTTACCACCAAAGCCCAGCCACCTCTTCCCTTTTGTTTTCTCTGCCACCAGGCACATACAGACGCCCGGTACACTGGCAGTCTAATGTACACACAGGTCTAGGCAAGTCAGGACTGAGTGCCATGCCCCAGTATTGGGAACTACTGCGTATGTTTGCCGCTAGAAAGGCATATCTAGTCTGTCTGTGGGTCTCAAGCACAACCCGATCCAGAACACAACCACGTCCCCTCACAGAGGTGAGTACTCTGTCATCTGCAGCAGCGGCCGTCGGCCTCAGCGTCACTCCCTGAAACACGTAACTGGTGCTCGCATCTCACTGCGGCTACCAGCCGTGTTCGCTCAGTTCTGTCTGATTTCAAGCGGCCCTCGCAGGCTCATCGCAACTCAGTTGCAGCTCCACACAGCCCTAGTAGTTCAGGTGAGAGCCGACAGCCCTTGATATGTGGTGTGGTGGCTCAGGAGAGCATTACTCCGGCATGGCTATATTGAAGAGCCTCCTGCAGCAAGCAGCCTCTGATTTCATCAGCGGCCTGGGCGAGCCGGGTGTGTGCCAGCTTCTGGGTGGGATCGATGGCATGGACAAATGTTGCAGTCCCGGTCCCAACTATCGCGTAATCCGGCACTTGCTCTGGGTCATTGGGCACAGCTCGGGACGTTGGGTGGCTGACCTCGGCTTTAGAATTGTCGGATGATTTGGGCGTGTTGCAGAGCAGTACTAAGGCACATCCAGCATCTTGCTCCGACAAGCCACACCCCATCATATATTCCAATCATACATAATTTCTAATAAACACTTGAATAAACAAGGCCATAGATATTGTAAAATTCGCTAATAGTACAAACATTCTTTTATGTTAAGAAAGTTTTATTTTGATTTTTATCATCTAGACCTGTAAATATTGACACTCTAGTAAATATGTATTCCATATATGATTTTGTAATTGTCACAATGTCCATGTACATATAGGAAACACTCAACTACTGTGACCAACTAATATGCTTTATAAATAGCACTTTTCATCCACATTTTATGTCTGTAGTTTTAATATTTTAGAAATGTCTGGCACTTTAGCAACTCCTGGGAGTGGCCTACAAAGGGGTAGGGCACTCCCAGGAGTCAGACTGGGGTAGTGTCAGGGAACCTGAGGCAAATTTGCAGTGACATTCACAAAATGTTTGTTGAAAGAGTGTTTTTCATGGGACTATTTAGGTAGAAGATTACAAGATATATAACTTTTGGGATTTTGGTGATAAGGCACCACCATTTTTGTCTCATTGAAATGCATTTTAGTGAATGGCTAATTTGAGGTGTACAAAAGAGGCATACAGAGAGGACAATAGCAGATTTTGGTCAATATAAATCATTTGTTGAAGGTATCTAGCTAATGTTAAGAATGATTGTGTGTTCTAAGGTGAATTTACCCTGTGTAAAATCCTGATCCTCTGCTAGGATTTGGTCAATCATGCTTGGGTGAAGAAATGTGCTCCAACAGCTAAAATGAGGGCAAATGTTCTATAAATCAACAACTACCTTCCTCACCCAAGTGAGGAAAAAGTGTGACCTGCTGAGGTAAACATGTACCTCCGACAGCAGAATTGATCAACAGCAGCCTCACCACACACAATTAATGAAAAACGACAGCAGTTCACATTCTAAATTCGTACTGAAGTGAGACAATACTAAACACTATGTTGCAGTACCAGGAGCTCTCAAACAGAAACTGCAGGTGTTTCCTTTAGTCATAGAAATCATGGCTGGTGCAGTAGATAGCTAATATGATGACTCATTTTCCAGAAATTCTCAAATATCTTCCTCATTCTTGTCAGAAAAGAAGTCTGGCGTGCTTCTTGAAGCATACACTGCAGCAGCAGCATATCCGTTTATGCCCTTGTGTTCCTCTGTACTTTACTACAGATTTCCAATGAACTGCCAGAGTGATAACTTTCTATATGCAGTGAGGTACTCCTAAGCAACATTTAGCAGGATTTTTTATTCAAATTTAGTTAAAGCCTTTCCTAAGGAACAGGTTGAACGTAATGAACTTTGCGGTGTTAATGCAGATTAAGCTGTCCCCTGTTGTTGTTGCTGGTGAGCTTGCCATGTATCCACTAGCCAAGAGCATTAGGAAGGTCAACAATATGTCAGGCTGCAGGTGGGTCCTGGGTCTGGAGGAACAAGTCATACTATAAGCCAGAGAAATTGAAATATTTTTGTTCTCTACCCCTCCCCCTAAACAAACTACTTTGAAGTAGGGCCCCTTCCAAAACTTTATGGCATGGATTGGGGGACTCTAATGAGCAGGTTTGAGCGCAAGAGGTAGGTCCTAAGAAATCATTTTACAGGTACCTTTTCTGTAGCTCATGATCTATATGAAATGTGAGACTTATAGAAGAGCAAATACAATAAACAAAAAAGAAAATCATCAAAAAATTAATGCTTCACCTAACTGGTGAATTGTTGGCCCCTCACCCTTCTAGGTCCCAAAGCAACTGCACCAGCTGCACTAATGGTGCTGTGGCCTGCCCTGAGTAGCAGTCTGTCTCCTCTGCCTCTTTCATTCATTCCCTTGTATGCCTGGCCATTTCTCCAATTTTAAAACATGCTCTCTGGCTAATTAAAAGAAAATTGAGCGTCAACATGTTGTCCCCCTTTTTTGTAGTGAGTGTGCCATTGGGCCTAATATTAGCAAGGAAAATGAGCGCCATGCACATTTTGTTAAGTAAGACAGTCATAACTGTGATGTACTGGCCACTCACCACCCTAAATCCCATTGCCACTGCGCCTGCTGCACTAATGGTAGCTACTGCCTTTTGAAGGGGGCTGTATTATCGCTGTGTGTTAAAAACATGAGCCTACATCTTGCCCCACCAAGTACCTGCCATCTCTCTGAGGCCGAAAGTAAGGGTCTTGTCAGCTTCAACTTCTCCCTACTTGGGCCCTTACTCCGAGGCCCAAAGCAAATACTAGTGCAGGAAGGGTGCTCTGCACCCCAATGCAAGGGAGAAAGGATAGCAAAACAGACAAAATGTAGGTTTCGTTCTCATACACCTCTGGGCTCTGAGGCTACTGCACCTGCAGCGTCAATGACACCTTCAGCGCTGCAAAGCAGGCTAACCCCTAAGCCTCCAATGGGCCATCACTCCTAGGCCTGAAACTCAAAGCAGACTGTCAGCCCCCTTGTGTTACAATTAAGGAAGAAAAGGCCCACATCTCTTCCCTTGTTGCTTGTGCCCTGTTCCATACACAGCAATGGTTACCTATACCGTAATGTTAGCAAGTAAAATGTGCCCCTACTCTCCTTTGTGGTAGTAAGACAACCACAGTTGGGTTGCAGTTGTCCAATCAAATCATATCAATTAGAGTCCTTATTGAAGCGCTGAATCTTGGTGTATATTCAAATGCTTTTATTTTCCTTAAGTTTATGTACCACAGTCAGCCGACGCATTTCGTTCTGTACAACAGAACTTCCTCAGGGCGTTCTTATTTCCTTCACGTTATGTCGGTATCCTGTTGTCATATAACTAGATATTTCTTCCAAATGTTAGACGAGTCGTAAGTACATTCTTATTCAAAGTGACTAGGTATCAACTTTACCCACACAATTCGGGCAGACTTGAGTAATATATAGCATCCTGAAAGTCAGTCTTTCAAAAATTCCAAAGTATAGGACATGATAATCCAAATCCAAATGTTTCTCAAGAAAAGTCATTTTCAATCGTTCGGAATATCGGCGTTTGGGTAGATATGACCCACGGACACGGTTTATGACTTTTCTTGAGAAACATTTGGATTTGGATTATCATGTCCTATACTTTGGAATTTTTGAAAGACTGACTTTGAGGATGCTATAAATTACTCAAGTCCATGGATGCGGCTGGGATAGCCCCCAGCAACACCCGTTGCACACCCCTTTAACACAGGACACTGCGTTAAAGGGACTGATATTATTCAGGCAGGATTTTTTTTATTTTATTTTATTTTAACTAACTATATTGTCACCAAGTCATTTCTACACAGCTTCAGGCCTACAACCCGGAGGCCGGCCGCAGTCATACTCAGGAGCAGTAAATAATAACAAACAGGTAAGACACAGCCATAAAACCGACAACCCTGAGGTCCGGCGGCAATGTAGTCAGCACACAGTGAATGCCCCTAAGTAGAGCCCCGAGGAGTAGGACAATCCCCCCAGATGCAGAAGAGAAAATCCACTCTCCTTCAGACCCCCCCTTCGGATTCAACGAGTCAAATTAAATCTAGGATAAACAAGTCTTTATAGATCAATTAAGCTCTGCCTCAGCAACAATTGAAACAAACAGCTCCTACCCCCCTCCCCCCACCCCACAGCCACCGCCCAATCCAGTCCTGCAGGTTATGTAGCCTGTACGTGTTCCTGACGTCACAGTATCCTCTGCCCTGGAGCCACTCCGTCAGTGCCCGCTAGTCCCCCCCAGTCTCGCCCGCTGAAGAAGGGAGATACCCCCCACTCGCAAGAGGCCCCGCCTCAACCCCAGACTCAGAAGATGTTACCAAGCTCCTTCCTGACGTGGTGCAGTCTCCGAGTTTACCAATGTGCCACCGTCCGCCTCCCCCGTGTCACTCTCTGCGCTCCTCGTGTTCAAGTATGTCCTATACAATCCCCAAAAATTCTTAGGTCGGGAGGTCGGGGGGAGCAGTTCACTATAATGTTCTGATTGTGTGCAGCAATAAATCATATCATGCGCCCATCTTTTAGTGGTCGGGAGCGGACCTCTCATCCAGTGGAACGCCACCACTCGCCTGGCCATTAAACATTCCCATATCCACCAGACGTTGCAACCCCGTCGGAAGACGTTTTGAGTATCCTAGTAGTGCCAATGCCGGGTCCGGACTAATTTCTAACTCCAGCACCGCACTCATCTCCTTAAATAGTTCGTCCCAATATTTCTGTATAGCTGGGCATTGCCACGCCAGCACGCGGCATCTCTCACACTCCGCCGTTTGTCTAAGGCCATATCTATGTAATCGCTCCGGAGTATAATATACTCTCTGCAGGAATTTAAACTGAATAAGTCTGTGCCTCCCGTTTAGGGAGATCTTTTTGGTGTTCCCGCAGCAGTACTGCCACATGGCATCATCTATAGTGATTTGCAAATCGCGCTGCCACTCTAACCTGGCCTTCATGAGGTTCTGTTCCCTGTGCATAATTGCCTTCCTGTACAGTATAGTAACCAGCTTACGGGGCTCCGCCGACTTTATAGTATGTGTGAGTTCTGGAACTTCTGGTGGCTCGGTGAGATCGGGGCCTAATAGGCTCTGCAGGGCTCCCCTCACTCTGTGGAAGTGAAAGCACGTCAGCAATGAGACAGCGCCATTGCCAGAACATATCTGCTCCCATGTCTTCACCCTTCCCTCCAGAAGCAGGTCGCCCAACTTAACTATACCCTGCAGTTTCAGGGCCTGTATGACTCCCTTGTCTCTCAAGGGCGGAAGCCATAACCCCCACTCCGGCAGCATGTCTGGGGAGTACAGAATTTTGCAGTTCCGAACTCGGGTTAGGAAGTGCCAGGCATGGTTCGTGGCGGTCAAAGAATCCAGAACGCCCGTTCTACGGTCGACTGGGAGGCACACCGTAGCGGGGAGAGGAAGGGGAGCTGCAAACAGATGCTCCAGGCGGACGCGGGGGACACCGGCCTCACCATGGATCCAAGTATGTAGGTGCGAAGCCTGCGCCACCCTGTAGTATAATTCCAAGTCTGGCGCGTTCAATCCACCCATCTCGTACGGGAGAGTCAAGGTAGTCCATTTCACCCTTGGTTGCTTACCTCCCCACGCCAGTTTAATCAAGAGTTGTGTGACCGCCTTAAAAAAGTGTTTAGATAGGACCACCGGGAGCGCACTGAACAGAAATAAGAATCTCTGTAACACTACCATTTTCATAATGGCTATGCGGCCCTTGAGAGAGAGCGGCAATCCACACCACTTGTCCACGTCGTCTTATAATCTGCTGTAGCCCCACCCCATAATTTTCTCGGATCAAAATGTCCGAGTCTGTGTGCAGTTGTATCCCCAAATAGCGTACCGGCTCTTGGGACCACTGCAACGGATACTCCTCAGCAAAGGGTCGGGTAACTGGGGTCAACGGAAAGGCCATCGACTTTGCCCAGTTTATCCTCAGGCCAGAGAGAGCGCCGAAGCGCACCACCTCCCTGAGCACCGAAGACAAGTTATTCTCCGGGTCCCGAACATACAGCAGGGTGTCATCTGCATATGTAGAAATTATGATCTTGTGAGCCGGGAAACTCACACCCTCATGCCAATGATACTCTCGTAGTGCACAGGCGAGCGGCTCCGCCACTAGCGCATATAGCAATGGGGACAAGGGGCATCCCTGTCTGGTCCCTCTACCAATAGGAAAAGGGTCCGTTACCAGGTCCCCCACTCGCAGTCTCGCCGATGGGTCGTGGTATAAGGCTCCGATCATTTGGAGGAAGGGCTCGCCCAAGCCTATACGCCGCAGCACTCTAACCATAAAGGGCCACTCAACCGAGTCGAAAGCCTTCTCCATATCGAGAAATACAGCTATAGCTTTCACATCTTGCTTCACATGCTGCACCACACCCAGGACCGTCCTAACATTATACGTGAGGTTCCTTTGGGGGATAAATCCCGCTTGTTCCGGGGCAACCAATTCAGGCATCAGAAGAGCAAGCCTCGTAGCAAGCACCTTTGCGTATAGTTTCGTGTCAACATTCATGAGCGAAAGTGGTCTGTACGAGCCACACTCGTCGTGAGGTTTACCTGGTTTAAGTATAGTTACCAATAACGCCTCCCGCATCCAAGGTGGCATACTGCCCTCCACGCATATATATTGTCGAAGAGCGCCGAGAGATGTGGGATCAATTTGTCCTAGAACGCTTTGTAGAAGGAGACCGTAAGTCCATCAGCACCCGGAGCGCCGCCAGAGCGCATGCTCGCCAGTGCCTCCACTATCTTATCCCTGTCAATAGGCTGCATAAGGAATTCCCGTTGTGCATTCAAGAGCATAGGCAGGGTAATGTGCTCTAGGTAATCTGCGATGTCATCGTCTAGGGCCCCTCCCTTAGCCGCATACAGTCCGCGTAAAAAGCCCTGAACCGATCAGCTATCTCAGCGCTATCAGTAGCCAACTGGCCATCAACCGTTTTTATCTCCGTAATCTGGGTCCTCCCTCTAGTACCTTTCAGAATTCTGGCAAGCAGAGAGCCGGGGCGGTCCCCCTCACGCCACTGCGTATTTCCCCATATGTTGTACCTCCCTATCTGCCTCCTCATGGTATTCGGTAAGCAGTTTTTTGATTTCCTCAAGATCCTCCGGGTTTGGGCTGATGCGCTGCCTCTGCTCAAGGGCAGCCAACTGCTGCTCTAAAAGCTTCAGATGACCTCGGATTGATTTAAGGACACTAGAGTGTTTGGACATAGCCATGCCCCTAATATACACTTTGAAGGCCTCCCAAAGTGTCTGATAACTATCCACCGAGCCCACATTAGCATCAAAGAAGACCTCAATGTCCTAAGCAAGCTCCCCTCTGTACTTCTCGTCAAGGAGTGCATAGGGAGGGAAGCGCCACGTGAACGGCGGAATGATTCCAGCTGGCGAGTGTAGCTCCAGGAACACTGGGAAGTGGTCGGAGAGGGTGCGCGGCAATACTGTGCAAGACTTAATAATGCCCAATATTTCCGGGGCCGCCATCCAGTAGTCAATCCTAGTGTGTATGTCGTGAAATGCCGAGTAGTGTGTGTTCCCACCCCTTTCAGCATGTCTATATCGCCACACATCCTCCAGATCTAACGTGAGGAGTTCCCTTCCCAACGCCTGCGCCGCTGCTGACGGTTTACGTGTGGGGCCTGCAGATCTATCAAGTGCTGGGTCTAGTACAAGGTTGAAATCACCCCCCAGATCATGCGCGAGGAGGCGTGAGTGCGGGCATCAGATGCCAATGTGGTGTAAAAACCTGGGGAGTCAAAGTTGGGACCATATACATTAACCACCACAAAGTCCCACCCTCTTGCTTTGCATCTAGAAATGACATATCTCCCCTCTGGATCAGCTTTCAGAATGGTCTGAGTCAGCATGGTTTTCGGATTAACCCAGGTCAGAACCCCCTAGCATGTGTCGTGAACCCAGCTGCAGCATAGTTACCTGCTAATCCCTTTGATAGGAGCATCCTACTAGCTGGTGGCAGGTGCGTCTCCTGGAGGAGAGCCAGGTCTATACTATGTCGTTGAAGGTAACTTAACACTCTTCTAAGTTTACGGTGGTCGTTCAGGCTTCTAACATTCCATGTGAGGGCTCGTAGCTTGGGAGTCAGGTCCTGACTACTCTGAGTGCTAGCTGCAGGCATCTCTGGCTAGGAAAAAATATATTCTAGGCCGAACAAAAGACATCTCAGGCAAAGACAGTGCTTGTGTTGGGCAGTCAGTTTCCCTCCGCCCCAAACAAAGAGCAGTGGAACAACAAGGAACAACCCATACCCCCTCCCACAGCAGACCTCCCCCAACCTTGCCTGGCCGACCCCCTTCCCGCCCCCCTCCCCCTCCCTACCAAATTCCAACCTCAGAAAAAATAACCCTACGGGGCATAGCGCGCTGGGGCCAAGGTCGCCGGACTGCCATCGCATAGCTGGCATGAACAACTCGCGTCTAAGACCGAACCCCCGCTACCACCGCACCCCGGAGAGTGGCACCGACTGAGCGCTGACTATCAATAGTAACTCAACAATTCCATACATTGATCCCCCTCTCCCATGCCCCCCCCGTACCAGAGTCCAGCGCCCGGCCAATATACATACACATCATAGCCACCAAGCGCACAGGACCCCCAGGATCTCAAAATGACCAGCAAAACCTGCCCCCCCCCGGACCCCGGGAGGAAAGGGAAATATCAAACAGAACCCCGGCTTGCAATACAGGTCATCGCTGACAAGTCCTACCACCCAGCCTGTGAGTCAGCTACTCCTGCTCATCTAGCCGACTGCTGTCCTCTTCCTGCACATTCGAGCAATCCGTCGGCTTAGTGCGCTCTCTGGCCCAGCCTTTCATCACACGTTGGTGGGCGGCAGTGTCCGTGAATATATGTGAATGTCCCTGTCGATTAACCCTAAGTTTGACCGGGTATAACATCGCGTAATCTAGTCCAAGGTCTTTCAGCTACTTTTTGTAGGGAATAAAGGGCTTGCGCGCCTCCTGCACTCTAGCGGTGAAGTCCGGGTACAGGGAAATAGATGATCCCTCATATTGCAGAGTAGGTTTAGATCTGGCCAGTCGCAAAGCAGTATCCCTGTTGCGATAGTTAAGCAGCTTCGCTATGATAGGGCGGGGGGGGGGCCCGGCTTCGGCTTCGGGGCCAGGGAGTGGTGAGCCCGCTCAACCACGAACATCTCTGAGAAGGCACCGTCTCCCAACACAGTCCTGAGGAGTTTCTCCACAAACACTTCCATGGGGCCCGTTGAGGTGGTCTCCGGCAGCCCGGTAATTCTGAAGTTACAGCGCCGGGAACGGGCCTCCAAATCCTCCGTCTTCTCCTGGAGTGTCTGTAGGAGTTTGTCCAATTTTTTGTGACCTGTATCAAGTTCCATCTGGGCCTCCTCCACCTCCGTGAGCCTGCGCTCCGACATGTCCAGTCGCTCCGCATGCTTATCTATTCGTTCTGCCATGCGGTCCATTCTGTAGGTTAGGGCGTCGATCTTGGAGCCCAGCGTTGAAATGCTTGACTGTATCCCCTTCTCCATGGACAGTAGAAGAGACTTAATGTCCGCTTCCCCCGACATCTCATCAGTCAATGGGGCCGGCGGCTGGTCCATAGCTGCGGCCCCCTGCTGCTGCGAGCGCCTCTGCGGGAAGGGAGCTTGCTCTGAGTCTTGTCCCCCTTAACCATGGCTACTGAACTCGCCAAAGGCAGGAAGTTGGCGCAATCCAAGGGACGTGTTTTGCAGCCAGATCGTGGAGTATGCCAGTTGTCGCAGTCTGATCAGGGCAAGCGTATACACAACATAGAGTGTGATACCGCGCCTGGCGGTCAAGATGTCAGGGGAAGACCCAACTCAGTGCAGATGTAACAGGTCCCAGCACCAGCACTCAATGTCCATTCGGAACTGCGCCTATCAATTTAGTGCTGCAGACCCCCAGCGCTGTGTTCCAGTGCGCATCGTGGTGAACGGGTAGGGGAGGGGTCACCCCATACCAGGCTTACCTCGTCGACCAGAGCCCAAGGCCTCGCCTGTTGCACCACAGGCAGCGGGTCGCAAGGTATACTGCCACCCGCTCCAGTTAGTGCCGAGTCCCAGCGCCCCTCTCTGTGACAGTGCCAAAGGCGAGGCAGTGGTTTGCCCCTCCAATATCGACGTTACTGCTGCAGTGAATCAAGTGGGACCAGAGAGGCCCCTCCCAGGCTCCCCACCGGCTTCTGTGCTCCCCTCCGTCCCAGGCAGTCTCAAATGGGGGGGGACCAGCCCTCGGGGTCAACCAGCCCACGAGACGTCCGACTCCCGTCCCCCAAGGATCTGGTCTCCGATTCTGGACTCAGCCGCCCCCCGCGTCGGAGTACACGCCGCGCTCAGCAGGGGCCTTCACTCAATCCCTTCCAATGCCAGGCAACCAGGACAAGTCGTACCTCCAGGGCGGGGGTCCCGGGTCCCCCGCCACCAGCGGCCGCCGGCTCCAGACAATTAGGGTCTCTCACCGGGGTCTCGTGGGCTCTGTTGTTTTCCGGGCCGGGACTTCCGGTCCGCCACTGCCGCACATCGCGCAATGTCGGCTGGGTCGCGTATCCACTGCAGGCCGGGGACGTCGGCCTTCCAACCCGCCTCGGGCGGGACACCAGGGAACTGCCAGGCCAGTGCGTATCTCCGCCAGAGAGGCCTCCGCAAGATCCCCCACCGTCAGCGGACTCCGAGGGGAGGATGGGGGGATGCAAACTCGCGCTCGAGTGCAGAATAATGAAGGTTTAGTTGTGGGCACGGCGGAGCAGAGGAATTAGGCGGCCATCTCGCAATCCGGCAAGCTCCGCCCTCTCGTATTCAGTCAGGATTACGCCACAAAAAGTGGCTTAGTCCTGCCTGATAAATATTACTCAGTCTTCTGCGCCACTGGAACGTCACAAGAAGTGACGTTCCGGAGGCGCAAGGGGCTCGTAAATAAGGCCCCATATGTTTCACACTCGTTATAGTTAGGAATTAGCATTTAAAAAACCTTTGAAATTCACTGAAAAAACCATAGGTTTCACACCAGTTATAGTTAGCTGGACATTTCACTCATACAAAACCATTGAAATTCCACCGTTATAGTTACATCATTCATGACATGGTCAGTGACATCACTGATGACATCTCAAATGACATCACTGATGACATCATCCAGTGAATGTGGTTTGCTTTGATATTTAAATTACCTACTGGCGGTCGCCAGTAGGTAGTTATAGTTAGGATCTACTTTCCATAGGGAATCCGCAACATTCTATTGGGAATAACTTTGGAGCCGGTGGACGAATCTTCGCAGATTTCTCAAAGAAGATGGCCCGCTCTGCTCTGCTCCTTCCCTAGAAGTTTGGGGGGGACTCTTCAAGCAGGGGCCGAGATAAAAGGGGGGTCCCAAAACGTGTTTTCCCCATGTTAATTTCTATAGGGCGGTTGGACTCACTTTTAGCCTGAACGGCTGAATGGATTTCCACCAAACTTGGCAAAATTCTAGGGACTGGTAGCCCGATGTGCCTTTGCTATGTCTCAAGATATGTGCTCCAGTGAATTTTGAGTAATTTAGGTTAAAAAAATTATATATATCTATAAGCGCGCCCCGGTACCAGCGCGCTACGCGAGTTTGCGAGCGGAAAGCTGATTGGCTCTCGGGTGTCTGTCAACATTCCAAACAGTCCGGAGCAGCCGCCATCTTGTGTCTCGGTAGGATCGAGATACAAGAGGTGGCAAAAACAAAGGGGGAAATGACTAAAAGGGGGCAGGGTAGACCCCCACTGACCCCATAGGTTTGATGTGGGGGCCATAAAAGGGCCCCGCGGGCCAAATTATCATTTTTTTCTCGATTTTCGCGGGGGGAGCGCCCGGTACGCGCACCGGGGAGCATACCGGGGAGCGTACCCTGGAGAAAAAAGAATGAGAGAGTTTTTTAAAAATGTAGTTTTTTTTTTATAAATTGGAGGTAGTTCTAAAAAGAACTGTTTTTTTTTATTCTTTTTGTTGTTTTATATTTGTTTAATTGGTTTTTTGAACATTTTTTACTTTTTTTGGCTTTTCTGAACAGTTTTATATTTTTTTTGTATTTTTTATGGGGAGAAACAAAAAACAGGGAATTGTAAACGGCTCAACTGGAGCAAAAAAAAATCCAGAAAAAATTAAGGTTTCTTCGGGCACTTGTGGTTATCACCAGCAAGGTTGATGAGTGTAATACTTTGCTCACCATAGGTAATTGTTTTACCACACAATGGGGCATATTATGATTGCGGAATTTCCGCATCCTCCGGGCCGGCGGAAGCCACCGCCGGCCCGGAGCATGCGGAAAAACCGCAGCGCACCCACCAAAGACCCACCGCCACATTAGGATGGCTGGTGGGTCCTGGTTTCCGTCCGCCGCTTTTCCGCCGAGGTTGGCTTACAACCGCGGCGGAAAAGCTCTAATATGGTGGCGGTGTCTCTCAGACACCGTCCGCCATATTAGGATTGCTGCCAAGATATGCTTTTCCGCGGTGGGTTTACCGCTGTTGAAAAGCATACGGATCTTCACTGCAGGGGCCCGTTGCGGGCCCCCTAGGTGAAGGTGGGGTGGGGGTGCACATGGGGGGTACCTATGGTACCCCCCTGCATTTGTATGCAGAAAGCGGCAGGCACCCGATGGAGTGGGTTCTTTGGTTGTTGAGGTTCTGGAAGACGATTGGGGAAGGTTTCTGCACAGTTCTCTCACCTCTGCTGCAGAATAATTATTGGGGTGCAATTGTTGCATGTGGCGAATCATTGTGTGATTCCCAAATGAATATTTTTTTGCAGGGTTCCCCCTGGATAGTACAGTGCCACAAATGAGACAGGTCACCTTTGCAGCGTTTACTTTCTTTGCACCCCTTGGGATTTAAAAAAAACTCCCATATAAAGTGCTCCCTAGGTTTATATGGGGGATTGTCTTCAGGCAGGAACTGCCTTTCCTCCTCCTCCTCCTCCTCCTCCTCTTCTTCTTGACCACCAATGTGATGTTGTGGTGGTCCTTGTGGTGGTGGTGGTGGTGGTGGTGGTGGTGGTGCAGATGCTCCAGCTGCTGCTGCTACTGTAGCCATTTCTTTATCAATAGAAGCAGGTCTTCCTCACTCAAACAACAAAGTGAGAATGAGGAAAAAAGGTGGGGGCTTTCATCATTTGGAAAACAAAACCGTTCTGAACCAATGAAAAGTGTTATTTTCAGGTCACATGACCCGGGCTTTCATCATTTGGAAACCAAAAGTGTTCTGAACCAGTCATCCAAAAGTTACTCACACACATACTCACACATGCAAATAAACTATTGAACATCCATTTATTTGCATATACAGCTATACACACACTACCACCTTACTTCTAAGGAAGCTTACACATACTTACTCTCTTAAACAATCACTTATAGAAACACATACTTATTTAAACAGGAACTCTTACAATCTCTTACTCTCACATATACTCACTTATATACATCAATATTCACATATACTAGATCAAAACATATGTAGTTACTGATAAAGACACTAGTGAGACAGTCATTCACTCACTAACACACACATATACACACTCATCCACCCATACAGTCCTGCACATATGCTGTCTTCAAAACACATACAAACAGAGAGTCAGTCATTCATGCATCTATGTGCTAAGTAATACTCCCATCAAACCATACAGACACTCATACTGATACTAAAAAAACATCTAATAACCTATATACAAACACATGTAGCTACTCACCAACCCATACAGCCACTTATACACAAAGTGAAACACTAATACATATATTTAAATATTTAAACATTACTCACTAATATATGTATTCACTAAGATACACTTAATAAGCCAGTTAACCAATCAATTTAAAAAAAAAAAAACATCCATTTAGACACTTATTTAAACATTTATTCTTCCATCAACTTTTACATATACATATATAACACATATTTATTTTTCAGAAAGACACACATTCACTGGATGGTGTCATCAGTGATGTCATGAGTGATGTCACTGACCATGTCATAGTGATGTAATATGTGACGTCATCAGCAGTGCATTGCACGCGCAAGTTATAGTGAGTCCAACTAACTATAACGTGGGAATTTCAATGGTTTTATGCGAGTAACATTTCCAGCTAACTATAACTGGTGTGAAACCTATGGTTTTTTCAGTGAATATGTATTATAAATACACTACTTTGCATTGAAGAATGAGTGGATATATCAATATAAATGTGTGGATGGTGGATTTAGTAACAGTGTCATTGATTGTTTCCTTGACTAAATTGTAGAGTCTCACTATATATAATGAGTAGTTACTAAACTGTGTGAAAGTCTTTATTGCTTTGTCTTAATTGCTATGTTGAAGACTATATTTGTTATTGGTTTCTTAACTGAGTATTTGTATGGGTAAATTAATGTCTATGTGGTTTGGTGGGGAGGTGTGATTACCAAAAAATGTGTGAATAGTTCATTCAGTAGGTATATGAGGTTAAGACTACATGTTATAGGGGGGCGTGGCCAGCAACATGGCCGACTAGACGTGCCTGCATAGAGCTCCGGCCGAGCCTGCACATTATCCGGCGTATAATATCCCCCAAGACCCAGAGAAGCCATCCAACAGTACGGAACTGGACCCCGCCTACCTGATACGAGCTGCGGTGGTCCTGAAACGGAGTCTGCCTCGTCTGGCTCCGGTGTGTAGAGCGGACTCCTCTGCCCCCCGGAGACCGAGATGGTGGCCTAGGCGCCTGGAGGGAGCGGCGTGCGCCGAGAGCCGGCGGTCCGGCGGACTCTTCTCGCGGGCTGCTGGAGGCTTGACGGGGTGGACACCAGCCGGGCGGAAGGTCACGCGCCGTCTCCGCCGGACAACGGGAGCGGGACAGAGGGGACAGCAGTCCACCTACCCAAGATGGCGGCCGCCAGGGCGATAATGTGCTGACTAAGGAGAGATCCCCGCATTGATCCCATCGCCGTGCAGCAGCTGAGACCGGGTGCGGAGACAAAGCGGCGGCGAGCCTGATACGGAGGTGAGAGATACGCCTTCGCCTGGCACCAGACCCGGGGATCGACCACAGTAGCGGCGCCCGCCTTTACCAATATGGCGGCCGCGCGCTGAAAGACGAAGGCGGGACGGCTATCAAGCCGCGGAAGACCACTGAGGCCAGCCTGGAGGGAGAAGGCCTGCTTGTGCTGCCCCGGAGGCCCTGTGGCCCATCCCGGTTCGGGAATGTCTGGATGACACCGCGACCCCCTTGCTGCCAACACTGCACCTCTTGAGCCTTCAACACAGAGGCGGTGAGACTCCCGGGGGGGGGGGGCTGCACACGAGGCCCGAGCTGAGGAGTAACCCCCTGGCTTCCCAGGACTAGAGAGTGGAGGCGGCGAGGCCCCCTTCGGTGTTCACCCCAGCCCCAGTGAGGAGAGACAGTGGGCCCCGCATCCCGGAGGTGAGCCTAGATTGGCCTGGCATCGGGGGAGAGGGTGTGCACCGGAGGTGCCGCACCAGCGTGGAGGCCGCACATTAAGCCACGCCGAAGGGACAGGCGATAGCGCCACACAGGAACTCGGGGGCCCACTGGGAGTGAGTGGATCGGGCACCGAAGTCCTGAAACCGGCACCCCCTGGGGGAAAAAGACGCGGCTGACCGACCCCTCGGCCCACCCAACCACAGCGCCCTGCTGCCAGTGCCTAGGCCCTGAGACCTGGGCTAGGGGGAGAGAAGGCTCCTCCAGCGACGCGATAAGGGGACCACTGCCCGGCTTCTGCACCCGGGACGGGATGTGTGCATGGTCACAGGGTCTCTATGGAGGCTGCCCACGGAAACTGACCGGTTGGGGCGCCCTGTGGCTCTGCCTCTGCCTCAGACACACGTCCGACCACAGGGGTGGCACAGCGGAACGGGGACCTGGCCCAGCGGCGTCCGGCCCCCAGAAGACGCAGGTATGGGCAAGAGGGAGACAATACCCAAAACGGCGAGCAAGGGCCCGATGGACACTTTCGCAGCACCGCGACCTACGGTAGACCCACAACCCACTCACTCTGGCGCACGCACTGACACGAACATGCTATTGGAGGCCATACAGGCGTCGAGAACGGACATCCAAGCCTCACGAGCGGCCCTGGAAACCAAGATAGGGGAGGTAGGGTCCGAGGTGACACTGCTGCGCCAGGACTTTCGAAACTTGACGGACAGGGTCACGGTGGCTGAGTCGAGGTTGACGGACAATGAGAAGTCGGTCTCTGAACTTAAGAAGGACATGGCGGAGCTCCAGGCCTCCCACCGCCAACTCCTATGGAAGGTGGACGACGCTGAAAATAGGTCAAGGCGGAACAACCTACGCTTTGTGGGCTTTAGAGAAGGGATTGAGGAAAGGAGCATGACCACCTTCTTCCTGGACTGGCTCAAAAAAACCTTCCCGACGGCACGATTCTCCTCGTGCTTTATCATAGAGAGGGCGCACAGGGCGCTACTGGCCAAGCCACCGGAGGGCGCGAGACCACGACCGGTCATAGCGCGATTCCTAAACTTCGCAGATCGGGATCTGATCTTACGAGCAGCCAGGGCTATGGGCGAGATCCGCTTCGAAAATACCACCATCATGATTTTCCCGGACTACAGCCAGGAGGTCTCGAAACAGCGCCGCTCCTTCGACGCCGTGAAAGCAAAACTGAGATCCCTCAGCATTCAGTATATGCTCCTCTTCCCGGCCAAGCTCAAGGTCATCTATCAGGGCAAAGCCATCTTCTTCCCACACCCGGACGACGCGTGGCAGTGGCTTGAAGAGCGCCCTATCCTGACCAGTAGAGAGGCGGCGAGCCGGGCGGCGCTCGACCGGGAACTACGGGACCGACCGGTGTGGGAGAGGCCGAAGCCACAGCGTCGAAGACTGAGGAGGACCCAGAACAAGACGCAGGGGACCCCATACAGGACGAGGAACTTCCAGAACGGGAGACGGGGCAGATCGGCGTCACCAGCTACCGATTTAGTGGCGGGCTCGAGAATGGGTGGCCTGAGAAATGGAATCCGCTCAGAAGAAGAAGATGCGGAGGAATCGGAAGGCCGAGCATCCGGGGAGGAGGAGGAAGACACAAGGAGTGACACGCTACACCCTCTGGCTAAGGAAATCCAGCAACTGGAACAAGACTCTACAGGCCGTGAGGGTCAAGTGGACACACAAGACTCACGTTCGTGAACTGTGGTGTACTGGGAATGGGAAAAGATGGCGGCTCGGCGATGCGGAGCAAGCAAGTTGGCACACCCCCACTACTACTGTTCTCTGTGTTCTTAACACTGGTTACTGTTGATTGAGGGTGGGATGTGTGGGAGGGCGACAGGCCTTCTCCCACGGACAGTTGAGACCCGGATGGGGATGCAACTGGAAGGGGAGGGAGGTGGGGTGGGGGGTGCGGGAAGGGGTTTGGTTACAGTTTACCTCACGTTGGGGTGTTGGGACGTTGGGAAGGGAGGGAGACAGATGTGCATGCAGCAGCAAGTTCAGGAAAGTGTACCCTTGCTACCATCCCGGCCCCGGAGCCCAGTACTAGATAGTCCTCAGGTGAAACAATGGCGAATACACTAGCTACACCACACTGTCAAGGCGCTGGGGTTAAGGCGCTAACCTGGAACGTGAACGGACTGGGTTCCAAAATTAAGAGGAGCCTGGTTACTGCATATATTAAGCGAGTGGCACCTGACATCATTTTCCTTCAGGAAACACATTTGAGGGGGAACCGATGTGCTTTTTTAGCGCGCGGGCAGTACATAGTTCTGGCACACGCGGGATACACCATGGACTCACGGGGCACGGCAATCCTAGTTAGGAAAACAGCACCTTTCACAGTCACACGTACATGGTTGGACCCACAGGGCTCGTTTGCCGGGGTGCAGGGGACATGGAGGAGGCGCAGGTACACTCTGCTGTCGGTGTATGCTCCACCCAAATTACAAACACGAACAATGCAGGAGATCACGACCATTCTACTAGACACGGCGGACACGATACAGATTGTGGGGGGGGATTTCAATGACGTGATGTGCACGAAGCGCGATAGATCTGGGAACCCTCACACAGTGGCTGCGGAGACGGCTTTGGCGCGCAGAATGGACACGATCGGTCTCACCGACGTTTGGCGGTGGCTACATCCTACCCACGTAGCTTATTCTTTTTACTCTGGGGCCCATAAGGTCTTCTCTAGGCTGGATTACATCTTCACATCGAGACAGGAACTTTCGGCGGGAGACGAGGCAGACTATAGGGCGAGGGGTATTTCGGATCATTCCCCGCTGTTCGTACATATAGGTCGGGGAAGGGGAAGAGGTCAGGCACACTGGCATATGTCGCCATGGGATTTACAGACACCTGAAATTCTAGGGGGCATAAGAGCGGATATCAGAGTTTTTATGGCGGAAAACGAGGGATCGGTCCAGTCCGGGGTGACATTATGGGAAGCCATGAAAACGGTGTTGAGGGACCGCTTCCAATCCAGGGTGGGGGAGGCCAGAAGGAAACGCACGGAAGCCATAGCGAGGGAGGAGGCAAACATCTTGACCCGAGAGGCTGAATATCACAGAACGAAGGAGGAGGCAGACCTCAGGATACTGCTAGACACTCAAAGGCTCTATAGAGAGCTAAACACAGACGAGGCACGTACACAGGCGCTGGCTACCCTACATCGCTTGTACGATGTCGGCAACAAATCTGGTAAACTCATGGCATGGCTGAGCAGGCGCGAGCGAGCTGCCAGGTGGGTGGATTGGGTTGAGCTCCCTAGTAAGGCGCGGGCATCCACTGACGGCACTATAGCAGAGGCCTTTGCGACCTATTTCGAAGACTTCTACAGGGCGAGGGACCTAGGGGACAGCGAGGTGGTGCAGTCGTTCCTGGACAGCGTGGAAGTTCCGCAGTTGACCCCCGAGGATAGTGAGGCTTTGGAAGCCGACCTGTCCCTAGGTGAAATTGCAGAGGCGATGGCTGCCCTGAAACCGGGGAAGGCTCCGGGACCAAATGGTTTCCCGGCGGAGTTCTTCAAACGAACGGGGGACCTCCTTTCGCGTCACGTGAAATCGCTATATGCGGGTGCGTTCGCCTCCGGAGACCTCCCGCCGGACCTGGCCCTAGCTACCATAATCCCGATTCACAAGGAAGGCAAGCCCCGTGGAGACTGTTCCTCCTATCGCCCAATCTCGCTGCTAAATACTGAGACTAAAATCCTGGCCACGATTCTTGCACGGCGCTTACGACAGGTAATATCGGGCCTGGTCCACCCAGACCAGTCCGGGTTCCTGCCGGACAGGGCCACCAAACTCAACCTGCGACGCACCCACAACTGGCTCCAAGAAGTCTGCGACAGGAGTGAGCCACATTGGTTCCTCTCCTTGGACGCAGAGAAAGCGTTCGATGCGGTCCACTGGCCTTTCCTAATGGGAACCCTTGAAAGGTTTGGGTTTGGGCCCAAGTTCCGGCGCTGGGTGAAACTTCTGTACTCGAAACCTAGGGCTAGAGTGCGAATAAATGGGCGAATGTCGAGAGAGTTCGCGATAGAGCGGGGGACGCGACAGGGGTGTCCGCTGTCCCCACTCCTTTTTACCCTCACGATTGAGATCCTTGCGATCCGTATCCGGCTAAACCGAGATGTGACTGGCTTCCACTGGGGGGAATCGGCCACTGACCAGGAGAAGATCTCCCTATACGCTGATGATGTGCTGCTGTACGTGACCGATACCGGCCTTATTCAGGGAACTAGGCGACTTTGGGGCGGTAGCCGGCCATGCTATAAACTGGCATAAGTCGGTCCTCTACGACCCACAAGGTGCCCCGCGAGGGGGGGAACTGCCTGCACAGCTCGTCCACACCACGGCAGGCTTCCGGTACTTGGGGGTCTTTATCACCCGAGATAAGCAGCGCTCCTACACGGACAATGTCGACAGAGTTTTGGTGGCAGCAAAGGCGGAGATGGATAGGTGGAGGCCGCTCCCGCTCACCATTTTGGGCAGGGCTGCTCTGTACAAAATGATCCTACTCCCTAAGTTTTTATACGCCCTGCAAAATGAGTATTATCCCCTTCCGGCTCTGACATTGCAGAAAATCCATGCCGATCTCCGCTCTTTCCTGTGGCTGGGGAAGCAGTCCCGGGTGGCACTCACGACTTTGCAGCGCCACCAATATAGTGGGGGTCTCTCCTTGCCTAATTTGGAGGCCTATTACTGGGCGGAACACCTCACCCCGATCAACGATTGGATACACGCCCCGGCTGACCACCCCACCTATGCACTGGAGAGATCTAAATGGGGCAATAAGACGGTGCTCCACTTCTTGTATGGGGGGAGGGGGGCCGCCAGCTTCTCCCTGCGACTAAGATTACCCTGACGGCGTGGCGCAGAGCGTCGGTTAGAATGGGCTGGCATGAAAGGCTCACTCGCCAAACACCCCTATGGTCATGTAGGTGGCTGACTGAACTGAACAAGCTGCGTGGGTTTCAAAGGTGGGACGACATTGGCATCTCCACAGTTGGGGATGTCATAGCACAGGGGGAACTTAAAACCTTCCAGGCACTGCAGCAGGAATTTGGACTCCAGAAAACCCAATACTACAAATACATACAGCTGCGGCATGCATGGGGGGCTCAAACCATATCTCTCACCGACATTCCCCAGTTTGCACCACTTGAGGGCCGCCTACTGCAAGAACAGGTACAGAGGGGGGTGGTATCCATGACCTACAAAACACTGACAAATAACATGTTGGGAGATCTACAGGCCCTCAGGGAGAGATGGGAGGCAGATGTGGGCACGCTGGAGGACCTGGACTGGGAACTCATACTCATGCACCCCCGAGAAGTGGCCATAAAATCGAGGCTTCGCCTCATTCAGTTTAAGGTCCTTCATCGGGCATACTTTGACAGAGAGAGGCTTTTTCGGATGGGGAGGGTTCACAACACCACCTGTCTACGATGCCAGCACCAAACAGGCGACTTCTTCCACATCATCTGGGGTTGCACAGTGATACAGGAATATTGGGACGAGGTTTTCAATGAACTGAGTGCGGTACTGGAGGTAGAGATACCTAAGGACCCCAAACTGGCGCTCTTGGGAATGTCCACGGAGGTGGATATCACGCGATACTTACTCATTTTTCTGCTGCTGGCCCTGGTGGTCGCAAAAAGAGATATTGTAAGAATGTGGGGGGCGCCTGGGAAACCAAATCTCGAGGAATGGAGAAGAGGTCTGGATATGTATATGGCAGCTGAACGAGTTACATATAAAGCTAGAGGGTGCCCCCGAAAATTTAGAAAAATATGGGCCAAGTGGAGGCACTACCATGGATTGGAGTAGGAGGGTGGGACCGGTGGGGGGAGTGGGCGGGTGGTAGGATGAATCACAGGGATGGTGCGTATGTTGCTGATTCCAGTATTTGTACCCTTGGAGGTTACGGGCCATGGGGATGGCTTATACTCAATGCCACACAACTTAGAGGATCGAGAGAGCCATGAGGGTCGGGGGGGGGGGAGTGGTTGAGAAGGGTTCATGCTGCTGGGGGGGGGAGGACGGGAAGGGGGGCTTCGAGGAGAGGTCTCTCAGTTACTGCCTTTACTTATAGTTGATGGGGGGGGGGAGTTCGGGGTGAAAATGAAAAATAAGTTTGTCAAGATGAATGCAATGTAACTGACTATTTCAAAAGTTGCGTAAGGGCGGGTAGAGCGGAATGTTGACGCTCCCCCGCGATGTCTTGTTCCTAGTACTTATGTTTCGCCTGATGCAACAATAAAAAGAATTTGTAAAAAAAAAAAGACTACATGTTATAACAGTTGTTTCGGTGAGTGTATACGTTTATGGGTGTGGTGGTGATGAAATATTTCTCTCAATGGTACATCTCCATTAAACTTGAAAAAAAAGGCAGTGTATGTGACAGTTATATCTAATTAAGTGTGCCTAAGACTTAGTGATTGTATGAGTCACTATATGGATAACTGTATACTTGTATTAGTGATTTTATAACACACTGTATGAGTTACTATCTATATAAATAGACAAAGTGGTGTTTGTATAAGTGTGTAGGTGAGTAAATGTAAGTATAATCAATTGTTTGCATAAGTCAGAAGGATGTCTTTATAAGTGAATACAATGTGTGCTGGTGTGTAATGTTGAAATAGGCGTATAAGTATATTTGGTAGTGTTCTGTTGATTATTCACTGCATATAACACTGAATCTATAGGTAAGTGATTAGATGTGTGTATAGTTCTATGAATAACTGAGTGGGTGTTTAGAAATTTCTATTGGTGTATCAATGGTTTCAAATATGGCACTTTCTATTTTACAGTGAGTGATGAAAGATTATACTAGTGTTTGATAAGGTGTATTTGATTGTCACATGGATGATGTCATCAGTGATGCCATTTGAGATGTCATCAGTGATGTCATCAGTGATGTCACTGACCATGTCATGCATGATGTAATATGTGACATCATCAGCAGTGGATTGCGGGCGCGCGAGTTATAGTGAGCACAACTAACTATAACGGGGGAATTTCAATGGTTTTATATAAGTAAAATGTCCAGCTAACTATAACTGGTGTGAAACCTATGGTTTTTTCAGTGAATATATATATATATATTCACTGAGAAAACCATAGGTTATAGACCATATATAGTTAGGAATTCGCATTTACAAAACCTTGAAAATTCACTGAAAAAACCATAGGTTATAGACCATATATAGTTAGGAATTAGCATTTACAAAACCTTATTTTACTCACACAAAACCATTGAAATTCGCATATATAGTTAGTTGTACTAACTATATATCGCGCACCCGCAATCCACTGCTGATCATGTCACATATTACATCATTCATGACATGGTCAGTGACATCACTGATGACATCACTGATGACATCTCAAATGACATCACTGATGACATCACTGATGACATCTCAAATGACATCACTGATGACATCACTGAAGACAACATCCAGTGACTGTGTATTTCTGTAAAGTTAAAATATGTCTTACATATTGAAGAATGAGTGGATGTATAAGTGTCTGGATGAAGGATTTAGTAGGTGCATGACTGACTGTATGAGTGAGTGATTAAATGTGTCTCACTGAGTGCATGGGTTAGTGACTAAACTGTCTTAATTTGTGCATCATTATGTCTGTTGTTCTGTAAACTGCTGCATGTGTTGATCAGTAGCTATATGAGTAACTATATGGGTTATTGATTGGTTGCCCAAGTATTTGTATGGGAGACTGAGTGTGTGTGTGGGTGGCTGGGAGGTGTATGACTCTGTGCATAGATGTGTGAGCAGTTGATTCACTAGATGTATGGGTTCAAAAGTGCATGTGGAAACAGCTGTATGGGCGGTTGACTGTGTGCATGAGTGTATTGGTGAGTGAATGGATATCTCAGTGCTACATGTCAAAGTAAGTACATATGTAAAACACAGTACATGTGAGAGTTGACATATATAAATAACTGTGCATAAAGAGCTAGTGAATGTGTGAGTGGCTGTATGGATCATTGTGAACTTGTATCAGGGATTGTATAAGAGAGTAAATATGTGTTAGTATATGTTTGAATAAGTAAGGTGTGTATAACTGTATAGTTGAGAAAATGGAGGTGTGATTGATTCTTTGCATGACTGAGTAGGTGTGTGAGTAACTCCATGGATGAGTGACAGTCTGTGAGTGTCTGTTTACACTGAGTGTATCTAAGGTTATATTAGATTCTGAAGAGGTTCATCGTATTATCACATGAATAATGTCATCAGTGATGTGCTCAGTAATGTCATCAGTGATGTCATCAGTGATGTCATTTGAGATGTCATCAGTGATGTCATCAGTGATGTCATTTGAGATGTCATCAGTGATGTCATCAGTGATGTCACTGACCATGTCATGAATGATGTAATATGTGACATGATCAGCAGTGGATTGCGGGTGCGCGATATATAGTTAGTACAACTAACTATACATGCGAATTTCAATGGTTTTGTGTGAGTAAAATAAGGTTTTGTAAATGCTAATTCCTAACTATATATGGTCTATAACCTATGGTTTTTTCAGTGAATTTTCAAGGTTTTGTAAATGCTAATTCCTAACTATATATGGTCTATAACCTATGTTTTTTTCAGTGAATTTCAATGGTTTTTTAATAGCAAATATCAAAAGCTTTAAAATGTATTCTTCTTTAAATCGAAAAATATATTTTATGTTTTTAATACAATTTTTTAATGTATTTTTTTTTATAATTTTTTTTTTGTTTCGCTCCCGGTCCGCGAACCGGGTAGCTTCCCGTTAGCTCAATTTGGTGCCGCGACCCGGTCCGCGAACCGGTAAACGTTCCGTTTGCGCAACTGCCGCGTTAGAAAACAACATCGTGACGCGTCGCGTAAGCGCGACGTATGGCGTTGCCGCGTAATGCGTCTTATGACGCGCCGCGTTAGCGCACCCGGAAGTGCTCCGGAGCGCGAACCGAGGCGCGAAGCGCAGCTCCCCGGAAGCGATCCGGGGCGCGGCGCGCAGCGTGTAACGTAAGCGTAACAGGTCATGTGACTTGTTAATAAAACTTTTCATTGGTTCATTTCACTTTTGGTTTCCGAATGATGTAAGGCTAGGTCATGTGACCTAAAAATAACACTTTTCATTGGTTTAGAACAATTTTTTTCCCAAATGATGAAAGCCCCCACCTTTTTTCTCACTCTGACTTTCAACTTTGTGAGAGGAAGACCTATTTTGATTACTAATAAATGGCTTCATTAGTAGCTGCAGCTGGTGCACACCCACCACCACCACCACCTCCTAGGAAGAGAGGACCACCTCCTCAGGTTATCGTTCAGGAAGAGGAGGAAGAAGAGGAAGAAGAGGAAGAGGAGCAAGAGAGGAGGCACTTTTTGCCTGAGGAGCCAAGGAGGTCCCATGTAAAAGAAAATTTCATCTGGCAATTTTACTCATTTCCCCGGGGCCAAAAAAAAGTAAATGCCCGCTACGTTACCTGTCTCATCTGCAAAAAAGATCTGTCCAGAGGGACTGATAAGAAATACAGCTATGGCAATTACACCATGCATCGGCACATGGAGAGGTGGCACCCTATAAATTATAGTGCTGCGCAGGTACGTGACCTGCAGGATAACCCCGTCCTGTTGCCAGTACATCAAATGAAGAGGCAGTGACGGGACAAGAGGCGAGGGAGACGGTCCCAAATATCCAGCTGAAGTTTGGGATTGTGAAGCAAGTGTGCATTTTTTGCGGCCAATTGATTTGCTACAGAGAGAGTAGCATACATTTAATCAACACAGCTATTGACAATCACAAATGTCCAAAACGCCCCAGAAAATAAATTTTTTTTTTTTTTTGTTGCTCCTGTTGAGCCCTTTATAATGAATCATTTTCGTTTCCCCCCCCAAAAAAACAAAAAAAATATAAAACCGTTCAAAAAATACAAAAAAGTAAAAAAATGTTCAGAAAAATAATAAAAAATATATAAAACAACAAAAACAATAAAAAAAAGTTCTTTTCAGAACTACCTCCCCTTTATAAAAAATTGCTAGAATGTTTAGCACTCTGGCAACCTCTATTTCTTTTGATTCGCTTCCCGGTTCGCGCGCCGGTACGCGAACCGGAACCAAAACAAAAAAAAACAATTTTAAAAAAAGGAAGAGTGAGTATAAGGGAAGGAAACAGAGAGTAATGTTAAAAGAAAGACAGCTAGAGGGAGTAACACAGAGATACTGTTTAATACATCTATTTACCAAAGAAAAGATGTAAGAGGGTATAATTGAGAAACACAAAATAGATAAGAAAGTGAATGAAAAAAGGAGAGTAGAAGAATAATAAACAAGAGTTTCTTGGAGAATATGAGTGAATGTTCAAATTAAGAAGAAAAACAGTAAAGGATGTGGAATGAGAGGTAGGGATAGAACCGGACTAAAAGAACAACCCTGAGGGAAAGTGTTAAGAAAATAGTGAGTGAAAGTAAATAGGAATAAAACAAGATGTATGACAGAGACTAAGGTTAAAACATGTGGAATAACAGAGAGAAAAAACAGAAAGCAGAAAAGAAGAAGTGAGAGAAAAGGAATAATTGAAACAGCAAAGAAATGTAAATAACATAGTGTGCTTGAGCTACAGGGAGAAAGCATAATGAACAAGTAGTGAAAGAGTGATCAGTCAGAGACAGTAAGAGTAATAGAGACGGAGTGAGTGAACAGGAGTGAGGAACTATGAGAACAGAGGGACTGAGAAAAGGAGTGGAAGGAGTAGAGTAAGTAAGTAACAGAGAAAGGAATGAGGGAAGTAGCAAAGGCAGGAAACTGAGGGTTAAAGAAATGAAGCAGTGGAACTAATAGAAGTTAAATGTGATAGAAATGTAACGAAAAGAGTACAAAACACTTACCTTATAATTGTCGTTAACTTAGTCACTTGTTATTTTTATACTTTCAATCTGTGAAAGAAAGAACAAAAATTTGAAAAATATTAAAACATGTATTTAAAAATTAGAAAAGACAAGGGAAAAGATTGAAAATCATCCAATTTTACAAAGAAATAAAGTTAGAGATAAACATGCAGAAAAAAGAGAAAGAAACGGTGATAGACAGTCAGAGACAAAAAGAAATTGTAATAGAGTAAATTAGTAAGAGAAAAAAAAGGAAGACACTTTCAGTGACAGAAAAGAAGGATAAAAGAGAAAACTAAATTGAAGTTGTGTAAGCTACTAAAAGAAAGTGAGTAAGGTAAACTATATAAGGAAAGGGTGAATAAGGAAAAGAGAGTGAGGGAGAGAGGAGACAGAGGAAGTGAAGGAAAGAGTGTCAGATACAGACTGAGTGAGGCAACAAAGAAAGATAAATGAGTGAGGGTGAGTTATACTAACTGATTGCACCAAAAAAAGGAGAATCCAAAAATATTTAATTTAGAAAACAAAGGGAGGAAAGATGGAAAAGACAAGCGAAGCAGAAGGTCTAAAAGCTGAAAAATGGTGCAAGGGAGAAAAGAAAAAAGCAGAGTTGGATTAGGGAAACAAAGGTTGAAAGATAAGTGGAGTTAGATAGCAAGGGTGAAAGAGAATAAAACAAAAGGCAATGTGAGTATGTAAGGAGGATTGATAGAAGGTAGTAAAAGATGAGTGAGCATGAGATAAGATGAGTACAAATTAAAATTCACTATACAAAGTACAGAATTAATTATACATGTTAAATGGTTTATTTTTGCTGTTCTCAGAATATATCAAATTTCACAAAAAATAGTGAGTTGAAGGTATTCATCATATAACAGCGGGGAAAAAAAACACAATCAAAATGATTGTGATTAAAAAACCCATATAACATAACCAATCAGAAATCAGAACTCCTTAAAAGTAACTTACTTTCCATGACGTCGAAGGATGTCCTATGAACAGCTTATACTCTGTTGTGCTGTTATTATTTTCAGCCCGCCACTTTCTGAAAGCAAAGCTCCATCGTTTTGACAAATATGTTACATACAATAAATGAGTTCTCGCTCTCTACCGCACTTCTCCTCAAGGCCAAATCGTGTAAGAGCCATTTATAACTCTTGGAATTCTTCTAAGCAAATCCCATCATTTTCTTTTTCCGCAACTTTCAGAAAGAAAACGTTCAAGATCACTTTCACAATCCTGTACTAGTAATATCTCACCCTTCTTGCTCACTCATGTTCCACATTTCCTATGACACTGATACTGCTTACTATGAGGCACACTTACACTACCTCTAGGACTACTACAATTATTTAATTCTCTACATCACTTTTAATGACAAAGCAATTTAAAACAGTAAATACAATTATATCAACTCCTAGAATCATTATAGGCCAGTTACCTATCCAAAATTCTCTCTTCTGAAAACAGAAAGTAAGAATATTTTTAAGTCAAAAGGCAACATTGTTTCATAGTCAAATGTGAATCATTTCCGAAACATCAGCTTTTTTTACATTTTAAATAAGCTGTGTAATAAGCGGATGTTGTCAAAGGACCATTATGTCATATAATAGCTGCAGTTACAAATGTTCTTCCTAAAATCAACGACTGTGTAGCCACAACATTTGTAATTAAAGTTGAAAACTTACTTTCATCAGGTTTATATAGTTGGAATTTTAAAATGACATTATAACCAAAAGTTTGTACAAATAATGTGTACAGCATTGCAGACTTACATTACCTCTACTCCATGTTTTGATTGGCTGCTTGAATTAGCTTATTAAAAGAAGCAGTTTTTCTGAACTCATTCAAAGTGCAGTTATTTTTCCATGACGTCAAGTGTTATGGTAAGAACACCGTTTGCTTTGGGAAATACTCTGTTGTCCTTTAACTAATCCGTGCCCACCACTTTCTGTAAGAAAACCTTCTTTTTTTTCAGGAACTACTTAAAACTCAAAAATAACTTTTTACTCTGTACTACACTTATCCTCAAGGCCAAATAGTGTAGGAGCCATTAGAACCTCTTGAAATTCCTCAGAGCAAATCCCGAGATTCTTTCCCTAAAATTTTGGTTGTAAAAACACCAGGTAAGAATTTTTAAGGTCAAAAGGCAATTTTTTTTTTAAAGTTAAAACAGAATCATTGCAGAATGACCAGCCGTTTCTAGACTTCAAATAAGCTGTGTAATGTCCTGATGTTGTTGAAGGACCATCATGATATATAATTGCTGTAGTTACAAAAGTCCTTCCTGATATTGACAACTGCGAAGCCACAAAATGTTTAATTAAAGTTGTCAATTTTGTTCCATCAGGCCTACATCGTTGGAACATTAAAATGACATACTGGCCATATGTTCGTATAAATAATGTGTACAGCATTGCAGACTTACATTGGCTACACTCCATGTTGTGATCGGCTGCTTTTACTAGCCTATTAAAGGACACTGATTTACTGTCTGGCAAAGTTAAATATATAAATCTTTCTGAGTCTACACTAGTAGTACTTGATACCCTACAGTTCTCACAGTCATGCTGCCATTGATAAGAAAGACCAAACAGATGATCTACATCTACACCTTCATCTTGCAATACATCAAGAATATACATTAAAAACTCCTGACAATCTTGCTGAATATTTTGAGGGAATTGCGTTTGACCTGAACATTTGTCTAACAGATTTCGAATTTCAGACACACTTTCTATTTTTGTTCTATCAGTGCTACATTTCTCTAACACAGAGTTCAGTAAACAGCAAAAACTTTGATCCGAATTGATCACAATCTGTTCTTTTAAAGTTTCTAGAGAAAATACAACATTAACCACTACATTAGCATAGCAGTTGACACCAGAACTATTTTCAAACTGAAAACCAACAACATCTTCAACAGAATCCATTTTCTTTCTGCTTATAATTTCGGGTTCATTGACTTTTCGTCTTTTTGCTACAACCTCCCTACTATTGGTCACATTTCTTCGTTTCCGGCCTACCACACGTTTCTCAAACAAAGGATATTGAGGCAAATGTGGTGCATACTCTCTTCTTAACCTATTGTATTCCTTAACACAATCTAGATCCGCACAAATGTTTGTGACATCACACTCAATCAAGTATAATCCCGATAAAGTTCTGACTCGTGACAATGCCACATATGCCATTCCCTCCTTGAACACAGAACTGCCAATATTCACCAATGCACTGTCTACACTTAAACCTTGCGATTTATGGATTGTCACCGCATATGCCAAGCAAACAGGAAACTGCTTACGGCGAACATATAAGTCTTTTACAAGCAAAAATCTAGCAGAGCAACGACCAATTAACTGTACTTCCTCAATGCCATCAAATTTTATTTTTAAAAATTCAATTCCATCTCTATTTCTGTATTTCTCAAAATCAACAACATTACCCATTGATCCATTTACCAGACCTCTTTCAACATGTAAATTCCTTCTCAAAATGATACGGCAATTTAAGCACACATTCAGAGTCTTTTCAAAACCAGCAGTTTTAGATATAGTCTTCTCTAATGAATCCAATTTTGATTTCAAATTCTCAGACAAAATAATTGTTGCTCCCATATGCTCTATTCTGTCAATAGCTTCCAGTTTCACAATCTCTTGGTTTTCTAAATTCAACATTTTGTTGTTGAAGATGGCACATTCTGCAAGAGTTGGCATCAAACATACTCCAGATTTCTTCTCAGTAATTTTCCGAAAAATATTCTCTGGCACAACGTCTTCTTCTGGATACAAATTTGACAGTAATCGTGCATGTAAAGCTTCTTTCCCATGCTCGGTCACTTTTCCGATTCTAACATCTTGTAGAATATTCTTATAATCTTCATCTTTCGCTTGACGCATATTTTCATGCAGTTCAGCATAATTGAAGTTTAACCATATATTAACGGTGCCAATGCTCCCTAGGCACTTCCTGGTATCTTCATGTGTAAGTAGTTTAAACACTGGTTGTCCTTTCACTGGTGTCAGCTGCAGAAGATCACCGAAAACAATGATGTGTTTGCCACCAAATAACACATCATACTCTGTTTTAAGAACTTCTTGCATTCTCAAATGCACAAAGGCAAGCATGACATTGGAAACCATGCTTACTTCGTCAATGATAAGAAGTTTCATTTTCCTCAAGACTCTTGAAACTTCACAACAAGCATCTCCAGATAACTTGTGGTATTGTAATTTGTTATCATGCTCCACTGGCAGCATCAGTAGACGATGCAAAGTAATACCTTTAATGTTATGTGCTGCCAGTCCAGTTGGAGCGGTGACAACACAAGACAGCGATGACTCAGTTCTTTTCTGCAGATAACATGAAATTGCTTTAATGAGGAAACTTTTTCCAGTTCCTGCTTCTCCACTCACGTACAGTCGGACAGGCTTCAACGACATACATGAGCACTCTTTCTTCTCATGACTTAATCCATGATCAATTTGGTTGGTAACTTCGTCATATATTTTCCTCTGCTCAACGTTGAGTTGTCTTTCCAAATCTTCTAAGTTAACCACATCCTCCTGAGCATGTGCCATGGCTCTTTCCACTTCAATCATGGCAGTGGCAGCTTCATTTTCGATAACTGGTCCTCCTAGTGGATCCTGACTCAATGAAACAGAACTCTGACTGTCCTGAGAACTGTCTCTAGCAATCTCGGCTGCAATTGTTGCTTCCTGCTCGATTTCCGCATTCAACATTTCTAGATATTTTGGAAAAACAGGACATTCTATGGTGTCCTTGGCTGCATTGAAAGAGTCTTCGTAACAGAGGAAATCTCCAAGCAGTTCCTCTTCTGCACGCCAAGGCTTGAAAAGTTGCAAAAGAGCTAAATAGAAAAACTCTTTTTTTTCAGGAGATTCGCCACTCAATTTTCGATGATTTACCAATTGGCATTTTCTTTGCTTGACCAGACATCCCTCAGTTCCAATTACAGCATACACTCCTTTATCAATATCTTCTTTGATGTTCCTCTTGAATATGTAATTTTGTAGCACCTCATACAGACAAACATTCTCGAGGTGACTGCTTCTATTTGGATAATATGTATCCAACATGTTGGTCTTCAAAATATCTGTACTGTTTGGCTCCTTTTCCGCCAAATACTCAATTTCCCGTACAGGTTTCAGAACTCGATTACGTGTTGCAGCAAGACCAAGACTCGCCCAAATGATACTCCTAGATTTGGCATAGAGACTTGCTGAAGATAACCGGTGAGAACATTCGTAAGCTCCGATTTCTCGATGCGACAACATCTTCAAACTGAAACTGTACAACTTCTTACTGAGGCTCTTTTCATGGGAAATGTCCTCCCACATATCCTTCAATTCTGTCTTTTCTTTTTTTGTGATGTAAGATGTCACATACCGAGCCACAGCCATACAGTTATCAGCCACAAACTGTATATCCATGTTAGCATTCCACATGGACAAAATCACTGGGTTGTAGTCGTTGATGTACTTGGACTCTTCGTTTCTTTTCAAATTGTATGAATTTTTGGGTGATTTCCTCGTCACATTATGTCGCAGCGAAGACATCAAACTGTTCACTCTTCCTTTAGAAATCACCGGTCGTGGAAAGCTGAAACGACATTTTGTGTAGAACTTGTCCTTGTTTCTGAATTTACGACGACAGTACTTTCCACAACGATGGCTTTGAAAGCGTAAAACTTGTTCTCTTAGGCTTTTGTCTTCCTTTGTCTTTGGAACAGCACATGTAGAATACTGTTCTATGAAACTCATCACTTAGTCATCCGGATCTGTTCCAAATGTGGGTGCATCTTTGATCCATAGCAGCATATGTATATGAGGAGCACCTCTTGCTTGATACTCCTTTCTCCAGAAGAAATCCAACACCTCTCCAAGAGGTGGAGTTTTCTTGTTCATGATGAAAGACATCATAGCTTCAAATCTATGATTGAAGTACCTGCATACATTCACTGGATCCAAAGAGCACAGTTCTCCGGGTGTCTTGAATTCGATATTTTCAATGTTTCCATTTGCCTCTCGTAGAAATTCAAGTAAGTCTTCCCAGCCATACTCGGCACAGCTGAGAGTGAGGAACCATGTGAGAGTTCCTAAGTTCCTCAGCATACATTTTAAATCTCCATGTCGACGGTACCAGTACTCATTAGTACCACGCTGACATGCCATGAGATTAATCAGGTGAGAATCCAAAATACTGTCTTGCACATTGACTTTATCCATAAAGTCCCTTGCTGAGATATTTTGCATCTGTATACCACTTTTCAAGATGTGGTTCACTGCATATGACAGTCCAGACAGATCGCTTTCAAACAGTAGATGAAACAAATAGGGAATGCATTGACGAAACCTAGGATCTTCTGCATACAATCGTAAAGTCCGGTATTCAGAAGCAGGAATTTGATCAGGTCGCTCATCATATCTTCCTCCTTGACCTGTTGGAAATAGTTGTGGGAAACACCGAGCTTCCAAACTTTCCTCCCAAACACTTATGGGACTCCCTTTGGCTTATTTCATTTGAAACAACTCAATAGCATTCCCCATGACTTCCTTGGAATGCAAAGGATGAACACTATAATGTTCATATATTTCTTCATTTTTAGAGCCTTCTACTTTCTCAATTTGTCCAGCACACAAATCGCTGTCCTCTTCTTCACTTACTTCCTCTTCTGCAACATATACATTCTTGTAGTACTTATTGTTTTTCATCAAATACAATGTTGCCTTTTTGACTTTCCTAACATCCACTAAATCTTGCCAGATTTTCTTACTCTTTGTTGGAACCCCATTAACTAAGATAACCAGAGGTTCCTCTTCCACTTTCTCTACTCCAATTGTATTAATGTTTTTCTTCAAATCTAGAGGCAAATAAACAACTCTTCCCTTTAATCCTCTCTGTAAATCTGATGGAGGCAATTTCCCTATCTTTGGCTCCATTCGTACAATAGCCTGAAAGGGATGGACACTTTGAATCAAAATAGATTCATAAGTATTTAAATCCTTCAATTCAGAAGGAATGTCAACCAATTCCAGATTATTATGAACCGCTCTAGCAGGCATCTGGTTTTGATTTAATTTGTTACAACAATAAGTACACACACGTTGATCCGATCCCAAATCAAAACAATTTTCTACCATCAAGTATGTTGCGAAATCCTTCCATTCACTATTATTTTCCCTTTCACTTTTTGCATATAAATCCACTAACTTAGTCTGATTCTTATAATAAGTGCGTCGACAACACACACAAGTGAAATTAGGCCTCTCACTTGATTTCACCTGAAACGTGGCAATTTCCTTCTGAAAATTATCTGTACTGGAAACCTGTACACTCTCTTCCACATTACCTTCTTCTTCTGGGTCAATTTCAACATTCTTCTCTTTACTTGCAAAGTAACAAAACTCAATTTCTTCACAAATATTCTTCACATCTACTTCAGAACCATGCAAAAGAGCAGTGCATAATTGTTTAAGCATAATTGCTGGACTCTTAGCATAATACAACATTCTAACTAATTTCCTCACTTTATTATGATGCACTGCTAGCATCCTGAAATGATGAAAAACACTCTGGCATACTCTCCTGGAAAGACAAGCCAGTGAATGACCATGCAAACCTGTCACTTCTCTCACTCTGCAAGGATCTAATTCTTGCAACAACTTCATTTTCTGTTTTAAAGTTTTCTTATTAAATGTCCGTACAAAATCACAAAGCAAATTGATGGAATCCTGTCGCACACTGCAAATACTACTACACTTCCAGGTGTACACTGGTCCCTTAGGACGTCTTCCTAAAACCTCATTACCTAACACCTCTTCTGCCTCTGTTGACACAAGTTTTTCTTTTTCAACCGGACAACCATCTTTCACCTCATATGCTCGACCCCTGGTGTCAACTGCATGCACCAAATCATTATCCTGGAAATAACTCTCCTCATTAAAAAATGCCTCACAACTTGAACTATGCATCCATTCTCCTGAAAAAACTTCACAAAAATTACTACGATTAACTGTTCTCTTCCATCTACTATTTGTTTTGAAATCATAAATTACCTTGTTTAGTTTCCTAATTTTATTGATTATCAAAATAAATAACTTTCGCTTAATTTCGAATGCCTGATCAATAATTTTCTCAATGTTTCTCTTTCTCTTATAAAAAGCCACTTTCTGTTGATGTTTCTTAATATTTTTTAACAAATTGCCAATTATCCTGTTGCGGAACATTCGTCTACGAATGTCCCTAAACTGATTTTTCCTTCTACTACCATGCACAGAGTTATCTCCTGCTCTAGCAGTAACATTTTTGAGTGGCCTTTCCTTTCCGTTTAAATTGGCTCTCTTTTTCTGGACTAAAACATGTTCTGAAGTGATACTTTTTTTTTCTGGAAATGTTTCTCTTTTTGGTGACTTGACAAGTTTTTATTGTAGAGACACTGTAAGAACGGCTGCTGTGTTTGACGTTTTGTAGCCTTTCTCCTTCTTTGCTTCGAAGGCATTGTGTAATTTTGAAATGATCTGCAGTTGAATCTGTGGTAAAATATAATAAAAAATGTTATTAACCACTATTACCAAACAGTAAATCAATAACAGTCGTCAAAAAATTAACACACTACTTGTCAATTCTAGATACAATAATTTTTAGTGCATTGGCAAATTTAAAACTCACAAATAGTAGCAAAGAAATGGAATGCTTCTACATTTGACCTTAGCTCTTTTATATGTGAATCTGAACTAATTTTATTAGCATATTTCACTATTTTATTAAAGACACTTCACACAAGCTGTTTTTGAAGTTGTATTTTATTTTAAATGAAACGGTTAACATGGTTACTTTTTATTTCCAGTAACTTTTAAAAATAAGTCTTTATAGTTCCATAGGCTCGAGCAGGTCAGCTTCCCACCCTATGTCATACAATTCTGACAAATCGGCATCCTCATCATATTCTTCATCATCCACAGGATTTAAATCATCCAAGGGATCTACTTCCACTGATGTTTCAATGACAAGTTCAATGATAAGATCGAGATCAACAGATTGCTCATTATCACTCATGCTTGATGTTGTCGTTATCTTGAAAGAAAGAGAACAACAATGAGATGTTGCAGAGTAAGAGACAAATCTCAGAGACTATAATAGTAAAATTGTTTAACAAGAGTAACATTTTGCAGATATTATTTAACCATGTCCAGCGATGCTGAGGAGGTGAGGCCTATGTCCAAGTTTTCAGTCAACAGGACTCATCTCTTCTTAACCTTGGATAAGCCTCACCAACTCTGTGTCCCCTGCTCATACTTAAATGTAAAGGGGCAGATTTATGTTAACTGGCGCATCCCCAGGGATGCACCAGTTAACGTGCACCGCTGCCCTGCCACCCATGATGTGCCGCATTTACAATGCGGAGCACCATGGGGCAAAAACAGCACAGATGCATCTGTGCCGCAAAAGCGGCGCATTGCAGAAATCACGTCGCAAGCGCGACATGACTACTGCAATGCACAGTGGTAGGCCACACATTGCATGGTGCATCACTCCTTATGCCTGTTTCAAACAGGCGTAAGGATTTGATTCAGCAATGCCATAAAGCTGACTCAGTGAAATCTTGTAAATTTCACAGTGTTAGTTTTACAGGGCTTTCATGCAAGTGAACGCCCACCCTGCAACAAAACGCCCACATGAAACCTGACGCAGGTTTCATGTGGCACAGGACTTTACAGCGTGACGCATCTGCCTAGATGCATCAAGTTGTAAATATGTCGTAACATAGCGCATCTTTTGCTCCGCTGCTGCGTCACAAAAGTGACGCAACAGCGGCGCAAAAGAGGCACACGGCCATCATAAATCTGCCCCTAACATTTTAAATGATTGGTTCAGGATGCTGATAAGGTGTGGCGTATCCACAGGTTTGTTTGAGGTGAGGCCTACTCAGGGTTGCAGATGAAATTTAGGCTTGTTGAAGAGTACAGAGGACATAATACATGTGCAGGCCTACCAATGAAGTGAGTCATGTCCACTGCACTCTTGAACAAAGGCCAGACATCCTCTGTCTCCCTGGACAGGCCTAAACCTCATCTGCACAATGTGATTCGTAATGTTAGGAAACACAGGTGATGTAATTGAAAAACGCTGTGTTTCCTCAGCTTAGGTATCTCATTGTGCAGATGTAGTCTAGCATATCAAACAGTACGCAGAAGATGAGCACTGTATGCAACAACTTTGACACTTACAGAAGCCTCAGCTTCTCCATGCCCCCTACACAGTCCTAAATTTATACATTTTAAGCTGACGGTATCTTGTTGCAGATGAAGTGAGGCCTATCTTGCAACATGGTGCATCTTTTGCACCGCCGCTGCGTCACAAAAGAGGCACACAGCCATCATAAATCTGCCCCTAACATTTTAAATGATTGGTTCAGGATGCCGATAAGGTGTGGCCTATCCAGGGGTTTTTTGAGGTGAGGCCTACTCAGGGTTACAGATGAAATTTAGGCTTGTTGAAGAGTACAGAGGAGATAATACATGTGCATGCCTACCAATGAAGTGAGTCATGTCCACTGCACTCTTTAACAAAGGCCAGACCTTCTCTGCCTCCCTGGACAGGCCTAAACCTGATCTGCAGAATGTGATTCGTAATGTTAGGAAACACAGGTGATGTAATTGAAAAACGTGCAATTTCTTTTGCTCATTTCACAATCACATCACTTGTGTTTCCTTTGCTTAGGTATCTCATTCTGCAGATGTAGTCTAGCATATCAAAGAGTACGCAGAAGGTGAGCACTGTATGCAACAATTTTGACACTTACAGAAGATTCAGCTTCTCCATGCCCCCTACACAGTCCTAAATGTATACAGTTTAAACTGACGGTATCTTGTTGCAGATGAAGTGAGGCCTATCTTGCAACATGGTGCATCTTTTGCACCACTGCTGCATCACAAAAGTGACGCAACAGCGGCGCAAAAGAGGCGCACAGCCATCATAAATTTGCCCCTAACATTTTAAATGATTGATTCAGGATGACGATAAGGTGTGGCCTATCCAGAGGTTTGTTTGAGGTGAGGCCTACTCAGGGTTGCAGATGAAATTTAGGCTTGTTGAAGAGTACAGAGGAGATAATACATGTGCAGGCCTACCAATGAAGTGAGTCAAGTCCACTGCACTCTTGAACAAAGGCCAGACCTCCTCTGTCTCCCTGGACAGACCTAAACCTCATCTGCACAATGTGATTCGTAATGTTAGAAAACACAGGTGATATCATTGAAAAACGTGCAAATATTTATGCTCAATTCACAATCACATCACCTGTGTTTCCTCAGCTTAGGTATCTCATTGTGCAGATGTAGTATAGCATATCCAAGAGTACGCAGAAGATGAGGACTGTATGCAACAGAGCAATGTACATTACTCACCTCCCTTGACACTTACAGAAGCCTCAGTTTCTCCATGCCTCCTACACAGTTCTAAATGTATATCATTATCATCATAGTGACTATGAAACTCTTGCAGAACATATTGTGAAACCTTAATGACTTCAAGAAACGTGTTTTTAAACCGGCAAACAAGGAAAATTATTCTCACATATTCATGGTGGAAAGTAAAATATTTATTTAAAGAAGCAGACACCATTATGACCTTCTCATAAATGTGAAAAGCATTTCTTTTTTTAAAAAAAACGATTTTCTGGTCATAATTTGAAAACACAACACAGCTCCTATGTAGAAGCACACCCTGTCAGTACTTAAATTTGCCAAGCACACATGGGGGCGTATTTACAAGGACCTTGCACCACGGGGAAATGACTTAAATTAAAATGGGGAAAATAACATCAAAGTGACTCAAAGGCCTTGTAAATATGCCCCAAGCAGCCTATGAAACTCTAGCGGTACATATCAAGAAACCTAATTGACTTCAAGAAACGTTTTTAAACACATCAAGTAAACCAATTATTCACCCACATTCATGGGGAAGTGACTTAAAATGCCCTAACACACATGAAAGCGTATTTTTAAGGCCCTTGCACCATTTTTGCGTCACTTTTAACATGGCTATGTAACTCAAAGAAACAAAATCTAAATTTGCCAAGCACACATGGGGGCGTATTTACAAGGACCTTGCACCACGGGGAAATGACTTAAATTAAAATGGGGAAAATAACGTCAAAGTGACTCAAAGGCCTTGTAAATATGCCCCAAGCAGCCTATGAAACTCTAGCAGTACATATCAAGAAACCTAATTTACTTCAAGAAACGTTTTTAAACACATCAAGTAAACCAATTATTCACCCACATTCATGGGGAAGTGACTTAAAATGCCCAACACACATGAAAGCGTATTTTTAAGGGCTTGCACCATTTTTGCGTCACTTTTAACATGGCCATGTAACTCAAAGAAACAAAATCTAAATTTGCCAAGCACACATGGGGGCGTATTTACAAGGACCTTGCACCACGGGGAAATGACTTAAATTAAAATGGGGAAAATAACATCAAAGTGACTCAAAGGCCTTGTAAATATGCCCCAAGCAGCCTATGAAACTCTAGCAGTACATATCAAGAAACCTAATTGACTTCAAGAAACGTTTTTAAACACATCAAGTAAACCAATTATTCACCCACATTCATGGGGAAGTGACTTAAAATGCCCTAACACACATGAAAGCGTATTTTTAAGGCCCTTGCACCATTTTTGCATCACTTTTAACTTGGCTATGTAACTCAAAGAAACAAAATCTATTTGTAAAACAATTGACACAAAGCAACATTTTAAATACACAACTTTCTTCATAATTTTCTCCCTAAAGCATACTATTCTCTATCTAAATTAAATGAATCTTTTCTCACCTTAGCAAATACTTTTTGAGTTTCAAAACAGTCTCAGACACACACCAATTTTTCTTTAGCAGAGCAAAGGGTATGCACTCCAGAGGCTGCAACCAACAAAGGCACAGAAATGCTGTAATTCATCACACATATCTCTCATGTCACCCAATCAAAACTCTTCCCTCAATTTTTTCAAATCAACACCCTTCCCCCCTCTGCCCTTTCTGCCTTTTTTCCATAGCAATCACCTCCTGAAACACCTCTCATGTTTACAAGTTCACACAACAATGTTTCAATTGAACTCTGAACTCTCAGTACACCTGCATATCCAGTGCAATCTTTCATAAAATGATTTTTTCTTGACCATTCAAATTACATCTTTCAAAGAACTCATCCATGCACCCTAACTTTCTGTTTTCAGCAATCAAAATCCACCAATCACTGCTACAGAATCATTAGCACAGAAACTCCACAGTTTTTTTCATTACAAACTCCTACTGTTTCAACTGCCATTTCATACCCACACTTCATCTGACTGCAGCAGAACCTCCTCTCACCATGTTTTCTGTCTGGATTGTTGGACATAGTTACATTCACTGGGCTCAAAGGTATGCCGATAACAGAAATTTACACAACCTCAATTTACAAAATGTGGAAATCAACTGGATTGGCCACAGAGGATTAAGATGTCACCAATTGATACCATTGGTGAAAACCTTTTTGCATTTGCCAAAACCTGACCTGTTAATTGTGCACTGTGGAGGAAATGACTTGGGCACTTTGACTGGGGTAGGTCTGGAAATGCTTTTAAAGGACACCTTTGAACAATTGATGGCACTTTTTCCTCAAACTGCCTTGGTATATTCAAATATATGCCAAAGACAGAAATGGAGGTGGTCCAACCAATTTTGTCCACAAATTGAGAAATCGAGGAAGCATGTAAATAAGTCTGTTTCAGCTTACATGAGAGACCATGGAATGGGCTCCATCTACAACAATAACTTGCGTTACTACATGCAAGATATCTACAGAGGAGATGGAGTTCACTTCTCAGATGAGGGGAACAGAATTTTCATCCTGAATTTAAGACTATGTATTGGTACCTACTTATAAGTACCTAGAACTTACACAGAACCCAAAAGCTCTTTTCAGAGCTACCTTAACTATGATTACTCTTTTAAAATTTCAAATGTACCTTTTTTCACTAATTTTCACTTTTGTTCGCTTCCCGGTTCGCTACCCGGTTCGCGTACCGGCAGCTAACCTCGCGAAAAATTCCATTTTTTTTTCTTTTTCAACATATATGAGCCTCCTCAGCCACCCTTAGAAAACCTAGGGGGTCAGGATACGTCTCCTGTGCCCCCTTATACCCTTTCCCAACATTCTTTATCCTCCATTTTGTGTCTAAATTCATCCGAAACACAAGATGGCGGACTCCCGTTACGCTATCGGTTAGCTTCCCGGTCCGCGAACCGGGGCGCGCCTCTACCGCGAAAAAACTGAAATTTTTATTTTTTTTATTTTTTACCCCGCGGGAACTTTTATTGCCCCCTCATCAATCCTAGGGGGTCAGGAGGGGTCTACCTTGCCCCCTTTAATTAATTTCCCCTTTCGTTTTTCTTCACCTCTTGTCTCTCGATCCTACCGAGAGACAAGATGGCGGCCGCTCCGGACTGTTTAGAATGTTGACAGACACCGGAGAGCCAATCAGCTTCGCTTCGCGAAGTTCCGTTACGCGTCAGGTATGCGAACCGGGGCGCTAACCGGAGCGCTGTTACAGATATATATATTTTTTTGAACGTTAATTTATCAAAATCCACTGGAGCACATATATTGAGACCTAGCAAAGGCACATTGGGCAAACAATATCTACAATTTTGCCAAGTTTCGTGGAAATCCATTCAGCCGTTCGAGCTAAAAGTGAGTCCAACCGCCCTATGGAAAATTGCATGGGAAAAACGCATTTTGGGACCCCCCTTTTTCTCGGCCCCCCCCCTTGACGAAAACCCCCCAAATTGTCAGGGGCTGCTCAGAAACAAAATGTTCCATTTTCCTGAAAATTTCAGCCGATTCCGTCCTCAAACGCCAAAGTTATTCGACATAGAATTTTCAAAAATCCCATAGGAAAAAAATCCTAACTATATATACCTACTGGCGACCGCCAATATATATATATATATATTCACTGAAAAAACCATAGGTTATAGACCATATATAGTTAGGAATTAGCATTTAAAAAAACTTATTTTACTCACACAAAACCATTGAAATTCCATATATAGTTAGTTGCACTAACTATATATCGCGCACCCGCAATCCACTGCTGATGATGTCACATATTACATCATTCATGACATGGTCAGTGACATCACTGATAACAACATCCAGTGATTTTTTGTTTCTATAAAGTTTAAATATGTCTTACATATTGAAGAATGAGTGGATGTGTAAGTGTCTGGACGAAGGATTTAGTAGGTGCATGACTGACTGTATGAGTGAGTGATTAAATGTGTCTCACTGACTGCATGGGTTAGTGACTAAACTGTCTTAATTTGTGCATCATTATGTCTGTTGTTCTGTAAACTGCTGCATGTGTTGATCAGTAGCTATATGAGTAACTATATGGGTTATTGATTGATTGCCCAAGTATTTGTATGGGAGACTGAGTGTGTGTGTGGCTAGCTGGGAGGTGTGTGACTCTGTGCAGATCAATCTGTACTTGTATCAATGATTGTATAAGAAGGTAAGTATGTGTTAGTATATGTTTGAAAATGTAAGGTGCTCTATGTTTAACTGTATAGACAAGAAAATGGAAGTGTCATTGATTCTTTACAGGACTGACTAGGTGTGTGAGTAACTCCATGGATGCGTGGCAGACTGTGAGTGTCTGTATAGGTGTATGAGTGCATATGATAGTGTTGTAAAGATGAGTGATTGTATGTATGAATGATTGTATGGGTGAATGAGTGAAGGTGTGTGTAGACGTAGCAATCAGTGAGTGCGTATGTAGTAACTAGTATTGGTGTGTCAATGGTTTCAAAAATTATACTCTCTTTTTAACACTGGGTGAAACAGAGGTTATATTAAAATGTGAGGAGATGCATTGTATTGTCACATGAATGATATCATCAGTGATGTGGTCATTGATGTCAAATGAGATGTCATCAGTGATGTCATCAGTGATGTCATTTGAGATGTCATCAGTGATGTCATCAGTGATGTCACTGACCATGTCATGAATGATGTAATATGTGACATCATCAGCAGTGGATTGCGGGTGCGCGATATATAGTTAGTGCAACTAACTATATATGGAATTTCAATGGTTTTGTGTGAGTAAAATAAGTTTTTTTAAATGCTAATTCCTAACTATATATGGTCTATAACCTATGGTTTTTTCAGTGAATTTTCAAGGTTTTGTAAATGCTAATTCCTAACTATATATGGTCTATAACCTATGGTTTTTTCAGTGAATTTCATTGGTTTTTTAACAGCTAATATCTGTAGCTGTAAAATTTATTCTTCTTTAAATCCAAAAATATATTTTATATGTTTATGAATAATTATTTTTTTAAATATTTTTTTTTCTTCGTTCCCGCTTCGCGAATCGGGAACCTTACAGTAAAAAAATGTTCAGAAAAATAAAAAAAAAAGTTCTTTTCAGAACTACCTCCCCGTTATTAAAAAATTGGTACAATATTTGGAACTGTGCCAACCTCTATTTCTCTTAGTTCGCTTCCTAGTTCGCTCGCTGGTACGCGAACTGGAAGCGAACCAAAAACAGTAAGTATAAGGGAAGGAAACACACACTTATGTTAAAAGAAAGACAGCTATAGGGGAGTAAACTAGAGATACTATTACCCATAATCCACTACTGATGATGTCACATATTACATCATTCATGACATGCTCAGTGACATCATCAGCAGAGGATTGCGGGTTTTTTGGCAACATGCCTTATCGACGGTTTAATAACGCTGCCTTTTGCTTTATATAAGTTTTCAAATTGTATGAAATATATACCAATAGGTCTTTATGAACCTTTAGGTAGTGCTTTTGTTCATGAGGTCTGGTCGCTTCCATACACATACAGATGTTTCAAAGATGATCAAGAAGTTTATCTGAATGGAGAGGAATGCACTGAGACGCCAGATCATTCACTAATGTGTAGGCACATACAGTTACACGATTCATGCAACAAACACCGACCAAATATGGCTTGCGTGATGCAAGGCACGCCAGTTCCTGCTATCATCCCCACGTTCAAGTTGTTGGAAAATGGTAGTTATTTGATGCTCAATAATGAAGATTGTTCTGAGTTAATTAAAAGTATTCCTTTTATCGTAACAGTAAGTGAACGGGTTATTTGCTGCAGAAATGTTCTATTTCCTCCCACACATGAACATAGGGAGTTTTCAATCTGGCCACAAATACCAACCTTGGGACACGTTTCAACGGCATGACAAGAATAAGAGCTCTTTTGTCTCAGAGAGAGGTGGCCTTGAGTTCGGCCCGTGAAACTTTCGTACTTCACATAGCGAACACCCGTACACAGGTTTGCCTTTCAATTTCAGCAACATGTTTCCGACTATCTTTAACGCATCCTCCACAAAATCCCTGGCACACTTTTTTAAAGTTGTTACCAGTGGTCTCGTGACTTCATTTGAGAAAATCTTTGGAGTCATCCCTGCTCCCTTTCATTCCATTTTCTCCACTCTGGTTCGTGGATTGCATTTTTACTTGCATTACCAGCGGACGCTCTTGTGCTTTTTTACATTTTTAAATATGGATGTCCCTCCTATGCAACCTCCGACCCTGCAGCTGCTGACACTGTTCCGCAATCGCATGCTAGAATATTATGGCACAATGCCGTTGGCGATATTAAGCACGGCATATGGATTATCTTTTCGGTTCTCCTACTTCACCTGTGTCCAGCCTGTATTTCACTGCCTGACCTGTGATTTCGATTGGGCCATTGATTTGTGTCTCTGCAGACCGGTTTCTCCTGACGTCGACTTTAATCAGCTGATGACTCCTATCATTACTCACGAGTTGATTTGTCCTGGCGAAAGGATTATGGCTGTGGCATTGATGCATGGACTACTTGGTCCCTGGAATTTACTGGCGGCAGCACAGTCTTTCTTGGAACACAGCTTTCTTGAAAACCCACCGAGCTGTCCTCTGATGGTGATAGAGGATCCGGTGCTGGGAGAGCACGTATGTTCTTTTCCGCTTTTAAATTGGATGGCTGAACTGTTTTCGGATGAAGACGGTGACTTCCTGTTGGAGGCTGTTGCAGCTTATTTTGCATACACAGTTATGTCATAGACCTTTTTCATGTTTCATATGCTGAGTACTAGCATTTCATTGACAATTCATTGACTTAATTGTCAAGTTTTTATTATTTACCTTGCCTATTGGCTTAAGACTCGATAAAGTACTTGGCTGTTTTATTTTTCTTTAGCATTGAATTTTCCTAGTTTTTAATGCTTTACCTTGCGGACCGTCCACATATAAACTTGCAATCTGCTCTCATGAGATGGCACTTCTATTATCTTATTCAGTTCGTTTCCGGATCATGAGGAGGTGTCATCTAGGTCCTGGATATCTTTACACCGTGTTAAGTTAGCATGGGCTCATTACCGGTTTAAACGCCATTTTTCCTTTTTTGCAACTTCTGCACACGACATTTAGTTGTTGCTTTAGCTTTCCACCTAGTAGTTCATCGTGGTTTACATGAGAATAATATGTTATTGGTCTACTATCTGCTTTACTTGTTAAACTATATCTGTACAGCGAGTGCTAAAGTTTCAAGAACAACACGGTACAGAATTGTTATGAGGTCTGATCTCCACGACTTCATACTCATAACATAAGTGCAACTTCTGCCAATTCTGGGCATGAGGCGGGTTTTATATTGCTTTGCCGAACACACATACACAACAGTTGATGCGGTTCACATGAAGAGAGAGCTGGTGTATGCTGATGTGATTCCTTCAAATCTAAGACACTAAAGTATGGGCACGCCCTAAACCAACACAAAGAGACCTTCTTAGCAAATAATATAATATGTGTATTAGGGAGGGTGAGATATAAGCAGCCGCGGGCCGTGGAGGGAGTTACGGTGAGGCAGGGAGGCGGGGAGGGGGAGAAGCAGGGTGGAGCCCTCTCTACCTTGCCCCTCCCCCTCCCCGCCTCCCTGCCCCACCGTAACTCCCTCCACGGCCCGCGGCTGCTTATAAGTGTTGCTAACTCTTATTCATTTACAGCATGTTAACATACTGTCACCATTCGCTTTTTATGTACTAGTAACTATGCTGGTAATTTTGCTACTGATAATATGTGTACTTGTATTCTCCACCCTGCTTCTCCCCCTCCCCGCCTCCCTGCCTCACCGTAACTCCCTCCACGGCCCGCGGCTGCTTATAAGTGTTGCTAACTCTTATTCATTTACAGCATGTTAACATACTATCACCATTCACTTTTTATGTACTAGTAACTATGCTGGTAATTTTGCTACTGATAATATGTGTACTTTTATTATCTAAGGTACTACGCCTGAGAAGACGGCATTAGTAAATAAACATTTCAAATACACATGTGTTCTTCTTAACTCCATGTTCTGGTTTCTAAGAAATATATAACGACCGACTGTTCATGAGTTCCACGTATCCTGAGGTACTATAAGTTCATATTCTGGATTGTCTAAACATTGAGAGTTTGTTATATCCAATGTGACACTGTACCTAGCTTGCTAAATAGTTTTTGATTACTAACGTGAGTTTTGGGACACCCTAATTCGCCGAGGTTCCAATCCTCTGTCCACAGTTCTGTGTGAGAACAGAAACCCTGCGACAGGGGCACCCCCGACCCTTGCTGGACCTTCATCACACTTGCGATACAACTCCAGCAATGCGCCACCTTTACGGCACAGATACATCACGCATCTGTGCTGTTTTTGCCCCATGATGCGCCGCATTGTAAATGCAGCACACCATAGGTGACGGAACAGCGGCACAGAATGACTAACACATCCCTGGTGATGCGCCAGTCATCATAAATCTATCCCTATGCTTCTTATCTTGTTAGAGATGAACCGCCATATGTATCATCAAAGTTATTTGCATTTCCTAAATAGCGAACTTTAAGGAATAAATAGCGATTCTTTACCATTCCTAGTTTGCGATGAGCTATTTGCTAATTAGCCGAATGTAGCCCAATGAAGCCCAATGTAGCCCAATGTAGCCCAAAGATGGCCGCCAGACACACAAAAAAACAAATGTAGCCCAAATATCAGCCAGATGTAGCCCAACTATAGCCCAGTGACAGAATGACCAATCAGCTTCGCAAACCTCCGTTACGCGAAGCGGAGCGCTGTTACAGATATATATCTTTTTTTGAACGTTAATTTCTCAAAATCCACTGGAGCACATATATTGAGACCTAGCAAAGGCACATCGGGCTACCAGTCCCTAATATTTTGCCAAGTTTCGTGCAAATCCATTCAGCCGTTCAATTATTATTTTTATTATTTTTTTTTGCCCCGCGGGGCCCTTTTAAAACCTCCACATCAAACCTAGGGGGTCAGCGAGGATCTACTATGCCCCCTTATAGTTATTTCCCCCTTTGTTTTGACCTCCTCTTGTCTCTCGATCCTACCGAGAGACAAGATGGCGGCCGCTACGGACTGTTTGGAATGTTGACAGACGCCGGAGAACCAATCAGCTTCGCTTCACAAAGCTCCGTTGCGCGAAAAGTCCGCGAACCAGAGCGCTAACCGGTCCGCTGTTACAGATATATATCTTTTTTTAAACGTTAATTTCTCAAAATCCACTGGAGCACATATATTGAGACCTACAAAAGGCACATCGGGCTACCAGTCCCTACAATTTTGCCAAGTTTCGTGCAAATCCATTCAGCCGTTCGGGCTAAAAGTGAGGCCAACCGCCCTATGGAAAACTCAATGTTAAAAACACGTTTTGGGACCCCCCTTTTTTCTCGGCCCCCACTGGACGAACCCCCCCAAATTTTCAAGGGCTGCTCAGAAACAAAATGTGCCATTTTCCTGAAAATTTCAGCCAATTCCGTCCACAAACGCCAAAGTTATTAGACATAGAATTTTCAAAAAACCCATAGAGAAAAAATCCTAACTATATATACCTACTGGCGACCGCCAGTAGGTAATATATATATATTACCTAGTGGCGGTCGCCAGTAGGTATATATAGGGGTCGATCAGGATGGCGGACGGAAGAGCCACCGCGGCCCTGGAGTAGGCGGAAAAAGCCTTTTCCGTGTCCGCCTGCCGCGGATACTCCGTCCGCCATATCAGGATAGGAAAACGTGTCAAATTTCCGTCCGCGACGGAAAAGCACGCTCCGCCGGCCAACTACACAAGACCACGCGGCGGACGGAACACATCCGGACGCTCCGCCGTACGCACTGATGTCTAAGACCGTCCCCCAAATCAAGATGGCGGAAAACACACATAAAACCGCAGCGGAAAAACAACCTGTCTTAACACGGCGGAATCCCCACAGCGAACATAGGTGACACAGCCGAGATACCCACCGCAAGCTGACCACCACCATGGACCCGGCGCTACACGCTTTCCCGATGCTCTTCGCGATCCACCACGTCCTAGTCATGGCCTACTATGGACGACGACGCAGGTAAGGTACAAACCATTGGCTGTCTGGAGGGGAATACCAGCAAGGGACGTGACGTAGGGAGGGGGAGTGTCATGTTACCGAAACCACTGATGAGAAGCATATACGAATACACATTTGCAGTACGCAAGCAGGAATGGCAACGACAGACCACGAGACTTGATAGACTACCTTTATTGTCCAAAATAGGGGTCAAATCACAGTGTATGCGTGAGCATGGGCAAAGTGGGCACCAGAGCAGGTACAACATAGCAGGCAACGAGAGGGCAGCATGCAGTATCAGAGCATCAACAGGGCATTGTGCAGTACAGAGCAGGTACATCAGAGCAGGTAACGAGAGGGCAGCATGCAGTATCAGAGCATCAACAGGGCATTGTAGAGTACAGAGCAGGTACATCATAGGCAGGTAACGAGAGGGCAGTATGCAGTATCAGAGCATCAACAGGGCATTGTAGAGTACAGAGCAGGTACATCATAGGCAGGTAACGAGAGGGCAGTATGCAGTATCAGAGCATCAACAGGGCATTGTAGAGTACAGAGCAGGTACATCAGAGCAGGTAACGAGAGGGCAGCATGCAGTATCAGAGCATCAACAGGGCATTGTAGAGTACAGAGCAGGTACATCAGAGCAGGTAACGAGAGGGCAGCATGCAGTATCAGAGCATCAACAGGGCATTGTGCAGTACAGAGCAGGTACATCATAGGCAGGTAACGAGAGGGCAGGTTGCAGTATCAGAGCATCAACAGGTCATTGTAGAGTACAGAGCAGGTACATCAGAGCAGGTAACGAGAGGGCAGTATGCAGTATCAGAGCATCAACAGGGCATTGTGCAGTACAGAGCAGGTACATCAGAGGCAGCACGTGAGAGGGGCAAAGTGCATCAACAGTCCATTGCACAGAACAGGCCCATCAGAGGCAGCACGTGAGAGGGGCAAAGTGCATCAACAGTCCATTGCACAGAACAGGCCCATCAGAGGCAGCACGTGAGAGGGCCAAAGTGCATCAACAGTCCATTGCACAGAACAGGCCCATCAGAGGCAGCACGTGAGAGGGCCAAAGTGCATCAACAGTCCATTGCACAGAACAGGCCCATCAGAGGCAGCACGTGAGAGGGGCAAAGTGCATCAACAGTCCATTGCACAGAACAGGCCCATCAGAGGCAGCACGTGAGAGGGGCAAAGTGCATCAACAGTCCATTGCACAGAACAGGCCCATCAGAGGCAGCACGTGAGAGGGGCAAAGTGCATCAACAGTCCATTGCACAGAACAGGCCCATCAGAGGCAGCACGTGAGAGGGCCAAAGTGCATCAACAGTCCATTGCACAGAACAGGCCCAGAGGCAGCACGTGAGAGGGCCAAAGTGCATCAACAGTCCATTGCACAGAACAGGCCCATCAGAGGCAGCACGTGAGAGGGGCAAAGTGCATCAACAGTCCATTGCACAGAACAGGCCCATCAGAGGCAGCACGTGAGAGGGGCAAAGTGCATCAACAGTCCATTGCACAGAACAGGCCCATCAGAGGCAGCACGTGAGAGGGGCAGTATGCAGTATCAGAGCATCAACAGGGCATTGTGCAGTACAGAGCAGGTACATCATAGGCAGGTAACGAGAGGGCAGTATGCAGTATCAGAGCATCAACAGGGCATTGTAGAGTACAGAGCAGGTACATCAGAGCAGGTAACGAGAGGGCAGCATGCAGTATCAGAGCATCAACAGGGCATTGTAGAGTACAGAGCAGGTACATCAGAGCAGGTAACGAGAGGGCAGCATGCAGTATCAGAGCATCAACAGGGCATTGTGCAGTACAGAGCAGGTACATCATAGGCAGGTAACGAGAGGGCAGGTTGCAGTATCAGAGCATCAACAGGTCATTGTAGAGTACAGAGCAGGTACATCAGAGCAGGTAACGAGAGGGCAGTATGCAGTATCAGAGCATCAACAGGGCATTGTGCAGTACAGAGCAGGTACATCAGAGGCAGCACAACTACGTGTCCCTACCAACCCGTCACAGGGACCACAAGAGTGCCACGCAGTTCTCAATGGACACACCATGTGAAGTAACATTTGAGTGAAGTGTACAGCACCTCACATCACAGATTCAGGGGGACTGCGTGAACTACCTGCCTCGGACACACTGGCAGCACCAGCAACAGGAGTGTGAGACACAGCCACAGCCCGAGTGACACACACATGGGCCACGGACCCAGACACACTGGCAGCACCAGCAACAGGAGTGTGAGACACAGCCACAGCCCGAGTGACACACACATGGGCCACGGACCCAGACACACTGGCAGCACCAGCAACAGGAGTGTGAGACACAGCCACAGCCCGAGTGACACACACATGGGCCACGGACCCAGACACACTGGCAGCACCAGCAACAGGAGTGTGAGACACAGCCACAGCCCGAGTGACACACACATGGGCCACGGACCCAGACACACTGGCAGCACCAGCAACAGGAGTGTGAGACACAGCCACAGATGTAGTCACTGACACGTGAGCCACTGACCCAGACAGACTGCCAGCACCAGAAACAGGAGTGTGCAACACAGCCACAGATCTTCTAACTGACACGTGAGCCATAGACCCAGATACACTGCCAGGACCTGCAACAGGAGAGGGCACAACTGACACTGTGCCACCATCTGATACATGAGAGTCAACTGCACCAGCGCCACTGGGACAACTGAAATGATGAGCCACAGGGCTGTATGGGCCAGGAGGCAGGGTGGGCCTGGGAGCTGGGGATAGCTCACCTTGAGCCAAATCGGGGTTGGCAGGTGTCAATGGTGTGTGTCTGCGTTTCTTAGGGAGGTGTGAGTGCACCCTGGACAGGACAGGACTGCCAAGTGGTGGGGACTCCAAAGAATCACCACCCAGCATAGGTGGAGCAACTGCTGCCGGGGATCTGGTTTCGGGGGAGGTGCTGGAGCCTGCTTGTCGTTTGCTCTGTGCCTGCCGCCTGGACTCGGAATGATGTGTAATGGGGGATGCAACAACAGGGGACACCCTCCTCTGCTTCTGACTGGCCTGGATGGGAGTGGAGGTATGGGGGGACTCCGCCGCGGAGACATCAGTTTGGCGTTTAGTAGAAAACATCAGCCTCAGTGCAGCCAGGGGTGAAGTATGCCTGTCCTTGATAGCGCCATTGTCCATGCTAGATGCCTTGTCCGTAGGTTGTGCCTTATCCTTAGGTGGAGTGTTGTCTCTGGATGTAGCCTGTGCCCTGCTCGCCGCCCTGTTCCTGCCAGCAGACTTGTCGTCTGTGGTGCACCTGCCTCCAGCAGACACCTGCTCCCTGTGTGTGTCCCTGCCCTTGGGAGTGTTCCTATCCACTGCTGTGGGCCTGCTCTTGGGAGTCTCCCTGCTCTTAGTAGGTGCCTTAGTCTTCTCACTGTCCTTGGGAGTGTTCCTATCCACTGCTGTGGGCCTGCTCTTGGGAGTCTCCCTGCTCTTAGTAGGTGCCTTAGTCTTCTCACTGTCCTTGGGAGTGTCCCTTACCTCTGCTGTGGGCCTGCTCTTGGGAGTCTCCCTGCTCTTAGTAGGTGCCTTAGTCTTCTCACTGTCCTTGGGAGTGTCCCTTACCTCTGCTGTGGGCCTGCTCTTGGGAGTCTCCCTGCTCTTAGTAGGTGCCTTAGTCTTCTCACTGTCCTTGGGAGTGTCCCTTACCTCTGCTGTGGGCCTGCTCTTGGGAGTCTCCATGCTCTCAGTAGGTGCCTTAGTCTTCTCACTGTCCTTGGGAGTGTCCCTTACCTCTGCTGTGGGCCTGCTCTTGGGAGTCTCCCTGCTCTCAGTAGGTGCCTTAGTCTTCTCACTGTCCTTGGGAGTGTCCCTTACCTCTGCTGTGGGCCTGCTCTTGGGAGTCTCCCTGCTCTTAGCAGGTGCCTTTGTCTTCTGACTGGCCTTGTCCAAGGAACAGTCCATGGACATGTGAGTATCCCTTGCCTTCAGAGTACCTTTCGTGTTGAATGCCTGTGTAGCTCCGGAAGGCATGTCCCCCAACAACACTTGTGGATCCTGTGTGTGTACTCCAGTGCATCTGACGTCGTCTACGTGAACAGATTTAGCTGATCTAGGGGATGGGGTCTGTGCCCTGCGTGCCCTGACGTGCTGTCTGACGCTGCTTCTAGTGCAATAACCTGTATTTGAGTCCTGCTCTGAATAATCACTACCCCCTGAGACATCCAGCGGTGTAGATGGGGAAACAGAAGTAGCACCCTGTTCATTCGACTGTACTATTGCAGACGACACACTGCTTGCCAATGACTGCACTGTCCTGTGTAGACCTGCAAGATCGCCATGCATCCCTTCCATGAATGCCACCACCTGCCCCAACTTCCTATCATGGTCCTGGAAAGCATTTGTCATATTGGTCTGACCCACACACAGCTGTCGCAGCAGATCAACGGCCTCAGCACACAGTGCATTTTGGCTCACCGTGGCAGGGGCAGCGGTGCCTGCACCGAACGCCACTCTGCTCCCCCTACTCCTCCGGCCACGAACAATACATGGTGCAGTTGGCAGAAGTGTGGGCCCTGTGTGCTGTCTTCCGACAGAAGGTGATGAGTGCCCACTCCCAGTCTGTGACAACAGTGCAGGCTCACCAAGAGTGTCCGACGAGGAGGACGATGGTGTCTCCACATGCGAGTCCTCAGGGACGGTCCTGTCCCCCTCTCCGGCGCTGGCCTCCTCCGTGTCAGTCTGCGTGTGTGCGAAGTCTGAGCCGGACTCATTTCCTTGGCTACTCTCCACCGTCTGTGGCTGAGTGTCCTCTGTCAAAGCTGAAATGCACAGAAAAGATGTGTGAGTCATGGGCACACTCACGTACAGAAGGAACAGGATAGCCAAATCACATAGCAGACAAAGGTTCATGAGCCCTCATCCTGCACATGGCCCACCCCTACCAGTCATCCTCACATTTTCTGCCATGGGGCCATGGACCACTAGGGGATGTGCTTTAACACTCAACTACTAAGCAAGTGGCGTGTCAACATGGCGGACCTGGATGTCAAATGAGTACCACCCAATGGGACCAAAATGCCATCACAGGCATACATACGCAACACGGAACTCAATAGTGTGTCTGTGCACCAATACATGCATAGCACTCACAAGTTTCCTACACAGACAGTATGCTCACCGCTAGTTTGCTGTTGATCGGCACTCAGATGTTCGGCCAGTTCAGGATGCGTCACTGCAATGATACGGTGCATGAGAGGGGTCATGGAGCGTCGGGCCAGACGGGGCGTCCTTGGAATCATGCCCAGTGTTACTTCCGCTACATTCTTGCTCAGCCTGGAAATGTCGTCCCAGCGTTTGTGGCAGTGTGTATGTCGTCTGTTGCACACCCCCAATGCCCGTACTTCCCGTGCTATGGTCCTCCACAGGTCCTTGCGAAGGTGCAGCTTGACCTACCATGATGGGAGACAAAAGGGTTTAAGTCAGTGGACAGGTGGCCTGTCACACACATAGGGGCAAGACGTTACTGTCAGCAGCCATGCACAATCAGGAACATATGTCTAGCCCACACTACACAGCTAAGATAGAAATAGGCCTGATCATTTGGCCCCCTCATGCACACCAACATGTCCCACACTGCACTTACCACCCGTCCCGGTGCGCCGTAGAGGCGTCCATAGTTGCGGAGTACACCGTCCACGAGGACATCAAGCTCCGCGGAGGTGAAGGGTCGAGACCGGATCTCTTTGCCACTCGACATGGCAAGATCACGGAGTATGGCACTAGAGCAGCAGTCGGTGGTCAGCTCAGCAGCAGCAGCAGCAGGTCGAGGTGATGGTCACAGGCAGCAGTCGGTGGTCAGCTCAGCAGCAGCAGCAGCAGGTCGAGGTGATGGTCACAGGCAGCAGTCGGTGGTCAGCTCAGCAGCAGCAGCAGCAGGTCGAGGTGATGGTCACAGGCAGCAGTCGGTGGTCAGCTCAGCAGCAGCAGCAGCAGGTCGAGGTGATGGTCACAGGCAGCACTGGTCCCCAGGGTAGGAAGTTTCATTTTGGCCAAGACACATATATAGGGCCCTCAGCACGTGTCAGTGGCATACGTCGCCAGCAATTGGTCAGCCCTGGAAGCGTGATCGTGAAATGGGCCAATGACTGGCCCTGTTGTTGCGGTGCACAGCTTCCGCTACTTGCGATTGGCCGTATGCGGCCAGCGTCCCTCTTCCCATTGGCTGCATGTGCAGGGACCGTCACGGGCACACATCGGCAACCGCACGTGCAAGCTTCAGGCACGGATGCTTCAGTTGCAACAATGTACTATCACTGGCGCCTCCATGGCGGTGCACGTACACAGCGGGGGAGGTGCAGGCCTATACACCCTGCAGATGTACTCAATGGACATGCCAGTTCATGACCCCCCTTACAGTCACCTTGCATCATCCACCGTACACCGGCCGGAGCGGCCGGCCCATGAACAACCGCCGTGCCCGGCCATGAACAACCGCCGTGCCCGGCCATGAACAACCGCCGTGCCCGGCCATGAACAACCGCCGGTCCCGGCCATGAACAACCGCCGTGCCCGGCCATGAACACAACCGCCATGGCCGGGCACGGCGGTTGTTCATGGCCGTGCACGGCGGTTGTTCATGGCCGGGTACGGCGGTTGTTCATGGCCGGGCACGGCGGTTGTTCATGGCCGGGCACGGCGGTTGTTCATGGGCCGGCCGCTCCGGCCGGTGTACGGTGGATGATGCAAGGTGACTGTAAGGGGGGTCATGAACTGGCATGTCCATTGAGTACATCTGCAGGGTGTATAGGCCTGCACCTCCCCCGCTGTGTACGTGCACCGCCATGAAATGAAATGAAATGAAAAGGGGTTTTATAGAGCGCAAATCTACCCGAAGGCCTCGTAGCGCTAAAATTGCTTACTTCTGGGGAGACTTACTGAATTATGTGGAAAAAAGAAAAGTTTTAAGGGATTTACGGAATTTTAACAGATTGGAGGCCATGGAGGCGCCAGTGATAGTACATTGTTGCAACTGAAGCATCCGTGCCTGAAGCTTGCACGTGCGGTTGCCGATGTGTGCCCGTGACGGTCCCTGCACATGCAGCCAATGGGAAGAGGGACGTAGGCCGCATATGGCCTTTGGGAAGTAGCGGAAGTTGAGCACCGCCATGGCGGCGCCAAATATGTGATCTTGTCAGACGCTGCACCGTGATGTGTTGTGTGCAGTTGCGTCATGAGGGATGTGAGCGTGATTGTGAAAGGTCATATGTCATACAATATAGCATGTGTGTCCATACAATGGACATCGGTCGGCACACAATGGGCAACAGATGTGCATTTGTACGTGTTGACGTCGGGTTTGACCCTACAGACATTGTTACATCTTCACAACTACACAGTACATCACGGCTGTGTGGCCAATTAATGCATCTGTTGTCAGTTTCTTGTTGTGTCGAGGTGACTACAGTGGTGGTGGTACACATGCATTCCGTGTATGTGATTTATACGTTCTGTCACCATGCATGTCATTACCGTATGCACATCATCATTGGTGGTGGCATTTGTGCTTGATGACATGGCGTGTGTAAACTTATCGTTTGTGTGCATGCAGTTGCATGAGTGTCTGTGATGTGTCTACGATACATTAGGGTGACGACTGAAGTTTTGTCAGTAAGGTACACATGTGATGGAGTTGTACACGTATGCGTCGTTTGTAAGTTGACCTAAGTTACATCTCTCTCCCACACAGGAGGGCTCCAAATGTGCATCGCCCATACACTCTGCTGGAGGATATGGTAGACGAGGAGGTGATTCGGAAATTCAGGCTGGATCGACGTCGGTTGCTGGAGCTTGTGGCTCAATTGTCTCCTCATCTGCAGCCACGTAGAACGTATCCTGGCTCGTTTACACCCACTGCAAAGGTCATGGCGGTACTACATTTCTTCGCTACTGGCACATTTCAGTATACAGTTGGAGGTGCCGGGGGGATGTCACAGGCCATGTTCAGCACGGTTCTTCGGGATGTGTTAACAGCTATGATGCTGTACAAGGATGAGTACATACATTTCCCACGTCCGGAAGAGTTGCCAGCTGTCAAAGCTGGTTTCTATGCACTGGGCCACATACCTCACGTTGTGGGCTCAATTGATGGCACGCACATCGCGCTCATTCCACCACGGGCACGCGAACAAGTGTTCAGGAATCGAAAACACTTTCATTCGCTGAACGTGCAGGTGGTGTGCCTGGCGAGCAACATCATCTCCCATGTGTGTGCAAGATTTCCTGGATCCGCACATGACGCCCACATCATGCGAACCAGCAATGTCCCACGACTCATGGCAAATCTGCCACCCGGTCAAGCGTGGCTTGTTGGTGAGTGTGCAGTGGGGACTCTTGTGATCTCTGTGTTGCATGGGGTACCCACCATATCTTGTTCTGATGTTTGTCTCTGTCATCCCCCTACATAGGCGACTCGGCTTACCCAAACCGGCCCTGGCTCCTCAGTCCCCTACGTAATCCGAGGACGGCGGGTGAAATGCGGTACAATGAGGCACATGGAAGGACACGGAGAGTCATCGAACGTACCTTTGGACTGCTCAAGTCTAGGTTTCGGTGCCTCGATAAGACCGGAGGGGCCCTGCCTTACTCACCAGGAAAAGTATGCAAGATCGTGATTGCCTGCTGCATGCTCCACAACCTGGCAGTACGCAATAACATTGAACTGCTGTTGGACCCTGAAGACGAAGGAGTTCCTCGGCCTCCCATCCCACCCATGTCGACTGATGAGGATAGTGGTGAGGAGGAAGGTGTGGACCAGAGGCGCCAGCTCATTGATCGCTACTTCCCTTGAATGTGAGTATGTACCTCTAGTGGCGGTTGACAATGGCTCATGTATGTTTTCTGGTGTTGTGCGGATATGGGGTTAATCAGCTGGGTGTGGTTTGTGATGGTTGCACATGTGTGTCTTCATGTCTTTGGACATAGGAGTGTCCATGATGTGTGTGCTCCCATCCCATGCTTGTGTGATGGTTGTCGTTTGTGTAATGTTGCTGTGCATTGTGTTGTGATGTGTGTGAATCTCTTTAGTGACGTGTGTTTGCTGTCTCTGGTTTTCTCTAGGTCACTCCCGCAGCGCCATGATCATGTGCGACTATGATCCCTGTACCTGTTTACGTCTGTATCTGATGGCAATCATGTGAATAAACATGGAGGCAAAACATCATTGTGTGAGTAAATGCAATTTATTGACAGGTTGTGCTTTTGTGCTGGTGAATATTTACAAGTAAGTGGGGGTGAGGGAGTTGGAGTTGAAGGTAATGGCAGATGAAATGTCCGTGCTGACACCACATTGGGGGGTGTCAGGCTAGTCCAGCAGACCAGTGGCAATGATTGTCTATGTGGGACAGGATGGTTTGCAGGGTGAATGTCTGGCACAGGCAGTGGCATTGTCAAGGTCGTCCCCTCTTGGAGCGTGTGCCTGGCGCTCCAACACTGCTCTCAGCCACTTCCTGCCTCGGCCGCCCCCTCCGTCTCGGAGGTGGTACAGAGTCAGCTGGGAGGGCAGGTTGGTGATGGGCCACATCCGTCGCCAGGGGCTCAGGTGGTGGTGGCGGCGGTGGAGGCGGAGGCGGAGGTGACGGGGGAGGCGGAGGTGACGGTGGCGGTGGCGCTGACACACTTGGTGGAGGGGGGGGGGGGTTGTTCCGGCCAACCCATTCCCTCCACATCGTTGCCTGCTGGCCCATGATCACCAACATCTGGCCAAGGATGCCAGAGATCTCGCGCAGGATGTTGGTGTTGTCCACTGAGTCCTGGTGAACACGATCAGCGTTTGCCTGGGACCGGTCGTATGAGGCCTGGCACCTGGCAAGAGCTTGTAGGGACTGTGCCACTGGCTCGGGTAGCTGTCCCTCCTCTGACCGGCGGTGTGTGGCTCGCCTGATTGGCAGTTGTCCCGTTGCCTGTGTTTGTGGCCCACTCACCCTGCTTGTGTGTGGGGCCGTTGGACCAGCGTTGCGCGCTGGGTCATGCTGGGTGGCACCGGCAGGAGTCGTGGTGCTGGTGGTAGTGGTGGTACTGGTGGTACTGGTGGTACTGGTGGTACTGGTGGTGGTGGGGACTGTGCAGATCACAGAGACAGGTGGTCGGTCCCGGGAGTCCCTGTGAGCCAGATGGCCCTGGCTGCGTGCTTGGTCCCGCTCCATCCTCCGCCCCGGAGCTGCCTGTGTCGTCGTCAGCAGAGAGTCCTGTAGGTGTGGGAGGCGAGGCTGGCGGCCGGGTACTGCTTTCCCCAGTCAGTTGACGATCACCTGAGGGACAAGATCGAGCTGGTCAGTAATGTGGACAGTACATGGTTACATTGATTTGTAGACATTTCTGTTTCCTGTCGCACACACCCCACCCTCCACCACCACCACCACCACCACCCTCCCCGTGCACATGGGGGCCTGTTGGGAGTTGTAGTTTGGGCCTCTCACACACCCCACCCTCCACCACCACCACCACCACCACCACCCTCCCCGTGCACATGGGGGCCTGTTGGGAGTTGTAGTTTGGGCCTCTCACACACCCCACCCTCCACCACCACCACCACCACCACCACCCTCCCCGTGCACATGGGGGCCTGTTGGGAGTTGTAGTTTGGGCCTCTCACACACCCCACCCTCCACCACCACCACCACCGCCACCCTCCCCGTGCACATGGGGGCCTGTTGGGAGTTGTAGTTTGGGCCTCTCACACACCCCACCCTCCACCACCACCACCACCACCACCCTCCCCGTGCACATGGGGGCCTGTTGGGAGTTGTAGTTTGGGCCTCTCACACACCCCACCCTCCACCACCACCACCACCACCACCCTCCCCGTGCACATGGGGGCCTGTTGGGAGTTGTAGTTTGGGCCTCTCACACACCCCACCCTCCACCACCACCACCACCCTCCCCGTGAACATGGGGGCCTGTTGGGAGCCATGGACATGTTAGTGTGTTGGTGTCCGACGTGCATGGGTTGGGGCGTGGGGGATGTTTATTCTCAGTTGTGTGAGCCTGACCATGTCGTGCTGATCGTGGTGCTTGGTTTGTACTCACCAGTCTCTTCTCCTTCGTCAAGGCCGTCTAGGCTCTCTGGGTGTAGTATCACCAGCACCTTCTCCTCCCAATCGGTGTAGGGTATGGGCTCCGGGGGTGTGCCACCGCCAGTAAGATTGGCTCTGGCGTGGTTTTTCGCTCGGATGCCCTTGACCCTGGTCTTAAGGTCATGCCACCGCCTCTGAATGTCGTGCTTGGTCCTCGGCACAGTCCCCGACGCATTCACCCGAGTGACGATCCTGTCCCACATGTGGTTCTTTTGCGCCACGGTCGTCTGCTGGACTTGGGCCCCGAAGATGTTGGGCTCCACACGGATAATTTCATCTACCATTACCCGCAACTCTGTCTCCGTGAATTTGGGGTTTTTTTTGGGTGCCATAGTGTGTGGTGCTCAGTGTGTGAGTTGAGTGAGTTGGGAGGTGCAGGTGTGTGGTGTGTGATGTGTAGGATTTGTGTGGTGGGTGTTTGTGTGGTAGGGTGGTGGGTGGGTGTCTTCTATGTGATTTTATGTGAGTTAGCAGTGTCTCGAATGGCCCTCTTGCTGGCAGCAATGCTGTGGTGCAAGGGATTGTGGTTGTGTGGGGGTGTCTTTTTGTAGTCGTGTCTCAATGGTTGTTGCGAGTCAGGTGGTAGGTGGGCGTGTTGACTTGTGTGCATTATTGGATAATTGGGACGTGTCATGGTGGCTTGTGCTTGGGGGGGGGGGGCCTTGTCAATGTTCGTATGTTTGCTTAGGACTTGCGGTGCACTTTCATACATTTGTTAGGCGCTAGGGATGTTGTGCGTGTTGGCCTTCCGCCCTGATGCTGTGGTTCTCGTAGCATTGTTTCCGCCGCGGACGTGGATGGCTGTGAGTTCCGTGGTACGGGCGGATTTATCCTAATTGCGGCCTCGGAGTATTCTCAGGTATGGCGGTACATGTTTTATTTTCCGCGGTCATTTCCGTCCGCGGCAGTGGTTGTTCATTGGACTCCGTCCGCCGCGGACGGACTTGGTTGTGTTCCGTCCACCGCGGACGGTGTTGGTTGTGATCCGTCCGCCGCGGTCGGAGTTTCGTGACATGAATATCCTAATCCCAACCGCGGTTTCTCCGCGGCGCAGCCGGGAGTAAAATTTCCCCCACCATGGCGGACAGTACCCATTTCCGTCCGCCATCCTAATCGGCCCCATAGTTAGGATTTTTTCCCTATGGCATTTTTGAAAATTCTATGTCTAATAACTTTGGCGTTTGTGGACGGAATTGGCTGAAATTTTCAGGAAAATGGCACATTTTGTTTCTGAGCAGCCCCTGAAAATTGGGCGGGGGTTGGTCCGGGGGGGTCGAGAAAAAAGGGGGGTCCCAAAACGTGTTTTTAACATTGAGTTTTCCATAGGGCGGTTGGCCTCATTTTTAGCCCGAACGGCTGAATGGATTTGCACGAAACTTGGCAAAATTGTAGGGACTGGTAGCCCGATGTGCCTTTTGTAGGTCTCAATATATGTGCTCCAGTGGATTTTGAGAAATTAACGTTTAGAAAAAGATATATATCTGTAACAGCGGACCGGGCAGCGCCCCGGTTCGCGGACCTTACGCGTACCGGAACTTCGCGTAGCGAAGCTGATTGGCTCTCCGGTGTCTGTCAACATTCTAAACAGTCCGGAGCGGCCGCCATCTTGTCTCTCGGTAGGATTGAGAGACAAGAGGAGGCCAAAACAAAGGGGGAAATAACCATAAGGGGGCATAGTAGATCCTCCCTGACCCCCTAGGTTTAAAGTGGAGGCTTTAAAAGGGCCCCGCGGGGCAAAAAAAAATAATTTTTTTTTGTTTTTTTGCGTGGGTAGCGCCCGGTCCGCGAACCGGGAAGCGTTCTGGGCAGCGTACTGCAATGAAAAATGAATGATAGACTTTTCAAATACTGTATGTTAATTGATTGTTGGTTTTGTTGATTATTTTTTAATTTTAATTTTTTCTGTAAACTACTTTCCCACCTTTTTTGATGGTGCGCTTCCCAGGGAGCGACCCGGTACGCGAACTGTTGAGCGCCCCGGTTCGCGAACCTTAAGCGTTACGGGAGTCCACCATTTTGTGTTTCGGTCGAATTAAGATACAAAATGGAGGGCAAATAATGTTCAGAATGGGTAGAAGGGGGCACGGTAGACTTATCTTGACCCCCTAGGTTTTGTGAGGGTGGCTGAGGAGGCTTATATGTGCGAAAAAAAAACATTTAAAAAAAAAATTTCGCGAGGTTAGCTCCCGGTTCGCGTACCGGGTAGCGCCCCGGGGAGCGTACTTTGTTGAAAATTAGTGAAAAAAGTTAGAGTAAAATAATAATTGTGAGTGATCAGATGTAGGGTAGCTCTGAGAAGAGCTTTTGGGTTTATGGTACATTTAGGTACTTATAAGTAGGTACCAATGCACAGTCTTAAATTCAGAGTGAAAATTCTGTTGCCCTCATCTGAGAAGTGAACTCCATCTCCTCTGTAGATATCTTGCATGTAGTAACGCAAGTTATTGTTGTACAGGGAGCCCATTCCATGGTCTCTCATGTAAGCTGAAACAGATTTGTTTACATGCTTCCTCGACTTCTCAATTTGTGGACAAAATTGGTTTGACCACCTCCATTTCTGTCTTTGGGATATATTTGAATATACCAAGGCAGTCTGAGGAAAAAGTGCCATCAATTGCTCAAAGGTGTCCTTTAAAAGCATTTCCAGACCTACCCCAGTCAAAGTGCCCAAATCATTACCTCCACAGTGCACAATTAACAGGTCAGGTTTGGGCAAATGCATAAAGGTTTTCACCAATGGTATCAATTGGTGACATTTTAATCCTCTGTGGCCAAACCATTTAATTTCCACATCTTGTAAATTGAGGTTAGGTAAATTTCTGTTCTCAGCATACCTGTGAGCCCAGTGGATATAACTATGTCCAACAATCCAGACAGAAAACATGGTGAGAGAAGGTTCTGCTGCAGTCAGATGAAGTGTGGCAATGAAATGGCAGTTGAAAAAATGAGAGTTTAAAATGAAAAAAACTGTGGAGTTTCTGTGTTAATGAAGCAGTAACAGTGATTGGTGGATTTTGATTGCTGAAAACAGAAAGTTAGGGTGCATGGATGAGTTCTTTGAAAGATGTATTTTGAATGGTCAATAAATAATCATTAAATGAAAGATTGCAGTGGATACGCAGGTGCACTGAGAGTTCAGAGTTCAATTGCAACATTGTTGTGTGAACTTGCAAACACCAGAGGTCTTGCAAGAGGTGGTTGCTATGCAGAAAAGGCATGAAATGGCAGAGGGGGGAAGGGTTTTCATTTGAAAAAAAGTGAGGGAAGAGTTTTGATTGGGTGACACGAGAGATATGTGTGAAGAATTACAGCATTTCTGTGCTTTTGATAGCTGCAGACTCTGGAGTGCATACCTTTTGCTCTGCTGAAGACAAATTGGTGTGTTTCTGAGACTGTTTTCAAACTCAAAGTATTTGCTAAGGTGAGAAAATATTTCTTTAATTTAGATAGAGAATAGTGTGCTTTAAGGAGAAAATTATGAAGAAAGTTGTGTTTTTCAAATGTTGCTTTGTCTCAAGTGTTTTACAAATAGATTTTGTTTCTTTGAGAAAATGTAATTGGAGAAAATGTGAAGTATTAGTACTGACAGGGTGTTTTTCTGCATAGGAGCTGTGGAGTCTTTTCAAATTATGACTTGAGAATCGTTTTTGAGGAAGATGAATGGTTATAATATTTCTGACAAGGACATAATGGTGTATGCTTCTTTATAATGCAATTGAATGTCTCTGATGGTCTTTTTCCCATTTTAATGTAAGACCTTTCTCTGTGGCGCAAATTGCTTGTAAATATGCTCCCACCTGTGCATGGTAAATTTAGATTTTGAATGTTTGTGTTACATAGCCATGTTAAAAGTGATACAAACATGCTGCAAAGGCAATCAAAAAACGCTTTTATGTGTCTTAAGGACATTTTAAGTAATGTTCCCATGTGCAGTGTTTTGAAATTATGATTTGAAAATCGTTTTTGGGGAAAAGGAATTGTTTTTAAATTTATGACAAGGACATAATGGTGTATGCTTTTTTATAAGGCAATTGACTGTCTCTGATGTTATTTTTCCCATTTTAATGTAAGACCTTTCTCTGTGGCGCAAATTGCTTGTAAATATGCTCCCACCTGTGCATGGCAAATTTAGATTTTGAATGTTTGTGTTAAATAGCCATGTTAAAAGTGACCCAACCATGCTGGAAAGGCAATCAAAAAACACTTTCATGTGTCTTAAGGACATTTTAAGTCATTTCCTCATGTGCAGTGTTTTCAAATTATGATTTGAAAATCGTTTTTGGGGAAAAGGAATGGTTTGTAAATTTATGACAAGGATATAATGGTGTATGCTTCTTTATAAGGCATTTCTGTGTCTCTGATGTCATTTTTCCCATATTATATTAAAAGACCTTTCTCCGTGGGGCACATTCATTGTAAATATGGTCACACTTGTGCATGTTAATTTTGGTTTTTACTGTTTGAGTTATATAACCATGTTAAAAGTGACCCAAAAAATTGCAAAGGCTTTCAAAAAACACTTTCATGTGTCTTAAGGACATTTTAAGTAATTTCCCTGTGGGCAGTGTTTTCAAATTATGAATTGAAAATCGTTTTTGAGGTAATGGAATGTTGTTAAAATTTATGTGCGCCATATGCCCCCAAATTTCTTTTTCAGGGGTGCAGCAGGGTGTTCTTGAGACACCCCTGCACCTTTGGAAAAATTCCTAATTTGCGATGAGCTAATTGCTAATCGCAAATTGCACCTTCATTCATATGGGCATCCTGGCCCATGGAAATGAATGGGTAATTTGCAATTAGCAATTTGCTCATTGCAAATTAGGAATGGTAAAGAATTGCTATTTATTCCTTAAAATTTGCTATTTTGGAAATGCGAAATAGTTATATGATACATATGCCGGTTGATGTCTAACAAGATAAGAAGCTTAGGGATACATTTATGATGACTGGCGCAATGAAGTGGACATTACTTACTTCATTGGTAGAGCTTTACATGTATTATGTCCTCTGTATTCTTCATCAAGCGTAACTTTAATCTGCAATCCTGAGTAGGCCTCACCTTAAACAAACCTCTGGATAGGCCACACCTTATCGTCATCATGAATTAATCATTTAAAATGCTAGGGACAGATTTATGATAGGTGTATGCCTCTTTTGCGCCACTTACAAAACACTGTCCACGGGGAAATGACTTAAAATGTGCTTAAGACACATGAATGTGTTTTTTTAAAGCGTTTGCAATTTTTTTGGGTCACTTTTAACATGGCTATGTGACTCAAACAGTCAAAATCTAAATTCACCATGCCCAGGTGGGAGCATATTTACAAGGAATGTGCTCCATGGGGAAAGGTCTTATAATGTAATATGGGAAAAATGACATCAGAGACAGTGAAATGCCTTATAGAGAAGCATACACCATTATGTCCTTGTCATAAATTTGCAAACCATTCCTTTTCCCCAAAAACGATTTTCAAATCATAATTTGAAAACACTGCACATGTGGAAATGACTTAAAATGTCCTTAATTCAAAATTTGCTATTCCTTATTTTGCGATTGCACTGAAGGATTTGCAAATTTTGCGATTTCTTAAATGCAATGTATCAAACAAAAAATATGTAAAAAATGACATTAAGGATTTGGAAACTACCACCAACTTCTAGTTTGTGGTAATTTGCGAATTCTTTTCAAAAAGCATTTTTTTCCAAAAAACAAAAGGTGCCATATGACGCCAATACATGTCCTTAGGGCATGTATGTGCGCCATATGCCCCCAAATTTCTTTTTCAGGGGTGCAGCAGGGTGTTCTTGAGACACCCATGCACCCTTGGAAAAATTCCTAATTTGCGATGAGCTAATTGCTAATTGCAAATTGCACCTTCATTCCTATGAGCCTCCTAGCCCATGGAAATGAATGGGTAATTTGCAATTAGCAATTTGCTCATTGCAAATTAGGAATGGTAAAGAATTGCTATTTATTCCTTAAAATTTGCTATTTTGGAAATGCAAAATAGTTATATGATACATATGCCGGTTGATGTCTAACAAGATAAGAAGCTTAGGGATACATTTATGATGACTGGCGCAATGAAGTGGACATTACTTACTTCATTGGTAGAGCTTTACATGTATTATGTCCTCTGTATTCTTCATCAAGCGTAACTTTAATCTGCAATCCTGAGTAGGCCTCACCTTAAACAAACCTCTGGATAGGCCACACCTTATCGTCATCATGAATTAATCATTTAAAATGCTAGGGACAGATTTATGATAGGTGTATGCCTCTTTTGCGCCACTTACAAAACACTGTCCACGGGGAAATGACTTAAAATGTGCTTAAGACACATGAATGTGTTTTTTTAAAACGTTTGCAATTTTTTTGGGTCACTTTTAACATGGCTATGTGACTCAAACAGTCAAAATCTAAATTCACCATGCACAGGTGGGAGCATATTTACAAGGAATGTGCTCCATGGGGAAAGGTCTTATAATGTAATATGGGAAAAATGACATCAGAGACAGTGAAATGCCTTATAGAGAAGCATACACCATTATGTCCTTGTCATAAATTTGCAAACCATTCCTTTTCCCCAAAAACGATTTTCAAATCATAATTTGAAAACACTGCACATGTGGAAATGACTTAAAATGTCCTTAATTCAAAATTTGCTATTCCTTATTTTGCGATTGCACTGAAGGATTTGCAAATTTTGCGATTTCTTAAATGCAATGTATCAAACAAAAAATATGTAAAAAATGACATTAAGGATTTGGAAACTACCACTAACTTCTAGTTTGTGGTAATTTGCGAATTCTTTTCAAAAAACATTTTTTTCCAAAAAACAAAAGGTGCCATATGACGCCAATACATGTCCTTAGGGCATGTATGTGCGCCATATGCCCCCAAATTTCTTTTTCAGGGGTGCAGCAGGGTGTTCTTTAGACACCCATGCACCCTTGGAAAAATTCCTAATTTGCGATGAGCTAATTGCTAATCGCAAATTGCACCTTCATTCCTATGAGCCTCCTAGCCCATGGAAATGAATGGGTAATTTGCAATTAGCAATTTGCTCATTGCAAATTAGGAATGGTAAAGAATTGCTATTTATTCCTTAAAATTCGCTATTTAGGAAATGCAAAATAGTTTGATGGTACATATGGCGGTTCATCTGTAACAAGATAAGAAGGTTAGGGATACATTTATGATGACTGGCGCAATAAAGTGGACATTACTTACTTCATTGGTAGGCCTTTACATGTATTATCTCCTCTGTATTCTTTATCAAGCGTAACTTTAATCTGCAATCCTGAGTAGGCCTCACCATAAACAAACCTCTGGATAGGCCACACCTTATCGTCATCCTGGATTAATCATTTAAAATGGTAGAGACAGATTTATGATAGGTGTATGTCTCTTTTGCGCCACTGTGCGTCACTTTTATGATGCAGTGGCGGTGCAAAAGATTTGCTATGAGGCGAGAAAATTACAAATTGATGCATTTAGGCAGATGTGTCATGGTGTAAAAAAAACGTGCCACATGAAACCGATGCAGCAGTGATGCAAAAGATGCGCCATGTTGCAAGACAGGCCTCACTTGGGGTCATATGTATCAAGCTAATTACCATTCGCAAAGATCACAATTCTGCAAATTTCAGCCTTTGCGAATGCTAATTAGACAAATGGTATGTATCAAACAAGTTTGATGCAAAATAAGGAATAGCAAAATTTGCTATTCCTTATTTTGCGATTGCACTGAAGGATTTGCAAATTTTGCGATTCCTTAAATGCAATGTATCAAACTAAAAATATGTAAAAAATGACATTAAGGATTTGGAAACTACCACCAACTTCTAGTTGGTGGTAATTTGCGAATTCTTTTCAAAAAGAATTTTTTTAAAAAAAACAAAAGGTGCCACATGACGCCAATACATGCCCTTAGGGCATGTATGTGCGCCATATGCCCCCAAATTTCTTTTTCAGGGGTGCAGCAGGGTGTTCTTGAGACACCCATGCACCCTTGGAAAAATTCCTAATTTGCGATGAGCTAATTGCTAATCGCAAATTGCACCTTCATTCCTATGAGCCTCCTAGCCCATGGAAATGAATGGGTAATTTGCAATTAGCAATTTGCTCATTGCAAATTAGGAATGGTAAAGAATTGCTATTTATTCCTTAAAATTCGCTATTTAGGAAATGCAAAATAGTTTGATGGTACATATGGCGGTTCATTTGTAACAAGATAAGAAGCTTAGGGATAGATTTATGATGACTGGCGCATCACCAGGGATGTGCCAGTCATCCTGCGCCGCTGTTCCGCCACCCATGGTGTGCTGCATTTACAATGCGGCGCAGCATGGGGCAAAAATGGCACAGATGCGTGACGTATCTGTGCTGTAAAGGTGGCGCATTGCTGGAATTGTATCGCAAGTGCGATGCAGCTCAAGCAAGGCTCAGGGGTGCCCCATCTCCACAATGTTGCGTCAAGACCTATGCCTGCTTAAAGCAGGCGCAGGGTTTTGACGCAGCTTTCTCCTATCTGATTGTAAATACGGCACACCATGGGTGGCAGAGCAGCGGTGCACGTTAACTGGTGCATGCCTGGGGATGTGCCATTTAACATAAATCTGCCCCTTTACATTTAAGTATGTGCAGGGGACACAGAGTTGGTGAGGCTTATCCAAGGTTAAGAAGAGATGAGTCCTGTTCACTGAAAAATTAGACATAGGCTTCACCTGCTCAGCATCGCTGGACATGGCTAAATAATAGCTGCAAAATGTTACTCTTGTTAAACAATTTTACTATTATAATCTCTGAGATTTGTCTCTTACTCTGCAACATCTCATTGTTGTTATCTTTCTTTAAAGATAAAGACAACATCAACATGAGCGACAATCTGCAATCAGTTGATTTTGACCTCATCATTGAACTTGTAATTGAAACATCAGTGGATGTTGATCCCTTGGATGATTTAAATCCTGAGGATGAAGAAGAGCGTGATGAGGATGCAGATTTGTCCGAATTATATGACATAGGGTGGGAAGCTGACCTGCTTGAGCCTATGGAACTATAAACATTTATTTTTAAAATTTATAATAAATAAAAAGTAAAAGTGTAAACCGTTTAATTTAAAAATAAAGACACCTTCAAAAACAGGTTATGTGTAGTGTCTTCAATAAAATATTAAAAAATGATCATAAAATTAGATCAGATTCACATATAAAATAGCACAGGTAACATGAATATAAATTCCATTTCTTTTCTGCTATTTCTGTATTGTAAATTTGCCAAGGACTAAAAAATCTTCTATTTAAAATGTCAAGTAGTGTGTTAAGTTTTTGATCACTGTTATTGATTTACTGTTTGGTAATAGTGGTTAATAACCTTTTTTAATATATTTTACCACAGATTCAACTGCAGATCATTTCAACATTTCACCATGCCAACGAAAGAAAGAGAGAGAAAGGCTGCAAAACATCAAAGACAGCAGGCCAATCAAAAGAAGCAGCAGTCATCTAACAAAAAGATTTGTCAAGTCACGAAGAAAGCACCGGGTAAGAGTACAAAAACATTCATAAGAAATATGTGTAGTAAAAAAAATATTACTACAGAAAATGTTTCAGTCCATAAAAAGAGAAGCAATTCAAATGGAAAGGAAAGGCCAATCAAAAATGTTACTGCTAGAGCAAGAGATAACTCTGTGCATGATAGTAGAAGGAAACAACAGTTTAGGGACATTCGTAAACGAATGTTCCGCAACAGGATAATTGGCAATTTGTTAAAAAATATTAAGAAAGGTCAACAGAAAGTGGTTTTTTATAAGAGAAAAAAAAAAGTTGAGAAAGTTATTGATGAGGCATTTGAAATTAAACGTAAGTTATTTATTTTGATAATCAATAGAATTAGGAAGCTAAACAAGGCAATTTATGATTTCAAAAGAAATAGTAGATGGAAGAGAATAGTTAATCGTAGTAATTTTTGTGAAGTTTTTTCTGGAGAATGGATGCATAGTTCAAGCTCTGAGGCATTTTTTAATGAGGAGAGTTATTTCCAGGATAATGATTTGGTGCATGCAGTTGACACCAGTGGTCGTGCTTATGAAGTAAAAGATGGTTGTCCAGTTGAAAAAGAAAAACTTGTGACAACAGAGGCAGAAGAGGTGTTAGGTAATGAGGTTTTAGGAAGACGTGCTAAGGGTCCTGTGTACACCTGGAAGTGTAGTAGTATTTGTAGTGTGCGACAGGATTCCATCAATTTGCTTTGTGATTTTGTACGGTCATTTAATAAGAAATGTTTGAAGCAGAAAATAAGGTTGTTGCAAGAATTAGATCCTTGCAGAGTGAGAGAAGTGACAGGTTTGCGTTGTCATTCACTGGCTTGTCTTTCCAGGAGAGTATGCCAGAGTGTTTTTCATCATTTCAGGATGCTAGCAGTGCATCATAATAAAGTGAGGAAATTAGTTAGAATGTTGTATTATGCTAAGAGTCCAGCAATTATGCTTAAACAATTATGCACTGCTCTTTTGCATGGTTCTGAAATAGATGTGAAGAATATATGTGAAGAAATTGAGTTTTGTTACTTTGGAAGTAAAGAGGAGAATGTTGAAATTGACCAAGAAGAAGCGGGTAATGTGGAAGATAGTGTACAGGTTTCCAGTACAGATAATTTCCAGAGGGAAATTGCGACGTTTCAGGTCAAATCAAGTGAGAGGCCAAATTTCACTTGTGTGTGTTGTCGACGCACTTATTATAAGAATCAGACTAAGTTAGTGGATTTATATGCAAAAAGTGAAAGGGAAAATAATAGTGAATGGAAGGATTTCACAACATACTTGATGGTAGAAAATTGTTTTGATTTGGGATTGGATCAACGTGTGTGTACTTATTGTTGTAACAAATTAAATCAAAACCAGATGCCTGCTAGAGCAGTTCATAATAATCTGGAATTGATTGAGATTCCTTCTGAATTGAAGGAGTTAAATACTTATGAATCTATTTTGATTCAAAGTATCCATCCCTTTCAGGCTATTGTAAGAATGGAGCCAAAGACAGGGAAATTGCCTCCATCAGATTTACAGAGAGGATTAAAGGGAAGAGTTGTTTATTTGCCTCTAGATTTGAAGAAAAACATTAACACAATTGGAGTAGAAAAAGTGGAAGAGGAACCTCTGCTTATCTTAGTTAATGGGGTTCCGACAAAGAATAAGAAAATATGGCAAGATTTAGTAGATGTTAGGAAAGTTAAAAAGGCAACATTGTATTTGAAAAAAAATAATAAATACTATAAGAATGTATATGTTGCAGAAGAGGAAGTAAGTGAGGAAGAGGAAAGCGATTTGTGTGCTGGTCAAATTGAGAAAGTAGAACCCTCTACTAGTGAAGAAATATATGAACATTATAGTGTTCATCCTTTGCATTCCAAGGAAGTCATGGGGAATGCTATTGAGTTGTTTCAAATGAAACAAGCCAAAGGGAGTCCCATTAGTGTTTGGGAGGAAAGTTTGGAAGCTCGGTGTTTCCCACAGCTTTTTCCAACAGGTCAGGGAGGAAGATATGATGAGCGACCTCATCAAATTCCTGCTTCTGAATACCGGACTTTGCGATTGTATGCAGGAGATGCTAGGTTTCGACAATGCATTCCTTATTTGTTTCATCTCCTGTTTGAAAGCGATCTGTCTGGACTGTCATATGCAGTGAACCACATCTTGAAAAGTGGTATACACATGCAAAACATCTCGGCAAGTGACTTTATGGATAAAGTCAATGTCCAAGACAGTATTTTGGATTCTCACCTGATTAATCTCATGGCGTGTCAGCGTGGTACTAATGAGTACTGGTACCGTCGTCATTGTGATTTAAAATGTATGCTGAGGAACTTAGGTACTCCCACATGGTTCCTCACTCTGAACTGTGCCGAGTATGGCTGGGAAGACTTACTTGAATTTCTACGAGAGGCAAATGCTAACGTAGATAACATCGAATTCAAGACACCCGGAGAACTGTGCTCTTTGGATCCAGTCAATGCATGTAGGTACTTCAATCATAGATTTGAAGCTATGATGTCTTTCATCATGAATAAGAAGAATCCACCTCTTGGAGAGGTGTTGGATTTCTTCTGGAGAAAGGAGTACCAAGCAAGAGGTGCTCCTCATATACATATGTTGCTGTGGATCAAGGATGCACCTAAATTTGGAACGGATCCAGAAGACTCAGTGATGAGTTTCATCCAACAGTATTCTACGTGTGCTGTTCCAAACGCAAAGGAGAAGAAAAGCCTAAGAGAAAAAGTTCTGCGTTTCCAAAGCCATCGATGTGGAAAGTACTGCCGTCGTAAATTCCGAAACAAGGACAAGTTCTACACCAAATGTCGTTTCGGCTTTCCACGACCGGTGATTTCTAAAGGAAGAGTAAACAGTTTGATGTCTTCGCTGCGACATAATGTGATGAAGAAATCACCTAAAAACACATACAATTTGAAGAGGAACGAAGAGTCCAAGTACATCAACGACTACAACCCGGTGATTTTGTCCATGTGGAATGCTAACATGGATATACAGTTTGTGGCTGATAACTGTATGGCTGTGGCTCGGTATGTGACATCTTACATCACCAAAAAAGAGAAGACAGAATTGAAGGATATGTGGGAGGACATTTCCCATGAAAAGAGCCTCAGCAAGAAGTTTTACAGTTTCAGTCTGAAGATGTTGTCGCATCGAGAAATTGGAGCTTACGAATGCTCTGACCGGTTGTCTTCAGCAAGTCTCTATGCCAAGTCCAGGAGTATCGTTTGGGCGAGTCTTGGTCTTGCTGCAACGCGTAATCGAGTTCTGAAACCTGTGCGGGAAATTGAGTATTTGGCGGAAAAGGAGCCAAACAGTACCGACATTTTGAAGACCAACATGTTGGATACATATTATCCAAATAGAAGCAGTCACCTCGACAATGTTTGTCTGTATGAGGTTCTTCAAAATTACATATTCAAGAGGAACATCAAAGAAGATACTGAGAAAGGAGTGTATGCTGTAATAGGAAGTGAGGGATGTCTGGTCAAGCAAAGAAAATGCCACTTGGTAAACCATCGAAAATTGAGTGGCGAATCTCCTGAAAAAAAGGAGTTTTTCTATTTAGCACTTTTGCAACTTTTCAAGCCTTGGCGTGCAGAAGAGGAACTGCTTGGAGATTTCCTCTGTTACGAAGACTCTTTCAATGCTGCCAAGGAGACCATAGAATGTCCTGCTTTTCCCAAATATGTAGAAATGTTGAATGCGGAAATTGAGCAGGAAGCAACGATTGCAGCCGAGATTGCCAGAGACAGTTCTCAGGACAGTCAGAGTTCTGCTTCATTGAGTCAGGATCCACTAGGAGGACCTGTTATCGAAAATGAAGCTGCCACTGCCATGAATGAAGTGGAAAGAGCCATGGCACATGCTCAGGAGGATACGGTTAACTTAGAAGAGTTGGAAAGACAACTCAACGTTGAGCAGAGGAAAATATATGACGAAGTTACCATGCAAATTGATCATGGATTAAGTCATGACAAGAAAGAGTGCTCATGTACGTCGTTGAAGCCTGTCCGACTGTACGTGAGTGGAGAAGCGGGAACTGGAAAAAGTTTCCTCATTAAAGCAATTTCATGCTATTTGCAGGAAAGGACAGAGTCATCGCTGTCTTGTGTTGTCACCGCTCCAACTGGACTGGCAGCACATAACATTAAAGGGATTACTTTACATCGTTTACTGATGCTGCCAGTGGAGCATGACAACAAATTACAATATCACAAGCTATCTGGAGATGCTTGTTTTGAAGTTTCAAGAATCTTGAGGAAAATGAAACTTCTTATCATTGACGAAGTAAGCATGGTTTCCAATGTCATGCTTGCCTTTGTGCATTTGAGAATGCAAGAAGTTCTCAAAACAGAGTATGATGTGTTATTTGGTGGCAAACACATCATTGTTTTCGGAGATCTTTTGCAGCTGACACCAGTGAAAGGGCAACCTGTGTTCAAAATGCTCACGCATGAAGATACCAGGAAGTGCCTAGGCAGCATTGGCAACGTCAATATATGGTTAAACTTCAATAATGCTGAACTGCATGAAAATATGCGTCAGGCGAAGGATGAAGTTTACAAGACTATTCTACAAGATGTTAGAATTGGAAAAGTGACCGAGCATGGGAAAGAAGCTTTACATGCACGATTACTGTCAAATTTATATCCAGAACAAGATGTTGTGCCTGAGAATATTTTTCAGAAAATTACTGAGAAGAAATCTGGAATATGTTTGATGCCAACTCTTGCAGAATGTGCCAAATTCAACAACAAAATGTTGCATTTAGAAAAGCAAGAGATTGTGAAACTGGAAGCTATTGACAGAGTAGAGCATATGGGATCAACAATTATTTTGTCTGAGAATCTGAAAACAAAATTGGATTCATTAGAGAAGAGTATATCTAAAACTGCAGGTTTTGAAAAGACTCTGAATGTGTGCTTGAACTGCCGTATAATTTTAAGAAGGAATTTACATGTTGAAAGAGGTCTGGTAAATGGATCAATGGGTAATGTTGTTGATTTTGTAAAATACAGAAATAGAGATGGAATTGAATTTTTAAAAATAAAATTTGATGGCATTGAGGAAGTACAGCTAATTGGTCGTTGCTCTGCTAGATTTTTGCTTGTAAAAGACTTATATGTTCGCCGTAAGCAGTTTCCTGTTTGCTTGGCATATGCGGTGACAATCCATAAATCGCAAGGTTTAAGTGTAGACTGTGCATTGGTGAATATTGGCAGTTCTGTGTTCAAGGAGGGTATGGCATATGTGGCATTGTCACGAGTTAGAACTTTATCGGGATTGTACTTGATTGAGTGTGATGTCACAAACATTTGTGCGGATCTAGATTGTGTTAAGGAATACAATAGGTTAAGAAGAGAGTATGCGCCACATTTGCCTCAGTATCCTTTGTTTGAGAAACGTGTGGTAGGCCGGAAACGAAGAAATGTGACCAATACTGGGGAGGTTGTAGCAAAAAGACGAAAAGTCGATGAACCTAAAATTACAAGCAGAAACAAAAAGGATTCTGTTGAAGATGTTGTTGGTTTTCAATTTGAAAACAGTTCTGGTGTCAACTGCTATGCTAATGTAGTGGTTAATGTTTTGTTTTCTCTAGAAAATGTAAAAGAAGAGATTGTGGTCAATTCTGATCAAAGATTTTGCAGTTTGTTAAATTCTGTGTTAGAGAAATGTAGCACTGATAGAACAAACATAGAAAGTGTGTCTGAAATTCGAAATCTGTTAGACAGATGTTCAGGCCAAACACAATTCTCTCAAAATATTCAGCAAGATTGTCAGGAGTTTTTAATGTATATGCTTGATGTATTGCATGCTGAAGGTGTAGATGTAGATCAGCTGTTTGGGCTTTCTTATCAATGGCAGCATGACTGCGAGAACTGTATGGTATCAAGTACTACTAGTGTAGACTCAGAAAGATTTATATATTTAACTTTGCCAGACAGTAAATCAGTCTCCTTTAATAAGCTAGTAAAAGCAGCTGATCACAACATGGAGTGTAGCCAATGTAAATCTGAAATGATTTCCACATTATTTATACGAACATATGGCCAGTATGTCATTTTAATGTTCCAACGATGTAGGCCTGATGGAACAAAATTGACAACTTTAATTAAAAATTTTGTAGCTTCGCAGTTGTCAATATCAGGAAGGACTTTTGTAACTGCAGCAATTATATATCATGACGGCCCTTCAATAACATCAGGACATTACACAGCTTATTTAAAGTCTAGAAATGGCTGGTCATTCTGCAATGATTCTGTTTTAATTTTCAAAAAAAAATTGCCGTATGACCTTAAAAACTCTTACCTGGTGTTTTTAAAACCAAAATTTTAGGGAAATAATCTCGGGATGTGCTCTGTGGAATTTCAAGAAGTTCTAATGGCTCCTACACAATTTGGCCTTGAGGATAAGTGTAGTTCAGAGACATAACTTCTAACCATAAGACTGGACGTCATGGAGAAATAAGTGCACTTTGAATGAGTTCAGAAAAACTATTTCTTTTTATAAGCTAATTGAAGCAGCCAATCAAAACATAGAGTAGAGGGAATGTAAGTCTGCAATGCTGTCTACTGTTTTACATTGCTTTGTGATTAAAAGTGATGTAGAGAATTAAATAATTGTAGTACTCATAGAGGTAGTGTAAGTCTGCTTCATAGTAAGCAGTATCAGTGTCATAGGAAATGTAGAACATGACTGAGCAAGAAGGGGAAGATATTACTTTTCCAGGATTGTGAAAATGATCTTCAACATTTTAATTCTGAAAGTTGCAGAAATGCCACATGACGGGATTGGCTTACAAGAAATCCAAGAGTTATAAATGGCTCTGACAAGATTTGGCCTTGTGGAAACTTGTGGTAGAGAGCAAGAAGTCATTTATTGCATGTAACATGTTTTTAAAAACGATGGAGATTTTCTTTCAGAAAGTGGTGGGCTGAAAGTAATAACAGCACAACAGAGTATAAGATTTTCATAGGACATCCTTTGACGTCATGAAAAGTAAGTTAACTTTAAGGAGTTCTGAATTCTGATTTGTTATGTTGTATGGGTTTTTTAAACACAATCATTTTGATTGTGTTTTTTTTCCCCGCTGTTATATGATGAATACCTTCAAGTCACTGTTTTTAGTGAATTTTGATAAATTCTGAGAACAGCAAAAATAAACCATTTAACATGTATAATTAATTCTGTACTGTTTGCATTTATGATGTATATGTAGAACTGTGTAGGAGGCATGGAGAAGGTGAGGCTTCTGCAAGTGTCAAAGTTGTTGCATGCAGTGCTGCACTTCTGCGTATTCTTTCATATGCTGGACTACATCTGCACAATGAGATACCTAAGCAAAGGAAACACAAGTGATGTGATTGTGAAATGAGCAAAATAAATTGCACGTATTTCATTTACATCACCTGTGTTTCCTATCATTATGAATCACATTGTGCAGATCAAGTTTAGGTCTGTCCAGGGAAACATAGGAGGTTTGGACTTTCTTCAAGAGTGCAGTGGACATGACTCACTTCATTGGTAGACCTTCACATGTATTATGTCCTCTATTCTCTTCAACAACTCGAAATTTCATCTGCAACCCTGAGTAGGCCTCACCTCAAACAAACCTCTGGATATGACACATCTTATTGGCATCCTGAAGCAATTATTTAAATTTTTAGTGTCTTGCGACACTTTTCTGAGACAACAGCAATGCAAAAGATGCACCATGTTTTAAGATAGGCCTCACTTCATCTGCATCAAGATACTGTTAGTTTAAAATGTATATCTTTAGGACTGTGTAGGGGGCCTGGAGAAGCAGAAGCTTCTGTAAGTGTCAAAGTTGTTGAAAAACTGTTTGTCCTTCAATTTTTTCTCTTGTCTTTTGTAATTTTTAAATACATGTTTTAATATTTTTCAAATGTTTGTTCTCTCTTTCACAGATTGAAAGTATAAAAACAAAAAGTGAGTAATTTAACGACAATTATAAGGTAAATGTTTTGTACTCTTTTCGTTACATTTCTATCACATTTAACTTCTATTAGTTCCACTGCTTCATTTCTTTAACCCTCAGTTTCCTGCCTTTGCTACTTCCCTCATTCCTTTCTCTATTACCTACTTACTCAACTCCTTCCACTCTTTTTCTCAGTCCCTCTCTTCTCATAGTTCCTCACTCTTGTTCACTCACTCCGTCTCTATTACTCTTAGTGTCTTTGACTGATCACTGTATCACTATTTGTTCATAATGCTTTCTCTGTGTAGTTGAAGCACACTAAGGGGCATATTATGAACACAGCCAATAAAATTATTGCTCTTTTTATTGGCAGAAAACTGGTGCAAAAGTGGTTTTAGCGGCAGTTTTCTGCCGCAAAAGCAGCTTTAGCGACACATTTCTGCCAATAAAAGCTGCAAAACTTTTATTGCCTATGTTGATGATATGGCTCTATGTTACTTACATTTCTTTGCTGTTTCAATTAATCTTTTTCTGTTATTTTTTGTTTTCTGTTTTCTATTTTTTCTCTCTGTTATTCCTCATGTTTTAATCTTATTTTGAACATTCACTCACATTCTCCAAGAAACTCTTCTTTGTTAATGTTATACTCTCTTTTTTTTTCTTTCACTTCGTTATCTATTTTGTTTTTCACAATTATACCCTCTTCCGTCTTTTCTTCGGTAAATAGATCTATTAAACAGTATCTCTTCTTTACTCCCTATAGCTGTCTTTCTTTTAACATCACTGTCTGTTTACTTTCCTTATACTTACTCTTTTTAAAAAAAAAAAATTTTTGGTTAGCTCCCGGTCCGCGTACCGGGAAGCTAACCGGGAAGCGAACCAAAAGAAATAGAGCTTGCCAGAGTGCTAAACATTCTAGCAATTTTTTTTGAAAGGGAAGGTAGTTCTGAAAAGAACTTTTTTTAAAAATATTTTTGTTGTTTTATATATTTTTTTATTTTTTGAACATTTTTTGTTTTTTTTGTATTTTTAGAACAATTTTATATTTTTTTTGGTTTTTTTGGGGGGGGAAACAACAAAAAACAGGCATTGAAAAGGGCTCAACAGGAGCAAAAAAAAATTACTGGGGGCGGTTAGGGCAATTATGATGTTCATAAGCCAGGTTGATAGCATTTATACTCATATTGCCACATGCTATCAACGCACCACAGTGCATACAAGTGTGTTTCATGTGGCCAAAATTCTCTTGTATGTTTGGCACAGTTTCCCGTGCCTCTGCTGGTGTCAATGAAATTGTTGATCTTGATCTGGCCACAGGAGTTGATGTTGGATTTTCCTGCAAATCCCGTATTTCCGCCCGGCTGTAATTGAGTGGATGCTTCCTGGTCATATGCCTATGCATAGTATAGTTCCCATAACTATATTTCTTATCCGTCCCTCTGGATAATTTTTCTTTACAGATGAGGCAGGTGACATACCTCGCATTCACTTTTTTTTGCCAGGAGGGATTGAAGAAAACTGCCAGATGAAACTGGCTTTCTTATGGGAAACTCGGGGCACCTCTTCCAAGAACTGTGGTTCTTCTCCCTCCTCTTCCTCCATTTCTTCCTCTTCCTCCTCTGTGTTGGTCATGACCTGGGGAGGTGGTCCTCTCTTCCCATGAGGAGGTGGAGGTGGTGATGGGGGTGCACCAGCTGAAGCAACTACTGAAGGCATTTCTGAAGTAGTAGTAATAAAGGTCTTCCTCTCACAATGATGAAAGTCAGAGTGAGGAAAGAAGGAGGGGTTTTCATCATTTGGGAAAAACAATAGTTCTCAACCAATGAAAAGTGTTATTTTTAGGTCACCTGACCTAGCCTTACATCATTATGAAACCAAAAGTGAAATGAACCAATGAAAAGTTTTATTAACAAGTCACATGACCTCTCACGCTCATGTTACGCGCTGCGGAACGCGCCCCGGTTAGCTTCCGGGTCGCTGCGCTTCGCGCCTCGGTCCGCGCCCCGGGGCACTTCCGGGTGCGCTAACGCGGTACGTCACAAGACGCATTACGCGGCAACGCGATACGTCGCGCTTTCGCGACGCGTCGCGGATCGCTTCCGGGGAGCTTCGTTTCGCGCCTCGGTCCGCGCCCCGGAGCACTTCCGGGTGCGCTAACGCGGTACGTCATAAGACGCATTACGCGGCAACGCGATACCGTCACGATGTTGATTTCTTACCGGTTCGCGGACCGGGTCGCGGCATCAATTTGAGCTAACGGAAAGCTTTCCGGTTCGCGGACCGGGAGCGAAACAAAAAAAATATTTAAAATTTTTTATTAATAAACATATAAAATATCTTTTTGGATTTAAAGAAGAATACATTTTACAGCTATAGATATTAGCTTTTAAAAACCCAATGAAATTCACTGAAAAAACCATAGGTTATAGACCATATATAGTTAGGAATTAGCATTTACAAAACCTTGAAAATTCACTGAAAAAACCATAGGTTATACACCATATATAGTTAGGAATTAGCATTTAAAAAACCTTATTTTACTCACACAAAACCAATGAAATTCCATATATAGTTAGTTGTACTAACTATATATCGCGCACCCGCAATCCACTGCTGATCATGTCACATATTACATCATTCATGACATGGTCAGTGACATCACTGATGACATCACTGATGACATCTCAAATGACATCACTGATGACATCACTGATGACATCTCAAATGACATCACTGATGACATCACTGATGACATCTCATTTGAGATTACTGATCACATCACTGATGACATCATTCATGTGATAATACGATGAACCTCTTCAGACTCTAATATAACCTTAGATACACTCAGTGTAAACAGACACTCACAGACTGTCACTCATCCATGTAGTTACTTACACACCTAGTCAGTCATGCAAAGAATCAATCACACCTCCATTTTCACAACTATACAGTTATACACACCTTACTTATTCAAACATATACTAAAACATATTTACTCACTTATACAATCCTGGATACAAGTTCACAATGATCCATACAGCCACTCACACATTCACTGGCTCTTATGCACAGTTATTTATATATGTCAACTCTCACATGTACTGTATTTTACATATGTACTTACTTTGACATGTAGCACTGAGATATCTATTCACTCACCAATACAGTCATGCACACAGTCAACCGCCCATACAGCTGTTTCCACATGCACTTTTGAACCCATACATCTATGCACAGAGTCATACACCTCCCAGCCACCCACACACACACTCAGTGTCCCATACAAATGCTTGGGCAACCAATCAATAACCCATATAGTTACTCATATAGCTACTGATCAACACATGCAGCAGTTTACAGAAGAACAGACATAATGATGCACAAATTAAGACAGTTTAGTCACTAACCCATGCACTCAGTGAGACACATTTAACCACTCACTCATACAGTCAGTCATGCACCTACTAAATTCTTCATCCAGACACTTATACATCCACTCATTCTTAAATATGTAAGACATATTTTAACTTTACAGAAAAATACAGTCACTGGATGTTGTCATCAGTGATGTCATCAGTGATGTCATTTGAGATGTCATCAGTGATGTCATCAGTGATGTCATTTAAGATGTCATCAGTGATGTCATCAGTGATGTCACTGACCATGTCATGAATGATGTAATATGTGACATGATCAGCAGTGGATTGCGGGTGCGCGATATATAGTTAGTACAACTAACTATATATGGAATTTCATTGGTTTTGTGTGAGTAAAATAAGGTTTTTTAAATGCTAATTCCTAACTATATATGGTGTATAACCTATGGTTTTTTCAGTGAATATATATATATATATATATATATATATATATATATATATATATATATATATATATATATATATATATATATATATTTATTTATTGAAAGCACTGACAATGACTTACATATTCACAGTGCTTTCCATCACAGGCGGATAACCAGAAGGAAGCACTATAAAAACACAAATCACTATTTCCTGCTGTGCTAAACAGGATTCAGGTCTGTAACCCTCTGGTCACATACAGAGATGTCGGCAGTGGTTGCTTTGACCAGCTGAGTTTTCATAACTTAAATAAATGCAATTCCCATTTAATAGTTAACTTAAGGTGTTTAGATTATCATCAAAATAGTTACAGAATATTTTGTTCTTTTTAGACATGTCTTTGAGCATGTCACCAGACTGACTGATTTAGCCCCCATGGCACTTAGTATCACAGTTCCCATACCTTTTTATTCACTTCTACCTGGTATGTAAATAAAGACAGCCTGGAAACGGGCTCAATAAACATGCCCACACTTCTAGGCCACCTTTATTTACAAATACTATTGACACAGTTATACCTTCCAGGAACGATATCCAAGGACCCTCAAGGACACTTGCCCACAGTTTGAAGACCTATGTTATATGCCGACAACCTCATGGTATACATCAGCAACCCGGCCTCCAATTTGGGAAAGAACATGGATGTTTCCAAGAATCAAGCAGGGCTGAAGGTGAATGGGGCTAAATCAATGTCTTCCTGGTGCAGAGACAAGTGGAGTAGGTAGGGTGGGCTGTCATTAGGTATACACGTGGGTGAATGATTTTAACTACCTAGGCACATGGTTGCCAAAGACTGATGCACAAGTATGAGTGGGAAATATCACAGTGTGCAGATTGAGCAGGGATTGCCAGCACTTAACTTCCCTGCCATTGTACTTGATATGCAGAGTAGCCTTAGGGCCTTATTACCAGTCAGTGGTCCGTGAACCACCATACCCGCAGTCGCGGTATAACTACTGCAAGCTTTGTGGTCCGACCGCGATATTACAAGATGTTGTATTGTCTTGGGGTGCTTACTCACCTCTATCCTGTTCTTCCCATCAGCATTCAACATGGATCCTTTTTATCCAGGTCCCCCTTCACAGCAGCATCTTCACCCCAAGAAATAGGACCCTGTCTGCAGCGATACACAGGTAAGCCCTTTTTGTACCATTTTATTTACTTATTTGAGTTTTATATAGCACTGGCTAGACCCAAAGGTATCAGAGCGGTTTACATAAGGAGCCATAAATTACACCAGTTACAAGTTATAGCAGTTACAAGAAAACATTTCAAGAGCGTCGGAAGACGGAATAAATTGAGCTTAGAAGGGTAAGGGGGTGGGGTAAAGGTATAGGAGGGAGAAAGGATGGAGATAGGATGGATGGAGAGACAAAGGAGAGTCTGCCCAATGTCCGGCTGGGTAGATGACGGCCAAAGGGGTAGTCCACAGCCCATCTCCTCTATAGCTATCAAGTAGCTCCACTGGGCATCGGCCAAAAAGCCTGTACTCCACGGTCAGAGGTAGGATCACAGATTCGGTATCCTGAAGGGTAGGATGGATGGGGGATATGTTCGAGGTCTGGTCAAAGTCAGTTTTTTTTCTTCAGAGGAGTAGCACGACGTGGAAGGGAACACAGTGGCAGCCATCTTGGGGTCAGGCAAGGGATTAACAGGTAGTAATAGGGTGGGTGGAGGGAGGGCTCACCTCTTCATAGTTTGTCTCCTCTGTTGGGGAAGCAAAGCCAGGACTCGCCACATATGGGTCGGAATCCGGCGATGTGTAAGTAGCATTTTTCTAAATGTATCATGCATATGTGTGCATTCATCACATAGGCAGTTGAAATGCTCACACACACATCGATACACACGGAAAATACCTCACCACTGCTGCAAGACCTCTGCAGCCACACCTCGGACACAGTGGTCAACTCGTAATAAGGCAGTCAGAAGACCGCCATCACCGTGGTCTTCGGGTGGTTTGACCACGAAACTTGTAATAAGGCCCTTAGTTACAAAGACTGTATTCCCACAGCTTTTAGGTATAATGCAAAATTACCCATATAAATGCTACCAGTCCGATACCTCTGGTTTTCAAGCAAAGAAACTTGATGCTTAGGACATTCGGCTGGAGCAATAAAATGCCAGGGTATCCATGACCACATGCTGCAAGCCAATGCTCAACGGTGGTCAGAGCATGCAGGCTTACTAACAGGCTTCTTATGGTCCGGGCACAGGTTCTACATATTGCAACAAACTGTAAGCCTTTTACTACTTTATTATTTATATGGAGGTAATCCACCATGCTTATGGCCTGGAACAGCAAATTAACAAGGGCAACCCCTTTTTGGTAGGGCACTAGATTCCTTAAAGAAGGGACCGTAATTGAATTGTATGGATGGAACATGTGGGGAATTTCTACACTGAAGATGTCCTGTTAGCAGATAGTGTGAAGTCCTTCTCCAGGTATTTTTCACAATTCTTTAAGTACCTGCAGCTTTGACATGCACCATGAATAAATGTTGTGACAACCATATCCCCAGCAGCATTTTTTAATCCTCTGCAAGCTGAATTTATTACAGCATGGCTGCCCGATGAATAATATTAAGAAAGTATAAATCCCTGGCAATACATACTCCAAATACATTCTATGCCTTGAGGGGGCATAGTGGGCGGATGTGGGAGTTCTTGAGGACACGGACAGGCAGATGACATTCATGGCCCCCAAAGTGGTGGCCATCTTTGCACAATAGGTGCTCACACACTATCATTACTTTTATTGGGTTTACCTCACTTGTCACCGACTGGGGGGTCAGTGTGGAACATCCTTGGTGACTGACACATTGACCAATGCATGGTACATTTGTAGTGTTGTGGCTTGTGATTGTAAAAAGAGACATTGCGCAGGTGTGGAGAGCGTCCATGGACCTCAGCTGAACCATATTGGAGAATGGCCCTGATGGATGCAGGATTATTCAGGAACCAATAAATGAAGCCTTTGGATGCCCACAGCAAAACTGGGAAATCTGGAGGGTGTTGATAGAGCGTAGGAGGCAGTGGAGCAGCCCCACAAGAAACCTGGAATGCTCATGCAGGAGCTACATGGAGGGTTCCTATTATATCCAGATGCTGATTATGTGCACAACTTGCATTAAAGGTGGGTAACGGATGGCCATGTGTTTGTAGTACAGCACACCCTCACTCTTTTAGTTGAAAATAACAATAACATTATTTCATATAAAAATGCATTACATAATATTTGTGGGGCCACAAGGGAGCCTTCACTCCCCCAAATCAGATGGTGCTTGGACAAAATATCATGGAAAGAAATATCGAAGCTAACTATATCGTTTTTAGTGTTCTTTTTAATATTGTTATAAAATATATCGTTATCAGAAATATTGTATATAGCAAAATGTTATATAATAGTTGTGGTAGTTTTCCAAAATTTGTTATTTATTCATTTTAACTCTCATTGGTATGTTTTTGTATTTAATTTAAAATTGCATTTATAGTTAATTTCTTTATAGAATTGTATCTTTATAATCATTTTTAAGAAGAGGATTTTGGATGTATAGGGGAAAAGAGGAGAATGTTTACAGTATGTTTTTAAAAAATACTTTTTAATTTATGTATGATATAGTTTAATAGTTTATAGTAGTTCCTTTAAATTCTACATATGTATGTGTAAATGGACTTGTTATCTTTAACATTTTTAAAGTAAAATGTAGCTTTTTGTTTTATTTGAAAATGTATATTTACATTTAAAAAATGTCCAATTACATTTTAAAGAAATTATATTTAAGTAATTGTATTTATGGTATTGTACACATAGGTTATGTTATTTCATGGATATATTGTGTTTATCATAATTAATAGAGTGATATGTAACAACTGATTTACTTTATTATTTAATTATTTATCTAAAATGTATATATTTATTTATGTTTGTAATAATTTGTTTTAGATAGAATAGTGTTACATTTTTTACCTTTTTTGTATGTCGTTCTTATATGAAATAAAATCCCAACATCCTCGCATATTTTTGCTAGGAAATTTATATTTTACTTAATGTTTAAATTTGTTGGTCTTATATTTCTAAATATTGTATTAAATATTTTAAAGAATGAGTTATAATGTATTATGTTTTGAAATTATTCAAAAAATCTTTATAAAATATGGGCTTTTTAATAAATTTTTTACATGATTTGATCTTATATTTATTTGTACCTTTTATGCTTTTATACTCTGCTGTATATAAATTGCCTTTTTTTAAAAAATGTAATGTGCTTTTGTGGTTGTATATCCAACTGAAGAAACATTTATTGAACTTAAAATTGAATGTGATTAGGCATATTTATTGATTGTATACTTGTTATACATTTATTAAATACAATTGAGTTATGAAATATATAAAAATATATTCATTTATTCTTTTAGAACAATGTATAACTTTGTTTTAGGTTGTTGGTTTTATAATGGTTATACTACTTATTTTATTATTAAGCTGGTTGTGACTAACGTTTTTTGTTTTTATTAAAAATATATTGGGGTATTTGCAATCTTGGGTAAAAGAGAGCAACGTATTAACACCTCTACAAGCAGGGTTTAGGGCCAAAATCTCTACTATTGATAAGATCTTTAGTTTACAACTTATCCACTGGAAAACCGTGGTCCTAGAGGGGGGAAGCCTCTTCCTCACATTTGTGGATCTTAAATCCGCTTTCAACCTAGTTCGGAGGGAACAATTGCGGGGCATACTTCAGGAACTGGGAATTCCAGAGTATCTCTGCTATCAGTTGAAACTCCTTCACCAAGATAATTACGCATGAATAAGATATGGTGAAAATGGAGAACTTTCTGCCCCTCTCCCCTTTAGAGAAAGGGGTGTGCCAAGGATGTGTTTTGGCCCGACAATCTTTTCTCTTTTTATAAATGGCCTAATAGAATCTTTGCTGGCTGGGAGGGATATTGATGCACCTAGGTTAGCGAACCGCAAAATTCCAGCCCTCATGTTTGCGGACAATACGCTTTTACTTACCAAATCTCCCATGGGCATGCAAAGGGGTTCTTGATGTATTCAGCACTTTCTTCAAAAATTGGGGATTGGAAGTCAATTTACAAAAAAACAAGTATATGGTTTTCAACACAAATATCAAAAACTGCCCAAATCCCCGACTAGATGGAAGGGCCCTAGAGAGGTTGTCTATTTTCGTTTACCTTGGGATTACACTGACCGAAAAAAATGGAATTTGGGGACACAAATAAAGAAAGCCAGTCTAAAACTGACCCAGTCTACAGGAGGTATCATAAAAGTTTACAAGAGCTGCATGCATAAAGTGATAGTTCCTGTAGTAGAAATGTATTAGACACAGGCAAGGGGCGCGGCCCTGTATGGGGTAGAATTATGGGCCACTGTCCACCTACATCTTTATCATTGACAGAGAATTAATTTCTCAGGCAATTGCTGGGTCTTCCCACCAGCGCACCATTAACACCCCTCAGGATGGACCTAGGGATTAGCCCTATAGCAGATGTAGACTCTTCTAGACCTCTCCTATATTGGCGACGCCTTTGGAGTACCCTCGAACAAGCCGTATAAAAAGAGGAGTTGAAGGATGTTATGAGGCTACAAGGTGCAGGTAAACTCCCCAGGCTAGCCTATATCAGGAACACTTGCCAGTCTCTGGGGAGGGTAAACGTGGACATCTGCTGGAGAAATCTGTCCTAAGATCCCCATAAAGGCACTCGTTGAGACCCATAGAGAATTTAAACTGACCCAACTATGGCGGGGGACCAAGCTTGGTCGCCTACCTTCTAGGTTCTTGGAAGTAAAACAGAAATATAGGCTAGAGCTGGAGCTAGATTATATTCAACCGCTTCTAGCAAAGAAGCTTTTTCTCCAATTTAGACATGGGGTGCTCCCGCTTCGAACATTTGCTGACAAGTGTCAGGGCGCCCACATTCTAGATTGCCCAGGGTGTGACCAAGCTGAGGATACTAAAATGCATCTACTCTTTTTCTGCCCCGCCTATGGGAAGTCAAGGTCTTGGTGGCTGCTACAATTGCGTGTGGAATATGGAGTCCAGACATTTTACAGAGGTGTTTAGGCTTTTTAAGTATAATACCGACATACCTATCGTGTTCTCTATTTCGCGGTATTTAAGTACCATGTGGTGCCTTCGTAGAGCTATCCTAAAGAAAGTCTCTACAGGAAATTCTTAGATTTACAGCAATTATTAGTCATGCTATGTTATGCACCTTTTAAAACAATGTGGTACGCCCATATTGTATTACATGTTTATCCCTACTTCAATCTATCTATTGTGAAGGTGTTTTCTAACTTTTATAATTTTAGGTGTTTTAAATTACCATGCCTACTATTCTCTTTCTAGTATTTACTAGATAAGAACAAAGTCTTAGTACTAAAGAGGTGTTTTTAACCCTTAATGAAATAGTCTTTTGCTACAGCATGTGTTACTGCTCCCCACTTTGTACCTACTGTATAAATCATGTATTCTATGCACATTGCACAATTTACTGCTCCAGAACACTGAGCAGGCCCGGGGAGCTAACTCAAGAATGCAGTCAAAATGTGCACATTTATAGTGTTTTTAACAAATAAAGAGAAACAAAGCATATAGTTTTTAAGATGATGTGCTGCATTCCTTTAAAATGTATCGTATTGTTTTATGTGTTTTTATGGCCTGTATGGCCGAAATAAAGATCTTCTGACTGACTGAAAACTATATTTAAATGATTTTTATATATTTATTTTTTAACTTTTTGTGTTTATATTTTAGTTTAAATGAACTAATTATTTTTATATATATTTGTTTACTATTTTAAAGTATTTATGTATATTATTGTCACAAATTGTATGGTATATTTATTTGATTTTCATTGTTGTATATGATTATAATTATTATTTATTGTCTTTTAGTAATAGCCATAATCAGGCCCTTAGTTTGCTTTTATGACAATTTTTAGAAGCCAAATAAAGTTTGTTTGATTAGATTTGATTTGATTTGATAAGGTGGTGTTAGCAGTTACTCTGCCATCAGGAAGAACGCCTTCCATTGCCTTCTAAATAGGATGGGGGAATATGCAGGTAGGAAACACCCTAATATTTTTTTACCAGACTTCTTGCAAAGGTCAATAACTAACTTAGGCCCTCAGTTCATAGAAGGGCATACATTTATTTTATTAATGTGTTGCTAAAAAACTACAAATTTAATTTTTGCTAGCTGCAATGCAAGTCAGAGTAAGGATTTGATATCATTTCAAAGCAAGAGGCATGTTAAAGGAGGACAGAGGGCAGCGCTTGGCATTCAGACAGAATTGATTCTAGAGTTTGGCGGGCGGAACATAGAAGCACAGATCGCCAGCACCCTTGAAACTGCTGATGGTAGTGGTGAAAAGATGATGATTGACCTTGCAAATGTATCTTCACAAGTGGATTAGCTTTCATTTTGTGCAGCCTCTACACAGATATCACACTTCTGCATTTATGCTAAGGACACTTACATTTCAAATGTGCAGGACCAAGCCTGGATTTAGCGCTGGTGGTGCCCGGTCTGACAATCAGTGACCTCATTCTCCACCGATTCCCTAACTAGCACCCTCCAACAGTGCACCTCATTTCGCCATAGCCTCTCTCACATGCATTTCATTTGTTCCATAGCTTGACTCATACCTAAGTAGGGTAACAGAGCACTTTACAGACACTTCACTAACAGGGCAGACTGGCCATAGAGGGCACCGGGCGTTTCCCCGGTGTGCCGCTAGGGTGGGGGCCGGTTTTGGACAATGGGGCCGTTTTTGTTACCGGGGCTCAGAATATCGGCCCCCTGTAAAAAAATCAGTCGACACCGGCTCTCGCAAACTGCTCGGCTGCACCCCCCTTTATTCCGGAGGGGTGGCGCAGCCGAGCAGTTTGCCTGGGCCGGGTTCGGTTTCTAGTCCGGCCTTGTTCACAAACATTTTATACAGAGACAATGATCATACGTGTGTAAATCATAGTCTATATGAAATGTTTCGTAAGACAATGCAGTTTACTAGGTGTAGGAATCACATGCCACCCATACTAGTAGGCAATATATTTTAAGAGTGTTTGTTTTGGAGAAGCAGAAACTCAGGATTTAAAACGTGCCACAGCAATTTCAGTTGGCTTTACTAATGAGAATGTATTCCTACCCCAACGAAACCTTTTTAGCAACATTAGGATAATGAATGACTAAGGAAAAAACACAACGTTATAACCTATATCATGCAGTAGGCAATGCACCTCTTTGATTACAGCCCTGTGCAGGACATGAGCTTTATTTGAACCTTTTTTATGCATTCATTTTGATGCCATATCTGTCATACAAGCGGCCTAAAGATAAAAATAATAACAATCTTTTACCTCCCACGGACACTCGCCGGGTTTGCAGCCCATTGTCTTCTTTTGCCAGTAAAAGTCTGGGTCACGTGGATTAGGGTCGTCATTTTTGGGCCTGTCTTCAAAATGACTACTTGCAATTTTTGATCTTTCTTCATTTCGTTTATAAACTTTTCCACAAACAAATGTCTCTGAAACGGAACAAGACACATTGTAGGACATGCCCTGCATATTGCTTGTATTACAGGAAAATAACTTAGCACAAACAAAAAAACACATGATCTCGAAAAACTATTCAAATGCTCTGTGGTTGATATGTAAACTTATTGAATCTAAAGTTAAAGAGCATTATGTTTGACAACATTATATCGTTTAATTCAGATCTGTTAACTGAAACTTGCTGATCTTAACATGCTAATACATTCACACCTAATCAATTTAAGGCCAAGGTGATGTAGGGACTACAAATAAATGTAGAGCACCTTTCGATTGATTTTATCCTGGTGTCCAGCTACTAGCAACTGTTTCTTTTCGACAGCACAGCAATGTGGATTTTTTTTAAAGAATTTTCTCTCGTCGTAGGGACACATTTTGATTGGCCATATCTTGAGTTGTGCTATTCTGAAATATTACTAACCACAATATCATATTTAAGGAGGTTTCATGGGTGAAACTTCTTCGTAATAGAAATACACCTTTGGGAGATGTCAGTCAGACACTGACGGTTTGTGTTTTAATGCAAGTGTAACCATACGTAATAAAATGTACTTGAAATGATTTCACCTATTTACACCTTCACTTCATAACTTAATTGAAATTAATTTCTTCTATAAAGGTTTACATATGGCAATAGAGGTACTAGATGGCCATTGTCAATGCTTATGTTATTATGTACAGCAAATTACTTTATGTTACATTACAGTGGTGGTTTTCATGTTTGCATTTACTTGTCATAATATGTGACCTATTTTGTGAAAATATATCATTCCATTGCTTCAATCTATGTTACTTTACGTTATGAATCTATTCCGTAGTGAAAGAAATACCCAAATTGGGGACAAGAGCTCCAAAAACAAAAGACTGAAGTGAGACTTCTATTTATCGCAATCACAAATTGTAGGCATAGCCAATAGGTCTCGCTTTTTGGACCCTATAAGTATTTAGTTATGCAGCAGAATATGCTTGGTGCAACAACACCAACTGTTGCATGGCTAAACACTTATAAGGTCCCTAATGCGAGACCTATTGGCTATGCCAATGCTTGTTTAAAGGGGGGTCTCGAAACAGGTCTCTATCGGGCTCTGTTTTGTGCCCTGGCACAGGCAGTCTGTTTTTTCACACTGCAGAGACAGCAGAAACATCGATGTGCGACTGCTCACTTTCTTACTAGTGGAGAAGTTACGCCAGGTGAGTGTTGTAGGAGAAGGGAAATCCTTTAAAGAGAGCCATTTTCTCTCTAGATTTCCCTTCTCTTTTTGAAACTCAGGAGCAGCAACTTTGTCGTGGTCTCACCAGGGCTTTAAGTGGAAGCTTTTTCAATAATATACAAGCCATAGTTGCTGCTTATTTATCTTTTGGAATTAACAACCATTCGCAAAAACCAATAGTCCTGACTTCTTGTACGTACATTTCTTGTTGTATCAGATATGTGAATGCAATGACAGAAACAGCAAAATACAAGTCGCGTGGCACCTTATGCTAAGCACAGATTTTTAGCTTACGTGTTTTAAGCCACACCCTTAATTACAGTGGCCACGCCCCTTTGAAAGACCCCCTAGTTTTTTCATCCCACTTAAAGCCCTGTATAGGCTTGTCCAGTGAACCTACCAGCAAGCTCATATGTTGACGTTAGTGAACAGCACAGAGAATGACTGGCCCCATGAGAAATCCAGGCTATTCTGCTGTAGAGCTGAGGTCAGAGTCGAGGACTAAGCACTGAGGCCTTGTGCTTCTGTGACCAGGGGGGAGAAGCAGGCTGTTCTGTAAGTTCAGACTCTGCCCGTCACTGCTCATGAACCTAAGGCCTAAGTGCTTCAAATGCAGCAACGCAGGGACACAACCCAACCCCATCAGCCTTCGGTCAAAGGGGGCCCACACTCCTTCAGGATCATCCAATCCTACAGGGATCCCCATATAGGCAACAGTCATTTAATATCTGAGAGATATGGTAAACTAAGGGATCACATTCTACAGGGGGACATCATTTCGCGTTACGCAACGAGGATTGTTTGCCGAAGATTTTGCTTTAGACCATACTAATGCTACTGCTACCCACCTGGCCCAAGGTCCAGCACTGACCATAGAGTGTCGATATGAAGTATCCTTTGCTGTGACAAACTAATAGGTGCACGAAGGCCAAGCTGGAGGAGCCTATAGGGCGACCAACTTGAAAAGTGTTGGTTGCCCAAGGAGTTCTGCTGCTCGATTGACCAATCTCCCTTTGCGTTTTCTGCAGCACTTCCTGCAAAGATTCTCAGTGCTGCCCTGTATGCAGGGCTTTAAGTGGGTCGGGTCTCACCGGGTCTGAGCACCAGCAGTTCTTTTAAGGAGGTCTCGAAACGGGTAGCACAAATTTTTAGCTTACGTGTTTTCAAGCCATGCCATTATTTACATTGGCCACGCCCCCTTGAGAGACCCCCCAGTTTTGTCATCCCACTTAAAGTCCTGCCTGTATGGTATTTTGACAGTGCAGAGCAGGTTGAGTAATATCTTCAGTACTGCACATGGGGTCTTTACAGCAGGGCGTGGTCGACTCATCGCTGCTCACAGGCAACGGAGAGGCCCGGAGGCACCTGTGGGTCAGGGAGGCAACAAACTACGAACAGTGCAATTTACTTTCATGCACCGTGCACCTTTGAAAGTTACCTTTCAGTCTTTGCACTTTATTCGTGGAAAACATGGGAAACACTACAGAGTAAATGATTAGCGAGAATCAGGCAGGGGCGGTGAGTGACATTTGAAAGTGGTGTGGCGCAAAGTGATGAGCATACAGCACCGTAGCGAGCGAGCGTAGCGAGCGACCCCGAACCCCAAAAGGGGGGTTTGGGGGGATAACCCCCCCCTAGAAAATTTTGAAAAAAATGAAGAAAAATCGTGCATTTTCAAGCAAATTTGAGAAAGCAGGAAGGTTAATAAAGCAATTGTGAAAGTGCAGGCATTACAGTAATAGATGGCATAACATAGGTAGCTGCTTATTCAGAATAACCACAGAGCTTCATACATTCCGTCCTATTATGCTCTGGTGCTGAATTCAGCATCCCACACACAACTGACTGAACAGTAGACAATTGCTCAACCTCAGTGAATGACATAAATGTAAAAGTTCTACAGCTCACTCACACCCTCAACCACCCAAAATATAAACTGCAAAGAGTCGGTGGAAACTCAACTGCAATACTGTCATGGTCCTTTAATCCAACAGGTACAGTCACTAAGGACAACACAGAACAAATCTATAGGTCCATAGACCCATCAAAAAACAATTGACTACTGTGGCTTTTGTCTGTGGAAAGCCCAAACTGTGAAGAAAGCCAAGCATGTACTACCGAAACATCTGTGAGGCAGAAAGGGCCAATTCTAATTCTCATAACATAACACTTATTTACAACCCTGCTGTTTTACTATGTAACCTTTTTCGATATAGAAATGGGGTGTAGAAGATTATGGTAGTTATAAATAGTTGAGCTTTTTTGTTAGATATATAAAAGCGATAGAAAACGGAGCAAGGTTTTCTTATATGTTTTCTAATGTGACTGTTAAATTTTCATTTACTGCTTGTGAGATCTTTGTCAGAGAAAGTGAGAGAAATTAATAGGCGGAATTGAGGGGAAAGTTTTCTCCTCTACGTGTGGACTATAGTGGCACTCTCTGGCGAAGCACTGGCATTGGAGTGAGGGGCAATGTGAAGCTGTTTTTAGAAAGAAGGTCAGGTCAGATCATTGTAGGTGGTGGGTTACTGGCGCTAAAGAAATTCTCACAGTTTCAGGTTTTGATTTCAAGGGTCTCAGCAGGGCTGGCTCCCAGAAGAAGTGAAAGGGTAGAAAGGGTGGAGCGATGCCAGCTCGGAGCACTGGAAGGCGTGGATGCTCAGGGGGCATTGCCTGGCATAGGAGGACTTGACAATGTAAATTCAAGCTGTCAGCAGCCGCCGCTGCGACACCCGCCAGCCCCGGGTGTCGAGGAGCACACAGTGAAGCTTCCTTTTACGTTGTTTTTAGAGCAGATGATGGTGCATGGCAACGCAGGTGTGACTGGTCGAAGCAGCGTCTGGCAGCATCAGTGCCACACAGAGGGCGACAAACTGAAGCGTGCTCTTTGTAGGATATGGTGCCTCTGCAGTACAGGAGCCAGGGCAGGTGGCCGATTCCGGCCGCCACTGCAGTGCATGTGTCAGCCCTGAAGTGGGTGGCATGGGCAGTCTGGCCTTAGCAGCTGCAGCATTAGAGGTGCCCGCGATGGAGGGCGGAGGGAGAATGCTGTGACCTGTGCAGCCGCTGCAGCAATGTGTTCACCGGAGTGTGGTGCAGCTGCTGCAGGGCAAGTGCTGCCCCGATTAAGGGGGGGTAGAGAAGGGTCTGGTCATTGCAGCCATATTAATGCAGGTGTCAGTACACGTGCCATTCCTGCAGGAGGCCGCCATGGATAGTGGGATGACCTTTACAACCACTGCAGTACAGCTTGCTGCATTCAAAGCGCTGACGAAGTGTAGTGTGGCCCGTCAGCCGCTGCAGTACACGTGCCAGAATCTGAGGGGGTGTCAGGGTGTAGTGTGGCCCTTCAGCCGCTGCAGTACATGTGACAGTAGCAGTCGGGGTGTAGTGTGGCCCTCCAGCGCCAGCACCAGACGGGGTGTCATTCCGCATATATATTGCAGCAGTGCAACACAAGAAGCTCTTGTGATAAATCACCTTCCCAAATGTCATGCCACTTACTCGGTTATACTAAATAGCTTGAATGGCAAAGCTTTTAAGGTCACAATTACAAAGGGGTCATGATGGGACAGGGGCCTCTGTGCAGCAAATCAGGAGGGTTGTAAAAAGTAAAAGTACTACATCCCCACTCAGAGTATTTAACTCCTTCACACACCTTGCTATGCTGTACCAAGGGTAAACAAGCATTAGGAATGCATTAGGGCTCGGGTTTGTTTGAGTTAGAGATAATGGCACTGTAAATGGCAATGTGTTTTAGGCATGTGTTTTGGAGTGGAAGCATGTGGTGTGTGTTGGAGATATGCGTGTTGGATTGGAATGTTATCAATGGTGGCATGCTGCACTTTAACACATTATCTTTAAAAGGTAAAGTGCAGCATAGTGCGATAGGTACAATATTAATTGGTGTGTGCATTGATGGGTGGCCTTCTAATGTAATTAAACTGAAAATATGACTCTCTCCTACATTTCTCTGAACACGCACATCTACAAGTTCACCACAAGATGACTAGAGCAAGCATCCGAACCTCACATAAGAGATCAAAATACTTCCCACTACCCCACTATCTACAGGATACCATTATCCATGCATAACAGAGATGCAACTTAACCACATAGACAACACCTTGAGGTATCTTTGGCCCTATAAAAGCATAGGAAAACAATATACAAATAACCACTTTATTAACCACTGGTCTTGGGTACCAGAGTAGAGTGCTACTACCCGTTAAGAGTTCCAATGCATCGTCTGGGGTACTAAGCACAATATAAATGCAATTCGAGTACACAAATACGACAATATTAATTGTACACAATGTTGTGAAGAGGGAAATTACTACATTCATGCGGCTGCTCTTCTACAGGGAAATTTACCCCATCTGCACCCCATACAGACACCATTTCCCCTCCACCAGTTTTGCAGGGGTTCCCTTCCCATTCCCACCTTGGAAATGTATTTACCGTTGCCCTTAACTGGAGTACAAAGCAGTCAGTTTGCAGGATGTGATGGTGATGGGTAAAAGGTTTGAGAGTACCCACACAGCATTGCGCTGGTGGAAGTTCACAACATTAAACGAGTATCCCGCCGCAGAACGCCCATACCCGGCCCATGGAGTAAGAGTTTTACCTTCTCAGGATATATTACACATGGGTAAATGTATTTAAGAGTGCAGGCTAGCCTTTGATGAGGAACTAGCACAAGCTAAACAAGGCATGCTTGTGTAAGCTGAACACGGGATAAATTATATTTTGAAACGGTCTCTCTCATTAAAATAGACCTTTGCTATGAGCTAATGTTTACTTGAAAGTAACTGGCGTCTCCCATTTTCCCCTTGCATTATTATGCATAAAAATGCCGCCTTATGACAACATTCTAGAGAGGTTTCACTTTATTTGCATTGGAAGCCACAGTGGGGACAGACAGGTACAGTAATGTTGTATAACACTGATGTGGTCACGCAATACATGATTTACATATTTCGCACCATAAACCAAACGCTCTCGATGCTTGTTGCACTTATAGTAGATTGTATGGTGCAAGTTATAAACTAGTTTTTAAAATCTGTGCAAAAACTGCTCTTTACAGGTTTACATTCATGCAGGACAGAACCAGCCTTTCATCCTACTGAGACGAGATATACCAAGATCAAGTATAAAAGGCTGCCTGAGCTCTGCTACAATACAATTCAGGTTAACAGTAACAGATATCGGTAGCAAGTGCCCAGCTGCGAAGGGCCCACGTGGTACACCATTCCTTTGTGGACAGTCACTTCCTCGCCCACTGGAGTTGCCCAGGGACAGGGTTTGCTGGCATAGTTCCAGATATGACTCACTGTTGGGTGCGCAGCAATGAGAGAAGGGGAACTTCACATGTCACACCTCACGCGCCGGTGTAACACTAACCGCAGCCATTATTAAGGGAGCCAAAGCAGAGCTACACAAAGAGTAAACACTTGCTGCAGCAAAGCCACTTATTAGCGGAAAATCACGGATAAATTGCTCAAGACTAGGATCGCAAAGAAACTAGATCGCAAAGAAACTAGAATACACATGCAGCTTAACAACCCTTTGAAATCGGGGGTTACATTGCTGGACCCCTCTAAACACGGCAAATCGGCAATAACATATTCGTCAAAGGACTAACGAAAGGTCGGCCCTCTCTCATCATTGCAAAGTGTTGAGCTCAAGTCTTACCTGACATTAAAAAGAAAACGATTTTCATTGCAGGCCTGTCACACACAATAGTTACTCCCACAGAGCAGCACCCCATTATTTGTAGCCCTCCACGTATGTGCATTTAGGCTGCTTCTTTCTGCACCTTATTTAATCTTTTGTTTCTGCACAGCAGCATGGGAAGGCTCTCCGTTAGCACAGCTGTTCTCCCGACTTTCGATTTAGAGCGTGATTAAAAACAAGCATGTAAATCTTGTGCCTTTCTTTTATCAGCATGGCACCTGCTTTCATGTTTCACCATTAAGTGCCTTCGATTTTATCAGCAAGGAGCCCAATGGCTGGTTATCAGCACTACAAGTACTCCGGTATGTAAAGGCTCAGCCTACGTGCACGCCTCTTGTTTCTTTTCTTCTCCTCTCTTCGGCATCTTTGATGTTTCCCTTGTGGGTTCCTTTTGTGCGAGTTTGAGTCTCTTTTAACAAGTTCTTTTATTTGTTACTAGGTTATATTTTCAGCTAAGTAGTGACAACTGCAAAACAATTTGACACGAGAAACAGGACAGAGCTAAGATTTAAAGTTGGAATTGTGGTTTTAGTTTGTGCGGCATTGTGTTTCCTGTTGCCGTATTCTGTATTGCATGGAGTAGTCGCTCAGCGGACACACAGACAGAAGTGTTCATTTCTCTTCTGATCGGCAGATTTTTAAATACTGAGTACAATTCAAGCCAGACTGTTCAGATCTCGGCAGTAGGGCCTGTTTTTTTTTTTTTTTTTTTTTTTTTATTGGTCCACCCACCGTTTGAAAAGGTCTGTTATTACTGAGCAATGACCCTCCAGCAGGTCTCTCTAGCCCACTGCTCCCTCTGCAAACATGAAACAAACAGCAGGGAAGAGAGGCATTTCCAGAACTAGCTCATCCTCCTTCTCTTAATCTTGTTTCCAAAAGTGGCTTGTTCAGTCGTATGTCACTATGTCCGAGGAGCGTGCGGTGAGCAAAGAATATGCTGCAGCTTGTTCTGGCTATGGATGCAATGCTAGCAAAAAAATACACGTTCTTTTGGCCAACAGCGTTTTGCTATCACCGGAGCTTTAAGTTGGGTGGATTCTGCTAGTACTTGGCATGGACTGTATTAGAACTAGGACATTGAAACAGGCACTTGATTGGCCCTCTACTCTTGGCTTTCCAGATTCTTCTTTTTTATCAAGTTAATGTGCTGTAAAAATAAAATACATGCTGCTATGAAGCAGAGGACTGTTGTGGCAGTGAAAAGTTCCCAGCTCCACTGCAAGCTCACTGAATGCTCTGGGGCATGTCTGCACACACTGTGGTCCCTGCAGGCTGCCAGAACTCTGGCAGAGACACACTTCTAGGTACCGATGGGCTAGACAGTGTATTTTGATCCTTCTACCTTGCCTGGTCTCTTGACAGTGCTCTGTCAGTCCTCAGTGCCTGTTACACACACACACACACACATTACAGTCACTGCACTGAACTACTTTCACTACCTTCTACCCCTCCTCACACACTACGCACTACCACTTTCCTACACTTCACGTTGGTCACTATATTATATCATACCCTATCCCTACAAACTACCACTGTTAAAGAAATGTACTACCATTCGCATACCTGTCAGTACCTAAACTCTCCCACCATCCGCACTCGACCACCGTTACTACACTAGATCACTACCCACACCCTTTCCCTCAGTTCTCTCACTCTAGTTTCCTCCACGTAATCCCTTGTTTTATCAGAGCACTCCCTGTCAGGGGACATCTCTGTGGCCACTGCCTCAACCCTCCACAGATGCATCTGTGCCATAAGGGCGAAAGGTATATTTGCCTTGCCTGTGTAAAATGTGCCATATGATGCCTGCATGAAACATGGCATGCTTGCTTAAAATGGCCCTGTGTAACATGGGCTTCTGCCCTGCTAGTGTCAAGTGTGTATCCACTTGTCATCCACGTAAAATAGGTCTCTAACCTGCCTCTCTGCATTATACATCTGTCCTGCTTGTGTGGCGGTCACATATGCACTATTTGTGTGAAGTGCCCCTCTGTCCTGTCCGTGTGAAGTGCCCCTCTGTCCTGTCTGTTAAATCTTCTTTCGCCCTGCCTAGGGAAAATGCACTATGTCCCATTTGAAATGTACCCTAGGTCTACCTTTGTGAAATTCACATGCTCTCCTATCCTGCTCTAGTGTAATTTGCGTCCACTCTACACGTGTCTAACCTGCCGTGTGGAGAGTACGTCTGTATAGTTCTGTTCTGTCTTTTGTTTCTACCACGTTAATGGCAACAAATCTGCCCTGAGTATATGAAAAGGGCCTCCCCACTGCTGCATTCTCGGCTGTCCCTCTGTTCATTTGATTGATCAGGACCCTGCAGTTCCAGTCCCTGGGGTTCACTATTATAGGCCTTTCCACTGGTGCACTTCAAGCAGGTGGCACTTGCAGACAGAGGGCATCACTTTAACTCAGCTCATGCTGGCCTGCATCGCAGTCATTAAGGAGAGACCCCCCTCCACATTTCCATCCCAGCACTCTGCTGTGCCCCCTAACGGAGCTCCTCCCTCTGGGTATAAGGAGGGGAATATGGTGTAAAATGGCAAGCAGGGTGCAGTGGCTCCATGAAGTGGGCAGCCATTCTTGACTGTTAAAGCAGCGCTTTTCTGCATTAAGTAACATTGCTGGCATCTTCCGCACCCTGCAGCTCGTGATGGAGAGCGGTGCCGCTGTAAACCTAGCCCCAGCAGACTCTGGGGGTCTTTCCTAGGACCCTCTTTTTCTTCACTCATTTTCCCTGATAGGTGCATATTTTCATAGAAAAAATATCTCGGCTAAATTACAACAGCTGGTGTTTGGGGCAGAGCTACACAAAGAGTAAACACTTGCTGCAGCAAAGCCACTTATTAGCGGAAAATCACGGATAAATTGCTCAAGACTAGGATCGCAAAGAAACTAGAATACACTGTCACATGCAGCTTAACAACCCTTTGAAATCGGGGGTTACATTGCTGGACCCCTCTAAACACGGCAAATCGGCAATAACATATTCGTCAAAAGGACTAACGAAAGGTCGCCCTCTCTCATCATTGCAAAGTGTTGAGCTCTAGTCTTACCTGACATTAAAAAGAAAACGATTTTCATTGCAGGCCTGTCACACACAATAGTTACATTTGCTGACCAGTTCTCTTGAGCAATTAGAGAATGTTTCCTTCGAAACTGCACATAATTGCCCTCGGTTGTCAACGACATTAAAGGAAATGGATGTAGTGCACCTTCATCACTGTTGTATTCACGACCCCGTGCACCGCAAAATGGCCAATCACTGCATGACTACATGAAGTCACACACAGTGATTGGCCATTATGCAGTGTGTGTGCACCACCCATGAGCGGCATCCAATAATGGATTGCCCTGCGGTGACCGGCCAATCCTGGCGCTGCAAGCAGCGCCAGGATTGGCTAGGGGGGCTCATGAATGCTCGCCCTGTGTCGCCTTCGTAAAGCCGGGGGCTGCGGCCAGCTTAAAAAAGCACCCCTCTATGGGGGAACACTGATGCGCATGCGTGGGCAAGTTTCTGCCCCACGCATCAATTGCGCGCTAGATACCTTGGCTGGCTGTCTGCTGCTGCAGCTGAGTGTGTCACGTGGTCGTGGACAGCCACTCAAGCTGTGCAGCAGACCAGACCAGCCCCCCTGCACTCCCCACTCCTGGATAACTCGGGTGCTTCCCGGATTCCCGGCGGCGCTCGCTCGAACTTTGTTTTTAACGAAACAGTGAGTCACCAGTTTGTTTTATTAATGCAGCAGCGCGTCCATGGGGCTTGTGGGGCTACGCCCCTACGCCCCAATGGACGCACCGCTGCTGGAATCAGGATTGACGCAACTGAGAGAAGGGCGGAGAGTGCCTCCGGGGATAATTCACCTGAGTTCCTGCAGTAGGAGGTTGTACAGCTGTCATCCGTGTTAATGGGTCACTGTAACATGAAGTAAACAAGCCAGACCCTGTCGTTATGAGTACATCCACAGAGGGAGAGGGCATTTGATGAACCAGCCAATCAAGGTCTGGTGTTGCGGGTGGAGGAGCGGGTGCCCTTTCCTCCAGAAATATTTTATTAGTATTTGCCATTGCCGTAAGGAAGAAACTGCAGTTTTGAATTTCCACTTCTGGGTAAACAAGCCTTTTGGACCCGCAGAGACCGCACCAACGGAGTCGGAGGAGGAATCGCCATTGTCCACAAGAACAGCATCTGGGTCTCGACTAGCACCGATGATGCGCTCAGCACCGCCGAACACATGCATTTCCAGATCCACACAGACCCCAACTCCACTCTCAGAGGCACCCTCATCTACCGACCCCCCGGACCCCGCCCCCAGTTCAGCGACTCCATCGCCAGCTTCATCAGCACACAAGCCCTGACCTCCACCGACTACAACCTCCTCAGAGACCTGAACTTTCACCTTGAGAACAACAATGACAACAACTTCACAACCCTGATCGATAACCTCGCCATACTCGGACTGAGACAACTCGTCACAATGCCCACCCACTCCGCCGGCCACATGCTTGACCCCGTCTTCTCCTCAAGCCCGCACGTCTCTGTCAGCCACATCACCAAACTCCTCTGGATCGACCACCGCTGCATCCACTTCACCTTCCAGAAACCCACCACACACTACCGCACCCAACAGATCCCCCGCCGCCGCTGGAGCAAAATCACCGAAGACCAACTACATGCAAACCTCGCTCTCACCCACCCACTGAACCCTCCAACACCGACGTCGCTGCCCACAACCACAGACACTGGATCGAGGACTGCGCCAACACCCTCGCCCCGCTGAAGAAACCCCCCCAGAGAGACACCAGCAAGAGGACCAGCTGGTTCACCGCAGAACTCCTAGATTCCAAGCAACCCTGCCGGAAACTAGAGAAGAAATGGCACAGTGAACAAACTCCAGACAACCAGGCAGCACACAAGGATGCCATCCTCAACCACCACCACCTCATCAGGGTTGCCAAGAAGACCTCCTTCAAAGACCGCCTCGACAACAATGCACATGACAGCAAGGAGCTCTTCAACATCATGAAGGAACTCTCCAACCCCAGCTCCAACCCCAACGACATCTCGCCGTCGCAAGCCCTTTGGGACTCCCTCGCCACCTTCTTCCACCGCAAAATAGCAGACATCCACGACAGCTTCAACACCCAGACATCTCCAACAGACAGCAACACAACAGACCCTCCGCACACCATCGACCACGTCCCCTTGCTAGCCTGGGCCAGCGTGAGCGTCGATGACACCATCAAGACCATGAGCACAATCCACTCCGGCATTCCGTCTAACCAATTCCCGAAACCACGTCTTCAACAAAGGAAGCAGCTCCATCACACCCCACCTACGCAGCGTCATCAATCTCTCCCTTGAGACCGTGACCTTCCCAGAGAGCTGGAAGCACGCCAAGATCAAGGCCCTACTCAAAAAACCCAAGGCAGATCCAAGAGACCTCAAGAACTTCCGACCCATCTCTCTGCTCCCCTTCCCAGCCAAGGTCATCGAGAAAATCGTTAACAGACAGCTAACCCGATACCTCCAAGAGAACAGAATCCTGGACCCTTCACAGTCAGGGTTCCGCAGCAACCACAGCACCGAGACCGCCCTCTTCGCCGCCACCGATGACATCAGGACCCTGCTAGACAATGGGGAGACTGCAGCACTCATCCTCCTAGACCTCTACGCCGCCTTCAACACCGTCTGCCACCGCACACTACGCGCACGCATCCACGCCGCAGGGATCCGAGAAAAGGCTCTGGAATGGACCACCTCCTTCCTCTCAGGCAGAACCCAGAGCGTCCGCCTCCCCCCGTTCCGTTCCGATGCCTCCGAGATCATCTGCGGCGTACCCCAATGATCCTCCCTCAGCCCAACACTGTTCAACAATTCCATGGCCCCGCTTGCACACGTCGCCTGACAACACGATCTCAACATATTCTCCTACCCCAAGGACACTCAACTGATCCTCTCCCTCACCAAGGATCCCATCACGGCCAAAGCCAACCTCCATGAAGGAATGAAGGCCGTCGCTGACTTGATGAAGATCAGCCGTCTGAAGCTGAACTCGGACAAATCGGAGGTCCTCATCCTCGGCTCCAACCCGTCAGCCTGGGACTTCTCCTGGTGGCCAACTGCTCTGGGGGCAGCCCCGACCCCTACCGACCACGCACACAACCTGGGAATCATCCTCGACTCAACGCTCTCAATGACCAAGCAAGTCAAGGCCGTCTCCTTCTCCTGCTTCAACACCCTCTGCATGCTCCGCAAGATCTATAGATGGATCCCGACAGATACAAGAAAAACAGTCACCCAGGCCCTCGTCAGCAGCAGACTCGACTACGGAAATGCCCTCTACGTGGGAGCCCCGACCAAGCTCATCAATCGACTACAACGCATCCAAAACGCCTCGGCACGACTGACCCTCGATGTACCACGACACAGCCACATCACCCCCACCTGAGAAACCTGCACTGTCTCCCCGTCAACAAGAGGATATCCTTCAAGCTCCTCATCCATGCACACAAGGCACTCCACAAGACCAGCCCAACCAACCTCAACAGACGGCTCTCCTTCTACACCCCCAACCACCAGCTACGCTCCGCCGACCTCTCGCTACCGTCCCGCGCATCCGAAGAACAACCACCTGCGGGAGAGCCTTCACCCACCTCGCCGCCAAGAAATATAACACCCTCCCACTGAGCCTACGACAGACCCAAGACCTGCTGACCTTCAGGAGGACACTAAAGACCTGGCTGTTCGATCAGTAGTGGCCCCCACCTCCCCCCAGCACCTTGAGACCCTCGTGGGTATGTAGTGCGCTTAATGGTTCCTAGTGTTCACATTAGTGCTGTTGATAAAGGAGGTAGCACTATCTGTGTCTCCCTGCCACACAATAAACACATTGTCTATATATCTTAGATAGTGTTTTTCATGTTTAGCACACACCTCTGTGTGCCACTCTGAGATCCTGCTCCTCCCACCAGTCTACCATCAAACAGGTGTAGCTGGGAGAGAAGCAGGCTCCCACATTCAAGTGGTCTTGTGTCCATATAATGTTTGACTGCCAAAAGTCCTGTGCTGTGGAATGTTCAATGCATGTATATAGGGACTCTATGTCCAGAGTTTTAAGTAGCATATCTGCAGACCTTTTAATGTCGTTCAGTTTCTTTAGGAAATCTCCTGTGTCCTTCACATATGTGGGGAGCTTTTTGACCATAGGTTACAAAAAAATCCACATATTGGGAAATATGCTCCCCCATGCGGTTGATAGTTGAGATGATCGGTCGACCTGGAATTGGATTAATGTTCTTGTGAGTCTTCGGGATGAAATATATAGTTGGAACCGTTGGGTATTCCATTCATAGATATTTCAATTACTCTACTGATATTAATTCATTTCTAAAAATCGTGAGCAGACCATTCCATCGCCATTTGCTCATTAGATTTAGGTTCAACATAATCCAATACTCCCTGGGTGATTTTCCTGTGTGGGGTGTTCCCGATGAGTCTACCCCGTGTAGCTGTGATAACTTTTCTGAGCAAACCCTCATGCACTTTGTCATGTTTTGTAGCCATTACAAAGAGAGTAGATTGAGGTTCTTGGCACCCATTTTAAGAGATGCAGGTTTCGTCCAGGTACGGCCTGCTCTACTTTATCTCCAGTTATTAGGTAGTACCAGGACAATCTTCGGGGTTGCTAGCTTCCTGGTCGCAGCTATGCGTACAAGGACCAGGACGCTATCCCCGAGACAACTGGAAGGGTGACCTTATCATCCTGTATTCCTGCTATTGACTTTTTAACCATTTTTAACTTTTTAAACTGTGTATGATTTATACCGATGTGAACCTTTATACGTATGTACAGTGGATACCTTGACAGATTTGAACCCTCGATTGTTTTTTAACTTCATGAACTTTGTTAAAATTGTAATCAATTTTTATTATATGTCGTTTGTTGCTTTTATGATTTTAAATGCAATCGAATAAAGCTTGTTCTGACTGACTGACAATTCATTTCTTTTATATTGATATAGCTTTTGGTCAGGAATTACTTTGCCTTGTATTCCACCCATAGATATTTCAATTACTCTACTGATATTAATCCATTTCTTTTATATTATTATAGCTTTTGGTCAGGAATTCCCTTGCCTTGTTGTATTCTTTAATAGTTGATTTTTCGTAGCATTTTTGGTCTGTTAGTTGCCTTTTTGCTTCTTTCACATACTCTGTTTTAGGCCAAATTACGATGTTGCCACCTTTGTCTGATTGCATAATTACCACCTCATGATTGTCCTTCAATTTCTTCATTAGTTTAGCGTACTCTATTTCTTTATACTTTTTGTTTTGTTGTTTTCATTTTACTTTGTGGTAGAGTTGTTTGATATCGTCTATCACTCTCTCATGAAGGATATCAATGGAATCTTTGCGCATCATCGGAATGAACGTCGATTTTGCTTTGAAAGGACTACTTCCTGCCCCTTGTTGTACAATATCCATTTCTTGAAGTTACTCCTGAGTGGAATTCTCATTGTCATATGATGTTTTATTATATAGTTCTTGTACTGTCAATAGGGAAGAAATATCTGACGCTTGTAGGTTGCTTTTGGTGTCTTGCTGTCTCTGTTGCTCAATTTTGTGAAGTAGTGTGGCTCACTGGTTAGAGGCGGCAGACCCGAGAGCAGAGGACGGCCCGGGACCAGGGTTCGATTCCCGGCGCGGCAGGTTTCTGGACCAGGGTCAGCGGACTCGATAATTCTCTCGCCTCGGTGCCCACTCTGATCAGCGTTCACACTCGGCAACTCTGGGCATTAGCTTGCCTCATCTTCACTAACGGCCCCACCAGACCGCCGGGGATGCCTGGTCTCACCCTGGAGATACCCATTAAGGGACCATCTCTCAGGGAAGCCAGGAAGGGTTTCGCAGCGGTCGAAGCGCCTTGGGACCCTACGGGTAAGTAGTGCGCTATATAAATGCCTATACATTTACATTTACATACATTTACATTTACACCATCAAGATCTGTTTTTTCAGCGTTTGTAAGTGTTAATGATGAAAGATTAATAATGGTATTGTCTTCTATGTTTGTCATTCGCGCCAGTATTTTCTTTTAGTTTTTTTATTTGTTCTTTTTGCGTCTTTCTCTCCTTCTGACGTTTTTTCGAAATTTTGGCTGTTTCGTTTGCTTCCGTGGCCTTAGTATATTGCGGCGTTCCAAGGCTAAAAAATCGACTTCCTCAGCTAGATGTAATAATGCTGCTTCTGCTGTTCTGCTAGCGTAGCTGGTGCTACCGCTTTCTGAGCCTATATCGCTAGTTACAGAGTCTACCTCTGAGATTGACGTTGTGTCCTTTGCTGTGCCTGTTGGATGTTTTGGGTGGAGTCTATGCCTTGTTTGGATTTGGCATTCAATCTTATCCTTTTGGCATTCGCATATTTGTGGGCATACGTGTAAATCTGACCCTGTTCATAATTTGCTTGATCAATGTGCAAACTTGTGTATTTTGTGAAGTTTAATCTTGTCTTCCTGCTTCTTTAGGCGCTCTTCTATTTCTTTCTTGTTTTGGTTATGTAATCACTTGGCTCTAATTTGCTGATTTGTTCGTTAATTTTGGCAATTTCCTTCATTAGCTCTAATCGGTCTATCTCCGTGTACTTAATGAGAATGCATACAAGATTCATTGATGCTGCAAGGTTACTCTCCCCCATTCCTTTAACATGTTAGGGTTTGGGTTGTTGGAGCTGGGTACTAAAAGAATCCTGAGGCCCCGCGGTACTCGTCCCACTTCCTTGTACTTGGTTAGTGACTTGTTTTCCCACCACTTAGTGACTTTGCTTTTCATGCATTATTCTAAATTCTTCAATAGAGTTTTCGCATCTCCGCCCTTGTTGTTACTATTTGTGTTAACATGCACATCTTGTCCACTTGCAGGGATATCGGGCAAATTATTGAATAGTTCATCGGCTGTTGCTTCTCTTTCTCGGACTACTTCCGCTGACATACTTGGCTTACTGTGTGCGCCTTCTGGCGGTACCTGCCACACCTCCCAACCTACGCAAATGCTGCTCAGCACTCACCGCCTTGTTTTTCAACACTGTTGCTGATTAACGACTTGAGTTTGTTTAGAGCTTGACAAAATAAATAATAATTTTTTCTCAAATGTTCAAAATATTTTACATTTAAATTATATTGCTATTTTCAGAACTGACACACATATTCCATTTCACAAGAAGCAGTCACAAACACCTTTACAGTCAAACCAATGAGATGCTAGACGATCTGAACACACTTTACCGACGATCTTCCAAGCACAGCAAACTCAAGGTGAGATGAATGTGAAATTAAAAACTCTCTCCTTACCATTTGGGTTGCATGATTTCTGGTTTGCTCCTAAGGTATAGCCTGAGCTGCAAGAACATTGAACTCGATTTTGTTCCTTTGACGGTGAGCAAAACTGCTCACAGTGACCATTGTATGAATTGCATGACTCAAAGATCACTGAAAGAGAAAATGTAGACTAGTTTAACAAAAATAATTGTGGTTTAGCAACCAACTAATGCAAGATACCACCATTGTTACCATTCCACCAGCTTTGCAAAAGCCATAATAATTCTACCTCTGATTAAGGGTACATTACACTGTCATACGCCCTCTATGTCCCAGTCCTTACAGTGTGAGATAGGCCCACCCTCCCAAGACACACATTTTTACAAGCCTGTAAATTCATAAAGCACATCATGATAGTCCTTCTACCCTTGCACTGACAATACACCAGCATAAAACCTCTTCTCCCCCCTATGGCATTCCTGTACTTACCATCCTTAAATATTGTATTGGAGGACAGGGAGTAGGATGGGTTGAGGACTGGGATGAGGAGGACCAAGATTCAGGATAATGAACATTACCGTAAGTAACATAATTAATGCCCTACGTAAAGACTCTTACTGGGCCATCTTCCTCCACAACAGAATACAGATCTCATCATAAAGTATCCATTGCACCAGCACCTTAGAACTTGAGCACCCATCATTGCCCCATTTTGATTTTATTGGCTGTAAGTGGGACAAAATGTGGCATCCGACACAGTTTGGCAGTGAAGATTAGGCATTGTACATTATAAACACCTTGTTTCAAAATTGTGTTTACTCTAATGTATCTCCCAGTTCCACCTCAAACCACACCAGTATGTGTAGTCTTTATAACACTTGAATGCAGTAATATTTTAAAGCAGTGCAATTTTGTTGATGCATCTTAGACACAATCACTGGGGTTAAACAAACCCAGAATCTTATGACATACAGAGTCTGACCCACAGCATACTGTGAACACTACACGGGTTCAATCAGATTTTCTGGAAAACCCATATATACCCTGTTTGGTAATTTCTTCCTGACAAAAGGAGGGCCAACACTTCTTGGAGTTTATGAGAGAAACAAGGAAGAGAAAAAAACAGTCTTAAAACATATTTATTAGGCAAATGTGATGTTATAGATAGATTTAAGTCCTTTGGGGCTCCCATGTTCCTTAGGCCCTCCTTACAAGTGGAAAGCTAAATGCCAATCCTTGTGCAAACGTTCATTTCCACAGGTTTTGGAGTTATAAGCAGTGCTTAATTTGTAAAAAAAAAAAAAGAATAAGTGCCAGGGCTTCCATCAGAAGCCACTGCAGCTTGCACTACACATTGCCCCTGCTATGCCGTCAATGATAGTAACAATACAACTACTCAGTCAGTCAGGATTTACAATGCACAGCTAATCACCTGATAGGGTATCCAGATGCTTGCAGGCTCGAGGCTTGTTCGAACAGCTAGGCCTTGAAGGCCATTCTGAATTCCAGAAGTGAGGTGATGGTCAAAAGGTCTGTGGAAAGGCTGTTTCAGGTATTTGCTGCGGTGTGGGAGAAGAAGCATCCTCCACTTCTTCTTCGGTAAATGCAGGGATTATGGGGAAGTGAAAGGGAGGCAGAGCGTAGTCTACTCAATGGTCAGTGGAAGTTCAGGCCGTAGTTAATGTAGGTGGGTCCTTGGTAGTTTAGAGCCTTGTGTGAGTGGGTCATCAGCTTGAATAGGCATATTTTCTATACGGAGAGCCATTAGAGTTTCCAGAGGTGTGGTGTGAAGTGGGTTCATCGGGGAAGGCTGAGGATGAGTCTGGCTGCAGTGTTCTGTGTGCTCTGAAGTCTCCGTAGAAGGTATGCAGCGATTCCTACTTAGAGGGCATTGAAGTAGTCTAGTCGGCTGGTGATGAGGCCTTGTGTCACAGTGCGTCTTGTGTGTAGGGGTAGCCACTAGAAGATCTTACATAGCATGCGCAGAGTGAGGAAACTGGCGGAGGATATGATATTGATCTGTGATTTCATGGTGAGCTCATTGTCAATGATGATTCTGAGTTTTCGAGCGTGGTTGGAGGAGTGAGTGCATGTCCAAGGTATGATGGCCACCAGGAGTCTTTTCTTGTGTTGCTGCTGTTGCCAAAGATCAGTACTTCTGTTTTGTCTGTGTTTAGCTGCAGGCAGTAGTTCTTCATCCAGTGGGCCACGTTTGTCATGCATCTCTGGAAGTTGACACTTGTGGTGCTGGGGTCGGCGGTGAGTGAGAGAATAAGTTGGGTGTTGTCTGCATTAGAAATTATGTTGAGATTGTTGGATCTGACGATGTTGACCACAGGGGTCATGTATGCTTTGAAGAGTGTGGGGCTGAGGGATGCGCAAACAATCTCCTTGGGTTCAGAGGTGAAAGGTGGATCCTCTCGGTCCTCCAGTGAGGAAGGAGGTGATCCATCGGAGCCTGTCCCCTTGAATGCCTAAGTGACGGAGTCTTTCAATCAGACTGTGGTGGGATACAGAGTTGAATGCTGCTGAGAGGTTAAGAGGATCAAAGCAGCTGTTTCTACTCAGTGGAGCAGGGTTTCGATGTCATAGGTGGCTGTGATCAAGATGGTTTCAAAGCAGTGATTGCTACAGAAGCCAGATTGGAAGGCGTTAAGTAGCTGGTTCTGGTGCAGGCGTGTCATGAGTGAGTTGAATGTTTTTTTCTTTAAATCTGTTTTTATTGTTTATACGTGATTTTCCAGCCTTGCACCAATGCAGAATTAGTCATGCCTGTACATCTTACAACTAAGTTATTGCATTGAAGAATCCAAGGTACCCAGTAACAGTTGAGCTGTGCATGTTAATACGCTAAGATAGCTGACAACATGCACATGCCACTGCACATTCGGATAATAATATACTGATGAAACTTTGATTGAAGTGATTACTTCTCGTGCACCTGTGCAAATTACACATCTCTCATCACCCGAAGGCCATTTAGGAGACCCGATGTGTGTTGTGGTGCGAGAAATTCAGCTGTAGTGCAAACAACAGGCCCGTACTACAAATAACCAAGGCCTAATCCAACTCTAAAGAACTCTTTAAAACAATTTGTAAACTAGCTAAACCCACTGCCCCTAAAAAACAGGGTGATGTTGAGTTCTGCAACAAAATGCCGGATTATTTTAAAACTAAAGTTGAAACTATCTTCATCTCCCTGGTAGGTCAAACCAATGATAAACAGTTGGATTCAAATCTCACGGACTCAGGCTACCTAGCTACCACCAAAGACTCTTTGGATCATTTTTCCCCTATTGAGATCACTGATCTGATCAAACTGCTGCACACCATAAAATCGTGTGCTCCCAGTGATCCTTACCCCGCTGGAATTCTTAAGTTAATTCCAGAAATCATTGGAGAAGTTCTGACCCCCCTACTAAATTCAGTTTTACAGACCGGAATTTTTTCTAGAGACTGGAAAAAGGCCTCTGTGCTCCGTCTGCTGAAGAAGCAATCTGTGGACCCCAAGGACTCAAACAATTATCACCCGATTTCCAGACTCCCGTTGCCCTCTAAAGTACTGGAGAAAGAAATGTATATCCAACTTAGTAACTTCATTCTGGCTAACAACTCCTTAGACCCCCCGCAGTTTGGGGTCAGAGCCTTTCACAGTACGGAGGTGGCCCTAATAAAATCAACGGAGGAAATCAGAGAGGCCGTGGATAGGGGAGGAAGTGCCATACTAATCTTCCTGGACCTATCCGTGGCCTTCGATACAGTCCACCATGGGGTCCTGCTGAATCGGCTCTCGGACATTGGAGTTAAGGGTTTAGCATGGAAACTGCTACATTCCTTTCTGGCGGATAGGTCCCAGACCGTGGATCTTGATGGGAACGTCTCTGACCCCTTTTCGCTTCCTGTGGGGTACCACAGGGCTCATCTTTGAGCCCTCCGCTTTTTAATATCTATGTGGCCCCCTTGGCCAATATCATCCGGTCGTTTGGGTTCCAGCTCACCTACTACGCTGATGACACACAGATTGTGTTGTCGCTGATGGAGGGAGTGGAAAGAGAAGCAGGGGACAGGTTTCAGAAATGTATGAGCTCGATTTCCATCTGGATATCAGCCAACTGTCTAAAGCTAAATTCAGCAAAAACGGAGGTGATAAAGTTCGGCAATAATCCCCGGGTTTGGACACCGGACTGGTGGCCGGAAGAGCCGGGGGCCTGCCCAACACCTTCCAGGAAAGCTAAGAGTTTGGGAGTCCTAGTAGATAATAAACTCACCATGGGGGACCAAATGAACCAGATGACTTCATCCTGTTTCATGGTCCTCAGAATAAACAAAAAAAAATTGAGCTCTTCCTCTCAGCCAGCAACCTAAGGACGGTTGTTACGGCCCTGATTTTATCCCGTCTGGACTATTGCAATAGCCTTTACCTTAATGTACAGAAACAACACATGTACAAGCTGCAACTGGTCCAGAATGCGCAGTCAGATTGCTGTCGGAAACGGCTAGGTTTGCCTCGGTTAGAGGTGAGCTGAGGAAACTACACTGGCTCCCAATCCCACTGAGATCTCGGTTCAAGGCCCTTTGTGTGGTCTTCAAAGCAGTGAATGGTATTGGCCTGGAGTTTCTCAAGCATAGACTCACATGGTATATCCCTAGCAGAACCTTGTGCTCCTCTGGTTCCAAACTAGTTGAAACATCCATGTTTAAGTAAACTAATTCCAAAGCATGGAACGAACTCCCGTTCCAACTAAGAAATGCTCCTGATTAAATCTCCTTCCGCAAGGGTCTGAAAACGTGGTTGTTCTCTCAATAACAGCTCACAGATGTCCCAGGTAATTCAGTACTCAGCGCCAGGACTCCCCAGGGTAACAGTGCGCTTTATAAGTACAAATAACATAACATAACATAACATTGTCAATAACATTTTGAGGCAGAGGGGAAAAATAGGGACAAACAACATTGAAAAGTGTAACCAGGTTTAATCTCCAGATCCCTCCCTCCCTACACCTCTATCCCACCAGTACAACAATAGACTGTATTATATCAAACCCTCATTGTGCATATTCATGTGTGTCCTGCAGGGCAGCATTATCAGCACGAGCCACCCTCTCTAGGAACCGCTGTTGTGTGATGCGCCCACTATCCTCAATCTCTCCCATGGCAAACGTGCATGGTCTGCATCATTGTGTGCTAGGGATGGTCCATCTTGGAGGTCCTGTAAGATTGTTCCCAATGTGTGGCTAAAGGTAGTTTGTGGAGTCCCAGAGTATCCTCCCTACATAGCGCTATACTCTTGGCCTTGGCACAACAGCATCAACAGCCTCCAAGCTATTAGGGGAGGGGGTGCTGATACTTTCCAGCTCTTAGTGATTAAGTGCTTGGTTCCCAAATCAATGAAAAACGTGGTCACCTGTGCTGTTTACTTCTGCAAAAAAGGCACATAATAAACACCTTCCATGTATGCCCCAGTGTGCGGCCCGCGCACTCAGCTAATTGGGTCATGGCCCCCTGCCAGTACAGGACAAGGAGCGGGCAGACCTACAACATTTGCAAGAGGTTTACATCCAGGTTATGACACCTGGGGCAGGCAGCATCTTCACGGTGGAAATAGCTATTCATTTTGGCAGGAGTAAGGTATGCCCTCTGTGTGACGTAATACTGGATAAGGCAAAAGCAAAAGTTTTGGGGGACTTGGAGGTGCTTTCCAGTATTGCACACCACTCCCTGTCTGCACAAGGGCTAACCAGGTCCACCTCCCAGCACGTTATCAGCAGCAGGAGCGACACCGCCGCCTGAAGGCACAAGGGCAGCAGCAAACTATTTTATGAGATGACTCCCGGGCCCTACGACATGTAGGTATTGGATAGTCAGATGCAACTGCTATTCCTCTGAAATCTTCCCCCATCTATTGCCCAATGCTGTTATCAGGGAAGCATGAAGTAAGAATCGTCCCGAGGGTAGGCCGTCCTCAGCTATCAGTGCGTCATATGTTAGTAAAGCGCCATTCCTGTAAAGATCACCGCAGTGTCATGAGTTGATTGTTGATGATCTTTTCAAGTACCTGTGCTGGGAATGGGAGCAGGAAGATTGGGTGGTAGTTTTTGAGTTTCCTGGGGTTTGCAGAGGATTTTTTGAGTAGTGGTCTGAATTCAGCATGTTACCAGGCATCGGACATGTTGCGGTGGTGATAGAGGTGTTGAGTAGGGTGGTGAGTTCCTGGTCGATCCTTTGGTTTCCAAGGTTGAAGATGTGGTGATAGAGGTAATGAGTAGGGTGGTGAGTTCCTGGTCGATCCTTTGGTTTCCAAGGTTGAAGATGTGGTACAAGCAAGGGTCTGTGGGAGCTCCAGAGTGGATGGATTTCATGGTAAAGATGGTGTCCTGAGTGGAGAAGATGTTCTAGGTGATCAGTGTGTGGTTCGTGTTGGTTACAGTGTTGGCGTATCTGTCAGGGAAGTCTGTAGTTGTGGGCTCAAAGTTTCTGTATATGGTTGCGATCTTAGATTAGACCAGACCAGACCGGACCTGCAGGACACCAGCAGGATACCAGCAGCAGGCAACAGGCAACAAAAACACGGTGAGAGGCGTCAGCATCAGCAGCGCCACTTGCAATATCGGCTCAGTGTCCTAAGTGCACCCAACACCCAATACCCCCTACCCCTCAAGCGCTCTTTTTCGTTCCTTACGCGCCAGAAAACTGCCCACCAGCACTCTTCTACCAAAGCTAAGTAACAGCTGGCGCAGTCTAACGGTGTGTTAATAGTGCTACGTGCACAGTGCACAGTAGAGAACTGACCAGCATTACATACCAGGCAAAAAACGCCTGAGGGAGCAGTCACCTCGCAGACACCCCGTAACAACGCAACGCAACGTAACACCATCTCCCTGACGGCAGCTACTCCAATTTAGAGGGGGCAGACAGGCTTGGGAGGTGGAGTGGAAGCAGAGCGGAGTTGGGAAGTGAAAAAAGAGGGGAATGAGGTCTGGGAGAACAAGAACAAACCCCCCTAAATATAAGGAAAAAAGCCAAGGCCAAGACCAAATCCCCCAGTGCACCAACTGAGGGGAGTGCATCCGCATCATTAATATCCCCAGTATACTCAATTTTCACCAACATAAATCCTACCGGAAAATTTACCTTCCTGAAAGATCCAATGACTGCCATTTATGCAATGCCGACAACACCAAATGGATTACAAAAATCACTGACCCCAAAAAAAGCAGATCCGAGACCAACAGACACAAGGTCTCCTCCAAGCGCCTCACACACCAATGAAGACAGGCCCAATGGAAGAGAGGAAATACCCAATCATATGGATGCCACCCTGAAGAAAAACGTGTTTCATTTTCAAGCTCAAGTGCACAAGGAAAATGAAAGGTACGACCCACCCCAAAGGCAAGGTCATGAGAAACCTTCAACAACACATATAGGAGCTATCAAGTCTATGGACTACCACACAGAAGGGCATACAATAATTTCCTCCCCCAGTAAAATAGAGAACAAAAGTGAATCAATTGCAATAAACGTATCAGTATCTACCAGGGCTACAAATCAAGACCAAACAATAACGGGAAGCTACGTGGTCCAATCCAAAAACGAGGACTGTCATAACACTACTGGGTATGAACTAGCATACAAGGTGCCCCCATACAACCACTCAACCCCAAGATCAGATTCACGCATGATCCCGGTAATGAATAAATCCACAGAGAGGATAAAGGAATTAAATCCCTGTTGGGCGCCCCAAGTGCCTACCCTTAAAGGAGGAACCATGACAAAAAAGCCGGCCAGGACATCCATGCAACTGAAAGCAACTTGGAGAGATTAAAAATCTTCAGTAAATCAATCATCACTGAAATGGAGGCCCAGGAAGGAAACAACACCAACGTAGAGGGATTAAAAATCCCCAACAAAACAAAGGTCACTGTAAAGAAGGACCAGGGAGTACCACCAATCGATTGGTGCACAAAAATCTCTCCAAATAAAGAGCGATCAAGTAACAACACAATTGAGATATCCAGTGGAGTGAATCAGGAGGAGGACACTAATGCACCAATAGTCTCTCCAAACATGAATGATGCAGGTGCTCAAATGGAACCTTCAATAATAGAAATTTCAAGTGGTTCAGCTATTGCCGAAGTAGCAATAACAAAAAGCCCAGAATCGCACCCCGGAACACGGCAAAAGATCAAAGTACGGCAGAACGACATAACGTCTAAACAACAAGCATCACAGGGATTTTCCTCCAACTACAACACAGGGGACCTGCACCGGCATGAAACAGGGCACGAGATAAAGGAAAACTTGGAATCAATAATCACATTACACAGTGCATTAGGGTGCATATTGGAAACCTCGATTAAAACCCTTAACATGCAGTCAGATAAACTCGACATCCAGATACATCTCATGAGCACAATGGCGGAACACATATCCAACATAAACAAAAAGCTAGATACCATGACCAGTATCTCCAACATTATTAAGGATCAGATCCAACCGTGGGCAGCATCCCAGTCATGCACCTGCCACCCAATTTTGGAAAAATTAAAGGATCTGCCTTCAATACTTAAAGACATATTACTAGAATGCAAGATCGCCAATCAGTGCAATAACTGCACACAAATCAGATGCGACCTTATTCCTTTTGAAATTTGCAAGAGCCCACAAAAGGTATGTCCGATTAAATCTAAAGTGGATGAGTTATCACAGCAAACATCAGCAGAAAAGAACCAATCAAACAATCAGACAATGACACCTGATGGTATAATAGAGGAAACTAAAACAACAGGTGAAAGTCACCTTATCCCACAAAATAATGGCCGCAAATCATTGGAAACAGAGCACTCAAACCAGGATGGGGAAATTAACCAAAACGACCATAAAGGCCTAACCAAGCGGCAAAAAAAGCGGGCAAGAAAAAACAGAAATCAGACGTCAAACCACCCGCTTGCAAACACCCAGACGCCGTTCATTTTTCCTATCTTCAATCAGGTAAAAATTAAAACTAAACAGGAACTCACCGTCAAAGAGGGGACTAATCACTCATCAGCCGGGACACTCAATGAGCAAAAAAACGGGAAAAATCTAGAAGAAGGACAAATACCACTAAGCAAAAGCCCGAATGACATGACCCAATCGAGGACTACAAAAAAACTAACAAACAAAGAGGAGATGGCCTCTTTTAACTCCTGTCATACTGATCTTTCGAGCCCAACACCCGCCGCAAGTGACACTGATCCAAGCCGGAATCAAGGGATCAGCAACAACACACAACTAAATAAAATTTTAGATAGTCGGCCAGTTGACCAACAAAAAACTGACTCAACCACTCGTCAAAAAGGTCGCACTATCAATGAAGATAAAAAGCATTCTATAAATGAGATCGATCAACACAATAAAAACGAACCAAGCAGTCACAGGCCCCATTGGTTAGTAGTTAAAGCCATGGACAAAAACCAAAAACCTCCCTCCATTCGCATCACCGTACCGAGTAATAACTCAACGGTAGGGAAAAGCATCACAACACCAAGTGAAAATCCAATACTAGGGAAAAGCGACCAGATGACTAATAGAAAAGTCAGAACAAAGGCGGACAGAAATACGCACGATCAAATACAACTCACGATATTCACAGGTAACAATAATACACAACAAATTACAGAACCCACAAAGGTAGAATGGACAGGACCACGCCTCGGAACTGACATCAAAGTAAGTGGGCGCTATTTAGAACAGGTCAGCCCAAAACGAACAGGCCGAGAAGTAAAGGCCATAGTAAACATGCCACACACGCAAACCCAAAGTAATGGGGATACAAATTACTAAACTGGAGAGCACAACAAAAAGCAATGCCAGAACAATCTTCTTGATTAATTTATACGCCCACCCGAACAAATCGGCTAAAAAGGACCTCTTCGACCGTGTAGTCAATGTAGTAACCAACACCCGCCTTGAACATCCAAGTTGGGAGATTATTGTCACGGGCGATTTTAACATCAACCTTCTACATCCACCGGAAGATGAGGTCAACATCTCTGTAGCAAACGAACTGTGGGATGTTGAACCCCAGGAGATTATATCTGTTAAGAAGACAGAAAAAGTGGGTAGGCAACTGATGTGGGACTTTGAACGCCTTGGCCTACGGGTAATAAACAGTAGAAGCCATCATGACAAACCCCCTGCCTATATAGGCCACAATGCAAGCTCCACCTTGGATTATACATTAGTTACACTACCCCTGTTAAGTCTAATTAAAAAATTCCAAATACTCTGCTCACTAGACAGCGATCACTCAATGCAACACATTGAGATGAAACTGAGCCCCTCCAGGCACGTTAAGGCACCAACTATCCCAGGCATAACCTCAACAATCAACCTGAAGCAGTTAAGGTGGTCAAGTAACACCCTACCACAAATAGCGTTAGACGCTAAGAAACTTTTCAAACAAACAACTGCAGAAAAGGACTTATGTTCAGAAACCTGGTCTGACTTCCTGGAAAGGCTACAAAGGTCCAATAGTAATGCAAAAATGAATACCTATCGGAAGACTGATATAGAACTCACAAAAACAGCACTGTCTATGAGGAAACAACTTCAGAAGCTCACAAGACGGGCACAAGGACTAAGGATAAACCCAAGTATCTGGCAAGAAGTCCGATCGACAAGGAGGCAATACAAGAAGCTGGTTTGGATGGAAAAAAGGAACAAAGCTAACGACTTTTGGGTCAAATTGCTGCACAACATAAAAAAATCGGACTCAAGGGCATTCTGGATACAAGTCAACTCCATTAACAGAGCAGCTCAACCTGTAAATATGACATGTATCACCAAAAGCGATTGGGCCAAACACATAGTCGATACATTCTCAATAAACCTAACAAAGAACCAGATCACAACATCAACAATTGAATCTGAAATGCCAAGAGCTACGAACCAGGAAAGAACGACTATTACCAGCACTATTGGCTCGATCATTGGCCAGGAAGACGTGGATCAATCAATATGGACAGACGACGATTGCCGAATACTAAAAATAATCAAGAAATGCAAACAAGTGAGTGCGCCGGGGCCGAATGGCATTCCGCAGGCAATCTACAAAGAGGACCTTAAGTTCTGGGCACGCAAATTCAACATTCTGTTTCGGTCAATTAGCAACTCAGGACGGGTCCCGGAAAGCTGGAGGGGTGCCATTATCAACCCCATCTACAAAGGCGGGGACCGTAAAAATCCAACTAACTACCGCTTACTAGCCCTGATCGATGCGGAAGCCAAATACTACGCATCTCTGGTGCTAGCCGATCTAGCTCAATGGTCGGACATGCACAGCAAAATCCCGTTAAACCAGACAGGGTTTCGTCGTGGAACAAGCACCATGGCAAACGCAATGGCATTATGCTTAATCGATGAAAAAAGCCTACAAAACCACCAGGAACTTTATACCTGCTTCGTTGACTTTAAGGCAGCCTTCGACCGTGTCAACAGGAATTTACTATGGGCCAAATTGAAGCATCAGGGCATGCCAGACTCAATCCTAACGCCGATCATTGACCTGTATAGTAACACCTGGATGCAGGTAAAGATCGACAACGGACAGAGGCTAACTCGGAAGATCAATACCTTTGATGGCTTAAAGCAAGGCTGTGTCCTGGCCCCTCACCTTTTTAATTTATTCATGGCGGATTTAACAGCAAGCCTTGATCAAATCAATGCTCATCCACCGCGGCTAGGTAATCTCTGTTTAAAACACCTATCCTATGCCGACGATGTGGTCCTACTAAGCCAGACAAGAATAGGCCTGCAGCGTCTATTACAGGAACTGACCTGCTACACCAAACAGAATTTGCTAGCAATAAACACCAAAAAAACCAAGATTATGGTCATAACCCAACGCCTTAAAGTGCAACCAACCTTCACTATAGACAATGTCAAACTGGAAGCGGTTGAAAGTTATAAGTATCTCGGGATACTATTGGACAAGCGTCTTAACTTTGCTACGCACCTAAACAGCATGGAAAAGAAGAGCATGGTCCTATTGCACGCTTTCAGTAGCTTGGCGTCCGAACTCAGAGGTCCCCTGGTCTCTCCCTTGCTAACAATAATGAAAGCCAAGCTACTTCCAACAATAGCTTATGGGAGCATATTACACCATGGCAAGAGTGCACAACTCTTGGACAAACTTCAAATGAAAATCTATAAGCATGTATTTGTATTACCAACGAATGCATCACCCGCAAAAGTCAGACTCGAATTCGGTTTGCAATCTCAAGTCCTGCTGAAAAAGTATGAGACCATAAAATTCTGGTACGATGTGTGGATGAACCAAGAAATTGCGCTGTACCGTGCCATGTGGGAAACAATCAGTAAAAGTTCCAACTCGCACTATGCCAAGTACCTTAAATCATCACTCGAATCCACTAACTTGGCTGCACTTTGGGAATCCAAGCTTCCAGTGTTTTCCTTTAAACAGTTGACAAAAAGGTTGCCAATAGGCATTCGTTGCTAAATGATAAAATAACTTTTAGTCATCGGTCCCACGCTTGGATGACAATTCAATCTTACAAAAAACTAGCACCAGCAACCTACCTAGACCTTGCTTTCTCGACATTCATCAAACGGAAATACCTCAATTTAAGGCTGGGCAGCCTACCAACAAATGCTGAGTTACCAAAATGGAAGCCCCAAGAAAGTGATGGATGCTGTTTATGTGGCGCAGGAAGACAAGACTTTATCCACCTGATCTGTATTTGCCCGGCCCTGAACCTGGAACGTCGGAGTTGGTTGAAGACCAAGTTTAAGGAATATGGAACACGTACCTGCCGGTCTGCGATCATGCTAATCCTGTGCTCAGTTGATCCGCAACTCATCTGCAGGGCAATCAAATTCATTGACAATTTCGAGAAAAAGCAAAATAAACTGGCGAAGTCTTGAGCCCTGAACACATTTACTTTACTAACCCGAAAGACGCTCTCTTTTTTAGAACTTTTTTTATTCACTCAACAGTGTAAATTTTCATGTGTTTTAATATGGCTGAATTTACATTTTGTAATGGTTTTTACTAGCTATACAATAAATATTATTATTACATTATTACATTGTAGTGGAAGAAGTGGGCGAGGTTGTCGCACTACTTCTTTGAGGGTGTGATGTTTTTGCTGGCAGCCAGATTTGAGAATTCCTTAATGAAATTGAAAAGTTCCTTGGTGGTGTTGGTGCTGGTTTCGATGTGAGCTGCAATGGCTGTCTTCTTTGTTGCCCTCAGCAGACCGTGGTAAAGGTTGAAGGAGGTCATGAAGGCTGCCCTGCCTGAGGTGTCTTTTCTTGTGTGCTATCTCATCTCCAACTGTTTGCTGTCTCGTTTTACTGTTCTGAGTTCTTAGGTGTACCAGCTGACCTTTTTAGATGATTTTCCTAGGATGTTTCTCAGGATGAGGACAAAGTCATCTGTGCAATTGGATTATCCAGGTGTTTACATTGTTCTCTCCCTGTTCGAGGCTGGTTGCGTTAGCAGGAGTGGAGGTGTTAAGGACATTAGCCCGGTTGGTCTCTGAGATTTTATTCCACCTCCAGTGGGGGGGCGTTGGCCATCTTGGGGTGTCAATGTGGGGGGTGGAGATATTGAAGTGAATGATGGAGTCATCGGTCTATGTGAGTTCTGTGACATGGCTGTATTTGACGTGGTTGCTAGAGGTGGAAATCGTGTGTCCTGCAGTGTGCGTAGGGTCATGGACGATCTGGGTCGATCTGAGGCTTCTCACACTTTCGCTGAGGTGTGCAGTGTTTTTATCATTGGTGTGGTAAATATTTTAGTAATTTACCTTGATCATAATTTCTATATCAATAAGGCTAAGTATGAAGAGCAGAGTCCGCGGTGGTTCGAATTCAGGGTCTTTATTCAGTAACTCGAGTTAAGGGAGAGCTCCGTCACCTGAGGAGGATCGGAAGAATCTCTAACTTTATTATCTGAACACACAGTATTTATACACAGAAAAGAGGTAGGAGGCCCGGATCATATGTTGCAATAAAACAGAAGTCAAGACTAGAAAAAGAGGCTGCGTCATGACTGGAATGAGGAAGCACAAGAGAAACAGAAATGTGGAGAAGTAACACTAGGCTGGTTCCTTAGATAAGAGAGAGATGGTCGTGACAGGATGTCTGTTTCTCGTGTTTCAGCATTCGGGGGCTCTTCTTCTCGGAATTGGTTGTCGTGGTCTAACAGAATGGGGCCCATTTCTTGGAATCGGCCCGATTATAGGGAAAGGGTTACGAATGGGGGGTCTTGTTCTCGGCATCGGCTTGACCATAGAAATGTACGGTTTGAGTGAGGTAGCTGGTACTCGGAATTGCTTTGACCATAAAAATGTACCTTTGAATTTTTGGGGAAGGAGAGTGCGTGTGCAACTTTGTGAGCGCGTGATCGGTTCGTGCTCGTGTGCTCGTGTTCCGGCATGATGGGCTCGGGGAGGTGACTGAAGAGGGTGTATGATGGGACATAACCTACGAGAAATAATCATTTTCCACATTCCCTCCTTGTCCCATAATATACCCTTCTAAAATTCTTTTCCTTTTCTAATCCATTTCTATACTCATTAGGCCGTTTACTTGTTCCTGTAACATGATTCTTTCCTTTTCTTTCTTTCTGGACTGGGTTTTGGGAATGCAGGTAGTGATACAGAAGCTACAGAGTGCTGGACCGCACTGAATACAGAGGCAGCAGGTGAAGAGAATAGCTAGAGCAAGACCTATGACTGTAAGCACCTTCCATCCCCATGAAGACAGGAGGCCCCAGAGCCAACCCGTCAGGGACCAGGCACCAGTGACTGCATCTAGTTTTCTGGAAATTATATGAAGGCGAGAAATAGCGGAATACACCGAGGGTGCATTATCTGGGATAAATATACAGCAGCTGGACCCGATCAGTTCACATACACCACCACGGTCAGCCAATATGATATCCAGGACCATACGGTTCTGTAACGTCATGAGTCTGTCGGCAGCCATCTCAGCGGTGATGTTACTTAATGCACCAGCTGTTTCGTTTATGGCTCCCTGGACTACACAAGTCAGTTGTCTTATGTTGCGGCTGTTGATCATAGGCCCCCAGAATGGGATGGCTCCTTTAAAGAAGTCGCCGGCCTCTTGGTCCGCTGTATCCTCAGCATCTATGGCCCCCCTTCGCCGTCTATTAATTACGGTCAGAGGGTCACTGAGATGGTAATCTGCTGGGGCGGTGTAGGTAGGGAGCAGGAGAAATGCAATGTAGCATTTTCCGGACCAGCCTTGAGGTAGACAAGTGCGGGCGTGAGGTCCACAGATAAAGTAGGTGTTGGGGGCAGTGGCCATCGTTGGGAAATTTGGATCAGGTAGGGTGTAGGTCTTGTTATATTCACTATCTCCCATTTTCTGACCCTTGCCCTTTCCTCTTAGGCAGAATAGGCCCTTGTGGGGCACGGCCCATCCTCCCTGGTCTGTCTGTCTCTTCTGGACTGAGAATATCTCCCTAAAGGAGGTAGTGTCATTAAAGAGGGAATAACTGGTGTTTTCACTAATGTTTGCTTGTCCCCATGTTGCTGTGAAAGTTACCATCCTTTCGACGGCTCGTACTGTTTTTGGTTTTATCTCGTTACAGGTACTAGCGTTCTTGATATGGGTCTCAGGAATGTTTCTAACAGAGGCGGAAAATATCATAGAGAGTGCATAGGTAGATCCAGCATAGCCAAAAGGGAGAGGAATAAAAGGCATTCCTCCATGCACAGAGTGTGGCATTAAACCACAGACCCAACAATTGGTTTAGTTAATCACCAATTGATGTTGGTGGAGTGTGGAGATGAATGTGTTATTGAAGAACTCTTTTCTTCTGTTCTTGAGATGTGGAGGAAGATCTACGTGTGAATGCATAGCAGTGTTGTTCAAAGGCGTGGGGGAAGACGGTGGGAAAGCTAGATGAAGGAACCAACCTAGACAAGCCATGATGCAGAAAATAAGAATCATGATAGAAAGGAAAAGGGAAATTTTGTTCTGTAAAAATTTCGCACAATGAGTCTTTATCTTCATGATTTCGGCTGCTTAGTCTTGAGTAAAAGATGCACCAGTGACTGGACTCTTCCCAGCAACCGCTTCACCAAGCGTCCGTCTTGGGCTTAAATAGCCACTGGCAGGCCGAGGTCAGATGCAATGTCTCAAGTCTGTTTGGGATAGGATTGCAGCCGTGATTTGTACTCTTCTTTGGGTAAAAGTTCTGGAAGGGGTGAAATAAAGTCTGTCGTTTCAATGTCTTTAAAGTCTGATTTCTCAATGTCTCTGGTCTCAGGATCAGCAACAGCGTCCAAAGGAGTTGGTCCGCAGAAGGGTTTACAATGTGATACGTGTAGCCACCCTTTCCGTCCCTCGATTTTGACGGCGGTCCTCGTCGTCAGCAGCACCAGCTTGGGAGACGTCCACCTTCTTTCCAGAGGGCTGGTTCGGTCAAAGTTTCTGACGAGCACCCATTGGCCAGGCTGAAGGGAGTGCTCGTCGGGCGTGGTCTTGTCTGGAAAGGCTGCAGCCACCTGTGAACGGCAAGAACGTAGTGCAGACATCAAAGAAGCCAAGTAATCTGTCAGTACATTTGCATCAATGTCAATTAGTTTTTCAGGAGATGGGACACCCCAGATATTCGGAGGCCTCCCAAATGTGATCTCGTAAGGGGACAGACCCGTCCGGGAATGTGCCACCATTCTCATATAGAAGAGGGCAACCGGAAGAGCTGTAACCCAATCTATTTGTTTGTCAGCGCATATTTTTGCTAACTTCGTTTTTAATGTCTGGTTATGTCGTTCGACTAGGCCTGCTGCTTGGGGATGCCTAACACAGTGAAACTTCCAGGTGTATCCTAACAGTAAGGAGACAGCCTCCATCAATTTAGAGGAGAATGGTTGTCCGTTGTCAGAGTAAATGACTCTTGGCAACCCATAGCGAGGGACGAATTCTCTTACCAATTGCTTGGCAGTCATCTGGGCACCATAGTCTGGGACGGGGTATGCTTCAGTCCATCGAGTTAAGGTACAGACTACTACGAGGACATACGTATATTCCCGACATCTCTCCATCTGTATGTAGTCCATTTGTAGGACTTCAAAGGGGTGATCTGGAGGATGGAACCCTCCTTGTCCAACGGATACACTTTTCCCTGGATTGAACTGACAGCAAATCATACAGGTTCGTACTTTTTGTTTGGCTGCTGCACGCAGATGCTTGTTGTGCCATATCAGATTCAGACTGTCTAACATTCCTTTCTCTCCTAGATGTGCGGGACCATGGGCAGTTTCTATCATTATGGGAATCATTAGGTCAGGGAGAAACCATTTGGACTTGTCCTTTGTTACCCAACCTTGATCTGTGTGTGAACCTCCCTCCTCCTCCCATTTTCTCTTTTCGGTCTCTGTGGCTTGATTTTGGATGTCTACCACATCTTTGGTGGGATCGATAACTGGACAGATAGTTCTAATGGTGGTTTCGGTGTTGAGTGTTTTTGTCTGAGCAGCATGTTTAGCTGTGGCGTCTGCCAGAGCATTACCTCTAGTGATAGAGTCTGTGACCTTGGTGTGTGCTTTGCATTTCAGTATGGCTATTTCTGTGGGTCTGTGAATTGATTCTAGTAGCTGGAGGATAAGATCTCCATGTTGGATCTTGGTACCATGAGAGGTTAGGAAACCTCTCTCCCTCGAAAGGATGCCAAAGTTATGGACTACCCCAAATGCGTATTGGTGTAGATATTGACTCGTTTTCCTTTGGATCAGTCACATGCTTGAGTAAGGGCTATTAGTTCTGCTGCTTGTGCTGAATGTACAGATATTCTGGCGGCTAAAAGGACTGTGTTCTCTGTAGTGACAGCATAGGCTGCTGAAAGTTCGCCTGTTTGGAGGCGCATACAGGAACCGTCTACAAACAGTGTGTGTTCTGGTGTACTCAAAGGAACATCTGTAAGATCAGACCGGGGTTTTGTGACTAGTTCGACTACCTCTAGGCAGTCATGAATTAGCTTGTCAACTGGAACAGTAGGCAGTAGCGTAGCTGGGTTGAGGATATTGCATCTTTTGATGATGATGTGGGGTTGGAACAGAGTGACTTCATAACCTGTGAGTCGAGCTATGGTCAAGTGTTGTGTCTGTGTTCTATTCAAGAGTAATTCTACTGCAGGTGGAACTTGTACTTCAAGAGAGTGTCCTAGTACTATGGAATCACTTTGTCGTATTGCTAGAGCTGTAGCCGCAACAGATTTCAGGCAGGCAGGCAAACCTTGTGCAACAGGGTCAAGAGTGCTAGAAAAATAAGCACAGGGACGATGTTTGTTGGCTTGTGTTTGTGTGAGTACTGACAAGGCTGTACCTTCCCGTTCTGTGACAAAGAGGACAAAAGGTTTGGCATAATCAGGTGTAGCTAGGACAGGTGCAGAGCATAATGCTTGTTTGAGGGTGTCAAAAGAAAAAGTATGATCAGGTGTCCATGGCAATGGGGAAGAGGTTGTGGTCGTTAGCTGTATCAGGGGTTTGGCCAAGTATGCAAACTGGGGAATCCATTGTCTACAGTAGGACGTGAGGCCAATAAAGGCACGGACTTCTTTCTGTGTTTTGGGGACAGGAATGTTAAAAATGAGTTGAATTCTTTCAGGTGTGAGTGCCCTACCCTCCTTTGAAAGTAGATGTCCTAGGTAGGCCACCTGCTGTAAACATAATTGTAACTTCGAGGGTGATACCTTGTGGCCATGTTGTGCAAGGAACATTAGGACAACTCGTGATGCTTGCTCACATTCTGGTTCGGAGCGTGCGGTGATCAGCAAGTCATCAACATATTGTAACAATGTCGTATTGGCGGGCAGGTCAATGTCATCTACCTGTCTTTTGAGTGCCTGACTGTAGATACTGGGACTTTCTGTATATCCTTGGTGAGCTCTTGTGAAACAGAAGCTACGACCTTGTAGGGAGAATCCGAATAGGTACTGACTGTCTGGGTGAATGGGTACACTGAAGAAAGCATTCTTCAAATCGATTACAGTAAAGTGTGTGGACTCAGGATCTATAGCTGTTAACAGAGTACTGATGTCTGAGACCACGGGGTATTGTGGTACTACACATTTATTGAGTTCGCGTAAGTCAACCACGAGTCTGTAGACTGGTGGCGCACCATCATCAGTTTTCTTTCGGACTGGCAGAACTGGCGAGTTACATATGTTGGAAGGTACTTCTCTGACTACTCCTTTTGTTATCAAATCATCGATAATCTCAATAAGGGCTTGTTCTGCATCTGGAGGTAATTTGTATTGACGGACACGGGGTAGGACAACACCTTCCTTCAATGTCACTAGGTGTGGTGTAATATCCATGAATCCCACATCTGTTGGATCAGTAGCCCATAGCGTAACAGGAATGTCTCTTAGTCTGACATCTAGTTCTCGTGTGGTGAAATGACCTTTGAAATCTCGCAAAAACAGTCGGACCCCTTCCGGGGAACAACATATTATAGCACCTACTTCTTTTAGTGTCTGGATGCCAAGGAGATTTTCGGGACAGGACTTTGTAAGCACCAAGTCGGTGGAAGTTGTAAGAGGACCAACTTGAAGTCATATTGGTTCCGAAAATTTGTTGATGACAGGTGTACCTGAAAAACCCAAGGAAATACCATTTGAGCCCGAGAGGGGTACCTTGGGAACTTCGTTGTGTTGTACTGTCGTCCTACTAGCCCCGGTGTCGATCAGAAATCTTGCTTCTTTACCTAGGAGTTTAGCATGTATATCGGGACCCTCTTGATCAACTGGGACCGGGATCAGTGGACGACTATCGTGTTCCTCCCAGCTGTCTCATAAAATCGTGGGGAATTCAGGATAGGATGACCCTGGGTACTGATAGAGTTGGGTGGTAGGTTTAGCATCAGTTGGAGGAGCTGACGTGGGAACAGAAGGTCGAGGGGGATAGTTACGGGGTTGTGTTTTGCCCAGTGGCAATGTTATGTTGTAATACTGGACAGTCACCCACACAATGAACTGGCTTTTTACAATAATTACAAGTAACTTTTTCCTGTGACATTTGGGGTTGTTTATGGTTCTGTTGGATCATATTAGGTTTGCTACCAATACCTTCATTTTAGTATCTTTTGTCCTTTTCTTTTCTTGTTCTTGTTCGTCCCTAATTCTATTTTGGTGATATTGGAGCATCTGAAGTGCTTGTGAAGGGGAGCTTGCTTGCCAAGTACTTTCTACTTTCAGTACTCTATTTTTGATCGTGGGCAAAGCATTTTCTATGAGTTTGGAGACAAATAATCGACTATAGGCGTCTCCACCTTAGGAGAGGCCGCTTTTGATGAGAAAACATTTCTCTAATCTTGTATAATAGTCCCCTATATCCTCATCTGGTTTCTGTTTGCATGCAGAGATAGCATCCCAATCTTCTTTCTTAGTGGTCAGCAACTGGGATAGTATTTTAGGGAGAAGGCGAGGGAGTTCCTGAACTAGAGGTCCCAAGCCTTGTCCAGGATTACGAGTAATGTCTTCTTTCTCTAAATCTGCCCATGCTACCTTTTTCCCCTCAACCTCCCAATCCTTTCCCTTTAGCTTGTCATACGTTCCTTGAGGTAGCAGGACCTTGAGGAGAATATTGAGGTCTTTATAGGTAAAGGAACCCATTTGAAGAATATCCTTGAGTTCCTTATGGAAACCCGAGGGGTCTTTTTCATGAGAAGGGACCATTGTCTTCATTTCTAGTATTTCTAGTTTTGTCAGGGGAGTGTAAACAAACGTTTGTTGTAACTTTCCTGCGGAATCTGCAACGGGGTGTACTCCTCGGAGAGGGAACTGTCCTTGGTCATAGTGATGGGGATTTGCATCATGATTGTCTGTAAAACTTTGAATATACCGCTGTCGTAGTTCAAGGAAGGTATTAAGAAACTCTTGTCCCCTGGCCACCCACCTCCCTTCTAAACAGTCTCGTAAGAGAGAGTGTAACTTTCTGGGTGGGCAACCAGTGTCTTCGTACATTGTAATGAGGTGTTGAACCATATAGATGCTAACTAGCTTTTGAGATGCTAGAGGGATCGATAAAAACATTTGAGCAACTATATCAGGGCCATATATAGAGTATTGAGATACCCAATGGGTGCTTGTTCTAGCGAGTTCCTGCTCTTGTGTGGTGAGTGGAGGCTCGTCGTCCATCCAATCATCTAGAGCTTCTTGTGTTCGTTGGAACAACCTATCTGTAGGGGCTGACAATTTCTTAGTTTTAAGTTTGAATTGTCCATTGTTCTGAAAATGAGGAATACTGGAGCGTACTGCACCATGAAAGGCAGTTCCTTCTTCCCTGTCTTCGCTTGTACTCTCATTCTCGGTTTCCTGGGTATGAGCATCTTTTCGATGGTAATCAGAAACCTTGCTCGTGAAGAGTGGAATAAAAAGATCTATTTCTTTTATTTTATTGTAATTTCCTGCGACTACTGCTTGATCTAATTGCAGTAAATCATCAGGGACTCTTTTTCCCGCGCTAGCTATCATTCGGATAAAACAAGTGATCATGAATCGTGAGAGGCATTTTGTATGTGCTATGGGTCTATTTTTAATAGCTTCCTGTAAGGTTTCTAAATTTTCTCCTGTTCGAAGAGCCTCGTAAATTTTGTTTAGGTAATTTGTGACATTCGGTACCTCCTGTAAACCTTCTAGAGCCTCTTGTAGGTGAAGGGAGATATTTGCTTGTGACCCTTCCCCTGGGGTTGGGTCGTAATCGCACTCTAACATGGGTGGAACTTCGCTTGGGGTGTCAGAGGTGGGTTCAGTCTGGGTGACTATTCGTCTAGCTATTATCTGATTGGTATAAGCGGGAGGAGGTTCCATTAAGTAGGTAGTAATAAAATCGTCGGGTACGGAAGGAACCTTAGGACGTGGAGGTGCTGTAGGGGTACTAGAGTCTGAGCTAGCCTCGGACTCTATTTTTGGTGAGAAGACAGGATATATACCCGTTACTGAGGCCGAGACCTCCCTTTTCTTTTGTTCAAAACAAATATCATCATTCTGAGACTGTAACTTTTTCATCTTACTTTCTTCTGACATTCTCTGTGCTTTCTCAACTTTCCCTTGCTCTTTCTGTTCCCTTCGATGTGCTTCTTTTCGCCATAGTTCTATACTCTCTAACATTGAGGGTCTTGCTTTCCTTTCCCAACACTTCTTCTCTATGGCCATAATACAATTCAAATCCCATGTACCACTCTTTGGCCATCTAACCGCAATCTCTAAATCTTTAGTATAACCTTCCCAAAGATCCAAATACAAGATGGCACCAATTCCATATTTTGTATACATGAAGTAACCAGGAGTATCCTTCGGGGGGACTGGTACAGCTTGTTCCAGTAACCCCTTCCGGGTACCCAGTTTACACAGTTTAGAGAACAAAGGCATTGTATTAGATACAAATAAAGCTTACACGTGCAAAAACTTGATATATTTTGAGTATCAGAATACAAACATACCGTTTTCTAGAAAACCTAGAACCCGTCTTTACCGTGCTCTGAAAAGATCAGAACCCGTCTTGACCGTGCTCTGAAAATCAGAACCCGTCTTGATACACTCCCAGCAGTACTCACCGAGGTGCAGAGAACTTGAAGACCTTGAAGATCTGGACACTTGATTACGCAGCGCTCGTGGACAGGGACTGGTCGGGTTTCAGACGACCTCGGACTCGGCAATCTTCACAGGTTTTCGGGCTCTGGGTCGAGACTTCCGCTGTCGTCCTCACCACCTCGTATGGATGCTCAGATCTTGGTACAGCCCCTCTTGGACATGAAGGAGTTCATGCAGGAACACCCTGCAGTGTGCACGTAGAAGTCCGTCGATGTCTTGAAGAGACCGGTCTAGGTCCGCATCACCGTCGTGTGGGGAGAAAGGGAAGTTCCTGTTCGGGCGCCAATTTGCTGTGGTAAATATTTTAGTAATTTACCTTGATCATAATTTCTATATCAATAAGGCTAAGTATGAAGAGCAGAGTCCGTGGTGGTTCGAATTCAGGGTCTTTATTCAGTAACTTGAGTTAAGGGAGAGCTCCGTCACCTGAGGAGGATCGGAAGAATCTCTAACTTTATTATCTGAACACACAGTATTTATACATAGAAAAGAGGAAGGAGCTTCCCTTCAATGCAGGCCCGGATCATATGTTGCAATAAAACAGAAGTCATGACTAGAAAAAGAGGCTGCGTCATGATTGGAATGAGGAAGCACCAGAAAAAACAGAAATGTGGAGAAGTAACACTGGGCTGGTTCCTTAGATAAGAGAGAGATGGTCGTGACAGGATGTCTGTTTGTCATGTTTCAGCATTCGGAGGCTCTTCTTCTCGGAATTGGTTGTCGTGGTCTAACAGAATGGGGCCCATTTCTCGGAATCGGCCCGATTATAGGGAAATGGTTACGAATGGGGGGTCTTGTTCTCGGCATCGGCTTGACCACAGAAATGTACGGTTTGAGTGAGGTAGCTGGTACTCGGAATTGCTTTGACCATAAGGATGTACCTTTGAATTTTTGGGGAAGGAGAGTGCGTGTGCAACTTTGTGAGCGCGTGATCGGTTTGTGCTCGTGTGCTCGTGTGCTCATGTTCTCGTGTTCCCGGCATGATGGGCTCGGGGACGTGACTGAAGCGGGTATATGATGGGACATAACCTACGAGAAATAATCATTTTCCACATTGGGGTTGTTGATGTGGAAATTTAGGTCACAGAGGAAGAGGCAGTCCTTGACGTCTAAGACTAGGGGCACAATTAAGCCTGCGATGGTGTTGCAGAAGCTGGAGCACAGGTCTCGGGGTCAATATGCAAGGTTGCCTTTAATGGTTGTCTTGTTGTCCATGTGGATCTTGAAGTTGAAATGTTCTATGGGGGTGGTGTTGGTGGTACACTGTATGGTGTCTTTGTTGATGATGGCTGTTCCTCCTCCTGGCTTGTTGGTGCGGTCCTGGTGAGTGATTTTATATCTGTCGGGGATCGCTGTGGCAATGTCTGGTGTGGATGCGGGGTTGAGCCAGGTCTCATGTGGAAGACTATGTGGTCGAGTACGATGTTGTTTGGAAAGCATTCTGACTGAATTGGTCCCGGAATTGTTTCCGATCAAATCAGATTCGGGGAGTCCAACCGACCGAATGGTACTGGAACCATCGTAATCTGTCGGTTGACTTTAATTGGAACCTGTGTTATGACCGAATCTGCGGGATGCCATTGAAGAAAGGGGTGAGTGGGGAAAATCGTGCACCCTGTGTTAGGCAACACTTGGTACCTGCCACACTGTGCATGGTCTGAAAGAGGGGTCCTTTGGGTACCCCCTTGGTCCCCATTCGGAAGGCTCCGGGTGAAGGGGGTGCTGCTATGAGCCCCCAATGTCAGGTTCCGACAGCCGATCCGTGTCAGACAAACCAACTCAGAAAAGCTGTCCTAATCCGACGTCAGTATTGCTTGGTTGAAAAAGCAGTTTCTAGACCTGTACAAGTCGGCTCCGAAGGACTCGGTTCCTCCAAAGGCCATCTGGAACCAAGTCGGAACTGATTGGGAAAGTCTGAACATCGTAATTGGTCGTTCGGACAGCTTTTCAAACCGGTCGGAAAGATGGGTTCAGAATCGGATTCAGCAGACCTGAATTCGATACAGAGCCATTCCAACTGACATGGCAATTGACCCCTATGTTGGGTGCGAGGGCGGTGATGAGGTCCCATAATTCAGTGGAGTGCTTGCATAGTGAGCGTGTATTGAGATGGGCGCATGCAAGTTGGTGTTTATGTTCAGATGGTGTGTGTGATATGTTCAGGGGGGGCTAATCAGTGTGCTGTGTGCTGTGTGTGTGCAGTGGCAGGTGAAGTGGCAGTGGGTGCATGTGAAAGGTTCTACCATGGAGTGTGGGTCAGCACGGAGGCAGTGTATATTGCGATATCAAGGGTCAAGGGTGTAGAGCTCAGCAATGGTATATCTTTGGGGGCGGGTAAGCCAGGGTTCATGACGCTGGACATGGCACAGACGGGTACAGATTGGTTTTTCTTTGCTGCGGCCTGCATTAATTAGGTCTTAGGGTGGGCAGGGCTTCTGTTGGCAGGAAGAACGGTGAGTGGGAAAACCCGGTCAGAAAATAAATCTCAGCAGGAAAACCCGTGCAGCTGTGGAGTGACTGGAGCAGTCTGGAACAAGCAGGAACTGGAGGCCACAAGCAAGTTGTAAACTAGGTGTCCAGGTGTCTACTGACTATCCCACTCCCACAAGTGTGAAAATTCAGACTATTTCAGGCCCCCAAAGCTATAAGAAAGCCTTGGGTGGCAGGTAATAGCCATGTTAATGTATATTGAATTAATAATAAATGGTTGCTGTGCTCATCTCTAAATCAGCCAGACAGTGCCACCTTGTGAGAGACTAACGCAAGCAACTGTGCCGAGCACAGGAAACCACTGGCCTAAATTTAGCACTGGTTATAATTGATTGGGTAATTATCACACCTTCACACTTTTCCCCTAATAGATTGCGGAAGATCAAACCTGCAGACTTTTTCAGAGAAAAGGCCCATAAAACTGCAAAAAATGCTGAATTCAATGTGTGAGATACTGATTCCGAGCATTTTGCCTCATTTTCAAGTTAGCACTTGGAATCAGAGATATGTACCACAAGTGGTAAATACCTGATCCCTGGCTAATATCTACCATGCACGGTATATACCTCACTTTATTCTGCCTAATATGTAATGAGGGCCTTATTGAGTAATTTGAGTGGGACATTCTCCAAAAGTAAATGGGAAGATGTTCGGGACCACATCTGGGGTTCTGACCACCACATTGCAGTTTTGGAAGTATTCATCTTTAAAGACCAAATCGATAACGCTCGAGGTTGTTGGATCCCACCTATGATTCATATATATTTGCATACTTTGGGGATTCACGGGCAGATCCAAGGCAACCCATCCTAGAAATCAATTTTTTAAATCATATGTATTTTTTTTTCCTTATTGAGCATTTCAAATTAACAACAACATTGTATGCACATTACCAATTTCGGATAATAGTCAGAAAACTTGACCACTTTACCATCATATTTAGACATAAATCACTCAATTTACAAATATTTCCCAGCATTAAATATACGTCGAGAGCAAGGCACTAGTCATCAGGAAACCACAAGCATCTGGTATAACAGAGAAATACATAAGCTGGCATGTATACTGAACAGAACTTCATTCAGTCTCATCTCACTCTATAGATTGTAGGTAGGCATGGAAGGGAGATCAGAAGTCTCTGGGGCATGAGGTCGGGGGTTGAAGTTGTGCATAATCCTGGCCCACCTTCTTGCAGTGACATCCACTCTTAAGCCACTCCGAGGCAGTGGGGGGATGGGCGCTACCCCATCGCAATGCTATCTCTCTCTTAGCTAGCAGCAGTGACACAGATACCAACATACAGACGCTGCGTGGCACCTCAAGGGTATAGCCCAATAATGCCATGAGGGAATTGGGTGCAAGTTCTGTGCCTGTCATAGATGAAATATGTTCAAAGTCCGCCACCCAATAGGTATATTCGACAGAGCAAGTCCAGACAGCAAAGTCAGCTCCTGCATTCCGGCACCTTGCACAGGTATCAGGTCTAGTGTGGTCGAATTTAACAATATTCGATGGGGATGGATAGTTTCTATGTAGAAATTTGAAGTGTAGTAATTTGTGGCGTTGGCAGATAGATATATGTTGCGTCTGTGTGCCTTTGAATTGCAGGAGATCATTGGAATGACATTATGGGAGTGGATAACCAAATATTGGATTACTTGCACTGTAGCACCTAGAAAGTAAACTAAAATAAATACCTTTAACCCAATCCTACTCAAATTGTTGGCACTTAATGCTAGGTTCAGTGTGCGATGAATCATTATTAATATAAATATGAAACACCAACCCTGTTAATATTATGACTGAGAGAGGGGCAGGGGCTGCAGTCAGAGGCACAATTCGGCATCCAGGCCCTGTTTACCTCCTCCAGCACTGCAGGGGGTGCAGTTAAGGCTCCCATCAGAGAGACCAAAGACACACCAGGTTAGAAAAAGAAAACGTTAATAAATAAAACAACACCAAAACAACAAAAATCCAATAAGTGGAACTTGAGGTAAGGTTTTTATAGATTAAGCTGTAAAATAGCGCTTAGAAGCAATAAACGCTTTCTTGGGTTATCTGGTCGTGCAGGACTGGGACAAAGTCAAAAGTTCAGGCCTACTGCGATGGAGCATTGGCTGGATACAGGGACCCAGTTAGGCTCAATGAACAAAAGTACCTTGATCCAGGCTGCATCGACGAAGATGTGGGGCACAGCCAAGCAATGCACTGGTGTTTGCACGCAGTAGGGATGATGTGCTGATTTTCTCCACACAACTGCAGTGATGCGTTGGTTCCGAAGGCAATGCACCGGTACCAAGATGCACCGGTTCCAAAGGCGAGGTGCTGGATTTTTCCACACAGTAGAGGCGATGCGTCGATCTTCTCCACATAGTGGCAGTGATGCATCAGTTCTGAAGGCAATGAGCTTGTTCCGAGTGTGATGCGCCGGTCCTGTCCCCGCAACAGCAGTGATGTGTCAATTCTGCACACGCAGCAGAGGATTCATCAGCTCTGATGTAGCAAACACTTTGGGCCCATTTCCAAGGGTCCATGACTGGGTTGGCACCACTTGGCAGGGCAGTCCCAGAAATTGCAGGGTCCAGGAGTACGAGCAGGAGGGATAGCAGTCTTTCATGTCCCTAACACTTCAAATCAGGAGGCAAGGCAGCAAACATTTTGAGTCACTCTGTGTTCAATTGATGCAGGTACAGTCCTTTTTACCAAGGCAGGGGAACAGCAGGCAGTAGGGCAGTACAACAAGGCAGGAGTCCAGCAAAGCTGTAGTCCAACAGAGTGGCAGTGCTTCAGCAGCATAGCAGCCCTTCTTCCTATCAGAGTCTTCGCAGGTCCAGAAATGTACTGAAGTAGTGGTGTCAGAGATAGTACTTATATCCAGTTGTGCCTTTGAAATGGGGAGGCTTCAAAGACAGGTCTTTAATGTGCACAGAGGTCCTCCCTTCCTGCCCTGGCTCCCGACTCACTACAAGTGGGTATGCAGCCCTCTGTGTGGGGACATGACACAGCCTATTTAGGAGTAAGTGTGTGGCTGTGTCCAGCTCCTCCCTCTCATCCTCCCAGGATGGCCCATTGAGACACACCTAAGCTTCGTTTGTGTGTGGCTGCCTCAGGAGAATGCACAAAGTCCAGCTGTAACTCTCCCCAGACATGTATCAGTTACAGGCAACAGGCACAAAGTGGCTAAAGTAATACAATGGCAACTTTCTTAAAGTGGAATTTTCAGAACTGTAATTTAAAATTAAACTTCACCATAAGTTGTGATTTTAAATTGCGAGTCCAGAGACACCAAATTTGAAAAGTCTATCCCGGCACAATTCGGAATTACACTTAAAAGATGACATAAGGTAATCCCAATGTTATCCTACGTGAGAGAAAGGCCTTGCAGCAGTGAAAAACTAATTTGGGAGTTTTTCACTACCAGGGCATATACAACTTTAGAAAACATGTACTGTCTTTTAAATACATTGCACCATGCCCTCTAGGTTAATCAGGGCATTCCGTAGGGGTTACTTATGTGTATATTAAGGGACAGTTTAGACCTGGCAAGAGGTTAGTCTTGAAAGTAAAAATGGTAGTGTAAACTGCACTTACAAGTTCTGCAACGGCACACCTGCGTCATGGTGTGGGGGTTACTTAAGTGGGTGCCACAATGAGTGCTGCAGATCTACTAGTGCAAAAAGAATAATTGATGGACAGAATGCAGAACAATGTCATACATTCACCCTACCCCAGTACAGAGATCTGGGCCTAAATTCATCATTTCTTTGCTCATCATGCCAGTCCAGTTTGGACCAAGCCATTTGCAAATCAGTCTTGACCCTGTGCCAAATGGGAACAGTCCAGCCCGAACTGCCAGGCCAGGTCCTCCCTGGACTGGAAACAAGCACCCTATGACCAGTTTCGAGGTTTCACCCCTCTACAGCCAGGATAGCTTGACTCCAGTTGCATGGAGAGTACGGATCCCACGTCTGGGCATACCTTCCCCACTCTGGGTGACTAATGCAAAAAGAACAATTGATGGACAGAATGCAAAACAATGTAATAAATTCACCCCAGTACAGAGATCTGGGCCTAAATCCATTGTTTGTTTGCTCACCATGCCATTCCAGTTTGGACCCAGCCATATGCAAATCAGTCTTGACCCTGTGCCCAATGGGAACAGTCCAGACCGAACTGCCAGGCCAGGTCCTCCCTAGACTTGAAACAAGCATCCTTGGACCGATTTCGGGGTTTCACCCCTCTTCAGCCAGGCTAGCTTGACTCCAGTGGCATGAAGAGCACAGGACCCATGTCTGGGCATACCCGTCCCACTCGGGGTGACAAATGCAAAAAGAACAATTGATGGACAGATTGTTAACTATTATGAATACCTGGGGATTAGGTTTGCTTTCTCAGTTTTGAGGACACATATGTAATTATGAGTTCTAAAAGAATGACTTCCACTCCTGCTACCATAGTTAGAATTGCCATGAAGCTGAGACCAACTCATGTGCAGTGCCACTGAAAGTCTACTTGGCAAAGGCAGTATTAGTGGTACCCAACAGGGTGAGGTTTGGGGCTATTGATGCCTTGTCCCAATTTTGGGTCGGATTTGAATTTTATGCTCTCCTATATCACATTTCTATACTAATGTGTGATTTTTATGTTTTGATAATACTAATATTCTCCACGTTATAACTGGCCATAGTTAAAGTGCATTCACATTAAGTTAGTCATAATCACTGTAGGCCTTGATTTGATAGGCCCCCTGTTAAATTAAAACTGTTTTATTGCTTGCTGTGCTTAATCTTCGTTCTCATTTCAGAAGCCAAGCTTCAACAGTATGTGCATTAGAACTGTGTATCTTTGTTACATTCTGCGTAAAGGCCACTGACTATATCTCTTAACAAGCTCACCAGTAAATCCTAACACCTGTATGGACTCACTGACAAGTAGTCTCCCATGCAAAACATCTCTGAAGGCCTAGAAGCTGAAATCTCTTATTGTATGAAGAGGGACGACACCGGCTTAGTTGTGATTAGTTTTGATTGGTTCCTTCTCTGTGGGAACAGTAGGAAGTGTGTAGATTATTGAATTCTATATTTAAATTTCTATTTTACTGAGCTAGTTGAGTTCTGATGCTCTCTCGAGGGCAGATGCCCCTTTCCACTCTCTTTCGACTTTCAACTTTACTTTTTCAGCTCACATAGTAAATCTCTCGCTCATCTATTTCTTTCTACCTAAGTAAACCTTCATTTGGTTCTGTATTTAGAGACTCTAATTGCTGACAGCGGCTGCTTAAACTTCCCCTGAATCTAATTTGCAATTCTTAGCTTAATGTTAGGGAATTTCCCTTCAAGGGAAACTATAGGTGACGCAATTTGCATATGAAAATCTTTCTATAACCTATCTTTGCAATTACTCTGTAACCGCGGGACGAGGAATGGGAAGAAGACGTGTTTTTGTTGCAGTGGTTTTTATTCTAGCAAACAAGTCATCGGTACACTTCTTCCGAGGATTACTCTTTCTTGGGGATCTGCTCCTTTCTTGTCGGGTCTTTCGGAGTACTCCCTCCTCCTTCCTCCGGACGGGGCTCCTCCTCCTGCTGCTGCTGGGCTCCGGAGGCTCCGTAGTGCTCGCCCTCGCCGGCCGCCGAGAAGGGAAACAGAAGAGAGGAAGAGTAATTACTTCTGGTTTCTGTCACAGATTTCTGAGAAGGAAGGGGTAAGTGAGGGATGTGAAGGGGACACACAGTGCACGAATATCTTGGTCAGTGAAAGTGCAGTTAAAGTGATCCGCTATTCGGAGGGCGGGTTGTACTGCGGGTTTGCACAGCTGCTATGTCAGGCGTCTACCTTTTTGCCTCCACCACCCCAGGACCCGTTCCCGTACCTCGGCTAGCCGTACACCTCCTGGCGCACGGCTGGGCGGCTCGTGGTGTTGGCCTCCAGGCTTTACAGCTCCTGTCTCTCGAGTCTCAGCTCTCCCTGAAGATGCTCTGGTGGTTGGCTCCTCGGGTTCTTGATCCGACGTCGCCGCGTCCCGTCCTCGCCTTTCCGGATTCTCCTCCTCCTCCGCAATGTTCTCTTCACTCAGCCAGCTCGTTCCTCCGCTCCACTCAGCCTCGTTGTACCCGCTCTCTCCAACGCTCCACTCCGTCTCACTGCTTCCCGCCTCTCCGCTCTCCTGCACTCTGTCCGCTCCTCCGGTGTAGTAACACACCTGGGGATCGTTGTGGCTGCCTTTTACGGACTCTCCAGGCTCCTCCTCCTCGTTCAGGGTTGCCGTCCAGTTAAAGGGACCCCATCCTACCTCGTCCTCTTCGTCACAGCTATATCGTTCCGTAGGTGACCATCCCGGGGTAGGAGGAGGCTGTGGAGACAAGAGGGGGGGTCGTACATCGTTAAAGGGTGCCCCTCAGTAGGGCGAGACCCCTCACCCCCGTCACATACTCATTTTGATTTGCTTTGGAATACATGAAACACTTATTTTTAAGATGATTATTGACTTTGACTAATTTGAATGATTTAAACTGTAACTTGTTTAATCTGCTAATAAACCTTCATGGTTTGAAATGAACTATTCTCTCTCATCATTGTGTAGCCTCATGTGCTTCACTGTAAATGATCAAAACTTATTTGGTGTTTTACAACTCATTCTGGAACCAAAGATCCTTCGGCCTCAAGTGCAGCCAGCTTGTGCTGAAGATTGCACCAATGACCTGCAGTGGCATAGCTGAGGGGAGGGGGGGGATCAGCGCCTGGCAGCACAGTTCTTGGGGACGGCGGAAGTGAGCAAGTCGTGTCTGCCGACTACCACCATCTTCCCACTCCCCCCGGGAACAAGTCGTCTGTCATACACCACCATCCCCCCCTCTTAACTGCATCCAGCGGAAAACGTAGGGTCCGCCACGGGTGGCAGTAGGTCTAGCCAAGCCACTGGCCAGGTGCAAATGTAGCTGCATCCTGGCATTACTGATTATAAAGCACCAAAGAATGGTGGGAGATATTTCCTTCCTCAATTGTTATTAGGACTAGGTACATGTATGTATTTTTTGAAGGTGGAAAATATTGCTGCTCTCAAGTTCCTCAAACTGTGGGTATTTTTTAGTGACTAAGCTAAGCCTTCAGTGCAATTTTAACCCACTTAAAAGAGGGCTGAAATATTGAGCGGATACTGTGATTCTTATGGTAATCCCATGTGAGAATACTCCAAGAGGAGGTAAATATTGTCCTCAGAAGGCTCCCTCAGGAATCCCTGTCTTTATCAGGTAACCTGATTATTAAACAGGTGCATTGAGATTATACAAAAGGGAAGATTGTACCACAGGCAGAAACCACTGCACTTGGAAAGCACTCCCATGATGTTAAATCCGAATGGATGCTTCAACACTACCTGGGAGATGTGTCACCTCCAGATTTGAGTAGGCGTTTTTGATACACAGACTGGGCACCTGCGCTGACTTAGAAGGCGAGTTGTTGGTTAAATAAACCTCTTCAACCGCCTAGCAAATGTGGTAGTATTGCTCTAGAAATACTTTCCAATTTGTTCTTGTTTCTGCCTTTTAAATAATGACATTTAGTGTACCTGGTTGTTCCACTAGTTAGACCTAAGCCTCAGCCTTCTTAGTTTAGCATTATGCATGTAACACATTTGAACAGTTTGTTTAGCACAATTCTTGTGGTTGGTTTGGTGTAAGAGAAAGAGGTTTGAGATAGATGTGTAATTGTGAGCTGCATTTAACTCTTCTGGTAGTAATTATGTAACTTCTTTTTAGGTTTGAGTAAGTAAGATAATTGGACCTTTCATGGTGAACATATTGGCTTCTTTGGCTCTGGAACTTCCAGCCAATAGCAAGACACATTTTCAATCACATTTAGACTCACCCCGTATGTGTACTTAAGTCTCGCCATTTTCTTTAGTATTTTTTAGAAAGTCTTTTTTGCCTCCACTGGAATGCAGGATGGACTCTTTTACATCTGTCAGTAAATGGCCCAGATAGCACTGGAGAGTGAACGCTGAATATACATCTAAAACTTGGATACTGCAGAAAAAAGTGTTGCTTTATTTTCTGCAGCATCCATTTTTCAGAGGCCTTTACCTGTGGCTCAGTTTAGAAGGTCTGGGATTTGGAAGATGCGTTCACACTTACTCCACATTCTATACAAATGGAACCAACTTTGCCAATGCCGCCCTTACATTGCTTTAAAATTTTACATATCATTGATGTGTTGTGCTTCACATTTTTGTTGACAATAAATGAAATGCTAATGATAATGCCGAGAGGGAGGGGTGTGGGCATAACCTCCCATTGGCCCATATGCCTCCAGTGCCCTTCCGCCCCCTCTTACAGGATAGTGCACCTTCTATTGGTTGGGCATATAGCAAGGATTGCTGCAGGGGCACATATAAGGGCAGCTTAAGGAGAACAATGAGGCCCTAAAGAGGAAAATCACTGGCTGAGCAAGGAGGTGCCTTACGTCTTTGATTCTTTCCTAATATTAATCCCTAATAATGGAAACAATAAAGCACACTTCATACTACACCGAAAGCCATCTTTCTCTGGGATATCAACTTCCACTGAAACAACAAAGACAACATGTAGGTTTCCACCCTAAAAGACATCCTTATTGATCACAACTTTGTGCAAGCCTGCACAGGACCGACACATGCCAAAGATGTGACACTTGATCTAACCATATCCAGGGATGGAGCTCTGAACATTGACTTAATAAACCCAACAGATTGGTCAGCCCATCACTCAATGATATTCCCCAGGATGGCCGAAGTGTAGAAGGTAAAAGACCAATAGATTAAACCAAAACGCTGGACAAGTGTGTAGTAACGAAGTCCACGCAGGTAGGATGTAGTTCAAGATGATTTATTGTAGTAAGTTATAGGTACTGTAGAGCAGCCCCACCAGGAGCAGCTTTCCTGCTGCTCAGCCCATTCTCAACTGTCACTTCACCTCACAGGCTCCCAATATTCCAACGCGCATCATCACTCCAACATTCCATGCAGCACACAGCACAAACACACTGGCTGAGCAGGTGGTGAAAATGGCATAACATTAACATGAGCATGATACTACATATCCCCTTTCTTATACACCAGAAGCAATAGTCCAATACCTGAATGTGATATAACAATAAGAACCCAATAACAGTTCCACAGAAACAACAGAAGAAGTAAAGAACATGAGGACAGATAGGAACGAGCGAAATTATAGGTGGAGGAAAACTAAGTGGAAGCAATGGGTAAGTATACACATATGGAAATGACCCATACTCGTCAACAACGAATTACAAAAGAGAAGAAAACAGTAAAAGTGTGAAAGAAACACCACGTTAGCAGAAAGACATAGATGCACCAAAGACTACCCCCAAACACACCCACTGGCCAGGCAGGCAAGCAAGGAAGGAAAGACAAGGCACCACATGACCTAAACACTAGCTTTACACACAGACACACAAAGAAGAGAAACACGGATCTCCTCCTAAACCAGGAAGAAGTAGATTGAAGCTAAAATAGGGGAAAGGCTGGGGACAAGGAAGACTAACAACCAATATAGTCCAGATACCAAGGATGAAAAGAATATGTGATATCACAAGGAGAACAGGACAAGATTGAACACAGAGAAGATGAGAAGCAAATACAATGAGTATAACTCATCCTCCACCATTTTAAAATTGACAATATAATAAAATAAGAATAACGTTGCGTTTTCCAATAGACAATGTAACATAGTATAAGAATAACATTGCGAGAAAATAACAGCAAATGGGACTGAGACCCATAAAATGATAGCCCATGTAAGGACAACCCCTGTGTAGAGGTCACATACTGTGAAATATAGTAACGGGACTATAACCCATAAAAAACCCCTGTGTGAGGGTAAAAGTGTCAGAGAAGATGGGAATAAAACCCATAACCTACCCCTGACATAAGGGTGTAAGCTAATGTGAATGGGACTAACACCAAACAGGCACACCCTGTGTGAGGGTAACAATGTACGAGAAGATGGGAAAGACCCATGACCTACCCCGAGACGTAAGAGCATAAGATAATGTGAAATGGACTAACCCCAAACAGACACACTCCGTGTGAGTGTACCAATGTACGAGAGGATGGGACTGAAACCCATGACCTTCCCCGAGAATGTAATGGAGGAAAGCTACAGTAAATGGGACAGAACCTATAACCTATCCCCAAGCATAGGGATGGTTAACTAATGTAATTGGGACTAACACTCATATAATGATGCCCTGAGAGGGTTGTAACCATAATTATCTCATCCTCTTGGCCAAAATTATGTAGTAACGAAGTACATGCAGGTAGGATGTAGTTCACGATGATTTATTGTAGTAAGTTACAGGTACTGTAGAGCAGCCCCACCACAGCACAAACACACTGGCTGAGCAGGTGGTGGAAATGGCATGACATTAACATGGACAGGACACTACAAAGTGACATCAGAAACATAAACAGAGATGACCTATCCTCTCTATGCCATAGAAACCGCACACCACCCCCAAGAGAACTACAGAGCGTTCAAGAACAGGCTGAGCACTACAACCCAACAATGACAGACATAATGGAGGTGGTTGCCCTTCTCAGCCTAAAAAGACACAACAACACTTTGGACCTACGCTGGTGCAACCAAAACTCAAATGAGGAATGGCGGAGACTCAGACTTGCAGAGACACTATGAAGGCACAAACCAACCCTCATCAAGGAATCTGAGACAGCAATGAGCCATGAGAAACAGCTGCAAAAAGCTATCATGAAATTCCAAGCATCATTCTTCAGAGCCCAAGAAGACAGCACAAGTAACAGACCAGGCAAACTTTGAAATGATCAAACAACAAACCGGGACCAACAATACCACCATGATCAAAAATACATGCTTGGAGAATCATGAAGCATTATCTACATTCTTCGATGGGAAAATGATGAAAATCGAAAACCCAGTAGCTATCAACAGAGGTATGATCCAGGATTTGAGTATCAACATGTTTCACGCTCAACAGGAAATAACAACCAATGAGGGAGGTCAAACTTGCACCCATCCTATTAAGATCAAAATCGAGGCATAGCGCTCTGACAATTTGACACTAAAATGCTATGTAACGAATAATGTTTTCAATATGTACAGTGCTCTAATAACCTTGGCTCATGTTCGCGCTATATAACACTCTCCAAATAAAATACCCACTACTTTCTGTATGTTGACAATCTCAGAGTCAAATGATTGTCTCTGAATTCCCATACATACGCAATTGGGACCCCATGTCTCTATGTTTAGAGGCATCAATATTCATCTCTCCAACAACTATCTCTTTGATTGATGGGTTGCTGCCTGCACCTGTAGAATATAAGTCCCCCTAATGGCAGAGTGTTGGCACATAGTGCACGTGGTCTTGCAGAATAACCTATAGAATGTGCACAGACGTCAAAGTGGATTGATGGTGTCTCACTTCTGTAATGTAAAGAGCCTGTGGAAATCCTGCAATGAATAGACAGGGCTCTAAGTGTATCTCCCGTTATATGACCATAGGGGGCATTACTGCAGGTGGTATCCTATAGGGACCAGAAATAAAAGGTGGTCATTTAGAGTTTGGGGGATGTGGATGAATAGCCCCAAAAATTGGCAGTTGTCCTATAACCCCTTATTAAAAGTGTGTGATAGTGGAAAGGATATCTGCCAAACTCAGAATTACCCCCCCAAATACTCTCCTTTGTGGGGACCCAGAGGTATAAAGGCTAAAGAAGGAAAAAGAAATACCAGTGAAAAAGGAGTAGAATGGGAGCAGAATACTGTTGAGCTACAAGAGAAAAAAGGAAACAGACATAGAAAAGAAGAGAAAGAGAGGTCACTGGAGGGACGGTTAAAGGAAGAGATGCAAGAGACAAGAGGAAAAAGAGAATAAGAGACACAAATCAAGAAAGAGATAAATGGATATAGAGAGTGACACCTGAGAGTGCGCGGACGTAGACGCTGGAGAGCAGAACAAGATAGAAACTTGAGGGAACATGTACAATAGTTTTTGGTGGTTGCAAACAGGAAATCAGGCTGTTTGCGGCCATTAAAATTGCAATGTACCAACCCTACTTTGTGAGTCGGTAACCTATTACCAGCTCACAAAATAGGGTTTGCAAGACACTATTAGGAAGTGGCGTGCCAAGGGCGTCCCTTCCTAACAGCGAGTTGCAAGGCCATGAACAATTGTGTTGCGACCGGAATGCAGTCCAAAACAATCACAGCTTACCGCTGTTAGAACTGGCTATTTCTGGTAGGCTAAGGCTGACGCCAAAGCCAGGCAGATACCACCATTCTAGTCAGGGCATGGGAGTCACACGCCAAGATAACGCCTGCTCACCCCCTTGGTAGCTTGGCACGAGCAGTAAGGCTAAACTCGGAGGCAATGTGTAAAGCATTTGCGCCAGCACACAACAGCAACAACACCCTAGGCACACCACAAAAGGAACTCCACACAAGGTTATATAAAAATAACTTCTGTATTGTCAAAATCACATCAGATAGAAATCACACATGTACATTGTGCCAACTGGCACGGGCAATATTCACAAGGGATTATGTACAAGACAGGGCCACATGGGCCACTGTCAGAATCAACAATTTTAGAAATAGAAATGCTGTCAGAAATTAGAATAAAAGGATATAAAATCACTGTAGCACAAATTAGCAAGAATAGCACTCAACCAGTAACTTCTGGTAACAGGTAAGTACCACCTACGCAACCCTAACCACCTTAGGAGAATGTCAGGCTGGGGACCAGGACCTCACTAGGACCACCTGTACTGGAAAGAACAACCACCTAAGAATAAAATACATTTAGGGGTATCAGCAAGAACACATTACACATGATGCATCAAACATTCAGAGGTGTAGGGAAGGAAAAACACATGATGCATCAACCAACACATTCAGAGGTGTAAAATCAAGGAAGACACATGATGAATAAAAACATTCAGAGGTGCCAGACCATAACTCAATAGCGCAAAAACACATGATGCCTAAAGCATTCAGAGGTGCAATAAAAACACACAATTGCGCAAAAACCTACATAAGCCACCACCTGTGGCAGTCCCTAGGCCACCTGGCCTTGTTGGGGCTAGGACGCCCTGTGTCTCAATGTCAGGGGCCTCAACGTGGCAGCTGCCCACAAAGTGCTGGGCAGCTGCAGACAATCCCAAGCGCCTAAACGGTGCAGCTGCCCACTAATTGCTGGGCAGCTGGGAATCAACAAAAACTGCAACAGGGCCCTCACTGGCCCTAGGAGCAAACTGCGCTCAATCGTTGGAGCCACACAGGCTCTTACACCACACTGCGCAGGACGTTGGAGCCACACAGGCTCTGACACCACACATGGCCAAATGCTAGAGCCACACAGGCTCTTGGGACGATAATGTCCCCGGGGTCGTGGGAGCCTCGAGGCTCTAAATACAAATGCCCCCAGGGAGCCTCGTGGGCTCTAATCAACGTTGGGGCGACCCACTGCCAACCGGGGCCACCCTGAATCAATCAATCAATCAATCAATCAGAGCATTTATATAGCGCACTACTCACCCGGAGGGTCTGAATGCACCACTAGGATCACGCTGGAGCCTCAGGGGCTCTGAAACAAAATATGCCCTCTGGGGCTCTGATACTCTTGTGCACGTTGGAGCGGCCCGCTGCCTTTCGGGCCGCTCTGTCACCAGGAATGCCTGTAGCCCCTCGGGGCTCAAAGAAACAATGGGGACTGGCCTCGAGCCTCTCTGGGCTCAAACATACAGATGTGCCCCTTCTCTCCTGCGGAGCGGCCCGCTGTCAACCGGGGCCGCTCTGAACACAATGCAGCTGCCTCGCACTCACCGGGACGGCGGGGACTCTCTGGCGCTGCTCCTCCGGACTTCTCTTGCAGCGCGGGCTCTCTCCTCGGGGGAGCCTCGCTAGGAGGGAGACAGCTTCACGACCTGCTCACCGGGTCCCCTCAGACAGCGCGGGGCTCCTCTGTGCAGGCGGGCAGTCACGCGGCGCTTCAGGGCTGGATGGACGACTTCTCCAGCGACGGCACCTCTCAGGACGAGATGCGAGCGCTGGACCAATCCCAGCGCGGCTCGCACAGCGTGCCCTTCGTGACGCTTCGGCTCTTCGAGGAGTCAGCCAATCAGAGCGCGGCTCCACGGCCAGGCCCTCAGCAACGGCCCAATCAGAGCGCGGCCTTCCAGGGCGAGCCTCCCGCGGCCCGCCAATCACAGCGCGGCATCTCCGGCGGCCATTATCCAAACGGCTCGGGCCGCGGCGGTGAAATGAAGGGGGCAGAATGAGGGGTGGGCACCCTCGCCAGATAGAATAGTAGGAGAAACGGGGTGAGCACCCGATAATTAATTAAATAAACGGGGTGGCACCCGTAAATAAAACATAACACGAATCGGGTGCCAAGCAGGGTCGGCACCTGCAAGCTCAGGGGCACCAAGGGCAGGAGCGCTTCCCTCCTAGGGAAAACGACAGCGCTCTGCCCAGGAATCAGGATAAAGCGCCCACGAGGCGCTGGGGAGCCCAGAAATCGCGAAAATGCCCCAGAACGGACCCCCACAGCAAGGAGGGTCCCAGCAGCTGCAGGGCATTACGGGACAAGGCTTCTAGGGTAAGTTAAGTCTCCCAGCCATCCTCAGGCCAGGCAGAAAGGGCCCCCAGGAAGAAGTCCTCCAGCAATGCATCAGGTATCCAGGGGCTGGGCAGGGCCCAGGGATTCCCCTGGGCCCAAGCAGCAGCACGCCCCTGGCAGATTCAAGTCCAAAAACAAGAACATTTTGGAAGGGGACACAGCCCATTTTTATACTATAAAATCCTTTGTCTAAAGGGTGCAGGCAGTGTGAGAACCAGCTAGAACTGGTTATAGGGAATTCCTTTCAGTATCAGGGACAGAGGTGACAGTCGCCCAGCGGGGAGGTGGAGCCAGCATTGTGGCCAGGCCAGCACAGCCCTTTTCACTCCCAGGTGCTATCTCCTCCCACTTCCCTGGCAGCAGATGCAGCCTTTCATCCACGGGCTGACTCAGACAACCTCCTGGGGCTCTGCAGCCCCTGTCACCCTCAAACCAGACAGTCAATCCACAAGCAGGCCCAGGCTCACTCCTGGGGCCAGGCTCACCAGCCAATCACACGCCAGGCACAAATTACACAAATATGCCAACTTCTAGAAGTGGCACTTCTACACTAGACACAACCATGCTGCATATACCATTGCACAGCATTCAATCTCACGAGTTCGTACATACCAAACTCGACCCTGCACTCCCCACACATCAGGAACTACCATGGTCACACATATTCCCCATTCATTCCTATGGGAGGGCAGGTCACTCACCACACATACACAGAGAGCTCACGCACTTTACACTGTACCACAGTGAAAAAGTGCGCAAAGGCCTAAAATCACCAACACCAGGTTCCAGAAACAGGCTAGGAAAAAGCAAAAAGGTTCGGGGTGAACCTGCCAAAAGGGCCAGGTCCAACAACCACCTACTTCAAGTAGGTGGTAAGCCAGTCACAAACGGGAACAGGTCCCCTGGGACCCCTTCCTCTTTGTAGCAGGCACCTAAAACTTTTTTAAAGCAGGCATGTACACCTGCCTAATCTAAAAAAAATTAAACAGAAACGTTTCATTTTTCATTTTGAAAAGCATCCCTTTTTTCTTTAGGAAAAATGGGCTGTATTTAAAAATAAGTTGATCAATTTAAAAGCATACACAGGCACAGTGGTCTGCTGTCCCCAGTAGGCCTCCATTCCTGTGTTATTGCCCATTCACAGTGGGTCGCAAATTGCGACCTACCTCATGAATATTGATGAGTCAGGTCCATTGCGACTCCATTGGGAATCGCTAATGTGTCTGAGACACATTAGTGCATTTCATTTTGCGAGTCTCTAATTGTGAGTCACACAAATTTGCAATTAGAGACTCGCAAAGTAAAATGGTTGTACTTGTGGACTTTGGCTCTTCGAATGAACCTCCACACCCTGTCGGATCAACAGCCCCCACCCCCCAGCACCTTGAGATCCTCATGGGTGAGGAGCTGCGCTATACAAACCAGTGATTGATTGATTGAATGCAGAGGAGCACAGAATACAGTATATACTAGAAGATAATAGAAATACAATCGAGAGAGGAGCAGTGAGCAAACTTGTGTGAGTGACTGTGCTTGAGAGACAGAGAGGAGAGAGAGATGCCATATGGAGAGAGTGGGGGGGGTATACAGAGAGACACAAGAAAGATGAAAAATATGTTTTAATTATTTAATGTATGAGATTACTTAGTGAATAGAGAGTATCACGTAGGAAAAAAGGGAAGGAGCAGATAGCAAAGCATGGATGAGAAAGAGGAATGCACCGGCCTTCAGAAAGACATTACCAGGGCTAGGAACACATCCCTGGCTCGGGCCCTCGCCCTGACATGCACCTGTGCCTCCCCCGTTTGTGACATGCCAAGCTTCACAGATAAAGGAAGCAGTGGGTACTGCAGACTTAAGCCCGCAGTGCCTGTGGCAGCATGCCACCCAACCTGTCAACTACCCTTTCCCAAATCATTACAGAGTTGGGAAAGCATGGCATGCAAAAGAAGAGACTGAAACCAGGTCCCTGCAACTGTGCAGGTTCGAGGCTTCATTTTAATGTTCCAGAACTGGAAGCAGGAAGGAGCAGGAGTCCCAATGGGATCTGCAGCAAGATAAGTTAAAAAAAACACAAGGCAAGAAGGCAAGATGGCGTCAGCGTGAGCGGTTGCAGTGGCAGTGCTCTGTTGTGCTGGGCTGTTTTTTTATAGAGAGATGCTTTCTGAATACTGAAAAAGAAAACGACGATGCAGATACCACACTTCTGCATTTTGTACCCGCTCGCTTTTTGATTGCTTCATTCGAAAAGCCTCTGGGGGACATCGACTTGGGCTCAGGTTGTCAACTGTGAGATACCGCAGTGTTGTGCCTCGGCCCTGGCCTGACCTGTCTGCTGTCTGCTGCAGAGATATCGGAGTTCTGAATGCTATGCACACTGTTATCGAAGGAGAGGTCTGGTGAATGACAAGTCGGGCTGAGCAGTACATTACTTGATAGTGCATGACAACTACACCGGACCAGTCAGAAAACCGCAAGTGGCTCTTTATAATCTTTTACAACATATTAGAACATATATATTGTGACTTTGCTTTTGCCTGCTATAAGTTGCTAAAAAAAGCGTTTTTCTAACAGTGCAGAAAGCGCTTTCAGACCTTGCTAAAAAAAAAGCGTTTTTCTAACAGTGCAGGAAGCGCTTTCAGACCTTGCCTCTCTTTACCCTTCTCTGATGAAGCTGCTGAAGCCTCAGTCCATCGGCTGCTCGTCTGCTCGTCTGCTCATCTTGGATCATGGGCGGAGGCGTCATCTGCAGACACAGAGATACTGGCCTATAGCTCCACAGTGAGCATCACGTGTTCTGTTTCCAGGGAGACGCCGGCACAGAACGAATGGTGCTGCTCAGAAGCAGATTTAAAACAGGGGGAGAGAGGCTTTTCTTCGGAATTGTGACTGGCTCATCAGTCTTACCTGTACCTGTTTTGAAAGCACTACCTGGATCAGTAACTGCCACTTCACAAATTTCTATAGTGGTATTGATACCTGATATACTTGTCAAGCCTCAAATTAATCATCAAGTAATTAGGCGCCACCCTCGTGGCCTCTCACATGGAGACTTAATTATCTCAAAGACTACAGAGAAAATTATTTGCTTTAAAAAATTTTTGGGGAGAGGTACAGAATACCGGAGGAAAGGTAACGCTGTTTTGAAAGAATTCTACTATAGGCACAAGACTGAATCTAAAGTTGGAGTTCTGCAGTGTTTAAAGACGCCAGTAAATTGGATTGTGACGCCCAATAAAGGGTCCAATAAAGTTATAGGTATGGAAAGGGGTATCAGAGAGGATGAAGGGGCTACCTCACCGAAGGAACAGAAGACAGAACAGAAAGGACAGAAACCCTCAAATTGGCACAGCATTAAATGAGAAGGGGGGCGAAGTAAGTGAGCTCTCACAGGGAGAGGCACCGGAGCAAGCGCAGGCATCGACACCAACCGACAATATCTTGGGAATGAAGACATGGAGACGATACCTGTACAGCACGCAACTAACAGACATAAAGGCCCGGAGACTAGAGGGGCCAGGGCAAAGGAGAAAGATCTGGCGAAGGATCCGGCACGAATAGAGCAGCAAGAAAAAAGAGAAAAAGAAAAAGAAAAAGAAAAAGGAAAGGCAAAAATCAAAGATAAGAACATTGAAAAAAAACTGGAAAAGGAAAAAACTAAATGAAAAGAGAAAGAGAGAGAGAAAGAGAGAGCAACTAAGCACAACGAGGAGGACGAGGACGAGCTAATGGCCAAAAAAGCACAGAGACTTCAGTCTATAAAGAATTTTAAAGCACCTGCAAAGAATACTGGCACACATGTGTCATCCCAACCAAAAATTTCAAATATATTTAGCCCTTTACAAAAAGAAGGCCAGAACGATGTAATAACTAACAGAAAAACACAGATTGTAATCCAAAACAAGACCTCCAAAGAGCGGAGTGGTAGCAACAAAGATGTCCAATGCATGCCCTCAACCAACTTGGAGGAAAGGCAGACTATATGGTCCAGCGAAGGTACTCGGAATGCTGACCCAGATGCTGAAATAAATACAAGGAGTAAAGAGACAAGGGCATCCATAGAAATAGACGCAACGCTATCGAACCAGAAGGAGCTAACTGAGCAATCTAATGGAGAAAATATAGCCGAAGAGTTTGGGGGCCTAAACCCTTCTCAGAATCAGGTTGCATCTCTAGCTGGGAAAGATTCGCATTTAGTGAACCATTTAGTGAACCATTCTCTCTCAAATGAAGACTCCGAATCTGATATATACGAGATAGGGATGTCTATCTCAAGCGACTCGAGTGAATCAAATGGTTCCAGCAAACTGAGCGATTCAAGAGAATCTAGCCCAAGCGCACAAATGGATTTCGCACTACAGGAGAACTCCGGCTCCAATGACTCGAGATTATTTAGCGAAGTCAATGCAAGGAGGAAAAAAACAAGTGGGGGGAAAAAAGGTTAAAAAACAAAAAAGAACAAAACTTGTTGAATGAGGAAACCACAGATCCAGGTAATAATACAGATGATGCTAAAAGCAGATTTAATCCTCCCCGAAGGAGTCCAAAGAGCAAAACATCGGGAGAGACACCACGTCAAACTTCGGACTTACATGAGAATACAGATAGATATAAAAAAACAACGGAGCCCTCATTGAGTCAGGTGCTTAGTTCGATTAAAAGCTTTCACACAGATGTGAAGAAGGACAGCCAAAAGAATCGATTGGCCATTGAAAAACTACAAGGTGCAGTGAAAAAAGTGGGCAATATCTGTTCTGAGATCTCTGAGAGAATGGTCATGGTTGAAACTCGAACCGAGAACCTGGGAACTGATTTCGCGAAGCTTCAGAAAAAAGGAAAGGAACAAGATGGAGTAATAAGAGATCTTATGATCAAAATCAGGAAAACAGATCTAGAAGGAATAACTTGAGATTCCTTGAAATTCCGGAGAACTCAGAGGGTAGCGACGCCAGAAGGGCAATGATTGACATTCTCAAAACATCATTTCCGGAGTTGGAAGCCTGGGATATGGAAAGGGAAGTACAGCGGCCACATCGTTTTCCTTTAATGCTATCAAAGCATTCCAGCAAGCAAAATCAATATCCGAGGGCAATGTTGGTCTGCTTTGGTAATTTCCTTCTCCGGGAAAAAATTTACGATCTAGCAAGATCTACTACCCAAAGAGACTACAAGGGGTTCACATTCTTTGTAAGACCGGACTTCGCCCACGTTACCGTCGAGCCAAGATGGAAAATGCGTCAGCTATTTGAACCGTTTGAAAAACTTGGAGCAAAAGTATTTTTGCAAAATCCAGCATGCTTGAAAATAATATTCAAAGGCACTACAAGAAGCTTTAACAATGAAATAGAGGCAGAAGACTATCTACGTGAAATTTCCGAGTCTAGCTCTCAGTACTCAGGGAAAGAATCTTAACTATATAAAATGAAGCATGATAGAAGGAGCGGATAGGTCGAATTAATCATTTCAATATACATATGGAAATGTGGGCAATAAATTGAATTGCAGGGCAGCCTTTGAAACTAAGTCTGAGACATTATCAGAGTAATGAGAGTAATCAGGTTTCGTGGCTGAACCAGCAACAGATAAGCATATCACTTATATGTATAATCTAGCCCAGTCCACAGGGCCCGCTAGCGCGGAGGTCACACCCCTGGTCCAGATAGGCCCAGGTAACCTTCAAAGGTGGTGGTGGGTGGGGGGTGGGGAAGGGGAAGGGGGAAGGCAGGACAGGTTAGACATACAGAGTAAGAAATCTTATAGGGAAACACATACAGGGATCATAGGAAACCAGAAAGCCCAGGATAAATATTATGGCACCTTTTCATTAGTAGCATGGCTGGGATAAAAATATTATCTTTGAATATTTGTGGTCTGAACGATCTTAGAAAAAAAGACAAACAGTTGCAATTGGCCTACAAAACTGGGGAGCTAATATTATATGTATGCAGGAGACGCATATTGAAGGGTCCCAGAGCCAGCTGTTAAATACATTAGGGTTTAAATTGGTGTGTGCTACCACACAAGGTGTTAGAATTCAGGGTGTTGCTATTCTGGCTAAAGGGAGTGGAATGGTGTTTAATAAATCTAAAACTGATAAGTTTGGCCGTTGGGCTATCACCGAATGCAGTTACCAGACAGGGCATAAATTGACAATTTGTGCAATTTACGGGAGTAACACAGATGACCCTGGGGTTTTTAATGAGGTCTCCAATGAATTGTCACATTGGTCTCTTCCGGTGATGGTCTGTGGGGACTTCAATATCAACCTCCCGACAAATTGGTCCCTAAATGATGACTGGGTGTATAAAGGTCGTAAACCCAAAGTATTTCGCTCTCTTAAGGATTTGTGTCTTGTACATGGACTTGTGGATAGCTGGCAAACTTATAATACTAATATTGGTGACCCTGTCTACACCTTTTATTCAAACCCACACCGTACGCATGCTAGAATTGATTACATATTCATTTCAAACTCACTAATTAAGAATTGCCATACAGCTAAATTGCCTAGGGTATTATCTGACCACAACCCTCTTTTATGTACATTGACTATTCTACCAACTAAATTAGAGCCTAAGCAATGGACATTCGAAAAAGCATTACTGAATGATCCTCAGTATCGCCTCTATATGAAAGACTGGATCCCCAAGTTCCTAGCCGAAAACATTGGTAGCATGTCAATAGAGGTAGTATGGGATACTTTGAAAGCCGGAATTCGGGGCGAGACGTTGTCATATTCACTTAGGTCCAACAGGCAAGAGAAAGAAGAAATACGGATGCTGCAGGAAGAGCTTATGTTAGCAGAAGTAGGACTCGTTAATGCCACCAATAATAGGGATACTACTGGGGAAATCTCTAGCATCTTAGCCAAAGTTGCAATTACAAAGGCAGCAATTACGAATATATAAATGGATAAGGCAATATGGAAAGCCACGGCACAAAAAGAATTAATCTATGAGGTCAATGAGCAAGTGGGTCACCAATTAGCCGTGCGAATGCGACAACAGGTCAACGCAAACTTGATTAGGGAGATTATAGATCCTGTGGTAGGGCAGATAAAAGACTCAGAGCAGATCAGGCAAGCATTTTGGAGGTTCTATAAAGAACTATATATGGAGAATTGCAAAGGGGACACAATCGAAATTGCAAGGTACTTAAAGAATTATGAGGGCGTGAGCCTTGAGATAAATACACAGCAGACACTAGAAGAAGCTCCTAGTATGGAAGAGGTTTTAACTGCAGTTAAGAGCCTTCCTAAAGGGAAAAGGGAAGGCAACAGGTCTAGATAGCATCCCCTCAGAGTTCTATGCTACATTTATAGATGAAATTAAACATGTTTTAAGTGATCTAATTATCCATATCTTTTCCGGGGGTGAACCGCCCAACTCTTGGTCCACAGCCAAAATTGTAATTTTTGCTAAAAAAGGGAAACCCCCAGAACATCTAGGGTCTTATCGCCCTATAACTCTAATAAATGCTGATTCGAAAATATATTCTAAAGTTTTGGCAAATCGAATTGCACCTATAATACACCAGGTAATAGCCAAAAGTCAGTTCGGTTTTGTTCCGGGAAGGTCAACGATAAATCATGTCCAGAGAGTGATTACGCTCTTTGATGGAACAGAAACTACAGGAGACCCTATGGCCCTAATTCTGCTTGATGCAGAGAAGGCCTTTGATATGGTCTCCTGGCAGTTTCTCTGGAAAGCAATGGTGATAATGGGATTTCGGACTAAATTTATACAGGCGATACAAAAAATGTATATCAAACCTAGTGCCGTTGTATCCGTTAATGGAAGCTTAACCAAGGAAATTATTATCTCCAGGGGAACTCGCCAGGGGTGCCCATGCTCTCCATTGCTCTTTGCAATATACATAGAACCCTTTATTCGCTATCTCGAGAAAAACAGCAATATAACACCTATTATATCACAGGGATATGCTACAAAAACATTAGCATATGCTGATGATATTGCCATAGTCACGGCAGATCCCATTACAGCTATGCTGACTATCGAGGCGGAAGCCAGGAAATTTGGGTTGGTTTCTGGCTACGTGCTAAAGGAAAGTAAGACACAAATTGTTCTGAACTCAAAAATTGCTATGGATGATCTAAGGGTAGTGAAGGGAGCGACATACTTGGGAGTTACAATTTCCTCAAAGCTGGAGGAAGTAGTGGACATAAACCTTAGGCCAATGTTGAACACAATACAAAAGGATTTACGACGTTTAGATAATCTCCACTTATCTATTATTGGGAGGGCAAATGCAATTAAAATGGTGTACTTTCCCAAAATACTATACTTATTTAGGGCTGTGTGTCTAGAGTTCTCTAGTCAGTGGTTCACTGCAATAGAGCGTACCTTTTCTAGATTCATATGGTCATATGTACAACCCCGCCGGGCGTATAAATATCTTACTCTTCCTAAGAATAGAGGTGGGCTAGCTCTTCCCAATTTAAGGAGATATTACTGGGCATGTGTATTGCTCTATAGTAAGGAATTACTGCAAGGGGGAGAAAACTCAGAGGAACATACCGCTTCAATCTTTCAGCTATTAGTGGGGAATGCTAGCTATGGTTATTTCTGGAGGCACACTCACGACAGCTATCACAAAAAAGTCAAATTTAAGACACTTTATAGTAGTTTTAAAGTATGGGAGGTCGTAAAGAAAATATTAGAAATAGGACCAATCTCATATTATACTCCAGTTCTGAATAATCCTATTCTTCCTTCAATGATTTTTAAGGACAACTGTGTAAACAAATGGTATAATCTAGGAATAACACAATAAGGGGATTTCTACTCTACTCAGGGGATTAAATCCTTCAATATTTTGAAGGAAGAATTTGACTTAGATTGGCGGGACTTTTTCAAGTACCTCCAAATAAGGGATTTCTTAATTCATAAACTTGGGGCAAGGACACCTGTTGAAAAATGTACAGTAGTAGAGATAATTATACACTCTAAGAAAGACTCAATAGGCGGGGTGTATGGTTTACTACTGGATACACTCCCGGACGATTTAGATAAAACTGCAATGAAGTGGCAAAGTAAACTTAATATCTCTAAGGAAGGACTTCTATACTCCTATCAGTTAGCCCAAACCATTCTTATCTCAACCAAACTCCAAGCACAATTTTACAAAACCTGCTTCTTTCTCTACTATACGCCGGATAAGATTGCAAAATGGGGAACTGGCAAAGGGACTCGTTGCCCGAGATGTAATTTATTTAAAGCAGATTCTGTTCACATATTTGCCTCTTGTCCAGTGCTACTACCTTTAATACAAGAAATAGAGAGATTCTTAAGTTCAGTTCTTTGTAGAAGTGTTATTTTGTCACATGAAGCAATAGTACTGGGGGTGGGAGATCCATATAACCTTGAGATTGGTCACGGTTTTATATTCATTGCTATGGCAGTTCTGCGGCTATGCCTAGCCTCGGCTTGGCTTGACCCGTTAATACCCTCATTTCAACAGTGGTTAGCCAGGCTTTTAGCTGTCTATAACATCGAGATAGCTATATATAAACGAAAAGGTAGATCGCGACGCGAAAGAGGCATGAAAATCTGGACTGCTCTTACACAATGGCGAGACGCACAAAACTAATTAATATTGATGCTGTCATGTATTTATGCTATTGTTTCTTATTTTTGTAAATTCTATATAATGATTATGTGCGTATGTTAAAAACAATGTAAAACACATGTTATTAATATGTAGAATGTCTACCTGTCCAGGGGAGGTGGGGGGAATAAATATGTAAAAAAGCCAATAAAAATATTTTTTTTTAAAAACAACCACAATTTTAAATATTGTGTGCTGTGCATATGGATAATAGTGGGTGTCTGTAGGTAACATTGTGTCTGTGAGAGTGTGCCTCTGGGAGCATGTCTATGTGGGTCTGTGTGTGTATGAGAGATAGTGGAAGAATCAGTGGAGGGAGTCAGTGTGTGAGAATGAGTGATAAGAAGAGTGAGAATAAGGGTGAATGAATGATCGGGAGAATGGCAGTAGGTGTAACCAAATATTGCTGTGTGTCAGATTGAGTTAGTCACAGGCTGAGTGAGTCAGGATGAGTGAGACCGAGTGAAAATCAGTGAGACTGATTTCGTATGTATGAGACTGAATGAGTTGGGCTGAATGCGAATGATTGAGACTAGGTGAGTCAGTGAGATTGAATGAATCAGATTGAGAGTAGTAAACATGGAGAAGACAAAAAGTGTATGTTTCGGAAGGAAGAAAACGAAGTTCTCATGGTACCTTGGCACAGTTTTGCTTGAGAGGGTAACTGACTATAGATATTTGGGAATGTGGTTCTCTGGTACCCTGAAATGGTATACACATTTGCAAGCATTAAAACTGAGGGCATCGGCGTCTGTGAAAGGCCTAAAAAGATTTAATAATACTTATTGTGAAATGTCAGATAGGCCGGTCTTAAAAGCCTACCAAGCAATGGTCCCCCCCGCAATTTTTGTATGGAGCCGAGGTCCTCTACCTAAGTGGGAAGACCTCCTGGGATAGAGAGGAGGGAAATATACTAAAAAGCTTATTCCTGCTGCCTAAACCATCTATGGTGCAGGCAGCAAGACTTGAGCTGGGAATCACCTCCTGGGCTATAACTACTTGTATGGCCCTTGTACGCTTTTGGCAGCGATTGGGAGCAGGGGAGTTTCTTAAAATCTCCCAATGGGCCAAAGAGGAAATAACCACAAGTGAGCTACCATGGGCAAAAGAGACTAGAGCTTCAATAAGTAATGCATATGGGGTGCTTGACCTCAAGGTACGTCTGCCGCTAGACCCTATAACTATTGGTAAGAAAGAATTAAGGCTTCAAGGGGCCGATATGTCTCGTACCTATGATCGGGAGTACCTTATACAAAAGACCTCTGTAGCCCACATGTCATTGGCCTGGGAGAGCGACCAACATTTCCCCTATGTGGACTGGCTACCAAGCTATAGCTTAAGGCGGGAAGTTTTAAAAATGTGAATTGGTATAAACCCAAGTTATGCGAATAATGGGGCTCGTAACCTAATGATAGGATGTAATGGTAAATGCACTTGCACATTAGGCACCACCTGTGATATTTTACACATTTTATTAGATTGTTTTAGGTTTTTAGACATACGAAAGGAGTTTTTATGTTCGATTTTTAAAAAGTATAAGATTATGAACAAGATGTAAGCCATTAACCTTTTGGTGGGAATGGGGAATCTAGATATAGCCTGTGCTTTGGGGCAATATATGAATAAAGTTAAGGTGTTCCTCAAGTGCACATCATCACATAAAGGCGGAACAATAAAGGGAAAAACATTAGTACGTGCTGCACGTTGAAGGAGTTGATGTAAAGGAATGAATTAAGTGATTTTAATATCTTAAATGTCATAATACCTGATTTTAAAGAAATTTTAATTATATGTATTTTGAGGTGTAATATGTGTTGTGATACCACTGCGTTACGTTTTGTGGCTCTTCTTTTTTATCAGTATAAGAGGTAAAATTACTTTTATGGTTGTAACAAACCAAATAAAGTTTTGTTTGACTGACTGAGATTGAGAGTGAGATTGAGTGACTGAGAATGAATGAAAATGAGTGAGATTGTCAGAAGGAATGAGAGTTAGTGAGCGAGTCAAAGTGAGTCACAGTCCGAGTGAGTTGGAGAATGAGTGAGACTGAATGAGTTAAAGAATGAGGTGATTTTTTAGCACTTGACTATTTGATTTCTAGTTTGATTTTGGATTTGTATAGCGCTCGAATGCCCGAGGGCGTCTTGGCGCTGTTGCCATCAAGAACCAAAAGGCTACAGCCAAAATTCCCAATGTTTTCCCAAATACTTCAACTGCTGTGGATATACCAACGTTTTGGCACAGATATCTCCTCAAACCCACTTGGATGGAGAATGTTAGGAACTTTACCGGCGCTTGAGTTGGTGATTATAAGCATTTAAGTCATGATTTCATCGACACAGTGGGAAGTGGTGCTCCCTCTTAAAGGCTTTGATTGGGAGGTGAATGTAAACCTGCTATTGCTGTGTGTTTTTCCTATAATGTTTTTTTGGGGGGGACACAGATCTTGCTTCTGTGGTTCGGTCTCCACTTACTTCTTTGATGTAAAGTGGGATTCTGCACAGAGAGAGCAATGTTACACTGTGAGGTAATGTGCAATTTTATAAGTTAACCTTTGATGCAGCCCATGCCCCATGAACAGTTCTGGGAACTTACTGAGGGAGTATTAGACCTTAGATTTGCTCACACTCATGACAAAGCAGGCGAGTCATACTTCTGCCACTCTGCACTGGAGATTTACTGAGCCCGGCTCTCATGAACCACAGGATGCATACCAGCTCCAGCACGGAAAGCTGTATTTGTTATGCAAGGGTGGTATCATGATGAGCAGCGCTGGCTCAGCTCAGATCCATGCCCGTTGTTTGTGTGAGGAGCGTCTGAAATTTAAAAACGCTAACAATGAATCTCTACACTGGGTTCATTGAATTTACTTTACCTACTGTTTTTCCCTCTTCTGTCCCTCTGCTATCCTTCTGAATCCAAATAACTGACTAACCTATCCACCACTCAAATTACTTTCATATTTCACTGTACTAACTCAACAGTATTCCTTAATGGGTTCCGGAGTAGCGTGCTACTTGCCGAAAAAGCACTTTGATGCCTCATCAAGGGTAGTAAGTGCTATATAAATGCAATTACATTACAATACAGTACTGCAGGTGTACAAAAACCAGAAAAAACAGACTTCGGGTTCTGTGCACTGCCCCTGGGCTTGTACCATCATGGACTTTTCTGGTACAGCATAGAGCCGAAGACCTGTTCTGTGCGAATGCAGGGCGTAAAGTCAAATCTTTGAACCCGATAATTCAGCGAATTAGTGCTTATTTTCCGATAGTTCGCCTTTGACACAGAGAGCAGCGTTTGCCTCTTGCTATTTCTGAGCTGTCGTGTCTAAAAATAAAGCTCTAATTCAGAGAAGGGTAGGGTTAAGTGAATAATCTTTACGCAATACAGGCGCATAAACTGTCGTTATAGGCTCTGGCGCTAGAAAGGTCGATGACAAAGCCCCTGATATCTGTACGTGTACAGTCGCCAATGCCAGCAGGTATGCGAGCGCCAAGGAAGTGTCAAGCTGCAGCAGCCCGAGAGGATAACAAATAAAATGAAGCACTAGAGTGCTGAGCAGAATGGAAACAAAAATTGGAAATGCTTACCTCTTTCACACTTTACACCTTGAGTTCCGTTTATGCAATGGCATTTATAATTACCATTCACTTGCATACACCTTCCTTCATTTTTGCAAGGGTTTGGAAAACATGGGTTACCTGCCCACAAAAACAAGAAAGTGATACGGTTAAACATATTCCTTATCACTATGTAGGCAAGACAACTTCAGAAATTGCTGGCTTTTTTCATCTAACAATGCTATCTATCTATCTATCTATCTATCTATCTATCTATCTATCCATCCATCCATCCATCCATCCATCCATCCATCCATCCATCCATCTATCTATCTATCTATCTATCTATCTATCTATCTATCTATCTATCTATCTATCTATCTATCTATCTATCTATCTATCTATCTATCTATCTATCTGTCTATCTGTCTATCTGTCTATCTGTCTATCTGTCTATCTGTCTATCTGTCTATCTGTCTATCTGTCTATCTGTCTATCTGTCTATCTGTCTATCTGTCTATCTGTCTATCTGTCTATCTGTCTATCTGTCTATCTGTCTATCTGTCTATCTGTCTGTCTGTCTGTCTGTCTGTCTGTCTGTCTGTCTGTCTGTCTGTCTGTCTGTCTGTCTGTCTGTCTGTCTGTCTGTCTGTCTGTCTGTCTGTCTGTCTGTCTGTCTGTCTGTCTGTCTGTCTGTCTGTCTGTCTGTCTGTCTGTCTGTCTGTCTATAGTGCTAACTGGGAAACAGCGTTTACAATGCTGCCATTACATCGCGTTCCTTTTACCACGCGGTAGTTAAAACAACCGCATTGTTAGAACACGATGCCTTTATATCGCAAGTCATTAGATTGACTTGCTGTAGGGGGCGCTCTAACCTACGGAATAGTATAATTTACTATTCCAACACCCTCACTACTGTTGCGCAGGCTGGAGTTGGAATAGTAAATGATACTATACCTAAATCCAGCACGCCCCCTACAGCAAGTCGATCTAATGACTTGCGTTGTATAGGTATCGCGTTCCAATAATGCGGTCGTTGTAACAACTGCGTTGTAATAGAACGCGATGTAATAGCATGCGATGTAACATGCTATATTCTGCTTACTGCACGATGAGGCATTGAGATAATTTTAGTGAGTAGTTCTCTGCTCTGGAAAACTACGGTTAATAATTAGTCAATAGTTTAAGTTGTTTTCCACAAGGCCTCTTCAGATTATAACCATTCCATGTGTTAATCTTAGATACTTATGGTTTAAGTTAATAGGTTTTAGTCTTGTGTTCTCAAGATGAACAATGTCATGCATTACATCTCAGTATCTCTGAAAATTAAATTAATTAATTGCGAGTTGGTTAGAAATTAAGAACCTAAATTAGGATGACAGCTTGTGTGATTTATGTATTATATTAGAGGAGTTAGAAAATGCTAGGTATCATGCAATTGATTTGTGTTGTGTGTGTATTGATTAGGATGAAATTCAGATATTGATTTACCACTTCCTGCTCATAAAAAGCATTTTTGTGGAACATTGCGAACCCCTTTCCATTTGTGAATGGGCTTAAAATATTAATGTTGTGCGACCGAATTTCAGTTGTAAAACATTAGTACATGTATCTGTAAGGGATGCCCTTATCATGCCCCTTCCAAATACTAACCCCCAGATGCATCAAGCATACATTTTGCGATTCCTTATTAGTGAAAAATAAGGAATCGCTAATAAGGAATAGCAAAATGGTATGCAAGAAGAAATCACTTTAAAAATAGCGATTTCCTAAAATTCCTTAATTGCGATTCGCAAATTGCGAGTCGCAGTTAAGGAATGCATCCCCATTCATTCCTATGGGCCTAGAGGCCCATAGGAATGAATGGGATGAATTTTCAATTTGCGAATCGCAATTAGCGATTCGCAAAATGAGATTGCGATTTCAAGGGTGCAGGGGTGTCCAAAATACACCCTGTTGCACCCCTGAAATTGATCTGTGCACATATGTTGCGCACACATATGCCCTTAGGGCATGTGTGTGCGCAACATGAAACTTTGAAAAATGCACTTTAGTGCATTTTTCAAAGTTTTTGCAAATTACCATGAAGTTCAACGTCACGGTAATTTGCGCCCCCTATTAGCGAAATCGCTGATTCTTTAACTTTAATGCATTGCATTTAAGGAATCTCAATTTGAGATTCCTTAAATGCAAATAATCGCAATTTAGCGAATTCTCAATTTGCGATTTTTGCATTTGGGATGATGCATCCCAAATGCAAAAATACAGGTCGCAAAGGGGCAGATTCTGTGAATCTGCCCCTTTGCGCCCTGTTTTTTGCTTGATGCATCTGGGCCTAAATCTGTATTTATTCCCAAACATAATTAGCGAATCAGTGAAATTCGGCAACATGGTACCAACGGCCACATGCATCAATCTTGCCGTTTGCGAATCCTTAATTGCGAAAATTAGGGAATCGCAATTAAGAATTCGCAAACGGCAATGCATGAATAATTCGCATTTTTATTAGCGATTTCTTATTTTTCCTTGATTGCGATTCACAATTTGCGAATCGCAATTAAGGAAAACCCTTCCCATTGATTCCTATGGTCCAAGAGGCCCATAGGAATCAATGGGAAGGCATTTACAATTTGCGATTTTCAATTTGCGAATCGCAAATTGAAAATGCAATTTCAAGGGTGCAGGGGGGGTCCAAAGAACCCCTCCCTGCAGCCCTGAAATTAAACTTAAGTGCAATTTACACACACACATGTCCCAAGGACATGTGTGTGTGTAAAATGCAACTTTAAAAAATGCATTTTTGTGCATGTTTGAAGATTTTCGGTAAATTAGCATGAGGGTCAACCTCATGCTAATTTAGCACTTCCAAACAGCTACATCGCAATTTAAAAATGATCATGCATTGCATTTAAGAAATCTGAAATTGCGATTTCTTAAATGCAATCGCAATTTTAGAAATCGCAACATGATTGCGATTCCTAAAATTGCGAAATACATGATGCATTCCAATTTTGATAATTGCATTCGCAAACGGCCGAAAATTGCGATTCGCACCGTTTGCGAATGCAATTACCGTTGATGCATGTGCCGGCAAATCTCTATTTGGATTTGGTGAGTAAAAAATGGCAGTTTGCTGTCAGAAAAGTTCTGATTGTACGGATCGGAGCCTTAGGGACATAACATTGCTTGATACATGAGGGCCTTGGTGTCTTCATAGCCTGAAAATACCATGTTGAACATTTTGAACAGTTGCTAGTCCTGAAATTTCTGAAGGTGGGGATTTAAAGGAGAGAACTATCTTTGCTTGTTGTGTGGACCTTTCTTTAAATGATGTTCTGTCTCCAACCAGACCTAAAAAAATAAAAATAATAGTTGAAAAGTACAGAAAACGTCTTAATTCAGAGATTTTTATATCCCTCATAAACTAAACTTCTGAAGTCGTTAGAGCAGGAAAACGTAGAAGAATGGGTATGACTTCTATGTTCTGCGGCAAACAATATTGTCCTGCTACTTTATTTCTGTATCCTGGAAGTATGGTCTTGAAATTATGTTTTTGGTTCCTGTAGATGGTAAAAAAGGGAATTTTGAAATAGTGGCTACTTTTAGGACATTGTGGGCAAACCCCAAAAAACAGTTATTGAGATGCATTTTGGAGTCTTTCCATTAGACCGCAGTATAATGTGCAGCATGTGAATCTAGAATACACACAAGCTACACAACACTGGTTCTTCAGCTTCATAACTTTAAATATCCAGTTACTTATGCTCTTCTGGCACTATCTGGCTAAATCTTCACATCAACCTTGTGAAGACAGCCCAAGCATCTTCTGTGGTGATTTATTTAAACAGAAACTGATGAGACCAGCAGAAGGCATCAATGCTACGAAAGCTATATAGCCATGAACCCAATTCCATTTCTTGTTAGGGATTGAGGCTCTTTGAAAATACACAACAAGCTACATAATTGAAGTTCCGGCAAGCAACATGTACCTTTGCAGCATAGATCTTTCATGCATTGAATCCTTGCATCAAGTCAGAAAGTAGATTGAGACCTGGCTCGGTTGTAAAACCATTCCAGCATCCAACTCTAGACAGGAATGCATTGTGTTCTAATAAACTCTGCTTTGATTTCCAAAGATTCACGGTCTAGTTCATTGAAAGGTTTTTGAATGCAATGTGTAGTGCATAGACAACCTTATGGCGAGAGCGCTCAGTCTAGCCACTTGTCCAATAAAATACAAATACCTTCTCAATGTAAATGATCTCCAACATTGTGAATATCCATGGCACTCATTTGGTACAAAAATTGCATATCTTTTACTTGCCAATGAACTCTTCCAATACTTTTTTGTGATCTGAAGTGCCTGCAGGGTGGCATTTAACGCACAACAAAACTAATAAGTAAATATATTGCATTCTGTGGAAGTCCTTGAACAAGAATGAATTTATATTTTATATGGATTTTTTAATGAAATTTTCTTCTTGATGGAAACATTTCCTGTAATGTAAACGTTTGATTGTTTTGCTTGTTTTAAGTTTCAAACATATTATTGTGGGATCCTGGTACATTGTATATCTCAAGGTAATTAAACATGCAACTTCCCTAATCGAATAAAGTAGAAATATAGTGATTGTAACCCTTGTTCACAAACTTGTACATGTCCAAAAAGGAGAGTGGGGGACAGGGAAGGAGAGGTTAACTAGTAAACCCCACCCATAACTCACAACTCGGGGCTCATGCCTCAGTCAACAGTCCTGGGAAGTGTGCATCAAGTGGCCCTTCCTAGGCTGACATAGGAACAGTGCCATCATACATGGGTCACTCACGTGAATAACATTTAAAGAGGTTAATAAACGTAATAGTCATTCTCCTTCAATGCCTCCAGTTTCATCTGGACCCTCCTCCAAGAAGACGTATGCTTGCTGTGATATAGGACCCTGAGTTTCCTAGAATGCTACAGAGATGCCTCAAGTTCCAGTTGGGGAAGTTATTCTGTTGCCTGACTATGGTCTGGGAAAATTCAGACAGAAATCCCATGGAAGGTGACATTTCTAATGCTCCTGGCTTCAGGCAGTACGAACCCTCCTTTGGAGGGGCAACACAGTTCTGCTATCACTGTACCTTTGGGCTTTGAGGGTCCCTTTGGGCCTCGTGTTGCCAGCATTTAGGTTTTGTGTTCAGTTGAGCCATGTTGGGGACCCCAATGAAAGATCTTGCCCTCCAAAAACCTCCATGGTGTTTGGCCAAGGGTACCCTCCTTAGAATTCATCTCAAGAGGAGGATATTAGAAGGCCCTACTGGTGTCCCCACAAACTCCAACTGTTTCTAAATGGATAATTTCAGGGATTAGGCGGGATTTAAATTCGTTTTGGTCCTTGTCAGCTGATTCAAGCCTAGTGACAGTGGTCACCAGACATGGAATGCACAGTTCCCCGCATCATAGCTCACCCGATGTCTTTGCTATGCTAGACACTTTTGTTATTACAATGCCCATACTGATATAGGGTTATTATTTTATATTTTCTAGAAGCTTAAGGACTCACACACCTTTTATAGTTCTGAGGAGGCCGGGATGTAATTGGCCAAAACGCGTAGACCACTTTCAAAAAGGAGTCCAAACCAAATGAAAAGAATTCTTGGTACCGTGATCACCAACCTAATCACATTGTATGTAGGATATTTGGATATTAGGCAATTGGTTGATGATTGTGTAAGTGGACTACCTCAAAACAGACCCAATACAAAATAATATTTTGGGACCGCCTTTGTACTATGTGAGTGGAATGCCACTAGTAAGCCTAAAGGATTTATTTATTTTTCCTGAGCACCTTATGGGGGTAATAAGTAAGGAAATTGAGTTTGCTGAAAGGTGCTTATCTGTAGACAAAATTGCTCACCCCCAGTTTACAAATACTGACCTCTAAAAATACTGCTAGTCCTTGCTTATGTTCATCTACTGTATTTGCATGTGAGCAGGTCTCCCATGCAGAATTCAACAAGCAGCCTGTAATAACAGTCTCTCTTAATGTGTAATAAACCAGAATCTAAGTTGAGGAAAAAAAGTCTGTGCTACATCTTTTTGTTGAAAATTGAGTAATACCACTATTACTCTTTTATGTACAGCTTTGTTAAAGCATGATGTGTAGGAATCCATTTATTCTATTGCTTGTTGAGCATGTTAAGCACAAGGAGCTCCAACATGATAAAGTGTTTGCTCAAGGAGATTCACACTCGGCTTTTGTATACCCTCAATCAACTACCGCTCCAGCTCTGTACTCATTTTGACTATGCTCCACAAGCTAACCCATGCCCTTTGGGATATCAGACAATAACCCAGTGGTTGGGCCTTCAGTTTCTGTCAGCTTCCACAATATTTTGGAAGTCTCTCCTCCAGCGCGCCTCCGAAAAAGTTATGCATGACTCACATTCTGGTCTATGAGATCAGTTACACAGACCTACATACATCTCACCTTCTGTTAAACTTGACCCTCTCTGCAGGGTCACTCCCAAACCTTTTGCCTTCAGCCCTCCTGTTTTATTAACCTGTTTTTGTTGGCTCTTAGAACTCTCTGCACTTTACCACTTCTAACCAGTGCTAAAGTAGTTGTGTTGTGTCCTGTAAACATGGTGAAATTGTCTTACACCCTCTTAGCACATATAATTTACTAATAGGTCCCTAGTAAACTTGTACCACATGTACCCAGGGCCTGTTAATTAAATTCTATTAGCGGGCTTGCAGGACTTATTGTGCCACCCGCTTAAGTAGTCTTTTTAAACTTGTCTAAGGCCTGCCATTGCAGCCTGTGTGGAAACCAAGGCCAGTGGTACCAACACTAGAAGACCTGTTACATGAGGGCCACAAATGAGTACCACAGCTAAGACCAGGACTACATGGACCAGTAGATCTAGGAGCAGAAGAATTGGGACAGGCAAACCCAGTGAATAAATGAACCAGGTGAGCAGGAGCAGGAGGACTGATGGATGAAAATTAAGCTGAAGAGGGTGAAAAGGTTCAGGACTGGAGCCTGTGAATCAGTAGGCCCAGGATGCAAAGGACTAGGTGTAAAAGTACATGGGAATGATAACGAGATACACCAGGAAGTACAGGGTGAATAAGTACTAAGGTCAGCATGCAGAACCATGAGGGCAAGGAGCAGGAGCACTAGGGCCAGGAGAATTAAGACCAGACTGATTAGGACTATAATGTTCAGGATGTGGAGCGCCATGGCCAGAGTACCAGGAAACCAGAAAAAGAACAAAACGGACTAAGAAGACCAATGGGACCAGTACCAAGGGCTTTTAGAAGACCAGGGCAAGGAAGAATAGGTGAACTAAAAGGACCATGACCATAAACACCATGACCATAAAGACCAGAAACAGGGCTAATAGGGCCATGAAGGTTAGGACCTAGGAGACCTCAGATTACAAAGTGGGTCAAGACAATCATTACTGGTAGCACGACCAAGGTGAGGACAATCAAATGTCGACAGGCCAACCAAAATCTGGAAGACTAAGGGGACTGGACATTGGTGGCCAAAAGGACCAGGACCATAGTGACCACTTTCAAGAGGAAACCTGATTCAAGAGGTCCAGGATCAACTGCTGCTTTTCCTGTAGGACTAAATTGACAAGGAGAAGATCCAGGAGGACCAGGACAACCCAAACCAGACAGACAAAGACTAAAAGGGCCACAGCACAAGATATCAGATGGACATGGACCTGAGGTACCAGGGCTAGGAGGTTTCAGGTGAGAAGAACCAGGACTAGGTGACCAAGAAGACCAGAAAGAAACAGAACCAGATGTGCCTAGGCTGGGGGAACCAAGAAGGGCCCGGATGGCCAAGAGGCAAGGTTTATGATAACAAGCACAATTGGACAAGATGGACCAAGATGACTAGGACCAAGGAGATAAAGGTAGGATGGTCGGTAAACCAGATCCATGAGCACTAAGCCCAAGAGAAACCAAAATCCAGGACTAAGAAGATCAGGACCAAGGGGCACATATTCCTGAGAGTTTCAAGGAATAATAAAAACAGGAATAGCAGTAGTGCCAGGAAGATGAGTCCAGGGGCATAAGCAGCCAGAACCAGAAGGAAACGTTTTAAGAGGGCCAGAAAACAAAGGGCGAGGGGGGCCAGGAAGATCAGAACAAAGAGGATAATGACCTTCAGTACCAGGACCAGGAGGACCAGGATCAAAACTAGAGCAAGGAAGACCAGATCAAGGTCAATAGTACCTGGACACTAGAATAAGCAAGGAAGATGAGGGGGCAGTACCATGAATACCAGGAGGGCCAGAGCTAGGAAGACCATGACCAGAGCAAGGAGGATTAGGAGGTTCAGCACCAAGAAGGCCAGGAGCAGGCTTAGAAGTGCCAGTGGGCCCAAAATCAATGGCCCAGGGTCCAGAGTACAAAGTGGAGGAGAACGACATGACCTGGGGGTGGCAGGACAAGGGTGGAGAAGACCAGGAAAACCAGAACAGCCAGGCCCAGGAAGACTGAGGGGACTGGGCCTGCATGTTCAGGAGGACAAGGACCACAATGACAAGGGTCTGAAGGACCCATAAAAAGACAATAAGGACCAAGAGGGGCCAGACCTTTGGATGCAGTGAGAACCATGAGGACAAGGCTAAGGGCCAGGACAACAAAAGCGAGCCAAACCAGGAAGACACCAGCAAAGAGGGTAAGGACTAAGAAGGCCAGAAAAGACCAGGCAGACCAAGAGGACCAGCAGGACCAGGAAGTGATGTACTATGAATCAGATGAGCGGGGTGAGAAGGATCAGAAGAACCAAGTCAAATGGATGAGGGTCAAGAGGATCAGGAAAGAAAATGAAGAGCTAGGAGAAGAGGGCCTGAAAGGACCAGGGTGGCCAGAAGGACTGGAACCAGGAAGATTAGGCATACAAAGACCCAAAAATGGAGGACCAAAAACAAAAGGTTCAAGTCTAGTGAGCACAAAACCAGCATAAAAACACGGACTGTGAGGACCCGAACTAGGAAGACCATTGATAGGCAAACTAAGCTGAGAGTGAGAAAGACTTGGAGGACAGGACCTGAAGACTCAAGAGGAGATAGCCAGGCTACCAGAGCCAGCAGGACAAGAGTTAAGGGGACCAAGACGAGGAGGACCAGTGGGACCACCAAAAAAGTGAAAAGGAAACCCGTTACGGAGGCCTATGGGTTTCAGTTACTGCTATATCAGAACAAGTGGGACCAGGACAAGGAGGAAAATGAGGACCATGACAAGGAAAGCCAGGGTGATGTGAGCTTTGATGACCAAGCCAGGTAGCTAAGAACAGGATGACCGTAACATAGAGGAGCAGGACAAAGTAGACAAACTAGGTCACAATAACAACAAGCAGTAAGATCAAGGTCAAGAGTATCATGGCATGTTGGAGGAGTACAGGGGGAATGAGTCAGGTAAGGTTCAAGAGGACTAAGGCCATTGAGACCAGGGACACGATGGGGAGGATTAGGTGGACTAGAGTTGTCAGAATAAGCAGGACAGAGAACAGGGATAGGAGGACACCTTCTAGTCAAAAGGTCAGAACCAAAGCGATCAGGACCTGAAGTTCCAAATGGACCAGGAGGACTAGGAACTCGGGTTCCAAGTGGAGAAGGAGGACTAGGAACTGGGGATCAGGCTGATGAAGATCAAGGAAATAAGACCAAGAGGATCTAACAAGGAAAACCTGGACCAGTGGATGAAGTACCAGGTGGAACACAAGGACCAGGGCAAGGAAAATTTAGATGACCCAAACCTAGAAGACTAGGAGTGGCAGCCCGAAGAGAACCCAGCCAACAAGGGTAGCCGGATAAGGACTCAGCAGACCGCCAGGATCAGAGTGAGAATCAGTAGTCCCAGGATCAGGACCAGGGAGGGCTAATACACAAATGAGTCTGGAGCAGGGCCAAGAAGACCAGGGTCAGGAAGGACTTCAATCAGGAGCACCAGATTCAGGAAACCAGTACCACGATGACCAGAATTGGTTAGACCAGGACCAGGATGTGGACCAAGAGGAGCAAAACAGCCCAGAAAACAGGGAATTGGAACAGGACTGGGAGGAGTGCCAACGCCTAAAGGTACAGAAGTACCTGGCAGAGAAGGAAGAAGACTGGGAGCAGGAGGACACCTATGTGAGTCTAGGCCACATGTATTAGGATTTCCCTTTTGTAAATGGTTCTTATATATGCTTCTTATATTCCCAACTCAGACCTCTTCAGCCCACATACAGAACGGCTAAGCATTTGCTGAAAAAACACAGATTACAAAAGTGAATAAATAGTCACCACTGTTACATTCTGGCTTCTAAGTGATAGAAGATGTTATCTGGGCTGGAAAAGTAGTCAGAGGGTAGATCTGAGGACATAGGGACTGAAGCTTGGCAGAGGAGTTTAAAGGTGGATGGGTGAAAATGAGTGTGGTCTGGGAAGGATAGCAGAAATGGTTTGAGGATCTCAGATGGTTGAAGTCAGGACAAATGGCTATGAAAGGGGTCAAAGGGCTATGGCAATCAGCAAAGGGGTGCTCAGAATCACACAAAGGCTCTGATGAGTAGAAGAGGGGATGATGGAGGCTCCAGATCGATCATCCCAGATGGTCCAAAGTGGGAATTTGTTTGACTCTCCCCCCAGAATTTTACAGGGACATTCCATGTGTGTGTGTGTGTGTGCAATGGGTATGTGGGAAGTGAATAATAGTAAGACTCCTTGTGTGATGAATTTCTAAGTGTATGGACCAGTGGGGTGCATTTTGCATGACGTGATGGAGATTATATGCAGCATTCCTTCACAGTGGGCTTGTTATGACTGCAGCCATGTGGATTTAGGGTAGAGACCCCAAACTGAAGTAAGGGAGAATGGTGAAAAGGCTATACATAGAAAGTTCGCAAGGTCCTTTTTAGCAAAGGACTGCCTATTATTTCTTCCTGAGTGACAACATAGAATAGATGGTAGAGGTAAGGGGTAGGTCATATGTCTCTCTTATTAAATGTGTCAACGTTTCTAAGCAGTGCTGCCCTTTTGTCTGTGCCTAATGACTTCTTAGAAAGGCTGATGACAGCCAGGTTTTGAGATTTCATGCTTCATTGTGTCCTTCTTTTGGCTACTTCTTCTTGGAGCCAGCACCATTACTACTGCAAAGCACATAGCATCTACGCTGTGCCAAGAAAATGATCATTGAAAGAGAAGCACCCCCAGATCAGTTCTGAAACCTCAATATTCGACCCACATCCCCTGTCTGGAAAATGAATATTAAAGTGGAACTGTGAAATGATCTACCTGTAGGGACATTTTCTCAATGCGGTAGGTCGCAGGCTGTTGCGACTGTTCGTGGTGAGAAAGCTGCAGCACGCAGTGAGAAAGCTGCCGCAGGTGTAGAAAATCTACTTAAGCAGCAGTAATACAGCAGCCCCTTCTGGTGTTCTTCCTGGTGCCATTTGTGCTGATTTTCTAGCGCAGAACAAGATCCCAGCACTAAAAATCAGTATGACATGCCAATTTCTCCCACTAGCTAGCAGAACTCTGCAGAATCTTGCAGAGTTGTTATGTAACTCCACGGAATTCTGTGGAGTGAAACTCTGCGAGGTCCACCCATCCGTAGTCAGAACCCCTTTTAGAGGGCCCTGGGGCAAGCAGCAGCTACTGCGCCCAACTGTGGGGGTTGTGGCCTTTTACTCTTGATATCCTGTGATCCATCCTACTATGGGTCCTAAGTAACTGGACCATGTACTACCCCTTAAGCACTTAACTCTCAGGGTTAGCGCGGCCGGAGCAGACCAAGTCTTTTCAGAGAGGAGGTAGGTGCAAGAAGAACATACTCAAAACATATCCAGCAATGGCAATAGATGAACATCCAGCCCGATACATGATTTTATGAAAAGCACAATATTTATATACGATCAGAAAGTGAAATATGGCACAAAAAAAATACACAGAGCCTTCGTAAGGCCCGCACTCTAGTGTTGTAGGTCCCTGAGTTCCATTCCCTTGTCTAAGGATGGTGGTTATTTTCCATTCATGTGAGGAGCTCATTCAGTTTCGACAGCACAATTCCAGAATTCCAGAAGCTCCACAATAGCTTCTTTAACAGTCAAAGTGTTCCAGAGCAGTGGCTCTTGTAGTCAGAGCAAGTTGCCCTGGGGCTGGTTGGCCCCTCAATTAGTCTGACCCACTCTTGAGTGGAGCTGTGGTCCAGCTGGCCCCGGTGCATCTGCGGCCAGGTGGCAAGCAGAAGTCTTGATGATGAGGTGGACATCCACGTCACTCCTCCACTTGTGGGTATGTGTTCCTGACTCTGACCGCCAATTTTGGGTGCTTGTGGGTTCCGGTGATCTAATCGGTGCTCTTCTCCAGTGGGTCACAACCTGCTACACTGCTATAGCACATGCTGCTCCATGGAGATGGCCCTCTTTTCACCGCAGCGCCCCCACCTGGCAATGGGGTTTGCCAACAGTGCACTCCAGATGACTGTCCCCTGGATCGCAACACTGCACAAAGCTGATGGCTCGCTTCTTAACTACAACAATACAAATCCAGACTTTGTGCCAACCTCAATATAAAGGAATGAACAATCCTTCACAATCTAAATTGTGATCATAATAAATGCCCTTAGATTGCTGAGCAAGGGGGGACTATAGTTAGCACATACATAGCATTTTATAATAAAATAAATATCTTTTGAACATGTGTCAGATTCCAACAGAACTGTTGAAGGGATTGCTTTAAATGCCCAAAGAGGCTAAAGGGCATCATGTGCCTAGACCTGATGAGGAAAACTAGGCAAATGATGGTTCAAGTGATGAAAATGCAGGGGGTCGACCTCTCAACAGAATCAGGATGGCAGTGGTGTAGCCATCAGGAATGAAGTTAATTAAAATTATTTGTACCACACTAATATTTGTCATAACTCCATCCATTGAAGCGATAATTACAAAGCCCACGCAAACAAATCCATAAACACATGCACACACACACACACCCTACTCCCTGTAAGTCCTATATTGCCACACTCCTTCCTTATCTAACCTCTATCCTGCATTAACAGTTCCCCTGTTTACCAGTCAATATTATAACTACAGAAAGTGGAGATAAGGGTGTGCTTAGGTCTTTACTGCCAACAGGAGTCCGACCGTTGCGTTCCATTCCATGGCTTTATTGTCACTCTTTTTTGCTGTCTCCTAATTGGCCTAGACAAACAATTATAGGTCAAGCTAATCACCCAACCTACAAAAATACATATAAGCTTGCTTATCATCGCAATATCAAGAACGCTTGCAAACCAAATATAGGAAATCAAATCACTGATGATAAAAACTCCTCCAAAGCCCATTTTTAAATACTCAAATCCTTAATACTTTCGGATGCATGCTCTCCAGAATTAAATGTGTCGCAACCACCTTGCAATGGCTAGCTAATCACTTTGAAGATAAAATCAAAGTGATTTATCAAAACTCACAGCTCTCCTGATCAGCCCTGCGAGAAGCAGGTAGTCTGTACCAACTCTCTAACTTTGTTACCAGTCTAGGTAGATTTGAAGAAGCTTCGCTAGAAACAATTCAATATCTTTTGAGCCCAGCAAAATGTCTGCTCCCTTAGAACAATGGCAGACTCTCATACAAGCTGGCCTCTTCAATCTGCTCTGTATTTAATTTATCTATGAACATGGGAAAAATCCCATTAGACTGGAAGACGGCTCAGATTAGACCAATTAAAAAAAGGCCAATCTGGCACCGATGGATCTTGTCAACTACTGACCTATCTTGCTCATCCTTCTACTGGGGACGTTGCTAGAGAAGCACATAAACAAACTACGCATAGGCTATCTGGAGTCAATTCATTTATTAGAGCCTTCTCAGTCTGGTTTTCGACCATCTCAAAGCACAGAGACAGCTTTATTAGCGGTCACCGACCGCATCGAATGCTCTCTCGATGCAAATGTACCTTCAATGCTGGTGCTGCTGTATTTGTCAGAAGCATTTGATACTGTATCCCATCTTAGGCTTCTTGGTAGGCTACAATAGATTGGTATCCAAGGAATGGCTTTACAATGGCTGGCTGACTTCCTGTCTAATAGGACTTAAATGGTCATTCTGGGCCCTTATACCCTTGAACCAGTACTGGATAGAGAAGTACCACAGAGCTCTTGTCTCTGCCCCACTCTTTGCAACATTTATGCAGCTCTCCTTGACAAAAGTGTTAGAGATTTTGGCTTTGAGATTATATGAGGACGATACCCAGCTACTCTCTTACTTTGAGAAAAATCTGACTAAAAACAAAGAATCTTTTTCAGCTGAGATGAAAGGTGTCACTACCTAGATGTCCGAAAATAGACTCCAGCTAAACGCCACAAAAACGGAGATTATGTTGTTTGGGAGGGCCCAATAAATTTGGTCACCGGATTGGTGGCACCCTGAACTTGGTGTGGCCCCCTCACCCAAACTGCTTGTAATAAATCTGAGAGTCCCGCCAGCTCAATCCCTTAATATGAAAGAACAAACCTCGGCCACTACATGCTCATGCCTTTACATGATGTGTCTGCTGAGAAGTGTTTTTCCTCTACTATCACTTTCTACAGGAAAAACTTTAGTCCAGGCACTGGTCATCAGCTGTCTAGACTATTGTAATGCACTTTTGACCTTCACCAGTGAGAAGTTACTATCTAAGCTTCAGGTTGTACAGAACACCTCTGCACATCTTATTTGTAACCTCCCCTCTGGAACGGCAGCTGCCCCTCTTCTACAGACCTTACATTAACTACCTGTGAGAACAGAATTATTTTCAAGATCTCCTGTTTATCTCACAAACCTCTATATTGTAAAGGGCTTACCTATATCTCATCAAAGCTCACTCACTGTACCCCCCTTAGACTCTTAAGATCATGCAACAAGGCTTTGCTTAAAGTCCCCAGGTTCAGAAAGTCCAGGTCAGGATGCAGAACGTTTTCCTTCCTTGCGCCCTGCCATTGACATAATCTGCCACTGCAATTATGTATCTGTGAGAATTACTTCCACTTCAGGAAATTACTCAATACTCACCTATTCTAAATGTATCCCTCTTTATCTGTTGTCTTGGTCTTGCACCGAGATATCCCTCTGAGGGTGATTCGTGCACATAATAAATCAAAATAAAACTAACAATAACGTAGTATCCCAGGGAACCTTTGCTGATCAATGTTACAAAGAGCAAGAGTTGCCTTGGAGAAAATGTAAGCCTAGCCTTCCTTGGCACAAATAGAATCACAGAAAATAATTTTATTTACTGTGTAAACATTTTGCTAGTATGCAAAAGATACATTTGATCAAATTGCAGGTGCTTCAATATAATGATGTAGTGAAGGTGGGGAATTACAAATGTGAAAAGTTGTGCGCTGATGCTGTAGTCAAAATATATACAATACTAGGGACTGATACAACTGTAAATTTTCCAGCGTGACTCCAAATAGGAGTTGTTGGAAATGGACCTCTCAGCAGGGTCACCCCCAAACTTTTTTTGCCTTCCTCCTCCCCGGAATTTGTTTTTTGTTGGCTTTAGGATTCTGTGCACTAAACAGTGCTGAAGTGCTTGTGCTCTCTCCTTAAGACAAGGTAAAATTGGCTTATACCCGAATGGCATATTTAATTTACTCATAAATCAATGGGGGGGAGGAGAAAGGATTCGCGATTCATTTAGCGTCCAAGTCATAATATTCAAAAATCAAATGGGGAAGAATCACTCGACCTGAGTAACCAGGGTTAGCAACTTTAAAATGAGAAGCCCTCAATCACATTTAATAAGGTCGTGTGGCGGTATATCTTGGTTCTCTGCCAAAATCTAGAAATGTGTAAGCGTCATCATTGGGCTCCCTTTTTGTTGTTCGCTTACCTCCACCAGGAGGAATACCACTGGTTATTGCAGTAGTGATTAGGGATACAGTGAAGGTGCTCAAGTGAGGTGAAATTCTAAAAAGCTTGTATGTCCTTGCCAAAATATTTTTTAATAAGTCAGGAATCAAGTATTAATGAAAAACAAAGTGGTGCGTGTGTGGACGAGTCACTAGTCCTACGCAATACTAGTGTCTGGTGAAAAGGTCGACATGTTTCAGCTCTGCGTGTACGCCTGAATGGTCGATGGGGCTTTCTTCAGGACCTCAAAGGAAGTGTGAAAGTATCTTGCGAATTACACAAGTATCTAATAGGAACTATACTTGTTCCATTCTGTGTGGAGAATAAATTATTACTATGGAAATAAAAAACAGGGAAGGGGAGAAGAGGAGATCACATGTTACTGTCAAGTTATCTCTAAAATATCTTACACTGTAACAATCAACTCTTTTACAATGAGCAAAATCATGCTTCGAAAACGTAGTGACCAGATAAGTAACTTGAAAATGGCAATTCTTTTCCTTATCTGCCGTCTCAGTTGCGTGACAAACACAAGCATTCTCATTCACAAAATGGCCCATGGTGAGGTGAATACACATAGCGATGTAGCATTATTATATTTCATACGTTCAGATGTGCGTCCAAGCATCACACAGTTCACAGTGAATTGTAGTATCAGGCTCTGTCTTTCCAAAGGAGTGTGGTTAATCTCATTGGTATCTTTTTCAAGAAAAATAGCAATGTGGGTCTAATGACAATTATCTAATGATGGCCATCTCGTTTTCAATATCGCGTGCATACTCAGCAGTTAGCTTGTCATAATTATTTTCATCAGTGCATAGCGGTAACACTCAATATGCGGTTGGGTAATGGGTTAGTGGGATAAATTAATCTGGTGCGTGCGCACTCTACAGTTGTGGTATCGCATATTAAGCCTCATCGGATATGGCATACCTTCAAGCTCGACATTGCGCGTTTCATCAGGGGGCCGGCGGGCACTTTGTACCTGTAGAGTGATATTAAGCCAATGCAGGTGGAAATAATTAGTAAGAGGGATGGGGAAATATCTACTTATCTCTGTGGCGTGGTGTCATCGGGGTTTCACCTTCTGCTTCGTAAGGTGGCAGCGTCTTGTGCTGACTCTTCTAACGGCGCCCTGGAAATTGTCGGTGCTCGGGTTGAGCAGCTAATGAAGTGAGGACCATGGAAATAGAGAGAAGACTTATCTCGAGCAATGGGTGAAGGATGGGTCCGATGTTTGTATTAAAGGACTACAAAAATAAGGGTGTATATAACAAAATAAATCTCAATAATTGTGGATTTGTGATTGAAGTAGTTGATGATCAGAGAGCACGTTCGCTCATGTTGGAACTAGCTGTAAATATAGGCAACAGTCAGAAAAATTGAGGAAGGACTTTGCACACCTCGAGCAATGTGAAGAAAGATTGAGTAGGTTTAATGTTCCTATTCAAGGACTACTAAATTTCTTCTAAATTAATGTAGACACGGTACACTCAAATCCCGAATAGTCTTTAGACGTAATTGAATGTCAGAGAGCAACACTTGCCAGGGTTCAATTAACTCAAAATAGGGTGTTCAATACTATGTCTTATCACTGAGAATAGATGTTAGGTGGTGTGTTGCACCACAATATCCACGATGGTTAGTACATTTTAATGGATAGACATAGATGGTGCCTTGGAGTTGTATAAAAATATACTCAAACAATGTTCATGGTAATTGTTACTTAGTGAGTCAAACTTAACCATGGCACATTGTCATTCAGGCCTTTTCTATTAGTTTTGAGACGATACACCCATCTTTGTTCTTTTTCTAATAAAATGCGTTCAGCATTCTGATTCTTGTATTGTAAAGTTTCCAATATTACCCATTTGAGGTCATTTACAGTATTACCATGTTCGACATAGTGGATACTCATTTTTGTTGCCAGTTTTCTGCACTTTACATTACTCCTGTGTTCACAAATTTGCTGTTTAATTTTACGGCACGTCATCCCTATATAGCGTAGGGTACATGGGCATGTGATCATGTAAATCACGTGTGTTGTGTTGCAATTAGTATGGTTTCTGATGGTCCATTTTAGATCTGGTAGTCGTTGGATTGTTTTCATAGTTGTGGTCAACGGGCATACCAAGCATGAACCACATGGGAAATGCCCTAAGACAGGTGGTAAGTTCCAGAGAGTACTTGTCAGTTGGTTCAAGGCGACGGTTGTTGGTCTTGTGTGTACTAAGATGTCTTTCAAGTTCTTTGTCCTTTTGTTCGCAAACCTTGGTTTCGGCCAATTTAGTTCACCAGATTGTATGATTCGCCAGTTCTTGTTAATGATCTTTTTTAGATCATTGGATACTGTGCTATAAGTACTGACACATGGCATCAAATCTGGGGTAGGTTCTTTCACAGTGGTTTCAAGGAGACTTTCTCTCTGTTGATTCCTTGCCCGTTTCTGGCATTGGTTAATGATCTTCTCTGGATAATTCAGTTTCTTCAATTTTTGGCTAAGATCTTTTGCTTGTTTCTTATATATCCCTACATCTGTACAGTTCCGTCTAAGACATAGAAATTGGCTATATGGGAGCTTTTCTCTCAACGTCTGGGGATGAAAACTATCAAATGATAGTAAGCTGTTTTTCAAGGTGGATTTAAAGAAAGTCTTGGTTTTCAGTTCATTGTTGTCAGCATAGATGGTAATATCTAGGAAGTCCAGTTCAGTCTTATGTGCAGTGTAGGTGAACTTAAGACATTCGCCTCTTGTAATAATCCACCTGTGGAATTCCTCTAGGTTTTCAGTGTCCCCTTCCCAGATAACGATAATATTGTCCATTTAACGCTTCCAAAAGCGTATCCTGGGCAGAAAAGGATTGCTGTCACCATGAATGAAGGTGTTCTCGAATTGACTTACATAGAGACCTGCCACGCTTGGAGTAAATGTACTGCCCATTGATGTACCGTGGCATTGAAGGTATAGGGAGTTATTGTATTCAAAATAGTTCTCAGTGAGAGCCAGTCACCAACATTCCAATACAAAGGGTCTTGGGGATTTAAAAACCCATTGTTCATTGAAGAGTATTGCCTCTAAAGTCTCCAAAGTTTTCTGTTGCAGTAGACTTGTGTATAAACTTTCAACATCAAGTCCCACAAGTAGCATGTCTTCATCTCGATATGATTGATCTTTGAGTTGGATGAGTAGATATCTGGTGTCTTTGAGATATGTGGGTGTTTTTTGTACCAGTAGTCTCAGGTATTGGTCGGCAAATTGCGAAAGAGGTTCTAGGACAGAACCAATACCTTAGACCATTGGGCGCCCTGGTGGTGGTTGGCAGGCCTTGTGTGTCTTCGGTAGGGAATAAAAGTTTTCATTCCTAGAGATCCAATGATTTAATTCAGCCTCTTCGACCATCAGTTCAACGGTCCGTTGTAGTCTTTGTGTAGGATCGACATTGATCTTTTTATAAAATTTCTGATCTTTTAGGAGTTTGAGGCATTGTTGATCGTAGCCTTCTCGGAGTAGTAGGATTATGCCTCCCCTTTATCAGCTGGTTTGAATATGAGATCCTTGAGATTTCTGAGTTCATTTAATGCTTGTTTTTCCACCCTTGAGATGTTGGCAAAGGGTTTTTTGGTGTGATCTTTTAGGTCCTCTACTTCTTTCATCACAGCGTGTTCAAAGGCTTGTATCTCAACTGGTACTTGCTGGTTCAAGGGACAGAAAGTTGATTTTTCTCTGAGTCTGGTATCACCCTCCAATGGGGTCTCTTCCTTATTGCTAAAGAAAGCTCTAAGTTTAAGTTTCCGACAGAATTCGGCTACCTCACACTGAAGTTTGAATGTGTCGAGTGGAGGGGTTGGAACATAACTCAGAGCTCTATTCAATATCCTTCTTTGTTCTTCTGTCAATGTAATGTCTGTAAGATTGACTATGAGCTGGTCGTGCTCGTGCTTGGTTTGGCTCCGGTTCTGCTCCTAGTCTGGACCTGTCGTTGTTGATCTGTCCAAGTTACACCTGTAGAAAGATGCGTGGAGCAGTATGGACTTACAGTCCTCTTGGTGCCGCATTTGCCCTGAGATATTCGTGAAGATTGGTCCGGGATATCATGGAAATGCACAAGAGACTACCTTGTCCTTATTATCAGAACAGCAACGAGACTAACTGAAGCCCTTACGATTAAGATTCAAGTAAATGAAACCAAGTTAAAAAATATGGTACACATTTCGGTGTACAAAAAAAGACTAGAAGAGATCAATAAGGAGATGAATGAAACAAAAGAGTACATAACACAAAATAAAATACAAAAACTCGGTAAAGATTTGAAGAGATTATCAGTTGAAAGAATGCACCCATACACCAGAGACGACTACAGGGTACCAGATCACCAATCTGACAATGAGTCTAGTGGAGGCTCTTCAGTAGAATGCTCAGATTGGAGTGAGAATGAGAATACAACTCCACGATACTACAGAGGCCAAAATAGACGACCACAACGACGAAGACCGAATAGATAGCACACCCTTACTTCAGCAATCATCCACCACCACTATTCCAACAATTCAACCCTAACTTCCAAGGATGGATGAATCTTTACTATCCAGGCCCTCCCCAAGTAGGACCCCAAATGGGAGCAAACTGCACACAAGCACCACCGCCTTTTTTAGGGAGAGGCCAAACTACACAAAGAATGAGAAGAAAAGATGTAACTTGGACAGATCAACAACGACAGGTCCAGACCAGGAGCAGAACCGGAGCCAAACCGAGCACGAGCACGACCAGCTCATAGTCAATCTTATAGACATTACATTGACAGAAGAACAAGGAAGGATATTGAACAGAGGTCTGAGTTATGTTCCATCCCCTCCACTCGACACATTGAAACTTTAGTGTGAGGTAGCCGAATTCTGTCGTAAACTCAAACTTAGAGATTTCTTCAGCAATAAGAAAGAGACCTCATTGGAGGGTGATACCAGGCTCAGAGAAAAATCAACTTTCTGTCCCTTGAACCATCAAGTATCAGTTGAGATACAAGCCTTTGAATAAGCAGTGATGAAAGTAGTAGAGGACCTAAAAGATCATGCCAAAAAACCCTTTGCCAACATCTCAAGGGTGGAACAACAAGCATTAAATGAACTCAGAAATCACAAGGATCTCATAATCAAACCAGCTGATAAAGGGGGAGGCATAGTCCTACTATCCCGAGAAGGCTACGATCAACAGTGCCTCAAACTCCTAAAAGATCAGAAATTTTATAAAGAGATCAATGTTGATCCTACTCAAAGACTACAACGGACCGTTGAACTGATGGTCGAAGAGGCTGAATTAAATCATTGGATCTCTAGGAATGAAGCAGAATTCCTCAGAACAAAACCCCCCAGAATACCTCACTTTTATTCCCTACCGAAGACACACAAGGCCTGCCAACTTCCACCAGGGCGCCCAATAGTCTCAGGTATTGGTTCTGTCCTAGAAACTCTTTCGCAATTTGACAACCATTACCTGAGACCACTGGTACAAAAAAACACCCACATATCTCAAAGACACCAGAGATCTACTCATCCAACTCAAAGATCAATCATATCGAGATGATGACATGCTACTTGTGGGACTTGATGTGGAAAGTTTATACATAAGTCTACCGCAACAGAATACTTTGGAGACTTTAGAGGCAATACTCTTCAATGAACAGTGGGATTTTAAAACCCCAAGACCTTCTGTATTGGAATGTTGTTGACTGGCTCTCACTGAGAACTATTTTGAATACAATAACTCCCTATACCTTCAATGCCACGGTACACCAATGGGCAGTACATTTGCTCCAAGCGTGGCAGGTCTATATGTAAGTCAATTCGAGAACACCTTCATTCATGGTGACAGCAATCCTTTTCTGCCCAGGATACGCGTTTGGAAGCGTTAAATGGACGATATTATCGTTATCTGGGAAGGGGACACTGAAAACCTAGAGGAATTCCACAGGTGGATTATTACAAGAGGCGAATGTCTTAAGTTCACCTACACTGCACATAAGACTGAACTGGACTTCCTAGATATTACTATCTATGCTGACAACAATGAACTGAAAACCAAGACTTTCTTTAAATCCACCTCGAAGAACAGCTTACTTTCATTTGGTAGTTTTCATCCCCGGACGTTGAGAGAAAACCTCCCATATAGCCAATTTCTACGTCTTAGACGAAACTGTACAGATGTAGGGATATATAAGCACAAGCAAAAGATCTTAGCTAAAAATTGAAGAAACTGAATTATCCCGAGAAGATCATTAACCAATGCCAGAAACGGGCAAGGAATCAACAGAGAGAAAGTCTCCTTGAAACCACTGTGAAAGAATCTACCCCAGATTTGATGACATGTGTCAGTACTTATAGCACAGTATCCAATGATCTAAAAAAGATCATTAACAAGAACTGGCGAATCATACAATCTGGCGAACTAAATTGGCCGAAACCAAGGTTTGTTAACAAAAGGACAAAGAACTTGAAAGACATCTTAGTACACACAAGACCAACAACAGTCACCTTAAACCAACTGACAAGTACTCTCTGGAACTTACCACTTGTCTTAGGGCATTTCCCATGTGGTTCATGCTCGGAATGCCTGTTGACCACAACTACGAAAATAATCCAACTACTACCAGATCTGAAATGGACCATCAGAAACCATACTAATTGCAACACAACACACATGATTTACATAATCACATGCCCATGTACCCAACGCTATATAGGGATGAGGTGCCGCAAAATTAAACAGCAAATTTGTGAACATAGGAGTAATGTAAAGTGCAGAAAACTGGCAACAAAAATAAGTACCCACTATGTTGAACACGGTCATAATGTAAATGACCTCAAATGGGTAATCTTGGAAACTTTACAATACAAGAATCAGAATGCTGAACGCATTTTATCCGAAAAAGAACAAAGATGGGTGTATCGTCTCAAAACCAATAGAAACAGCCTGAATGACAATGTGCCATGGTTAAGTTTGAATCACTAAGTAACAATTACCATGAACATTCTTTGAGTCTATTTTTATACAACTCCAAGGCACCATCTATGTCTATCCATTAAAATGTGCTAACCCATTGTGGATATTGCGGTGCAACACACCACCTAACATCTAATCTCAGTGATAAGCCATAGTACTGAACACCCTATTTCAAGTTAACTGAACCCTGTCAAGTGTTGCTCTCTGACCCTCAATTACTTCTAAAGACTATACGGTATTTGAGTGTACCGTGTCCACATTAATTTAGAAGAAATTTAGTAGTACTTGAATATGAACATTGAACCTACTCAATCTTTCTTCACATTGCTCGAGGTGTGCAAAGTCCTTCCTCAATTTTTATGACTGTCGCCTATATTTGCAGCTAGTTCCAACATGAGCGAAAGTGCTCTCTGATCATCAACTACTTCAATCACAAATCCACAATTATTGAGTAGTCCTTTAATACAAACATTTGACCCATCCTTCACCCATTGCTCGAGATGAGTCTTCTCTCCATTTCCATGGTCCTCACTTCATTAGCTGATCAACCCGTGGCACCGATGTTTTCCAGGGCGCCATAGGAAGAGTCAACACAAGATGCTGCCACCTTACGAAGCAGAAGGTGAAACCCCGATGACACCACGCCACAGAGATAAGTACATATTTCCCCATCCCTCTTACTAATTATTTCCACCTGCAAGGGCTTAATATCACTCTACAGGTACAAAGTGCCCGTCGTCCCCTGATGAAGCACGCAATGTCAAGCTTGAAGGTGTGCCATTAACGATGAGGCTTAATATGCGATACCACAACTGTAGAGCGCGCACGCACCGGATTAATTTATCCGACTAACCCATTACCCTACCGCATATTGAGTGTTACGGCTATGCACTGATGAAAATAATTATGACAAGCTAACTGCCGAGTATGCACGCGATATTGAAAACGAGATGACCATCATTAGACGATTGTCATTAGACCCACATTACTATTTTTCTTGAAAAAGATACCAATGAGATTAACCACACCCCTTTGTAAAGGCAGAGCCCGATACTACAATTCACTGTGAACTGTGTGATGCATGGACGCACATCTGAACGTATGAAATATAACAATGCTACATCGCTATGTGTATTCATCTCACCACGGGCCATTTTGTGAATGAGAATGCTTGTGTTAGTCACGCCACTGAGACAGCAGATAAGGAAAAGAATTGCCATTTTCAAGTTACTTATCTGGTCACTACGTTTTCGAAGCATGATTTTGCTCATTGTAAAACAGCTGATTGTTACAGTGTAAGATATTTTAGAAATAACATGACAGTAACATGTGATCCCCTCTTCTCCCCTTCCCTTTTTTTATTTCCATAGTAATGATTTATTCTCCACACAGAATGGAACAAGTATAATTCCTATTAGATACTTGCATTTGATGCCTACAGCCTGCCTCTGGTCAAATCACTGGGTGTAGTTGGCAGTTGGGCTTTGTGTTTACCACTTTGACAGCCACACACAATGGGAGCTTAGGTGTGACTGAGTAGGCTATCCTGACAGGATGAGAGGGATGAGCTGGACCATGCATCACTAACACCTGAATGGGCTGTGGCCTGTCCCCACATAAAAGACTGCCTGATCCCCTGTAGTTAGTCTGGCACCAGTGGTGACAAGGTAGGACATCTGTGCACTTCAAAGGCTTGTCTTTGAAGTCTCCTTCATTCAAAGGGACAACTGGGTATAAATAATGGACCTCAGACACCACCACTACAGTACACTTCTGGACCTGTGGATACTCTGGCAGGAAGAAGGACTGCTGTGTTGCTGAAGTACTGCTGTGCTGCTTTGCTAGCCTGCTGATCTGAAAGAATTGCTGCCCTGCTGTGCTGACCTGCTGCTTGTTGCCCTCCTTGTCTGGGTGAGAGGGACCGGACCTGCATCTCTTGAAAACAGAAAGCAGAGTGAATCCAAGGGTTTGTTGGCTTGCCTCCTGATATGAAGCCTCAGGGACATAACAGGCTTCCAACAACCTTGCAGCTGCATCTGAAATCTGCCATCTGGGAGTCTACCATGGCAAGTGGTGCCACCCCAGTCCTAGACCACTGCAAGTGGGCCTAACGTGCTTACCAGTGGGACCAGTGCATCTTCTCTGCTGAGTGGCGCATCCTCGAGCCAAATCCGATGCATCTCCTTGGCTGAGCGGCAATCCTTGAGCATACCCTACGCATCACTGCTGATGTGTGGATTGGGCCTAGCGCAGAAGGTCCACATCATAGCCTTCAGAACTGACTCATCACTGAAGGTACAACACTTCTTCAAACCAGGTTCTCACCTCTCTTGTTGAAGGCAGCTAAATGACAATGCCAGCTTCTACATCGCAGCCTTACAACTGACGCATCTACAGATGCACTTCCCACATCCTCGACATGTGGACATTGCATCCCAAGCCCCGTCGACAGGATCCTTGACAATGATGAAACAGGATCTCGCAATGCAGCCTCACCACATCTTGCAACAGACACATTGCTTTGGCTGTGCGATGCTTCTTCACTTTGGACCCATGCAACGCTCTGCAACCAAGATTTAAGGTACTTTTTTTCAAAGGGACTAACTGGGTCCCTGTAGTGGGCTGTGCTCCATTGCGATTGACCTGAACTTGTGACTTTGTCCAGGTCATGTGCGACCAGTTAACACTTGTTGGCGCATTGTGTGTTTTTGGCTCTATTTTACTCCAGAGGGTGAGCAGAGGTTAATTTAGGGTTTAACTGACTAGACTTGTGGTTGCTACTTGACCAGGGCTCATACCCCCAGTCAACTGGTAATCCAGTTTCTAACAAGAGTACAACGTGCACCTCATTATAATTAATTTCATCCCACTAGTTTAATTGTTGACATTTTGACCCAGCAGAAATTAATTTAAACAGGGTCATCATCAGGACAGAAACATGGTAGCAACCACTATTGGATGTGCAATAGATGCTTGCTGTGGTGAAAGCTGTCAACAATATCTTTCGCAAGCGAGAGCACAAACTTTCACCACAGCAAGCGTTTACGGTATGACCCTAAATGAGCATGGATCTTTACACCGATCTTGCAATGGTGCTCAATCGCAGCCTTGGTATTATCCTAATTTTTATCCAGTAGTTTCTATAGTATAGTGTCCTGACAGACAGGGACCTATATAACATATATGTTGAACCATAATTCACCGTCCAATACTGGTTGCTCCCACGTTTCTGTTCTGATGTTGACCGTAAACAGTTCTTCATAAAGTTATTCTCTTTTTAGTACACACACAATGAAGTGCGTTTATAACGGCACTTCTATATGGTATCTGGTATGTAGTATTTAATCCTCTATATCTTTTCAGCCTTCTTCATTTATTTATCTCTATTTGTAATAAATATTTACAAAAAAGCATTGGCAAAGGCAGAAGGCTGGCAGGCAGCACCAGACGGATTGTGTCTTTTTAGTTCCTTTGAGCGCCATTTGATTTTACCAAGGTTACAAGTATTTCACAGTTTGTTATAGGGTTTCACCCAGACTTCATCCATTAGTCTGTGGTTATGTATCTGCGGTTACGTAAGTCACATTTATTTTCCACCCACTCCTGCATGCATCATGGAGCAATGGGTCATCCCACTTCCGCCATTGGCTGACTTCACTGAGATTTACAGCATGCTGCACTTTCACAAGAAGCACATCCCAACCCAAAGTAATTCCCTTCAGGGCTAGGGACTAGTATGGTTATGTGTGCTTTTTTGAGAGCAAAATTATTTTTGCCTTAACCATGGCAGAACAAAAAAAGAATTGCCAACGCCTAAAGGCTGGCGGGCAACACCAGACCTACTAGCTTTGCAAATGTTTATTTTTTAAATGATGTATAATGTCGCCTTTAGCTCACCAAATTGACCATATCAGTTTGAAACTATTGAAATGACATGTAGGAGACCTGCCAAGACGGAAGTCATGCTAAAATTAACTCCTCCAATTACCAAGTCTATTCTTGACAATTCAAAGCATCTTCCTAACCTGTGTCCCCAAGATCCCTTTTTTGGTGTACCACCTGAGGCATCCAACCTGAATGCAGTCGATTGACTGAACCATCAAGCCGATCCTACTATACTGAACATTTGCATTAAGTCTGAAATTGCAGTGCTGACAGTAATCCTACTATAATTGGGTTTGATCATTTGAAGCCACAAGCAGATAGGGATCTAATGGCAAACAAATAGCACTGATTTGGTACTTCTTGTACAGCTGGGTAAAGACCATTATTCCAGAGGTGATTATGACCTTCGAACTGGCATTTCCATGATTACATGTCACATATCAAACTTAATTAATTGATTCTGTATGGATTTCCTATATAGGGGATCACGATTTATGTGTGTTTCAGGGAACCTGGGAAGAGAACAGGGAGTTCATCAATGGCTTCATGACCTATAGCATTTAAGTTAAGTCCCCCGGGTATGTTTGGACAGGCCGTTGGAGGGCTGTTAATTTTATTAAACAATGATCTTACATGTTTGCATACTACTTTGATGGTTGATTTACCAGCTTTAATTGGAATTACACTCAAATTTCCCTCTGGCTTGTAAATATAATCCTAATTAATACCTATGCAAGGTCTGTTCATGCTAGTGGTGACTCTCCTGTTTTCGATCTTTTAGATTAATTAATTGAATCACATCAGCAACATGGAAAGGTGATGGTGACAGGAGATTTAATATGTCATGTGAGCCTTTGCCAATTATTAGCGCACTGATAAAACTAGAGGATGAACATTTGAATATTTCCAACTTAATGGGGAAACACCAGAGAAACTTTTCTGGCACTGCTTTCCAACTCACTACCATATCTGTTGGCCGGGGCCTAAGTGCCTGAAACAGACGCACTCGTTCAGATCCCGAGTGGGTACCTACCTTTAAAAGAGGCCCCTATCCGAGTGCCATTGATTATGTCTTTTTAGACCTAAGGCTTTGGCCGCTATTTGTTGATATGAAAGTTGGAACTCACACAGACGGCGATCATAATCCTTTGATTGCTGTTTTTCTAGGGAAGCACTCAGGAGGGTCCCAACAAACTGTTATAATTTAGTACCGGAACCTATATTAGTAAATAACCATGGGTGAGTTTCCTGGCCACATGTAATGTCTAATAACAAACTATACTCTGACCTGTTTGTGGCCTTTTTCTCTGATTATGTAGGTTTTTCCAGCACTGCAATCACTATTTCAGATATTCATAAACAGGTTTAAACTGCCATTTTTTATAAACAAGCTGAAAATAAGCAACTAGTTCATGCAAAGGAAGTAAAATGGCTTAACTCTAAGTGTAAAATAACCAATTAAGCATTAAGGATAGCTGTTAAAAGATGTGCATATTCAGATATCATGGAGACTAGGTGCAACAGTAAATCTGCACTAACAAAAGCTAAATAAAACTGGGGTGATAAGAGTTGGCAGGATTTGTTGTGGGCTATCAAATCAACCGACAATAGATCCTTATGACGTATAATATCATACGGAAGTATTAACAACACGGGCACAAACACACACCATATCATGTGAGCCTTTGCCAATTATTAGCGCACTGATATAACTAGAGGATGAACATTTGAATATTTCCAACTTAATGGGGAAACACCAGAGAAACTTTTCTGGCACTGCTTTCCAACTCACTACCATATCTGTTGGCCGGGGCCTAAGTGCCTGAAACAGACGCACTCGTTCAGATCCCGAGTGGGTACCTACCTTTAAAAGAGGCCCCTATCCGAGTGCCATTGATTATGTCTTTTTAGACCTAAGGCTTTGGCCGCTATTTGTTGATATGAAAGTTGGAACTCACACAGACGGCGATCATAATCCTTTGATTGCTGTTTTTCTAGGGAAGCACTCAGGAGGGTCCCAACAAACTGTTATAATTTAGTACCGGAACCTATATTAGTAAATAACCATGGGTGAGTTTCCTGGCCACATGTAATGTCTAATAACAAACTATACTCTGACCTGTTTGTGGCCTTTTTCTCTGATTATGTAGGTTTTTCCAGCACTGCAATCACTATTTCAGATATTCATAAACAGGTTTAAACTGCCATTTTTTATAAACAAGCTGAAAATAAGCAACTAGTTCATGCAAAGGAAGTAAAATGGCTTAACTCTAAGTGTAAAATAACCAATTAAGCATTAAGGATAGCTGTTAAAAGATGTGCATATTCAGATATCATGGAGACTAGGTGCAACAGTAAATCTGCACTAACAAAAGCTAAATAAAACTGGGGTGATAAGAGTTGGCAGGATTTGTTGTGGGCTATCAAATCAACCGACAATAGATCCTTATGACGTATAATATCATACGGAAGTATTAACAACACGGGCACAAACACACACCATATCGCTTGAGAACCCCAATGACATGCTCCCGAGCCCCAGGTCTGGAACCCTTATTAAGGATTCATCAATTGCATATGCAGGGGTGAATAGTACACTATTTTTTCGTTTTGAGGATACCGCTATTGCAATTTGTCTTCTAAATCCAGCAAATGCCCCTTATCCAGACAAAATGGCAGGTGATTTGTTTAAGTCAGAGTCCCAAGTTTGGGTCAGTTAAGTAAACCTGCTAGCTAAAGTCATATCGGCTGGGGGAAATCCCTGTTTGATGACGGGGGAAGGAGATACATCCTGTCTAGAAAAAGAGTGATGTCTAAACTCCATCTAACTATACACCCATAAGCCTTATAGATAACTTGCAGAAAGTTTTTCCAGGACAAGTCCTTCATAAGTTAAGTGGATAGAAGAACAACATATCCTGTCTCCACTTCAAGCTTGCTTTTGTACGAAAACTAGCATCTTTGATCAGGGCTTCAGATTTGCCCTTCTTTATTGGAAATATGCATTACTGTTTAAACAAAGATTATATATGGCTTTTGTCAATCTCCAGGCTGCTTATCAAATATATTTGAAAGAAAAGAAAATGAAAAAGATACAGAGGGATGAAAAGGAGTATGCCGATGGCAGAATTTTCACCTTCTCAAAAAAATATGATGATATAGCCCCTAAAGTTAATTCAAATGACACTTCCCATGCAAAGCCAATAAGTGTTTCTTCGAGCAGTACATCTCTCTCCTCAGTTGATAGTGATCCTGGAGAGGGCACTAGCAAACAAAAAACACTTGCCCCCACTGCGTCTTCTGATTTTTTAAGGGAAGTCCAAAGATACAGATTGGGAAACAAAAAGAAAAGTCAAAATTCAGAATCAGAAGGGGAGGGAAGAAACATAAGACCAGGTGTACAAACCAGGCAGCAGAGCAAGACAAACATGAAGAAATAGACAATGATGTGGAGCTAAATACAGTACATAATGCTTTGAGTATTGTTAATCTATCTAACAGAATTTTGACCAAAAATGAGGAAATGTTGTTGTTAAAAGGACTGAATTTTTGTGTTACGAACACCTGTAATTTTGTAGATCTACATGTTGACTTGTTTAAGTTTATAAGGAAATTGAGATTAAAAAAATACTTTGAACATCATAAAAGTGTGCAGAATGTTCCATCAAATAATCTGTGTATTTCAGAAATGCCAATTGCTGATCTGAATGTCACCCATTTGATTTCTACCCTAAATGAGGAAGATGAGAATGTAGACATCACTGAAACTGCTAGATCATTAGAAATAGTTGAGGATGTCTCACTTGACAGTGGCCTAAAGATACAGTCCAAGTTTCTACCCTTAAGACCACAGGACACCTTTATTGATGAGTTTTATAACAAGGTAACTCAAGAAATTCATCAATTAGAGGACAAGCATATGTCACATTCACATTGTAAACATGTAAATAATGTAACAAAAAAAGAGAGAGACATATTGAATGGACTACGAGATGACCTTACAATAACCTTACGAGAGGCAGACAAAGGAGGGAATATTGTAGTGATGAACAGGGTTGATTATCTAAATGAAATAGATAGACAACTAGGACAAAAAGATTGCTACATCAAATTAAATGACAATCCTACCCAAAAAATTGAACAAAATATCAATGCCGCCTTAAGAGATTGGCATGAGTCCTGTTTATTATCAGACGCAGAATATAAATATCTACAAGCACATGACTCTCGCCATCCATGCATATATATCCTCCCTAAAATTCATAAGGGGGGAGGGGGGTTTCCACCCGGGAGACCGATAATATCGGGAAATGGCGGACCCACCGAACGGCTCTCTAAATTTGTGGATGAATATCTCCAACCCTTTGTCAAAAACTTGCCCTCTTATCTAAAAGACAGTGGGGATATCTTATGCAAACTAGAAGACTTCGTATGGGATAGTCCTGATCTTCTCTTCGTCACTTTAGACGTAGAGAGCTTATACACATGCATCAAAAGTGATTGCGGTATAGAGGCTGTCAAACATTTCCTGTATAAATGCAGTGCCACAAACTTGGAACATACTCTCATGCTATTAGAAATGACGCGCATGATCCTTGAAATGAATGCATTTTTTCACAACGGAGACTGGTTCTTGCAGAAACAGGATACAGCGATGGGATCCAGGTTTGCTCCGTCTTATGCAGGCCTCTTTATGGGCCTGTATGAGACGGAGCATGCCTGGGGCATCGGATCTAAACCATGGAATGATAACATCATTTTCTATGGTAGATATATCGATGACATTTTAATGCTGTGGAATGGAGAATTAACAGAATTAATGGCCTATTTCGATTATCTAAATGATAATCGGTTTAATGTAAAATTGACCATTAATTACTCCAGAGAATCAATTGACTTTTTGGATTTGAAACTATATGTCAATGGGAATAAAATCGAAAGTGACATTTTTAGGAAACCCACAGCGTGCAACAGCATTTTACATGCTGATAGTGCACATCCCAGAGGGACAATAAATGCTATACCCTTTGGTGAGATGACAAGAGCCCGACGAAATTGTAGTCAAGAAAAGAATTTTCAAAAACATATCAAAATGATGAAAAGCGCCTTTAAGGAGATAGGGTACACAGATGATTGTTTAAACAAAGCTGAGTCAAGGATTAAAACTGTAAATCGTGGCACTATTCTACAAGGCAGTGTCAATAGAAACAAGAAAAAGAAAGGAAAAGACAAAGTTTTGTTTATAACCAAATTTGATCTGTACAGTAATCATGTTTATAACATTCAATGGAAAAACTGGCACCTAATTGCATCTGGCAATATGCCACCTGGTACTGTACCCACAAAACCCAGGGTGGTATACAAGAAGGGAGAACATTTAAAAAAGATGCTATGTCCCAGTTATGTTAAGAGTACAAAAATCATAAGTAATACTGCATGGTTGACTACTAAACCGGCTGGTTTTTATGTCTGCGGAACGTGTAGCCTCTGCCAATATGGTCTAAATAAAAAATTAAGATTTCATTACAACACCAAAAAAGAATATGAAATTAGATCTTTCATTAATTGCAATACCACACACACCATATATGCTTTAGTTTGCTCATGCAACAAAGTCTATATAGGCAGTAGCATTAGAAGCTTAAAAGTACGAATTCAAGAGCACATTAGGGCCATAAAGAATAATGATGCTAGATACCCTGTGGCGACACATATAAAAGAAAATCATCCTAATGAAAAGAATATCAGGTTCCATGCTTTGGAACAGGTACAGACTCCCCCAAGAGGTGGAAACCGAGAATTATCCCTAAGGAAAGCTGAGGCAGGTTGGATCTGCAGATTGAGGACGACCAGCCAGGGACTCAAAACCAATTCAGAACTGTATAATTTTCTGTAACTTTGAATATTCTTGACTTCAATCTAGAATGTGTCCTCAGAATCGTGCAAATATGTGACTTAGGAAAATATGTGATCCATATTTTGCTTTGCACAATTATATTCATGTGTTCTTTTTATGATGATTGATATAGCACTTGGAACTGTTCTTCTTTATCTAATTTTTGATTATATTTTTTAGAGCTTGTCTTTAAAACAGGAGCCATTCTTTTATAATAATGGGAAATTGAAATATGCAGAGATAAATATAAGATTCCAAAATTGGCAATAGTTACATTGGGTTCTTTTAGGAAATACAATTGCACTAAAATATGTAGGAAATACAACTGCCATAAATATGTACAAAACGGACACAATTATGAGACTCTATATTTGGGATACAAGGTGCAGAGGATAAGTTTGTACAATGTTACTTAATTTATATGATATAATACAAAGGCATCTAAATTAATTTCCTAAATAATCGGATTGATGAACTCATGTTGTGCCATGTCATTGCAATTTTGAGAACACTGCCTCAATAGGGTTTTCACATTTGTGATCTTTTGATTTTTGTGGTATGAAGACTTAAGTTCCCGTTACCAATTGATTATTACGTTAAAAATAACCTTTTCAATTCTGTATATTTTATAATTCAAACCTAAACATTTGACAAAAGCCTTTGAATGGGTCAAAATATAGCTTTTCTGAATTAGTTCCCCCTTCTTTTCTCTTTAAATATTGTCTATACATTAAAGATGGCGCCTAAAATCGCCTCTTGTAAACAGGATATTGTGCCACAGGCATCCACAATCTGTATACACTACAAGATGGCGACCAAAATTATGCCATGAAGTCGAATTTTGAAACCTATTCAAAATGGCAGGTCCGGGCGGCGATCGTTTTTCCAGAATATCTTAAATAACAACACATTACGATATATAGTCAAAAAATAGAGCTAATTGGTATAAAAACATAATTTTGCGGCATTTTGAGCAGTATGTCTAATTACATCAAATTACGTATAATTTTACAATATTAACGAATTTAATTCCTGCCCTCATAATCGTATAATAGAATGTAGATAAGATCGATATAAACACAAAATAATACAACTACGCTAAAGAGAACAAGACACAAGTGCCACTAGTTTATAATACACTGCCAAGTGCATCCGGTACTGTTAAGATGGCGCCCATTTTACAAAGGAACAGCTCGCCCTCCTACATGGATAGGACAATACAAACACAGGTGCATCCTATATTTCAATTAAATACCGTATATAATGGCTGACACATTACAAGAAAAGACGCCACGCGGTTTAGCCGGCTGGATCTACTATTTCAAGTAAGTGCAACGAGGACGGAACAATTATGGTTTTTAGATGGATGCCACACAGATAAATTTGTTTGGTCAATCCCAGCTTACAACCAGGTTACATCTAGAGTAATTTGGGAACTTAATACTCAGCCTTACTGTTAAATATTGAGACATTAGTCTTTTTCCATTGATAGAGATCTAAGGAAGTGTGACAGTACAATATGGCTGCCCTTCCCTTCATTAAAAGCAATACTATTTTGAGAACAATAATGTTCTCTTGTATATACCAACATTTTATTGATTCCTTAAAAACCTGATTATACTGGAGCTAATTTGGTGGTATAAAACTTTAGTGTTAAATTTTAATCTTGTGTCAGATAAAAATAACATAAGATTTAATTAGATTTATTTGCATTTTTTCACTCAGATTCGTGTTATATTGGGCTATCTGACCTAAACTTTCCTAACTTGATGATATTGAAGTATTTGCCGTTCACTACAGACAAGGTATGAAATTAACCTGAAAGTGACTTTAATACCAACATTGGTTACATAACATGCTAAATTCTAAATATGGCTTCATCCTTTTGTCTCTGAACTGGATGGAAGAATATATCTTTCTCAGCATGAAGATGAGTTCATTCTATTTGGTAAGCCAATTTTTGGCTATATAATTCAAAAAAAGTCTTCCTTTTAACAACAAACCTATAGGTACTAAAATAATCATAATATCTGAAACCCACCCTAAAGCGATAAAGATAAGAGGTTGTGAGGCCCAAATCTGTTTCTTTCCTAGATTTAGTTACTTTTTCTATAATGAAATTATGTAATAAGAAAAGAAAAGAGTAGCAGATCGTAGTTTAGTAGAATGTTATAGCCATGCTCTGTGTAAATATGTACATTTTATAAATCATGCACTGTTTTGAAGAGGAACCAACAAGTCTTTATAGACCACCTTTGGATTTTGTTGCGGTTTTTTCACATGTTTAAAGAAATAAAATGTATTTTAAATGTAAAATAGTGTATATATTGTATATATATTAATTATGTGTATATATAAATATTATTTGTAGCCCTGAAGAAGTCCGTGGAGGACGAAACGCGTTGGCTACACGTGTGAAGAATCAAATAAAGATTGAACTCCCAAAAAAACTTCTCAAGACTCTGCTACTGAATTGATTTTCCAGTCTCTTTGATTTATGAACTAAGATTGTTATTATATAAATTCTCATTATACTATTTTGTGTGCTGGATCAGTTTTGAAAAGATTGTATGTTTGAACAAATTTTTGTTCTGGGAGGTTTAGGGAAAAGAAGCTCCGATCCGTGGCACCATAAAAAACGAGGCAATACATAGGATAGGTGCAATTGTGCTTAAAACCCCTTTTCCCATTGTTTTGTTCTCAAATTGCATTTGATCTTGGTCCCTTGAAAAATCTATGGAGAGTTTTGGTTGAAACCAGGGCCCCGGAAATATGAACAGGTGTAAGGCAAGGTTTCATGATAAAAACTATGCTTAGGCCCGCTGGGGTAGCAAGGGAGAGCTGAAAGATCACATCCCAATCTTTCAAGGTACTTGCAAGGGGTGAGGTTTTTGCTCCCACCTTGTTCACAATAAACTTAAATAATATGGTGTATGGACTTATGGATTGTAAAAATGATTCATCCGTCTTAAATGGCAAGACGGTCCCAATATTTCTTTTTGCCGATAACTCACTTCTTATTTTCAAAACCTCTATGGGGCTCCAGATCCTAATTGATAAGTTTATGGGGTTCTGCAAAACTAGAGGTCTTGAGCTGAATGCAACAGTTCACTGTTTCGATTATTTAGGATTCAAATCAATTATTTAGGGTTCAGATCATTGGATAAGTTTAAAAAAGGAACCCAAACTTCACAAAACTTCATTGCTATTTCAACATAGATCGAAAGCAATTATGTGACTGCACAAAAGAATGTGTTCGTCATTCGATATCCCCCACACTTGAAGTTTACGCCGCCAATGCGCAGAGTGCTGCAATTTTTGGAGCTGAGGTATGCGGATGTGCTAACATTCAGCAGTGGGTCTTAGCAGAAACAGCATTGTAAGATCTATTGTCTCAGTCCCAGGTAAGTACGCGTCTTATTCCACTTTTTTCAACATAGGCATAAACAGAATTCTAGACCTGGCATCACTGAAGTCCTTAGTTTATTTGGTACGCCCTGGTCTACACCAAACGTAACTAAATATGGGGATTATCTTGGGGAATTGGTGAAGATGAACACTGCTATGCATGTTCCTTGGCTCAAACATGTATCTAGCTGGTTCAAAAGGCTGGGCTTGCAGAGATTGTGGGATGACCTAGAAACTGCTTGTAAAGCAGAGGTTGGCGGTCTAAAAACCTGCTACTGGGCTTATGTTTATGAACAATATGCTGTGAGAGGTTTAAAAGGGCATGTAACAAACCAATTTTTCGAATTTAAGATCACTCCGTGCTTCAAACCATTTTTGGACAGCATCACACCATCATCAGCTAAGAGCTTATATGTGCTCTTCCAGTGGGCAATTTGTCACTAAAATCTTTTAACAAGCAGATGGAAGAAAAACCTGGCTTCTAACCTGTGCCCAGCCTGTGGTCTGGTTTCCTAGACAGAAGAGCACATTTTGTACTTCTCCGTAGAATACCCGCGGCCTCGCCGAAAGTGGATACACCCAGTGTGTTTTAACTTGGGGTGACCAGTTATCTAATCTCCCAGAGAATTTTGAAAAGCGACACCTCAACCATAATTGTGTTCATTTCTACCCGTTTTTCAACAAATGTATTGTGTTAGGTTGCAAAGCTTTTATTAAGCGCAATGGGCCAGTTGAAAACAAATGTATTTCTGTATTGTTTATGGTTAAATAGTTGAGCAAATCTGATATCTTGCACCTTATATATTTTACACTCGCTGACATTGTTCTGTTAGATTGACTCTGCACTTTAGTAAGTTCGGCAATTTACTTCGTGTCTCAGGCTTATCGATTTGCTGCTGTAAATATGTACTGTTTTATATTATTTTGAGGAATCTTAAACCTGTTTTTGTTTTAAAGGCAGATCATCTAGTATGCAAATATAATGCTTGGCCAGACCATTAGAGAATAATTTGTGGTTGTCTTATGAGACGTTTCTCTTGCATAATTATTATTGATAGAGTGCAACATTGCTCTTTTATTTGTAGGGGTGAATTATAACCATGGTTAGTCCACATCCACATATAATGTATTGTTGTATTAACAATAAGGCATTAGAATGTGAATTGTAATAACATGTAAGTGAAGTGCTAGATATTGTCTTGATACAACCAAGAATGAACGTAGCAAATGTACCCGTTTAGATGAATCATATACACATGAAGTGTATTCAAGACTAATTAATTTTTTACATGAAGGCTCATATAATGTGTGTATATTAATGGCTCATATATGCTTGTATTTTAAATGTGGGCGCTTGTCATGCCTGTCGTGTAAGCGGAAAGCGTAACACTTGCTAACCCTATTTTAGAATCCGCTCTTTATTAGCGTCCTTACCGGCCAACTGCAGAGAAAGACGTGATTGGCAATGGTTGGCGAAATTACATACAGGGGCTTTGAAGCATGCGCAGTTACCGCGCATGCGCTAGGGAAATGTGTTACAGTTTTAAACCCGCCCCAAACGCTCAGGAAACGCTTCGCGTTTAGCCAGCTGTTACTCATCTCGTTCCGGCTCACGGTGACGGCGTCCGAGGAGCTAGTGGTTCGTAGTATGGAAGGAGCTCGTGTCTTCCCGCGTTTCTAAGCCTGTTTATCGTATTGTGAGTCCTAAGAAGCGTCTTGCTTCTTAGATATTGTTCTATCCTTGATAATATTCTTTATTGTTTGTACTGCTTTTGACTATTGCGGTTTTGCAAGCCACTTTGGTATAAAGCCTGCTAGGTGTGCACACCGCGTTTCTATTCACTCAGTTCTGAGTGGTGTTTATTTTTTATATTGCCCTACCGTGCCTTGTGAGCTTAACGAAGGTATTTGTTTACGGTATTTTAAGGCTATTCCAGGATTGAATTCTCAATTATTTGTGGTGAGTCTCACGAATAGAAGAGATACATTAGCTGAAGTGTGACTTACGCTTTACTTATAGTGTCCCATTGCATTTAGATTTCTGTTGAATTTTGATGAACCATATCAAGGCTGATATTGGAGTTCAAGTTATTCTGCTTTATTTCCGTATCATCTCCCTCCACTTTCTAAAGGGACATCACATCACAATCCTTAATTTAGGAACATTAAGGGGAGGGATTGTTTTCACTCATTTTTCTTGTATTTTACTACAGTGACATTTAAAGAAGATCGAGTATCCGCTGAGGTGGAGCAAGGCGGTGGAGTGTTGTTGTTCTTCCCCTTCCTACCCTTGTTTTGTTCCCCTGTTTTCCCCCTGGTTACCATTTGGGTGTTAGTGCTATTCCTGACCCCTGGAAGGTGACAGGGGGAGGCAGGGTGTTTAGCATAGTGAATCCAGGACACTTCCGAGACAAAGAAGGTGCGTGCATGACAGCGCTGTTCTTATGTTAGCTGAAGTTGATAGGCCTAACTTTTGTTTCTCCCTGTTTGCTCTAAGTGAAACTGTGGAAAATTGGTGGAAAATGTTATTTTCATGCCTCTGTTGCAGGTGCAAGAATCCGTTCTCGTTAGTTAGAATAAAATCTTTGTTTAGAAGTCAGTCAGACATAGGGAGGAGAGGATGCCGTTGAACAAGCGGACCTGATAATAAAGGAGGATGTCTTCAGTGTCTAGAAAGGTCTGGAACCAAATTCACAGAGCAAGAGTTTGAATGTATTGTTACTTCATGGAGAGCTATCTACAAGGTGGTGCACAACTGGATGAAGCAGTCAAGTGATGTAATTGGGGGGTGTGATTTTCATCTTTATATTGGGGATAGGGGCATACCCCAGGGGACCTCTGCCTTACCTGGAGAAGGGAGAGCATTTTAGAACGAGCTCTGTACCTTTATGCTCCTCGACCCATTCTCTGTTAGTGAGCTACTTAGGAAGACTTCACGTGCTGACACCTTTTGAAATCTTGCCTGGGGAATGCTAAGTAAGGATGTCATGGTAGAATTAGTGTAGGGACAGATAATGTTCTTGTTTATTATTCACCAATGAAGAAGGCTTTGGATGTAGTTTCTATAATCATTTGTGTCTTGATTTTGGAATTGGCTATTCTGTGCATGTTGTACCCCTTACATTTTATACATAGATTTGGTTTTGTATTAGTGCCCATGTATTTTTACACTCTTGTTTTCAGGTGTTTTTATGTTCAACTGTTCTTGGCTTTATAAAAAATACATAGAAATTAGGATTAGAAGTCTGGAGTCCTTTGGGGTTTTGGGATATGGTAAAGTAATTGGCTAATGATATTCCTCCCCTCCACAATTGCAAAGCAGGCAACAAGATCATCGGGCAGAGGTTCCAAAATAAGCCCTAGAACGTGGAACCGGCTCCTTCATTATTAACAATCAATTTTGGAAAAAATCTGATATATTGCATCCTGCACATTTTGCACCTTCTGATAATGCACTGACAGATTATTAAACCTAATGCATTTATATGATCTTGCACTTTAGCACGTCCTGTAATTCCTTCTTATTTCAGGTCATTATGCTTGGCTGTCTTACATATATACAGTTTTTCCATTATGATGGGAAAATTTAAACTTAGTCCTGAAGGCAGACAGCAAGTATGTGAACATGATGCTTGGTCAGCCCTCAGAGAAAAATGTGGGGGTGTTCTATAAGTTTCTTTTTCACAATTACTATTCACAACCAATTTTTGAAACAAAATAAAACTCTTATCTTATATTTAACACATGATTATCCTATATTGTGAATCCTATGTATTTTTAACTTTTTATGTTTTGATGCTTTTGATAACCAAATAAACTGCTTTTGATTGATTGACGTGTAGGAGAAGATATGTAATTGTAATAGATTAAAAAAGCAGACGTGTGGCTAATTTATTTCTGTCAAATGACACTCATATTTGAAGATGGTCCATACATTTGAAACAAGAACTATGCTAAATTTCAACTAGTGCTTGAAATGGAAATACACAAGTGCAGGTACTCACAATCCCAACGTACCTATATCGTACTGAGAAGTGCTGACACTCTCCTATTAAAAGTACTAGATCCTGGATGAGAAATTATGGTGTTCTCCATTTCAAAATAAAGAAGTGCTGGTGTTAGATCTGGGGGTCTCTAGTTGGCAGAGTTAGGCAGCAATGTCCAAATAGGGGCCCTTCCTTCTAGTCAGGGTAAGGGGTATACACTCTTTAGACAACCCCTGCTCACCCCCTTGGTAGCTTGGCACGAGCAGACAGGCTTATCAAAGGCAATGTGTAAAGTATTTGTACCAACACTCACAGTAACACAGTGAAAACACCACAAATGGACTCCACACCAGTTTAGAAAAATAAAGTATCTTTATCTAAACTACAAAAATACCAAAACAACAAAAACCAAACATACACAGTTCAAGAATATGATTTTCAAAGAGTTCTAGGGTTTGTGTCAAAACAATCCACAATTGCGTCACGTTTAGCCCAAAGTACCTGTAGATGCGACATAAGTTCCAAGTGGAAGCTGCAGCGTTGAAAAACAAGCGATGGGTCACTGCTGAGACCCTGGGGAGGGGATGCGACAGCCCCCTGCACGTAGCGGGTGTGTTGTGATGAATCCGGTCTGTATGGGGAGGGATGCGATACCTTATATAGATTCTGATGCGCAGGTTCGGTAGGAAGCGTCTCGCACAGGCACGATGCGACGATCTTTGGGACGGTGACGATCTCAGGTGCGGCGGTGATGCGCGGCACAGCGTCAATCTTCTCCTCCCGCGGCCCCGCGTTGCGATGGCTCTGCGATGATGTTCGAAGCAACGTGATGCGGTCCGCAATCAAGCGGTGTGACGATCTCAGCCAGCGACGACAGGCTCTGCGAAGATACTTGCACCGACAGGAATCTTCCTGCACCAGGGCGACGCGCTCCGCAAGCGAACAGTGCATTGGTTCTTGAGCGGCAACAGGCGCTGCGATGATCTTTGCAGCGACGGAAATTTTCTGGCACTGTTGACGATGCACTACGCAAGCGAGCGATGCATGAAAATTGCAGATCTTCTTCTTTTCTTCGTGTTCAGCTCCCAAAACAGCAGGCACAACTTCCAGAGGCCCTACAATTGGATAAAGCACTCTAGGAAGGGCAGAACTCATACAGCAGAGTTCAGGGGGAAGCTGGGGGTGAAGTCCTTTTGTTCCTGGGACTTCTTAACAGGAGGCCAGCTCTCCTCAGGCCCTTGGAGATCTCTTCAAGTAAGGGGACCCAGGACCAGCAAAGTCCTTCCCCTCTCCTTGGTAGCAAAGCAACTGCAGGTCATCCCACAAACACACAGCAGGACAGTCCTTCCTCTTCAGTCTTCCAGCTTTCTCCTTGGCAGCGGTTCCTTCTTGATTCCAGGATGATCTAATTTCTTGAATTCAGGGTCCCAATATTTATACCCCAAAATCCTTTGTCCTCCGAGGGCAGAGGGGCCTTTGCCCAGTCCAAAACAGTTCTGGAGCACTCTGTTGACATGACTCCTTCTTTCCTTTCACAGTGCAGGGCAGAAACATCAGACGCCCCACAGGAGGTGGAGCCAGCATCATGGAGGGAAATCACAGCCCTGGAGCACTTTGTTGACATGATTCATTCTCTCCTTTCACAGTGCAGGGCAGAGACATCAGACACACCACAGGGGGTGGGGCCAGCACTGTGGGGGACAGGCACAGTCCTATTCAGGTCCCAGGTGCAACTCCTCCCTCCCATCTAGATGCAGCTCTCTCTATTCACCACTGGACGGACTCATTATGTCTCCTGGGATTCCCCAGCTCTGTCACTCAAACTCCAGACAAGGAATACACAACCTAGCAGAGGCAGACTTGGCTAGTTAGGCAAGAAAATACCTATTTTCTAAAAGTGCTATTTTGAAACACAGAATCTTAAAACCAACTTCACTAAACGATGTATTTTATCATTCTGAGTTCAGGCATACTAAACTTGAATTTCTACCATGTTCTCTGAGTCAATTAGGATTATAAAATGTAATAATCTAACTGCTCATTCTGGTCTATGGAGAACAGGTAGCCTTGCAATAGTGAAAAACGAAAATGGCTGTAATTCACTATTAGAACATGCCACACACACCAGGGCATGTCCTACCTTATACTTACAATGCACCCTGCCCTTGGGCCTACCATAGGGGAGTCTGATATAAAGAAAAGGGAAGGTTTAGGGACTGGCAAGTGGGTGCACTTACCAAGTCAACATGGCAGTACCAGACTGCACACATGTTCTGCAATGGCAGGCCTTAGACACATTTTACAAGGCTGCTTCTTTGGGTGGCACAACCAGTGCTGCAAGCCCACCAGCAGCATTTGGATTTACAAGCCCTGGGCACACTCAGTGCACTGTACTAGGGTCTGACAAGTAAACCAAACACGCCAATCATGGAAACACTAATCCATACATCAATTTAAAATAGGGAGAGCATATGCACTTTAGCATTGATCAGCAGTGGTAAAGTGCCCAGAGTCCTATTGCCAACAGCCACAGGTCAGGAAAAACAAGGGAGGAAGAAGCAAAAAGTTTGGGGATAACCCTGCAAAAAGGGCCATTTCCACCAGCTGGTATTCAATACATGATAGTACTTTGCAGTTTAAAACAATGATAATAGCAAGAAGCAGAGAGACAGAGTAAGCATTTCTTACCGTTGTATGTTTCCCAGAACTTTTTCTGTAGGGAAAAGAAATCACAATTATAAGGGGTCTGTGGAATAGAAATACCTGAACTGCAGCAGTTAGCTTATAAAGAGCAAATTAACAAATGGCAGAACCATGTCTGCTTTTCTTGCAACCTTAAGTTAACCAGAAATACTACTGTTGGAAGAGAGACACAGGACAAAGAGAACAGATGCCATTTTATTGACAGAAGTATACAAAAATATCTCAGTGTTACATTTTTGTTTTTAACTTACTGCCACTTTTTCAAGCTCTCTCTTTTTTTCCAGGGCACAACTGCCTCGTTGCCCCGTTTTGTAGTTTCTCGCATAAAGGTAATAGGTGAAACCCGCAAAGCACTGTATGTTTTTTCCACATCCCTTTTACTGAATGAAGCTGGCAGGCTGCAGAATAAATACTGCTTTACCCTACATATACATAAACCATTAATTTGCTACGACGCCGTTAACATACTTTTGCTCAATGTTTGGACAAATAACATGTAACAACTTTAATGTTTAAAATATGAGGAGGCTTAAAGCATTTGAGTAATATTAGGAGATAATGAAGGAAACAAAATATGAGTCCAGATGGTAAGTAAAAAGCGGTAAGGATTAGATTTCCCAAAATAAAATGATTAATATCTGCTATTCATTTAGAAATAACAGTTTTTCTCATGGAAGGACATCCATAAATGATGAACCAAAGTTGAAAGAAACACCCAAATGACACAGATAAAGAACAGAAGAAGAAAAAGCTCTATTAGGGTCATGTATGACATAAAACATTGGGACTTTTTTTTAGAATGTGGAAGAGAGGGTACTCTCAGGTGGGGTACTCTGACTACCAAATGCACGGGCTGTCTGCTCTTTTTAGTGTTGTTTACACCAGCTAGACCCCCATTGGCCTTGGTGGTGGAAACCTTACACTGATAGCCCTATGGCCCTGAGGCGATCAGTGTAAGTATATCAGTCCATCTACCCTATTGTGGAGCTAGAATTTATTTACAAAGCTGGGGCAATGCTGGGTTTGGTTGGCACACTCTGCCCCTACTTGTGTGCAGGGAAACCTTCCTGGTTGCTTCAGTAGGCATAAGGGTAGAACTCTGTGGTGATGTTAGTGACAGAGGGTCTTAGTGCTGACAAGGGCATAGGCAGTGCACTACTATCCTGGATTTCCAGGAGCAGACACATGGGAGTATGCACATTTCACCTTCTGGCTTGACTTATCATAATGTGGTCTGTGCTCACATGTCTCTGCTCTCAGCAGCATGTACAGACACCCTTCATTCATTTGGGTTATTTATGTAGCTTGCACTAGAGTGTGGACATTTCTGAATTATGTTAGAGGGCTTTAAAGAGCATATGTGAATGCTACCTTTGAGGTTCACAAAATCCGATAATTGAGAAACCAAGAAAAGTGTGCAAGTATATGCCATTTAAGTACATTGAGGCAGGTTGAGCAGGGGGCAGGTACAGTTCCATGAGAAGCTAAAAGTACAGCGGATTTGGAAGCTAGAAAATAGGGCAGCAGCGGTTCCTCCGTGGGAGCGGAGAAGCGTCGCCTCCCCACTCTGTTGGGCCGAAAGGGTCAAAAATGAAATGGTAATAAAATGATTTTATTAGCATTTTATTTTTGACACTTTCTGCCAGAAAACAGTTTGCGAGAGTAGGGTGAGCCAGTGCGTCACTGCTGCCAATGATTGGCAGCAGTGAGAAGTGGCCACTTAAGTTTGCATTGCACATATTGGTTTGGCTGGCTACCTTACTACGTCCAAACCAACATGCACAATTCAAACATATCCAACCCAGCTGTCTTCGGCAGCTGAGTTGGGTGAGCAGGCACAGGCCTACAGTGCCTTTTAGAATGTAAAGCCAGCCCGTTCCAGCCAACCAAGACACTTTAGAACAGTGTCTGATTGAATGAGAAAGTTGTCTCTGGGCTTAGCAAAAGGATGACATGCTGCAGAGCAACGAGGACATACTGTAGAACATCGAGCGGCAATTTAAGGTATGTGTTTTTTTACTTGTATATTCATGTTAATGTGTATATTATTGTGTATTTGCTTTTGTGCATGTGTATATATGTATTTGTATGTGTGTATGTATATATGTGTATGTGTATATGTTATATGTATATTTTTTGCGCCGCCCCAATGTGATCTACCACAAACCGTCACTAGCAGCAGCGGTTCATCCGTGTGAGCAAAGGAGCGCCACACCACCCACAAAGCTGGGCAGAAAGAGTCAAAAATGAAATGGAAATAAAAGTATTTTATTACCATTTTATGTTTGACACTTTCTGCCAGCAAACGGAGTATGAGGGTAGGGCAGGGCAAGTGCATCACTGCTGCCAATGATTGGCAGCAGTGAGGAGTGGCCTCTTAAGTTTGCATTGCGCATGTTGGTTTGGCCGGCTAACATGCTATGGCCAAACTGACATGCGCTATTCAAACCTCTCCAACCCGGCTGTCTTGGACAGCTGGGTTGAAAATCAGGCACAGGCCCACAGTGCCTTTTGGAGAATAGAGCCAGCCGGCCCCAGCCAATCAAGACGCTTTAGAACAGTGTCATGATTGGAGGAGAGTGTTGGCGTTGGCCTTTGCGCTTGGAGGACGTGTTGCAGAGCAATGAGGACGTACTGCAGAACATCGAGCGGCAGTGTAAGGGAAGTGATTTTTTTATGTGTATATTTATGTTAATGTGTATAATATTATGTATTTCTCATGTGTATTATGTGTAAGTGTATATGTATATATGTGTATGCAGTGCTTTAAATGGGAAAAAATAAGTGGAGGTACTCATTAAAATGAGCTAGAGGTGTAGTGAGTGGGCGGGACTAGGGGCGGGGCTAAGGGCAGGACATAATGATACTTAACGACTTCTATAAAGGTTAACTCATTACACAAAATGAAAGAGAAATGCAATAATATGTTAACATCTCCTTTTTTAGATATCCAAAGCTATCCATCCATCCTTAGACCTATACTTTCATCTTTTCACTCATCCATCTCTTTATCCACCTTTTTACTCATCCATCAATCCTTTTCCTCATCTATCCATCAACCCTTTCACTCCTTAATACCATTCACTCTTTCATTCCATCCACCCTTTCACTCAATCCCTCAATCCCTCCTTTCACTCATTCATCATCCACCCTTTTCACCCATCCTGCCTCCCTTTCATTCATCCATCCAATATTTCACTTATCCACCCATCATCCGCCCTTTTATCCAATCATCCACCCTCTTTTACCGATCCACCCATTCACTCATCCATCCATTCATCCATCTGCACATCCACCCTTGCTCACTCACTCACCAACCCTCCCTACTACGTTATTTATGAACCTTTGTCGCCGAGCAGACATGTACACACAAAGGGCCACCCATTTTCTTTAAAATACCTCCTGAGAGTGTCTTGATTCTCTCTCTCACTTTTTTCTTACAAAAAACAGGCATACAAATGCAGGCAAACGCACACATATAAGCAGACATCCAAAAGACTTTGGTATGTTAAAAGCCATGTTATACTCTTAACCATGGCTTTTTTAATTGCCACTGCCGTGGGATTGCCAGGATTCCTGTGTTTGCGCAAATGCAGAGGATGGTGTAAATGTGGTTGACAGCACATTGCCTGAATAGACCACATAGCTGCCAAGGTTTCAGATTTCTATGTGTGACATTTTCATATTTTCATTGTAATTATGAGTGATATTTCATAGATATGAGTGACACTTTCTCACTATTAAAATGAGGGAATCATATAAATATCAAAAATGAAACTCATTTGAGTATAGCTGCTAATGTTTCAGATTGCTTAAGTGTGACATTTTCATATATTCAGTGGATTTACAAGAGTCAGGCAACAACTAGATGTGTAAAACTTAGAGTGGTACTTTCTTGTCACCTAAATCATGGAATGAAGTCAATGGAAATAGACAAATATCAGAAATCCCACTTATTTGAGCAACAAGGAAGTCAAACTTGGCAGCAGGTGCCTTTGAAGCTATTATTTAATTTCAATAAAAATCAACCCCCTCCACCCCAACCTCAGCTTCAGGTGCGACCAAACCACATGTAACAAAGCGATCACTGTGAAAAAAACAGCAACTCGATGAGCTATCCACAAACAATATAGTACAATACAATATGCCTTTTTGAAGGCACATTAACCATCTACGCTACTTAATGGTCAGAGTGAAAACTGTCAGTAGAGAAAACTCTGACCTCTCTCCGGTGGCTACAATAATCCCATGAGTTATCTCTGATTTAGCAAGTCTAACTGTGCTGAGAAAATAAAGGGTGCTGCTTAGTAGTGTCACTGTCGAGCAGGGATGGTAAACACTTTGCACTACTAATAAATCAGCAAAACTGCTAGTTTAGACGAAACGTAACTCTAGTGTGCCCTTTTGCAAGGACCTCTGCCATGCTGAATTCCCTAATCATTTTCGAAACAAACATTTTAAATGTCAGCAGCAGGAGATTATTAAATTATCTCTTTACGACTGTCAGAACGATCCACAGAGAGGAGATGCTGGCACTGCGGGGATCTCTAGCCTGTCTCTTCTTTAGGGAGTCAGACAGCGAGCCCTGCTGCAGTGTCTCAGCCTGTGCCACCTGCTCCCACTATGAGACTCATGCTGGCGTGGTTAGTCTGGGGCAGAAGTTGGGCTCTGCTAGGCACAGCAATAGAACATCATGTCAAGGTCAGGAGGAGGTGTGCATGTGATCGATTCTCGAACACCAGCTTCCTCCTGTAACTCCATGCGGCAGGGGAATTTCATGGATGCACTGGGGCCTGGCTGGCAGGCAGGAAATAAAACATCCTGCCACAGCATTGGCATATAAAAAACAGACCGGTCCATTGAGGCATTTAGCGTGGGCGCCTCAGTGCAGAAAGCAGTTATATTAGCGCTCCAGGGGCCTTTGATCGCATTGTCTGGGCATTAACCCTCAGATCAACAGAAAGGACGTGTGAGATTTCACTGCCCTTTCCTCTGATAACATTTCTGTGTTCAAAGTGTTACCCTGTACTGACTTTTCACTACCTGAAGTGCTGCGCTTTGAAAATCACACGCACACATTAGCAGGTAAAATGAATCTCGACCCGGCTCTGTCAAGCACAGTATGACGGCGAACACCAGACATTATTCAAAAGAGCCCTGCTGGGGCTCAGCTGGAAGGTCGGGGGGCTGCGGAAGCGGCGCCTTGGCTGCCAGAGACACGTCCTACTCCTGCTCACCAGCACAGCCAATGAGCCTACCTTTTCATGAGTACCGTTACTCTCCTCGGAAGAAGAGAAGTGCCGGTACTCAGAGTGATACATTTAAGAAGTGGCGGTACTCAGTACCGGTGGGTACTGGCCCATTTAAAGAACTGCGTGTACGTGTATATATATGTATATGTTAGGTGTATTGTATTTGTTATGTGTATATGTTTTGCACCCCCATCATGTGATTTGCCACCAACCGCCACTGGTGTAAGGGTCCATCAAGAGGTAACTGGTAATGTGTTAGTCTGCATTTCAAGAGTGGTGTTAAAAAGACTTACACCATGTAAAAGGTTTTATCATCCCCATTAAAAGGCAGAGTCCTTTCCGATTTAGCTTCTTATAACCCTGATATAACTCTTTTACAAGAAACACATCTTACTGCAGCGGAATCCCTTAAATTAAAAAGGAGTTGGGTGGGTAAGGCTTTGTTTTCACCTTCTACTAATAAAAAGAATGGAGTCATTATTTTATCTCACAAAAAGCTAAAATGTAAGATTTATCACAAGAAAATGACTCTGATGGTAGGTGGATATTAGCTAAATTACTAATTAATTCTATCCCTATAACTGTTTTTAATGTTTATGGTCCCACACAACCTGATTGTTCCTTTTGGCCTTTAATTACGGAAAAATACATTCAACATAAGGATGACCTGTTTATTTTAGGAGGAGACTGTAACCAGATTGTTGATCCGTTCCTTGATCGTAAATCCACTTTTCGATTTATACCCCACAAAACTCACAAACAATTTCTCAAAACTATATCACAATCATGTCTCATTGACTCCTGACGACTCTATCATCCTCATACCTTGGATTATTCCTTTTTCTCTCCCCCTCACTCATCCTTTTCTCGTCTCGATTACATTTTTCTCTCTCATTCTCTATCTCAACACTTATCGTTTTCCTCTATTGAACCCATAGTAATCTCAGACCATGCTCCCATTGTAACACACCTTGATTTACTTTCGCCACATCCCAAATCTTCTCGTTGGCGCTTCAATAGTTCCCTTCTTACTGATCCTAATTTCTCTTCCTCCTTTCGTGCTTTTATGAATGAGTTCTTCTTGCTTAATAGTAACCCTGATACTCTTCCTCACATCCTCTGGGAATCCTTTAAGGCCACTGCCAGAGGCTTTATTATAGATTCTGTATCTAAGAAGAAGAAGCAATATCTTCAGAAGCGGAAAGACTCATTGGCTCATATAAAATCTTTGGAACATAAATGTCATACATCTTCAGATAAATCTATTGTCCCAGAGCTTCTATGAGCAAAATTGGACTTCAATAAATCTACTACAGATAGTGTGTCTTCGATTCTTCTTCTTAGTAGTGCCCGTTATTATGGTGGTCGTAATAAGTCAGGGAAACTTCTAGCTAATTATCTCAAATCAAGTAAAGAACGTGTCCTTATAGAATCTATTTACTCTTCTGACCCTATACTCCTTCATAAAGACAAAGACATACTTAATCAATTCCAACTCTTTTACCAACAACTCTATACCCCGGAATCTCCTTCTACTCCTTCTCTTATTCAATCCAACTTTGAGAGACTACCTAAACCCTCCTCCTCTCAACTTAACTTCCCGGACCTTGATATCTCACTACATGAGCTTTCTAAAGCCTTATCATCCTGCACTAAAGGTAAAACACCTGGTCCTGATGGATTCTCAGTTGAGTTATATTAACACTTCTCTGATCTCTCACTTCCTAGACTTGTAATGCTTTTTCAATCATTTTGCTCAACTGGTAAAGCGGAGGGTACTTTTCAAGATGCTGTCATCTGTCTCATTCCTAAAGATGGTCGCAATCCCCAATTCTGTAAAAATTATCGTCCGATTTCTTTAGTCAATATGGACTATAAATTATTCGCTAAATTAATTGCTCTGCGCCTAGACTCTTTCATGCCCTATCTAATTGGTAAGGAGCAATGTGACTTTGTTAAAGGCAGGCCCACCTCCGATAATTCTCGACTTTTTCTTAATGTGTTGAATAAAGCCTCATCTCTTTCAATTCCGTTAGCCGCTATCTCTGTTGATGTAGAAAAAGCCTTTGATAGAGATGATTGGTCTTTCTTGTTCGCCTCCTTACGTTGGCATAGTTTTAGTCTCAAATTCATATCCCTTATTTCCCTTTTATATTCGGCACCCAAAGCTCTGTACTTGTGAATGGTCAGATTTCCTCTCCTTTTACTCTTCAACGAGGTGTACGTCAGGGTTGTCCCCTGTCCCCACTCCTTTTTGTTTTAGCGCTTGAACCCTTTTTGTCCTCCATCTGTGACAACCATTCCATCTCTGGTTTTCCTTATGGAGATAAGCAACTGAAACGTTCTGCATATGCAGATGATATTCTCTTATTTATTTCTGATCCAGAAGTATCCGTCCCCCTCCATTAGCCACATTTGATTTATTCTCACAGGTCTCCGGATATAAGATTAATACTGATAAGACGGAAATTCTTCCCTTAACCAAAACTTGTCTTTCATTTTTTCTCTTCTACTGGCTTTGCTAGGAATAGCTCCAAGATCAAATACCTTGGTATTTGGTTTTCTAACTCTATTCCTTCTTCAATTAACTTAAATATGTCTGCAGTTTTGTCTCGTATTGATAAATCCTTCTCTCCCTGGAATACTCTTTTTCTTTCCTGGTGGGGTCGATTAGATTCAATTAAAATGATGATAGCTCCCATTCTAATATACACTTTTTCTATGTTACCTGTTCATATTCCTGCAAACCATTTTAAACGAATCGATTCATCTCTTTCAAAGTATCTTTGGAAAAGCAAAAAATCTAGAATCTCTCTTGCGGCTCTTCGTAAACCCAAATCTAATGGTGGAGTTAATTTTCCAGATTTCCGTCTTTATCATAATTCTTTTTCACTACGCCAAGCTTCCAGATGGCTTTCATCAGAGCCTTCCCCTTTTACCCCCCTTTGGCTCCTTATTGAGCGAACGCTATTGTTACCTTTTTCCTTTGTTGAATTTATACGATTTTCTGCTAAATCTCCTCATACCTCATTTCCCTTATTCAAACACACATCTTCTATTTTAAAGCCTTTGGTTTCTTCTACTACTGTTACACGTGAATCTTTTTTAAATTCCCCCATTTGGTATAACTCCTTGATACTTTTAAATAACAGACCCATTTTTTGGAAAGCTTGGAGATTAAAGGGCATCATGTGGGTTAATCAATTTTTTAATGGGGTTTTACCTTGTTCCTTTCCCCAATTCTTATTTCATTGCCCACGATTCTTTTTCCAAAAATTCACCACTCTCATGGCAGTCATTCTTGATCTTTATTATTCCCTTCCATCCTCCTCATCACCTGTATCTAGTTCCTCTCTTCTTAAAATCCTCACCACTCTTCCCAAAGCGTCTCTTGTTTCTAAATTTTTCACCTCTCCTAATCCGGAGCGTAATAAAACTAAGCTGGAACTTTCCTGGGAAATGGATTTTGATTGTACTTGGTCTGTTGCTCTCTGGGATAAGCTATGGTCCAGGTCCCTAAAATCTTCTTGTTTTGCTTCCCTTACTCAATCTTTATTTTACCTTTATCATCGACTTTATTTGTCTCCTCTCTCTCTGTCATGCTTTTCAACCTCTTCTAACTCGAACTGTTGGACATGTGGTTCCCCTAATGCTGATCTTCTTCATCTCTTCTTTCTCTGTCCTGCCGATTCTAGATTCTGGGACAACATTTGGTTATATCTCACACAAATCTTTACGATTACTGTTCCTTATTTTATGACTCTTCTTTTCTTGGGCAGTCTCTCTGACTCTTTAGACCTTCCTCCACCTACACAGGGCCTTTTTGATTTCATGCTTGCTCTTGCATTTCAACATATTTCATCTAATTGGAAGTCTCTCACAAACATTTCCATACAACATTGTCATTTCCACAGACTAGATGTTGCCTTTGCCTCCTCCTGTAATCCAATTCGTAACACTGATCTCTTCTGCTTGCCTTTTACCTCCTATTTAGATCGTTTGGCCTTAAAGAAATCTTTGCATAGTAATTCAGAAAATTGTAAACCTCCTTGAAGAATTTGACTTTTGAATTTCTTGTCAGTTTTTATAGACTGCTCTTGTTACATTATATTAACGTTGAACGTAGGCATTGAATGTTTATTTCACTTTTATATGTATGCTGTTATTCATAATTTTACTCTGTAATATTTATATATTGCTAGATTTATTTTTTAACCCCCCCTCTTTGTTCCCCCTTCTCTCCACTCCCTCCCCCTTTCCCTTTATCTTAAAATTCCACAAAATTCTGTTTGTTTTTAATATTGATATCAGCGTTGCTTGGATTGCATTCTTTATTTGAACATTTTTCTGTTCCTTCTTGCTGATGTCTATACTTGTAAACCAATTTTCACAATAAAGCTTTTCAAACATAAAAAAAGACTTACACCATGATGTCTGCATTAATTAAATTAAAAGGCATAGACAGCAAATATTGCAGTGTAGATACTTTTGACAAAAGGCAGTAATGTCTATGCTGACGTATTTGCGAGAAAAAAAACGTGGCTGTAATTCCAAGAACATTTTCTAATGACAGCAAAGTAAAGCAAATGAATGTGCATGGATGATTAGTGAATAACTGTACCCTGTTGTAAAGACGAAGAGGACCCACTTCCTAAACAAAAGCCATAACCTATCAATTAAAAGGTCATAATGGCAATACAACAAATTTATTAAAGAGCACACATTAACTTGGAGTTACAAGCTCCATGTCATGTTGCTTCAGCAGCCTAATGTAAGCTCTACTTGAGAATATCACCAAAACCCACTGGGAACACAAAAGGGACAATGAAACTTTCCTCGACATGTGGTACTGAAAATCATGACGATTTTGGTAACATCAGACCGAAAATGACGAGAGTAAGGTGTGCAAGTATTTTCGTCACGTTTGAGTGGCGAGATCACCATTAAATCAGGGATTCCGTCCTGAACCCTCGGGTTTCATTTTGAGCATGGCAGCCATTTTGTGGTTGCCCTCACATAGGTCGATGACTAAGGCCGAAATTAGCCTTTTGGGACACGTACACCTTTAGCTGACTTTTGTGTGACCTGGGCAAGCTGACTCCACTGCCGGAAGCCAAACCTGTTCGGCCAGTTCCTTTCCCAGTGGCCGATCGAGATTAAGATCAAGGCACAGCATACCATAAACCTTTCATCGCATACAAACCATGCCTAATCTTACATACACCTGTCCCTGTTTCTTTCTTTATGACCTGTTTTACGAGGAGGAGGTACCCGTTTTTATTTAGGGGTCCGTCGATATCTGATGAAAAATGTTGGGCCTTGCCGGGTAATTGATTGTGGGCTGGACAAACTGAAAATGGGCTTGTCATCATGAATCTGCTTTTCTTTGTCGTGAAAATATGTGAATGGTCAACTGTAAAATAAGGAATGTTTGCCTAAAGCATAATATTTTGTATAAAAAGGGATGGCTGGCTTTGTAAGACTGAGCAGTCTCCTGAGAATATACACCGTGTTGTACTTCTAGGATACCTGTTACTGGCTGCAGCCAATAAATTCGATCTTTGACTTCACCAAGAAGACTCTGCGTTTCTGTAGTCTGAAACAGGAAGGACTTGAAGTCTTAGGGTGTGTCCCCTGGCACCGCTGGGTTCTGAAAAACCCAGTACTTCAGTTGGCGCCCAATGTGGGGCGATTTCAGCGGTACCGGTCCAAGCCAGAGGTTCGTGAGGAGCTTCGCGTGAAATTCTGGAGGAAGGCCAACCACTTCATCAGTCAGTCAGTCAGTCATAAGCTTTTATTCGATACTCAGAGATATCTTATAAGCACATACATAATACAATCAATACAGTATACAAAAAAGTTTATGCCATAAGAAGTCAGTAAAAAGTATTTAGAATGTTTAAGAGTGATAAAAGGGTATAAATCCGTTAATAAATTAGCTAAAACAAGAATTAAACAGCTACTGACAGTCTCTTACATCGAATATGCCAAAACTGCTTTAAAAATTTAGCTATTCCACAGACTATTGAGGGGGAAGTGTCCGTGCTTAGGATACGCAAGGCTACTAAGTAACTGCGTGTGCCCATGTTACGGCAGAGTGGTTTCAGCCAAAAGCTCCTAGGCCTTGCGTAATCCGGGCACTCAAATAGAACGTGCACAATAGATTCTATCCTAGTATGGCAACATGCACAGTTGGGAGAAGTGCGGTCCGCTGTTGCCCATTTCGACACCAGGGCACCCAACGGGAGTGAACCAACTCTAAATTTAAAATAAAGGGCCCGATCAAAGGGGAGAGTAATCAAGTCCAAATAAGGTTCAAAGGCCACGTTGTCTTTAATTTGTAAAAAGGTGGCGGTGGACTTGCAGTGATTTGGGCTGGCGATTAGGCGCTCAGCAATCCAATTCCAAAAAAGCGCCTTGACAACTTCTTTTGGGGGGGCTGAACGGGATGGCCAACAATCCCCTAGGCCTATGTTCTCCAACAACTTTTTGGTGTCCCTTAACCATTTAATTTTGGCCCAACCCCCTTGGCTCATTATGTCCCTCAGTGCATCAGCATAGGATTTTAGTTCTTCGCACCTCCAGATCCGTGTCCACAACAGGAGCGGGCGAAGCTGGGCCTGGTCTTTAATATTTTTACATCCCGTGTCCATCCTCACAGGTACTGATGGTGTGCTCAGGGGGAGAGCAATGAAGGATTTTAATAGCTTGCTCTCAGCAGTAGCTAGGGCATCCAGGCGGCAATGACCCCACAGTTCTGCCCCATACAAGGCTGAAGTAGCTACTTTGGCCTTGTAAATGTCAAGTACTGGGGTTAGCGATCTCCTAGTTGAGGCCCTATATTCCCTCATGAGAGCTCCTCCTACTCTCCGGTGGTTAAGGACCATTTTTTCAATGTGGTTTGCCCATGTCATCCTGTCCGTAATCCGAATGCCAAGGTAGTCAAATTCGGCTACTTTCTCCAGGGGAATAGAGTTAAGTGTAGGTGAGCAGCCCAGTTTTTTAGGTGGATTGAGAACTAGGTATTTGGTTTTGTCCACATTTATTGTAAGACCTTTTGCAGCACAGAACTCCTGGAATCGTGTTAGAAGTTTCTGTAGTCCTTGTGGGGTCTTAGAGATCAGGAGCGTGTCGTCCGCAAAAAGCAGGGTTGGGATGCGGACACCTCCAAGACAGGGAGCGTCAGCTGGTTCTTGTAGGAGATGTTTTACCACCCCATTCAGATATAACGAGAATAGGGTGGGCGCCAAGACGCAGCCCTGTCTTACGCCCCTAGACACTGGTATTTTTTCCGTTAGTTCTCCGTTATTACCCCAACGGACCAGTGCAAAAGTGTGGGCATGAAGGCTTATAAGAAGGGACAAGATGTAAGGTGGTAACCCCATCTCAAAAAGGACCCTCCAAAGCTCTTCCCGGGGAACTAGATCGAAGGCAGTCTTCAAGTCTATAAAGGCTAAGTAAAGACTGCCCCCGCCCAGTTCCACCACCTTCCACCCCAAGAGGGACAACCTGAACACCTGCTCTATAGTCCCCATACCAGCCCTGAAACCTGCCTGAAAGTCTGATAGGATTTTGTTCTCCTCCACCCAATGGAGGATCCTACCTAGGATAGCTTTACCAGCTATCTTTTGGGTGGAGTCTATCAGACTTATAGGTCGATAGTTTCCCGGGGTTTCCCTGCAACCTTTTTTGTAGATGGGGACTACCATCGCCCCTTTCCAGGATTCTGGTACTACTCCTCCTCTCATAATGTCATTTAGTAGAGCAGCTATAATCCTTCCCCATTCCCTTGGGTAAGCCCTCATCAGATCACCCGGAAGGCCATCCGGGCCCGGTGCCTTGCGTGGTGCCACCCAGCCTATTGCCCCCTCAATCTCTGAAGGAGTGAAAAGGTCATAGGCATGAGGTTCAATAGCTAGCGTGAGATCCGTCCCCACAGACAGTTCCCCGTCTGGTGGGAGGTATAAAGACCCAAAGTGTTTTGCCCAACTTTGAGGTGGAATGCTGCAGGGTCTCATGACTGCATCGGATTTGGTCCGTTTCCTTATGAGGTTCCAGAACACACCGGAATCCCTGATTTTGCTAGCCTGGAGTAGGTCCTCCCAGTATTTTTCTTCCCACTCCCTTCTAGCCGAATTAAGGATCTTTTTATAAGCCTTCCTAGCCTCATGGATCACACTTTGGGATTTAGATTTAACTGCCTCAACTAGCTTTGTCTTATGGGTCCTGCAGGCTTGGGTATACCACCCCTCATAAACTTTCTTTTTAATTCCTGTAGTGCCCGGCTTATTAGAGGACAGGGTAAAGACATTGGTTAGGTCTTCAACCAGAGACAGAAACAACCCACTCACTTTACCAACCCCTTCTAGCGAAGATTCCAAAGATGTTACCGCGCGGTTTAAGTGGGATTGAATTTCCCCAACCTTCGCCTCGGATAGGACCAGTTTCGCCCATTTAATTCTTCTGCCACATGGGGAGACTTCTGATTCATCTAGTGGTACGAGCGCCTCTTTAATGTTGGCCTTCCATTGGGGTTGCCACCAGTGCTCCATTTCTAGGGAGAGAGGGTTGTGATCACTCTCCGTCGAGGGGACCACCTGCATGTCCTTCACATAAGGCCACAAGCACACATCTATTAGGACATAATCCAGCCTAGAGGTGTGCCCTGGTCTGTTGTAGGTATGTGCACCCCCCCTATCCAAGGAAGTCCTCCCATTCGCTGCCCTTAAATTAAATTCGAGAGTAAGGGAGTAAATTTGGAGCGCCACTTCTGTCCACTTTTTGATCGGTACGATGTCCAGAGCCGGTATTCCCCACCTGGCATCCTCCTCATCCTGGTCGAGGGAAACATCCGAGCCCAAAGGCTCGAACGTGCAGTTCAAATCACCAACAACCAGGGTGCGGGTCTTATTGGGGGTGTTATTTAGCAGGGTCTCAAGAAGAGCTATCACTGGAGACTTTCTCCCACCCTTTGTACCCCGGGCATACACATTAAAGATGTTTAAAACAATTCTTCCCCTTCGGTCTATAAGGGTAATATTTTGTATGTCCGGGGAGCCTGTGGGATAGTCCACCACTCTACAGTCTAAAGGTGCCGCGACCCAAATAAGAAGGCCGCCAGCTGGGCGGCCTCTCCCGGATTCTGAGGCCCGCGCAGGAGAGGAGTATGAGGAAAAGCCCACCCTATGGACCGGTATCAAGCTCCAAGTTTCCTGAAATAGACACAAGGAGTGCTTGTCGACCCATGCAGTAAAATCTGGGAGCGCCAATTTTCCAGCAATCCCTGCGATGTTCCAGCTGAAAACCTTAAAGACTAGGTCCGTCACAGGTGGAAAGTCGCAGGACGCTTGAAGGCCCCTATCCCTGGGGCTCCCTCTATATAACCGAGGAGAGCAAGGATCTTGTGGAGTTATTGTAGACCCTCCTATTTCACTTACAGGGTTTGTATGGGCGGATGATACTTCCTCTCGTTCTGCTCTCCTCACTGGTTCCAGTCAACAGGGGCCATTTGCCCGCATATAGTTCTCCCTGTCGCCTCCTACAACCCCGGCCCAGTTTTGGCCCGAATTGAGAGAACTTCCACTTCCTCCAATAGGGCTCACAAGATGCCTAGGGTAGAAATACGTGAGGTCTACCAGTTTCACCCCCGGGGCCCCCATATTTATAATAGGAGTACAAATGGATGGCACCATTCTATAATCTTGGAAATTTATAATAACACAGTCCCCTTCCAGCATTTTTTTCCCTTGCCCCACCCATCCCACTCTACGGACACTTAAGATAATACCGTCCATACCCGGGGGGATTGGTTTATTTGCCTTCAGCCAGTGTATACACTTATTCTTAAGTGATTGATGGTTTTCCAACTGGCCATCCTTTAGAGGAGGCACATTAACCATGACTGCAACAAATGGTTGACAGTCAGGTGGGAGATTAATTGGGGGAATCCGTCGAGGGCGGATACTGGGGGCCTGTGAAAAGATTGTTGGGGCAGGACTTTGTGTTGCAGGCCTGGAAGCTTTCCTAGTCGTTGGGCCACTGGGTTTACTACTAGCTACTAATTTTTGTTGAACCGCCTTTTTGTCCTTAGATGTCTGTTGATTTTTTTGGGAATCTGGTTTTGCCTGATTTTTCTCTGGCTCTTTATTTGTTGGAAGTCCCTTATCGCTTGGCCCTGGATTCAAAATCGGAGGGGGTTTCGGAGCTGGAATTACTCGATTATTAAGAGCAGCTTTATTTTGGGTTATTTGGGGCTCAGGGCCTTTCTGCGCTAACAACTCATTCCCTTTTGCACCCACATCCTTATTTACAGTCACTCTGGTTGCTAGTTTAATTGTTGTCTTGAGTGAATGTAACCCATCCAGAGTTGACTGCTCTAATTTATCGATCCTCTCCCCTAGACCCTTCACTTGAGATATTAATGGTTTCAAGAGGGTATAAACCTTCTCCAGAATATTTTCTACCACTACCAAGTCAGCTCGCTTTGGGACTTTAGTTGAATGAGGGCCCTTTGGAGAGATCAGTATGTCCCCTTCTGTATCAGTTTCGTTCTGGATAGGGGTACCCCTTGTAATACTTGGATTTGGCACAGGAGACTTCCTTACTCTTTGGTAGAGGGCGGCCTGTCTCACTAGCTTACCCTTCTTGCGTTTACGTGATTTTTTACCTACGAGGGGAAACTCCTGCCGAGTATAACAAGACACGCTAATAGAAGATGCCCCAACCAGCTTTCCATCAGATACAGCTGAGGTACATACAAGGGAATTAGGGGACTCTAGGTCTCCAGTAGCATCACTTAACAGAATAAGTGGTAGTGATGCGGAGCAATTACTACGGCCATCATCTTCCAGAGTGTCTATAGAAGGAGGAGCAGCCTGGAATTCCAATCTGTCAATGTTTTGCTCAATACCAGACCGATAAAGGGGTTCCAAGGGAGCACTGTCCATACTGGGGGAGGTACCTCCTTGAACCCGTGTAGTGGATGGTGTGAGCGGCTGGGCGTCTATCCCCAATAATGAGCGACTTGCGGGGAGATATACCTCAGATAGACGCCGCTCAGAGATGGCAATCTCCTTTTCAATCACCGCCGCCACCCTGGTAATGAAGCGGTCCATTGACCCTATCACGGGGCTCGCGGCATTAAGTCCCCTTTCAATCTCACCCCTGAGAGGCTTACCAGATCGTGTAGACATGATTTGGGCAACAGGAGAGCAATAGGCACCAGGCGTGCGTCGTCGTGGAAAGGGACGTGGCCCAGCCCGGCCTCCCTCGGCCCCTGACGGCCACAGACGGCCCGCCCTCTGCCCGGGCTCCGCCCGGCGTCCGCGCGCGTCCGCGACGCGGAGGGGCTGGCCCGCTTTTGAAGCGCCTCCGGGCGCGCTGTCAACGGGGACCGGAAGTGCACGCAAAGCCCGCTGGGAGCTGTAGTCTCCAGCCGCCGAGATGGTGATGGCGGCGAGACCAACAGCGTTCCCGGACCCAGGGGCGTGAGGCTGCGTGTCCAGGTGGCGAGATGGTGCAATGTTCCTCCAGGTGAGCTGCTGCTGCTGCTCTGGCAAAAACCCCCGCTCCGTCGAGGGGCTGGCCCGCTTTTGAAGCGCCTCCGGGCGCGCTGTCAACGGGGACCGGAAGTGCACGCAAAGCCCGCTGGGAGCTGTAGTCTCCAGCCGCCGAGATGGTGATGGCGGCGAGACCAACAGCGTTCCCGGACCCAGGGGCGTGAGGCTGCGTGTCCAGGTGGCGAGATGGTGCAATGTTCCTCCAGGTGAGCTGCTGCTGCTGCTCTGGCAAAAACCCCCCTGTTCTGGAGGAAGGCCAACCACTTCATCGACCCCTGTATGTCGTCCGGTCCGAAAGTCTTTGCTGCGAGGTTCCCTGCTTCCCGACGGCTACGAAGGACTGCTGCCCTGACTATTGCCCTGTCTTGGACCCTTGATGATTGGTAGAGCGAAACGATAGACGAGTCTTCTGGTGACGTCATCGATACCTCAGTTAAGTATGAGTGGAGCGTCTCCCAGTCCTTAGTTTGGTTCTTAGTTTGGGTATCCCCTTGGGATCTTTGATTTGGAACTTGCAAGTACCAAAGCCGAGGGACTCGTGTATTCACGAGACTATCGTATTCGACAATCCTTTGAAGTTTGAAGCTAGACTAGCGAGCGAAGATGCCTGGTCTTAGCAGACTTGGAAATTTGTTTTGTCTTGGTTGTAACAGGGATTCCCGATTGGAGGACTCGTGTCCGGTTCCTCCGATTGGAACTCCAACCTATGAACTTTATGTGAAACATGGCGTAGGCCCCATCACATATAATGAAGTATGGATCCGATACACCAGGAAAGATGGTGTTCTAAAATGGCCCCAATATGGTAGCTTTGACACGGAGATTTTAGATAATCTGGAGGTTAAACTTTTTAAGAAGAAAGCCCGGCCGGCGATGTTTGACTCTTTCCGCCTATGGCGAAAGGAAGCCAAACAGAAAGAAATTAAACCAGCAAAAAGAATTAAGAGAGAAAGGGGTATCTCGATAATGCAAGCTGCTATGCAGTTTAAAGATAATGAAGAAGAACAGGCAAGTGAGCAGTTGCAAAGGCAACGTAAAATGGCGATTGATAAATGTTATCCAGTTGTGCCGCCTCTTCAGCAAGATGCAGCAAAAGAACTTGAAAAAGACCCTCTAATGTCACACTTATTGAGTTCGCCACCCCTTTATGCGCAAAGTGCTACAGCACCTCCTCAACTTTTAGTTGTGCAACCTCGGGTTGTTGTGCCTCAGATTCTTCCACAGCCGCCAGCTCCTCTTCAGTTGGCTCCTACTCCTCTGGCGCAGCCTCCTCAAGGGCCGCCGACTTTGCTACCTGCTCCACCTGTACTTCCTACGACTTTGCCTACTGCATCGACTGCCTCTTCTGATATTCCTCCTGATACTGCCTCTGTTTCTGCATCTGCATCTGCCTTGCCTCACTCTGTTTCTCCCCCTGTTCTTTCGTCGACTTCTCCTTCTGTTCGACAAAGAATGACTGATACTGTTGCTAGTCTTCTATATCCTCTCTTTGGGGCAACAAGTATGACCCCTGTTTCAACGCGCAAACAGTTGTGTAGTAAACTGCCTGACTCTAGAGAACGGGAAACGTTAAATAATTTGGCACATAAATGGGTTACTGACCCCACGAGATATGAGCTAGAGTCTGTTATGGATGTCTTCCATCAGTGGGAAGCACCGAAACAGAGATACGTTTTCGAGAAAATTTGTGTTTTTCTTTGTGAGGAATTGGAGGAAAATGATTTGGAATCCAATCCGCCTGAGTTGTGCCGTGTACGGTTTGAGTTTGCAAAAGGCACGATTGTGGGTTCCGATGTTGAGAAAGCAGTTGCGACATTGTTGTCGTTTAGGAGTGAGGGTATTTCTCGGTCGTTGTTTGAGCCTGATTCCTCTGTTAAAAAGAAGGTGAAACAATATCCAATGAGAGAAATTCCCCCAGTTTGGAGAGAAGGGGACCCGAATGCTAATCCGGCCATTCTGCCACACTTTCAGCGTGTTTGGGTACATGTTCCATTGAAAAGAGCCGAAGTTTTGGCCCTTAAGCAGACATTACCTGACCCCCGTAAAAATCCTGCAGGGTATTATAAGTAATTATCACAGACTGCAGACTCATGTATTATGAATCTAGCTGACATAGACCTGTTGTTTGGAAATGTTGTTCCACAGCCTTTATAGGGATTGATCCGTCATACGGATCATGTGCAAGAGTTAGGTGATTCATGGGTTAATATCGCTGCTGCAGGTGGCCGACAAGTTGGTGGTGCTAAACCCGAGCCTTTAGTTGCAGACCTCCCTGGTAAGATTGTTACTTACATGAAGACTTTAATGCCTGCTATGCGAGTGAATTGGGACTAATTGTCTGCGTGTAAGCAGAAGAAAGATGAAACAGTGTCTGATTTCTTCACCAGGTTTGAAGAAACGTTTATCGACCACAGTGGTCAAGATATGAGTACAGAAGGTGGTCAACGGTTGTTCGTTGACAAGTTTGTGCACAATTTGCTTCCCGAGTTGTGTAAGAAATTAAAAGATTCAGAAAGTTCTTGGGCTGTTTCCTCTTCAGCACAGATATTGGCTACTGCACAGTATTACGAAAATAGGGATAAAGATGAGAAGGATAGAGCAGACAAGAAAACTAAAGAGTTAAAAACGAAGGTTCTTTTACAGCAGGCGTATCCGCCTCGTAATGGTCAGAGTAACTATCAGCAACCTCAACAGTTTCAGAGAAACTCGCAAAGGTTCGAGTTTTCTCAACCACGTGTTCCTGTAGGTCCCAATCAGTGTTCATATTGTAAAGAAGAGGGTCATTTCAAGTATAGTTGTCATATTTTGTTATAGCGTATGAATGGGGCCTCTGGTGCAAGAGGTCGAGGTGTTCAACAAACTGCTAGAGGTAGAGGACGTGGAAATTTCCCCCAGAACGCGCGTCCCTTTCCGCCTCAAAATTCAATGAATAGTTTTGATCAGCAGAATAACGCGTCTGGTAGGACGACTCAGTACTATGCTGATGACTACTATGCTGAAGATGAGAATATGGAAGGTAATGATTGCTAGGACAGCCATAGACAAAGAGAGGGAGTTGTTTCAGTTCCAGTAGATCAGAGTGGACCTTATGTTGAGGTGATTACATCAGGTGTGTCAGAGCCTTTTCTGTTGGATACTGGTGCTACAAAGAGTTCTATTATGCACTCTAAACTCCCTGGCGCACCTTTGTCTGGCGAGACGAATGTTTCAGTAGGTTTTTCTGGCGCCCCGGTTAGGAACCCGATTTCTAGTCCTATGTCCCTTTCTGTTGGACCTTGTGAATTCGAAGCACCCCTTATTCTGACGACAGGTTGTGGTGAGAACTTGTTAGGATTGGATTTGTTGAAAAGATTGTATGCGACATTGTATTGTTCTCCTTCGGGAGTACAACTTACATTGGGTAAGAATGTGGTCTCCCCAATGTATTTGTCGAAGGATAAACTTACGACAGAATTGTCGTTTCTTCCTGATATTCTTTGGGCTACTGGTCCTAATGATGTGGGTCTTTTGGAAATACCGCCATATGTTGTGACATTGAAAGCCAATGTTAAAATGCCACGCATTCCCCAATACAAGATCTCTAGTGAAGGTGAAAAGGCGTTGCTAGCGATCATTTATGATCTGATTGAAAAAGATGTAATTGAAGAGACAAGAGGCAACGTTTGCAATAGTCCAGTTCTGCCTGTTTTGAAACGTACGGACCCTTCTCAGCCACCTGTTTACAGGTTTGTGATTGATCTTAGAGAGGTGAACAAAATCGTTGTGCCACAATTTCCAGTTGTTCCTGACATCACTGCACTATTGACTATGATTACAGCTTCCGCAACTTGGTTTTCGGTGATTGACTTGAAGAATGCTTTCTTCAGCATTCCGATTGCTGAGGAGAGTAGGGATATTTTCGGCTTCAGTTTAGGAGGCCGAAGCTTCCGGTTCAAAGGCGCTCCTCAAGGCTACTGTGAAAGTCCATCGATATATAGTCAGGCTTTAAAAACACAGCGTGATACGATTGTTTTACCTGATGGCGCTACCCTTATTCAGTACATCGACGATTTGCTTGTCGCTGCAGATACTGAGGAGATTTGTAAAGAAGCCACGTTGTCGTTGTTGCGTCATTTGTCTGATTTGCATCACAAAGTGTCTCTTTCAAAATTGCAATATTGTCGACATGAAGTGACCTACTTAGGTCATCTCTTATCGAAGGAGGGAAGGAAACTGACCCCAGAAAGAATTCAGGCAATAGCAACATTGAGTGTGCCAATGACACAGAGAGAAGTGCGTGCTTTCTTGGGCATTACATCATATTACAGACAATGGATACCGAATTTTTCTTTGTTGGCCAAACCTTTGGTGGCATTAACTTATAAAGACACACCGAATCCCCTTCCGTGGTCTGAAGAGTGTCAGAAAAGTTTTTCCGAATTGCGGAAAAAATTGTGTTTGGCTCCTGTGTTGGGTACCCCCGACTACAGTAAGCCCTTTACACTGTATGTCCATGAGAAAGAAGGTTGTGCATTGTCAGTGTTGACACAGTCTTTTGGAGACAAGCAGCGTCCATGTGCATATTTTTCGTCGACTTTGGATCCGGTAGCTAAAGCGTTGCCGAGTTGTCTGAGAGCCACAGCGGCAGCAGCTGTTTCTATTCGGCAGTCTGCTGGTTTAGTGATGAATAATATGTTGATTGTGATGGTTCCACATGCAGTGGACACTTTGTTAAATAGGACCAAGACACAGCACTTAACTAGTGCTCGATTGTCAGGTTACGAGTTGACACTTTTAGCGAGTCATGTGCACATAATGAGATGCAATACGTGGAATCCAGCTACGTTGTTGCCGATTGTAGCAGAAACAGATGTTTCTGAACAGCATGATTGCTTTCTCAGGACAGAAGAAGAAACGAAAGGGAGAATAGATCTTAAGGACACTCCTCTTGTGAAGTGCGATGGTACCTTATGGGTGGATGGTTCATGCTTCAAGCTTCCGAATGGTGATACGACTGCGGCATATGCTGTCACGACTTTGCATACGATTGTTGAAGCTGCACGTATCCCACATAATTCAGCTCAAGCAGCGGAGTTGATTGCACTTACGAGAGCATGTGTGTTATCAAAAGGAATGAAAGTGACCATATATACTGACAGCCAGTATGCGTTTGGTGTTGCTCACAGTTTTGGGCAATTGTGGAAAGAGCGTGGGTTTCTGACTTCGCATGGAGCTAAGATACAGCATGGTCAGTTGGTGAATGAGCTTCTTGAGTCACTGACTTTGCCATTACAAGTTGCGATTGTGAAATACAGTGCACACAGGAAGGTTACTGATGATGTTGGTCGTGGCAATGCATTTGCTGACGAAGTCACAAAAGAAACAGCAAGGGATGTGATGAGCCGAATGTATGTTGCAGGCCCTGCAAGATGGGTTGGTGACGTTGGAATGTGTGAAGATATGATAGAGAGTGTGAAGTCTATTCAAGCTGAAGCTACAGAGAAAGAGTTGAGTGTGTGGAGAGAGAGTACGGGTAAAATGGATGCAAATGGTTGTTGGGTTGAATTGTCAGAGCATCAGCGATGGTTGCTACCCGATGCGTATGTGCTTGCAGTGGTTACAATGGCCCATGGAATGGCTCATATCAGTGTAAAAGGGATTTGTAAGTTGTTGGCTCCAGTATGGCAAAATGTTGGAATTCCTACGTGTGCAGAGAATGTGGTCAAGAATTGCATGGTGTGTCTGAAATACAATCCTGGTAGGGGAACCCCAACTCCAGCTGGTCATTTTGCGCCTCCAACGTATCCGTTTGAGGCTTTGCAGCTAGATTTCATCCACATGGAAAGGTGCAACAATTTGAAATACGTACTCGTTGTTTGTGCCTTTTCGAGATGGGTAGAAGCATATCCCCTGAAAGATAACATTGCCTTATCCACAGCTAAAGCCCTTGTCAAAGAATTTTTCCCTAGGTTCGGCTTGCCAAGAATGGTCTGGAGTGATAATGGGAGTGAATTTGTGGGTCGAGTGGTGAAGAAAGTATGTGACGGGCTAGGTATCCAGCAAAAATTTCACGCTGCAAATCACCCCCAATCAGCTGGACTAGTAGAATGATACAACGGCACACTAAAACTTAAACTGGCCAAGATACAAGCAAGCTCTGGCCTAAAATGGCCTGACGCTTTGCCTTTAGCACTCCTATCAACCAGAATGACTGTGCCTTCGCAAGTGGGACTTAGTCCTTATGAAATTGTGTCCGGCCGCCCAGCCAACATATGGGGTGTGCCAAGGCCGACAAAATTCAGTGAGATTGAACACCCTGTATTGCTTGATTATTTGTATGATTTGACGGCTAAATTGCGTTTTTTACACCAACAGGTTCACGATGCTCTGCCTCAGGTCTCTGAAGCTCCAGGACATACTATCGATCCCGGTTCGTGGGTGCTGGTCAAAAACTTCCAGCGGACAAAGAATGATCAGCCCCGTTGGACCGGCCCCCACCTAGTCCCTCTCTCAACGAGATCAGCCGTTCGAGTGGAAGGAAAGAAGCACTGGATCCAGGGTGTACATTGCAAGAGGGTCCCTTTGCCTCTGCCGTACGACCGGTGGGTCCAGGAGGGTATTGCTGACTCTGAAACTGAGACTGTGCCTCGTTTTCTGCCTTTCAGCGATGCACGTGTAAAAGGAACAAACTCTGAACGTGAAAGTGACAATCTTTTGCAAGAAGCTGTGCCATCGTCAATTCGATTGGACACTACAGAGCCTGAACTTTTGTTCCAGGACCAGACAGTACCTGGAAAAAGCCATTATAATCTGAGGTCGAGAACTATGGACAAATAAAATACCTTTCTTTGCTATTTTTGAAAGTGCAGCTCTCTCATCTGAGAAACTTTTTTATTTTTGTTTTTCGAACCACCATCCGGGTTCAGCTGTAGGGTCGTGGGCGACAAGTCTTTGGAGTGCAAGCCGGAGACACAAGGTCGACGGTTCTGGTTGCTCCTTGGGAGTTCCCTGGACTGACGGGCGCATTCCTTAGCACGGAACACCCTACCTCCGCGAGCAGCACGGTTAGAGGATGGAGTTTTTCGAGATGGAGAGACCTGCCAAAGAGATGAACTTTAAAGAAAAATATTTGTAGAATGATGACCAAGAAACGCTTTTTGATATTATGCATTTTTATGTTGTTTAGTGTAATGATGTTTTTAATAGGATATGTTTTATTCTCTTTTCGAGTGACATTTGCACCCACTACACCGCCCATACCTCCTCCTTCTACTGTTTCCTCACATTCTTTTCACCCTTTTCCTGAACATGAGTCCACTAGGAGATTAGAGTTTATCAATAACTCCTTCGTTCAGCTTTTGCACCAACACCAATTAGTAATGAACACGACTAACTGTCGGGTGTGTGGTCTTATGCCTCATACTACTGATAAAGGTATCCCTTATCTGGTCCTGCCTTTCAGCCATAATGGTTCTGTGTGGGCATACAGAACGATGTTCATCTATGCTCATGAAGTCCACCCCCTACGTTCCATAAAAGATAATCCTAAGAATAATGCTCTAGTTAAGGGTATAGTAGATATGATTAGGGAAACTATTTCCTATGAGACTATCCCGAGAGATGAGACACTAGCATATATTGGATGGAACGTGACCGGATATGGAGTTACTCTGAGTGAGAACCAGCGAGCAAAGAGATCCTCCCCGATCTGGATTGTACCCCATCAGGGTCACCTATGTCTGCAAGGTAATGGCAAGAATCCCAGAGCTCAGTTAGGGAAAAGTATCTGCACCGAAACATATGTTTTTGCGTCTCAGACTTCCCCTTCGTTCCTAGCAGCTAGGGGTACCTATTTCATCTGTCATGATAGAGCCTATACATGGTTGCCCCTGACTTCTCGGGCACATGTTTTGTTTCATTCCTGTTGCCTCCCACCTACACAGCTGCGGCAGATTACCATAAGACAAGGATAGTTAGAGGTGTCTTCAGTAAAGAAGACACTGCAGGACAAGAATTTTGAGACTTCGTGAAGGGTTTTCTGCCGTTTTGGGGACCCATGGTTAACAGCAGGAACATAAGGCAATTAACGAGGGTGGTTGAATCCACCGTAGTTGAAACCGCCGGTGCCCTTAGTAACTTTACTGCTGAGCTCCAGTCGGATCGTCTTATGACTCTTCAGAACAGAGTTGCGTTAGATGTCATACTTGCAGACCGAGGTGGGGTATGTAAAGTGATCCAGTCAAGTTGCTGTGTTTTCATTCCAGATAACGCTCCAACAGTGTACCAGGCCATTTCCAAACTGCATAAGATCTCTGAATCTATTCATGTGGATAAAGGGGATTGGTCATTGATGGGATGGTTCAGGGAACTGTTATCTACCTGGGGATGGAAGATTCTGATTGTCATTGGGATGATCTTAGCCATTCTTTTCCTGTTCTGTCTGTGCGTACAGTGTGCTCCTGCTATATGTGGCCTCTGTGCTACATCGTGTGTAAGGAAACCTGTATCGAGGGACGAGCTAAGTAATAGGATGATGCTACAGCAACATCTCAATGAATTTATGAATATAGACCTGGACTCAGATTAGCGTGAGTATAGGTTATTGCCTATGTAAGGGCAAAAGGAGGGCTGTGGTACTGAAATTCTGCACCCGTGTTATAAAAGTCGTCGAATCATGACGATTTTGGTAACATCAGACCGAAAATGACGAGAGTAAGGTGTGCAAGTATTTTCGTCACGTTTGAGTGGCGAGATCACCATTAAATCAGGGATTCCGTCCTGAACCCTCGGGTTCCATTTTGTGCATGGCAGCCATTTTGTGGTTGCCCTCACATAGGTCGATGACTAAGGCCGAAATTAGCCTTTTGGGACACGTACACCTTTAGCTGACTTTTGTATGACCTGGGCAAGCTGACTCCACTGCCCGAAGCCAAACCTGTTTGGCCAGTTCCTTTCCCAGTGGCCAATCGAGATTAAGATCAAGGCACAGCATACCATAAACCTTTCATCGCATACAAACCATGCCTAATCTTACATACACCTGTCCCTGTTTCTTTCTTTATGACCTGTTTTACGAGGAGGAGGTGCCCGTTTTTATTAGGGGTCCGTCGATATCTGATGAAAAATGTTGGGCCCTGACGGGTAATTGATTGTGGTCTGGACAAACTGAAAATGGGCTTGTCATCATGAATCTGCTTTTCTTTGTCGTGAAAATATGTGAATGGTCAACTGTAGAATAAGGAATGTTTGCCTAAAGCATAATATTTTGTATAAAAAGGGATGGCTGTCTTTGTAAGACTGAGCAGTTTCCTGAGAATATACACCGTGTTGTACTTCTAGGATACCTGTTACTGGCTGCAGCCAATAAATTCGATCTTTGACTTCACCAAGAAGACTCTGCGTTTCTGAAGTCTGAAACAGGAAGGACTCGAAGTCTTAGGTTGTGTCCCCTGGCACCGCTGGGTTCTGAAAAACCCAGTACTTCAGACATGCCGCGGCCTTGATCGACACCACACCCAGGCAATGGCAAACAATGCAAAACCCATGAAAGCCAATGACTGAAGGGAACATACCCAACGCCCACACTCTCTGCACTACTTCTTAGATGTGCTCTCCAAGACAGCTAAAGCAGCCTGTTGTGAAGATACTATGGGGCACATTAGTATGACGGGTGGACTTTGTCCACCCGCCATACCAGTGGGAACTCGGACCGCCCGCTAAGGCTGCGGCGGTCCCGTACATCCCATTAGGATGCGCCCGCCACACTGGCGGGCACATCCCTCATTTTTAACATTGCGGCGGGTGGGGCTGAATGCACCGCCTGCCGCAGTGCTAAAAATACATGTTGTGCTTTTCAGTGCACAACGTGACAGGCACCGCCCGGTGCCTGCCACGTTGTTCATTGGAAGGCTATGGTACCCCCCATGTGCACCCCCCACCCCCCGGTGTCCATGGGGGCACGCAACGGGCCCCTCAAGCAGATTCCGCATGCTTTTCCCTGCCTCCACGGAAAGGCATGTGAAAGGCCACATTGTAAAATGGCTGGCGGTGTCTGTATTGAACCCTTTTTCTGCCCAGTCGACATGTCGACCGGGCGGAAAAGCAGCGGACGGTCTTTCCATCCGCCGCGGACCCTTAGCCATTGTACTATGGCGGGGGGTCTTTTCTGCAGGGATGGCGGGCGGATTGCCCCCGCGGGCCGGCGGTGACCACCGCCGGCCCGGCGGGGGTAATCCACCCGCCCTCCTAATGGGGCCTTATGTTTTAATTCCCTCTGAAGCTAGATGAGTCATTGCAATTTCCTGACCAACCAATACCTATATTAACTGGTGACAGTATTTGTAGAAAGGGTTAAATGGGAGGCAAGCATCAGCGACATCCTCATGAAAGCTAGATCTGTGATTTTACAATGAGTAGGTTCGGTGAAAGAATAAAAATGAAAGTAAAGGTTTCCTTACAGTCTTGTTGTCATTTTCAAAGTATTCCCGGGCTTCTTCGAATGAGCAGAGTTCTTCGTTACACTCTCTTTCCAAATTGCCTTCCCAGACCTCTTCAAGTAAGTAATTAGCTCGTTTTCCTCTCCCGAGGATCGAGGTAGCGCGTTCATGTTCTAAAAACACTAAAGAGAAAAGTAACATTTTCATGCATTGTATTTTATTGCTTAGGGTCAAAGATCACACGTTGGCCTGCAGTGATTTAGTCCATGTGGATTGCTGCACTGTCCAGGGACTTTGTGTGAAGTGCCTTGCTCTTCTTTCTACGGATGCTGCCCCCACCAACTCTTACATTGCCAAACCCCTAGTCAGGTTAGGGCAAGGGACCAGGTGAGGGTCAGAGTCAGAGCGACGTTTAAGGCTGGGGTAGGGTAAGGCAAGTTTCAGGGTAGGATTAAGGGGAAGGGACCAATGATGAGGTAAATGCTATCACTAGTTGAAGGAATTGAGTTATTTGACATATTAAGAACAAAGTAATAATGTACATTTAAGAACAAAGTGATAAAAATGAAGATGAGGTAATAGTTAGAGAATTGTCCTGGAATGTCGAGCGGGTACAGTTAAGGATATTTTTTCATTTTTTGTATTCTTTATTTCATTCATTCCTTTCAAGTACAGCAAAACACAGCATTAGTACATAGTTGTTAAGGGTAGTTTTTCAAAAGGTCATTTGTAATCCTCCAGGCCAGGTAGGCTTTGGCAGCTTTTATGCCTTTAATCAAATCCTTGTGTTTTGTAATATTGTAATAAATCCTTGTGTTTTACTCGATGAATATGTTTAATAAGTTTCATATATCTCTATCGATCAGTATCACCTGGCTTTGTTAACTTTAGATGCCCATCAGTTCATAAAACCCCAAACAGTCATTCCGATTCATAGGCCTTTGAGCCTGTAAGTGTTTCACTCCTGGAGCAAGAATTTGCTTGGAGCTTTACATCGCAGTAAAATATTAAGTTCCAGCTCATATCACTCAGCTTCTAAGTGCCTATATTGTCTAGGAGCTGGCTATTGGGAGGATTCCCAGGTCCCTATGTATGTTTGGGGTTAAAAACCCTCCTCGAATAGTATATTAATGGTTAGAGAGGCAGTGGCAGAGATTTGTTTTTATTTCATTGAGGGTTTTTACATAACACATTTTTTCTGCTGTGTTTTTTAATATGTTAAGAGATGTAAGAGCCTTAAATGGTTATAGGGTAACATGTATGCCACAGCAGGTGGGAGAAGCTGGTATTTCTTGCAGCGTTGTAGGGCGCTGGAAAGATTTAAAGAGCAAGGACAGCTGGTTCCACAGTCTCAGGACATAGGCATACATGGCATACATTCCTTCTATATCTCCAGCCTTGTAATAGAAAAGCTGTGTATTATGCTGTAGCCTCCATAGAGTGAGATTTTATCAGTAAAATAGTCTGGATTGTGTGAATGCTCAGACTTATTGAAGAACACTGAAGTAGGTTTAAGAAGGGTTGCGTGGGTGCACGTGATGCAATGCTTTTCCTTGCTTTGCGCTACATAAGCACCCACATAGGCTAACTGCGCTAAATCTAAGTAAATAACGAATATATTTCCAGTTTGATGCCAGTTCCCGTAGTACACGGCATCACGTACTCCACTCCAGTCAAAGTGCGGGAGGAGGTGACCTGCCTGAGGAGGACGAGGAAAAGAGTGACTTGCAGGGTGAGGGAGAGATCAGTGGAGGAAGAGGGTGTAGGTTCTTGCTCTTTCCTGAAGCATTGTACCGAGTGCGACAATCCGAAGGCTTGCTTAGCACACCCCACGGCCTCGGGCTGTAAACCAAGATGGCAGGTTTTGGTGTTTGTTTCCATTTGACGTACTTGGTGATGGCGAAAAAGAGGGTCAGTTGTAAGGGTCGCAGCAAGAGATGGGGGGATTGGGGGGGTTGCCGACCGCAGGGAGGTCCCCCCCCCCCGGGCAGTTTGGGAGGGGCGGGATTTGTAGGCCATTGGGCTGTTCTTTTCCTTTTTGGGCTTCTTTTTGGTTGCGCCCAATTTTTTCCTAATAAATGCCTCTTGGCTCCTCCCCCTGCCACCATTTTCGATTTCGGTGACCTGGTGGCCGAGGCTATAGTGGTTTTCCTCATTTTTGGCAGTTTAGTGTTTGTTATTGGCGAAATGGGGGCAGAAGATTACCGCGTCCTTGAAGTGATCCGGCTTCTGAGTGAGGCCGGTCGCCTGGACCTGGTGCTGGGGGACGCGGCGGGGCCTTCTCGGCCGACGCGTCAGGCCTCAGCCGGTGTCGCAGCGGTCGTTGCCGCTTGCATGACACCAAAGCGGCCTCGAGTTGACGTGATGAGTGAACGGGGCCGCCCGCGTTATCGGAAAGCGGCCCCGGGTTTGAAAATGCATCCGGCCGCGGTGCAGGAGGCGGGCGCTGAGCCCCTGCCACGGCCGAAGCTTGTGGGGGGCAATGTACTGATAGCGGAGGCAGTGTGGGAGCCGCCAGAGCTGCTTATTGCTCCGGCGTTTCCAGAGCGTGCAGCTTCGGCCCCCGCGCAGCGAGGGATGCACGGGGGCGGAGGCGCTCTGTGTCAGCGGTTCCTGTTTTGGTGACTGCGCAGGTAGGAGCTGGAGCGGGAGAACGTGGTGTTTGTTCTCCCGCACCCTTGCCAGCAATAGGTAGTGCCCGGGGGGGGGCAGGGTATGGTCAGCCCCTTTCCCTCTCTTGTGAGCTATGAGAGACGTGTGGGGCTTGATGGGAGGGGGGTAGGTGATGTCGATGCTGGCCATTCTTTTCCTTCTGTTTGGTCCCCAAGTGCTGGGGGGTGAATAGGCAGTTTCCGGCTTATGAGCAAGGGGGGCAATGGAAGAGGCACCTTATAGTCTGCTTCTCTTTTCGCCTCAGGTTTCCCTCAGGGGTGAGGTGGTTTCAGTACATAGTGGGTCAGTGGGGGAAGGGGAGTGGGGGCAGGTGGGAGGGTGGGGTATCTCTCCTCAACAGGAAGCAGTAGCTGATACAGGGCTTGTGCCGCCCCCCACACACAATTGGGTCGTTAGGGGCCAGGTTTTTGGGGGCACAGCTGGTTCCGGGGAAGGGTGGCAGGGCAAGTGGAGGACAGGAGACAGGGAGGTGAGGTCAGATCCTGGGAGGGGTTAGACATTTTTCCATCCTGGTCTGAGGGGCTGAGGGACTCTGGAGTGCGGAATGCTGGGGTGGGTTTTGGACACCAGCACAAGGCGGGGGAGGTGAGGGACTCTATCAGTCAGCAGCATAAGGTATCTGGTAGGGCATTATTGGCGCCAGAATTTTCCGGGGAAGGTGTTTCAGGTTAAGGGGGCAAAGTCTTGGGCCCCTCAGCCTCGGTTGTACAGACTATGTTGGACTGGAGCAGTGAGGAAGAGGTAGGTGACTCCCCTCCCCCGGCGGCGGTTGCCCATGGGGTGAAGGAAGCATGTTTTGGCCAGGTGGAGCGGGTTGGAAGGGTGTGGTCAGGGGCAGGGATTGCTAGTGGTCAGGAGGATTTGGGGGCAGGTATTTTTCAGGGTCCCGGCACATCAGTCCGCATTTTTTCTCCACAGGATAGGGTTTGTCATGGAGCAGCAGACTCGGTAGGGTGAAGTGCGGCCCAGCGCCACCGAGGAGAAGGGAGGGTAGAGCCTGGCGCGGCACTTCCCATACCGTCGGAGGATCCTGGCACGGTTAGCAAACGCAGGTCCAGCGCGACCGCGCTGGCCCCAACTTTAACCCCTTCACGTCGGACGGAGTGAGCAGCAAGAGATTTTTCTGAGTTAGGTCAACGTTTGGGGGAGTACTGGCGGGTACAGTCGGCTCCCCCGCATGGTGTTAAGAAAGGGTCTGGTCAGGCCCAGGTTGGTTATGAAGGGCCTGGTAATGCCCATGGTATGGTGTCGGTTGCTGGCCCTTCGCAGATGGAGGAGCCTTTGGAGTTGGACTACACTGAGGACAGCCCCGAGGAAGGAGAGCTACGTGATGTTGAAGTCGGGGGGGGGGCCTTCTCAATTTTCTCATAGTTTTTTGACAGGCACTGGTAGTGATACCGCACCGGAGGGATTCGGCGTCTGGACCCAGAAGAGAGCGCGACCCACCGGTGAGGGTTCCTCGACTGGTGGACAGCGTGGAACATATGTCTTGGCGGTCGGTGCCTGGTCAGGCCCCCTTGTTAAAGCCAGGTGAGATTCGTGAACCATGGGCCAGACCAAAAATGGTGTCTGTGGGGACAGGGTGGGAGGATATTGGGGCAAGCGAAGGGAAGCTGTACAAAGGTCGTTATGTTAAAGATCAAGGGGTAGGTACGGGTGGGGGGAAGGAGGTTTGCGTACAAAGGATGAGAGTGGCATGAACACAGATGACGTTGTCATAAGCAAAGACCCATTACATAGCAAAGAATTGACGATTAAGAAGCTGCCCTACATGTGTGTTACAAAACCTTTAGGAGCACATTTGATGTTGGTCACAAAAGAAAGGATTTGGAAGGGGGAGTATGTCGAAATTTTGAAATTACTGCACAGAGAAGTTTGTTCAAAGGAAGGTTCTAAGGAGGAGGAATATGAGTTGGCTAAGCGTTCAAAGGTATCTTTGACAATTGAAAACTGGACGGCTGCATTTCTAATATATGCCAGCGTCTATTGTGAAAAGTTCCCAGAGTGCTGCGTTTCTATATTCAAATATATGGATGTAGTAAGAAAAGCCCAAATTACAGGTAGTGGTTTTGCATGGGCCCAATACGATGAGGAGTTTAGGGCTCGCATGGCTTGGGATCCGGAGGCAAAGTGGGGGGAGTTAGACACTGATCTGTGGCAGCACACGATGGGAGCTTCAGCTGGGGGTAAGACGATCTTTACAGCCAGTGGTTTGCCCTTGGTGTACCGGCCCTTTCAGGGGAAGCCCACCCGGGGAGGGGTGGGGACTACAGCAACAACACAGACTGGGGTTGGAGCATGCTGGGATTTTAACAAGGGCCTGTGCACCAGGGAATACTGTAGATTCCGGCATGAATGTTCCCAATATGGTAGGAAACATCCATTGGTCAAGTGCTGGGGGGCAGGGAATTCAGGCGGTCAGCAGTGGCCGCGGCCAGTGGCCGGCGCTCCCGGCCCATCACAGCAGCCACAGGCTTCTAGAGGGGGAAAAGGTCCACAGGGGTCTGGGCCCAAAGGCTCATACTCCGGTTAAACTAGAGCAGCTAGCGGAGGCTCTGCAGGGTTATGGGGATGTGAGAATTAAGAGGATGCTACTTGATGGCTTTAAGGAGGGGTTTCGCCTTGGTTACAACGGGCCGCTGCTGCGGCGTTGGTCAAAGAATTTGAAATCAGCTGAGGAACACAAAGACATAGTGCAAGGAAAATTGGACAAGAAGGTACAGGAAGGTAGAATGGCAGGGCCATTTGATGATTGGCCTTTAGAGGAGCTGATTGTCTCACCGATTGGTGTAGTCCCCAAAAAGGAGGCAGGTCAGTACAGGTTAATTCAACACCTATCATGGCCGGAGGGGTCTTCAGTCAATGACTTTATTGATGAGGACTCAATTCAAAAGAGAGAGACCCCTTGGAACCAGGGGAATAGGGTACTTGTCAACAGTGAAGTAGAGCTATCCCTTGGCAAAATTCATTCATTAAGCCCACATGTTAATTTTGAACATTTGACATTAAACACGGTAAAACAACAAGTAATTATATAAAAAACTTGTAACAAATTTATTGTTCTGTTAAAAACAAAGAGAAATCACATATTAAAAAATATAGTAGTACCATATCACAAGTTATATAAAAAAGGGGAAAAGGGGAAAACCTTTTTCCTTTACAGTATTAGATAAAACACGACAAAATTTATCGACAAAGGCTAACAATTTGAAACCAAACTAACAGTACCACATGGCTGGTCAGATTATACTACAACAGAAAAGAGAGACACATGAAGACAATAAAGTTTTGTCATTGAAACTAAAGCACATCAAGTATCTTGATCTCAGACTACCAATCTTAGGCACATATACTTTTTGCACTGTACAGAATTGGCACGGTTACTCAATTGTGCAGGTTATATTGCGTCGACGCGTTTCGATGGCTTATTTCATTTTCTTGCCATCTTTTTCAAGACTGTTTTGTTAAGTCTCTCTTTATCAGCGGCACTGGATGGCACTGGATGGTTGCCTTAAAATTTGAAAAGTCCTTTTATTTCATATTTAACAAAGGACTTTTCTGGATCAAGAGATCAAGATACTTGATGTGCTTTAGTTTCAATGACAAAACTTTATTGTCTTCATGTGTCTCTCTTTTGTGTTGTAGTATAATCTGACCAGCCATGTGGTACTGTTAGTTTGGTTTCAAATTGTTAGCCTTTGTCGATAAATTTTGTCGTGTTTTATCTAATACTGTAAAGGAAAAAGGTTTTCCCCTTTTCCCCTTTTTTATATAACTTGTGATATGGTACTACTATATTTTTTAATATGTGATTTCTCTTTGTTTTTAACAGAACAATAAATTTGTTACAAGTTTTTTATATACTTACTTGTTTTATCTTGTTTAATGTCAAATGTTCAAAATTTACATGTGGGCTTAATGAATGAATTTTGCCAAGGGATAACTCTACTTTATTGATGAGGAGGCAGCCTCTGTGTCCTATTCATCGGTTGACGTTGCTATGTCACTAGTGGTGACCGCGGGCCCAACTGCAGAAATGGCAAAATGCGATATTAAATCTGCATTTCGACTGCTTCCAGTCCATCCAAAAGATTCGAATCCCCTGGGGATCCATTTTGCTGGAAAATGGTACGTGGACAAAGCGTTGCCAGTGGGTTGTTCACTGTCCTGTTCCCTGTTCGAATCATTCAGTACCTTCTTGCAATTATTTTTCACACAACGCAGCGGCCATGATTTGGTCACGCACTATTTGGATGATTTCTTTTTTGTTGGTTCCCCGGGTTCCACGGAGTGCCAGGTAGCTCTGGACACGTTCCAAGAGCTCATGGAGGAGATTGGAGTACCATTGGCGCCCGAAAAGACAATGGGTCCTTGCGCGACCATGTCTTTTTTGGGAATTGAGATTGATTCAGTGGCAATGCAGGCCCGCTTGCCCATTGAAAAGAAGGTGAAAATGTTGGAACTTTTGGAGACCATGCTGCAGAAACAAAAAGTAACAGTGAAGGGAAGTGCAAGTTCTATTGGGCCATCTTAACTTTGCATGCCGGGTGGTCAGGGTGGGAAGAACTTTTTGTAGACGTTTGGGTCGAGCACTGTCCGGCCAGCACTTGCCCCATCACTGTATCCGATTGTCAGCTGGGGTGAAAGAGGACCTTAGAATGTGGTCAGTCTTTTTGCATTCCTTCAATGGTGTTCCTTTGGTCAGGGTGGATGATTGGGTTTGGGATGTTCAAATCTTCTCAGACGCCGCAGGCAGTGAAGGTTTTGGCCTTTATTGGCAAGGCAAGTGGTGTGCGGAGAAGTGGCCAGACCAGTGGAAGGATGGTGGTAGGAACATTGCCTTTTTGGAACTCTTTCCAGTGTTGATAGCCTTAACACTGTGGGGTCAGGATTTGGCCCATAAGAAGGTGCTTTTTCGCATTGACAATAAGGCAGTGGTAGACATCATTAACAGACAGTCAGCCAGAGATGAACAGATTTTGAAGTTGCTGTGACTCTTTGTGTTAGGTTACCTGAAATTTGACATCAGTTTTAGGGCTTTACACATCCCCGGAGTGAACAATGACATTGCTAATGCTTTGCCTTGTTCGCAGTGGGAGAGATTCCATGGGCTTGCCAAGGACGTGGACAGGACACCGACCCCCATGCCGGAACATCTGTGGTATGTGGGCAACGTAGGGTCATAGAACTGGTGGTAGGTTGATCCACTCGGGCCGCTTATGCGCTGGCTTGGAAGGAATTTTTGGCTACGGGCGCTCTTAGACGGGAATCTGGTTGGCAGAGGTCTGAAGATGTAGTACAGTTCATTCTTGATTTAATGGATAAAGGTCTGTCCAGAGTTACGATAGCTGGGAAGCTAGCAGGCATTGCATTCATGGGGAAACTCCTATGGGGTTATACTCCTACTGCACGAGAGGTGGGAAAGAGAATGCTGGAAGGTTGGGCCAGGGAGTGGGGAGTTGAACGGTCAGTCCGGTCGCCTTTATCTTGGCAGACTTTATTCAGTGTATTGGAGGTGCTTCCGTCAGTATGCAGAGATACTTTTGAAGCATGTCTTATTTCCACGCTCATGGTGTGGATGTTTTTTGGGGCATTTCGAGTTTCAGAGTTATTGGGTTCCATGTTATTTCAGGGTTTGAGGTGGCAAGTGGTGCATTTGTCAGACAGAGGTGTCAATATTTGGTTGAATAGAGAGATCAGAGGAGTAGGGACAAGGGCATATGGTTTGTGGCGTCCTCCCCTTTTGAGACGTGCTCGTTACAGTGGGGACGGCGTTGGTGTGTGTTGTCTGGTGGGAGTGTGGAATCCAGTGTTTTTCAACACGCCGATGGGTCCCGAGTCACGGAATTCCAACTTCGCATGGTGCTTCGTAAAGCTTTGCGGAGCATTGGACTTGATGGGTCACAGTATGGGACCCATTCATTCCGCATTGGGGCTGCAACCGAGGCGCATCATAGGGGTTGGTCTAGACAGGATATAATGCGCTTAGGGCGTTGGTCATCTAATTGCTTTCAGCGAGTCTGATACTGTTTTCTCATTTAAGGTTTGGTGGCTGGCCCCGGAGCGGCGGAAATGACCATCTGGATTGTGGGGCACTCTTTTATAAAATGGGCTCATGTTCAAGCTTGTAGTAGTTATTTTGGTTCTTTATTAGGCTTTAACGAGCGTTTATTTAAAGTGGTGTGGAAGGGTAAAGGAGGGATGCTATGGAGAGAGTTGATTCCTGCACTTAATTCTTGGTTGGTGGGGGGCCAGTGTCCAGAGGTTTTACTTATCCACTTAGGCGAAAACGATTTGTGCGGAACTAAAGGTGTTGTTTTATTGCGGGCCATGAAAAGAGATCTTACACTTTTGAAGGAGCAATGGTCAGGTTGCCATGTTTTTTGGATGGAATTGGTTCCACGCAGGGTTTGGAGAGGCGCACTTAAACCTAAAGCGATTGATAAGGCACGTAAGAAGATAAATCTGGAGGTTTCCAGATTTTGCCGTGGACTAGGTTTTGGGTAGGGTGAGTCACAGTGACATTCGTTTTGATGCAGTGGAATTTTTTAGAGGTGATGGGGTGCATCTATCCAGGATGGGTATGGATTTATATCTCTTGGAGATCAGGGAAGTTTTGTCTCGTTGCCTGAAGGTACAGGAGTACGCAGGTTAGTCTAGGCACCAGTGGTTTTTTCATTACTTTTTTGCCTTTTTTGGGGGGTAGAAAGTGGGAGGGTAGTAATTCTTCAATCCCTCTTCCTGGGTGGCGGGGATCAGTGGTGTTTTGCCAGGATTGGCAGGATTGTGGTTGTTTGTTTGCTTGGTTGGGTCATCGTCAGGGTGAGTTGGGCAGGTTAAGTTGTTGTGCTGGTTCCTGGGGTTGGGTGAACAACATTGGTTAAGGGACAAGACAGGGATTTTGGATAATGGCTGGGGGATTTGTTAAGTTGAAATGTTTATGCAGGAATTTGCATTGTTGGTATTGTGTAATGTTGTAATGTATGGGTGGGGGCGGGGTCAATGACGTGTTAGGGGTGGGGGCGGGGATATGGGGGTTGAGGAAACATGTTATTTAGTGAGGTTTAGTTTTGTAAGGCGTTGCTGAGGTTTTAATTTGTTAATGTACACCTGTTTCAATAAAGCAGCCTTTTTCACACAAAGAACTGTTGTGGTCTGCTATCCCCCCCACCCCTCCCTCCCAAGAAGGGGTTGGAGGGGAAGGAAGAGGGCAAACTGCTGGGGAAAGATGGTAACGAGGAGTGGGAAAGTGACTGTCAGAGGGTGTGGTGAGTGAGAGGATGGCATGTGAGGAGAGCAGGCACTCTTGGCTACAAACCCCAGACCTCTTTTCTTCACCAACAGATATCGCAGCGCCACTGTACTGGACCTTTCAAGTACCTGTACCATTACAACAGTTTATGTCGCAGTTTGTCACTGAGTTATCATCATCGTAGGGTAAACAAACTTTACCCCGAAACTATCTCCCCACATGGAATCACAACGCGGTCGTTACCACGACCGCGTTGTGATTCCGCATGCCATTACCCCGCAAGTCGGAACAACGACTTGCGGAGGGGGGAGGTGTTGGATTTAAAATCCAACACCTTCCCTAGTGTGCGCAATGACTGGTGTTGGAATAGTAAATTATACTATTCCAACATCCAGCGCCCCCCCTCCGCAAGTCGTTGTTCCGACTTGCTGAGTAATGGTATGCGGAATCACAACGTGGTTGTGGTAACGACCGCGTTGTGATTCCCTGCGGGGAGAAAAACTGCGGGGTAAAGAGACATATTCATGTGCAAATATAAAACAAGCACAAGGTACAGCTGCTCAACAATTGAAGACTAATGGAGCCACCAAATTCAGGGTTAATACCACGCTTAATTTGTGTTGGTGGTTTCCCGTGTTCGGCACCGTCACCTATTTGTCAATAAAGGCACTTATGACAGTCTGCCACATGGTGCCACTGTTTGTCTAATTTAGAGATGAGCACAACAACAAATGTTTTTTAAGGCAATATACATTAAAAAAATAACTAGGGCACAAGTCCTAAAAAAGAAGTGGGGGGACTAACAAGGTTAAGCAGTATGCAAGTGAAATCATGACACGTGCCATCACAGAGAATGATGTCATGACGAGTGACTTGCATGTGACATCACAGGAAGTGACCTCACTGGAAGTGACATCACTAGAAGTGACATCAGCTATTAAGACCGCACACATATGAATATCAGGTATATCATGAGTACATTTAAGCGCATTATGATATTTAACAAATGAGATTTGGCGTCAGGGATGTGCCAAATAAGTGGTGCATCCTGAAGCAAAATCTGGGCCTCAACTAATACATGTAATTTTTTAAGCCCTGCCACAAAGGAATTGGCAACAAGGATAAGCATGGCAGTAGATCTGTTATGCTTACTTAATTGGTTGCAAAGTTTACATTTTAAAATATTTGATTGGGTTAAGGCATCTGCTGTAAAGGTGCTCAGTAAATCCCAGGGAATAGTAATAATGGTGATATGACTCTGGAGTTTAACGCATTTGTTGGAGAGATCTGTTATTTGTGAAGTCCCATCAAAGTAGTATATGGTAAATGTATCTCCTGCAGAGCACATCACGTAACATGCAGATGACATTTTCATTTTAAGTAGATAGTAAAGTGGGTTACTGCTTTTAACACAGAGATCCTTTTGTTTCTTGCAGTTCTACATTATAATCCTTGTAATATAGAACCGCAAACTATGAAGGACATGTGACTCCTACACCTTAGAACCGTGTCTCATGTAACTCATCTTGTACATTGATTTACACATGTACATGACTTTTTGTCAATGTATAATATGTATCTACATAAAGAGCACTGACACCCTGCGGGGAACATCGTTTACAACGAAACTTTTACCCCGCACTACCAGTACAACGGAGGAATTACAACGAAAGTCGTTACAACGACTTTCGCTGGAGGGCGCTGTTGGATAGGAAATAGTTTAATTTTCTATCCAACACCTTCCCTACTATCCACGGGGACTGGAGTTGGAATAGAAAATTAAACTATTCCACTATCCAGCGCCCCCCAACGCAAGTCGTTGTAACGACTTGCGTTGTAATCCCCACGTTGTAAAGGCATGCGTGGTAAAAGCATGCGTTGAAACGACATACATCCACACCCTGCATTGGGTTGAGTAGCGCAAGGAAAGAAATAAAACAGTTCTCTGAAATTGTTATTTGTGTAAATACTAGCACAGACCACCACATCTGACATTCTTACAGTGCATGCATATCTTATATACAGGGTCTGAGCAAACGCTGAAGCATGCCTCTCTTAAGTACCTGTAAAGAGATAACAAACTGTGTGCCTTTGTTTCCCTTGCGTGGCATTTGCATTTAAGTGTGAGGTTTCAGGCCGCCTCCAGTCAGGATATTCAAACAAATGGAGGCCTGATGGCCCCTTAGCAGGCCCAGCTGGAGGTGAAATAAAGCTCCCTCACAACCTGCACGTTGCTGCTGGGAATTACAAGCAGAAAACGTACAGGAGCTGCTGAACGTGACATCGGGACAAGTCCAGCATATTTCTGTGGGGCCCAGCTTCTTGGCAGGGGGGACGGTGTCCACCCTGTGAAAATAGTGAGTGGACGCTGTGTACCTGCGTGTACCCCTGACTGGTGTCCTGAAAATGACTCGTACCTGCCACCCAAGCCATTCTTATGGCTTTGGGGGGCTGGAATAGTCAAATTGTCACATTTGCAGGAGTGAGATGGTTAATAGCTGTGTTGGCACTGCCATTTGCAGCAATGGCAGGATCAATGGGTGGTGCAAGCACAGTGGCCACATGACAGGGCCCTGGCTCTTATTTTATTTACAAATTAAGCACTGTTAAGCAGTGGCGGCTGCCAGCTGTTGGGAGTAGTGCGTGGGCAAACCACCGCTGGCATGGACTGTTACCTAGTAACTTAAAATAAAAATGAAATTACATGATGCATAACGTGGCCACTGACAGAGAACAATAAATAACGGGACAGTAAACAAAATAGATAAATGGAGAAAAAAAGTCACTTAGCTGGCTGCACTTCCTTGCCGGTCCGATTTTCTTCTTCTCCAGCATGGGCCTAGCCAACTTGCATAACCAATACTTGTGCTGCTCTCATGCTGTGAGAGCAGTGCCAGGTTTTGATGGATCGGGCTGGCTAGACGCTCCTTCAGGCTCTGTAGGCCTGCGCTTGGTCTCCACCCAGCTGTCTAAGACAGCTAGGTGGAGAGCTTCAAAGTGTGCATGTCACTTTAGCCGGCACAAAACAGCTAGCCAAAGTGACATGCTCATTTTGGAGCATCTAGCCAGCCATTGCTCCTGTCCTCTGCTGCCAATTGGCAGCAGAGGACATGCCCCACATTACTTTGGGCTCAGGGCTAGTGCTGCTGCAAGTCCCCACATCAGAAATTTAAAATGGCAATGAAACTTTTACTGTGACATTTTATTATTTCCTGCGCAGCTCGTTGCGGGTATGGGGGCTACGCTCCCTCACCTAAGCGAGGAAACTGCTGCTGTTTGCATGGTTTTATATCTCAGCGGGGACGTGTTCAGCACAGGTGGCTTGAGGAGAGTCTCTTAGTACTGGAAAGGCCCAGCTGATGCTTCCACTTACTCTCATTTCACCTACCCTAGTTTTTGACACCTGTTATGGAAATGTTACATTACGTTGTAATGGCTATGAGCATAAAACGCACCGTGGAAAGAGCCAGACCACCTTCATTGAATGCGCAAGATTTCTGGGCCACCAATTAGACAAGAACCTAAATGGTCAATCGCACATAAACAACTTAGTAAAAGTAGCTCAACTACAAATTCAACTCCTGTGTGGAATGAAAATGCTGGTACCAACTGAAGAGTTTATGTTTCATGTTTTATTTATTGGGATTTATTGTATAGCGAAAGCAGTACCAATAACATACATTAGCATATTCTCGTTGATGTAACAGAAACCCAACTGTCCCTCAAAGCCCCCTCCTACAACCTACCCACTCCCCCCCACCCCGGATAGATTAAAAAGTCGTCTTTCAAGTAACAGTCATCATGGCACCCTGATTTCTGTATGGTAAATCAAAAGTGTTCCATTCAGGATGTATGTGTTTCTGTCAGGTGTAGTATCCTCAGTTTTTTGGGGTGTGTAAGTTCTCTATTCCTGGAAAAGAAGGTAATGAATGGTTCCGATGTCTTCTGAAACTCTGTTTCTTGCTTATCTAGGGAGGCTGTGAGTTTCTCCATACCCAGTAAATTCCAGAGTCGGAGCAAGTCCCCATATTCTGGTGGCCACTCTCTACACCAGTGTGCCGTCATTGCCGGTCTGGTGACGCGAAGCACCATATTCATGGCTTTGCCCCTATTTGATCTCAGTGTATTTACCAATTGATTTGGAAGTCCCAATATAGTATATGCACAGAAGCTCGATATGTCAGTGTTGAACATATCATTAATGCTATTGATAATTTCTTCCCAATGGAGAGTTAGTTTGGGACAGTCCCACACAAGGTGCATTAGTGAACCGACACTTCCGCAAATCCTCCAGCAATTAGGGGGGGGATATAGCTGGGCACCATTTGTGGACCCATTCGGGCATGTAGTCCTAATAATATGTCATTAATAGGGCGTCTTTATTCGTACCAGCTGGTTGTTGAGATTTGCATCTTAGTGTAGATGTCTGCCCACTCCCTGCTGGACTTGGGACACCCCAGTCCAGATTCCTACCTCTTCTGGGCAGGTGACCAGTCACTGACACTAATCTCATAGCAGTTTGTAGATGATGGATAGGACATGTTTGTCGTGGTGTTTCTGTAATGAGCCACTTTTCCCAACTGAAGATTTTAAACAAGTTGTTCAATGACTAGTCGAAAATAGATTATGGCATCGTCTTGTTAAGACGTCAAAGTAGAAATGTTGTGCTGTTCCTCAGGGAGGATTGGTAGAAAGTCATATTATCGGAGATCTTTTATCCAATAGCCGTATTGTGAAGTGCGGGTGTGGGGCCGAGATAGTGTAGACGTGGTGGTGAATATAAAATGGGGCTGGGAGTACCTGAAATTGTCTTTATTCTGGGGGTCTCCTGCCTCAATTAAAAGCAATGAAACCGACACTAGTTAAAGTATAATGTCTCCTATTTATGTGTCAGTTAGTGTAAACTAGTAGTAACGGTCAATACGGCTGTTGGATAAAAGCTCTCCGATAAAGTGCCCCTCTTTGAGTGAGCCCGTTGGGTATTGCACCGCCGACCCAACGAGGAGCAGCCCAGATGATGAAGCATGACACCTGAAAGGGTGTGTGAGGGCATTAAAATCCAACAAATGGATTTCGCTCTGTAGATCTTTGTGAGACACAGTACGCTCCAGCTTCCGTGTGACTTTCTACCAATCCTCCCTGAGGAACAGCACAACATTTCTACTTTGACGTCTTACTGGGGCACAGTTTGTGCTGGACCTCCCACTCCTGACGAGTGGAAATAGCCCCCCACTTCCCATCCCCCCTTTTTTTAATACAACGTCTTGTTAACTCAAAGTGCTAAATTCTACCTCATGTCCTTGAAAGTTGCATTCCATTCTAGTACTTGGGTAGTTGTAAGTTCCAGGAAGTATGACCACATCACACCTATATTCTTATCCTTAAATTGGCTCTCAATAGAAGCAAGAAGAATCTTGAAATTGTCGTGCATTATTCACAAATCTCTTCACTCGAAGACCTAGAACTAGCTTTAAACAACTGGTTATCTCTGGAGGGTACCTTCTTCCCAGCACAAAAAACCCTTCTACTGAAAGTCCCCATTGAAAAATAAAAAAAACTTTAAAGTAAAAAATCCTTCTCTAGAAGTATACCCAAGTTGTGGAACTCCACCCAAGACCATCAATCAGATTGCACCCTTCACCGGTTTCCTCCCAGATTAAGATGTAAAGGTTACTGTTTCAAGAATTCCTCCTAGCAGGCTTGTTAACCTTCTCTCTGCAGCCTGACATTTACTGCAAAACTGGGAACAATGTTAGGGATTGTACCTCTCCCAAGTACGCTGTGATTACTCAGATTACACCTGAGAATATTTCAGCATGTTCTTCATGTAACTAATTTCAATGTGAAGCTGTGTTACAATATATTGGTTTTATCACTCTTGATGTTCTCTGGTTCACTGATAGAATATCGATGTTAAAAATATCAATGTTTAAAATATTGAAAAAAATATAGACTACAAAAACATCGACTCCCATACCTATTCAAGTAAGTACAAAAATATTGAAACAAAAATATCGATGTAAAAAATATAGATGTAAAAAATATTGATTTAAATATATATAAAATAAAACATATTAAATATATTAAATATTAAAATTAATGTTAACAACATAAATTACATTTAATATTCATTTTTACAAAATATTACAAATAAACTTAATTTAAAAAAAGAAACACACAAACAATAATTTATACATATATATTTACTTTAAAATAATTATTAAACTATTATCTTTAATTTATTTTAGAACTTTCAAATTATATAAACATAAAAAATATATAAATAATTTAAAATATAAAAAAAATGATACAATAAATTAAAACATTAAACTATGAAAACATATTTAAACTTAAATTGCCCAATACAATCAGTGCAACAGTAGGAAAAGTGTTGGATAGCAAAATAATTACATTTACTATTCCAACTCCTTCCAACTCCAGTGAGTGCAACAGTAGGGAAAGTGTTGGATAGTGGAGGAGCAAAAATTACTATTCCCACTCTAACCCCTTTGCTGCTTCTGACGGCCAACAGCCGTCGCGTGCACTACCTATGTAGTGCTGCGAACGTCCGTTGGCCATCGCGGCCCCACCCACTGCGCTAAACCGCTGCACTGCGGCCGAATTGCCGCCGCAGATAAGCGGCTAAAGAGCGCAACAGTAGGGAAAATGTTGGATAGCGGAGGGGTAAAAATTAGTATTGCCACTCTACTGAATGCAACAGTAGGATAAGTGTTGGATAGCGGAGGGGGAAAACATGTATTCCCACTCCAGTGAGTGCAATAGTAGGGAAAGTGTTGGGTAGTAGCATGAGCGTCTGCAGAAATTTTTCCAGGGTGGGCAAAATGTTAACTTCATCACCATCCTACGACATGATGTGTGCCAGGTGGGCCACAAGAAACACTGGGGCACAGGAGGAGCCATGAGGGGCAGGGATCAGGCTGCATATGATCTCATACACCATAGGATTATTTTGCCACAGCCATCTCTTTCTTTTGTGGCTTTTGGTAGATATAATTCACACCTTCTAGCAGTTGGCATCCGAAAATGTACCGCATTACGCTGCAGCCCTATTTTTGCTGCATAATTTAGTTAACACTGTGACATAATTTTATCCTCCATTGCTGCATAACTCTGTGTCCCCAAAGCAGACAGCACATGTTAAAAGTGCTTGTGCATGAAGCAGAGACCCTAAAGCTTGCAAACTAAGGCGCCGATTATGATGGCGGACGGACCTGAGTCCGTCTGCCACCATAGAGTAGGATGGACCGTCCGCAGGGGCTGCGGCGGTCCCTCCATGCAGATTAGGATGTGACTGCCAGGGTGGCGGTCACATCCTCAATCTTTAACATTGCGGCGGGTGCAGCTTCAAGCTGCACCCTCCGCAGTGTTAAAAATGCAGGCACGGCATTTGCGTGCACAAAGCAGCAGGCACCGCGCGGTGCCTGCAGCTTTGTCCACGCAAATGCAGGGGGTTACCATAGGTACCCCCCATGTGCACCCCCCAGCCCCCCTTCACCAAGGGGGCCCGCAACGGGCCCCCGAAGTCAATGTTTGTATGCTTTTCCACGGCGGAAAAGCCGCCGTGGAAAACCATATGAATTCCGCCATCCTAATATGGCTGGCGGTGTCTGATAGACACCGCCAGCCATGTTAATGCTTTTCCGCCGTGGTCAGAAGGCGACCGCGGCGGAAAAGCGGTGCACAGATTCAAAGACCCACCAGCCATCCTAATTTGGCGGTGGGTCTTGGCAGCATCCGCGGTGGTTTTCCCGCATCCTCCGGGCCGGCGGTGGCTTCCGCCGGCCCGGAGGATGCGGGAAATCCGCCATCCTAATGACCCCCTTAGTTTGGTGTGCCTGCAAATCCTGCATTGCCGATCCCTGGTGAGTTGCACTACTTCTGCAGAAACAAGGCCAACTGAGGTACCAATGGGTGAGGGGGACTAGCTCAGGGTCCTGTGACCTCAGTGACAGAGTCACTGTCGCTCTAGCGTGTGCTGCTTTGTAGGCCTGCCCAAAAGACTGAAGGTGAACTTCGATATGAATTGTGAGGGACAGACCTTCAAGGTTAACCCATTCTTGCCACAGCTAGGGACATGCTGGTGCTAAGACACCAGGGCTTCTAAGGTCTAGCATGGGAATGTGCTCCTTTAGGAGAGAAGGCTGAACCTGGTTCCCCAGTTCCAAATTCGGCAGCTCTGGCCATAGTGCCACATCTTCTCCCCACTGATCACCATACTCTTCCAAGAAACTTTAGATGCAATCAAATTGTGTTCTGCTATAAACGCCTAGAAACAACTCAATTCAAATTATGCACTAGACAAGAGTAATATTTTGTCTGAAAAAACAGTGACAACCTCCTAGAAAAAGCAAACACTCACAGGGAATGCAGGACTGAGTAAAGTATGTGAAATGTAAGCAGGAACAACATGCTTACCTTGATGCTTGTGCTCTCGTTATTCAGAAATCAATGAGTGTTTTTGCCTGGAAAGCTAAGGACATGACTACAGGGCCCGGAGTGGACCCGTTTCAATGTCCATTGCTTAAATCCTTACAAAACATAAGGAGTGTGGTTTTAAAATACCACATTCATGAACATAAAGCTGCAGTACACTACACATTTCATAAACTAATAAAAGGAAAACAGCTAATAAGGATCACAAAAAGCATTTTCTACACCATGTATCAACCAGATATCGCAGTTCCTCCAGGAATGGTGAACTTCCTCACCTGAGACGAGAAAAAATGAAAGTAGGGCTTCACTGGGAAAGTCTGTAAAGTGGAACTAATGTTTTTGGGTGTGAATAAAACCAATCTGGCAACTTTGTGACCACTCTGTCTTGCTTTAAATTATTTAGTTTACGCTACTACATTTGTGGTTTGAGGTTCAGTCTATGAATAACAATTTTGGTCCTGTGTGTGCAATCTGGAGATAAAAATGCCAATGCGTACACAATTACATTTTAAAACACACCACGGCAGCACCAGTATGGCGGGACGGGTGATCCAGGCAGGCCCGGCTCTAGGATTCTTGCTTTGGGAGGGCCATGAACAAGGATGGGTGGGCCACTCAGATTAAATGGACAGTGGTACAATGTATTGCAGGAATCTCATATTTTAGGTACAGGCGTTGTCGACCTTTGACATTTTAACATCATACCCACCAACCAACGAGGTACCTATTTTGCTTTTCCTGCTGCGCCTCCGCCTTTGTTGAAAGGGAGGGATGCAGCATGACGATTGGTTGCAACCTGCTCCCGGTCATGTGCAAAAACAATCCTGCTCCCATATATTTCTTTGCATACATACAAACCCGAGTTATGGTATTGACATACGTGCAAAACCACCTCAACTGAGACTGGGTCTTTCTCCTATCTGTTTTGAGGCCAGCCACGTATTTTTCTGAAATATTGCTTTTTTGACTAATATGGCCTCTAGCAGTCTTCCCTGTAGTGATAATATTTCCAGCATTCACATCTCCCTCTTTATAGAAGAAGTATCAACATGTTTGAACTGCTAGTATTGATTTGTCTGGTTGTTTTGTAGCGTGTCTTTGGTTTGCTATGTGTAAATGGTAATTAACGTTTACCAAGTAATAAAAGAAGCTTTACTCAGGAAAACAATACTGCTGTGCCCTATACTAAACAAACATGCTCGGAACAGACAACTCTACAATATGCACTACAGAGCTTTGCTTAGCCACTCATGTAATAAAAAAGACTGCCACAGGAGGTAAGGGTAAAAAAGGGTGTGCACAATGAACCTTAAAACACCGATCTATAAGGCACTGAAATACATCAGGTCCAAAAAAAACCTGGTCATTCTTATGCATCCTTGCTTGGTCCTCACCAAAATGACCCCAAAAGCTCAGTCTGTAGGCTTCTGTTGACACTTAAGAATCCATAGGTGCTGCTCATCCTAATACATTCCAACTCTTGCTCACCATCAGTTGTCCACCTAACAACCCACTTTTTAACAAGACCCTGAAGTTCATTTACACTCTCTGGTCCTCTGAGACTCCTGCTCATGCTCATGTCCTTAAGGTTCCAGCTCACTCATCATCTAGTCACCTGATTTCCCTGTTCACTGTAAGACCCTGTAGCTCTTGTTTACTCTTACCTGAAAGCTCTGGGACAGCCTCATTTCCCTAAGGACCAAGTTTACCATACAATTCCACATTACTTATGAATCCGTATAGCTTACTTGATGTTTTGCTCACCCTAAGGGCATGAGGTGTACTATCACAACCAGACAACTGAAGCTCTTGCTCATCTTCCTATACCTAAGTTCAAGCAGGTTCGCTGGGGAGGAAGAAGTTTCCTAGTGGGTACAATCAAAATCTGGAACCTCCTCCCAAGTTCTATCAAGAGCATAACATCGCTCATGTCATTCAGGAAAGCTCTGAAGACCTGGGTCTTCACAAACAGACCTGATGCGTAATGGGCATTTTAAAGATCTGGACCTATCGTCCCTAGCGCCAAGACACCTCCGGGCATTCGTGCGCTGTATACATTATAAAATCAAATCAAATCAAATCAAATCTTCAGTTCTCACAGCGGGCATTGGGGGTGAACATATACTTCAGGGGCATTGCTTAGTTCAGGTCCCTGAGCCTCAAGCTCACCCTCAGGGTCCTGAGGTTTAAGCTCACTTCAAGGTTTTCACTGCTCCTGCATGTCCCAATGGTTCTTGCTGACCAGGGGGTGCTAAGGCTCATGCTAAGTGTCATTTACTTGTGGCTCCTTGCCCCGCTCAAGTAACCAGAGGTTCCTTCTCACGGACATTTTTGATTGGAGCTCCGGTCCACCTTACGCCCGTGGGGCACATGGCATCCTCAAGTTTCCGAATCCTCTTAATTTCACATACCAGAAGATCCTGTTTCCCTTCAGATCACTGACTTTCCCAGTCACCCTGAGGTCTCTTGATATAATAAGTCCAAAAACTCACTGCGAAACCTCAGGCTTCAGTGGCAGTACACATCCATGTCTTTCATGGACCCTTTTGATTGCCACATAGAAGTATTTCCGAGTGTGATGTCTTAGGGGGAGTAACAGAGCTTAGTACTTGTTGACTTTTATACTGTGGGAAGAGACATGATCTGAATCTGCTTGACATGCTGAAAGAAACCCCTTCAACTACAGCCATTCTTTTGATTGTATGTATATTATCTGCGCCCTTGCTCTGTCTTTCACTCCCCCACACATATGACCAGTCCTTCACTCCTCCTGCTAGTGTTTATCCCTCTCCTCCATTTCTTTCCACTCATTTCCTCTGCACTCTAACGTTCTCACCCACCACATCAATTAGAATTTCTATGTTTCTGTATGTCTGTCCATATATCCTACCAACTTTTTATTCTGTCTCCCGCTCTCTGTCTTTCTGTCATTCTACAAATCCCTCTATTTTAATACTTTCCTATATCATTTTCTCTCCCATTATTCCACCTCTCTTGTTTTCCACTTCTTCTTTCCTGTCTCTCTTTCTCTGTAGTTGCCCTGATTTTCCCTCTCTCTCTGTTAGTGTGTAACTCCCCCTCTTTCTCACTCCTCTGTCTCCCACATACACTCTGTCCTTCATTCTTTTTCTACCTCCCACGTCCTTATTCCCCACTCTCTCAATTTCTATTCCCTGTTTGAGTTTTACATCAGTTGTTTTTCCGGTCTGAAAAAACAACTTGTTTTGATCAAACCTTGCTATTTGCAAAAGACCGTTTTCTGGAGACATTAAATAGATTCCTGTCCTTGTGAGTATTTCCAGGTCTGCAGCTTCCAAAGGATATTCAGGAAAGTGTAGGGGCTTTATTCTAACTCTAGTAGCGATCAGACCAAAAGTATGCTTTATTGTTGAGTGGTAAAGGACAATCCACCTATTTCTGGAGAAATTGTTAGAAACAGTGAAGAATCCACAGGTGTCATTTCTTTTACTATACAATCCCTTTCTTGAAGGGGCAGTACCATATTATCCCTTTCTTGGGTTTTACTCTAGTTTTGGCACCACATCAAGGTATTGACAACCTCTAGATCAGGCTGTGGGCTGCTGGGACATCAGAATAAGAAGTGTTTGTGAGGCCTTGCTCCACCCTTTTCTTATCAATGACCAGGAAACGTATAACACCCTCTTCTGCACCCATCCTTCACTTTGTCATTCAGTGTTCTGTTCTCCCTTTGCCATCACCCTCCTCTCCCCTTTTGTTTCCTTCCCTACCTTTTCCAAACTCTTGTTTCACCCTTCTCTCCACTTATTTTGCCCTCACTTCATCTTTTCCTTTGTTGTTTCCCTCTCTTATCTACAATTATTTCCCTCCCCCTCCACTCTAGCCTCTTTTTCTGTCTTCTCTCGTCAATTATTTCTCCCTCTTTTCTCTTCCCCTCTACATTTGTCTCTACTCCCCACTCCGTCTCTTATTTCCTTTTCTCTTTCTTTTGATCTCTCCTTTCCTCTCACCTCTCCTTTTGCCTCAACAGAGAAGGTTAATTCATTATTTCATTGAAACTTTGTCAAAATCGAATTTTCCTTTTACCCATTTCTAGTCATATTTTTCTTCAAATGTAAAGTTATCTGATATAACTTTACAGTTGAAAAAAAATATGACCAGAAATGGGTAAAAGGAAAATTCGATTTTGACAAAGTGTGTTTTATTTCTGAAGTTCCATTTCTCTTCGAGGTGCACAGCACCCTCCCCATAAACAGATTGGATTTTGTTAGAATGAAACTTCCAATCTACACCTGGTATCTACAGCTGGCACTAGCCCCCCACCCCCCAAACTCCCCCTGTCATTTTAAAACCGATCGTTGTGGCCCGCTGCGAGGGACTATAGGCAATGTCCCCTGTACTGCTCAAAAGCATCAGCAGCTCCCCGAGGACTCTGTCACCTCCTGAGGTGTGGGATGGGAGGAGATGCCCCATGCTGTGCCTTCACTGTCGGTCCATTGTCATTCTGCCCATGACAATGGTCCGTCCTGACTGTGGCTTGCTAAGAGTCACAGCCAATCTGTATCAGCCTTTCGGGTTGAGCGCCAGCAGGAAAGTTGGCCCCGGTATGTGGACCTGCTTTTCCACTTCTGGATGGCCTTGGGTGGGCCAGGATCTTCCTTGGGTGGGCCTGGCCCACCCTCTAGAACCGGGCCTGGATTCAGGGGGGTGCAAGCGCCCCTCCTTGCCCCCCCCCCTGCGGACGCCCATGGGTAGTAGAGAGAAAAAAAATAATATTCACACTCAAACACTTAGAATTCTTTTTTAATTAAAAATTAAAAAAATTAATAAACAAAATAAAAAATATATATTTATATACTTTAAACATATAAAAACAACATATATTATAATACTAATTACATGTAACAAAAACCTACAAATATTATATAAAATAAAATAATAAATACTTTTCCAATAAATATTTTTTTTAAACTAAAAAATATTTACAAACCAAAAAATTAGTTAAAACATAAATGTATTTATTGTATTTCCTACCCTATAACACCACACCAATAACTAAACACTTCAACATTTTTAATTCCATTCATTTACATAATTAACATAATTAATAATGAATTAAGAATATTAATAAGAAACAACTAATAAACGTTCATTGACTACACACACGTTAGCGCTATATTATCCACAACACACACCTACATTAAACGATAAAAAATTAAAACACATTAAAACTTTTTTGAACTTAAAAACTATTACTATTAACAACTAATATTTGAATAGTTTAATTGTATTTAATACCCACCCTTTACCCCTTTAAAAGTAAAAACAACAAAAATAAAATCACCAGTTACCCAAAATAAATATCAAATTAACATTAATTAACAACTATATATTAATTAATTAGACACAAATTACTTCCCACCCTTTACTCCTATAAAAACGACAACACACACTTAAAATTAATTACACAATTACCATAATTATTTACCAATAATTAATTAAAGTTAATTAACAACAAATTATTAATTCATAAATTAGAAATACTTACTTCCCACATATACACCTAACTACACAACACACACCTAAAAATAATTGCACAATTTCCATATTTAATTAACAATTAATTAATTAGTAACCAATTATTAATTAATTAATAATAAATTACTTTACACATTTAACACTATAACATCTCAATTAAACAAATATTTGTAAATAAAATGTAATCAATAAATGTAATATAATTAAATTACTTCCCACCCTATTTCCCTATAAATCCACAACCTGCTACGGAACTAAAGGGCAAAATTCTAATTAACAAAAAATTAATAACTACTAAACATGTAACACATATATTAAAAATACAAAGAATTCGCATACAAAAAAAATACATCACATACATATAAAATATATAATACAATACACAACAATAATAAAAAACGATATTTTTAACAACTATACTTTTGCAAACGATATTAAACACTTCAATTTTTTTCAAATCGATATTACTTACCATAAGTTGATATTCTTGACCACGATATTCTTGCTGTCGATATTTTTGACCCACGATATTAATAACTCTGTATTTGTGCAACTCAATATTTTGTACTCGATTTTCTGTCTCTGCACCATGTTCTCTATCTAACTGGAGTCTCTGTAAAGCACTCTGACACCCATTGGATGGAGTTTGCACTATATAAAATGCAGCAGCGGCTCGTGGAGGGAGTTACGGTGGGGCAGGGAGGCGGGGAGGGGCAGAGTGGAGGGTGCTAAAAACCGGCATATGGATAATTGCAGGTAAGTACACAATTTAATTAATAAAACGGATTTCGTAGCTCACACTGCATCGCAAAATGCGATGCTGTGCGCGCTACGAATTTTGTTTTATTAATTAAATTGTGTACTTACCTGCAATTATCCATATGGCAGTTTTTAGCACCCTCCACCCTGCCCCTCCCCGCCTCCCTGCCCCACCGTAACTCCCTCCACGGGCCGCTGCTGATAAAATGTAAAATACTTGATGGACAAGGATGTTCCTCCAGTTTACATATTTTTGAAGTGAGACAGTCAGTAGTGGAGCTAGCACTGATCTAAAAACCTCAAAGGTTTTGCTTGGTGACAGATGAAGAGTTTTTGATGGGTTTGTTTGTTGAACTATGTCCATAGTTACAAAGATGATCTGTCTAACTACTGCAAGCCACTGAAGGGAAATGGGACCAGGTGTCATTATAAAAGTATAAATAGGGTAGTTCCAAATTATAACTAATTGGCATAGTCACTATGGCAGAGTAGCAATGTGATGGGAGCTTGAACTTTTGTGGGAAATCGGTATGGAATGGCATGGGAAAATTCACCTAAGGCATCTCATCATATGGAACATTTGTTTAACCACTTGATTTCCTTTCAAAGTTAGAGATAAATTGGACTCCATTGTTATGCCTAAGTTCCTTACCCGTAGCAATTCTTTATAGCACTGAAGTCAAGATTGGGGGAAATTTTGACCTTCAAAATGATTAGCATATCATCAACATAGTTGTAGCAGATGAGATTAAAGAGGGATATCGGGATACGTTCAAGTCTCTTACTGTCTTATTTGAGAATGAAATAGCCCAGGGTAAATACAAGATGTCCATCTGGGGTGCAGAGCATGTCTTCTTTTGGATTTCTTTCCCAAGGCAATCTCATAATAGCTTCTTCTCAGATCGAATATGGACCTGCGCCACTAGAAATGTTTTTTAAAGCACATATACTCGAAGCATTGTATGGCAGTCTTGGATGGTCTGGTTATAAAAAGTGGATTTATCACCTCTTTATGTTTCTTGTTTGCCTCAACAACTGGTGAGCAGTAGCAACTGTGGGACTTCTTACTGATCTGTGTGATTGGGAGAGCCTCAAGATACCTCTGTAGGTCCTGCCCATCCGCAGGCATCTGGATTTCTCTAAGAGAGTATACTTGTTCAGTTCACGTTTATGTCTAATGGACCTGGAACTGGATTTTGAGCTATTTAAATATATAACGTCTAGTTATGGTTACACGGGATGGCCACCCCTGGTTGTTTCTTCATTGGGCCTGGTTATAGGCAAAAACCTATGGCCAAATTGTACTGTGCAAAGACTAAGGGGAACAGCAGTATATTGTAGAAAACATTAGACTTCACTGATAAAAACAAATATGTTTTTTTACGATTCAGCAAACACTAATCCTAAAACGCCTGAAATGTGCCTGTTATTGTATGCAGAGCACAAAGCACACCATAACCCATGCCACCCACCATGCTTAATACGCTACTTTGACAATGGCTTAGGAAACAAGCATTAGAAATGCAATAGGTTTTGCAATTTTCTGAGTCAACGGCAGGTGCAGGTGCCGAACAGAGCATTGCTCCGTAAAATGGCCTGAAAGCCTAAAACGTTGTTGATAGCCTACAAAATAAAAAGGCAGATCAGGATCACCAGGAGGAACAGCGGCCGTATTGGGATGGCAAATGCAAGCAAACAATGAGTGAAATTGCCTGGGCGTGACCCAAGCATGCAAATGCGGTAGAATCAGACCCAATGCACCAATAAAAAGACAGTATTTCTAAATGGCACAACAACTAACAAATGACAATTCATGGACATGCCAAAGCCGATAGATGAGATAACAACAGGTCTTGTAGACAGCACATGGGCGCTGCCTAGGCTCGACCTAAAAAGGCAGTCAAGCAAAATAAGGCAGGCTGGAAGAGTTGCTTTGTGCACTGCCAAGTTTCAGGCATTTTGGGGGTTTATGTTTATCTAACACTAACTAACCTTTAACTCAGTTTATTTCAGTAATATATTTTAGAAATCATATTTATGTATATTTATATTTAGGTATGTGTGTGTGTGTTAGCTGGTGTGGGGAGGGGTACTGCAGCATGTGCTGCCTCTCTGATGCTGTCCAAATCCTTCATATTCCTGAATTCTTCATCTCTCTCCAGTGACATGGTAGGGTGTGGCCTAAGATACTGGCATTCGTGGTGTTTGGAGGGGAGTTGGCTGAGTATTACCCTGCTGATTCTGGCATTGGCTATCATGCTCCTGCCTCCCTGACTCTGCCTCCTAACTGTGAAAGGGAATCCTACAGATAAAAATAGCAGTGCTTGCTGTTGTGCAGAGGGGAGTCTGTTGCATATGTCACCAAGCTGATGCTGTATCTGCCTTCTTGCTTTCACCTCCATGAACCCATCCCCAGCACCTGGAATCGTGGGCAGAGCATAAAAATGCATGCATGGGCCTTGTGGAGTATAGGCATGTGCATTACCTTGGCAAAGCCCAGGCCGATGGTGGGCCTCCCTACATCTGTAAGCAAATTAGAAGTAGTGAGGAAATGAGAAACATTACTCTTTTTTGTAGCTTTCCACCAAGTCACTAAATGTCTGTCAGTCAGTCAGTCAAAAACATCACTATTCGGATAATCAAATATCCATAAAAAAAGAAACTCGTTAAGAACACAAAAACATATAAAGTATAAAATATGAAATAAAACACAATTCATCACAAACAAAAGTGACATATAAAAGCATTACCATTTCAACAGGGCAGTCTTGACAGGGAAACATTATAAAGAATAAGCACAATTCATTACACACAAAAATAAAAACCAACCTATGCGACACATATAATCACCACAATTACAACAAATGTCTGTCAACCGCTCATTGATCCATTCTTCTAAATGAACCGAATTAAATTTTTGCTTGATAACCAACCCTGATCTGCGTGATTGCAGAAGTCTTTTGGCACATGTAAGAACTGAATGTAGGTATCTATTATTACAATACTAGTGGCAAAAAGGCACTTCAGCGAGATGCCTAGACCAATTTAGGCGATCCTAGGAGCGGTAGGTCAGTTTGGGAATCCGTAAATTGAGATAGAGTGATATCTAATATTTCAAGATTTAGGGAGACCAACGTCCCAGCAATGATATAGAAAGAGCATTCTACTAACTTGTACAATTTCTCATCTAATTTCTCCGTCACCCCATTAGCAGGAATAGAGCTTTCTGACAATTTCATCAAATAGTTTTTTTCTGAAGGGAGTGCATTTGGGACCAGATTTACAAAGGTGTCACACAACTCGGTGCAGCAACTTGTCTGCTTGAGAAGGAGCCAGCAGGAATGCGCCATATCTTCTAAGAAATGTCACAATCGCCTCTGATGGTGCACAACTAGGCTGCCTAGAGCCACACACACCCCTTTGCACCATAGTGCAACAGTGTCTGCATCATGTATAGCATAGGTTTTGTACTGAAATTGTACAATTTCAGTACAAAATTCTATGTTGTCACTTCCCGCTTTGGAGGTGTGCTGCACAGTGCAGCACACATACAAAATAAGAAAGGTTAGAAGAATTAAAAGCATTTCTCCTTTTCAATGCCTGTTTCATAGTGGCATTATTTTTTGGTGCAAAACCATCTACTATTGTTACTCGATAGGATTTTGCCTATGTGTGCCCATGCGAATGCTCATGGGGATAACCACGTACCACCCATGGAACGCCTACTTTATGATTGAAGAGTAATGTAAAGCAGTATTTGGGTGTATTATTAGATCAGCAGAACAACTGGCTTTCTTGTATTTCCAATCGTTGTTGTAAATGTACCCAAATCCAAACAGGGATGAGAGGGGCCCACCTATCATAAAGTGGCAGGACACCAACCGACAATAAGTTAATAAAAAACTCCCCCTTGGGTTAACTCACAAATCAACTTTCATAGGTATACCAGTCTCAATAATTAATTTCAAAGACCAACTAATATCACCAAGATAAAACCTAGAAAATGAGTATAAACAGCTATTTATTTTTATAAAAACAAATTTTCATTGGTTACAAAAACAATATATTTAGACAACATACATGGGAAAAGATTTCATAGCATCGATGCATATCAGTGGATTCCTAAGGTTCTCGACCACCTTCTTCAGGAAAGAAAGATATCTCCCACCAACGTTACTCTTTTGTCTTAGTTTCACGTACAAAGGAGAGTTTTCTCCCCAACTTCAAGCACGAGTCAGAGGCAACTTGGGCCTGCTTAACTGGATGATGGTATAAACGTATACCCCAGCAAAGAGTGGAAATTTAAAATCCAATTGGTAATATTTTCATAAAATTTTACGCAATAAATCCCAGGAACCTGTCGGGATTAATCCGTCTAAGAACTGATATATGTTTACACCAGCATTGACTGGATTGAGAAGTGGAGATTGACAATTCCATTGAGTACTGGGCAAGAGCCTATATACTAAGACAAAAGATTAACATTGGTGGAAGCCTTTCGTCATTAACAGCTTTTACTTGACCAGGTGATGATGCTGGCGGTCACGGGTTACTTAAATGGAGCCTTATTTATTATATGTTGCAGTTTGTCACTGAGTTATCATCATCGTAGGGTAAACAACGTTTACCCCGAAACTATCTCCCCACATGGAATCACAACGCGGTCGTTACCACGACCGCGTTGTGATTCCGCATGCCATTACTCCGCAAGTCGGAGCAACGACTTGCGGAGGGGGGGAGGTGTTGGATTTAAAATCCAACACCTTCCCTAGTGTCCGCAATGACTGGTGTTGGAATAGTAAATTATATTATTCCAACATCCAGCGCCCCCCTCCGCAAGTCGTTGTTCCGACTTGCTGAGTAATGGTATGCGGAATCACAACGTGGTTGTGGTAACGACCGCGTTGTGATTCCCTGCGGTGAGAAAAACTGCGGGGTAAAGAGACATATTCATGTGCAAATATAAAACAAGCACAAGGTACAGCTGCTCAACAATTGAAGAGTAATGGAGCCACCAAATTCAGGGTTAATACCACGCTTAATTTGTGTTGGTGGTTTCCCGTGTTCGGCACCGTCACCTATTTGTCAATAAAGGCACTTATGACAGTCTGCCACATGGTGCCACTGTTTGTCTAATTTAGAGATGAGCACAACAACAATTGTTTTTTAAGGCAATATACATTAAAAAAATAACCAGGGCACAAGTCCTAAAAAAGAAGTGGGGGGACTAACAAGGTTAAGCAGTATGCAAGTGAAATCATGACACGTGCCATCACAGAGAATGATGTCATGACGAGTGACTTGCATGTGACATCACAGGAAGTGACCTCACTGGAAGTGACATCACTAGAAGTGACATCAGCTATTAAGACCTCACACATATGATTATTAGGTATATCATGAGTACATTTAAGCGCATTATGATATTTAACAAATGACATTTGGCGTCAGGGATGTGCCAAATAAGTGGTGCATCCTGAAGCAAAATCTGGGCCTCAACTAATACATGTAATTTTTTAAGCCCTGCCACAAAGGAATTGGCAACAAGGATAAGCATGGCAGTAGATCTGTTATGCTTACTTAATTGGTTGCAAAGTCTACATTTTAAAATATTTGATTGGGTTAAGGCATCTGCTGTAAAGGTGCTCAGTAAATCCCAGGGAATAGTAATAATGGTGATATGACTCTGGAGTTTAACGCATTTGTTAGAGAGATCTGTTATTTTTGAAGTCCCATCAAAGTAGTATAAGGTAAATGTATCTCCTGCAGAGCACATCTCGTAACATGCAGATGACATTTTTATTTTAAGTAGATAGTAAAGTGGGTTACTGCTTTTAACACAGAGATCCTTTTGTTTCTTGCAGTTCTACATTATAATCCTTGTAATATAGAACCGCAAACTATGAAGGACATGTGACTCCTACACCTTGGAACCGTGTCTCATGTAACTCATCTTGTACATTGATTTACACATGTACATGACTTTTTGTCAATGTATAATATGTATCTACATAAAGAGCACTGACACCCTGCATTGGGTTGAGTAGCGCTATGAAAGAAATAAAACAGTTCTCTGAAATTGTTATTTGTGTAAATACTAGCACAGACCACCACATCTGACATTCTTACAGTGCATGCATATCTTATATACAGGGTCTGAGCAAACGCTGAAGCATGCCTCTCTTAAGTACCTGTAAAGAGATAACAAACTGTGTGCCTTTGTTTCCCTTGCGTGGCATTTGCATTTAAGTGTGAGGTTTCAGGCCGCCTCCAGTCAGGATATTCAAACAAATGGAGGCCTGATGGCCCCTTAACAGGCCCAGCTGGAGGTGAAATAAAGCTCCCTCACTGCCTGCACGTTGCTGCTGGGAATTACAAGCAAAAAACGTACAGGAGCTGCTGAACGTGACATCGGGACAAGTCCAGCATATTTCTGTGGGGCCCAGCTTCTTGGCAGGGGGGACGGTGTCCACCCTGTCAAAATAGTGAGTGGACGCTGTGTACCTGCGTGTACCCCTGACTTGTGTCCTGAAAATGACTCGTACCTGCCACCCAAGCAATTCTTATGGCTTTGGGGGGCTGGAATAGTCAAATTGTCACATTTGCAGGAGTGAGATGGTTAATAGCTGTGTTGGCACTGCCATTTGCAGCAATGGCAGGATCAATGGGTGGTGCAAGCACAGTGGCCACATGACAGGGCCCTGGCTCTTATTTTATTTACAAATTAAGCACTGTTAAGCAGTGGCGGCTGCCAGCTGTTGGGAGTAGTGGGTGGGCAAACCACCGCTGGCATGGACTGTTACTTAGTAACTTAAAATAAAAATAAAATTACATGATGCATAACGTGGCCACTAACAGAGAACAATAAATAACGGGACAGTAAACAAAATAGATAAATGAAAAAAAAAAGTCACTTAGCTGGCTGCACTTCCTTGCCGGTCCGATTTTCTTCTTGCTCCAGCATAGGCCTAGCCAACTTGCATAACCAATACTTGTGCTGCTCTCATGCTGTGAGAGCAGTGCCAGGTTTTGATGGATCGGGCTGGCTAGACGCTCCTTCAGGCTCTGTAGGCCTGCGCTTGGTCTTCAGAGAGTTTCAAAGTGTGCATGTCACTTTAGCCGGCACAAAACAGCTAGCCAAAGTGACATGCGCATTTTGGAGCATCTAGCCAGCCATTGCTCCTGTCCTCTGCTGCCAATTGGCAGCAGAGGACATGCCCCACATTACTTTGGGCTCAGGGCTAGTGCTGCTGCAAGTCCCCACATCAGAAATTTAAAATGGCAATGAAACTTTTACTGTGACATTTTATTATTTCCTGCGCAGCTCGTAGCGGGTATGGGGGCTACGCTCCCTCACCTAAGCGAGGAAACTGCTGCTGTTTGCATGGTTTTATATCTCAGCGAGGACGTGTTCAGCACAGGTGGCTTGAGGAGAGTCTCTTAGTATTTATCAGGATTATTAAGACTGGAAAGGCCCAGCTGATGCTTCCACTTACTCTCATTTCACCTACCCCAGTTTTTGACACCTGTTATGGAAATGTTACATTACGTTGTAATGGCTAGGAGCATAAAACGCACTGTGGAAAGAGCCAGACCACCTTCATTGAATGCGCAAGATTTCTGGGCCACCAATTAGACAAGAACCTTAATGGTCAATCGCACATAAACAACTTAGTAAAAGTAGCTCAACTACAAATTCAACTCCTGTGTGGAATGAAAATGCTGGTCCCAACTGAAGAGTTTATGTTTCATGTTTATTTTATTGGGATTTATTGTATAGCGAAAGCAGTACCAATAACATACATTAGCATATTTTCCTTGATGTAACAGAAACCCAACTGTCCCTCAAAGCCCCCTCCTTCAACCTACCCAATCCCCCCCCCCCCCGGATAGATTAAAAAGTTGTCTTTCAAGTAACAGTCATCATGGCACCCTGATTTCTGTATGGTAAATCAAAAGTGTTCCATTCAGGATGTATGTGTTTCTGTCAGGTGTAGTATCCTCAGTTTTTTGGGGTGTGTAAGTTCTCTATTCCTGGAAAAGAAGGTAATGAATGGTTCCGATGTCTTCTGAAACTCTGTTTCTTGCTTATCTAGGGAGGCTGTGAGTTTCTCCATACCCAGTAAATTCCAGAGTCGGAGCAAGTCCCCATATTCTGGTGGTCACTCTCTACACCAGTGTGCCGTCATTGCCGGTCTGGTGACGCGAAGCACCATATTCAGGGCTTTGCCCCTATTTGATCTCAGTGTATTTACCAATTGATTTGGAAGTCCCAATATAGTATATGCACAGAAGCTCGATATGTCAGTGTTGAACATATCATTAATGCTATTGATAATTTCTTCCCAATGGAGAGTTAGTTTGGGACAGTCCCACACAAGGTGCATTAGTGAACCGACACTTCCGCAAATCCTCCAGCAATTGGGGGGATATAGCTGGGCACCATTTGTGGACCCATTTGGGCATGTAGTCCTAATAATATGTCATTAATAGGGCGTCTTTATTCGTACCAGCTGGTTGTTGAGATTTGCATCTTAGTGTAGATGTCTGCCCACTCCCTGCTGGACTTGGGACACCCCAGTCCAGATTCCTACCTCTTCTGGGCAGGTGACCAGTCACTCACACTAATCTCATAGCAGTTTGTAGATGATGGATAGGACATGTTTGTCGTGGTGTTTCTGTAATGAGCCACTTTTCCCAACTGAAGATTTTAAACAAGTTGTTCAATGACTAGTCGAAAATAGATTATGGCATCGTCTTGTTAAGACGTCAAAGTAGAAATGTTGTGCTGTTCCTCAGGGAGGATTGGTAGAAAGTCATATTATCGGAGATCTTTTATCCAATAGCCGTATTGTGAAGTGCGGGTGTGGGGCCGAGATAGTGTAGACGTGGTGGTGAATATAAAATGGGTCTGGGAGTACCTGAAATTGTCTTTATTCTGGGGGTCTCCTGCCTCAATTAAAAGCAATGAAACCGACACTAGTTAAAGTATAATGTCTCCTATTTATGTGTCAGTTAGTGTAAACTAGTAGTAACGGTCAATACGGCTGTTGGATAAAAGCTCTCCGATAAAGTGCCCCTCTTTGAGTGAGCCCGTTGGGTATTGCACCGCCGACCCAACGAGGAGCAGCCCAGATGATGAAGCATGACACCTGAAAGGGTGTGTGAGGGCATTAAAATCCAACAAATGGATTTCGCTCTGTAGATCTTTGTGAGACACAGTACGCTCCAGCTTCCGTGTGACTTTCTACCAATCCTCCCTGAGGAACAGCACAACATTTCTACTTTGACGTCTTACTGGGGCACAGTTTGTGCTGGACCTCCCACTCCTGACGAGTGGAAATAGCCCCCCACTTCCCATCCCCCCTTTTTTTAATACAACGTCTTGTTAACTCAAAGTGCTAAATTCTACCTCATGTCCTTGAAAGTTGCATTCCATTCTAGTACTTGGGTAGTTGTAAGTTCCAGGAAGTATGACCACATCACACCTATATTCTTATCCTTAAATTGGCTCTCAATAGAAGCAAGAAGAATCTTGAAATTGTCGTGCATTATTCAAAAATCTCTTCACTCGAAGACCTAGAACTAGCTTTAAACAACTGGTTATCTCTGGAGGGTACCTTCTTCCCAGCACAAAAAACCCTTCTACTGAAAGTCCCCATTGAAAAATAAAAAAAACTTTAAAGTAAAAAATCCTTCTCTAGAAGTATACCCAAGTTGTGGAACTCCAGCCAAGACCATCAATCAGATTGCACCCTTCACCGGTTGCCACCCAGATTAAGATGTAAAGGTTACTGTTTCAAGAATTCCTCCTAGCAGGCCTGTTAACCTTCTCTCTGCAGCCTGACATTTACTGCAAAACTGGGAACAATGTTAGGGATTGTACCTGTTCCAAGTACGCTGTGATTACTCAGATTACACCTGAGAAGATTTCAGCATGTTCTTCATGTAACTAATTTCAATGTGAAGCTGTGTTACAATATATTGGTTTTATCACTCTTGATGTTCTCTGGTTCACTGATAGAATATCGATGTTAAAAATATCAATGTTTAAAATATTGAAAAAAATATAGACTACAAAAACATCGACTCCCATACCTATTCAAGTAAGTACAAAAATATTGAAACAAAAATATCGATGTAAAAAATATAGATGTAAAAAATATTGATTTAAATATATATAAAATAAAACATATTAAATATATTAAATATTAAAATTAATGTTAACAACATAAATTACATTTAATATTCATTTTTACAAAATATTACAAATAAACTTAATTTAAAAAAAGAAACACACAAACAATAATTTATACATATATATTTACTTTAAAATAATTATTAAACTATTATCTTTAATTTATTTTAGAACTTTAAAATTATATAAACATAAAAAATATATAAATAATTTAAAATATAAAAAAAATGATACAATAAATTAAAACATTAAACTATGAAAACATATTTAAACTTAAATTGCCCAATACAATCAGTGCAACAGTAGGAAAAGTGTTGGATAGCAAAATAATTTCATTTACTATTCCAACTCCAGTGAGTGCAACAGTAGGGAAAGTGTTGGATAGCGGAGGAGCAAAAATTACTATTCCCACTCTAACCCCTTCGCTGCTTCTGACGGCCAACAGCCATTGCGTGCACTGCCCATGTAGTGCTGCGAACGTCCGTTGGCCATCGCGGCCCCACCCACTGCGCTAAACCGCTGCACTGCGGCAGAAATTGCCGCCGCAGTTAAGCGGCTTAAGAGCGCAACAGTAGGGAAAATGTTGGATAGCGGAGGGGTAAAAATTAGTATTGCCACTCTACTGAATGCAACAGTAGGATAAGTGTTGGATAGCGGAGGGGGAAAACATGTATTCCCACTCCAGTGAGTGCAATAGTAGGGAAAGTGTTGGGTAGTAGCATGAGCGTCTGCAGAAATTTTTCCAGGGTGGGCAAAATGTTAACTTCATCACCATCCTACGACATGATGTGTGCCAGGTGGGCCACAAGAAACACTGGGGCACAGGAGGAGCCATGAGGGGCAGGGATCAGGCTGCATATGATCTCATACACCATAGGATTATTTTGCCACAGCCATCTCTTTCTTTTGTGGCTTTTGGTAGATATAATTCACACCTTCTAGCAGTTGGCATCAGAAAATGTACCGCATTATGCTGCAGCCCTATTTTCGCTGCATAATTTAGTTAACACTGTGACATAATTTTATCCTCCATTGCTGCATAACTCTGTGTCCCCAAAGCAGACAGCACATGTTAAAAGTGCTTGTGCATGAAGCGGAGACCCTAAAGCTTGCAAAGTAAGGGGCCGATTATGATGGCGGACGGACCTGAGTCTGTCCGCCACCATAGAGTAGGAGGGACCGTCCGCAGGGGCTGCGGCGGTCCCTCCATGCAGATTAGGATGTGACCGCCAGGGTGGCGGTCACATCCTCAATCTTTAACATTGCGGCCGGTGCAGCTTCAAGCTGCACCCGCCGCAATGTTAAAAATGCAGGCACGGCATTTGCGTGCACAAAGCAGCAGGCACCGCGCGGTGCCTGCAGCTTTGTCCACACAAATGCAGGGGGTTACCATAGGTACCCCCCATGTGCACCCCCCACCCCCCCTTCACCAAGGGGGCCCGCAACGGGCCCCCGAAGTCAATGTCCGTATGCTTTTCCACGGCGGAAAAGCCGCCGTGGAAAAGCATATGAATTCCGCCATCCTAATATGGCTGGCGGTGTCTGGTAGACACCGCCAGCCATGTTAATGCTTTTCCGCCGCGGTCAGAAGGCGACCGCGGCGGAAAAGCGGTGCACAGATTCAAAGACCCACCAGCCATCCTAATTTGGCGGTGGGTCTTGCCAGCATCCGCGGCGGTTTTCCCGCATCCTCCGGGCCGGCGGTGGCTTCCGTCGGCCCGGAGGATGCGGGAAATTCGCCATCCTAATGACCCCCTTAGTTTGGTGTGCCTGCAAATCCTGCATTGCCGATCCCTGGTGAGTTGCACTACTTCTGCAGAAACAAGGCCAACTGAGGTACCAATGGGTGAGGGGGACTAGCTCAGGGTCCTGTGACCTCAGTGACAGAGTCACTGTCGCTCTAGCGTGTGCTGCTTCGTAGGCCTGCCCAAAAGACTGAAGGTGAACTTCGATATGAATTGTGGGGGACAGACCTTCAAGGTTAATCCATTCTTGCCAAAGCTAGGGACATGCTGGTGCTAAGACACCAGGGCTTCTAAGGTCTAGCATGGGACTGTGCTCCTTTAGGAGAGAAGGCTGAACCTGGTTCCCCAGTTCCAAATTCGGCAGCTCTGGCCATAGTGCCACATCTTCTCCCCACTGATCACCATACTCTTCCAAGAAACTTTAGATGCAATCCAATTGTGTTCTGCTATAAACGCCTAGAAACAACTCAATTCAAATTATGCACTAGACAAGAGTAATATTTTGTCTGAAAAAACAGTGACAACCTCCTAGAAAAAGCAAACACTCACAGGGAATGCAGGACTGAGTAAAGTATGTGAAATGTAAGCAGGAACAACATGCTTACCTTGATGCTTGTGCTCTCGTTATTCAGAAATCAATGAGTGTTTTTGCCTGGAAAGCTAAGGACATGACTACAGGGCCCGGAGTGGACCCGTTTCAATGTCCATTGCTTAAATCCTTACAAAACATAAGGAGTGTGGTTTTAAAATACCACATTCATGAACATAAAGCTGCAGTACACTACACATTTCATAAACTAATAAAAGGAAAACAGCTAATAAGGATCACAAAAAGCATTTTCTACACCATGTATCAACCAGATATCGCAGTTCCTCCAGGAATGGTGAACTTCCTCACCTGAGACGAGAAAAAATGAAAGTAGGGCTTCACTGGGAAAGTCTGTAAAGTGGAACTAATGTTTTTGGGTGTGAATAAAACCAATCTGGCAACTTTGTGACCACTCTGTCTTGCTTTAAATTATTTAGTTTACGCTACTACATTTGTGGTTTGAGGTTCAGTCTATGAATAACAATTTTGGTCCTGTGTGTGCAATCTGGAGATAAAAATGCCAATGCGTACACAATTACATTTTAAAACACACCACGGCAGCACCAGTATGGCGGGACGGGTGATCCAGGCAGGCCCGGCTCTAGGATTCTTGCTTTGGGAGGGCCATGAACAAGGATGGGTGGGCCACTCAGATTAAATGGACAGTGGTACAATGTATTGCAGGAATCTCATATTTTAGGTACAGGCGTTGTCGACCTTTGACATTTTAACAACATACCCACCAACCAACGAGGTACCTATTTTGCTTTTCCTGCTGCGCCTCCGCCTTTGTTGAAAGGGAGGGATGCAGCATGACGATTGGTTGCAACCTGCTCCCGGTCATGTGCAAAAACAATCCTGCTCCCATATATTTCTTTGCATACATACAAACCCGAGTTATGGTATTGACATACGTGCAAAACCACCTCAACTGAGACTGGGTCTTTCTCCTATCTGTTTTGAGGCCAGCCACGTATTTTTCTGAAATATTGCTTTTTTGACTAATATGGCCTCTAGCAGTCTTCCCTGTAGTGATAATATTTCCAGCATTCACATCTCCCTCTTTATAGAAGAAGTATCAACATGTTTGAACTGCTAGTATTGATTTGTCTGGTTGTTTTGTAGCGTGTCTTTGGTTTGCTATGTGTAAATGGTAATTAACGTTTACCAAGTAATAAAAGAAGCTTTACTCAGGAAAACAATACTGCTGTGCCCTATACTAAACAAACATGCTCGGAACAGACAACTCTACAATATGCACTACAGAGCTTTGCTTAGCCACTCATGTAATAAAAAAGACTGCCACAGGAGGTAAGGGTAAAAAAGGGTGTGCACAATGAACCTTAAAACACCGATCTATAAGGCACTGAAATACATCAGGTCCAAAAAAAACCTGGTCATTCTTATGCATCCTTGCTTGGTCCTCACCAAAATGACCCCAAAAGCTCAGTCTGTAGGCTTCTGTTCACACTTAAGAATCCATAGGTGCTGCTCATCCTAATACATTCCAACTCTTGCTCACCATCAGTTGTCCACTTAACAACCCACTTTTTAACAAGACCCTGAAGTTCATTTCCACTCTCTGGTCCTCTGAGACTCCTGCTCGTGCTCATGTCCTTAAGGTTCCAGCTCACTCATCATCTAGTCACCTGATTTCCCTGTTCACTGTAAGACCCTGTAGCTCTTGTTTACTCTTACCTGAAAGCTCTGGGACAGCCTCATTTCCCTAAGGACCAAGTTTACCATACAATTCCACATTACTTATAAATCCGTATAGCTTCCTTGATGTTTTGCTCACCCTAAGGGCATGAGGTGTACTATCACAACCAGACAACTGAAGCTCTTGCTCATCTTCCTATACCTAAGTTCAAGCAGGTTCGCTGGGGAGGAAGAAGTTTCCTAGTGGGTACAATCAAAATCTGGAACCTCCTCCCAAGTTCTATCAAGAGCATAACATCGCTCATGTCATTCAGGAAAGCTCTGAAGACCTGGGTCTTCACAAACAGACCTGATGCGTAATGGGCATTTTAAAGATCTGGACCTATCGTCCCTAGCGCCAAGACGCCTCCGGGCATTCGTGCGCTGTATACATTATAAAATCAAATCAAATCAAATCAAATCTTCAGTTCTCACAGCGGGCATTGGGGGTGAACATATACTTCAGGGGCATTGCTTAGTTCAGGTCCCTGAGCCTCAAGCTCACCCTCAGGGTCCTGAGGTTTAAGCTCACTTCAAGGTTTTCACTGCTGCTGCATGTCCCAATGGTTCTTGCTGACCAGGGGGTGCTAAGGCTCATGCTAAGTGTCATTTACTTGTGGCTCCTTGCCCCGCTCAAGTAACCAGAGGTTCCTTCTCACGGACATTTTTGATTGGAGCTCCGGTCCACCTTACGCCCGTGGGGCACATGGCATCCTCAAGTTTCCGAATCCTCTTAATTTCACATACCAGAAGATCCTGTTTCCCTTCAGATCACTGACTTTCCCAGTCACCCTGAGGTCTCTTGATATAATAAGTCCAAAAACTCACTGCTAAACCTCAGGCTTCAGTGGCAGTACACATCCATGTCTTTCATGGACCCTTTTGATTGCCACATAGAAGTATTTCCGAGTGTGATGTCTTAGGGGGAGTAACAGAGCTTAGTACTTGTTGACTTTTATACTGTGGGAAGAGACATGATCTGAATCTGCTTGACATGCTGAAAGAAACCCCTTCAACTACAGCCATTCTTTTGATTGTATGTATATTATCTGCGCCCTTGCTCTGTCTTTCACTCCCCCACACATATGACCAGTCCTTCACTCCTCCTGCTAGTGTTTATCCCTCTCCTCCATTTCTTTCCACTCATTTCCTCTGCACTCTAACGTTCTCACCCACCACATCAATTAGAATTTCTATGTTTCTGTATGTCTGTCCATATATCCTACCAACTTTTTATTCTGTCTCCCGCTCTCTGTCTTTCTGTCATTCTACAAATCCCTCTATTTTAATACTTTCCTATATCATTTTCTCTCCCATTATTCCACCTCTCTTGTTTTCCACTTCTTCTTTCCTGTCTCTCTTTCTCTGTAGTTGCCCTGATTTTCCCTCTCTCTCTGTTAGTATGTAACTCCCCTTCTTTCTCACTCCTCTGTCTCCCACATACACTCTGTCCTTCATTCTTTTTCTACCTCCCACGTCCTTATTCCCCACTCTCTCAATTTCTATTCCCTGTTTGAGTTTTACATCAGTTGTTTTTCCGGTCTGAAAAAACAACTTGTTTTGATCAAACCTTGCTATTTGCAAAAGACCGTTTTCTGGAGACATTAAATAGATTCCTGTCCTTGTGAGTATTTCCAGGTCTGCAGCTTCCAAAGGATATTCAGGAAAGTGTAGGGGCTTTATTCTAACTCTAGTAGCGATCAGACCAAAAGTATGCTTTATTGTTGAGTGGTAAAGGACAATCCACCTATTTCTGGAGAAATTGTTAGAAACAGTGAAGAATCCACAGGTGTCATTTCTTTTACTATACAATCCCTTTCTTGAAGGGGCAGTACCATATTATCCCTTTCTTGGGTTTTACTCTAGTTTTGGCACCACATCAAGGTATTGACAACCTCTAGATCAGGCTGTGGGCTGCTGGGACATCAGAATAAGAAGTGTTTGTGAGGCCTTGCTCCACCCTTTTCTTATCAATGACCAGGAAACTTATAACACCCTCTTCTGCACCCATCCTTCACTTTGTCATTCAGTGTTCTGTTCTCCCTTTGCCATCACCCTCCTCTCCCCTTTTGTTTCCTTCCCTACCTTTTCCAAACTCTTGTTTCACCCTTCTCTCCACTTATTTTGCCCTCACTTCATCTTTTCCTTTGTTGTTTCCCTCTCTTATCTACAATTATTTCCCTCCCCCTCCACTCTAGCCTCTTTTTCTGTCTTCTCTCGTCAATTATTTCTCCCTCTTTTCTCTTCCCCTCTACATTTGTCTCTACTCCCCACTCCGTCTCTTATTTCCTTTTCTCTTTCTTTTGATCTCTCCTTTCCTCTCACCTCTCCTTTTGCCTCAACAGAGAAGGTTAATTCATTATTTCATTGAAACTTTGTCAAAATCGAATTTTCCTTTTACCCATTTCTAGTCATATTTTTCTTCAAATGTAAAGTTATCTGATATAACTTTACAGTTGAAAAAAAATATGACCAGAAATGGGTAAAAGGAAAATTCGATTTTGACAAAGTGTGTTTTATTTCTGAAGTTCCATTTCTCTTCGAGGTGCACAGCACCCTCCCCATAAACAGATTGGATTTTGTTAGAATGAAACTTCCAATCTACACCTGGTATCTACAGCTGGCACTAGCCCCCCACCCCCCAAACTCCCCCTGTCATTTTAAAACCGATCGTTGTGGCCCGCTGCGAGGGACTATAGGCAACGTCCCCTGTACTGCTCAAAAGCATCAGCAGCTCCCCGAGGACTCTGTCACCTCCTGAGGTGTGGGATGGGAGGAGATGCCCCATGCTGTGCCTTCACTGTCGGTCCATTGTCATTCTGCCCATGACAATGGTCCGTCCTGACTGTGGCTTGCTAAGAGTCACAGCCAATCTGTATCAGCCTTTCGGGTTGAGCGCCAGCAGGAAAGTTGGCCCCGGTATGTGGACCTGCTTTTCCACTTCTGGATGGCCTTGGGTGGGCCAGGATCTTCCTTGGGTGGGCCTGGCCCACCCTCTAGAACCGGGCCTGGATTCAGGGGGGTGCAAGCGCCCCTCCTTGCCCCCCCCCTGCGGACGCCCATGGGTAGTAGAGAGAAAAAAAATAATATTCACACTCAAACACTTAGAATTCTTTTTTAATTAAAAATTAAAAAAATTAATAAACAAAATAAAAAATATATATTTATATACTTTAAACATATAAAAACAACATATATTATAATACTAATTACATGTAACAAAAACCTACAAATATTATATAAAATAAAATAATAAATACTTTTCCAATAAATAATTTTTTTAAACTAAAAAATATTTACAAACCAAAAAATTTGTTAAAACATAAATGTATTTATTGTATTTCCTACCCTATAACACCACACCAATAACTAAACACTTCAACATTTTTAATTCCATTCATTTACATAATTAACATAATTAATAATGAATTAAGAATATTAATAAGAAACAACTAATAAACGTTCATTGACTACACACACGTTAGCGCTATATTATCCACAACACACACCTACATTAAACGATAAAAAATTAAAACACATTAAAACTTTTTTGAACTTAAAAACTATTACTATTAACAACTAATATTTGAATAGTTTAATTGTATTTAATACCCACCCTTTACCCCTTTAAAAGTAAAAACAACAAAAATAAAATCACCAGTTACCCAAAATAAATATCAAATTAACATTAATTAACAACTATATATTAATTAATTAGACACAAATTACTTCCCACCCTTTACTCCTATAAAAACGACAACACACACTTAAAATTAATTACACAATTACCATAATTATTTACCAATAATTAATTAAAGTTAATTAACAACAAATTATTAATTCATAAATTAGAAATACTTACTTCCCACATATACACCTAACTACACAACACACACCTAAAAATAATTGCACAATTTCCATATTTAATTAACAATTAATTAATTAGTAACCAATTATTAATTAATTAATAATAAATTACTTTACACATTTAACACTATAACATCTCAATTAAACAAATATTTGTAAATAAAATGTAATCAATAAATGTAATATAATTAAATTACTTCCCACCCTATTTCCCTATAAATCCACAACCTGCTACGGAACTAAAGGGCAAAATTCTAATTAACAAAAAATTAATAACTACTAAACATGTAACACATATATTAAAAATACAAAGAATTCGCATACAAAAAAAATACATCACATACATATAAAATATATAATACAATACACAACAATAATAAAAAACGATATTTTTAACAACTATACTTTTGCAAACGATATTAAACACTTCAATTTTTTTCAAATCGATATTACTTACCATAAGTTGATATTCTTGACCACGATATTCTTGCTGTCGATATTTTTGACCCACGATATTAATAACTCTGTATTTGTGCAACTCAATATTTTGTACTCGATTTTCTGTCTCTGCACCATGTTCTCTATCTAACTGGAGTCTCTGTAAAGCACTCTGACACCCATTGGATGGAGTTTGCACTATATAAAATGCAGCAGCGGCCCGTGGAGGGAGTTACGGTGGGGCAGGGAGGCGGGGAGGGGCAGAGTGGAGGGTGCTAAAAACCGGCATATGGATAATTGCAGGTAAGTACACAATTTAATTAATAAAACGGATTTCGTAGCTCACACTGCATCGCAAAATGCGATGCTGTGCGCGCTACGAATTTTGTTTTATTAATTAAATTGTGTACTTACCTGCAATTATCCATATGGCAGTTTTTAGCACCCTCCACCCTGCCCCTCCCCGCCTCCCTGCCCCACCGTAACTCCCTCCACGCGCCGCTGCTGATAAAATGTAAAATACTTGATGGACAAGGATGTTCCTCCAGTTTACATATTTTTTAAGTGAGACAGTCAGTAGTGGAGCTAGCACTGATCTAAAAACCTCAAAGGTTTTGCTTGGTGACAGATGAAGAGTTTTTGATGGGTTTGTTTGTTGAACTATGTCCATAGTTACAAAGATGATCTGTCTAACTACTGCAAGCCACTGAAGGGAAATGGGACCAGGTGTCATTATAAAAGTATAAATAGGGTAGTTCCAAATTATAACTAATTGGCATAGTCACTATGGCAGAGTAGCAATGTGATGGGAGCTTGAACTTTTGTGGGAAATCGGTATGGAATGGCATGGGAAAATTCACCTAAGGCATCTCATCATATGGAACATTTGTTTAGCCACTTGATTTCCTTTCAAAGTTAGAGATAAATTGGACTCCATTGTCATGCCTAAGTTCCTTACCCGTAGCAATTCTTTATAGCACTGAAGTCAAGATTGGGGGAAATTTTGACCTTCAAAATGATTAGCATATCATCAACATAGTTGTAGCAGATGAGATTAAAGAGGGATATCGGGATACGTTCAAGTCTCTTACTGTCTTATTTGAGAATGAAATAGCCCAGGGTAAATACAAGATGTCCATCTGGGGTGCAGAGCATGTCTTCTTTTGGATTTCTTTCCCAAGGCAATCTCATAATAGCTTCTTCTCAGATCGAATATGGACCTGCGCCACTAGAAATGTTTTTTAAAGCACATATACTCGAAGCATTGTATGGCAGTCTTGGATGGTCTGGTTATAAAAAGTGGATTTATCACCTCTTTATGTTTCTTGTTTGCCTCAACAACTGGTGAGCAGTAGCAACTGTGGGACTTCTTACTGATCTGTGTGATTGGGAGAGCCTCAAGATACCTCTGTAGGTCCTGCCCATCCGCAGGCATCTGGATTTCTCTAAGAGAGTATACTTGTTCAGTTCACGTTTATGTCTAATGGACCTGGAACTGGATTTTGAGCTATTTAAATATATAACGTCTAGTTATGGTTACACGGGATGGCCACCCCTGGTTGTTTCTTCATTGGGCCTGGTTATAGGCAAAGCCCTATGGCCAAATTGTACTGTGCAAAGACTAAGGGGAACAGCAGTATATTGTAGAAAACATTAGACTTCACTGATAAAAACAAATATGTTTTTTTACGATTCAGCAAACACTAATCCTAAAACGCCTGAAATGTGCCTGTTATTGTATGCAGAGCACAAAGCACACCATAACCCATGCCACCCACCATGCTTAATACGCTACTTTGACAATGGCTTAGGAAACAAGCATTAGAAATGCAATAGGTTTCGCAATTTTCTGAGTCAACGGCAGGTGCAGGTGCCGAACAGAGCATTGCTCCGTAAAATGGCCTGAAAGCCTAAAACGTAGTTGATAGCCTACAAAATAAAAAGGCAGATCAGGATCACCAGGAGGAACAGCGGCCGTATTGGGATGGCAAATGCAAGCAAACAATGAGTGAAATTGCCTGGGCGTGACCCAAGCATGCAAATGCGGTAGAATCAGACCCAATGCACCAATAAAAAGACAGTATTTCTAAATGGCACAACAACTAACAAATGACAATTCATGGACATGCCAAAGCCGATAGATGAGATAACAACAGGTCTTGTAGACAGCACATGGGCGCTGCCTAGGCTCGACCTAAAAAGGCAGTCAAGCAAAATAAGGCAGGCTGGAAGAGTTGCTTTGTGCACTGCCAAGTTTCAGGCATTTTGGGGGTTTATGTTTATCTAACACTAACTAACCTTTAACTCAGTTTATTTCAGTAATATATTTTAGAAATCATATTTATGTATATTTATATTTAGGTATGTGTGTGTGTGTTAGCTGGTGTGGGGAGGGGTACTGCAGCATGTGCTGCCTCTCTGATGCTGTCCAAATCCTTCATATTCCTGAATTCTTCATCTCTCTCCAGTGACATGGTAGGGTGTGGCCTAAGATACTGGCATTCGTGGTGTTTGGAGGGGAGTTGGCTGAGTATTACCCTGCTGATTCTGGCATTGGCTATCATGCTCCTGCCTCCCTGACTCTGCCTCCTAACTGTGAAAGGGAAACCTACAGATAAAAATAGCAGTGCTTGCTGTTGTGCAGAGGGGAGTCTGTTGCATATGTCACCAAGCTGATGCTGTATCTGCCTTCTTGCTTTCACCTCCATGAACCCATCCCCAGCACCTGGAATCGTGGGCAGAGCATAAAAATGCATGCATGGGCCTTGTGGAGTATAGGCATGTGCATTACCTTGGCAAAGCCCAGGCCGATGGTGGGCCTCCCTACATCTGTAAGCAAATTAGAAGTAGTGAGGAAATGAGAAACATTACTCTTTTTTGTAGCTTTCCACCAAGTCACTAAATGTCTGTCAGTCAGTCAGTCAAAAACATCACTATTCGGATAATCAAATATCCATAAAAAAAGAAACTCGTTAAGAACACAAAAACATATAAAGTATAAAATATGAAATAAAACACAATTCATCACAAACAAAAGTGACATATAAAAGCATTACCATTTCAACAGGGCAGTCTTGACAGGGAAACATTATAAAGAATAAGCACAATTCATTACACACAAAAATAAAAACCAACCTATGCGACACATATAATCACCACAATTACAACAAATGTCTGTCAACCGCTCATTGATCCATTCTTCTAAATGAACCAAATTAAATTTTTGCTTGATAACCAACCCTGATCTGCGTGATTGCAGAAGTCTTTTGGCACATGTAAGAACTGAATGTAGGTATCTATTATTACAATACTAGTGGCAAAAAGGCACTTCAGCGAGATGCCTAGACCAATTTAGGCGATCCTAGGAGCGGTAGGTCAGTTTGGGAATCCGTAAATTGAGATAGAGTGATATCTAATATTTCAAGATTTAGGGAGACCAACGTCCCAGCAATGATATAGAAAGAGCATTCTACTAACTTGTACAATTTCTCATCTAATTTCTCCGTCACCCCATTAGCAGGAATAGAGCTTTCTGACAATTTCATCAAATAGTTTTTTTCTGAAGGGAGTGCATTTGGGACCAGATTTACAAAGGTGTCACACAACTCGGTGCAGCAACTTGTCTGCTTGAGAAGGAGCCAGCAGGAATGCGCCATATCTTCTAAGAAATGTCACAATCGCCTCTGATGGTGCACAACTAGGCTGCCTAGAGCCACACACACCCCTTTGCACCATAGTGCAACAGTGTCTGCATCATGTATAGCATAGGTTTTGTACTGAAATTGTACAATTTCAGTACAAAATTCTATGTTGTCACTTCCCGCTTTGGAGGTGTGCTGCACAGTGCAGCACACATACAAAATAAGAAAGGTTAGAAGAATTAAAAGCATTTCTCCTTTTCAATGCCTGTTTCATAGTGGCATTATTTTTTGGTGCAAAACCATCTACTATTGTTACTCGATAGGATTTTGCCTATGTGTGCCCATGCGAATGCTCATGGGGATAACCACGTACCACCCATGGAACGCCTACTTTATGATTGAAGAGTAATGTAAAGCAGTATTTGGGTGTATTATTAGATCAGCAGAACAACTGGCTTTCTTGTATTTCCAATCGTTGTTGTAAATGTACCCAAATCCAAACAGGGATGAGAGGGGCCCACCTATCATAAAGTGGCAGGACACCAACCGACAATAAGTTAATAAAAAACTCCCCCTTGGGTTAACTCACAAATCAACTTTCATAGGTATACCAGTCTCAATAATTAATTTCAAAGACCAACTAATATCACCAAGATAAAACCTAGAAAATGAGTATAAACAGCTATTTATTTTTATAAAAACAAATTTTCATTGGTTACAAAAACAATATATTTAGACAACATACATGGGAAAAGATTTCATAGCATCGATGCATATCGGTGGATTCCTAAGGTTCTCGACCACCTTCTTCAGGAAAGAAAGATATCTCCCACCAACGTTACTCTTTTGTTTTAGTTTCACGTACAAAGGAGAGTTTTCTCCCCAACTTCAAGCACGAGTCAGAGGCAACTTGGGCCTGCTTAACTGGATGATGGTATAAACGTATACCCCAGCAAAGAGTGGAAATTTAAAATCCAATTGGTAATATTTTCATAAAATTTTACGCAATAAGTCCCAGGAACCTGTCGGGATTAATCCGTCTAAGAACTGATATATGTTTACACCAGCATTGACTGGATTGAGAAGTGGAGATTGACAATTCCATTGAGTACTGGGCAAGAGCCTATATACTAAGACAAAAGATTAACATTGGTGGAAGCCTTTCGTCATTAACAGCTTTTACTTGACCAGGTGATGATGCTGGCGGTCACGGGTTACTTAAATGGAGCCTTATTTATTATATGTCGCAGTTTGTCACTGAGTTATCATCATCGTAGGGTAAACAACGTTTACCCCGAAACTATCTCCCCACATGGAATCACAACGCGGTCGTTACCACGACCGCGTTGTGATTCCGCATGCCATTACTCCGCAAGTCGGAGCAACGACTTGCGGAGGGGGGGAGGTGTTGGATTTAAAATCCAACACCTTCCCTAGTGTTCGCAATGACTGGTGTTGGAATAGTAAATTATATTATTCCAACATCCAGCGCCCCCCTCCGCAAGTCGTTGTTCCGACTTGCTGAGTAATGGTATGCGGAATCACAACGTGGTTGTGGTAACGACCGCGTTGTGATTCCCTGCGGTGAGAAAAACTGCGGGGTAAAGGGACATATTCATGTGCAAATATAAAACAAGCACAAGGTACAGCTGCTCAACAATTGAAGAGTAATGGAGCCACCAAATTCAGGGTTAATACCACGCTTAATTTGTGTTGGTGGTTTCCCGTGTTCGGCACCGTCACCTATTTGTCAATAAAGGCACTTATGACAGTCTGCCACATGGTGCCACTGTTTGTCTAATTTAGAGATGAGCACAACAACAATTGTTTTTTAAGGCAATATACATTAAAAAAATAACCAGGGCACAAGTCCTAAAAAAGAAGTGGGGGGACTAACAAGGTTAAGCAGTATGCAAGTGAAATCATGACACGTGCCATCACAGAGAATGATGTCATGACGAGTGACTTGCATGTGACATCACAGGAAGTGACCTCACTGGAAGTGACATCACTAGAAGTGACATCAGCTATTAAGACCTCACACATATGATTATTAGGTATATCATGAGTACATTTAAGCGCATTATGATATTTAACAAATGACATTTGGCGTCAGGGATGTGCCAAATAAGTGGTGCATCCTGCAGCAAAATCTGGGCCTCAACTAATACATGTAATTTTTTAAGCCCTGCCACAAAGGAATTGGCAACAAGGATAAGCATGGCAGTAGATCTGTTATGCTTACTTAATTGGTTGCAAAGTCTACATTTTAAAATATTTGATTGGGTTAAGGCATCTGCTGTAAAGGTGCTCAGTAAATCCCAGGGAATAGTAATAATGGTGATATGACTCTGGAGTTTAACGCATTTGTTAGAGAGATCTGTTATTTTTGAAGTCCCATCAAAGTAGTATAAGGTAAATGTATCTCCTGCAGAGCACATCTCGTAACATGCAGATGACATTTTTATTTTAAGTAGATAGTAAAGTGGGTTACTGCTTTTAACACAGAGATCCTTTTGTTTCTTGCAGTTCTACATTATAATCCTTGTAATATAGAACCGCAAACTATGAAGGACATGTGACTCCTACACCTTGGAACCGTGTCTCATGTAACTCATCTTGTACATTGATTTACATATGTACATGACTTTTTGTCAATGTATAATATGTATCTACATAAAGAGCACTGACACCCTGCATTGGGTTGAGTAGCGCTATGAAAGAAATAAAACAGTTCTCTGAAATTGTTATTTGTGTAAATACTAGCACAGACCACCACATCTGACATTCTTACAGTACATGCATATCTTATATACAGGGTCTGAGCAAACGCTGAAGCATGCCTCTCTTAAGTACCTGTAAAGAGATAACAAACTGTGTGCCTTAGTTTCCCTTGCGTGGCATTTGCATTTAAGTGTGAGGTTTCAGGCCGCCTCCAGTCAGGATATTCAAACAAATGGAGGCCTGATGGCCCCTTAACAGGCCCAGCTGGAGGTGAAATAAAGCTCCCTCACTGCCTGCACGTTGCTGCTGGGAATTACAAGCAAAAAACGTACAGGAGCTGCTGAACGTGACATCGGGACAAGTCCAGCATATTTCTGTGGGGCCCAGCTTCTTGGCAGGGGGGACGGTGTCCACCCTGTCAAAATAGTGAGTGGACGATGTGTACCTGCGTGTACCCCTGACTTGTGTCCTGAAAATGACTCGTACCTGCCACCCAAGCAATTCTTATGGCTTTGGGGGGCTGGAATAGTCAAATTGTCACATTTGCAGGAGTGAGATGGTTAATAGCTGTGTTGGCACTGCCATTTGCAGCAATGGCAGGATCAATGGGTGGTGCAAGCACAGTGGCCACATGACAGGGCCCTGGCTCTTATTTTATTTACAAATTAAGCACTGTTAAGCAGTGGCGGCTGCCAGCTGTTGGGAGTAGTGGGTGGGCAAACCACCGCTGGCATGGACTGTTACCTAGTAACTTAAAATAAAAATAAAATTACATGATGCATAACGTGGCCACTAACAGAGAACAATAAATAACGGGACAGTAAACAAAATAGATAAATGAAAAAAAAAGTCACTTAGCTGGCTGCACTTCCTTGCCGGTCCGATTTTCTTCTTGCTCCAGCATAGGCCTAGCCAACTTGCATAACCAATACTTGTGCTGCTCTCATGCTGTGAGAGCAGTGCCAGGTTTTGATGGATCGGGCTGGCTAGACGCTCCTTCAGGCTCTGTAGGCCTGCGCTTGGTCTCCACCCAGCTGTCTAAGACAGCTAGGTGGAGAGTTTCAAAGTGTGCATGTCACTTTAGCCGGCACAAAACAGCTAGCCAAAGTGACATGCGCATTTTGGAGCATCTAGCCAGCCATTGCTCCTGTCCTCTGCTGCCAATTGGCAGCAGAGGACATGCCCCACATTACTTTGGGCTCAGGGCTAGTGCTGCTGCAAGTCCCCACATCAGAAATTTAAAATGGCAATGAAACTTTTACTGTGACATTTTATTATTTCCTGCGCAGCTCGTAGCGGGTATGGGGGCTACGCTCCCTCACCTAAGCGAGGAAACTGCTGCTGTTTGCATGGTTTTATATCTCAGCGAGGACGTGTTCAGCACAGGTGGCTTGAGGAGAGTCTCTTAGTATTTATCAGGATTATTAAGACTGGAAAGGCCCAGCTGATGCTTCCACTTACTCTCATTTCACCTACCCCAGTTTTTGACACCTGTTATGGAAATGTTACATTACGTTGTAATGGCTAGGAGCATAAAACGCACTGTGGAAAGAGCCAGACCACCTTCATTGAATGCGCAAGATTTCTGGGCCACCAATTAGACAAGAACCTTAATGGTCAATCGCACATAAACAACTTAGTAAAAGTAGCTCAACTACAAATTCAACTCCTGTGTGGAATGAAAATGCTGGTCCCAACTGAAGAGTTTATGTTTCATGTTTATTTTATTGGGATTTATTGTATAGCGAAAGCAGTACCAATAACATACATTAGCATATTTTCCTTGATGTAACAGAAACCCAACTGTCCCTCAAAGCCCCCTCCTTCAACCTACCCAATCCCCCCCCCCCCGGATAGATTAAAAAGTTGTCTTTCAAGTAACAGTCATCATGGCACCCTGATTTCTGTATGGTAAATCAAAAGTGTTCCATTCAGGATGTATGTGTTTCTGTCAGGTGTAGTATCCTCAGTTTTTTGGGGTGTGTAAGTTCTCTATTCCTGGAAAAGAAGGTAATGAATGGTTCCGATGTCTTCTGAAACTCTGTTTCTTGCTTATCTAGGGAGGCTGTGAGTTTCTCCATACCCAGTAAATTCCAGAGTCGGAGCAAGTCCCCATATTCTGGTGGTCACTCTCTACACCAGTGTGCCGTCATTGCCGGTCTGGTGACGCGAAGCACCATATTCAGGGCTTTGCCCCTATTTGATCTCAGTGTATTTACCAATTGATTTGGAAGTCCCAATATAGTATATGCACAGAAGCTCGATATGTCAGTGTTGAACATATCATTAATGCTATTGATAATTTCTTCCCAATGGAGAGTTAGTTTGGGACAGTCCCACACAAGGTGCATTAGTGAACCGACACTTCCGCAAATCCTCCAGCAATTGGGGGGATATAGCTGGGCACCATTTGTGGACCCATTTGGGCATGTAGTCCTAATAATATGTCATTAATAGGGCGTCTTTATTCGTACCAGCTGGTTGTTGAGATTTGCATCTTAGTGTAGATGTCTGCCCACTCCCTGCTGGACTTGGGACACCCCAGTCCAGATTCCTACCTCTTCTGGGCAGGTGACCAGTCACTGACACTAATCTCATAGCAGTTTGTAGATGATGGATAGGACATGTTTGTCGTGGTGTTTCTGTAATGAGCCACTTTTCCCAACTGAAGATTTTAAACAAGTTGTTCAATGACTAGTCGAAAATAGATTATGGCATCGTCTTGTTAAGACGTCAAAGTAGAAATGTTGTGCTGTTCCTCAGGGAGGATTGGTAGAAAGTCATATTATCGGAGATCTTTTATCCAATAGCCGTATTGTGAAGTGCGGGTGTGGGGCCGAGATAGTGTAGACGTGGTGGTGAATATAAAATGGGTCTGGGAGTACCTGAAATTGTCTTTATTCTGGGGGTCTCCTGCCTCAATTAAAAGCAATGAAACCGACACTAGTTAAAGTATAATGTCTCCTATTTATGTGTCAGTTAGTGTAAACTAGTAGTAACGGTCAATACGGCTGTTGGATAAAAGCTCTCCGATAAAGTGCCCCTCTTTGAGTGAGCCCGTTGGGTATTGCACCGCCGACCCAACGAGGAGCAGCCCAGATGATGAAGCATGACACCTGAAAGGGTGTGTGAGGGCATTAAAATCCAACAAATGGATTTCGCTCTGTAGATCTTTGTGAGACACAGTACGCTCCAGCTTCCGTGTGACTTTCTACCAATCCTCCCTGAGGAACAGCACAACATTTCTACTTTGACGTCTTACTGGGGCACAGTTTGTGCTGGACCTCCCACTCCTGACGAGTGGAAATAGCCCCCCACTTCCCATCCCCCCTTTTTTTAATACAACGTCTTGTTAACTCAAAGTGCTAAATTCTACCTCATGTCCTTGAAAGTTGCATTCCATTCTAGTACTTGGGTAGTTGTAAGTTCCAGGAAGTATGACCACATCACACCTATATTCTTATCCTTAAATTGGCTCTCAATAGAAGCAAGAAGAATCTTGAAATTGTCGTGCATTATTCAAAAATCTCTTCACTCGAAGACCTAGAACTAGCTTTAAACAACTGGTTATCTCTGGAGGGTACCTTCTTCCCAGCACAAAAAACCCTTCTACTGAAAGTCCCCATTGAAAAATAAAAAAAACTTTAAAGTAAAAAATCCTTCTCTAGAAGTATACCCAAGTTGTGGAACTCCAGCCAAGACCATCAATCAGATTGCACCCTTCACTGGTTGCCACCCAGATTAAGATGTAAAGGTTACTGTTTCAAGAATTCCTCCTAGCAGGCCTGTTAACCTTCTCTCTGCAGCCTGACATTTACTGCAAAACTGGGAACAATGTTAGGGATTGTACCTGTCCCAAGTACGCTGTGATTACTCAGATTACACCTGAGAAGATTTCAGCATGTTCTTCATGTAACTAATTTCAATGTGAAGCTGTGTTACAATATATTGGTTTTATCACTCTTGATGTTCTCTGGTTCACTGATAGAATATCGATGTTAAAAATATCAATGTTTAAAATATTGAAAAAAATATAGACTACAAAAACATCGACTCCCATACCTATTCAAGTAAGTACAAAAATATTGAAACAAAAATATCGATGTAAAAAATATAGATGTAAAAAATATTGATTTAAATATATATAAAATAAAACATATTAAATATATTAAATATTAAAATTAATGTTAACAACATAAATTACATTTAATATTCATTTTTACAAAATATTACAAATAAACTTAATTTAAAAAAAGAAACACACCAACAATAATTTATACATATATATTTACTTTAAAATAATTAATAAACTATTATCTTTAATTTATTTTAGAACTTTAAAATTATATAAACATAAAAAATATATAAATAATTTAAAATATAAAAAAAATGATACAATAAATTAAAACATTAAACTATGAAAACATATTTAAACTTAAATTGCCCAATACAATCAGTGCAACAGTAGGAAAAGTGTTGGATAGCAAAATAATTTCATTTACTATTCCAACTCCAGTGAGTGCAACAGTAGGGAAAGTGTTGGATAGCGGAGGAGCAAAAATTACTATTCCCACTCTAACCCCTTCGCTGCTTCTGACGGCCAACAGCCATTGCGTGCACTGCCCATGTAGTGCTGCGAACGTCCGTTGGCCATCGCGGCCCCACCCACTGCGCTAAACCGCTGCACTGCGGCAGAAATTGCCGCCGCAGTTAAGCGGCTTAAGAGCGCAACAGTAGGGAAAATGTTGGATAGCGGAGGGGTAAAAATTAGTATTGCCACTCTACTGAATGCAACAGTAGGATAAGTGTTGGATAGCGGAGGGGGAAAACATGTATTCCCACTCCAGTGAGTGCAATAGTAGGGAAAGTGTTGGGTAGTAGCATGAGCGTCTGCAGAAATTTTTCCAGGGTGGGCAAAATGTTAACTTCATCACCATCCTACGACATGATGTGTGCCAGGTGGGCCACAAGAAACACTGGGGCACAGGAGGAGCCATGAGGGGCAGGGATCAGGCTGCATATGATCTCATACACCATAGGATTATTTTGCCACAGCCATCTCTTTCTTTTGTGGCTTTTGGTAGATATAATTCACACCTTCTAGCAGTTGGCATCAGAAAATGTACCGCATTATGCTGCAGCCCTATTTTCGCTGCATAATTTAGTTAACACTGTGACATAATTTTATCCTCCATTGCTGCATAACTCTGTGTCCCCAAAGCAGACAGCACATGTTAAAAGTGCTTGTGCATGAAGCGGAGACCCTAAAGCTTGCAAAGTAAGGGGCCGATTATGATGGCGGACGGACCTAAGTCCGTCCGCCACCATAGAGTAGGAGGGACCGTCCGCAGGGGCTGCGGCGGTCCCTCCATGCAGATTAGGATGTGACCGCCAGGGTGGCGGTCACATCCTCAATCTTTAACATTGCGGCCGGTGCAGCTTCAAGCTGCACCCGCCGCAATGTTAAAAATGCAGGCACGGCATTTGCGTGCACAAAGCAGCAGGCACCGCGCGGTGCCTGAAGCTTTGTCCACACAAATGCAGGGGGTTACCATAGGTACCCCCCATGTGCACCCCCCACCCCCCCTTCACCAAGGGGGCCCGCAACGGGCCCCCGAAGTCAATGTCCGTATGCTTTTCCACGGCGGAAAAGCCGCCGTGGAAAAGCATATGAATTCCGCCATCCTAATATGGCTGGCGGTGTCTGGTAGACACCGCCAGCCATGTTAATGCTTTTCCGCCGCGGTCAGAAGGCGACCGCGGCGGAAAAGCGGTGCACAGATTCAAAGACCCACCAGCCATCCTAATTTGGCGGTGGGTCTTGCCAGCATCCGCGGCGGTTTTCCCGCATCCTCCGGGCCGGCGGTGGCTTCCGTCGGCCCGGAGGATGCGGGAAATTCGCCATCCTAATGACCCCCTTAGTTTGGTGTGCCTGCAAATCCTGCATTGCCGATCCCTGGTGAGTTGCACTACTTCTGCAGAAACAAGGCCAACTGAGGTACCAATGGGTGAGGGGGACTAGCTCAGGGTCCTGTGACCTCAGTGACAGAGTCACTGTCGCTCTAGCGTGTGCTGCTTCGTAGGCCTGCCCAAAAGACTGAAGGTGAACTTCGATATGAATTGTGGGGGACAGACCATAAAGGTTAATCCATTCTTGCCAAAGCTAGGGACATGCTGGTGCTAAGACACCAGGGCTTCTAAGGTCTAGCATGGGACTGTGCTCCTTTAGGAGAGAAGGCTGAACCTGGTTCCCCAGTTCCAAATACGGCAGCTCTGGCCATAGTGCCACATCTTCTCCCCACTGATCACCATACTCTTCCAAGAAACTTTAGATGCAATCCAATTGTGTTCTGCTATAAACGCCTAGAAACAACTCAATTCAAATTATGCACTAGACAAGAGTAATATTTTGTCTGAAAAAACAGTAACAACCTCCTAGAAAAAGCAAACACTCACAGGGAATGCAGGGCTGAGTAAAGTATGTGAAATGTAAGCAGCATGCTTACCTTAATGCTTGTGCACTCGTTATTCAGAAATCAATGAGTGTTTTTGCCTGGAAAGCTAAGGACATGACTACAGGGCCCGGAGGGGACCTGTTTCAATGTCCATTGCTTAAATCCTTACAAAACATAAGGAGTGTGGTTTTAAAATACCACATTCATGAACATAAAGCTGCAGTACACTACACATTTCATAAACTAATAAAAGGAAAACAGCTAATAAGGATCACAAGAAGCATTTTCTACACCATGTATCAACCAGATATCGCAGTTCCTCCAGGAACGGTGAACTTCCTCACCTGAGACGAGAAAAAGTTGAAAGTAGGGCTTCACTGGGCAAGTCTGTAAAGTGGAGCTAATGTTTTTGGGTGTGAATAAAACCAATCTGGCAACTTTGTGACCACTCTGTCTTGCTTTAAATTATTTAGTTTACGCTACTACATTTGTGGTTTGAGGTTCAGTATATGAATAACAATTTTGGTCCTGTGTGTGCAATCTGGAGATAAAAATGCCAATGCGTACACAATTACATTTTAAAACACACCACGGCAGCACCAGTACGGCGGGCCGGGTGATCCAGGCAGGCCCGGCTCTAGGATTCTTGCTTTGGGAGGGCCATGAACAAAGATGGGTGGGCCACTCAGATTAAATGGGCAGTGGTACAATGTATTTCAGGAATCTCATATTTTAGGTACAGGCGTTGTCGACCTTTGACATTTTAAAATCATACCCACCAACCAACGAGGTACCTATTTTGCTTTTCCTGCTGCGCCTCCACCTTTGTTCAAAGGGAGGGATGCAGCATGACGATTGGTTGCAACCTGCTCCCGGTCATGTGCAAAAACGATCCTGCTCCCATATATTTCTTTGCATACATACAAACCCGAGTTATGGTTTTGACATACGTGCAAAACCACCTCAACTGAGACTGGGTCTTTCTCCTATCTGTTTTGAGGCCAGCCACGTATTTTTCTGAAATATTGCTTTTTTGACTAATATGGCCTCTAGCAGTCTTCCCTGTAGTGATAATATTTCCAGCATTCACATCTCCCTCTTTATAGAAGAAGTATCAACATGCTTGAACTGCTAGTATTGATTTGTCTGGTTGTTTTGTAGAGTGTCTTTGGTTTGCTATGTGTAAATGGTAATTAACGTTTACCAAGTAATAAAAGAAGCTTTACTCAGGAAAACAATACTGCTGTGCCCTATACTAAACAAACATGCTCGGAACAGACAACTCTACAATATGCACTGCAGAGCTCTGCTTAGCCACTCATGTAATAAAAAAGACTGCCACAGGAGGTAAGGGTAAAAAGGGTGTGCACAATGAACCTTAAAACACAGATCTATAAGGCACTGAAATACATCAGGCCAAAAAAAAACCTGGTCATTCTTATGCATCCTTGCTTGGTCCTCACCAAAATGACCCCAAAAGCTCAGTCTGTAGGCTTCTGTTCACACTTAAGAATCCATAGGTGCTGCTCATCCTAATACATTCCAACTCTTGCTCACCATCAGTTGTCCACTTAACAACCCACTTTTTAACAAGACCCTGAAGTTCATTTACACTCTCTGGTCCTCTGAGACTCCTGCTCGTGCTCATGTCCTTAAGGTTCCAGCTCACTCATCATCTAGTCACCTGATTTCCCTGTTCACTGTAAGACCCTGTAGCTCTTGTTTACTCTTACCTGAAAGCTCTGGGACAGCCTCATTTCCCTAAGGACCAAGTTTACCATACAATTCCACATTACTTATAAATCCGTATAGCTTCCTTGATGTTTTGCTCACCCTAAGGGCATGAGGTGTACTATCACAACCAGACAACTGAAGCTCTTGCTCATCTTCCTATACCTTAGCTCAAGCAGGTTCGTTGGGGAGGAAGAAGTTTCCTAGTGGGTACAATCAAAATCTGGAACCTCCTCCCAAGGTCTATCAAGAGCATAACATCGCTCATGTCATTCAGGAAAGCTCTGAAGACCGCGGTCTTCACAAACAGACCTGATGCGTAATGGGCATTTTAAAGATCTGGACCTATCGTCCCTAGCGCCAAGACGCCTCCGGGCATTCGTGCGCTGTATAGATTATAAAATCAAATCAAATCAAATCTTCAGTTCTCACAGCGGGCATTGGGGGTGAACATATACTTCAGGGGCATCGCTTAGTTCAGGTCCCTGAGCCTCAAGCTCACCCTCAGGGTCCTGAGGTTTAAGCTCACTTCAAGGTTTTCACTGCTCCTGCATGTCCCAATGGTTCTTGCTGACCAGGGGGTGCTAAGGCTCATGCTAAGTGTAATTTACTTGTGGCTCCTTGCCCCGCTCAAGTAACCAGAGGTTCCTTCTCAGGGGCATTTTTGATTGGAGCTCCGGTCCACCTTACGCCCGTGGGGCACATGGCATCCTCAAGTTTCCGAATACTCTTAATTTCACATACCAGAAGATCCTGTTTCCCTTCAGATCACTGACTTTCCCAGTCACCCTGAGGTCTCTTGATATAATAAGTCCAAAAACTCACTGCTAAACCTCAGGCTTCAGTGGCAGTACACATCCATGTCTTTCATGGACCCTTTTGATTGCCACATAGAAGTATTTCCGAGTGTGATGTCTTAGTGGGTGTAACAGAGCTTAGTACTTGTTGACTTTTATACTGTGGGAAGAGACATGATCTGAATCTGCTTGACATGCTGAAAGAAACCCCTTCAACTACAGCCATTCTTTTGATTGTATGTATATTATCTGCGCCCTTGCTCTGTCTTTCACTCCCCCACACATATGACCAGTCCTTCACTCCTCCTGCTAGTGTTTATCCCTCTCCTCTATTTCTTTCCACTCATTTCATCTGCACTCTAACGTTCTCACCCACCACATCAATTAGAATTTCTATGTTTCTGTATGTCTTTCCATATATCCTACCAACTTTTTATTCTGTCTCCCGCTCTCTGTCTTTCTGTCATTCTACAAATCCCTCTATTTTAATACTTTCCTATATCATTTTCTCTCCCATTATTCCACCTCTCTTGTTTCCACTTCTTCTTTCCTGTCTCTCTTTCTCTGTAGTTGCCCTGATTTTCCCTCTCTCTCTGTTAGTGTGTAACTCCCCCTCTTTCTCACTCCTCTGTCTCCCACATACACTCTGTCCTTCATTCTTTTTCTACCTCCCACGGCCTTATTCCCCACTCTCTCAATTTCCATTCCCTGTTTGAATTTTACGTCAGTTGTTTTTTCGGTCTGAAAAAACAACTTGTTTTGATCAAACCTTGCTATTTGCAAAAGACCGTTTTCTGGAGACATTAAATAGATTCCTGTCCTTGTGAGTATTTACAGGTCTGCAGCTTCCAAAGGATATTCAGGAAAGTGTAGGGGCTTTATTCTAACTCTAGTAGCGATCAGACCAAAAGTATGCTTTATTGTTGAGTGGTAAAGGACAATCCACCTATTTCTGGAGAAATTGTTAGAAACAGTGAAGAATCCACAGGTGTCATGTCTTTTACTATACAATCCCTTTCTTGAAGGGGCAGTACCATATTATCCCTTTCTTGGGTTTTACTCTAGTTTTGGCACCACATCAAGGTATTGACAACCTCTAGATCAAGCTGTTGGCTGCTGGGACATCAGAATAAGAAGTGTTTGTGAGGCCTTGCTCCACCCTTTTCTTATCAATGACCAGGAAACTTATAACACCCTCTTCTGCACCCATCCTTCACTTTGTCATTCAGTGTTCTGTTCTCCCTTTGCCATCACCCTCCTCTCCCCTTTTGTTTCCTTCCCTACCTTTTCCAAACTCTTGTTTCACCCTTCTCTCCACTTATTTTGCCCTCACTTCATCTTTTCCTTTGTTGTTTCCCTCTCTTATCTACAATTATTTCCCTCCCCCTCCACTCTAGCCTCTTTTTCTGTCTTCTCTCGTCAATCATTTCTCCCTCTTTTCTCTTCCCCTCTACATTTGTCTTTACTCCCCACTCCGTCTCTTATTTCCTTTTCTCTTTCTTTTGATCTCTCCTTTCCTCTCACCTCTCCTTTTGCCTCAACATAGAAGGTTAATTCATTATTTCATTGAAACTTTGTCAAAATCGAATTTTCCTTTTATCCATTTCTAGTCATATTTTTCTTCAAATGTAAAGTTATCTGATATAACTTTACATTTGAAAAAAAATATGACCAGAAATGGGTAAAAGGAAAATTCGATTTTGACAAAGTGTGTTTTATTTCTGAAGTTCCATTTCTCTTCGAGGTGCACAGCACCCTCCCCATAAACAGATTGGATTTTGTTAGAATGAAACTTCCAATCTACACCTGGTATCTACAGCTGGCACTAGCCCCCCACCCCCCAAACTCCCCCTGTCATTTTAAAACCGATCGTTATGGCCCGCTGCGAGGGACTATAGGCAACGTCCCCTGTACTGCTCAAAAGCATCAGCAGCTCCCCGAGGACTCTGTCACCTCCTGAGGTGTGGGATGGGAGGAGATGCCCCATGCTGTGCCTTCACTGTCGGTCCATTGTCATTCTGCCCATGACAATGGTCCGTCCTGACTGTGGCTTGCTAAGAGTCACAGCCAATCTGTATCAGCCTTTCGGGTTGAACGCCAGCAGGAAAGTTGGCCCCGGTATGTGGATCTGCTTTTCCACTTATGGATGGCCTTGGGTGGGCCAGGATCTTCCGTGGGTGGGCCTGGCCCACCCTCTAGAACCGGGCCTGGATTCAGGGGGGGCAAGCGCCCCTCCTTGCCCCCCCCTGCGGACGCCCATGGGTAGTAGAGAGGTAAAAATTACTATTCCAACTCCAGTGAGTGCAACAGAGTAGGGAAAGTGCTGGATAGAGGAGGTGTAAAAATTACTATTTCCAGTCCGGTAAATGCAGCAGTAGGGAAAGTGTTGGATAGCAGAGAAAAAAAATACTATTCACACTCAAACACTTAGAATTCTTTTTTAATTAAAAATTAAAAAAATTAATAAACTAAATAAAAAATATATATTTATATACTTTAAACATATAAAAACAACATATATTATAATACTAATTACATGTAACAAAAATCTACAAATATTATATAAAATAAAATAATAAATACTTTTCCAATAAATAATTCTTTTAAACTAAAAACATATTTACAAACAAAAAAATTAATTAAAACATAAATGTATTTATTGTATTTCCTACCCTATAACACCACACCAATAACTAAACACTTCAACATTTTTAATTCCATTCATTTACATAATTAACATAATTAATAATGAATTAAGAATATTAATAAGAAACAACTAATAAACGTTCATTGACTACACACACGTTAGCGCTATATTATCCACAACACACACCTACATTAAACGATAAAAAATTAAAACACATTAAAACTTTTTTGAACTTAAAAACTATTACTATTAACAACTAATATTTGAATAGTTTAAATGTATTTAATACCCACCCTTTACCCCTTTAAAAGTAAAAACAACAAAAATAAAATCACCAGTTACCCAAAATAAATATCAAATTAACATTAATTAACAACTATATATTAATTAATTAGACACAAATTACTTCCCACCCTTTACTCCTATAAAAACCACAACACACACTTAAAATAATTACACAATTACCATAATTATTTACCAATAATTAATTAAAGTTAATTAACAACAAATTATTAATTCATAAATTAGAAATACTTACTTCCCACATATACACCTAACTACACAACACACACCTAAAAATAACTGCACAATTTCCATAATTAATTAACAATTAATTAATTAGTAACCAATTATTAATTAATTAATAATAAATTACTTTACACATTTAACACTATAACATCTCAATTAAACAAATATTTGTAAATAAAATGTAATCAATAAATGTAATATAATTAAATTACTTCCCACCCTATTTCCCTATAAATCCACAACCTGCTACGGAACTAAAGGGCAAAATTCTAATTAACAAAAAATTAATAACTACTAAACATGTAACACATATATTAAAAATACAAAGAATTCGCATACAAAAAAAATACATCACATACATATAAAATATATACTACAATACACAACAATATTAAAAAACGATATTTTTAACAACTATACTTTTGCAAACGATATTAAACACTTCAATATTTTTAAAATCGATATTACTTACCATAAGTTGATATTCTTGACCACGATATTCTTGCTGTCGATATTTTTGACCCACGATAATAATAACTCTACTGTATTTGTGCAACTCAATATTTTGTACTCGATTTTCTGTCTCTGCACCATGTTCTCTATCTAACTGGAGTCTCTGTAAAGCACTCTGACACCCATTGGATGGAGTTTGCACTATATAAAAAGCAGCAGCGGCCCGTGGAGGGAGTTACGGTGGGGCAGGGAGGCGGGGATTTCGTAGCTCACACTGCATCGCAAAATGCGATGCTGTGCGCGCTACGAATTTTGTTTTATTAATTAAATTGTGTACTTACCTGCAATTATCCATATGCCGGTTTTTAGCACCCTCCACCCTGCCCCTCCCCGCCTCCCTGCCCCACCGTAACTCCCTCCACGGGCCGCTGCTGATAAAATGTAAAATACTTGATGGACAAGGATGTTCCTCCAGTTTACATATTTTTGAAGTGAGTCAGTCAGTAGTGGAGCTAGCACTGATCTAAAAACCTCAAAGGTTTTGCTTGGTGACAGATGAAGAGTTTTTGATGGGTTTGTTTGTTGAACTATGTCCATAATTACAAAGATGATCTGTCTAACTACTGCAAGCCACTGAAGGGAAATGGGACCAGGTGTCATTATAAAAGTATAAATAGGGTAGTTCCAAATTATAACTAATTGGCATAGTCACTATGGCAGAGTAGCAATGTGATGGGAGCTTGAACTTTTGTGGGAAATCGGTATGGAATGGCATGGGAAAATTCACCTAAGGCATCTCATCATATGGAACATTTGTTTAGCCACTTGATTTCCTTTCAAAGTTAGAGATAAATTGGACTCCATTGTCATGCCTAAGTTCCTTACCCGTAGCAATTCTTTATAGCACTGAAGTCAAGATTGGGGGAAATTTTGACCTTCAAAATGATTAGCATATCATCAACATAGTTGTAGCAGATGAGATTAAAGAGGGATATCGGGATACGTTCAAGTCTCTTACTGTCTTATTTGAGAATGAAATAGCCCAGGGTAAATACAAGATGTCCATCTGGGGTGCAGAGCATGTCTTCTTTTGGATTTCTTTCCCAAGGCAATCTCATAATAGCTTCTTCTCAGATCGAATATGGACCTGCGCCACTAGAAATGTTTTTTAAAGCACATATACTCAAAGCATTGTATGGCAGTCTTGGATGGTCTGGTTATAAAAAGTGGATTTATCACCTCTTTATTTTTCTTGTTTGCCTCAACAACTGGTGAGCAGTAGCAACTGTGGGACTTCTTACTGATCTGTGTGATTGGGAAAGCCTCAAGATACCTCTGTAGGTCCTGCCCATCTGCAGGCATCTGGATTTCTCTAAGAGAGTATACTTGTTCAGTTCACGTTTATGTCTAATGGACCTGGAACTGGATTTTGAGCTATTTAAATATATAACGTCTAGTTATGGTTACGTGGGATGCCACCCCTGGTTGTTTCTTCATTGGGCCTGGTTATAGGCAAAGCCCTATGGCCAAATTGTACTGTGCAAAGACTAAGGGGAATGCAGTATATTGTAGAAAACATTAGACTTCACTGATAAAAACAAACATGTTTTTTTACGATTCAGCAAACACTAATCCTAAAACGCCTGAAATGTGCCTGTTATTGTATGCAGAGCACAAAGCACACCATAACCCATGCCACCCACCATGCTTAATACGCTACTTTGACAATGGCTTAGGAAACAAGCATTAGAAATGCAATAGGTTTCGCAATTTTCTGAGTCAACGGCAGGTGCAGGTGCCGAACAGAGCATTGCTCCGTAAAATGGCCTGAAAGCCTAAAACGTTGTTGATAGCCTACAAAATAAAAAGGCAGATCAGGATCACCAGGAGGAACAGCGGACGTATTGGGATGGCAAATGCAAGCAAACAATGAGTGAAATTGCCTGGGCGTGACCCAAGCATGCAAATGCGGTAGAATCAGACCCAATGCACCAATAAAAAGACAGTATTTCTAAATGGCACAACAACTAACAAATGACAATTCATGGACATGCCAAAGCCGATAGATGAGATAACAACAGGTCTTGTAGACAGCACATGGGCGCTGCCTAGGCTCGACCTAAAAAGGCAGTCAAGCAAAATAAGGCAGGCTGGAAGAGTTGCTTTGTGCACTGCCAAGTTTCAGGCATTTTGGGGGTTTATGTTTATCTAACACTAACTAACCTTTAACTCAGTTTATTTCAGTAATATATTTTAGAAATCATATTTATGTATATTTATATTTAGGTATGTGTGTGTGTGTTAGCTGGTGTGGGGAGGGGTACTGCAGCATGTGCTGCCTCTCTGATGCTGTCCAAATCCTTCATATTCCTGAATTCTTCATCTCTCTCCAGTGACTTGGTAGGGTGTGGCCTAAGATACTGGCATTCGTGGTGTTTGGAGGGGAGTTGGCTGAGTATTACCCTGCTGATTCTGGCATTGGCTATCATGCTCCTGCCTCCCTGACTCTGCCTCCTAACTGTGAAAGGGAAACCTACAGATAAAAATAGCAGTGCTTGCTGTTGTGCAGAGGGGAGTCTGTTGCATATGTCACCAAGCTGATGCTGTATCTGCCTTCTTGCTTTCACCTCCATGAACCCATCCCCAGCACCTGGAATCGTGGGCAGAGCATACAAATGCATGCATGGGCCTTGTGGAGTATAGGCATGTGCATTACCTTGGCAAAGCCCAGGCCGATGGTGGGCCTCCCTACATCTGTAAGCAAATTAGAAGTAGTGAGGAAATGAGAAACATTACTCTTTTTTGTAGCTTTCCACCAAGTCACTAAATGTCTGTCAGTCAGTCAGTCAAAAACATCACTATTCGGATAATCAAATATCCATAAAAAAAGAAACGCGTTAAGAACACAAAAACATATAAAGTATAAAATATGAAATAAAACACAATTCATCACAAACAAAAGTGACATATAAAAGCATTACCGTTTCAACGGGGCAGTCTTGACAGGGAAACAATATAAAGAATAAGCACAATTCATTACACACAAAAATAAAAACCAACCTATGCGACACATATAATCACCACAATTACAACAAATGTATGTCAACCGCTCATTGATCCATTCTTCTAAATGAACCAAATTACATTTTTGCTTGATAACCAACCCTGAACTGCGTGATTGCAGAAGTCTTTTGGCACATGTAAGAACTGAATGTAGGTATCTATTATTACAATACTAGTGGCAAAAAGGCACTTCAGCGAGATGCCTAGACCAATTTAGGCGATCCTAGGAGCGGTAGGTCAGTTTGGGAATCCGTAAATTGAGATAGAGTGATATCTAATATTTCAAGATTTAGGGAGACCAACGTCCCAGCAATGATATAGAAAGAGCATTCTACTAACTTGTACAATTTCTCATCTAATTTCTCCGTCACCCCATTAGCAGGAATAGAGCTTTCTGACAATTTCATCAAATAGTTTTTTTCTGAAGGGAGTGCATTTGGGACCAGATTTACAAAGGTGTCACACAACTCGGTGCAGCAACTTGTCTGCTTGAGAAGGAGCCAGCAGGAATGCACCATATCTTCTAAGAAATGTCACAATCGCCTCTGATGGTGCACAACTAGGCTGCCTAGAGCCACACACACCCCTTTGCACCATAGTGCAACAGTGTCTGCATCATGTATAGCATAGGTTTTGTACTGAAATTGTACAATTTCAGTACAAAATTCTATGTTGTCACTTCCCGCTTTGGAGGTGTGCTGCACAGTGCAGCACACATACAAAATAAGAAAGGTTAGAAGAATTAAAAGCATGTCTCCTTTTCAATGCCTGCTTCATAGTGGCATTATTTTTTGGTGCAAAACCATCTACTATTGTTACTCGATAGGATTTTGCCTATGGGTGCCCATGCGAATGCTCATGGGGATAACCACGTACCACCCATGGAACGCCTACTTTATGAAGAGTAATGTAAAGCAGTATTTGGGTGTATTATTAGATCAGCAGAACAACTGGCTTTCTTGTATTTCCAATCGTTGTTGTAAATGTACCCAAATCCAAAGAGGGTTGAGAGGGGCCCACCTATCATAAAGTGGCAGGACACCAACCGACAATAAGTTAATAAAAAACTCCCCCTTGGGTTAACTCACAAATCAACTTTCATAGGTATACCAGTCTCAATAATTAATTTCAAAGACCAACTAATATCACCAAGATAAAACCTAGAAAATGAGTATAAACAGCTATTTATTTTTATAAAAACAAATTTTCATTGGTTACAAAAACAATATATTTAGACAACTTACATGGGAAAAGATTTCATAGCATCGATGCATATCGGTGGATTCCTAAGGTTCTCGACCACCTTCTTCAGGAAAGAAAGATATCTCCCACCAACGTTACTCTTTTGTCTTAGTTTCACGTACACAAGGAGAGTTTTCTCCCCAACTTCAAGCACGAGTCAGAGGCAACTTGGGCCTGCTTAACTGGATGATGGTATAAACGTATACCCCAGCAAAGAGTGGAAATTTAAAATCCAATTGGTAATATTTTCATAAAATTTTACGGAATAAATCCCAGGAACCTGTCGGGATTAATCCGTCTAAGAACTGATATATGTTTACACCAGCATTGACTGGATTGAGAAGTGGAGATTGACAATTCCATTGAGTACTGGGCATGAGCCTATATACTAAGACAAAAGATTAACATTGGTGGAAGCCTTTCGGCATTAACAGCTTTTACTTGACCAGGTGATGATGCTGGCGGTCACGGGTTACTTAAATGGAGCCTTATTTTGGAACATAATAATGTGTGCCTAAGATATAATGACATGTATGATAGGCTGGCTCATTATTTTTAAACAGTACCTAAATGTTCATAGGTTGTGTAACCTGAATGAAATGTATTGAATCATTATGATTATGATGCATAATCAAATAAAGATAAATTGAATTGAATTGAAGCAGTGCTTTAAAGCAGTGCTTTGTATTGCCTTGCATTACTTTTAGGCAACTTTCAGCACAAAACAAGCTTTGCGCTAGAAAGTAAATTAAAAAAAACATTTTGTGCAGGTTTTTATCATGTTTGTGGTGCAAATCCAGTACAAAAATTTTGTAAATCTGGGACTTAGTGCTTTACACCCGATCAAAACTTAAAGCTCCTGGACAAGAAATACTTCACTGAACATTTTAATGTGTAAGGTCCTTTGGGCCACCATTCGGTCCATTGGAACAAATACTCGTGCAACGATGTAAATGTTCACGGAGTCCTTCGGAAAAACATTAAAAGGTTATGTTTTCAAACAAACATTGCCAAAGCTAATGGGTTCGGCTATTTTATAAGTGACAGTGGTTTTTCGTTTGTGAGTGTGGATGTGTAATCCTGTGTGAATGGATAATGGGGTGAATATAAGAATGAGTCACTGGTTAGGTGGATGAGTGATTGGGTGGAGTTTTTTGTAAACTCAATTACTTTAATATGTCTACATATCTAAATGTGATCATTTCATGCCCTTGAAAATACATTTCATTACACAAGGACATCAACAGTGTGGGTTAAGATCTGTAGAGGCAATACTACCCGTGTAAATTTTAGTCAACAAAAGCATACACATTTGTGAACTAAAATAAACAGTCTTTTCGGATAATCCTAAACCTTGCTATTGAGTCTATACTGGCAGCAATTAGGTCTGTAAAATGCCTTGACTGTGGAAGTAGCAATTGCAGGCACATTAATGTGACGGCCAGGACAGAAGCCAATCAGAGAAGAAATAAAATGAGGCTATAGTAACCAGGCCATAAATGTAGGAAGAATATAGGCAACTATTAATATATATGAGCATAGGAGAGTAAAGTGAGACATGTAGCTTGTGTTTGAGGAAGACACAGCAAGCATTGACAAAGTCAACATATCCTCATTAAAATGTGATATGTATGTATAGGTCTGTAACTGGAGGTGCTGGGGGCAGAAAATGGATTTGGGATAACAATTATGACCCTAGAGTTTGCATTTCATGGTTTAATGAGTAGCAGATTGAGTGCCTCAGTTATAGAAAGGAGTTGCATGAAGCTCATTGTTTCTGCTCTGCTCCCTTATTAATAAAATACTTTGCAGACACAAGTCTAGTGTTGTCCTTTTATTACCAATTTTATTTTATAGTATGTTGCCTGTTTATAGGTACTGACTACATGCAGCTTTAGCTGTCTGTTGCAGATCTATTGCTTCCAAAACAATATTTATATTTACAATATGCATCAGGTTAGCCCTTGTTCTTGATTGGATGGCTTTGTTGTCAATCTGTCTTTCCTGCTCCTGATTTGATGGCTTCCTTCCTATTCTTTCATTTGTCTCACACAGGTACATTTTGAATATAATTAGATTATGCATCCTGGCACTGCTGATGTTAGACATTGCTTTGTGGTACGTGGGGTGACTATTTTCTCTCCCTCCCTGTCTTTTCCTGCTCCACCTTCAACTCTCCATCCCCTTTCTACACACTTGCTACACCCTTTTCCCACCCTTCACCCAGCATCCTCTTTTCGTCATTCCCCTTGCTTATTTCTGCACTGCACTGCCCATCATAGTTTCAATTATCTGAAAATGTTTTCATGTTCATTTCAAGATGACCATAAGCGCATGTGCATGAATATGCGGAGTCAATCATTATCTTGGCTTTATTTTAAAGTTAAGAAATCCCATTTAGAGATGTCCAATGTGGATACTAATGCATTCAGGGTGTCCATCTGTGAACTGGATTTGTTAAAATAAAAAAGACTTTCATAGATGGCCACTGAGAGTGAGCATGCATCCATTGTGGCCGTCTCTAAATGCATTTTGGGATATTTTTTTACAAATCTTGGTCCAAGATTGTTGCCATGGATGCATGTGCATTTGCTGTGGCTATCCAGAATAAAAAATTTAAAAAACATTGTCGCAACCAATAGTTTTGCCAGTCAGGAGATATTGGCTTTGCCAGTGCTTGTTTAATGTGTAAAGGAGGCTCTGCTATATTTAATATTTGCCCATGGTTATGGGAACTGTGAATTGTATCCAGCTTTAAACGTCATTCAGACATATATGAGCAAAGGTTTTTTGTTCCATATTTTTTTAACTGGGCAATGCATAGTAATTGAATTGACCTTGAATTAAACAACTGGACTATGTGTCTGTACAAATGCCAGTTTTCTTTAAAGAACAATGTGAATAATACAAGCTAGGTCCTCATTATCAGAGCCCACAGAGCCCAGAAGGGTGTTTTGCTATTGATTGATTGCTGCCACAGGGGCGGCTCCTCCATTTGAGCGGAGGAGCTTCGCCCCACGGAAATGCCCCAAGAGAGAAAAATAATTACCATTTTATTTTTCTTCACCCTGTTCTGAAGGGAACATCAGAACAGGGGCAGGGCTGCTACTGAATAACAGCAGCAGAGAGAGCAGGGTGCTTTCAGTTGAAAGTGCGCATGTCTTTTTGGCCAGTCGTCTTGCGATCACCAGCCACACATGCGCACTTTAAACCTCTCTAACCCAGCTGTCTTAAGACAGCTGGGTTAAAGAAATACAAAGCCTCCAGAGTGCTGTGGAGTGAAGAGTGAGGCTGTCCCCACCAATCCTACTAGCGCTGCTCTCATGCTGGTGAGATCAGCTGTATGATTGGTGAAGGGAGTTTGGAGCCTGTCTTCCTGCCTCGAGGGAAGAAGACCATTGAGGAGGAGGAGGAGGACTTTGTGTTGCACTCACAGGTAAGTTGTTTTAATTTGATTTAAAAAAATATATAATGTCCCACTCGCCCTACCATCCTCAGGACATACTAGCCATTACTGTTATTGCATCCATTAAAACCGATACAATGTGTCCGAAAATTGATTAGATGTAATATGTATTACCTATTATGAGTTTTCCCCTTACATATCAGGCATATGTATTCGATTTTGGTTCTTTCTGCACCAATATCTGTATGGAATGGTTTTTAATTGACATTTTCCCCCAGATATATTTGCAGGATTGACCTCTTGCCAATATGTACCTGTGGAAAATTGCAGGAGGTGTGGATTTGTTCTTTATACTCATAATTCTGAGCTCTACACAAATAAGGTTTTGTGCAAGAGTCGGAATTTTCTGAGAACACTGTGGTGAAAGTTATGCTAATTTGCACTGCTTCTTCTTGTTGAATTTCTTGTTGTAGCTGCAGCAATGCTGTGGGAAGGGTGGGTCAGCATTGAAGAGATTGTTAAATCATGCTATCGTGGTGTCATTGATTTCCGACTGAATACAAAATCATTGGAAAAATGTCTGGGAGCCTGAAATCTACCCCAACTCTTTGCCTGTTTACAGCACCATTAACGTCATCTAGGGCTCGATTCCACCTTGTTCTATAATGTTAATGTGATATCTTGCCCTAAGGGTCATGTTACGAGTCTGACCGTCTGAGCACCAACAGACCTGTGGTGGCGCAGTGGTGGATATCCAGCAAGCGCTTCACCGGTTGTCCGACCGCCCCTTTAGGACTTGGACGGTTAGGCCGCCGTGGTACGGGCGACGCTGCCAGGGAACCGCTGTTCCCTGGCAGTGGCACAGCAGTCCTGACACTGGAATATGCTTGGCGGGACCGCCACGGTCCTGCCAGGCATATTAGGAGTTTCCTCTCCACCACAATTTTCATGGAACTTCCCTCCTATGAAAACCGTTGCAGAGAGGAAACAGAGGAGGTCCCACAGGGCCCCATGGTACCTCACACCATGTGGACGCACAGGGGGGCACAAATGTGCCCCCCTGTGTGCATACACACCAGTTCTTGCACAGCATGGACTTTACAGTCCATGCCACGCAGGAACTGTTTTTAGCGCTATCATTGTGGTGCCCATTTTGAGAGGCACCACCTTAGGAATAATAACAACAAAGTAAAGCTGATGGTCTATAACAGGAGCAAGAACTAAATTATCAAATCACATAGGATTTTTCAAACACTCAAGAATCATAAGGCAAAGACCTTTACGAACTGGTTGGATTTCCATCAACTACCAAGAGAGGTCAGTGTCATCATTTGGCTATTCTTCCTTCCTACCACTACCCCTCTAGATAACTGAGGGGGTAATGTGGATCGGATTTCGACCAGGTCACAGAAATCAACACAAGAGGAAGTGAAAGCAGAGAAAGGAAAAGAGACTGTTCATTCACCTAGTTATAGGTCTCAGGAATGGATATCAAAGGTTTTTGGGTGATGGAATTACAAGTGCAGTGCATGTGAGTGAAGTTAAAAAGGATTTGGTAGAGAGAAACTACCTTTAATACAAATATCTCTTCCAATCCTACTTTAAAAATAGTGCAGAAGCAGCTTTGAACACAGGCCCCTTCACAACAGCTTAGGAATGCCAAAAACCAGCCCGCCAGACAGGAGGAAACTCCTAAACTAGTGGGCGGCCCAACCACAGCTTTGGTGAAGCAGGAGCGTCACAGTGGCATACCGCCTGATCCCGCTGCACCAAAAGTCGTAATCAGGCCCTGAGTGATTATGAGATGCTCAAATAACCTAGGATTATGAGTTGTCCTCCCGAGGGTGCCCTAAAAAATAAGGAATTATCACAGGATAATGCCACAGATTTCCATGTTAAGCTCCCTTTCCCCCTCATCCTTACACACATTGAGTGGGGTAGTAATGATGCTTCCTACAGTGCATGCTGTACGTAAGAAGTCTCTGACCCTTATCAAAAAGCCTAGCTGGCCTGAGGCGAGGAATCCCCACCACCATGCTTCCCTACTTAAACTTGGTGCAGTCTGTAGTGCCTATCAGACTGAATCAAATTCAGTCTAGGAAGGAGCTATGCATGCCATTCCTGTATGTGAGATGCTCGTCAGCTGAAGAAAATGCCATCTCTTTTACTGAAGAAATCATAACTCTCATCCTTAAAAAGATCCCCAGAAGGGTTCAGGATCAGATAGTTTACAAAGACTCTCCTGCTTTGTCCTGAATTTTATTTTGACTCTTTGTCCTGAATTTGCCAGGTGATCATCACCCTATTGGGAACATTTAATCAAATCACATAACTTAGAAGCAGTATGTTTGTTAAATGCAGTTTGTGCCCAATGCTGTTTGTCGATGTCTCCAAATCTATGCTGATGTAAAAAAAAAAGAAGCAATAGTAAGTGCGCATTTTCTTACCTTTCTTTTCAGCTCGGAGTAGAACCACGTCGAAAAGAAGAAATAGCGCTGTCCACAAATGACAAACCATTGTGTCTTCTTTTAAATGAAAATGCAGTTGTCGTTGCTGCAGAACCCGACAACTATAAAGAGACAATGTCACTAAAACCTTGATTTATTCAGCAATAGAGATAAACAAACAAAGGTTTCCCATCATGGGCTCTTATCAGTAGAGCCTCTTTCAGGGAAAGTTGCTTTTTTTGTCCTGGAATCTTTGCCCTGGCTCTCTGCTTAAGCAAACACAACCCACGGAGAGGTCTTTCACCTGTCGGGCTATAGGCTGAGATGTGTTTTACCTGGAACGGTGACAGGCATAACCAACAGCATTTACACGCCTAGCACGTCTCTTGCGCTATGATGAAAAACATTGTTTTATAACTCCTACATCTTGCACAATAAAGTTAATCCGTAATCTTGACCCTTCAAGTTCAGAGTGATTTTATTAAAGAATAAAAGTTCAAAATATGATTAACAAAAAGAATACACAGAGGATATACTGAATAAAAACAAAAAGTAAAAATAAATAAAAAACACATTCAATCAATACAATGTAATATGCAAACATGGCGATAATGAATTAAGTAAACAACCAATTAACAATGTAATCAATAAGATATTATGTCTGATATACAGAGCAAAAGAGCTAAAGCAATAAAAGCATATTAATAAGGTATAACATATTAATAAAAAAATAAAGAATGTCATGGAGGTCGAGCAACTTCTTGCTGAGAAGGAGCCATGGAGAAAGAGCGTTTAGCATTAGCATCAATAAACATTGTAACAAGCAACCATAGATTTAAACGTTTTATAGCTAAATGAATAGGATGAACAAGTGCTGTGTCTAATCTGTGATTAAAGCTTGCTGCGTACCCCAATGCCTGAAATTATAATTCGGTCAAATCTTTACAATTTTTTGTAATTTGCTGAAAAGCAACAGCCAACATTAAATCAACAATCTTTATGTTAGAAATATAACCATCCCAAATGGGTGATAAGCTTCTTAAAAAAAGATGAGTAAGAGAAAAAGGGAAATTGGATTTGAAGATAGAATAAATTTGAGAACAAACTTTGAGGTCCATTATGATGGAGATGGGACAAAGACCGCCCGTCACCGTAACGGAATGCGGGACCGTCCGCAATGGGTGCAGTGGCCCAGCACCTGCAATTAGAATACCACCGCCACCCTGGCGGTGACATCCTCTATTCCCAGCATTGTGGCGGGCGGTGCTCACATCACCGCCCGCCACAATACTGGGAATGCACACTGTGCATTGGCATGCACAAGGTGACAGGCACCGTGCGGTGCCTGCCACTTTGTCCATGCCAATGCAGGGGGTACCATAGGTACCCTACCATGTGACCCTCAATCCCCTAACTTCCTGGGGGCCAGCTACAGGCCCCCAAAGACAAAGACTGCATGCCTTCCCATGACGGCAAAGCCGCCATGGAAAGACTGATCTCCGCTGTAATCCTAATATGGATGGCGGTGTCTTGCAGACACCGTTACCATATTAACCATGTTTTCCGCCCGGTCGACGAGTCGACCGGCGGAAAAGCAGCGGAAGGTCTTTCCGTCCACCGTGGACCCCCCAGCCATCCTAATATGGTGGGGGGTCTTTGAAGTGTGGCTGGCGGGTGGATCGCCCCCGCCGGGCCAGCGGTGACTACCGGCGGGGGCGATCCGCCCGCCATCCTAATTGGCCCCTTTGTTCCAGAAAGTGTGTACCAGAGGGCACCAAAAGAGTAAGTGTATCCGATCAGCAGATGGGGAAGAGCAAGACCAACAGGTATCAGGTGTATCATTGAAACCTTTATGTAAAATAACCGGGTGTAACAAAAGCCTGTTATAGATAAAAATAGCATTTGTGTGGTTTTGGCAGCCCTAGAGGATTTCCTAATTTTACACCAGATTTTATTCCATAAAGAAGTTGACCATTCAACTCCAAGATCCTCTTCCCAAGAGAGTTCGACTTTAGTCTTTTCCCTTTCAGACGGTACACAGTGTATATGAGTATAGATGGTGGAAACCTTAGGGGCCAAAAGTAAAAGGGTGTGTAAGCCATTGACAGGGGAAGGAACAGTTAATCAGTAAACTTAACAATAATTACCTCCAACGCTTATATCTTGGCCTGCCACAGAAGCTGTTGAAGAAGCTGCAGGTAGTACAGAATGATGCAGCTAGGCTGATCCACTCCCTGCCCAGAAACTCGCATGCAACCCCCCTGCTTCAGAAGTTGCACTGGCTTCCAGTGAAATTTCGAGTCCAGTTTAAATGTCTCTGTGTGGCCCATAAGGCACTCTTTGGGAAAGCCCCAGAGTACATCAAGCAACGTCTGAAGAGGTATGTTCCTGGGAGACCTTTGCGTTCAGGAACAACTTCCAATCTGTTTCAACCCAGGTTCAAACTAAAAACCAGAGGAGGCAGGGCCCTGTCTGTGCTTCTCCCGCAACTGTGGAATGAGCTCCCGGCCACCCTGAAGGAAGAATCACAGCTACTACCCTTCAGAAAAAACTGAAAACCCTTCTATTCAGAAAGGCATTGATGACAGTTTAGGCGGTGTATCAGCCGAGGGCTCTATGGGTACCATTGTGTTATGTTTTTTCTGTTAAGCGCTTAGAGACCGGCGGTGATAGGCGCTATATAAATATTCCATAACATAACATGTAGTTTTGTTAATATAACAAATCTTTTTGTATTTCACTAAAAACAGTTAGAACATGTTTTGTACTAACAGAAACTTTCTCAAGCTTGCAAGAAAACATTTAAGAAAACGGTGTCACTGATAATTCCAGCCAGATATTTTGTTTACTAGTGTGAATGTCTGGTTTTTAATGTGAATATGGGTTTTTGTTTCATGTACTTTTTTTAATGGAACTTGTCTTCCAAAATAAACATATTACCTACCTACAAGTGAGCCATGGACAAAATATAGCAGCATATTTAGGTGAGGGGTGCATCAAGTGTGCACCACGCAACATGGTGCATGCATGATGCAAACATTTAGGTCATATTTTTGAAGCCACTCAAAGTTTTGCGTGGTTCTGAGTGACTTCAAAAATCTGGAGCAAAACAACAAAGTACAAATCGCTGAGTTACGTTACATTAATTTTGACTCATGCCCAGATTTACAAAAACTTGTAAACCTGGGGATGCGCCAACATTTTACAGCTTCCCAGGGGAGGCGTAACAAGGAGAAATATCTCAATTTTTGATAGTTTCTTCCTCTTTCTATGAGTGCTGTATTGTGCAGCACACATAGAAAGAGGAATACGCCTACCAGGATATTTTATTTGTGCTGGAAAGTGTCCCTTCCTGCACAAAAACAATCCTGCCTGCAACGCAGGCACCTTCTACGTTGTCGCTAGTCTGCCAAAAGGGTGCCAGCCAGCATAAGGGAAAGAGCAGGAATGGGCTGCATTGCCTTATATATGGTGCATTTCTGCCATTTCCCTGTCATGCAGTGCATCAAGGTGATTTGCTGCGCTGCACTGCATGACCTGGACATAAATAAGGCCCATAATTTCAGATTAAAATAACCCCCAAAGCGCGTAACTACTGAAATAAATTATCCAACACACAGTTTGATGATGGAAAAAAGTCCGTAGATGGCGCTGTTGCAGTGGGTCTACAAATCATTTGTGCCAACACAACCTATCAATGAATAAGCAACTATAAGTCACAAATAAAACAAATATAAAAATCTTGCAACACTAAACAGTATTCAAAAAGGTGTTATAGCATTTTTTGAAATATGCAAAATTTGCAAATATTGTGTGAATTAGATTTTTGAATAATTTGAGTTTTAATGATACATAGAGTCACAACTGATGAACTAATAAGGGTGCATTTGAAAGAGTTTCCTAGGTGACTTAGAAGTGAAAATAATTCTATGAATAGTTAGGCCACATTTTTATGTAGTAGGCCATTATTTTAAAATTAAGGCAGTTTCTTGTGTTCTATTCAACTCCTTATACTCATTCTCCTCTTCTTAACCAGTGTCCTGCAGCAAAGTCTTCTCTCCCCTGGTTTCCGCAGAACATCAAGTGAATGATGTCCATGTATTCGCAATGTACAATATTTTTTAGAAAAAATGTATTGTGAATGAAGCTTCCATGTTGTACCCAAAGTGCCACTTTCAAGGCCTTCTGCTGCTAGTTTCTCTGAATACGTGTTGGTATTATTTCTGTGAGCTAATACATTATACGTGTTACCTGATCCACTGCACACTACAACATGATGTAATAAACACGCAAAGATAAAATACATGCGGTAGTCTGGTCCTGCACATTTTTAGGGCATTTATTGTTAATAATTAAAGTTGGTTATATTTCGCAGTAGCTGAATTGAAAAATATAACGCATCAGTTTTATAATGTGTTTTCAAATACTTGCATGTACCTCAAGGTTATTTAACCTCAATATTTAGTACCGCATACCATGTGACACATCTCAATGTGTGTATATTCTTAAACGGCAATTGTACCCAAGTGTGTTGTCTTGAAAACCAATCTGGTGGTCAGAAATTGCCAATGGAGAACTCTGTAGTCTTTTTTGATAATCAAATATTATTTTCTGGTACTGGTTTTCTTGTTTTGCGTGAACTTGAGTATCTATAATTAAGAGAATTCCTACTTGTGAAATACTATTTTATTTTTACACCCCCAAGGTATAGACTAGAGAGCTAAAGCCCTTCTAAATTTTATGAACATTCTTGACATTATTATTGCCTGGGAAGTAATAGACCCTTCTTATTCTACAAAGGCTATTTATGTCAGGGGAACTACGAATCAAATATTGATTATATATTTGTCGCTAGATCACCCATGGGCTGAGTGACTAGGGGAATAATGGAGGACTCCACTTTTTGTGACCACAACCCCCTATGGTTGGGATTGAGCATCTGTAAGTGGAGATCAAAAGGGCTGCAGTTGACTTGGAGGAGTGCAAATCTAAAGGCACTTATGCAAAGTTTGTGTGCCAACCACTTGGACACCTTGAATAACTGCCTTTCTTCCTTGGGTGGATAGCAGACTGTGGCAAATCAATTTGTACAAGTGGTGGTCATCGTCAGCGAGTTACTTATGAAGCTCCTTTGATCTGATAAATCTGAGGAAAAATGGTTTGACCCATCATGGAGAAATTCGTCGGTTAAACTCCATAAGGTCCTGAAAAAGGCACTGAGTTATAGATCTCTGTTCCAGCAGCGTAGAGCTGTATATAGAGTTGCCTTGAAGGCAAGGAGATCGAAACAGCCTCCTGGGGGAGGCTGGTCTTGGCTTGCAAACAGAAAGACTCCAGGGCCTCCTGAAAGGTGGTTAACTCATTGGCCTTGGAGCAGCATAATGATAATTCCATTATTACCATCATTAGCCCAGAGGCCTGGGTCAATCATTTTAGCACACTATATGGCTCCAGGCTTCCCCAGGATAGCAATGAGATAGCGTTGCCAACTAGAGATACCCATTTCTAACATTGGTGGCAGCGGTGGGATTTTGGACTTGCATTTGTTATTTACCTACAGTGATTCGTGTACACTACTAGTGAGTGCAGACAATTACGCAACCACATACATTTTTGTAGAGTTTTCCATTGGAATTTTGTTTTTGCATCTTGAGAACTGCCAATTTTCACCATGAGTAAACCATCATCCATTGCATCTGTGGATATTGAATTTGAAGAGGAGAGCGTTGATACATACACTGTGCCACAACTTAAAGCCATCTGCAAAAAATTGAAAAACTCTGTGAGAGGCCTCACCATAAAGGAGTTCCAAAAGGTGCTGAGGGCCTGGTTGGAAGCAAGGAATGCCAGTGGGCAGACCGAGGAGCCTATGGTGGAGTGGGAGAATTAAGAAGGGCAGCAGAATAGGCTAATGGGCCTAACTGAAGGGAGAGTGCCCTCCAGGGTGGGCAGCAGTATATCTTCAAAGGGTCTGTCTCCAGAAGAGTTGGAGGACAGGGAGAAAAGCAGAGTGCATGAAATGGATCTTGCTAAGCTCAAGCTGGGGAGCCAGCGTGATGTAGAGAATAAGAGGTTGGAGTTGAAAAGCAATACATTGGCCATAGAGGAAAAGAAGATGCTTTTAGAGCATGAGGGAGTGTAAGGGAGCTGAAGCTGAAAGCAAAGAGCCTAGAAACCACTCCCTCTGGTGGCAGCACACCATCAGTGCCTAGGGAAGGAAAAGTGTACATCCCTAATGACGTGAACAAAGATTTCATGAAGCATGCGACATTGGGCAGTGGTTTAAGGCCAATGAAATAGCAATGAAGTCCCACCGGGTCCCTGAGAGAGATTGGGGAGCGGGGTTGTGGGGCTGCGTCATAGGTGAAGGGAGGGAAACCTTACTAGCTTTGCCCACTGAGGATCAAATGTCCTATGCCCCCATGAAGGAAGCCTTGATAGCCAGGTATGGGTTGACCCCAGAGCTTTATAAGCAGAAATGTAGAAGCTGCAAGAAGCTGGAGTCAAGTACTTGGGTGGAGTATGTATCTTACTTCTGCAGAACACTGGATGGATGGGTGAAGGGTAGCAAGGTGACTGACTTGCAAGGGCTCTATGATTTGGTTACATGGGTGCACTTGTCAAGTAGTTGTTTTCCAGAGCTACGCCAGCACCTTATTTATAGTAAGCTGACTGATCCCAGGAAGCTTGCTGTGGAGGCGGACCGCTGGGTCAGTACCAGGGTCCACAAAGGTCTTGTGGGAGGCTTCGCCAAGGGTGGGCAGGATCCCCAGCAGAAGAGTGGGGGGGACAAAGGTAAACAAAAGGAGTTCCAAAAAGGGCCCCAATGTAATCCCCAGGGGAGCCAAGGTAAGGGCACCCAGCCTTCCACTGAAAAGAAATCATTGGTCCCGACAGGTAAGCCTGTTCAGAAGGTTCCAAGACCTGTTTTAGTTGTAGTCAGGTGGGCTACTTCTGGGGAGATCCTAAGTGTCCCAAACCAGTTACCACTGCACCCACTGGTGCACCGCACCGGGAACTGGCAAGTGTAGCCTTGGTGGAGGAGTCGGGTGCCCAAGGTGGGTTGGGTCCTACAGAGTTGTCCCTGGTCTCTTTAGGAGACAGTGAGATTGTCCCAAGGACTCATCTGCCTGATAACACTAAAAATGACAGGCAGTGGGTGACCATCAATGGCCATAGTGTGGAGACTCCGAGAGACACCTGAGCCAGTGTGACAGTTGTCAGTTGTTGGCTGGTGTCTGAAGAGCAGGTGTCCCAAACACATTCTACCCAATAGTTGCTGCTGACAACTCAGAGTGCCTCTGCAAAGTGGCACAGGTTAATTTTGAGTGGGGGGATCTCAAGTACCTTGAGAGTAGCTGTGAGGACAGCCATGCCTGTTGACTGTCTGCTAGGCAATGATTTGGAAAGCTCCCCTTGGGCGAAGGTGGATCTGAGGTCTCATTTTGAGATGTTGGGTCTGCCTGAGTGGGCATGTGTGACCACTCGGTCAATGGCTGCCGGTAAGGGCATTCAAGAGGACCTGGAGCCTGAAAGAATGGCCCAGGTGCCTGGCGGGAAGAGAAGAGGCAGGGGTCATGGGGAAACGCCCTCGAAGTTCCCATGGTCCAGGAGGAGGTAGACCCTGAGGGGGATGCCCTGGAACCTACAGGGGAACAAATAGCTGAACTGGGGGACCTGCTTGAGCTGACCCATTAGCAGCAAGAAGGAGGACCCACCAGGGAGGAGTTCTGCCAGGAGCAGCAGATGTGCCCTTCTCTCATTGGTTTGCAGCAGCAGGCTGCAAACCAGGCAGCAGGTGATCAGTCCAGGTCACATTGGATATACTGGGAGAATGGTCTTGTGTATAGCGAGCCTAAGGTTGCCTAGCCTGGGTCAGCCCGTGTGCTGGTGGTACCCCAGCGCTTCAGAGCCTTCTTACTGGGTCTGGCCCATGATGTGCCTTTGGCAGGGCATTTGCGGCAAGACAAGACCTCTGAAAGGCTTGTCACCCACCTTTATTGGCCCCAAATGCACAAGCATTCTGATGCTCACTGTAGGTCATGCCAAACTTGGCAGGCAAGTGGTAAGAGTGGGAGGAAGTGTGAGGCTCCTCTCCAACCTTTCCCTGTGGTCAGCACCCCCTTTGAGAGGGTGGGCATTTACATTGGGGGGTCTCTGAATCCCAAGACAGCCATGGGCAACAGGTTCTTCCTGGTCTTGGTGGACCATGCCGCCTGGTACCCGGAAGCCATCCCTCTCCGGACAGTGACGGCCCCCGTGGTGGGTTATACATTGATTGGAATTTTCTCCCGTCTGGGGTTCCCTATGAAGGTGGTGTCCGACCGGGATCCCAACTTCATATCAAAGTATATGAAGTCCCTGTGGCAGGAGTGCGGGTAACTTATAAGTTTGCCATTCCTTACCACCCCCAAGATAATAGGCTGGTTGAGAGACTCAATCGGACCCCAAAAGGCATGATTATGGGTCTTGGTGAACCCATGAGGCATAAGTGGGACAGCATCCTACCATGCCTGCTGTTTGCTTACAGAGAGGTGCCCCAGAAGTCCTTAAGGTTCAGTCCCTTTGAGCTGCTGTACAGCCATCCTGTAAGAGGACCTTTGAGTCTGGTGAAAGAAGGCTGGGAGAAAGCTCCCAGTAAACCTCCCCAGGATGTACCTTCAGAAACCAGACTAAGCACTTCGCAACTTGATCAGGCAAACCTGGAAACCAGCCAGGAGGAAATGAAACGCTGTTATGATCAGAATGCCTCTCTGATCGAGTTTCAGCCTGACCAGAAGGTTTGGGTCATGGCCCCAGTGGAGCCTTGTGCGCTCCAGGATAAGTGGACCAGACCATTTGAGGTGGTGGAGTGCAAGAGCAACGTTGGGACAGTGTTCTGACCTATTCTCCCTGACTCCCGGTGTCACTCAGTGGTGCATCCACGATGTGGACACTGGGGACAGTCCTCCACTAAAACATAAGATTTAAAGAGTGACTGACAGGGTCAGAGCTTGCATCAAGGCGGAGGTTTCAAGATATTAGCACTAGAGGTGATTGAGCTCTCAGACAGTCCTGGGACAGCCAGTGGTCTTGGTCGTGAAGGCTGCCGTACCCAGTGCCACGCCAGAACTCCGGTTCTGTGTGGACTATTGTGGGCTTAATTGAGTCACCAGGACTGACACGCACCCCATCCCCAGAGCTGATGAGCTCATCGATCGGTTGGGGGCTGCCAGGTACCTCAGTACATTTGACTTAACGTGGGGGTACTGGCAGGTCGCCTTAACTGATGGGGCAAGTGAGAGGTCAGCATTCTCCACATCAGATTGGCACTACAATGCCCTTTGGGATGAAGAATGCCCCTGCCATCTTTCAGAGGTTGGTCAACCAGGTGTTGGTTGGGCCGGAGGATTTCAGAGCCACTTGGGAGGAACATCCGCGCCACCTCTGGGAAGTGTTGAAGGCGCTTCGGAGGGCAGGCCTCACGATCAAGGCAAGCAAGTGCCAGATCGGGCAGGGTTCAGTGGTGTACTTTGGGCACCAGGTAGGGAGCGTTAAGGTGGCGCCCCTGCAGCCCAAGATTGATACCATTCTGGCTTTGGAACCCCGCAAGACTCAGACAGAGGCAAGAGCATTTTTAGGACTCATAGGGTATTACAGGACTTTTGTCAAGGGGTTTGGCACCATTGTTGCCCCCTTGACAGAGCTGACTTCCAGGAAGCAGCCCAAGAAAGTGAATTGGACTGACCCCTGCCAGAAGGCTTTTGATACCCTGAAATGTGCCATGTGCACAGCGCTTGTGCTTAAGGCACCCAACTTCTCCCAAGACTTCATAGTACAGACAGATGCTTCAGAGCATGGTGTGGGTGCTGTGCCCTCACAGCTAACTGAGGAGGGCCTAGACCAACCTGTAGCCTTCATTAGTAGAAGGTTACATCCATGGGAACAGAGGTGGAGTGTGATTGAGCGTAGGCCTTTGCAGTGATCTGGGTGCTGAAGAAGCTGATACCATACTTGTTTGGGACTCACTTCCGGGTTCAGACAGACCACAGACCCCTCAGATGGTTAATGCAAATGCAGGGTGAGAATCCAAAGCTGTTGAGGTGGTACATTTCCCTACAGGGGATGGACTTTATGGTGGAACACCGCCTTGGTACAGAACACGCCAACACTGATGGTCTGTCCAGATTTTTCTACCTTAGTGAAGAGAACTCTCAAGAGGGTGGGTAGTTCTCCCAACATTTCTGCTGAAGGGTATACATGTTAGACCTGGCACCATTGGCGTGGGTCCCCCTTATATTTTTTGCCATCACCTCCTGTGTTTTGCTGGTATAGATGCTTTTGGCACTTTGCACTGCTGTTCAGTGCCAAAGTGCAAGTGCTCCTGTTGTAAATTAATGTTATGGATTAGTGATTCCATGATTGGCTTAGTTGATTTACTTGTAAGTCCCTAGTACAGTGCATTATGTGTACCGGGGGCCTATCAATCAAATGCTGCTAGTAGGCTGCAGCACTGATTTTACCACCCACAGAAGCAGCCTGTAAAATGTGACTAAGGCCTGCCATTGTGGAGCCTGTGTGCAGTCTGGGACTGCCATGTCGACTTGACAAGTGCACACACTTGCCTGTCCATAAACCATCCCTTTTCTACATGTTAGTCACCCCTAAGGTAGGCCCAAGGTACCCCTGTGGGCAGGGTGCATTGTATGTGAAAGGTAGAATATGCCCTGATGTGTGTGGCATGTCCTGATGGTGAAATACTGCCATTTTCATTTTTCACTATTGCAAGGCTGTCTGTTCGTTCCCATATGCCAGGTTGGGGAGTTTGTTTATAACATCTTATAAACATAACTAACCATGGGAACAAGATAGAAAAATAAAGATTAGTATGCCTGAACTCAGAATGTTAAAATACATCTTTTAGTGAGGGTGATTTTTACATTTTGTGTTCGAAAGTACCACTTTTAGAAAGTAGGTATTGTTCTTGCCTAACCATCCAGGGTGCCTCTGCTAGGTTTGTGTATTGCATGTCTGGCTTTTGTATGACAGGGGCTGGAGAAGGGCAGTGGCTCCAGAAGTCTGACGAGCCAGGGCTTTGCTGAATAGGCCTGGTCTGCATTTGGAGTGGTGGGAGGAGTAGCACCTGTATCTGAAGAGGGCTGTGCCCGCCTTCCAGAATGACGGCTCCGCCCCCTTGTGGTGTGTCCGGAGCAAGGGCTCACACTGACAATGGAGGTTGTTGTGCACTCGCAAAGTGCCCCACAGAACTGGTTTTGGCTGGGTACAGACACTCACTGCCTTCAGGGAACAAAAGGTTTTTGGATATAAAAAGAGGGGCCCAGACCCCAGACTTTTAGATCATTTCTGGGAATCAAAAGGAACCTTTGTTAAGGAGAAGAGCCAGAGAAGCTGAGGAGGAATACTGCCCCTGTGCTGTTTGCTGTCTGCGGTTGGCCTGCAGTGGCTGCTTGCTGCCAAGGAAAGGAGAAAAAGGACTTTTCTGTTTGCTTTGTTACCTGCTTGCAAGAAGATCTCCAAGGGCTTGAAACTGAGCTTGCCTCCTGTTCTGGGACACAAAGAATTCACCACCAGCTCCCCTGAATTTCATTCCAAACTCCAAAGAGTTGCCTGCTGCTATGCAGGACCTCTAGAGACTGTTTGTCGCTAGGAGCTGGAAAATCAACACAACATCGAAGAAGCATGTCTCATTGCACCTGTTTTCGACGCATTTCTGAAGAACTTGTCACAGCGCCTGCTGTGGCTTGAGAAATCGCCGCACAACACATCGGGTACAACGATCTCTGAAGTCCGAGGTCACCGCACCGATCTGACGCAAGCCTGCTGTGCGGCTGTATGAAACCACCCATCGTACCGGATTAATGTATCGCATTGAGGTGCCAAGACTGTCGCATTGTTGGAGGATGCAGTAAGAAACCGACGCATCACCTCCCCAAGCAGTAAGAAACCAACGCATCACCTCCTCTCTGGTAAGAAATGGATGCATCACCTCCCCTGCGCTGCAGTAAGGAACCAGCACATCACCTCCCCCGAAGCATGGAACTGACACATCACTTTCCCTGCATGTAAGGAACAAACGCATCACCGTCCTTGCGGCCATTTTGGTTTTTTTTGCGTGACGCATCCAAGGTGCGTTTGAGAAAAGTGTCGAATTTACAAATTGCATTGAACTGAACTATTTCTACCATTTGAAAGCATTATTTTAATATTGTTTTGTGGATTTTTGTCGTTTGGTCTTGTTTTGGTTAAGATGAAGATTATTTATATTTCTAAACTGGTGTGGTGTCCATTTGTAGTGTTTCCACTGTGTTATTGTATGTGTTCACAAATGCTTTACACGCTGCCTCTGAGATAAGCCTGTCTGCTCGTGCCAAGCCATGAGTGTATCCCCCTTACCCTGACTAGACACAAGGATCCCTATTTGGACAAAGGTACCTACTTCTGCCAACTAGAAACCCCTATTTCTAACAATTTGCATAACGCCCTACCGAAATTTAGGGCTCCTCTGTTATGTAACTGCTTCTATGTCTTTACTTAAACTTGTCTCCCAGATTCATGGCACACTACTTCCATTGATCCTATTTTTAAAAAGGAGATCCCCAGTCTCCAATTTGCTATTGGCCTTTCTCCCTCCTGGATTTCGTGGTCAAGATTGTAGGGACAATTGTGCTGGATTGCCATTTGATATGGGTCGAGGAATCAAACACGCTGTCGGAGGTGCAGAACGGAATTCGGGAGGGGCTTGGCATTGTGGAGCAGTGTCTACACGTGTCTTTTATTGTTAGCAAATATATTATAATCAAACAGGGCACCATCTGCCTGGCCTTCATAGACCTATCCCGCACCTTTACCAGCATGGTAAGATCCAAATTGTAGTCCATATTGACTGACCTGGGGGTGTACGTAAGACTTGTTGATTTCTTACAAGCCTTGAACTACGACCTCTTGGTGTCTGTTTGATTTGGCCCAGCCTATGAGAGAACTGTGGGATTTAAACTGGGGAAGGGGTGAACCAGGGCTGTGTCTTGGCCCCAATTGTGTTCTTATTATACATCAATGGCTTGGGCACAGCCCTTTCTGTAAGCCTAGGGGATGTACCCCAGATTGGTGGAAAAAGGGATCCGGCATTACTTTATGTGGATGACACTCTGCTACTTGGGAGAACTCTTAATGGCTTAAATAGCCTGTTTAAGAATTTGTTAACTTTATGGGATCCCGGGTCTTGTTACTAACCGCCCCAAAACTATTAACATGGTCTGTGGCCCCAAGTCACACAAGTTGAAGAGTGCATATCTCCAGTGCCTTCCTGTCGCCTTCACCCAGGACTTCCCATACTTGGGTGTAGTATTTGATGCAAGAGGAAACAGAGGACCCTGTAATCTCAAGGATGACCAGAGACTTGTTAGTGTGGCTGGTTATATTTACAACTTACTTGCATCGGAAGAAAACCAGTGGCCCGCTTGGTGGAGGTCTACAGGAGCAAATGTCTCCCCATTTTCACAAAAGGGGCTGGACTTAAACATCACCTCTCTTCAGGGTGACAAAAATTGGGTCCTGTACTGCCTTTTGGGAGTCCCCACAGGTCCTCAACCTTCGTTGTGAACCAAGAGCTTTGAGTCGAGTATGTAGAGGATAGCAACAAATTTCCCCCCCCCCGTGTGCAGTTTGGGCAAATCCACAGGTTGGTTTTAATAGGGGGGGTCATACTTGATTGTGCCGCTTGTGATAGAGGTCTGAAAATCCCTTGGCTCCAAGATGTAAAGAGTGAATTGGCTAACATAGGAGGCCTGTACTCTTCTCTAACTCCTCAGCTATCTCTAAATCTGACCTTGTTTGGGCCAAGAAGTCACTTACAATTATGAAACACCAACATAGAGAGGAAACTAAGACACGGAAGACAGCCATCAAGGACTATGTAACCCTCCAGACTCCTTTTGTCATGGAGCTGTATTTAGAATGTATGGATAATACCTGGGACAGAATACTTTTAACAAGATTTGGACTGGGGATTGTGAGTTGTCTCCTAGGCTTTCCTGTGGGCCAAGTTGATCCAAGTAAAGTGCTAATCTGTCCATGTGACCCGTCTTTCCCCAGAGCCTGCTCCATTTCACCCTCTTCTGCCACTTTAATAATGTTTACACCAAGAGGTTTTTAATCCCCACTTTAAGAAAGAGTGGCTTGAGAACATGTGTTGACACCCTGACTTCCCAGCAATGAATAAGCTCTCCTACTGTCTGTATAAATATTTGTTCCTTTTAAAGTGTGCATTGTGAAAGGAAAGTCAATGCAATTTAAGATCTCAGTAAACTTTGGTTGCAGAGGGACACTTAATAAATGCGCTTTTTGGGCTAGACTGTTAAGTGAGTTGATTTAACCCTAGGATAAATATTCCTATAGGACACCCACTCTGAATACTTTGTCTTAAAGATTTCTATCAATGTATTAATAATTGTAAGATGTGTTTTTTTTATTTATATTGTTTATGTATTTATGCAAATTTGCAATGATGTGATTATATTTTAGTCATTTTTGTATTGTGCTTTTATGGTTGCTTCTTGATGCTCTTGATGACGAAATAAAGCTTTAATTGATTGATTTATTTTCTTTCTAGAGTAAACAGACAAGGAGTTTATAGAGTTGACAGGGGCCCTGTGCCCTACCCTCGTTCAAACAGTGGCCTCCATCCCAGTAATTAAACAGATGGCACCACTGGTCTAGGTCGTGATCCAGGGGTGGACGGTTTAGGAATAGTCAGCACCCTTTCTGTCCTTTCTACTGAAAAGAAGTGCAATTGCTTACCCCCGAAGACCACTTTGACCAGCCGGTCTTCCTGGCAGAGCTCCATGCTAGGTCACTCTGCTTGCTCAGGTAGGTCAATTATATGGATGTTGCTCCTGCGAGACAGGCCTTCCGCATTATCTATTCTCTGCCATAGTTGGCATACTTCCTCCTCGAGAGCTTGGATTTGGGTTTGTGCATCTTTGACAATAGGATGGAGGAACCCATAGTCGATTCTGTCTCCTCCACCCTCTCCTCCAATTTCTTATGATCAACAAGCTTAAGGCCTATGTCAATCACGAATGCATCCAGTTTGGATTCCAAGTTAGATTTATTGTCCAAGATAGCTGCTAGTATCTCACTGAATGTCCCTGTTTAATCCTGCAGGGTTTCCTCCATCCCCATTGTGCTGAGAATGTCCAATTCTGTCAAGGACACAGGAGGATCCCCTGTTCCGCCAGTATGGGGGAGCTTACCCACTTTGGATTTCACCATATTGGTTCTTAGCAAGAGTCACTACAGTAGCAGGTTTGGTTGATTTTAGTGGGATAGGCGTACTCTATGTTCCCCTGGACAAGTGAAGCCACTAGCTCGACAAGCCAGTCTATGCAGCAGGCCCCCTTGGCCTTGAAATACCTGGTTGTGCCTTAAGCATGCCTACTGCAGGGCAATGAGGAGATGGGATAAGGGCGGCCGCCCATACATCTGTAGTCGGTGTGGATACTGCCTTAATATGTGTAGCCCAAGTCACTGTTGTTACAGCCCTCTATGCCTAGGATGGTTGTTGGGGCCACTTAAAAGACAATTTGCAGATCGGGAGATTGTAAGAGGGGGTGGTGTCTCAAGTGCATTCTGGTGGACTGCTGGCGGTCCGCTGTTGGTCTTGACAGATCCTCCATTTTCAAGAAATAAAGGGGGCCCCCTCAATTTGTGCAGATATAAGACCACTCATCAGCTGGAGCAGGCCTGCTGCTCCCCCTCCCCGGTTCAGAACCCTCTTTGGTGAAGTAAAGTTGTGTCAACGCTGCAGCGCAACGTTGGTAGGCCCCAGCTGTGTTTCCCACTGACACCAGTTAGATGGTGCATCTCTATGCTTCTGTAGGGGGTGATGTATTTATGCAAATTTGCAATGATGTGATTATATTTTAGTCATTTTTTTATTGTGCTTTTATGGCTGCTTCTTGATACTTCTTGAATACGAAATACAGCTTTAATTGATTGATTGATTTTCTTTCCAGAGTAAACAGACAAGGAGTTTATAGAGTTTATAGAATTCTAAAGGTTTTTTGTGGTTCTGTAGTTGTTTCCTAGTTCACAGAGAAACCACATGGTGGTTGGCTGCTCAGCCAAGAAACCACACTGTGATTGGTGAGACATCACTAGTAGCTGTACTCTGAATAGATCTAGGTTGGTATAGTTATGCTTTGATAGGCTGACCTTTGACAGAGTTGTGCAGCAATCGATTTTTGTTCAGAGAAAGATGCTGTTGAAGGTTTCATTTCTGTTTTCATGAATGGTTTGGGATCAGAGATTAGCAATCACCCATTAGCAAAGTGAATTGTGTTTGTCGACAAAGGGGACTGATGTAATTTTGAAATTGGTAAAAAAACAGTAGTGATTATCTTGAAAAGAAGCAGAAAAAGCAGAAGGATTGCAATTTGAAAGGGGTCAGATGGGTTCAAATGCAACTTTTGTTGGAAATGGGATGAATGGAATGAAGAGGATGCATAAAATGGTGCAGGTAAATGGTATGATTGGGAATGTTGAAATGTTGAAAAGGACTACAGCTTGCCATTTATGAGGGTGGATCAGGCATTCAAAGGGGGAATGTAGAAAGAATCCAGGACAATATACAACAAGCGGTGCATAAAAAACATGCAATATCAAATATGCAGAAAATGGTGCAGAACATGCAAAGTCTGTCCTGGACTAAGATAGTAGTGTATCAAGGAGATAGTGTTCTCTGTGCCTTTCTTTATGTAGCTCATATTATCATTCATTTATATAGATTCATTTATATAGTATACCAGCAACTTCCATGACAGTGCAGCTTGGCAGGAAAGTATGAGATCCCATTGCATTTGCCAACTAAGTCCATATGTCCTTCATTGACCATTCCACCCCTTCATTGCGCCTCAATGACTCAGACACATCAGAGCTATGCCTCTCCATTATGAAAAGATTTTGGTTGGCTTGACTACCTTGCTTTTCAAAGATTGTCAACCAACAAACCTCCCAAATTGATAGATTTGATTGAAGATACTGCTAACCAAAACTGTAGTAAGGTATTGCTGTTGTACTTTGGTAACAAATAATAATAATTACTTAGGAGGTGAATCTGGTATCTAAAATGTGTATTTTCTTTTTCTAGCCACACAAACCACCAGTGTCGGGGCCAGCATAGTCAGTGCCAGTGTGACGGAGGCAGCCCAGGAGGCTGGTTGGAAGAGGAGAAGTCCCAGCGGTGGCAGGCATGGGTGGTGGTAAGTCACATTGCTTGCTTATTTACAAATCAAGTATATTGTATTTTTTTTAAGCAAGGCAAATATCCCACTAATCATCATTCATCACCTCCCTGTCCATGGCAGTTTGCCAACTGTGACCGATCTGCAGCAAGATGTGTTTCCAAGTGTCCACTCAGTCACCTCCTACTAGTACTTCACTCCATTATTCTTTCCTAAATTCTGTTCCAGCCTACCAAAAAATTGAAAAATCAACTCTTGCCATGCGCCATTTTTCTGGCCAAGTGATTTATGCATTATATATTTCATGGCTTCCATGACGGATTTACGCTTCCTCAAATTTTTCACTTTCATCATTCATCAAGTACAGTGAGTGACTGGGCCAAAGCTTAGTACACGATGATCAGTGACACCTCACTATTCTATAGCAAAACCTCTACCTAGCCTAATCCCTCTAACTTATACTGCAGTAGAGTAACTTTCCTTACTGGCAAATAAAGGTATTTGTTGAAAATAATTTGGGGTGGAGGGCAAGGCTAGGAAGTACAGTGGAACTACGTGCCTGATTTAGAGTTTAGCAGATGGGATTCTCTGTGATGAACATGCCAAATAAAATCTATATCCTGTTCGCTTCCCCCTTACTGCAGTGCATCCTTTTATCCACTATCTACTTATGGCAAATAGGATATCCACGCTATATGTGACATGTGTGATGTAGTATTATTATTATTCATCTGCCTCTTTGGACTCAGGGTAGAACTGAAAGACAGTCAGAGGAGAGCAAGGACATTGGAAATAAAGTAAGTTAATAAATTGTCCATTAGAGCTGTCCACAACCATGCTGCAGACTACATAGAGTAGCAAAGTACCCAGCGCTAGCATGCCTCCATTAATGTTTTACAATAAGAATACGATTTATTGTGATGTATATATCTGCCTTACTCATTATTGAGAAGTTATTTATTTTTATTTTTACACACTAGGGGCAGATGTAGGAAGGCTATAACCTGTCAGTAATGGCAGAATTAACGAATTTCAGCCGTTACCGACCGGTAATAGGCTTTTCTGATGTAGGGGCCGAAATTAAGGATCCAGTAATTTACCGAATCGGTAATTTAAGGAATCGGTAAATTACCGATTTCTTAATTACCGATTTGGTAAATTACCGAATTCCAAATGCAGGGAGCACTTAAATGAGTGCTTATCCCATGTTAGGATAAGTTATTTACCACCAACTACAAGTTGGTGGTAAATACCAAAAAAAAAGCAATTTTATGCAAATTGTTTCAGTGCCATGTTGCAGACATACATGCACTTAGGGCATGTATGTCTGCAACATGTGCACCCATGCACAATTGAGGGGTGCAACAGGGTGTCAAAGTGACACCCTGCCACCCTTCAATGTTTTCCCCCTTTAGCCGAATCGGTATTTACCGATTCGGTAATTGCCATTCATTCCTATGGGCCTCCAGGCCCATAGGAATGAATGGCAATTACGGAATTGGTAAATAACGATTCGGTAAATACCGAATTTTACAGATTCTGTACAATGTACCAAAAAATTACCTACATACTATTTACCTATACTTAAATACCAAATTGGTAAAATTCGGTATTTAAGAATAGGTAAATAGTATTTACCTACATCTGGCCCAAAGTGTGTGTTTAGTTATTTTTTTTACTAGGAAAACCTGTAAAAGAAAAAAACACTTAGTTTTAATATGGTGACATTCTGGCTTAAGTCCTTACTGTCAGTGTATTTTATGTTTTGCATCTGTGGTGAAAACATGGCCCTGTGACTAATCACATCAACACTTCCAATGGCCCAAGGGGACCAGCAGTATTCTGCTACTGTGCCACCACTATATAAACACGTGTTTGCACTGAGCATTACGATTTTTTTTTTTATATAGCTAATCCTGCTGGTCCACCATTTTGGCAGGGGATAGCTGCCTGGCTGCGGCATCTCCAGATGGAGACCATCTAGGCAAATATTGCTGGCTAGTAGCTTTGAAGGAGGAGGAGGAGGCACGGAAGGAAAGGATGGTGCTAAACGGGCCATATTCTAAATCAAGATTAAAATATGACCAAAGGAATAGGCATGTGGGGTGAAAGATCTTACTGCTGGACCAACCGTCACGAGTCTACACAAGGGACACGTCTGAAAGACATTGAATAGTTATAAGAAGACTCCGACCGGATAGCAAGGTTTTCTAACTTTTTCTCATGCCACACTTTGTCAGGTGGAAGACACCAGAGATGATTCTATGTGGAAACATATAGGAGTTTCCCTATTAGGGCTGATCACAGCCGGGAACGGTTGGGATAATTACGATTTTGATCTCACTGTGAAAATGTAGGGAATCTACTGAAATATCTTGAAGAGAGAGATTAACATTGTGTTGTCCTGAAGAAGGTGGTTTGATCCTGATTGGTACCACCAAACCGCATTGATGCTCATAGCTATGGTTACATTTGAGGAACAATGTGTTGCATATAGACAATTAAATAATGCAAGGATTTCAATTGAGTTCTTCAAATTAAGCGTTTTAAATGACAAAAGTATATATCTGATATTTTGTCTCTCCTGCATAATTGTGATAATTTTAAACTTGTTGAAAAAGTATTTTTCCATGTAATATTTTTAATTATTTTATTGGGACTTTGTATATATGTGATCAAGTCTGTTGTAGACCGAAATGCATCATGGCGGTTGTGGTCGTTTGAAGGCTTCAAATAAAAATACTTACTGATCACTGAACCTGGGTTTGCATTCCATTCTTTCCCATGGAAGGGAAGTTTAAGGATACGGTCATTAAGGCGATATATATATATTACCTACTGGCGGTCGTCAGTAGGTAGTTATAGGTAGGACCTATTTTCGATAGAAAATTCGCAACATTCTATTCCCAATAACTGTGGTGCTGATTGACAAATCTGTGCTACATTTTCAAAACTTATGAACCGCTCCGGTCTGCTCATATCCTGAAAGTTTCAGGGATATTCGGCAAGCGGGGGCAGAGAAAAAAGGGGGTCCCAAAACGTGTTTTCCCCATGCAATTTCCTATAGGAAACTTTAGACACGGCTACAGCCCGACCTGCTAAACAGAATTACACCAAATTTGGCAAAAAGGTAGCCCTTGGTTCAGAAAGAACCCTTTTTGTTAAATGGTGTAAATCCGTTCAGTACTTGCTGATAAAATCAAAAGTAAAAACATATATATATCTATGGCCGCGCAGGATCCGCGCACTCCAAAGCACCGCGCAAAACACGAAAAGGGGGCAAGGTAGAAACACCCTGACCCCCAAGGCCCAAAATTGTGGGATGCGCGGAGGATCCGCGCATCCGGCCACAAAAAAAACCGAAGCGGGGGCTTCCGCGCTTCGTTGCCAATTAGTCCCTGGGGGGACAAGTCTCAGGGGCAATATGTTTAATGTAATGGGGGCCCAGAGGGCCCCCCCCAGCCCCGGGGACCGCCACCCCCCTGGGGCTTTTCTGAAATATGTGGGGGGCTCTCAGCCCCCCCAGCCCCGGGGACTGCCACCCCCGGGGCTTCAAAATACATGGGTCGGGGGCTCAAAGGCCCCATCAAGCCCCGGGGACCACCACCCCCGGGGTTGTATGACAATGTATGCGGGGGGCTCACGGCCGCACCGCAGCCCGGGGAACCGCCACCCCCTGGGGCTTTAAATTTTAACATGGGGGGCATCCAAGCCCCGGGGACCGCCACCCCCCAGGGCTTTTTTAAACAATAATAATAAATAAATAAATAAATAAACCTGTGTGGGGGGCCCCACACGCCCCAGGGACCGCCACCTCCCTGGGGCACTTAGTCTTTAAGTCTTTAAATTTGGGGGTCCGTTATGGACACCCAAGCCCCAGGGACCACCTCCCTCTGGGCCTTCAGGAGGGGGGCCACGCGGCCCCCCTCCTGGAGCCCTTGATGGCCCTGGGGAACGCCACCCCCCAGGGCCGGCTCCTGCAGTGTCCCGGGGTACCCACCCCGGGACACTGTAGTTTGCTAGGGCCGGGCGGGAGCCTCGCAGCTCCCGCGTGCCATGGCAAACTTGGTTTGGATTTTGAAAGAGAGAGCAGGGAAACCTGCTCTCTCTTTCAAAATCCAAACCAAATTGCTTTTCCACACGGGGATCTGCATCTTAGCAGCTCCCCATGTGAAAAAACAATGCTGGCTCCCGAGGGACGTGGGGAGCCGGCGGGAAAGTGGGGGGATTGGGGACCCCCCAGGGTCCCCAACGGAGAGGGCCAGCCCCGAGGGATGGGATCCTCTAGGCTACAAGTGGCCCGGGAGGGGGGCCACATGGACCCCCTCTCCAAAATTTTATTACAAAAAAAAATAATACAAAAACAAAGGCCGGCCCCGGGGGATGGGGTCCCCGGGGCCATAGGTGGCCTGAGGAGGGGGGAAATGCAGCCCCGGGGCTGATTAAGGCCTCGGGAGGGGGGCCAAGCGGCCCCCTTTCACATTTTTTTATAAAAAAAAATATTAGGGGGCAGCCCCTGGGGATGGGGTCCCCAGGGCCAATAAATTAGAAAAAAAAGGGGGGCCACACAGCCCCCATTCTTTAAAAAAATAATAAAATAAAAGCCCCCAGGGACCCCTTGAATACTGGGGGTCCCTGGGGGCCAACTAGCTCACCAGGAACCTCCAGTATGCGCCAGGGGGCTGCGTTACAGAGAGGAGTTCTGAGGCCACGTCCCTTTTTACACCTTTCTGCAACGCAGCTCTGTGGCGCTTAATGGAGGTAGCTGGTGGGCTAGTTGCAGCCCAGGGACCCTCAGGATTCAAGGGAAGTTAATCCCCCAACTTAAACCGTACCACGGGACGCATTTGCACAGTGGTGACCTGTGTGCAAACATGCCCTGTGGCGCGTTTTAAGTTGAGGAATTAATTCCTTTTCAATCCTGAGGGTCCCTGGGGGCCAACTAGCCCACCAGGTACCTCCAGTAAATGCCACGGAGCTGCGTTGCAGAGTGTTGTAAAAAGGGGCATGGCCTCTGAACACCTCTCTGCAACTCAGCTTTCTGGCACATACTGGAGGTACCTGGTGGGCTAATTGGCCCCCAGTGACCCTCAGGATTGAGGAGTAATTCATTCTCCAACTTAAAACACGCCACAGGGCGTGTTTGCAGACATGTCACCTCAGGCCATGCCCCCTTCCTTCACCATTGTGCAAACGCGCCCAGTTGCGAGTTGTAAGTTGGAGAATGAATTCTCTTTCAATACTGAGTGTCCCTGAGGGCCAACTAGAGGGTATCTCCAGTATGCGCCAGGGAGCTCCATTGCAAACAGGTGTTCAGAGGCCACACCCCTTTTTACACCTCTCTGCAACGCAGCTCTTTGGCGCTTACTGGAGGAACCTAGTGGGCTAGTTTGACCCTAGGAACCCTTAGGATTCAAGGGGACTTGATCTCTCAACTTAGAACGGCTACAGGGCACGTTTACACAGTGGTGAAGGGAGGGGACGGGGCCTGAGGTGACCTGTGCAAACACACCCTGTGGTGCATTTTAAGTTGGGGATATAATTCCCCTTCAATTCTGAGGGCCCCTGGAGGCCAACTAGCCCACCAGGTGCTTTCAGTAACCACCACTGTGCTGCGTTGCAGAGAGGTGGTCCAGGTCGTGCCCCTTTTTGCACCTCTCTGCAATGGCACTTACTGGAGGTGCCTAGTGGACTAATTGACCATAGGGACCCTCAGGATTTAAGGGGACTTAATCTCCCAACATAAAACGGCCACAGGGCGTGTTTACACAGTGGGGAAGGGAGGGAACGGGGACTGAGGTGACATGTGCAAACATGCCATGTGGCGCGTGTTAAGTTGGGGAAATAATTCCCCTTCAATTCTGAGGGCCCCTGGGGGCCAACTAGCCCACCAGGTGCTTATAGTAACCGCCACTGCGCTGCGTTACAGAGAGGTGGTCCAGGCCGTGCCCCTTTTCACACCTCTGTGCAACGCAGCACTGTGGCGCTTACTGGAGGTACCTAGTGAGCTAGTTGGACCCCAGGGACCCTCAGGATTCAAGGGGACTTACTTCCCCAACTTAAAACATGCCACAGGGCATGTTTGCACACATGTCACCTCAGGCCCCTCTCCCTTCACCAGTGTGCAAACGCGCCCGTGGCGTGTTTTAAGAGGTAGTTTTAATCCCCCTGCCCTATTATATACTAGGGGCTTACAGAGGAGGTCATGCTAATCACAGGGGTACCCCAACGCATAGTGTTCCCTATATAGGTGTTTTAACTGTATTTCAAGTGTCTTTTAGCATAGCACTGGCTCTAGGACTAGTTAGTCAGAGTCAGTTACCACCAGTACCCATCTGAAAAAGTTGAGGGTACAGGATGATTTTGCAACAAGGCCTCTTTCTGCTCCTCTGTTTGTTCTTTCTGCACGTCTTCCTTCTTCCTGCACTTTTCTTCGTCTTTGAGGACTTCTGTTGCTTCTTTCTGCATTTCTTTTGCTTCTCTCTGTGTGATTTTTCTTCTTTCTTCACATGTCGTACCTATGTAGGCATTGGTAGAAACTAGCATTTAAAAAACCTTTGAAATTCACTGAAAAAAACCATAGGTTTCAGGCACGTTATAGTTAGGAATTAGCATTAAAAAAAACTTTGAAATTTACTGAAAAAACTATAGGTTTCAGGGGTGTTATAGTTAGTTGGACAGTTCACTTGTACAAAACCATTTAACTTCCCCCGTTATAGTTAGTTCAGCTAACTATAACTCGCGCACCCGCAATGCACTGCTGATGATGTCACATATTACATCACTCATGACATGGTCAGTGACATCACTCATGACATCACTGATGCCATCTCAAATGACATCACTGATGACATCACTGATGACATCATCGTTGTGATAGTGTCAGACCTCCTCTCACCCTAATATAACCTTTGATACACACACTCAAAAATAGAAACTAACATTTTCAAAACAATGGACATACCAATACCACTTAAAACACACCTATTCAGTAATTCCAAGATCTACACACACATCCACTTATTTACCAACAGTCCTATACAGTCACTCATACATGTACTCACTCATCACATGTACTCATACACCTATACATCCTGTTACACAGTGACACTCACCCATAGAGTTACTCACACAGATAGTCACACATGCAAACAAAGTATCAAACATCCATTAAATTGCAAATACAGTTATACACAGACCCCAACACTTACTGCTACAGAATCTTACACATACTTACTCTAAGTAATCACTTATAGAAACACATACTAATTTATACAGGAAGTGTTCCAATCTCTCACTCTCACATATACTAGTTCAAAATCATATGTAGTTACTCATAAAGACACTATTGAGACAGTCATTCACTCACTAACACCCCCATACATACACTCATCCAACCACACAGTCCTGTACACATGCTCTCTTCAACACATACAAACAGTGAGTCACTCATTCATGCATCTATGCACTACGTAATACCCCCCACGAACCATACAGACACTCAGACACTCATACTAATACTAAAAAAAAACAACTAACAACCTATACAGACACTCATGTAGTTACTCACCAACCCATGCAGCCACTTAAACACAAAGTGAGAGACTGATACCGATATTTACATATTTAAACATTTCTCACTAACCCATGTATTCACTAAGATACACTTAATCAGTCAGTTATACAATCAATTTTTCAAAACAAATCATCCATTTAGACACTTATATACCCATTTATTCTTCCATCAACCTTGAGATATACATATATACAACATATTTAATTTTCAGAAACACACACATTCACTGGACGATGTCATCAGTGATTTATGTATTCATTTATAACGTTTTATATAGCACAAATTGACCCAAGAGGGTATCAGAGCGCTTTACATTTAGGATTGTTGCGTTAAAAGTTACATCAGTTACAAGATATTACCTTAACTGCAGACAATGCCCTTCTCATGTCAACAGTGATGTCATTTGAGATGTCATCAGTGATGTCATGAGTGATGTCACTGACCATGTCATGAGTGATGTAATATGTTACATCATCCGGAGTGCATTGCGGGCGCGCAAGTTATAGTTAGCTGAACTAACTATAACAGGGGAATTTCAATGGTTTTGTGCGAGTGAAATGTTTAACTAACTATAACGCCCCTGAAGCCTATGGTTTTTTCAGTGAATATATATATATTTATATACACACATATATATATATACATATTACCTACTGGCGGTCGCCAGTAGGTAGTTATAGTTAGGACCTAGTTTCCATAGGAAATCCGCAACATTCTATTAGGAATAACTTTGGCGCCGGTGGACAAATGTTTGCGAATTTCTCAAAGAAGATGGCCAGCTCCGCTCTGCTCCTTCCCTGAAAGTTTGGGGGGGATTCGTCAAGCGGGGGCCGAGATAAAAGGGGGGTCCCAAAACGTGTTTTCTCCATGTTAATTTCCATTCCATAGGGCGGTTGGACTCACTTTTAGCCCGAACGGCTGAATGGATTTCCACCAAACTTGGCAAAATTGTAGGGACTGGCAGCCCGATGTGCCTTTGCTATGTCTCAAGATATGTGCTCCAGAGGATTTTGAGTAATTTAGGTGCAAAAAAAAATATATATCTATAAGCGCGCCCCGGTACGCGCACCGGGGCGCGCACCAGCGCGCTATGCGAGTATGCGAGCGGAAAGCTGATTGGCTCTCGGGTGTCTGTCAACATTCCAAACAGTCATTTGAGATGTCATCAGTGATGTCATCAGTGATGTCATTTGAGATGTCATCAGTGATGTCATCAGTGATGTCACTAACCATGTCATGAATGATGTAATATGTGACATCATCAGCAGTGCTTTGCTGGCGCGCGAGTTATAGTGAGTCCAACTAACTATAACGTGGGAATTTCAATGGTTTTATGTCAGTTAAATTTCCAGCTAACTATAACTGGTGTCAAACCTATGGTTTTTTCAGTGAATTTAATAGGTTTTTTAAATGCTAATTCCTAACTATAACTGGTGTGAAACCTATGGTTTTTTCAGTGAATATATATATATGTGTCGAGTTTAATAGCGTGAAGCATTTGTCAACACCGCTATCATAACTGTGAGTGCGCATTGCGCGTTTTTTAACTTTTGGGAAGTGCCATGTCAGCAGACGCTATACGTGGGAGGGAGTTGGCAGCCCTCAATGCATTCGATGATTCCCCGGCCGGGGAAGCAGCTGTGTCCACATTGAAGGATAAGCCGGATAATGATCGTGCTAACATCCGTGACAAATTTAAAAAGCTGGAGAAATTGATGAGGCGTGAACTGTCTAAATGGTGGGAGCACCGCTCCCTGAGCCGCTATCTGGAAGTTAATAGAATACCGAGGGGGCTGCGACCTATGCTGGCCCCCAGTTACGAAGATCCTGACCCCGATATGCTCAGGGAGTGGGCAGAATGTAACCTTGATAACTCCCGCCGGCTGGTGCAAATTTTAGTACGCTATGCGGACAGCGACCGAGTGAAAACTCAAGCTAAAATAGAGGAAATGAACTTAGCGATTGAAACTATGTGCACGGATGAAATTGAGGAGTGCACTAAGTTAAGGAGTGAAATGGTGGTAAGGCTACAGAAGGAGGAGGACACAATCAGAAAGAGGAAAACATACAAGTTCCAACGCGATAAGGCTGACTATGCTGAGGGGCGTATTTTTACGTTCGCGAAAAAATATGATGTTATAAAAGCCAGCAAAGTGTTCAAGCCTGTTCCTCCCTGCCAACCATCTTCCTCCAAGGATATGTCTGACGCAGTTCAACTAGAAGAAACCTCTGAATCCAATCTCAGTTCTAGTGTGAATAGTGATACGGACTCTAACACCTCACAAACGGGACCCCGGCTGGGGTTTACCCGGTTTTCACTGGCGCAAGAGGTGGAATCTCTACGCAAGGACAGACGCGAGACACTTCGCCCCAGGAAACCAGTGCAACAAAAATCAAAATCCGCAACGCCAAACGCTACCAGCGACAAAAAGTCAACTCAAGGAAAAAATCAGCAAAAAAAGAAAAATTTCAACAGGCGGTGGAACAAGAAGTAAACAATTCAGGTACTGCGCTTTCTGTTATAAATCTAACCAACATCAAATTTTCAGCATCTGAATTGCGCATTCTGTCGATGGGACTGTCCTATTGTCCTCCCAGTGACTTTAATTATGTTAATACCAGAATAGATTTATTCAAATTTGTTCGTAAATTAAAGCTTCAAAAACATTTTGCTGGGAATAAACTACGGACAATTGGGGCGAGAGTAGAGACAAGTAACCAAGGGCTTTTGGTACGTGATGCCCCTCTGCTTCATGATATGGAGTCCCTCAGACGTGAACAATCAACTTCGCAAAGTACTCCGGAACAGCCATTTACCAACGTAGGGAGTCCAACCAACTTCAAACCACGCTCCACCTTTACGCCTGTTTCGATATATGACAACATAGATATATTCCATGAGTCAACCACTAAAGAAATCAAGGCGCTTTATTCCAAAGTGCTTGAGACTAAGCAACACAAATACCAACAGAATGACCAATACATGAAACTGGTTAAAAAGATTCAACAAGATGGCAATATCATCGTGAGATAGTCAGATAAAGGAGGCAATATTGTGCTTTGGCCAAGGCAACTCTATGTGGAAGAAGCCCTCCTACAATTAAATAACTCTGACTGCTACAGACATTGTGATGTAGGAGTGGTAAGAAAAGCTCAGACAGACTTCCACTCCCTACTAATGGGGTGGCGGTCCTATGGGCTGATAACCACGGATGAACTGAAGTTCTTAAAAAATGACCACCCCATCACACCTGTCCTATATTTGATCCCAAAAATCCACAAGGATTCAGCTAAACCTCCTGGGAGGCCAATTATTGCAGCTTGCGGGGGTTTATTGGAAAACACTACGATCTATGTGGACTCGTTTTTGCAAGAACATGTGCAAAATTTACCATGATTTGTCCAAGATTCCAATGACTTTCTACGCAAAGTCAGAAACATACAATGGGATCCAAACTGGTGGTTAATTACTTTGGATGTAACATCTTTATACACCAGTATTGTGCTTCGGGACGGTATTAGAGCGATTGAGTTCTATTTCGGATCTAGACCTATAATCATGTCTGAACACAATAGGATGATTTTGTCTATGATTGATTACCTTTTGTTTGAATCATAATTTCTTTATGTTCAATAACCGGTACTTCCAGCAGATCAGGGGGGTAGCCATGGGGGCCTGCTTTTCTCCCAGTTATGCCTGTCTGCATATGGGCTACTGGGAGAGGCAGGTCCTCTATGGTGAACACGCCGACATTGCTGCAAGGTCTATTGTTCGGTGGTATCGTTATATAGACGATGTGTTCTTAATCTGGCGTGGTACACAAATAGAAGCTGAACAATTTGTCGCTACTCTTAATCTCAATGATTACAATCTGGCTTTTACTTCAGACATTAGTCAGTCTCACGTACACTTTCTGGACATGACTATTGAAATCAATTAAGGTGAATTACAGACCAAGCTGTATAGAAAGCCAACGGCAGGGAACACGGTGCTTCATGCCAGTAGCCATCACTCCGCTCATCTGATTCGGAGCATCCCATATGGAGAGATGCTCCGAATCAGGCGATTGTGCAGTACCCCCACACAATGTAGCCAGGCTCAGGAAGCTAGTAAAACTAGGTTTTTGGCGAGGGGTTACAAGGCGGGGGAGATTGATAAGGCTATGCGCAAGGCAAATGCACTGTCACGTGACCTGGCCCTTGAGCACAAACAAAAGCCGAAACCCACTCAGACCCATGATAAACAACCTGTCAGACTAATCTGGGCGTACAACAAGCAACATGGCGCTTTGAGAAAAACAGTGGCCAAATATTGGAATCTGATTAGATGTGACCCCATCATAGGAAGCAAAATGCCGGGCAAGCCTTCAATCACCTTTAGGAAAGCTTATTCCATGCAGGATGCCCTGGTTAGACCTAGTCCCGAGGTGGCTCCCCGTAAGAACTGGTTGGACAAAAGCAGGGGCTTTAGGAAATGTTCCAGCTGTAAGGCTTGCCTCCATGGGGTCAACAAATCAGAATATATCATTCCTTTTTCTGCTACCCCGCGCAAGATTAACAAACAGTTGACTTGCAAGAGCGAATACGTGGTGTATGTGCTGGAGTGTCCTTGTGGCCTGCGTTATGTTGGTAGTACCAAGCTGCAGGTCCACAAGAGAATACTCCAGCACATACGAGCCATAAACACCAATGACTCCGCGTATCCGGTAGCACAGCATTTTAAAGAGTGTCATAATAATAACAGAGTATGCTACAAGGGACTTATTCGGAAGAACAGTCAATCTAAGTTATGAGTTGTACATAAGTAACACACTCTAATGTATCCACAAGATATCAGTCTTAGTACAAAGTTGAAATCAATCAATGGAAGGTAGACAGAGCACACAGAGAGGGAATATATATTCAGAAAAGTTTGTTTTTACTTAAAGCTGGGGAGATAGGTACAGAAAAAAATTAATTCAAGCAAAAGTTATGAACAGAGATAAACAATTATTACTCTACGGTTCACAACCAAAAACATCAACTCCAAATGAATGTGACGAACAACCAAGAATAATTAATAGAAAATGGTCGTAAGTTTGTGCCGTTGCAACGTTTTCGGAGATGATGTAGATGTCGACGTTTCGGTCTAAAGGGTTGTCATCTTATAGACCATCATCAGGACAGAATGTTTCAAAGCTGAAAATCTCCCTGAAATTTCTGAAAAGAGCCGTGTATAGTGGCAATGAACGGCATATGAACTTGCATGCAGACGTTAGACGCTACTCGAGCAATTGTTTGAACAAAAAAAATCGGTTACGATATTAAAGTATCTTCCATTCGAGATTCGGCCAACTGACGAGGCCCTAGCAACCCACGCTCAAGTTTTTATCGTAGTTGCCACCGTGCTCTACATCTATTGCCGTTCATTGCCACCATACATGGCTCTTTTCAGAAATTTGTGACCGACTTGGGTTTGCTTTTGCATGAAATGTTGATAATAATGATTTATAAGCAACCCATGGCGCAATGGGACTATTATTATAAATCTGATTTGAGATTTTGTAATTTTTGTAAATACTTTGTACATAGGACTCGCTGGATTCCGTGATTTGCCGATCCACGGCGAGATTGTAGTATTCACTGCTATTAAGTGAATCAGGATTGAAGGGTAAATTTGCATGGTGTTAATAGAACTATGCATGTGAAGCACCCACTTAGAAATGGCCGCTCCATTTACACAGTATATAATGGTGTCTGTTTGTTCCCTTCTCATGTGACAGGAAGTGATGTTTGTATATAACATGCTGGGTAACAATGTACGCATTGACACTGACGAAGGACTTACAGTCCGAAACGCGTCTGTTTGTTGGAAAGCCGATAATAAATTAACTGAGCATTAATACCCCCGTGAGTGCGTGATCGTTTTCTTTGGATTAAGGAACGGTTGGAGCTGAAATATATATATATATATATATATATATATACATGATTCACCAAAGTCCGAACGAGAACGCACTCAACAGCAATCGTTGTTCCTCCGATCTGTTTATTCATGGGGAACCGGCATTAATCCTCCTGATAATCTGCCACCTGACTGGTTTCGGAGCCCCCACTTCTTATTCATAGGCATGGCTGTGAATCTGCAGATATTTCCCAGCATGCTTATAACTACTTAATTCCTGCCCTCAGTGGGCTGCACAGGTGCGTATTTTTACCATCCCCTCTGGGATTTGTAGTATGCCGGGGCTCCATTTATCTTTCTTAGTAGGTTCTGCAAGATAAATAGTTTTTAGTCCATTAGTCTTGCCCTCCAGTGGGCCACAGGGATCATAATAACATGCATATATTTGACAAAACTGCTGTTCCATAAATCAGGCTTTCATTCGTTCAAGCCCTGCGGCCCTGTATTTTATTGATGGTGGTGCAGTACTCCACGGCTTTGGACTGCCATGTATTCACCAAAGTCCAAACAAGAAAAAGAACACACTCAACAGCAACCGTGTTTCCTCTGATCTCTTTATTCATGGGAATCCGGCATTAATCCTCCTGATAATCTGCAGCCTGGCCGGTTTTGAAGCCCCTGCTCCTTATTCATGAGTGTGGCTGTGAATCTGCAGATATTTCCCGGCATGCTTATAACTACTTCATTCCTGCCCTCAGTGGGCTGCACAGGTGCCTAATTTCACCATCGCCTTCTGGGATTTGTAGAATGCTGGGAATCCATTTATCTTCCTTAGTAGGTTCTGTAGGATAAACAGTTTTTAATCCATTAGTTGTGCCCTCCAGTGGGCCACAGGGATAATAAAGACACGGTTATATTTGACAAAGCTGCTGTTCCATAAATCAGGCTTTCATTCGTTCAAGCCCTATGGCCCTGTATTTTATTGACGGTGGTGCAGTTCTCCACGGCTTTGGATGGAAGTATATATGATTCACCAAAGTCCAAACAAGAACGAGAATGCACTCAACAGCAATCGTGATTCCTCCAATCTCTTTATTCATGGGGAACTGGCATTAATCCTTCTGATAATCTGCCACCTGACCGGTTTCGGAGCCCCCGTTCCTTATTCATGGCCGTGGCTGTGAATCTGCAGATGTTTCGCAGCATGCTTATAACTACTTCATTCCTACCCTCAGTAGGCTCCACATGTGCCTATTTTCACCATCGCCTTCTGGAATTTATAGTATGCTGGGAATACATTTATCTTCCTTAGTAGGTTCTGCATATGATGGTTACCATGTCGGGTGGCCCCCATAACATTACAGGGTGGTGCACACTCCGCAGCAGGACGGCCGCGTATTACATTCTGCTCCAAAAAGTTGTCCACCAGGTGAGTAGCACTCGATCAGCAGCATTGTTTATGATAGGCAGGGACAAAGATCTACTTGTAGGAGCCGCTCCGTAATGAAATTGCCTGACGCATTTCGAAGCTCCATATGCTTCTCTTCAGAGGCTTGAACGGAAACAGTGTGTGCAAACGCTGAACCCACATCGCCATTTTCATATTGCACACCCACCAATGGGAAGCTCAAATGAGACTGTGCATTGTGGGAAATGTGGTCCGGATAGCACACAAATCCTGTCCTGTATGGACCCTGCAAGTGGGCTCGTCCTCAATCCTGTTTGCAGCTGCTGGCCCACGTTGTCAATATGATGGTTACCATATCGGGTGGCCCCCATAACATTACGGGGTGGTGCACACTCCACAGCAGGACGGCCACATATTACATTCTGCTCCAAAAGGTTGCTGCAGTGGATGTCAGAGTGCGTCTCCAACTGGTGGGAACCTTGGAGCTTTGATCTATTCGCGGCCTCCCAGTCGCTGAAGATGCACCACCCGGAACTTTGGGGCCACAGAGCTCCGAATCATGGAGTCTCAGTGTGGAGGCATCCATGGAGGATTGACAAGCCGGATGTGCGAGTGGAGGCCCATTGGTGGGCTTGAAACGTCTCAGACAGCTGGTCATAAGTGAGGAACACACTACATTTTCTGTGGTATGTGTTGTGCACCAGTATTTCCCTCCAGTGGGATCTGTGTTCTTGTTGCAACTTTATTTAAAACATTTTCCTTTCCCTCCAGTGGGCCTCAGAATGTCAATTCGGTTTGCATTAAAAAATATATATAAAGACTACGGACTTGTAGACGAAACGCGTCATCCTGGCATGCTAAGGCAATAAACCAATTCTTTATATCTTCAACTGGAATCTGTGCCGTTGCTTGGCCCACTGTGGTCGTTCTTTGGGATCCTGGTTTCATATATATATATATTACCTACTGGCGGTCGCCAGTAGGTATATATAGTTAGGATTTTTTCTCTATGGGTTTTTTGAAAATTCTATGTCTAATAACTTTGGCGTTTGTGGACGGAATTGGCTGAAATTTTCAGGAAAATGGCACATTTTGTTTCTGAGCAGCCCTTGAAAATTTGGGGGGGGTTCGTCCAGTGGGGGCCGAGAAAAAAGGGGGGTCCCAAAACGTGTTTTTAACATTGAGTTTTCCATAGGGCGGTTGGCCTCACTTTTAGCCCGAACGGCTGAATGGATTTGCACGAAACTTGGCAAAATTGTAGGGACTGGTAGCCCGATGTGCCTTTTGTAGGTCTCAATATATGTGCTCCAGTGGATTTTGAGAAATTAACGTTTAAAAAAAGATATATATCTGTAACAGCGGACCGGGCAGCGCACTGGTTCGCGGACTTTTCGCGCAACGGAGCTTTGTGAAGCGAAGCTGATTGGTTCTCCGGCGTCTGTCAACATTCCAAACAGTCCGTAGCGGCCGCCATCTTGTCTCTCGGTAGGATCGAGAGACAAGAGGAGGTCAAAACAAAGGGGGAAATAACTATAAGGGGGCATAGTAGATCCTCGCTGACCCCCTAGGTTTGATGTGGAGGTTTTAAAAGGGCCCTGCGGGGCAAAAAAAAATAATAATAATAATAATTGAACGGCTGAATGGATTTGCACGAAACTTGGCAAAATATTAGGGACTGGTAGCCCGATGTGCCTTTGCTAGGTCTCAATATATGTGCTCCAGTGGATTTTGAGAAATTAACGTTTAAAAAAAGATATATATCTGTAACAGCGCTCCGCTTCGCGTAACGGAGGTTTGCGAAGCTGATTGGTCATTCTGTCACTGGGCTATAGTTGGGCTACATCTGGCTGATATTTGGGCTACATTTGTTTTTTTGTGTGTCTGGCGGCCATCTTTGGGCTACATTGGGCTACATTGGGCTTCATTGGGCTACATTCGGCTAATTAGCAAATAGCTCATCGCAAACTAGGAATGGTAAAGAATCGCTATTTATTCCTTAAAGTTCGCTATTTAGGAAATGCAAATAACTTTGATGATACATATGGCGGTTCATCTCTAACAAGATAAGAAGCATAGGGATACATTTATGATGACTGGCGCATCACCAGGGATGTGTTAGTCATTTTGTGCCGCTGTTCCGTCACCTATGGTGTGCTGCATTTACAATGCGGCGCATCATGGGGCAAAAACAGCACAGATGCGTGATGTATCTGTGCCGTAAAGGTGGCGCATTGCTGGAGTTGTATCGCAAGTGTGATGAAGCTCCAGCAAGGGTCGGGGGTGCCCCTGTCGCAGGGTTTCTGTTCTCACACAGAACTGTGGACAGAGGATTGGAACCTCGGCGAATGCATTGCTGGAGTTGTATCGCAAGTGTGATGAAGCTCCAGCAAGGGTCGGGGGTGTCCCTGTCGCAGGGTTTCTGTTCTCACACAGAACTGTGGACAGAGGATTGGAACCTCGGCGAATTAGGGTGTCCCAAAACTCACGTTAGTAATCAAAAACTCCTTAGCAAGCTAGGTACAGTGTCACATTGGATATAACAAACTCTCAATGTTTAGACAATCCAGAATATGAACTTATAGTACCTCAGGATACGTGGAACTCATGAACAGTCGGTCGTTATAGATTTCTTAGAAACCAGAACATGGAGTTAAGAAGAACAGATGTGTATTTGAAATGTTTATTTACTAATGCCGTCTTCTCAGGCGTAGTACCTTAGATAATAAAAGTACACATATTATCAGTAGCAAAATTACCAGCATAGTTACTAGTACATAAAAAGTGAATGGTGATAGTATGTTAACATGCTGTAAATGAATAAGAGTTAGCAACACTTATAAGCAGCCGCGGGCCGTGGAGGGAGTTACGGTGAGGCAGGGAGGCGGGGAGGGGGAGAAGCAGGGTGGAGAATACAAGTACACATATTATCAGTAGCAAAATTACCAGCATAGTTACTAGTACATAAAAAGCGAATGGTGACAGTATGTTAACATGCTGTAAATGAATAAGAGTTAGCAACACTTATAAGCAGCCGCGGGCCGTGGAGGGAGTTACGGTGGGGCAGGGAGGCGGGGAGGGGGAGGGGCAAGGTAGAGAGGGCTCCACCCTGCTTCTCCCCCTCCCCGCCTCCCTGCCCCATCGTAACTCCCTCCACGGCCCGCGGCTGCTTATATCTCACCCTCCCTAATACACATATTATATTATTTGCTAAGAAGGTCTCTTTGTGTTGGTTTAGGGCGTGCCCATACTTTAGTGTCTTAGATTTGAAGGAATCACATCAGCATACACCAGCTCTCTCTTCATGTGAACCGCATCAACTGTTGTGTATGTGTGTTCGGCAAAGCAATATAAAACCCGCCTCATGCCCAGAATTGGCAGAAGTTGCACTTATGTTATGAGTATGAAGTCGTGGAGATCAGACCTCATAACAATTCTGTATCGTGTTGTTCTTGAAACTTTAGCACTCGCTGTACAGATATAGTTTAACAAGTAAAGCAGATAGTAGACCAATAACATATTATTCTCATGTAAACCACGATGAACTACTAGGTGGAAAGCTAAAGCAACAACTAAGTGTCGTGTGCAGAAGTTGCAAAAAAGGAAAAATGGCGTTTAAACCGGTAATGAGCCCATGCTAACTTAACACGGTGTAAAGATATCCAGGACCTAGATGACACCTCCTCATGATCCGGAAACGAACTGAATAAGATAATAGAAGTGCCATCTCATGAGAGCAGATTGCAAGTTTATATGTGGACGGTCCGCAAGGTAAAGCATTAAAAACTAGGAAAATTTAATGCTAAAGAAAAATAAAACAGCCAAGTACTTTATCGAGTCTTAAGCCAATAGGCAAGGTAAATAATAAAAACTTGACAAATAAGTCAATGAATTGTCAATGAAATGCTAGTACTCAGCATATCAAACATGAAAAAGGTCTATGACATAACTGTGTATGCAAAATAAGCTGCAACAGCCTCCAATAGGAAGTCACCGTCTTCATCCGAAAACAGTTCAGCCATCCAATTTAAAAGCGGAAAAGAACATACGTGCTCTCCCAGCACCGGATCCTCTATCACCATCAGAGGACAGCTCGGTGGGTTTTCAAGAAAGCTCTGTTCCAAGAAAGACTGTGCTGCCGCCAGTAAATTCCAGGGACCAAGTAGTCCATGCATCAATGCCACAGCCATAATCCTTTCGCCAGGACAAACCAACTCGTGAGTAATGATAGGAGTCATCAGCTGATTAAAGTCGACGTCAGGAGAAACCGGTCCGCAGAGACACAAATCAATGGCCCAATCGAAATCACAGGTCAGGCAGTGAAATACAGGCTGGACACAGGTGAAGTAGGAGAACCGAAAAGATAATCCATATGCCGTGCTTAATATCGCCAACGGCATTGTGCCATAATATTCTAGCATGCGATTGCGGAACAGTGTCAGCAGCTGCAGGGTCGGAGGTTGCATAGGAGGGACATCCATATTTAAAAATGTAAAAAAGCACAAGAGCGTCCGCTGGTAATGCAAGTAAAAATGCCAATCTACGAACCAGAGTGCAGAAAATACAATGAAAGGAAGCAGGGATGACTCCAAAGATTTTCTCAAATGAAGTCACGAGACCACTGGTAACAACTTTAAAAAAGTGTGCCAGGGACTTTGTGGAGGATGCGTTAAAGATAGTCGGAAACATGTTGCTGAAATTGAAAGGCAAATCTTAATTGAAAAGGGTGTGCACCTCTGTATGGGTGTTCGCTATGTGAAGTACGAAAGTTTCACGGGCCGAACTCAAGGCCACCTCTCTCTGAGACAAAAGAGCTCTTATTCTTGCCATGCCGTTGAAACGTGTCCCAAGGTTGGTATTTGTGGCCAGATTGAAAACTCCCTATGTTCATGTGTGGGAGGAAATAGAACATTTCTGCAGCAAATAACCCGTTCACTTACTGTTACGATAAAAGGAATACTTTTAATTAACTCAGAACAATCTTCATTATTGAGCATCAAATAACTACCATTTTCCAACAACTTGAACGTGGGGATGATAGCAGGAACTGGCGTGCCTTGCAACACGCAAGCCATATTTGGTCGGTGTTTGTTGCATGAACCGTGTAACTGTATGTGCCTACACATTAGTGAATGATCTGGCGTCTCAGTGCATTCCTCTCCATTCAGATAAACTTCTTGATCATCTTTGAAACATCTGTATGTGTATGGAAGCGACCAGACCTCATGAAGAAAAGCACTACCTAAAGGTTCATAACGACCTATTGGTATATATTTCATACAAGGCGTCACGATGTTGTTTTCTAACGCGGCACTTGCGGTAAAGAAACGTTTACCGGCTCGCGGTCTATTTCGCGGCATCAAGGTCAGCTAACGGGAAGCTTCCCGATTCGCGAAGCGGGAACGAAGAAAAAAAAATATTTAAAAAAAAAATTATTCATAAACATATAAAATATATTTTTGGATTTAAAGAAGAATACATTTTACAGCTACAGATATTAGCTGTTAAAAAACCAATGAAATTCACAGAAAAAACCATAGGTTATAGACCATATATAGTTAGGAATTAGCATTTACAAAACCTTGAAAATTCACTGAAAAAACCATAGGTTATAGACCATATATAGTTAGGAATTAGCATTTAGAAAACCTTATTTTACTCACACAAAACCATTGAAATTCCATATATAGTTAGTTGCACTAACTATATATCGCGCACCCGCAATCCACTGCTGATGATGTCACATATTACATCATTCATGACATGGTCAGTGACATCACTGATGACATCACTGATGACATCTCAAATGACATTCTACAGCTTTTAGACCATCTTTGTGATGTATGGAGGTATACAGAGACGAGACATCCAAGGATATTAAAAGGTAACCAGTTTGCCATTCAATGTCACACAATTTAGTTAACAAGTCACCTGTGTCAAGGACAAATGATGGCAATGCCTTCACGAAGTTTTGGAGAAAAAAATCCACATATTTACTCAGGTTTTCATGTATGCTGTTGCGTGCCGAAATAATCGGACGGCCAGGTGGTTTGCAGTCATTTTTGTGGATTTTTGGAATAAAATATGCAACGGGCATCACCGGATTCTCGTTCTTAGGGAATTTAAATTCATCCATGGTAATGAGTCCCTCGCTTCTCCAAGCCATTAAATTAGTGTAAGTATAACTCCAAGATTGTTTGACATCGTTCATTGTTGCTCTCTTGTAACACCCTCGGTCGTTTAACTCGCCAAGAGCTTCCTCCATATATAAATGTTTCGACCAAAGAACCACGTTACCACCCTTGTCCGATTGGCGTACAATGATATTAGTATTGCCTTGTACTTTTTTGACCAATGCATGATATGCTGAATCACGGTAACGATGTTTGGTGTTAATTTTGATTTGTTTGCGGTGCAGTTTTTTTAATTCCAGACAAACTTCATCGTGAAAAATGTCAATATTGTCCTTCAGCATGAGTGGTCTAAATGTGGATTTTGGTTTAAAGGTTGTCAAAGCTGTAGTAGTTTTAAAACCTGTATCTAAATTAATTGCTGGTACACTATTCTGCATTAGAAATACCGCTTGCAATAACTCTGAGTTACCCACTGTTGTCGCTGATTGTACTTGGAAAGAAGAGTTAGACACAGGTTCAATGGTGGGTTTCTGTGTAGCATAGTACTTCCGTAATTTGAGCTTCCTTATATATTTATAGAAATCAATTCGAGTGTTAGCATAATCGAAATTGCTTCTCGCATTGTACGATAGACCCAGTGATAAAACCTTCGTTTCATTGTCACTAAGCTTCATATCCGTTACGTTCACCACTGCCTGTGCATCATTGTGTGTGGCACCTATATACATATATATATATATATATATATATATATATATATATATATATATATATATATATTACCTACTGGCGGTCGCCAGTAGGTAGTTATAGTTAGAATTGATTTCCATAGGGAAATCGCAACATTCTTTTTGGAATAACTTTGGCGCCGGTTGAGCAATCAGCCTGAATGTTTCAGCAACTTTGCCTCGCGGCGCTCCGCTCCTTCCCTGAAAGTTTGGGGGGATTCGTCAAGCGGGGGCCGAGATAAAAGGGGGGTCCCAAAACGTGTTTTCCCCATGTTAATTTCCATAGGGCGGTCTGTCGCACTTTTAGCTCGAACGGCTGAATGGATTTTCACCAAACTTGGCAAAATTGTAGGGACTGGTAGCCCGATGTGCCTTTGTTATGTCTCAAGATATGTGCTCCAGAGGATTTTGAGTAATTTAGGTTAAAAAAAATGTATATATCTAGAGCCGCGCCCAGGTACGCGTACCGGGGAGCGCACCCGGCGCGCCACGCGACTTGCTCACGGCAAGCTGATTGGTTCTCGGGTGTCTGTAAACATTCGAAACAGTCCGCAGCGGCCGCCATCTTGTGTCTCTGTAGGATTGAGACACACGAGGTGGCAAAAAACAAAGGGGGAAATGAGCAAAAGGGGGCAGGGTACACCCCCCTGACCCCCTAGGTTTGATGTTGTTTTTTTTTTTTTTAGTTTTTCGCGGGGGTGCGCCGGGTACGCGTAGCGGGGGGCGTACCATGGAGATAAAAGAATGGCAGACTTTTTAAAAAAAAAATTGCATTTTTTTATAAATTGGGGCGAGTTCTGAAAATAACTTTTTTTTTTGTTTTTGTTTTATATTTTTTTATACTTTTTAAAACGATTTTTTATTTTTTGGGGATTTTTTTCAGGGGAAAAACAAAAACAGGGATTCCAAAACTGCTCAACAGGAGCAAAAAAATGTGAAAATGTGAAAATTTAGGGACGGGGAGGGCAGCGGTGTTCCTGTCTCTTTATAGCAGTGAGTTCAACGCTCTGCTCCCCATAACAGAGCAGTTCCTCACACTCCACGCACAGAAATGTAATGCCTGCAAACACCGGCTGTATGTTAGGGACCATTCTTCCACGTGGTGGTCCCGAAGGTGTTGCTCCACCAGTGGAGGTGCTGCCGCCATCTGTTGGTAAATTCCGTGCCAGCTCCCTGACACTCTCCCTGGCAAAGTTGTTTGGGTGTCTTCTCTTGACATGCCTAATTAAATTGGCATTTCCAAAGCTATATTTTTTTAGAGGATTGCCTCTCGATAAAATACTGCCACATATTTTGCAGGTTACTTTTGCAGCATTAACTTTTTTTGTCCTTCAGGGATGTCATAAAATTTCCAGATGAAGTGGTTCTTTTTTTCTGGTGAGGAGGGTCCTCATGCAAAAAATCGTCTGAATCACTGCTGGATGACTCCCTTGCAGCCATTGCTGTAGATCAGGAAAATTAGGAAAAGAAGACAATACACAGAACAGCTCTTGCTCTCTCCAAGTACAAATTACAAAAAACACAGTTGATGGACAGAATGTAGAACAATGTCATACATTCACCCCAGTACAAGGATCTGGGCCTAAATCCATCGTTTTTTTCACTCCACACCACCCTGGGTTAGACACTGGCTATATGCAAATCAGCTCTGACCCTTTGCCTCATGGGAAAAGTCCAGTCCGAACTGCCAAGCCCTGTCTTTCCCAGACCGGAATCAAGCATCCAAGGACCGGTTTCTGGCTATCAGCCTTCATTCAGCCTGGATAGCTTGACTCCAGTGGTGTGGAGAGCCTGGGACTCACGTCTGAGCATACCCAGCCCACTCGGGGTGAAAATTACAAAAAACACAGTTGATGGACAGAATATAGAACAATGTCATACATTCACCCCAGTACAAGGATCTGGGCCTAAATCCATCGTTTTTTTCACTCCACACCACCCTGGGTTAGACACTGGCTATATGCAAATCAGCTCTGACCCTTTGCCTCATGGGAAAAGTCCAGTCCGAACTGCCAAGCCCTGTCTTTCCCAGACCGGAATCAAGCATCCAAGGACCGGTTTCTGGCTATCAGCCTTCATTCAGCCTGGATAGCTTGACTCCAGTGGTGTGGAGAGCCTGGGACTCACGTCTGAGCATACCCAGCCCACTCGGGGTGAAAATTACAAAAAACACAGTTGATGGACAGAATGTAGAACAATGTCATACATTTACCCCAGTACAAGGATCTGGGCCTAAATCCATCGTTTTTTTCACTCCACACCACCCTGGGTTAGAGACTGGCTATATGCAAATCAGCTCTGACCCTTTGCCTCATGGGAAAAGTCCAGTCCGAACTGCCAAGCCCTGTCTTTCCCAGACCGGAATGAAGCATCCAAGGACCGGTTTCTGGCTATCAGCCTTCATTCAGCCTGGATAGCTTGACTCCAGTGGTGTGGAGAGCCTGGGACTCACGTCTGAGCATACCCAGCCCACTCGGGGTGAAAATTACAAAAAACACAGTTGATGGACAGAATGTAGAACAATGTCATACATTCACCCCAGTACAAGGATCTGGGCCTAAATCCATCGTTTTTTTCACTCCACACCACCCTGGGTTAGACACTGGCTATATGCAAATCAGCTCTGACCCTTTGCCTCATGGGAAAAGTCCAGTCCGAACTGCCAAGCCCTGTCTTTCCCAGACCGTAATCAAGCATCCAAGGACCGGTTTCTGGCTATCAGCCTTCATTCAGCCTGGATAGCTTGACTCCAGTGGTGTGGAGAGCCTGGGACTCACGTCTGAGCATACCCAGCCCACTCGGGGTGAAAATTACAAAAAACACAGTTGATGGACAGAATGTAGAACAATGTCATACATTCACCCCAGTACAAGGATCTGGGCCTAAATCCATCGTTTTTTTCACTCCACATCACCCTGGGTTAGACACTGGCTATATGCAAATCAGCTCTGACCCTTTGCCTCATGGGAAAAGTCCAGTCCGAACTGCCAAGCCCTGTCTTTCCCAGACCGGAATCAAGCATCCAAGGACCGGTTTCTGGCTATCAGCCTTCATTCAGCCTGGATAGCTTGACTCCAGTGGTGTGGAGAGCCTGGGACTCACGTCTGAGCATACCCAGCCCACTCGGGGTGAAAATTACAAAAAACACAGTTGATGGACAGAATGTAGAACAATGTCATACATTCACCCCAGTACAAGGATCTGGGCCTAAATCCATCGTTTTTTTCACTCCACACCACCCTGGGTTAGACACTGGCTATATGCAAATCAGCTCTGACCCTTTGCCTCATGGGAAAAGTCCAGTCCGAACTGCCAAGCCCTGTCTTTCCCAGACCGGAATCAAGCATCCAAGGACCGGTTTCTGGCTATCAGCCTTCATTCAGCCTGGATAGCTTGACTCCAGTGGTGTGGAGAGCCTGGGACTCACGTCTGAGCATACCCAGCCCACTCGGGGTGAAAATTACAAAAAACACAGTTGATGGACAGAATGTAGAACAATGTCATACATTCACCCCAGTACAAGGATCTGGGCCTAAATCCATCGTTTTTTTCACTCCACACCACCCTGGGTTAGACACTGGCTATATGCAAATCAGCTCTGACGCTTTGCCTCATGGGAAAAGTCCAGTCCGAACTGCCAAGCCCTGTCTTTCCCAGACCGGAATCAAGCATCCAAGGACTGGTTTCTGGCTATCAGCCTTCATTCAGCCTGGATAGCTTGACTCCAGTGGTGTGGAGAGCCTGGGACTCACGTCTGAGCATACCCAGCCCACTCGGGGTGAAAATTACAAAAAACACAGTTGATGGACAGAATGTAGAACAATGTCATACATTCACCCCAGTACAAGGATCTGGGCCTAAATCCATCGTTTTTTTCACTCCACACCACCCTGGGTTAGACACTGGCTATATGCAAATCAGCTCTGACCCTTTGCCTCATGGGAAAAGTCCAGTCCGAACTGCCAAGCCCTGTCTTTCCCAGACCGGAATCAAGCATCCAAGGACCGGTTTCTGGCTATCAGCCTTCATTCAGCCTGGATAGCTTGACTCCAGTGGTGTGGAGAGCCTGGGACTCACGTCTGAGCATACCCAGCCCACTCGGGGTGAAAATTACAAAAAACACAGTTGATGGACAGAATGTAGAACAATGTCATACATTCACCCCAGTACAAGGATCTGGGCCTAAATCCATCGTTTTTTTCACTCCACACCACCCTGGGTTAGACACTGGCTATATGCAAATCAGCTCTGACGCTTTGCCTCATGGGAAAAGTCCAGTCCGAACTGCCAAGCCCTGTCTTTCCCAGACCGGAATCAAGCATCCAAGGACTGGTTTCTGGCTATCAGCCTTCATTCAGCCTGGATAGCTTGACTCCAGTGGTGTGGAGAGCCTGGGACTCACGTCTGAGCATACCCAGCCCACTCGGGGTGAAAATTACAAAAAACACAGTTGATGGACAGAATGTAGAACAATGTCATACATTCACCCCAGTACAAGGATCTGGGCCTAAATCCATCGTTTTTTTCACTCCACACCACCCTGGGTTAGACACTGGCTATATGCAAATCAGCTCTGACCCTTTGCCTCATGGGAAAAGTCCAGTCCGAACTGCCAAGCCCTGTCTTGTCGATGGATTTGGGCCCAGATCTTTTGACTGGGGGAGTGTGTGACATTGATCCACATTCAGTCCATCACTTGTTGTTTTTTGCAATTGCCGCCCTAAGTGCGCTGGGGATGCCCAGACGTGGGTCCCAGGCACTCCACACCACTTGGAGTCAAGCTAGCCGGGCTGAAGAGAGGTGTTACCTCGAAACCGGTCCGGTCCTCGGATGCTTGATTCCGGTCTGGGAAAGATATGGCTGTTGTAGTTCGGACTGGACTGTTCCCATGGGGCAACAGGGTCAGAGCTGATTTGCATAAAGCCATTATCTGACCCAGGGTGGTGTGGAGTGCAAAAAAACGATGGATTTGGGCCCAGATCTTTTGACTGGGGGAGTGTGTGACATTGATCCACATTCAGTCCATCACTTGTTGTTTTTTGCAATTGCCGCCCTAAGTGCGCTGGGGATGCCCAGACGTGGGTCCCAGGCACTCCACACCACTTGGAGTCAAGCTAGCCGGGCTGAAGAGAGGTGTTACCTCGAAACCGGTCCGGTCCTCGGATGCTTGATTCCGGTCTGGGAAAGATATGGCTGTTGTAGTTCGGACTGGACTGTTCCCATGGGGCAACAGGGTCAGAGCTGATTTGCATAAAGCCATTATCTGACCCAGGGTGGTGTGGAGTGCAAAAAAACGATGGATTTGGGCCCAGATCTTTTGACTGGGGGAGTGTGTGACATTGATCCACATTCAGTCCATCACTTGTTGTTTTTTGCAATTGCCGCCCTAAGTGCGCTGGGGATGCCCAGACGTGGGTCCCAGGCACTCCACACCACTTGGAGTCAAGCTAGCCGGGCTGAAGAGAGGTGTTACCTCGAAACCGGTCCGGTCCTCGGATGCTTGATTCCGGTCTGGGAAAGATATGGCTGTTGTAGTTCGGACTGGACTGTTCCCATGGGGCAACAGGGTCAGAGCTGATTTGCATAAAGCCATTATCTGACCCAGGGTGGTGTGGAGTGCAAAAAAACGATGGATTTGGGCCCAGATCTTTTGACTGGGGGAGTGTGTGACATTGATCCACATTCAGTCCATCACTTGTTGTTTTTTGCAATTGCCGCCCTAAGTGCGCTGGGGATGCCCAGACGTGGGTCCCAGGCACTCCACACCACTTGGAGTCAAGCTAGCCGGGCTGAAGAGAGGTGTTACCTCGAAACCGGTCCGGTCCTCGGATGCTTGATTCCGGTCTGGGAAAGATATGGCTGTTGTAGTTCGGACTGGACTGTTCCCATGGGGCAACAGGGTCAGAGCTGATTTGCATAAAGCCATTATCTGACCCAGGGTGGTGTGGAGTGCAAAAAAACGATGGATTTGGGCCCAGATCTTTTGACTGGGGGAGTGTGTGACATTGATCCACATTCAGTCCATCACTTGTTGTTTTTTGCAATTGCCGCCCTAAGTGCGCTGGGGATGCCCAGACGTGGGTCCCAGGCACTCCACACCACTTGGAGTCAAGCTAGCCGGGCTGAAGAGAGGTGTTACCTCGAAACCGGTCCGGTCCTCGGATGCTTGATTCCGGTCTGGGAAAGATATGGCTGTTGTAGTTCGGACTGGACTGTTCCCATGGGGCAACAGGGTCAGAGCTGATTTGCATAAAGCCATTATCTGACCCAGGGTGGTGTGGAGTGCAAAAAAACGATGGATTTGGGCCCAGATCTTTTGACTGGGGGAGTGTGTGACATTGATCCACATTCAGTCCATCACTTGTTGTTTTTTGCAATTGCCGCCCTAAGTGCGCTGGGGATGCCCAGACGTGGGTCCCAGGCACTCCACACCACTTGGAGTCAAGCTAGCCGGGCTGAAGAGAGGTGTTACCTCGAAACCGGTCCGGTCCTCGGATGCTTGATTCCGGTCTGGGAAAGATATGGCTGTTGTAGTTCGGACTGGACTGTTCCCATGGGGCAACAGGGTCAGAGCTGATTTGCATAAAGCCATTATCTGACCCAGGGTGGTGTGGAGTGCAAAAAAACGATGGATTTGGGCCCAGATCTTTTGACTGGGGGAGTGTGTGACATTGATCCACATTCAGTCCATCACTTGTTGTTTTTTGCAATTGCCGCCCTAAGTGCGCTGGGGATGCCCAGACGTGGGTCCCAGGCACTCCACACCACTTGGAGTCAAGCTAGCCGGGCTGAAGAGAGGTGTTACCTCGAAACCGGTCCGGTCCTCAGATGCTTGATTCCGGTCTGGGAAAGATATGGCTGTTGTAGTTCGGACTGGACTGTTCCCATGGGGCAACAGGGTCAGAGCTGATTTGCATAAAGCCATTATCTGACCCAGGGTGGTGTGGAGTGCAAAAAAACGATGGATTTGGGCCCAGATCTTTTGACTGGGGGAGTGTGTGACATTGATCCACATTCAGTCCATCACTTGTTGTTTTTTGCAATTGCCGCCCTAAGTGCGCTGGGGATGCCCAGACGTGGGTCCCAGGCACTCCACACCACTTGGAGTCAAGCTAGCCGGGCTGAAGAGAGGTGTTACCTCGAAACCGGTCCGGTCCTCGGATGCTTGATTCCGGTCTGGGAAAGATATGGCTGTTGTAGTTCGGACTGGACTGTTCCCATGGGGCAACAGGGTCAGAGCTGATTTGCATAAAGCCATTATCTGACCCAGGGTGGTGTGGAGTGCAAAAAAACGATGGATTTGGGCCCAGATCTTTTGACTGGGGGAGTGTGTGACATTGATCCACATTCAGTCCATCACTTGTTGTTTTTTGCTCTCCAAGTACAAAGCAATAGTGAGAGAAATGGGTGGGTTTCTCAAAATTTTGAAAAAAAAAGTTCTGAACCAATGAAAAGTGTTATTTTAAAGTCACATGGCTTGACGCGCTTACGCTACGCGCCCTGGGGAGCGTCCCGGGGCGTGTAGCGTAAGCGCGTCGGGGCGCTTACGTTGCGCGATCGTTTGCGCTTCCGGGTGCGCTCACGCGGTGCGTCATAAGACGCATCTCGCGGCTACGCGATACGTGTCTTATGACGCAAGGCGTGGCGGCTACGCGATACGTCACGATGTTGTTTTCGTTCGCGGCAATAGTGCTGTCGGGACGCTCACCGGTACGCGCCCCGTGGCGCGCCGTAACATTGCGCTTACCCGTGCGTTCACCGGGAGCGCCCCGGGGTGAAAAAAATAAATAAATAATTAACATATTTATACAATATAAAATTCGTTTTACATTTTTTCACTTTTTATACCTATAAAGATTTGCTATTAAAAAACCATTGAAATTCACTGAAAAAACCATAGGTTTCACACCAGTTATAGTTAGGAATTAGCATTAAAAAACCTATTAAATTCACTGAAAAAACCATAGGTTTCACACCAGTTATAGTTAGCTGAAAGTTTTACTCGCATAAAACCATTGAAATTCCCACGTTATAGTTAGTTGGACTCACTACAACTTGCGCGTGCAATGCACTGCTGATGACGTCACATATTACATCACTCATGACATGGTCAGTGACATCACTCATGACATCACTGATGAGACCATCCAGTGAATGTGTGTATTTTTAAAAAATAAATATTTGTTATATATGTAAATGTAAAAGTTGCTGGAAGAATAAATGTTTAAATAAGAGTTTACATTGATGGTTTTTTTTTTTAATGGATTGTTTAACTGGCTTATTAAGTGTATCTTAGTGAATACATCTATTAACAAGTAATGTTTAAATATTCAAATATATGTATTAGTGTTTCACTGTGTGTATAAGTGGCTGCATGGGTTGGTGATTAGCTACATGTGTGTGTATATGGGTTATTAGATGTTTGTTTTAATATCATTATGAGTGTCTATATGGTTTGGTGGGGGTATTACTTAGCACATAGATGCATGAGTGACTGACTCTCTGCTTGTATGTGTTTTGAAGACACCATATGTGCAGGACTGTATGGGTGGATGACTGTGTATATGTGTGTGTTACTGAGTGAATGAGTGTCTCACTAGTTTCCTTATCAGTAACTACATAAGTTTAAATCTAGTATATGTGAATATTGTTGTATATAAGTGAGTATATGTGAGAGTGAGAGATTGTAAGAGTTCCTATTTAAATTAGTATGTGTTTCTAGAAGTGATTTTTTAAGAGAGTAAGTATGTGTAAGTTTCCTTAGAAGTAAAGTGGTAGTGTGTGTATACCTGTATATGCAAATAAATGGATGTTCAATAGTTTATTTGCATGTGTGAGTATGTGTGTGAGTAACTTTTGGATGACTGTCGGTGTGTAACAGGATGTATAGGTGTATCACTACATATGATGAGTGAGTATATGTAGGAGTGACTATATAGAACTGTTGGTGAATTAGTGCATGTGTATATAGATGGTGGAATTATTGAATTGGTTGTTGTAAGTGGTATGGGTATCTCCATTTTTTTCAATATTTTAGTTTCTATTTTTGAATACTTGTTTCAAGGGTTACATTACAGTGAAAGGAGCTCTGTCACTCTGTCACAAGGATGGTGTCATCAGTGATGTCATGAGTGATGTCACTGACCATGTCATGAGTGATGTAATATGTGACGTCATCAGCAGTGCATTGCACGCGCAAGTTATAGTGAGTCCAACTAACTATAACGTGGGAATTTCAATGGTTTTATGCGAGTAAAACTTTCAGCTAACTATAACTGGTGTGAAACCTATGGTTTTTTCAGTGAATATATATATATATAACCTACTGTCGGCTGCCAGTAGGTAGTTATAGTTAGGACCTAGTTTCCATAGGAAATCTGCAACATGCTATTTGGAATAACTTTGGCGCCGGTTGACGAATCTTCGCCAAATTCTCGAAGAAGATGGCCCGCTCCATTCCACTCACATCCTGAAAGTTTCGGGGTGATTTGTCAAGCGGGGGCCGAGAAAAAAGGGGGGGTCGCAAAACGTGTTTTCCCCATTTCATTTTCCATAGGGACATTTAGCCGTGGCTAGAGCCCGAACCGCTGAACGGAATTACACCAAATTTTGCAAACAGGTAGAGTTTGGTTCACAGTTCACACTTTTTGTTAAATGGTGTAAATCCGAGCAGTAGTTCCTGAGAAAATCAAAAGTAAAATCATAGATATATCTATGGGTGCGTAGGGTACGTGTATCCTCCGAGCGAGCTGAATGCTAATTGGCTGTCAATTGTCTGTCAACACTCCAAACCAGGAAGTGTTGGCAGCCATCTTGTGTCTCGGTAGAACCGAGGCACAAGAAAACTGAAAAACAAGTGCGCAAAAGATGCAAAGGGGGCAGGGTAGAAACACCCTCACCCCTAGGCCTGCTCATTGGGTCCCACAAGGACCCCCAAGGCCAAAAAAGATTTTTTTTCTTTAAATCGCGGGATGCGCGTAGGATACGCGTATCCCGTGAAAAAAAAAACCGAAGCCTGATTAATTTGTAATTAGCCCCCGGGGGGCCAAATCCCGGGGGCAATGTAGATAATTAAAATGGGGGGCCCAGAGGGGCCCCCCAGCCCCAGGGACCTCCACTCCCCGAGGCTGCTTTTTTTTTTTATAATAATGGGGGTCCCAGAGGGGCCCCCCAGCCCCTGGGACCGCCACCCCCGGGGCTTTAACATTATGAATGCGGGGGGCTCAGGCCACCCCCCCCCGCAGCCCCGGGGACTCTCACCCCCGGGGCTTCCTTTAAAAAAAAATAATAATAAAAAACCTGTGTGGGGGGGCTCAAGCCCCCCACACGCCCCGGGGACCGCCACCTCCCCGGGGCACTCCATTTTTTAATTGGGGGTCTGTGACGAACCCCCCAGCCCAGAGGACCACAACCCGCCGGGGCTTTTAAATGTTGGGAGGGGGCCTCGCTGCCCCCCTCCTGGAGCCTTGTGGTGGCCCTGGGGACCGCCACCCCCCAGGGCCGGCTCCTGCAGTCTCCCGGGGTGCCCACCCCCGGGACACTGTTGTTTGCTATGGCTACCGCCCTACCATATCAAACTGCTTTGGTTTTTTGGAAAAGAGAGCGCGAAAACTGGTCTCTCTTCCAAAAACCAAAGACTAATGCTTTTCTACATGGGGAGCAGCATGTTAGCTGCTCCCCAAGTAGAAAATCAATGCCGACTCCCGCAGGAGGCAGGGAGCCGGCAGGGACCGTGATAGGATTGTGCCAGAAGTGGCCCCCCTCCCCAAAAGGAAAAAAAAATAGAAAGGCCGGCCCCGGGGGATGGGGTCCCCAGGGCCATAAGTGGCCCGCGAGGGGGCCCACGAGACCCCCCTTCCCAATAGTTTTTTTTAAAAAAATGAAAAGGTCATGCCCCAGGGGAAGGGGTCCTCGGGGCGATTAAGGCCTCGGGAGGATGGCAACGCGGCCCCCTTCCTCATTTTTTTATATTAAAAAAAATAATTAGGGTGCAGGCTCTGGGGGATGGGGTCCCCAGGGCCCAAAAAATTTAAAAAGAAGGGGGACTACACAGCCCCCTTCTTAAAAAAAAGGCCCCCTTCATGCAGCACTCTGTAAACGCGCCCCCTGGTGCGTTTGCAGAGAAGGAATGAATTCCCCTTGAATACTGGGGGACCTCTCTGCAACACAGCTCTGTGGCGCTTACTAGAGGTAGCTGGTGGACTAGTTGCGCCCCAGGCACCCTCAGGATTCAAGGGGAGTTAATCCCCCAACTTAAAACATGCCACGGGGCGTGTTTGCACAGTGGTGAAGGGAGGGGGCGCGGCCTGAGTTCACATGTGTGCAAACACACCCTATGGCGTGGTTTAAGTTGGGGAATTAATTCCTTATCAATCCTGAGGTTCCCTGGGGGTCAACTAGCCCACCAGGTACCTCCTGTAAGCGCCACGGAGCTGCGTTGCAGTGTTGTAAAAAGTGGCATGACCTCTGAACACCTCTCTGCAACGCAGCCCCCTGGTGCATACTGGAGGTATCTGGTGGGCTAGTTGGCCCCCAGGGACCCTCAGGATTGAGGAAGAATTAATTCCCCAACTAGTTGCGCCCCAGGCACCCTCAGGATTCAAGGGGAGTTAATCCCCCAACTTAAAACGAGCCACAGGGCGTGTTTGCAGACATCTCACTTCAGGCCACGCCTCTTTCCTTCACCACTATGCAAACACGCCCCCTGGCGTGTTTTAAGTTGGGGAATTAATTCTCTTTCAATACTGATGGTCCCTGAGGGCCAAATAGCCCAGCACTGATCCGGGGAAGTAATTCTAACGGTACTTACAGTAACTTGAATTTCCTTCTATAGGCTAACATTGACTGGTTTCACTTGGAAATTCTTCTAAGTGTGGAGTTTTGGAACTTTAAAAAATTCCTCTAAAATCAGTCGAACTATGAATTCTGATTCACTCACCTGTTATCAGGAGAGACCTCAGTGCTGCATCTTTCAGCCCACTACTGATCCTGAAAAGTAATTCTACATCAGTGATGTCATTTGAGATATCATCAGTGATGTCATGAGTGATGTCACTGACCATGTCATGAGTGATGTAATATGTGACGTCATCAGCAGTGCATTGCGGGCGCGCAAGTAGCTGAACTAACTATAACGGGGGAATTTCAATGGTTTTGTAAGAGTGAAATGTCCAGCTAACTATAACATGTGTGAAACCTATGTTTTTTAAATGCTAATTCCTAACTATAACGTGGCTGAAACCTATAGTTTTTTCAGTGAATATATATATATATATATATATATATATTGTCAGTAGACATTGGCCCATCTTACATACCGATATTACTTTGTCCCCGGAACTTTTAAATCAGCCTACTATCACTTTCAGAAGAGCTCCGTCAATGAGAGATGTTTTAGTTAAAATGTTTTTCTTGTTGGGCTTGTAAGTTTGGAATCAACAAAAATTCTTTTGTTGATCCTTTCTCAGACATGCCCAATAAGATAAACGGTTATTATACCTGCAAAACTGATTGTGCAGTATATGTTTTGGAATGTACGTGTCATCTTTCTTATGTCGGCCGTACCAAACTCCCTGTCTTCAATAGGATCCTCCAGCACTTGCGGGCAATCGTGAATTCAGATCCATCATATCCGGTTGCTCAGCATTTTAAACTAGTGCATCAGAATAAATTGGAGGATTTAAAGTACTATGTAATTGACTCTGTTCCTAAATCAATACGTGGTGGAGATAGAGAGAAGAAACTACGCCAGTTAGAGAGTCAATACATAGTTAGACAATACCAAAATACCTAATGGTCTTAATACAGGGGAGGATTTGGTCCATTTCTTATAACATACATATAGTGTTGTTTCTGTCTAGCTACATGTTTAATGGATATTAGGCTTAATATCAGGTACCTGTCCTCTTTCTCCAAAAGTCTATACGAAAATTTTATTCTGATCTATAATTATGACATGTCTATTTATCATTAACTGTGGTCTTTAAATATAGGTTGTGTGTATATATATATGAATTTAGGTTTTAAATTATGGGTATTATATTTATTCAAAATAATGGATTTTAAATGAAACCTTTTATTCTATGATATTTTATTGGTTTTTCTAGCTTGCTCTAGTTTGACTGATGGACTTTCTGGCAAAGGGTTATTAATCCATTGTAAATATTTGATGAAATGTAATGTATTTAATGATGATTCCACTGAAATTGCCTATATTTATTCATATATTTATTTATACATCGTTGTGATTTGATCCTTTTAATTTTCAAATGGAATTTATGTCATCATGTTTAAGCTGTAAACTTTATCTTTCCTTATGTTCTGCAAACTTTGCTTGATGATACTTGCATCCGCACACTGATTTGATTTTAATTTATTTTATTAATGTATGGCTGTTAATACAGCCACATTTCACTATTTGCACATTGGGTATTTTTACTATGAGCATTTTTTATGATGTATAAATTATGCAACACACTCTGGGTAGTCCTTTCAATGAAATAGGATTCGGGCACTCGCCCCGGATTTTTTTCGAATATAATGGATCATTATTATAATTCCTCTTTTTTTAAATATTTGTAAAAATGTTTAAAATATGTTTAACAATGTACAATTTCAATTGTTGAACTATAGTTTTTTGATATGAATCAAGGACTTGAATGTGTATGCACTGTCAAAATGATTTTAGTCTATTTACTCTTTCCATGCTAATAATGGGAGGGTTTTAAATGTCTCATAGTATATATGGGTGATTTTTTTCCTGGCACGTCATGTGATCAAGGCTGGGGTGACTCGGCTGAAACGCGTCATGTTGTAAGAAGGCTTCAATAAATTGCACTAAACTAAAGAACCTTTTGTGGTGGTCCGTTCCTGGTGAAGGAGTTCACTTTATTCATTCCTTCATTCCAGGATTTGGTTTCCATATATATATATATATATATATATATATATATATATATATATATATATATATATATATATATATATATATACTGTTTCAACTCTAATCTGGCAATACATGTGAATAAAGGTTGAGGCTGCAAAAGTTCGACACAAAATTTATTATGTTCCTCTAGCTCGATCAATTTTTTTTATGTTTAATGTTTGTTTTTGGCAAGACAGTTATATGTTGATAATCTGAAAGTTGTATGATGGACTACTCAGTTAGGAATGTAGAGTTTGTACTCGAGGAGTTTGCCCAGTAGTTCGTTGGCTAACGCCAGTCTGACCAATCGCCCTCATCCTCCTCCTCCTGTGGTGTTTCAGGAACAGTGTAATTGGGTGGTATGAAATGTTGGTTCATTTTAATCATGGTAAATCTCTGTACATTTTGAGGGGAGAGATCGGTCCTTCTGACTGTGACAACTGGTACAGCTGCACTGAACACACGCATCGTAAACACCCTGACTATTGGACACGCCGGATACTTTATTGCTAGCCTGCTGCGCTCTGGCCATTGGAGCATCTTCCCTCCCATCCCAATAGACCAATGGCTGTCGATTCATATAGACCTCTTTTGCATCAACCAGATAGTCTTGGACCATCCTCTAAATGGTCATTGGTGCTGCCACTTGCTCAACCTCTGTTGCCTTTGCCTCTGCACTTCACTTAAGCCTTGCCACTTAAAACAAAGCCATTACTGAGGTTCGGTCCAAATCTTCTGGTGCTGTTGTTGCCAGTGTTGTTGCTTGTATTGGCTGCTGTGAGACAACAGCACTGCCCTCTCAGGACTCCGAGGTTGAAGGCTGCATGGCAGAATTTCTGCCCGGGACTGTAAAATCCAGCTGTTCTTCTTCCAGGTCTCTTACTTGCTGAACAAACCACATCTTGTAGAGTGACACATCCCCTTCTACAATAGGAATTAAATTGACCAGTAGTTTTTGTACTGAATTGAATTGAATTGAAATGAAATTTATACCGCGCGACTAAGCCCGTAGGCATCAAGGCGCCTAACAAAGTAAAATCAAAAAAGGCAGAACCCAAGCTAAGAATAGGCTATGGCAAAAAGCCTTGTCTTAAGGGCCTTTCTAAAGGCTTGCTTTGAGGGAAGAGTTTTGATATCAGAGGGCAGAGAGTTCCACAGCCTTGGGGCCAAAGTTGAGAAGGCTCTGCCACCCCACCTAGCTCTACAGACACGGGGGATGGATAGCAAGGCTTTATTAGCCGAGCGCAGGGATATGGAGGGGGTAGAAGGATTTAGCAGATCCCTTATGCCTCCTGATTTGTTCGTGGCCAGGGCCCCATAGATCAAGCAAAGAGACTTGAACGAGATCCTGGCCTCAATTGGAAGCCAATGCAATACTTTCCTAGCAGCCGTAGCAGAGGCCCGCCTGGGCAGATCTAGTACAAACCTTGCGACTGCATTCTGCACCATTTGGAGTCGCGTTATAAGACTCTTGTTAATGCCAAGGTATAGGGCATTGCAATAGTCTAGTCTTGAGCCTATCAGTGCAACTACTATTTGCTTTCTTGCTTGGGGGGACAGGTAATGTTTTATTTTCCTCAGGATGTTTATTATACCCCAGCAAGTGGAAATGGTCCTGCTTACTTGCTGGCCCAGCCCCAGAAGAGGGTCGATCATGACTCCTAAGTTCCTAGCCAAAGCAGTGGGTGTAGGGCATACTCCCAGAGATGAAGGCCACCATTCCGCCGACCAGATATCCTCCTTGCCTCCGAACACCAGAATTTCTGTCTTCTCGCCATTAAGCTTCAATGAATTGCAAATCATCCATTGAGCCACTGCCTCCATGCAGAGTCTAAAATTGGAGGCAGCCGAGATGACCGGTTGGGCGAGAGACATCAATATCTGCGTGTCGTCGGCATAGGAGACTACCTCCATCCCGTACGATCTAATAAGCCTGGCGAGTGGGGTCACATAGATGTTGAAAAGGGTCGGACTTATTGCCGACCCCTGTGGGACCCCACACTGCACAGGAAGGGATGGAGATAGAAACTCCCCCAGCTTGACTCTCTGTTCCCTCTGGCCAAGGAAGGAGGATAGCAAACTAAGAGCAGGCCCCTCCACCCCTATCTCCCTCAGACGAGATGTTAACACTGAGGGATCAAGTATTATGGCACAGTTGTACTCTTTGGAGGACGCAATGTCTATTTGCAGCCTTGGATTAAGAGACAAGCGAAGGATTAATCTCTCAACTAACTCATATGCTTCTTGGTTCACTCTGGGGAACCTGTGTTACACCTTTTTAACTGGTCCTGTAGCTGATGCAACAACAGGATAGCTTGCCCCATCATACTGTCCTCCTGTTGTGTGCTGCCAAACACCCTTAAAACTTTCTTCAGCAATGAGACCTGCCGATAGCTTTTGCCTTATGCCCACAAAGGCGATCCAAAGTGCAGTAATACACATGGAATCATTCAACTGGTCCACATATCTGTCGCCAGGTGGATAGTGTGAACAGCACTCTGCTGCAAAGCTTGTCCAACCATTTGCAGCACATTGTAATGGTGCACTGGAACAGCAACTCTCGCAAAATAGTTCTGGTTGGAAAATTCCATTTTGGGCCAATGGCAGCCACAAATTCTAAAAATCCCACTCCTTCCACAAAAGAAAACAGGAGTAGGTCCAGCACTAATATTTTTTCTAGCATCCTACTTTACAAACGTTCCATTTGGTGGTTGGATTCCTAGCGCCCCTTCAGTCTAAAAATGCCCGTAACAGTAGCTTTGATACTTTTTTTCATTTGTGGTGCCACTGACACAGAAGAATCCCAGACAGACCAGGAGTTGGTAGACTCAATGTGCATCTTGGGGGAATTGCACTGTTTGGGGTGGTGGCATCTGAGTCTTCTGCCATCAGGAGGTTGCTGATGCCGGTGATGCTGGCACACTTCTTGGGGCAGGGATGCTTTGTGTTGTAAAGCTGTCATCCAAATCTACCTCATCACCTCCTATCACCATGATCGGAACTGATTCTCCTCTCTCATCACCACCACCATCTTCAATTTTTTTAAAGTGCTCCTCACAACAGATTGTGTGATGTTTTTTCATAAGGGTCGCTTGGCCTCCAGTACCATAGTCTGAGCCAGGATTACCTCGACAAGCACTAGCATGGCAAATGGAGCATATTGCAATGTTATCCTCCTGCTTGCTAATTATAAATGAGTACAAAAGGGGGTGGTGATGGACGGAGCATCTGAATCAATCAAACACTCACACCCAGTCAAAAGATTTGGGTTTAATCCATCACCGTTCTTTAGCCCACTCTGCCACCCCAGTTCAGACATGGCTATATGCAAATCAGTCTGACCCTGTGCCTCATGGGAACAGTCCAGCCCGAACTGCCAAGCCATGTCTTCCCTGGACTGGAAACAAGCTTCCGAGGACCAGTTTCTGGCATTCCAGCCGTCTTCAGCCCGGCTTGCTTGAATCCAGTGGCAAAGTGAGCAAGGGACTCACGTCTGAGCATACCCTGCCACACTTACGGCGGCCAAAAGCGGTACAAAAGGGGGTGGTGATGGACGGAGCATCTGGCAGAGTGGGCTAAAGAATGGTGATGGATCAAACCCAGATCCTTTGACTGGGTGTGAGTGTTTGATTGGTTCAGATGCTCCGTCCATCACCACCCCCTTTTGTACCGCTAATTATAAATGAGTCCCAAACTGAGAAGGAGAGCTTTCTTATTGTGCCACTGCCAATGCCTAAAAAATAATTGGAGGTAAGTGGGTTTGTCATCGATTGCCTCTCTTCAGTACATACTTTGGCTGCCGGTAGTGGTACCAGTGCAACATCCCTTGGAGTAGGTTGAACAGGAGGGGTAATGTCTTTGTGTTCCGAGCCAGCTTCTATGACAATGACTGGCTCGTCATCCTCATCTCCTTCCAGTATTCTAAGGGTTTCAGGAGCTTCCATTTTCCCTTGTCTCTGATGTGGGTCTCAGAATCAGCCAGGGTCCAATCCATGTCCAGATCACCAGAAGGGCAGCTTGGAGAAGATAGTGGAGTACCCTTTCTTTCTCTTGCTGGAAATCGGGAAGCTAACAAGAGGTACATCTGCTCATCAGGAAGCTCACCCTCCTGTTCTGCTCCTACTTCAGGAAGATTTATTGCTTCCTGTGGCTCCTGCTGTCCACTTGGATACGTATCCTGCAACAATTGGGTACCTATTTGCAGCGGAGAAAATTCGAATTGAGACTCACTGCTTGTGGCCATGGTTGCAGTGACTGCCTAACTGATAGACATGGCCTTGGGCTTAGGTTGGGTGGTGCCGTTGATGCATGAGTGCTGCTCCCAGCTTCCTGCCTGGAGGGTGGTGCAGTAGGCACACCACCTCTTTCAAAAAGCTGAGGGGCTGCATGCCAGTGGTGGCACTGGCAATCTGCTTCTTCATCTCCTCCTCACTGGTCACTTTCTTGGCAGCACCTTTCTTTGGAGCCATCTTCAAGTTCTGTCAGTTGGCACTTAGCTGCACAACCAGAAGAAAGGAAGAATCACATGTTGTCGTCACATCACTTTGTGCTGACCTTCTGTCTGGCAGTACTTGCATGAAATATTTATGGTACATACATTATAATTTAGTGCGGTTATCACAAATGATTAACAACAATAGTGTATCATTTGAAGGTCAAGCCACAACACCATAACATAATATTTCAATCAAGATAACAAAATGCAGATGTAACTGTTTGCTTTATGTTCATCTAAGGAGACACACCTGTGACATAAAAAAATGAATGCTGGGGTGCACATATGGGAGGCAGGGAGTCCAGGGGAAAGCAGAATGAGCCTTAAAAACATACATGCTGGTGTGCAGCTATGGCAGGCAGGGTGTCCAGGGGCAAATGGAATAATCCTTAAAAAATGAATGCCTTGTATACCTAGAGCAGGTAGGGAGTCCAGGGGAAAATGAGTAATGACAACCCTTAAAAAAATCAATGCTGGTGTGTGGCAGGCACCTATCGCAAGCAAGAGGTGGAGAACATGTAAAAACTAAATTACAACACAAAAATTGAGAAAAATAATAGAAATATTAAATAAAAAAAAACATCACCTGCTCGTGTCCTGGGGGACTATAATAAATCCATTGGGAGGCAAGGAAGTGCAGGGAAAAAATGCATAGCACTGTTCACACACCATAATGATCCCCATGCACAATAAACTGATTTCAGGGGAAAAAGTTAAGAAAATTAACAAAAACAGAGAGGCATAGCCCTCTTCTATTAATCTCCCTGGAAAATGGTTTGAAAACTCAAAAAAATTAATTTAACACAATGGCTGGCAGCACAGAATGGCCGCCGACCACATGGTCAAACAATGACTACAAGCAAGGAGGCATGGACAACAAAGAACACATGCAGGCCTATGGCAAAACCACACTGGCTGGCTACACAAAATGGCCACAGGCCGCGTGGTCTAAACCAAATCCCCAAGCAAGGAGGCATGAACAACACAGAACACATGCAGGTCTATGGCAAAAGTGCACTGGCAGGCCTACGGACACTGAGAACACAAAATGGCCCTCTGCCGCATGGCATGGAAAACGAAGACAAATGGAGCCTATAGCAAACACCCCCCCACACACACACACACTGGGCAGACAAATGAGGCATCTTAAACAATGATGAAAACAGTACCATTCATTCAGCACTGCCAAACACGAAAAGTAAGTGAGCTATAAAACATGAAATACAAAAAAAGAAAAGTAAAACGCACATTTTTAACTTAATCCAATGCTGTCTCGGGCTAAATGATGTTGGACAACATATACCACAGAAACAGTTGTTCCTTGTACCCAATGACTAGCACTGACTGGAAGGCCTATGGGCAGACTAACATAAATAAATACATATATAATATATATATATACTATACTGTGTGATATGTATATATATATATATATATATATATATATATATATATATATATATATATATATATATAGATATATTTATCCAGCAAACGTCCCAATATGAGAGGAGCGGCCATAAGCTGGTGCAGGCGGCGAGGTTCAGGACACCCTCGCAAATTTGTGAATACAGCAAAGTTTTCTTCAAAGGAAGACGCCGCACACCACCTCAGTTGTATGATTTAGTTGTTTATTTCATGTAGGTTCCCCACCTACGCGTTTCAGACAGATACACTGTCCTTGATCACGGTTACAAACACGTGTTCATCATTAGTTTCTACTATTTATACTGGCTAACTCCACTTGGCAATTAAGGTGCATTGTGGGTGCAGTAGTTTTAATGCATTTTTTACATCTTACAGTGCGTTGTTACCCAGCCGGATCGCGGTATTATAATGGCATTCCTTGAACATTAGGATATTTTTGGTCATTATCGTCTTATAAGTGTTGTCACTTAATGCCAGACGGTATAAGACCACGGGGGAGTCAGGGACTGAGTGTCCATGTGGGGAATGGTTGTCTGAATACCCAAGTCTTCCATTACTCGTGGCGAGTGTGAGGCTAAGTGCCTTCGTTCGGTAATGTCATTATAAACTTTGATCAACAGTTGGGTTCACGCAAAGTTAAAAAAAAAATTGTCTATTGCATTAGGTCATATCAATTTGCTTTGTCCAGCTAGTAGGATTTAGAATCAAAAGAATAGTTATCTACGTAAGCAATGTTCAGATCAACAGAAAATATTTACAAGCAAGTGTTTGTAAGGGAGTGTTCATAGGGCTTCCAGAACAGGATTTTTATAAATGTACGCTCAGTTCTTCGTCCATGTTCAGGCCCCACGGCTGTCTGGTTTTAAACCTTATGATTAGTTTTGATTCGAGGCGTCTCAGTCTTGTTACTCGATCGCCTCCTCTTTCATTTTCTCCCACCAAGGCAATTCCTGAGTATTTCATATTTTTCCATGTTTTGCCAGGGTGTGTCTTCAGATGTTTTGCCATTGCGTAACTCATGTCATTGTTCTGGATGGCTCTGGTATGTTCAAGTATTCGTTTTTTGAGTGGGCAGATGGTAGAGCCGATGTATTTCTTACCACAGAAGCAGACAATTTGGTAAACTACGAATGATGACTCACAAGTTATCTTGTCCTTTATGTCAAAAATTCTTCCTTTTGGATCTTTCAAAGTTTTTATGTTCTGGCCGATTGTACATGCTTTGCATGTTGTACATTTGCTAAAACCCAGTTGTCGTTTTTCTAGCCAACTTAAAGTTTTGATTTCCTTTTTAAAGTGGCTATTAACTAGGGTGTCTTGTAAAGAGGGCGCTTTTCGATAGGTGATTAAAGGTCTGTCACCTATTAGCGATCCTATCTCGCTGTCCTTTTTCAGTACATTCCAGAACTTGATCAGAATTTGACGGATTTTGTAACTCTCTCTTGAATATGTCAAGATTAGTCGTGGTTTTTCTTCCCCATTGTTCTCTGTGGATTTGCATTTAGGTATCAGGGTTTCAGCTCTTGTTTTGGCTCTTGCTTTTTGCTCGCCCTTGGTTATATCAGCCCGTTTATATCCACGCTGAATGAAGCGGTCTCTGGTTTCAGTAAGTTTGTTTTCCAGTTCTGTTTCTTCCGAGCAGTTCCGTTTCATTCGGAGAAATTCCCCGTAGGGAATGCTTTGTTTCAGTGAGGTGGGATGGAAGCTCGTTCCATAAAGTACACTGTTCGTGGATGTTTTTTTTCGGAATACTGTGGTCTCCAATTTATTGTTGTTGACGTAGATCTTTGTGTCGAGAAATTCAATTTCTTTCTTTTGAATGTTGAATGTGAACTGTAGTCCTACATTATTCACATTCAGAATGTCAATGTATTCCACTAGTTTTGATTTGGTCCCTTTCCACAGGAGGAACAGGTCGTCTATAAATCTTAGCCAGACAACCACGTCCGTGGTGTATGGCTCATTTTCCTCTCTCCAAGCTATGTTTTTTTCCCACCAACCCATGGTGAGGTTGGCATAGCTTGGAGAGAAGGAAACTCCCATGGCACATCCACAGATTTGTTTGTAGATCTTCTTGTCGAAGGTGAAGACATTGTTCTCCAAGCAGAACGACATCATGTCGGTTAGCATGTTGGTATGTCTTAGCTCGGATATTGGTCTCTGGTTGAGGAAGTATTTGATTGCATTCATGCCGATGTCATGCTGGATCGAGGTGTACAGTGACACGACGTCTATGGTTGCTAGCCAAAACTCAGGTTGCCATTCCACTCCCATGATGATTCGTAGGAAGTCACCAGTGTCTTTAATGAATGAGCTCAACGTTGGGACTAAAGGAGCTAGAAAATAATCCACATAAGAGGATACATTTTCGCATAGAGATCCACAGCTCGATATTATCGGGCGTCCAGGTGGTTTAATCAAGGTCTTGTGAACCTTGGGCAGGAAATATAATGTTGGCATTATAGGATGGCTGACCGTTAGGAAGTTCTTTTCTTCTTTGTTTATCAGGCCGCCTGCTTGCCATATGTCGATCTTCTTGTGCAGTGTCCTTGTCATGTCCATTGACGGATTGTACTCCAGTAGTTTGTAATTAGTTCTGTTCAATTGGCGATGTGCTTCCTCCAGATAGTCTTTCTTATTGAGAACAACAATGTTTCCACCCTTGTCTGCGGGTTTTATTTCAATCATTGGATTTAACTAGAGATTTTTTAGAGCAATGCGTTCGTTCTTTGTTACATTTTCTTTTTTATTGTTTGTGTTTTTCATTGTCTCCAATTCCGCCACTACCAAGTCATGAAATACATCAATACGATTGCCAGGGTAAAGAACAGGACAAAACTTTGACTTGTTTTTCAAATTGGTCTTGGGATGTGTTCCTATCACATTGCCCATTTGAGATAAAAATTGGGTGTTTGTCAGGTCTGTTCGTTCCACTTCGTGGGTTAGTTCCAGTGCTATTTGTAGGCTTGTTTCCTTCTCTCCAAGCTATGCCAACCTCACCATGGGTTGGTGGGAAAAAAACATAGCTTGGAGAGAGGAAAATGAGCCATACACCACGGACGTGGTTGTCTGGCTAAGATTTATAGACAACCTGTTCCTCCTGTGGAAAGGGACCAAATCAAAACTAGTGGAATACATTGACATTCTGAATGTGAATAATGTAGGACTACAGTTCACATTCAACATTCAAAAGAAAGAAATTGAATTTCTCGACACAAAGATCTATGTCAACAACAATAAATTGGAGACCACAGTATTCCGAAAAAAAACATCCACGAACAGTGTACTTTATGGAACGAGCTTCCATCCCACCTCACTGAAACAAAGCATTCCCTACGGGGAATTTCTCCGAATGAAACGGAACTGCTCGGAAGAAACAGAACTGGAAAACAAACTTACTGAAACCAGAGACCGCTTCATTCAGCGTGGATATAAACGGGCTGATATAACCAAGGGCGAGCAAAAAGCAAGAGCCAAAACAAGAGCTGAAACCCTGATACCTAAATGCAAATCCACAGAGAACAATGGGGAAGAAAAACCACGACTAATCTTGACATATTCAAGAGAGAGTTACAAAATCCGTCAAATTCTGATCAAGTTCTGGAATGTACTGAAAAAGGACAGCGAGATAGGATCGCTAATAGGTGACAGACCTTTAATCACCTATCGAAAAGCGCCCTCTTTACAAGACACCCTAGTTAATAGCCACTTTAAAAAGGAAATCAAAACTTTAAGTTGGCTAGAAAAACGACAACTGGGTTTTAGCAAATGTACAACATGCAAAGCATGTACAATCGGCCAGAACATAAAAACTTTGAAAGATCCAAAAGGAAGAATTTTTGACATAAAGGACAAGATAACTTGTGAGTCATCATTCGTAGTTTACCAAATTGTCTGCTTCTGTGGTAAGAAATACATCGGCTCTACCATCTGCCCACTCAAAAAACGAATACTTGAACATACCAGAGCCATCCAGAACAATGACATGAGTTACGCAACGGCAAAACATCTGAAGACACACCCTGGCAAAACATGGAAAAATATGAAATACTCAGGAATTGCCTTGGTGGGAGAAAATGAAAGAGGAGGCGATCGAGTAACAAGACTGAGACGCCTCGAATCAAAACTAATCATAAGGTTTAAAACCAGACAGCCGTGGGGCCTGAACATGGACGAAGAACTGAGCGTACATTTATAAAAATCCTGTTCTGGAAGCCCTATGAACACTCCCTTACAAACACTTGCTTGTAAATATTTTCTGTTGATCTGAACATTGCTTACGTAGATAACTATTCTTTTGATTCTAAATCCTACTAGCTGGACAAAGCAAATTGATATGACCTAATGCAATAGACAATTTTTTTTTTAACTTTGCGTGAACCCAACTGTTGATCAAAGTTTATAATGACATTACCGAACGAAGGCACTTAGCCTCACACTCGCCACGAGTAATGGAAGACTTGGGTATTCAGACAACCATTCCCCACATGGACACTCAGTCCCTGACTCCCCCGTGATCTTATACCGTCTGGCATTAAGTGACAACACTTATAAGACGATAATGACCAACAATATCCTAATGTTCAAGGAATGCCATTATAATACCGCGATCCGGCTGGGTAACAACGCACTGTAAGATGTAAAAAATGCATTAAAACTACTGCACCCACAATGCACCTTAATTGCCAAGTGGAGTTAGCCAGTATAGATAGTAGAAACTAATGATGGACACGTGTTTGTAACCGTGATCAAGGACAGTGTATCTGTCTGAAACGCGTAGGTGGGGAACCTACATGAAATAAACAACTAAATCATACAACTGAGGTGGTGTGCGGCGTCTTCCTTTGAAGAAAACTTTGCTGTATTCATATATATATATATATATATTAAAGACATAGTGAAGTAGTGCAAATTTACAAACATGGAGAAAATTTACTGAACTACACAATCGTTTTCCCTTACAAAAGATAACAAATGAAATGCAAAAAAATAACTAGGCCCCTACTGCAACTTCAGGCCACCCACCACAACCACAATTACATTTAAAAATCTAATAAAAGTACAAATAAATACTGATGCATACCCTCTATCATACAAACAATACCCTTATACAAATGTTTTTGAACTTACTTGTGATATCACAAAAGCAAAGTCCTCATACATCCAATGGAATTTATGAAGCAGGAATTGCAGACAAAGAGAGTGATCCTTGCACCATAAAATCAAAATGAACGTGACCAGGAGATAGACAAAGCACTGTGAGGAGCATGCACAGGAAGAGGAAGTTAAAGTCTTGGGGGCACTTCCTTCTTGTTCAGAAAAAAAGTAGAATAAAAAAAATATTTTCTCACTAAAAAACAACCTGAAGAAGGTGTGGAACATTCACTCAAAAACATCTTTGGAGTTGATTTAGCTACTTCTCGAGTAGAAAATCTGCTCCAGAAGCAGCTGCTGCTGCTCGAGCTCGCCAGCATCACAAAAATGGTGCTGGAAGGATTCATGGTGACCGGAAGCCATGCTAGCGGCTGGCAAATCTAGCAAGGGACAGCTAGTGGCTGGCAAATATTGTCACGCTCAACTGTGCGTGCTAACAGAAGTCCTGCATGCACTAACGAGATTATAATTCCACCAAATGCCAGATGGCGTAATTTAGCAGGAACTCGCATTACACATGTAGCAAGGAGTTGCCACCGGAGTCTTGGGCGGATTGTCGCTGGATGAGGGAGAATTGAGAATTTAAATGGCACCGGGAGAGGTGCTGTTTGCTATTCTGGTTTTCTATCGATTGCAAATTTTGCCCTGCCTAGACTTACTGAATTTTTTCATTAAGAATTAGCAGACATAGCTTTCTTCAGTTCAAATTAACTTGGAAAGGTTTTGCGATTGTCTTCCTTGTTCATGAAAAGTCGCACTGTGATTGGTTTGTCAACCAGGAAGCCACGCCGGGATAGATGAGACGTCACCACAAAGCCATCCTGTCATTGGTTGGTTGCTGACCAAACTGCTCTGTGAAAGGGTGCCCTTTGAGAGAGCCACAATGAAATTGGATGTTGTCTGCTAGTTTGTTTGTCGTAATTTTTAGATTGTTTTAAGCAATAATAATGGGAAACCTATTGAAAACGACTAAAGTTTCTGTTGTGGCTGCACAGAAACTTTAGACTTTATCCTGCTGAGCGATCACGGGCATATGAAATGGAGATGGATCTTGGATTCTATCCATGTACTTGATTTCTGAATGGAATGAACATATTGTGCATGACATAAAATTACTATTTCCGTTAGAGGGTACTTTTAACATTACAAAGCTGGATTTCTTAAGGCACACTATGAATGACATGAAGCTGATGCTCAGACCTACACAGTTTGAAGTGCTAAATAAATGGGGTCAAATGGCAACAGAGAATGAGAATGTCCAAGCAAGTGAAGGGTTCATTTGAACAGTCGCAAGAGAGTAAGTAGCACCGACAAAAGAAATGTTAGAGAGTGGAAATGATGAAAGGTGTATGAGTCCATCCTGCTATAGCTAAAGAAACAAATGAAAAAGACAAGTCAACCGAGAGAGAGAAGCAGAGCATTAATTCTGATGAGGAGGATACTTTCTGAATTATCTTTTGAATTCTAGACCCCCTCCTTATACAGTTAGAGTGACAGGTATGTACAATTCTGGCCTAGTTTTGAAACTGTTCTGTCATTCACTTCTGTATACACCCCTTCCATCCTGTCTCCCTGGCACATCTTCTCTCCTTACAAGCTCAGCAGAAGTGGAGACAACCTGATCACAAAGATTTTTACTGTGCTTTGAACGAACTTCCTAGTATTCCTAACAGTTGCATTTTTCAAGGCCTGTCTGCTGTAGTTCAGTCACTGGGCCTAGTCTTTCTCATCTGTGGATGGAGGTAGCATGAAAGATGCTTTCTTAAAATGGGATAGTGCTTATGTACTTATGTAGTGACATGCATTATTCCGATATGGCAAAATAGTTACTTGCAATCATGCCACCATGATTTTGCTGTTTCTCTAATTTGTTTTGCAAGACTTGTGTATGAGAACTCCCTTAGTATTGGGTTTAAGCCAGCAGAATTACCGTTACTACCAGGGATGCTGCTTGATTCTTTCCTGATTTTGCTGCTCTTTGAGAGTTAGACTGATTTCAGAATGTTTACTATTTTCATTGAGGCCTTCACTACATTTATTCTGTACCACATAATTGTGCTTTTACTTTCCCTTGATCTAAAACTGAATTATGGAGTGGGCAAATTATTGATTGTAGGTACTCTTCTAAATTCATGTTATGAGGGTACCCTTTTGTGCAAGAACAATCCCGGGGACAACCGTCTAAAGTGAAATTTAGCTAATCTGAATTTTGGGGTGTCCTGAAAATTGAGGTATGCTATTACTCTCACAAAATTAATAGCAGAGGAGGGTTTCATGCTAAAAAGCACCTCCTCTTTCTAAGGGGGTCCCCAAGAGACAATTCCTGGTTCTAATGCCTAGTTCAAGAGCATAGTGAATTTTTTGTACTCTGCAAGTGATTCCAGTGCCGGAGATCCTGGGGGGTAACATGCAGTAAATTACTGAATGATTTGGAGGGTATGTATGAATAGGGTGAATTGATTTGTGAATTGTGTATGTATTCTTCCGGCGTTGAAGTATGAGTTATAAAAATGAATTGCTGTGCTCTTTGTGAGATGATTGGTTATGCAATGCTGATTGTTTGTTCAATTGGTAGATTGATCACTATATGGTTGATATACTATTCATAGTTGTAATCACATTTTTGTTGTTCATTTATTGGTTGGTTTGGTTATTGGATTTGTGAAAATCCAAGCTCTTGAGATGTTGTGATTTTATTTGCCTGCACACGGTAGTATGTAGTGTGTAGTGCTGTATGCACACAGACATGAGTTTCTAAACTAATGAGTTTTACTTTTCAGGATTGTGTGTTTAATTTAGGATGGTGTACCATGCTCCTAAATGCACAGGATTCTTGGGTGGATTGTCACTAGATGAGGGAGAATTGAGAGTTTAAGTGGTACCGGGAAAGGTGCTGTTTGCTATTCTGGTTTTCTTTGATTGCAAATTTTGCCCTGCCTAGACTTACTGATTTTTTTCATTAAGAATTAGCAGACACGGGTTTCTTTAGTTTAAATTGACTTAGAAAGGTTTTGCGATTGTCTTCCTTGTTCATGAAGAAGTCGCACTGTGATTGGTTTGTCAACCAGGGAGTCACGCTGGGATTGATGAGGCGTCACCACAAAGCCATCCTGTCATTGGTTGGTTGCTGACCAAACTGCTCTGTGAAAAGGTGCCCTTTGTTAGAGCCACAATGAAATTGGATGTTGACTGCTAGTTTGTTTGTTGTAATTTTGAGATTGTTTTAAGCAAAAATAATGGGAAACCTATTGAAAACGTCTAAAGTTTCTGTTATGGCTGCACAGAAACTTTAGGCTTTAGCCTGCTGAGCGATCACCGGCATAAGAAATGGAGATGGACCTTGGATGCTATCCATGTACTTGGATTTCTGTATGGAATGAACATATTGTGTCCGACATAAAATTACTATTTCCGTTAGAGGGTACTTTTACCATTACAATCCTGAATTTCATAAGGCAAACTATGAATGACATGAAGCTGATGCTCAGACCTACACAGTTTGAAGCACTAAATAAATGGGAAGAAATGGCAAAAGAGAATGAGAATGTTCAAGCAAGTGAAGGGTTCATTTGGACAGTCGCAAGAGAGTAAGTAGCACCGACAAACAAAATGTTAGAGAGTGGAAATGATGAAAGGTGTATGAGTCCATCCTGCTATAGCTAAAGAAACAAATGAAAAAGACAAGTTAACCGAGAGAGAGAAGCAGACCAATGATTCTGATGAGGAGGATAATTTCTGAATGATCTTTTGAATTCTAGACCTCCTCCATATGCAGCTAGAGTGATAGGTATGAACAATTCTGGCTCATGGCCTTGTTTGGGAGCTGAACGAGATAGTAGTACAGTATTACGTATCTAAAGCAGTGGTACCAAGAGCATCAACTAAGACGCAATGACATCAATATCTCACACAAGCAAGGATATACATGCTGACACTCAGGTTCATGTCACCCCACCTGTAAGGAGAGTGCTGATTGAAGAGCCTCTTGGAGAAATTAATATTGCCATTTTTGGATCAAAGAAGCAGAAGCACATAATACATTACAAAAGTTCGCTGATGAATGTGCAGTGGACATCAGTAGAATGAAAAATGTGAAATGAAAGTATAAAAAGGATGTGACTCATGATGAAACTAATTAAATGGGTATAATCACTGATGCCCATTTTAAGGATTTAGTTGAAAAAACAAACAAATTGAGTGATTGAAGAAGTACAGAGAAAGGTGGAAGAGATGGACAGCAACTAAGAAGGAAGTGAAGGGGGCTGAGCGCAGTGTAAATGATTTTGAAGGTGGAATTTCCTTCAAGGGAAGTGCATGGAGGAAATCTAGTACCATGGACATGAGCTGATCTTTATGCTTTTACTTCTAACTTTCCAAAATGTATGGAAAAACTGGAAAAGTGGAAAGAGATGCACAGGTTGACTACCATTTTGTAGATGTTTTGGGCTGCTTTGAATTCATTATTTGAGAATGTGGTTCCTAGTGATTTGTTGACTGTGTGTAGAGTATTAGTTCCATGGCCAACTTAAGAACCAGTTAGCGTTGTTCCCAACAATGCTCCTTCTGAGGAAGTAGCCAATAAGTGTAGACTGGTAATTGAACATTTGGAGAAAGAGTACCTGAAAAGGATATAAATTGGGTAAAAAGTTTGAGAACTTCCCAGGAACCGAAAGAATCAGGGCATACTGTAATGAGAGACTTGTGTAGATTTTCAAGAAGCAAGATGGAGTTGATGATCCTGAGAAAGATGGTGTCAGTGGTTTATTTGTGTTTTTCGTTATGGGTTTGAAACTAGAGCTTACCAATCATATACAGCAAAATGAATTTTGTTGGCAGAGAATAACCATAGATGAGATTTTGAAGCTGGTAAAATACGGTGGTGATTATTTTGACTGGAAGAAAAAGATTAAAGAGAAGCTGATGATTGCTCAGACAAAGCAGTTTGAGAGAGCTTCAAGTTCATGTCAAAGTACTATGGAAAATAAAGAGACCTTGACAAAGACATCTGATGATCAAAGAAAATATTCCAAAGAAAATAACTTTTCCGAGTGAAGTACCTGTGGCAAACAAAAATAAAATCAACATGAAGAATTCCAAATAGATAATATGCTTCATCTGAATTGGGATATCTTGCTACAGTATCAGAAGAAGAAATAATGTTGGAAAGTCACAATCCAGTGAATCACATCAAGTGTAAATTTGAGAATGAACTTGAGAGTGGAGCAGAGGCAGAAGAAGAACCACCTTGAAAGAACCTGTCAAGACAAAGTTAAAGTGAAAGATAAAAATGTAAAGATCAAAGACTAAAATTATTTTTCAAAAGTTTAAAAGATTATTTTTTGAATTTTTGTTTTGATTATTGTTTGAAAGAAATAATAAGAAAAAAAGAATGTATTATTGTTTTTAAGGAAAACTTTGGTTGCTTTTGAATTTTTGAGTCTCACAATAATTTTTGGTCTCAATTAGAGGATGGAGAACAGCAAATGTGTTAAATTGTAGGTTTAGAAATCATAGTAGTAGCACTATTAGTATTATTTAGGATATTGGTGTGCTTACTATCTCTGGTGGATCATACTTCTATAAACGTCGAATTAACTACTGTTAAGAATACATTGAAAAATAACATGTTAGAGCATAAAGAGAAATTAAATAGAAGATTTCATGATATTATCTATACTATCATGATATATGAATATGTAAATAATATGAAATTTAAAGAATCTTTTGCTTGTACTTTTCTTCCTACTTCTGCTGGTGAGGCCTCTACAAATGTGCAACTTCAGATGTCTTACTCTTTATCTTGCAATGTGTTTGCTGCTGTATTTATTATTGATGATTTTCTTTCCCCTTTTCTAATGGAGTTTAGTATTTCTCCAGAAGCTCTTCCTATAAAACAAGATAATCCAGATATTGAGTATGGTTAATTCCTTAAGACAGTTTCATAAACTAAGCACAGAACTAAAACTACTAACTTGGAGTATGTATGTTTTTGTTAGCTTCTTTCCTTTGGTCCTGCATGAAATGGAGGAGAGTTTGCTTAGCTTGGGAACTCGGAGTCCACTTAAGATGTGAATGTATTGATATTAGTAGCCATTCAGCACTTTATAACATCTTTCTTTCCAGGTTCCTAGGGTTGAAATAGTATAAGCTTTATTTGGAATTTTAAAGGAACAAGAATGTTTGTGTTAATGCATTTTAAACTGATTGTAATATTGTTTTATTAATGTAATGGATTTTTGATTGTTTTTTATGTCTTTCTCTTGACTGACTGACTGAGTATGTGATTGTTTTAAATAAAGAAGAAAATTAGTTTATTCAGGAATATAATGAGAGAGGAGTGGCAGTGGTGAGAGATTCGTGAGAATGAAAAGTTATAATGGAACAAGTAAAAGAAGAGGAAGAATTTTGATTGTTGAATTTACATCCTAGGTTAAAGATGAAGCAGGAATGAAGGGGTGAATTGATTGTCGAAGACCCTTGAAAAATGGTAAGGCTGAATATGAAGAGAAAAGTGCGTGCGAAAGAAGTTATGAGGTGAGAGGGAATTTTTGGTTAGCCAATCTTGAAAGAGATGTATTAAATTTGTGGAAACACTGCTTATTTTGATTTGCTGCATACTTAGTTGGCTCTTGTTATCTGGCTTTAGTGCGTTCTAGAGTTTATCATATGAATGAAATCGATGATACAATAGACCTGGAAAGACTGAAACTGAGTTTTGGAAATATAGTATAAGATACATTAGGTGCTTTGATTCCTTCTATAGGTATAGTGATGAATGATGTGAAAATTAAACGTCTATCTACTTTAATTGATAAGATTGCAGTAGATACAGCTGGATGATTGAAACAGGTACATGCAGAAATGGTTGCTATTATTCTATGGTAATGCAGAGGCCAAAAGCTATTGTACATGTATCCCAGATAAGAGTAGGTTAATAGTTCTCAAATTAATATCATAACTGACATCTTGCAAATTCTTCAATCTTTTGAATAGCCTAATTTATGGGTAGCTGTAGGTTCCTGGTTAGAGAGTTTGGGAAATGTTTTAGCAAGGTTGGTGAGTGGATGTATTATTTGGCTGGGGGTAGATTAATACTGATACAAACACCTGTAATCATTAAATTGGTTTTTCCAAATTGTCATTTCTTTTGTTCAAGTTTTGCGAGCATATGGTCAAGAAATGTGGAAACAGGTGTAATAATGGCCTTATGAAGAAGTATGAAGTGGAATAGTGTCTACAACCAGCTGAAGATGGCAGAGGAGAATTCGAAGAAGAAACAGAAATGATTGAAACTGAATGATTTCCTGCTTAATAAAGAATTAGGGGGAACAGTGTTAGCTTTTCTCTGAGTCTATTTTTGTGTGACAAAATAATGAGTAATGTTTTATGATTGATCCAAGATGTAAATGATGAGGTAAGATGATTACAGTTGAAACAGGTTTAATATGATAAATAGAAGTCTGTATATTAATGTAATTTAGTTATGCTACATTTATATGAAAACGCCATCATTGATAAACTGGATGCTGTTTTGTGGCTGCTCTGTTTTTCACTCCTGTATTCACCCTTACCATCCTGCCCCGCTGCACATCTTCTCTCCTCACAAGCTCTGCAGAAGCAAAGACAAGCTGATCTAATGGAGTTTTACTATTGTGCTTTGAATAAACATCCTAGTGTTCCCAACTGTTGCATTCTTCAAGGCCTCTCCACTGTAGTTCAGTTGCTGGGCCTAGTTTTACTTAATAGTGTTAAGGGTCATTGTTGAAATGTTTCATATTATTTTGAACATATTTATATGCAGGTAGCATGAAGGATGATGGATACTTTATTACAATGGGATAGTGCTTGTGTACTTAAGTAGTAACATATTTAATTCTGGTTTGCCAAAATAGTTTATGCCAACAGGATGCTTCCAAAAGAAGGCTATCCCTTGTTTGAAAGATGGTTTTTAGAAGGATAAGCTTTTTTAACATTGTGATACTAGGAGGTTTCTTTGCATAATGTATTGTAATAATTATTTTATTTAATGAGTTTTTAATATATAATGTATGGAAGCATGTTTATTATTAGATGTTATGATGCTTTTTATGTACTTTTATGGATCTATAGAAAAGATTCAGAATAAAGATTTTTTAAATTGAATTGAGCCACCACGATTCTGCTATTTCTCTATTTTGTTATGCTAGAATTATGTATACTAACTCCTTGGGTATGGGGGTGAGCCAGGACACTTTCCTTTCCTACTAGGGATGCTGCTGTATTATTTCCTGATTTTGCTGCTCATTGAGAATTAAAATGATTTCTGATTTTTGACTATTCTGTATAACTTTCATTGAATTCTTCATGGGATGTATTCTGTACCACATAACCTCCCCCGCAAACTACAGAACGTCTATAATGTCTCCCAGAGACTAGTTCTCAACCTACCGCGCCACTGCCACATCAGCCAACACCTACAGACCCTAAATTGGCTCCACGTCGAGAAGGGAATCACCTTCAAGCTTCTCACCTATGCACACAAGGCCCTCCACAATGGATGGATGATGGCACATCGCAAACAGTAACATCCCATGCCCTCACATCACCGATTTTAGATCGCATGTCCCTTTACATCGCAAGTAATTACAACGCAGCCCATCACGCCGCATCCCAATTGTAAAGCATGCAAAAGACATTCACACCGCATACCAACACCCCGCATACTTCAAAATCGCGATTTGTATCCCATGCGCATTCCCCCTGAACCTACCTCCTAAACTACACTGTAAGCAACGTAGCAAAGACACATCGACCCCCTCAAGCCTAAATAGTGTCTCATTTACGACCCTTAACCCTAAACCTTAAAACATTACCCTACACACCCCTTAACCCTAAGCCCTAACCCTAAAGCCTAAAACACTACTAGATCCGAACCTTAACCCTAAGCCCTAAAAGCCCTAACCCAAATGTCTAAAACACTACCATATCCGACCCTTAAACCTAAGCCCTAAAATCCCTAACCCAAATGTCCATACAACTACCATATTTGCGCCTTAACCCTAAGCCCTAAAAGCCCTAACCCAAATGTCTAAAACACTACTGTATCCGACCCAAAGCCCGAACCCCAAAATCACAACCATATACTACTATTAACCCTAAGCCCTGGAGCCTAAAACCCTGCCCCTTCACTACACAAGCCCTAAAGCCTAAAACCCTGCCCCTCCACTACACTTCCCACCAACTACCTAAAAGCCTAAAACACTACGGGCTTACCTATCTCGTGGTTCCAGCGTTGTCTTCCGTGTCCGTTTTAAGCGCCTGTGATCTAATGGTGCCTCTGCATCGCTCCCCAAGTTCCTAAAGGACCTCAAGACCTGGCTCATCGATGGAGCTCAGTGAACCTCCAGGATCTACGGAGCCCCCCATGCCTGCCTCTCCATCAGTCCCTTGAGACCTGTTCCGGGTGAGTAGCTTGTGCTATACAAACCCCCTGATTGATTGAATGAACTTCTGAAATGTTTGCAATGAATCCTTTTTAACTTTCCCTTGAACTAGAGAATACATTTTTAAGTGATCTAAATTATTTATTGCTGTTACTCCGCTAAATGGATGATGGGGAGGGTGCTTTTTCATTCAAGATCAGCCAAGGGAATGAACTGTCTGAAGTGAAAGTAGCTTAATCTGAATATTGAGGTGTTTTGCTCTCAATATAGCACGACCATGGGGAAATGGTTTCAGGGACCTAACAATCAATACTGCAGCAGGTGCAATAGCACTGGTGCCCATTGGTGTGAGGGGTCCACTCTATCCAGATTAGTGGCTGTTATTTACCACCCAACTATAGTGTGGATGCTTAATTTTCTTGCTTGATTTGAGGCCCATGGTACCCTTGGTGTGCAACTAAATGGTTTGTAAATAATGTTTGTTTGTGTTTCCAAATTAATAATTTCCCCCCAAAACTAGTGCAAAGTGACATCAATATTCTAACGTACACAGACGTCATATTTGATCGCACCCCAATTGGATTACAAAGAAACCTAACTGAATTAAATAGATTTGCAAAAGAAAACTTCTTTGCCCCTAATATTTCATAAACTAAAATTCTACCTTTTAGAGGAAGAAGGAAATGTTGGCCATTTACTTGGTTTTTGGGAGGTAAACCAATTGAGGTAGTGAAAGAGTACGTTTAGTTGGGCCGAATATTCTCATATAATCTCCAAAATGCTTCTTACTTTCATCACATGGGGTGAAAGGCTGACTCCCATGTTTGGGCCTTAAAGAGATTTTATTCCTTGACAGGGAAGAGACACTTTAAATCCCTGCTGAGGTTTATAGCGCATAAATTCCACCTGTTCTAAGTTATGCTCTGGAATATATATAGATTAAAACCTGGCAACCAATAAAAGTGAAAAAAGGGATTACTCTAAGGAAACTGTTGGAAGTCTGTCAATCCGTTCCCGCACAAACCCTGCACCTTGAGCTCTCCTTAATAAGTACATATGCTCGAGCAATCTCTAATATTACAAGGTGGGCTTTTAATCTTTTACATGTGGATCCCGGCTCACTAAGACATATATTAAAATTAGAAACTTTTAGAGAAGAATCAGCACCGCATACTTTCAATAGGAATCTTAAAGCAGCCCTAGAGGCATCACAATGCACTATAGCACTTTTGCAGGGTTAGTCCCCAGCACATTTGAAGCTCTTTTTAAAACATATGACACCAAAAATAGGTTTTGACTCAGACAAGGAGTATTGTACTCAATTAAAACATTACAAAAAATATGCGGACACTATAGTATACAAAACTTCAGAGCATTACTTAAAGTTTCAGCTTGAACATAGAGTAAGGCATTGTATCCTTCTCCTGCGATTAGGAATTCTTCCATTAAACGTTTACTCTTCCAGATGGAATTCCTCTGAATGTTCATCAGGTATCTGTGACTTGTGTAACGGTGGAGTGCAAGACCTTTGCCATGCACTTTTAATTTGCCCAAATTCGATCCTGGTAGAAGTCTGGCAACATTCCATAAAACCTATTCGCCTCAGATATAATGCCATTTTATCTCAAGATGTTATATCATTGTGTAAATCTCCTCTAAATTAATGTATTTGCTATAACTTGTACAAGTTCCTAAAGAGATTGTAAACATTTTGTAAAAAACGTTACAATTTTAACAACTACAGATTATGTATTTGTAATTGTTAAATTTAAATTACCATGTCTACAATGTGTTTTTAAAGAAAGTTCAAAAGTATAAATATAATTTTTAAATTATGTATATGTATTTGTTAACCTCAGACGAGATCTGAATCAAAAAAAAAAAAGATTTGTATTCATGAAATAGCAAGAACCTCCTTGAATGAAAAAGATATTTTAGAAAAACGTATGACCCACTCCAGTATACACTGGGAACACTTAACATTTGACAATAAAAGAGCAGGCAGGTTGACTCATATAACCGTTTATTGTGGGCACAATATACTCTGGGTAGTGAACTGAAACTGAAATAATGGTATCATTTGTTGATTCATTTTCATTATGTGGTATTGAAATAAATGTTTTAGCACATTTGAATATCAATAAAAATAATTTACCAAAACACAAATCCCAGGTGGTGACTTTGAAGAAAAACGTTTTTTGTAGCCTCAGTTTTAAAGTCACCGTGTTAATTTCCATCCTTGCTTTGTGGATACCAGGACATCATGATGACTACTCACTATTTAGGTTTTCATTGATTGTGCCACCATGGCAATCCTATGTCTCCTGCAAGAATTATTTGAAAACAGTACTGAGTAAGAGGTAGATTCAACAAATATATGAGATAGAATACAATGATTTCTACAAACAACTTGTTTTTAGCAAGACCCATCTCATTGGTAACAATAAAAATGCCATATACTGGATGATGCAGTACTAATGATGTGCTTGAAAACATGATGCTTTGTTTACTTCTTTGTATTGAATTTGTATAGGCTACATAAAAATAATAGCAGGTGCAGACAAAAATTCAGCAATGTAATGAAACTACAGTTGCTGATTAAATCTGTGTCAGATTGCAGTATGAGTAGTTCCTTTGCTTAGAATCTAGTGTTGCCATGCTCCAATTAATTCATCATTATTACGGACCTTAGCAGTCAACTGAGGAACTGGTTATTCAAAAGTGAAACTCTCCTCTAAAGACTCAATACTACTAACCCAAGTAGCATATGATGAGACTGGCATTTGGTGTTAGCTGTTTGGAGTTCAGGGTTAAAGTTTTATACCACACCCTGTAAATCTGTGTATACTTCTGTAACTAGATTCCTTACTTCCCCTGTGTATGTTACAAATGCACAATGTATAATATTTTCTTCAGCAAAAAATATGGTACCTCTGTTCTGGTGTCAGGTGGGTGTAACCTACAAATCTGGGTTGGTATTGAGGACAATTGTTGACCCACAAAGTAGCTGTTCTCAATCTACTCTCATGCATGTTACAGATGATGCACATCTTTCCATCACTCAGAAGATTACTTCAGCTACGTTTAGTGAATGGCTGAGTTTTATTCACAAAGATGCAATAATGGAGAAAGGTTAGCTTGCCATAAGAGTTCACGGGCATGAGAACTTGAGAAACAAACCAGCAGGTCTATCTTTGCGATGCTAGAATGTGACACTTGGAAAGAAGACTCGTCATTGCCCTCCCACGTTTGTGAGATTGCTATAGAATAGCTCAGCTAAGGTGATGTGTTCAAACCTAGATAATGCCATGTCCATGTGCCACCGCCTCAATATATTGTGTCCAGGTTTAGGAGAAGAGATAAGACACCCACAACATCCCGGAAGTGGCTGAAAATAGTTCCCAACTCACAGCAAAAATCACAGAGTGCTTCAGATTACCAGGGATTCTAACACACCAATAGACACCACTTATATTATAGGACGCCCAAAACAAAGGAAATGGACAAACTATAAAGAGATAGAAAGTGCACAGAGTGAATTCACAATCATGCTCTTGTGGACAGGTGTCTGATGCTATTTGGATGTCGGAGATTGCTTGGGATGGGAGTGGCTCCCCCTACATGCCATAATAATCTCTTACAAATCAGGTCATCCTCCCGGAACCTATAAGTTGAATCAATATGAAGACTTCTGTCACACTGCGTGTGTGTGGCACAATGACCAAAAGCACCACCATGCTGCAAACTTACCAGCTCAAGAACATCAGCCTACTTCTTGTACAGAGGATACCACCTCTTTACTACACCATTTTACCTTTACATAAATAAAGTACTACTCTTTTTTCTTAAAAAGAGAAACAGCCCTGACTATATCTTCATTTATTGTACGTTATTCATGTATTAATTAAATCTCAGTTTCTAAACCTAAGGCAGCCCATGAGAGTATGCCTTGACTTCTTGAACTTCCTATCCCCCTTGCAGCGACCGCCATAAACTAAGGGTGGTACCTTTTGCCTCCAGTCGCTCCAGCGTCGCACCCTCCTCTCCTCTTCCTGTCTTCCTACCTGCTGGTCCAAGCAGTGCCTGGGACAGACTCCCTGTCCAATCCCCGTGGTGCAGAGTAGTACAGGGAATGGTATGAGCAGGCAGGAAAGACGCCCTGCTCAGACCAGGAAGTCTGTGAAGTTTCTCTAGCCCGACTGCTCAATGCAGCCGGGCTGTAGAAAACCTAAGAATGCATGTGCATTTTGGTTGGCCTGAGACGGCCAACCAAAACACATATGCACATATGCACACTTAGGGAGTGGAGTGCACAGACACTCCTCCTCCCCCCTCCCGTATCTCGGCCCGCCCCTCTCAACAGGCTGGCTAAGAGCCAGCAAATGTAATTTAAAATGATGCAAGAACATTTTTATATATTTGCTGGCTCTGAGCCAGGCAGTGGGGCATCGCTACTCCACCATTGAGGCGGAGGTGCCCTTGCCTAACAGTAAACCTTCCACCCCCATTTGTACCACTTTGTTCGCCATAAGTTGGCAGGGTATGCGCAGACGTGAGTCCCTTGCTCACTTTGCCACTGGATTCAAACAAGCGGGCTGAAATGCCAGAAACCGGTTCTAGGAAGCTTGTTTCCGGTCCAGGGAAGGCATGGCTTGGCAGTTCGGGCTGGACTGTTCCCATGAGGCACAGAGTAAGACTGATTTGCAAATGGCCGTGTCTGAACTGGGGTGGAAGAGTGGGCTTAAGAACGGTGATGGATTAAACCCACATCTGTTGACTGGGTGTGAGTGTTTGATTGGTTCAGATGCTCCGTCCATAAACACCCCCTTTTGTACTGCTTTACAGTAAATCTTAACAAGCATTGACAAAGCCAACAGGTGTGGCATAAGCAAGATAATGAATTGGTTACTTTTTTTTAGCATTATTGCAAGCCTCTGCCATAAAAAGTAAGAAAGAAAGAAAGTAACAAGCTTAACTCTATAAAATAACCATTACAATTGTGTTTAAATGATCCGTGTGTATGCTTTTTAGCATGCAGAGGTAGAAAATGTTTTTCATTTTCATGTGGAAATATGATTCTTATTGACCCAATAAAATGGTACAATTGGGTTTGTCTTACTGTGACCTGAAGACATAGCTTAAAAACGGAGGAATAATTAGAGTAATAAAATATAATAAAGAGTGGAAAGAAAACAAAATTGGTAAATTAAAGTATTGGCTCATCAATCCAGGCACTTAAGTGCCACTCTTTTTATGTCACCCTTAACAAACATATTGCTGCAAAAACTACAGATGGTCTGGTACCAGCTCTCTCTTCTTAAAAATAATAAACCATTCCTTTCTGAAAGTGACTTCAGGATTGCTGCTCAAACCCTCATACTCTAGCATCTGGAAGGTGGTATTGCCCTACTCTTTTGCCTCCAAGACTGCACACCAACAACCCTCAATAACATTCTACTAGCTGCAACATACCTCATCCAGTGCCTGGAGAAATATAATCATACCATTACCATCTGATGGACCTCCATTGGTTTCCATTGCCGGGCCTCAACATCTTCAAGTCCATCTGCATCATTTACAAAGGCATCACAACCAGCACTGCCTCATAATGGATTAACTTTTCACAAACCAGCTTCCTCTCCTATTACTCGTTAACTTTATGTTTATCTTTTGCCATATACAGCACTCCGCTGCTGTTTAGCTAGGTTCAAACTATAGAAATACAGTATACAAACATACTTACGTGGATGTGCATGTGATCAAGCAAATATTCTGTCACACGCCATTCAAGTGGGTCAAATGCATATAGAAAGCAATATGTGAATGACAGCTGAACAGACCAATAGTTAAAGAAGGATGATAACCAGCCTCTCTATGTGTGTACTTGTACGTATGTTTGTATTTATGGATATTTTGATTACATGATACTGCCTCTAAACTTGGCATTTCAATGAGAAGCACACAGCGTACTAGTCACAAGGACTGATGAGCACCACTGAGTCTCAAGAATGTGGAAAACTAGTTTGACACAGATTAACTGTACATCATGAAGCACAATATAATGCTTTCAAATCATGACGTAATTTGACGAGCACATACTTTAGGATTTGTGGCAAAGAACTAAAAAAGAGTTATGCTTAATGAGTACTAAAATGTAACCCTTCTTGTTATGGTTTAGGCACATGTAGGCCCAATAGCCCAATGTATTACACAGTTTTAGAGGATAGGTAAGGCAAAACAAGGTTATTCTTTAAACTCACAAATACGCTATTCTCTGTATGATAGCACATATAATATGAACAGTATAACATCTAAATCAAACAGTTGCAGACAGAGTGGAAGCCTTGGTTTAACCATTTAGGCTGTCTAGTCTGAGTTTTTACTTCATTATTTCATTGAACCACGTGATGTATCGTGAGACTTTGGTGAACAGTACCACATTGAGGTTACTGCCTTGTATTGACCAAGATCCTGTGATGCCTGTCAGAAACCAAGTGTCATTTTGTTTAGCAGCAAACACACCACCACCAGCTAGTGTGCCATTTATAATCTCCTGGGAATACCCACAGAACCTTCGGTTGGTGTGGGTAATGTTCAGCAATGCTTCACACATCTCCTTTTGAAGATATGTAACTTGGAACTGAAGTGGTAATGAATCCAAGACATCTTCCTCTTGAAGTCGCAAGGCACTGATTATGCCCACTTGTTGTGGGATCAAAACATGCTCTGCAAAGTCTTTCTCAGGAATGCAGATGGGCAGACGGTGTGTGTTGTACTCGATGGGCTTGCTCAATTGAAGCAATGCAATGTCATTCTCTCCTTTTTCTTTAGAATACCTTCTGTGTGTATGCATTTGATGTACAGAAATCATCTGTCTTTGGCCATCAGCTGCGGTCATTCCAACCATTCCTAAGAAGAAACAATGTTGTAGGTGTTAGAGTATATTATGTGATACATTATAACAAAATCCAAGCATGTTCTTTAGGATTGTTAGCCTTCAAGAACAAGTTAATTGTCTTTGGTAACGCTATTTCTGGTGGATACACGGTCTAACCACAGGCTCCTTAACTTGTGATCATTCCTCAAGCATCTGCTTTCATAAAGGAACTTTAAACCAGTACTCCTCAATACTGGTTGGTGGTATCATGCTGCTCCGCGCTGATGTCATTCTAGGCCAGACGTGATGAGCGGAGTCGCATATAAGCACCACCCATGCATGGTGAAGTCAGTTGCTTTATTACGCTGTCTGTGCCCTCATATGCAGAGCCTATTGACAAATTGACATAACCAGTGTGCAGATCTCTAAATCTTTGTAGATAGGAAACAGTCCAGTTCACAGATTGGGTGGGTGAGAAGGTCAGTGAGGAATCTTCTGTTAGATAGAATATCCACACAAAGAGCATTATCAAAGATATGTAACTTGTTCTTCTGTCAGATTCATCACCTTATGATTAAATACCATAGCAATACCTGCCCCAGTGATTGGTCTGTGAACTGTCTCAGACTAAAAAGTCCTTCAGGACCAAGTGTCCCAAATGCCCCTCTCTACAGACCTGAGTAGGCAGTAGTACTTCTTGAGTGTGTATACCAACGTCCACTTAGCCACCTGACAAATGTCCAGGACAAGTTCTCTGCATGCCAATGCAGTGGTAGCAGCGTTGGCTCTGGTAGAGAGAACCCAAAAGCCTTCTGGAGGCTGCTTCTTTGTGATTGCAGCCATAGCAGATCTTGATGTAAACAGCAATCCATCAGGAGATGATCTGCTTTTACACTGCCTTCTCCTTCTTTGCCCCAGAGAATCCCACAAAGATCTGATAGTCAACCCAATGTTCTTTGCTGCGATTTGTGTAAATGCTTAGTCTTTTTTTGGGGTCAAATAGCTTGCCAGACTGGAAATGGAGGGACTGCTTTTGGTAGAAAGGAAGTTCAGGTCCTCAACACCAGCTTGCTTATGAAGAATGTTTGATACACTGGATTGACGGAGAGCTTCTGCAGGTCACTCACATCCCAAGCCAATTTTGTGGTGATGAGGAGGACTGTTTTAATGTAAAGAGTCTTAATGGACAGCTGTGCAGTGGCTCAAAACAAGTGCATATCTAAAAGGATAGGGTCAAGTTCAAGTCCCAATATGGCATTACTTGGGGCTTTGGTGGAAACAAGTGTTGCCAACATTTAAAGAATCTTATCACAACAGGTGATTTATATAAAGAAGGCTGATCAGGCTGCCGCAAAAATCTGAAAAGGCAAGCAAATAAACTTTAACAGTGCTGGTCAGGGACTAAACAAATAACAGGACTTCTGGCAACTTGGGGCCTGATTCACAAAGATAAACTTAGACCAAAAGTCAAAATTTAGTCCTGAAGTCTAAGTTTAGACCTAAAGTCAAACGTTACTAGTAGTAAAGTCAGACATTTGGTCTAAGGTTAGACCAAAAGTCTAACTTTACTGCTAGGAAAGTTAGACTTTAGGTCTAAACTTAGATTTCCGGTCAAGACTTAGATCGTTGGTATAAGTTTACCACTTCTGTGTGTGAAAAGGACAGATTGTCCTCAGACAGTCAACCTGAAGGTTGTAGAAGGTGTGGTGGGGTAGAAAGGAAGGGAAGGCCAATTTGGAACACCCCTGTAGAAAATTCTGGATTCTGCCTCCAGCTGGGTGACTATGTGTCGTAACAGACGCATTAAAGAGGTTTAGCAGGAGATGTGAGGGACTCAGCTGCCCATTGTACCTGATGCCCTGATGGTTGTCTCTCTAAGCCGTGGCCACGAAATGGCTAGGAGAACAGTTGGGCTGGCATTGGGAGCTCACAATGGTGGTATTGGAACCCCCTACCATAGCCTAAAATGAGGCAAAATTGTTGGTTGAACTCTCAGATTTGGAACAGACTGGCCCAAGGAATGTGCTGCGGCCCCACTTCCACTACTTGTTTCAAGGCTGAGTTTGCTTTCTCGCAGAAAAGCCCGTAAACCTTATCCAGGCATGGCGTCGAAGCTCCATATTCGTGCCTATCGCCTGACCTTAGCAGGTGGTCATGTTCAAGCCAGAGTGGATCAAAAGTTTTCCTGAATTGCAGCCATCCTGAATAGTTGGGGTTAGGGTTGCCTGAAGGTCATCCTGAACTGCTTGTAAACTTTGGGGTATTGAGTAACATAGTGCAACGGGGTTTGGGCATAGAAGACTGCTGGTGTTCACTGACTGCTGAGCAAGGCTTGTGGATGGAATGATGCATTTGGTAAAGGTCTCATTTTGTTTAGACTCATGATCTAGTGGGCTGGTAAGGAAGGTGTTGGGATTTATATTACTGTGGATGCTTACAACACCAAGATCTCTGGTGTGGGGTGTTGTGTACTGAGGTCAGGATTGTTAGGTGCTGGCCAATGGCACAGAGCGACCTGCCTATTGACTGGTGGTCCCAAACATGGTTTCACCCAAGTGGCCAGTAGGGTATCTGAGAGGGCTTTGTTTGAAGTCAAATGAGGTTCTCTAAGGGCTTAACCAGGCTGGAGTACCTGTGCAAGAACATTAGTTTTGACCTCCACAGTATTTATTTATTTATTACAGGATTTATAATGCGCATGGCTGCCTCAGCAACGAGGCGTCCCAGCGCAACAGAAGCCTAATCAGAGCAGGAGAACATAGCAAGCAAGGGATATCATAGAGTGGGGGAACAGCCAGGTCTTCAGGGACTTGCGAAATTGCAAAAGATTGGGAATGGCGCGAATGCATACTGGAAGAGAATCCCACAGTTTGGCCGCCAAGAGGCCAAACGACCGGCCCCCAGCCCTTGCTTTCCTAACACGAGGGACACAGACCAGACCTTGATTAGTCGATCGTAAGGCTCTGCTAGGCAGGTAAGGCTTCAATAGGCCCAGTAGCCCCTCTGGGGGTTGAAACCTCAAGATTTTGTGCGCAATACAGAGCACCTTGAACTGGATGTGGGCTTCGATTGGCAACCAATGCAGCTTCACAAGAACTTGGGCCACAGAGTGCGATTTAGGGAGAGCCACCAACATGCGTGCGGCTGCGTTCTGGACCCTCTGCAAGCGTTTGATGCTAGCTTTGTTAGCACCAAGATATAAGGCATTGCCATAGTCTTGCCTTGCCAGGATGGAAGCCTGTAAGATGGTCTGGCGTACTCCGGGAGGGAAGAAGCCAAGCAAGGGTCTCAACCCTCTCAGAAGCCCAAAACAGACAGCAGCTACGGCTTTTGTCTGCTTATCGAATGTTAGACCGGTATCGAACCAGACGCCCAAGTTCTTCACTGTCTCCTTTGGTACCGGTGCGGGCTTTAAATGGTCGGGCCACCATTTCTCTGACCAGAGTCCCTGGTCCTTCCCATACAACAAGATCTTGGACTTGCTGGCATTTAATTGAAGGTTATTAACCTTAATCCAAGCCGAGATAGCTGTTAGATCCTCCTTAAAATTTTCCAGATTGGTCCTTCATTTTTTGGAGAAGGCAATTACCAACTGGGTGTTGTCGGCGTACGACACCAAGCTAAGCCCTCTGTCTCTGGCCACTTGCGCCAAAGGTCCCACACACAAATTGAACAGAAGGGGGCTCTAGATGGAGCCTTGAGGAACCCCTCTACCCAGAGCATGTACATGCGAGTGGAACGGCGGCACGGACACTTGGAATGATCGTTTAGCCAGAAAGGACCGAACCCATTCCAAAGCAGTATCCCTAATACCAATCGTCCAAAGACGATGAAGGAGAATCTCATGGGACACTGTATCGAATGCGGCACTTAGGTCCAATAGGATCAAGGCCGCTGAGTCATCTGCATCCAACCCACTCCAAATCGATTCCGTGACCGCCAAAAGGGCAGATTCTGTGCTATGGCGGGGGCAGAACCCACGTTGAGATGGATCGAAGATGTTATGCTCATCAATGTAGTTGGATAGGATGGCAATTACGTGGGCCTCTACCACTTTCGCCATAAACGGGAGCTGTGATATTGGGCGATAGTTGCCTGGGTCCTCAAGGTCTAGAGATGGCTTTTTCAACAGTGGAATAATCTTAGCATGCTTCCACGCCCTGGGAAAGGAGGCTGACTTTAGCGAAAGGTTAACCAGTTCTAAGGCCACTGGGGAGATAAGAGGTAGAATCTGACGGAAGTGACTTGCTGCCAGCGGGTCAGCTGGTGAACCAGATTTGATCTTAGCGCTTATAATCTGTCTGGAATTATAAGCGTAGTAGGAGTAGGTAGCTGTAGTTAGAGTTCATCTCCTGCCCACCATATAACTACAGCCATTGAGGTGCTTTCTTCAGCGGCGAGACCAGGAGGAGAAACAAGACCAGTGTCTGGGGAAGTAGCCACATTACTGGCATCCTGCAGTGCCTCATACTAATTTTTGTCATGATATTGAGGGCAGGCAAAATCATCCCTTCATCATTACTGTCCTTTTCTGAGTCAGCGATGAAAAGGTTGTGTAAAGTCTGATCTCTTCCGCATGGTATGGGCAAGATAATAGAATATGAAGAATTGTGGGTTAGCTGCACTCTGACAACAATGGAACATGGCCTTTGTCATAGTCAGGGTGGATTCTGTTAGAATTTGAACAACACAATGGGTTGCGAATCCTCATCTAACGTCAGTGGTGCATTGTTTGGAAAGGAACCAATGCAGTGGGTGGCACTCAAACTGAAGTCAGCACTAGAACTGGTGCTGAACCTGAATTGGTTTCCAGAAAAACACACAGTGCAGAAGGTCGAACAGCTGGCAGACGTCTGATTAGGTGTGCCATAGGGAACCAATGGAGTACTGAAAATGCACAGTATGGCCTACTTAATGGCATCCACTTGCCACGTTATCCCTGACAGACTTGGAAATTTAGGGCCAGGCTCAGAATTGTCTCTAAAGGAGATCCGAAGTGAGACTGGGTAGCACTTTGAGGCCTTTGTTACTACCCTGGCGTTCAAGAGTGGCAAGAAGGGGCCAATTCCTGCTTAAATTTATTGTGCTTCTTTTTGGACTTACCCAAATGCTTCGACTGCTTTGGGAACAATTTTGGGAGCAGGACCTTACTTTCAACCTTGACCAGTCACAGAGTGGAGTCTTCCGATATCATGCAAACACAAAACTTTGCCTCATGGCCCTGTGTGGACTTCGGGTTCATTTGGGTGCTGTGATTGCAGGCCCTGGAGTTGTGGTGTGACCCAGGCATCACAGACATACCTCATGAGGGTCTGTCAGAGACATCTCCCTGCATCAGACCCTGCACAGTTCCCTGTCATCTTGGGAGGTGGCATATTCCCTCGCACACGGAAAGAAATGTTGGCAATAGTTTAAGAAAAAGTCTTAAAACCGGTAAGGCGTTGCTCTGTATCCCCAGCTTAAGACATGATATTGCATCAGCATGCATGGGTGGTGCTTATATGCAGGCCCGTGTCACTTGTGGAGCAGAACGATATTAGCATGGAGCCACACAATGCCATCTATAGGCACACCGGAGTACTGCTTTAATGTATGTGTATTCAGTCTGACCCCAGGGGGAATATTTACAAAGTAAGGGAATCTGGATTCAAAATATCCATCAGAAAAGCATTGGCCAAGCGAGCGTGCCTGGATTTCATGTGGTATAGATACATCCTATTTTCTTATTCTATGATCAGTATTTGTGCCTTTATGGCAATGAATTAACTTTTCTTTATCGCTTATATTAAGAATTCTGTAATAAACCCTTTAAAGTTACTTTTGATCTACATCTTATTTATTGAGTGGTCCCAGGTTCTATTTGGTTTCTATTCTGCTATTTGTAGGTTTATTGGTGTGGAGGATTGAGTCTCTTGCTGCTAGATCAACTGAATCACAGCGTCAAACTGTCTCTGGTAAAAATCTGGGTGTATAGATTACTGACGTTCAATAAATTATTGAGGTTTGGCTACCACTAAATTTGGTAGCACAGAGTAAGAGCACCTCCTCTTCAAAAGGATCTCCAAGCGTTTTCTGTGATTGTGTGAGTCTTTAATGCCTGGTCCGAGGGATAAAATGTTTTTGGGGAATCTTGCCAAACTTCTGATGTTGGATCTTCCCTGGAAGTAACTAGCTGTATTGGCTGTGCATTCCTGAACAATACTTGAGTTTACGTATGAGTATGGAGAAATTGTGTTTGTGAATGTGCATTGAAGTTTGAGATTCTGGTGATGGATCTCTGTTCTGTATTTAGTGTTTTGGGTATGCAATGCTGATTGTGGCCTCAATTGGTGGATTTATTACTGTTGTGTTGATGCATTATTCATATTTGTAATCAAATTTGAAGTTTTATTTATTTATTAAATTTAATTGAGGTGGTTATTGGATTCATCGTATGCCCAACATCTCAAGATGTTGATTATTTGTCTGTCAGAGTGGTGTGTAGAGCTAAAAAAATTATTTTCTAAGTTTTGTGTTAAACCCCTTCTATGCTACCGTCGGCCATTGGCTGACGGCAACGCTACCTCGCTGGTGCTGCCATCGGCCAATGGCCGACGCGGCCCCGCCCGTTTTGCGGAAGTGCCGCACTTGCGCAAAATCGGCGGCGCAGTGGAGGGGTTAATATTGATTAGTGTAACTTGCTCTTGAGTGCACAGCAGCATGTGCACTGACCAATGACTGCTGGACCGGAGTCTACCTAGTGTGAATAGAGGTTTAAATAGAGTTACCGTTTCTTATCCTTAGTATGGGCATTCACCCCTTCGGCGCTCATGACGAGCTGGGCTCGTCATGAGTCGTGCCGCTCGCACGCTGATGACGAGCTCAGCTCGTCATGTAACGCGGCTTTTTGAAAAAAGCCGCGTAGCGCAAAAATAGCCGCCGCAAGCAAGCGGTTAATTAAAAGGGTTCTATTCGCTGTACTTGACTTTTCTTTCTTTTCTAGGGAAAACAGACAAAAAGTTATTTGATTTAAGGGAGGCTTTGAAATAGTTTTCCTGTTTCACGGCTAAGTCATGCTGTTATTGGTTACACAGCCATGGAGTCATGCTAGGATTGGTGATAAAAGTACTCTGATTGGTTTGTTACTGATGAAGTTGTGCTGTAATAGGTTGACCTTTGACAGCCACGCAGTAATTGGTCACAGTTCGCTAAACTGCTTGTTTTGGTTTTGAAGTGTTTTTTTTTAGTTTTAGTTTGTAGTGTGTTTTTTTCTGAGAATAAACAATGGAAATTTTAGTAGCAATGCCAGCTGAAGGAACACCAGCCTATGAAATGATAAAGGAGGTTGGATTCTTATACGCGTGCCTGGATTTTGGAATGGAATAAATATACTGCCCATGATGAAGTTCTACAGTTTCCACTAAAAGGTACCTTTATTGTTAAGAAGTTAGATTGTTTTAGACATTCTATGTATGATATGAACCAGACGCCCAGACCAACACAGTTTGAGGCACTTAATAAATGAGATTGCATGACTAATGAGAAGGAGATAGTTTCTAAAGAGATAAAGAGTTCATTGAGACATTGGCTTGAGAGCCAACTGGATAGACAAGAGAAGAGCTTGAAGGAAGGTATGACTGAATGTGTGAAAACATTCTCCGATATAGTTACATATGAAGAAGCGCAGGATACAAATAAAATAAAAAGGAAGGATGAACAGGATGAAGAGACAGATGAGGATGATGAATTTATCATGGAGCTTTTGAATTTTAGTTCTCCTCCATATACAGTCAGGCGAGCAAACACAAGCCACACTACTTTAGGGGTTCAGTCGGGTGCTGGTGGAGATAGCACCATTATGCAGACTGCTAATGGAGTGGTACAGAGTGCACCAGCAGATATTACAGTAATAGTGGCAGTGACTAGTACAAGTGGAAATGTGCTGTCAGAATACATACACAGGCTATACCTGTGAGAGCAGTGACGTTAGAGCCACAATCTAAAGGAGTTAGTATTGGTATTCTAAAAACGGAATTTGTCGAAATGATGCAAGGGAATGTAAATATGAACAGATTCTTGACTTACAATTCTGATTTAAGGAGGTATTTGTTAAAAGAAGGTGCTGGGCGTCCAAATGAAGCACATGATACATTTGAAGAAGAATTAGCTGATGAATTAGAGATTGATATCAGAAAATTAAAAATAGAAAACAGCATTCTAAAATGAGATCAGCTTGATTACTCTAAGGTCTCATATCAATGATGTGAATGAGAAAACATAGGACTGAAGTGATTTCAGGAAATATCGAGAAATATGAAAGAAATAGGTGACAAATAAAAAGAGAATGAAGGAATTGATGGATCAACCAGAAATGTTGCATTTGATTCTGAGATTTTGGAGATTCCTCCTCATGAAGGTAATTTTGTGCATGCCAAGGGCTGATTTGTATGTTTTAAGCATAATTTCCTAAAGCTGCAAGAGGACCCTGCAAAGCTGTATGATGATATACACAATTTGCTGCATATTTCTCTGATGCCATGAACTGCTTTGAATTAGTTATTTTAAATTGTTGTCCCTGGAAATTTGCGGTTGTTGCTAGATGGCTTACACAAGAATCAGCTAGACTTGGTCCTAATAATGCTCCAGCTAAAGAGGTAGCAAACAAATATAAGGAGGTAACTGAAAATTTGAAAAAACTTGTTGCGGAAAAAAATATAAATTGCCATAGGATTTCGGTTCGGCGGTGATCTGAGCAGCAGAGACCTGAAGGTACAGGCAGTGCCAGTACCTTGATGCAAGTGTGACAATCTGTTGGCACCAGGTGCTAGATACGCGTGACCCCAGAACAAAAATCATTTAGGGTATAATCCGCTGACAGAGTTTAGACCCAGGTGAGAGCCTTAGGCCTCATTTATGCGCATGGAATGAATGTGTAGTTTATAAGCAGGGATATAAATACAGCCCTGAAAAAGGCTGTAGATCCAATTTGACTCATTGTGTGGACGGTAAAATCTTAGCAGTTTAAAATGCCAAGGTGAATTGTGCAGCAGAATCTCAATCATAACCTTGTAATATCTTGTTTAATCATACCCTCATTACCCTGCTAATAAATAATCCTTCTATGGATATACTATGTGGTATTTTTAAATCTTTCACTCAATTTCCCATCTGGATCCCTGCATTATCTAGTCACGTTTTATCTAAGAACTCCCAACAACCTTCCTTCGGCTGAGTCTGAACTGGTGGTTTTGAAACACAAGACGAGGACACCGCTTTTAAACTCAGTTCAGAAGATTTGAGAGTTGAGCTGTTCCCATTTTTGACAAAAAAGAGCTTACCTCACGATTTATGACTTACTGTCCGAGAAGTGGTATGGGATTACACTGGTAAAGAGATTATATTAATTGAAAGAGTCAAACCAGTCAATATTACGATCTCAGCTATTCTAGTCTAAGAGGAGCCAATTTTCATCACATGGCCTTTTATAATGGCTGTCTCTTGTACCTTACACCTCGAGCATTAAATAAGGTATTCCCCTCTGTATCTAGGAATTCTCAAAATGTGCTGAAGAAGGGGGGTTGGGGGGTAGTTTCACATGTTTTGGTCCTGATATTGGTTGGAGATATTTTAGAGAGGGGTGTTTCAGGTAGTAGGAGAGAGAATCTGGGTGGAAATCCTTTCCTCTCCCAAGGTAGCACTTGGAGTTTGAGAAATCAGACATTTTGGCGATGAACACTTTATATTTAAAGTGATGTTGGTCGCCATCTCTCAAATTACCTCTCATTAGAAATCCTCAGTCGCCTCAGGGGTGGATGAGTGTAAGAGGTTAGTCAGAGGGAAGGCTGGTACCATGCAAAAGTTAATTGCATGGTGTTGTAACTTCACCTTATTCCCGCGTTCCCTTTTTCCCCCCTCTCCCCCTGCTCTATTGGTATGAACCGCGCTCCATCCTGGAGTGCGGGTTAGAATGTTGGGAGATTGTGGAAGCCGCCAAGCCGGGAGCACCTGTTGTATTTATATCAATAAACTTAATGTTGGAACCTACTATTAGCAGCGATTTATTACAACATTTGTGGCGACGAGGACGGGATGCTGAGCCAGGGTCAGTGTGGTGCCTCCCCCCTGGATATATTTGAAGCTTGAGCGGAGTGAAGTGACAAGGAAACTCACCCAGTTGAAGTACGGGAAATCGGTCTGACGATTTGCCGGTTGAGAGCGGAAGACGTGAAATTAAACTGTCGGAGTCGATGTGAAGCGGAAGACTTTTGGCAGCAGCGTTCCGTTCCGGGTTTTGAGGAGGCGTTCCTTGACACCATGCTGAGTCCCCTCCGTGGGTTGTGAGGACTGTCAGGCTGTGGTGAAAGGCGGGGAGCCCTTGAGTGAAGAAGACGGAGCAGGTCTTGCTCAGATTCAGCACAGAGTTGTTGACGGGAAGTTCCGGTCCTGTGGACGTGTTTTGGAAGGAGGACCTCGTAATCTACACTCTTCCGGTGTGAAGTGTGAAGAGGGCAGGAGGAACTGAAGGTACTCCATGTGGTTCCCGAGCGAGTCGCACAGGTCTGTGAGGAGAGCCCGTGGAGCTGCGTGAGGAGAAGGGAGCGGAGAAAGGAACGTAGTCCATTTCACAACAAGGTGAAAGAAACGGCTGTGAGGTGAGCGCTACAGTTCGAGTCAGGAGTGAGTGACAGCATTGAGGAGCCACTAACCCACAACTCCCAGAAGTATTAGAGGCGAGTAAATATTAGCCTCAGTGAAGTTAAAGCTGTACTGGGGCAGTGTATTGTAGCTGCATTGAGATAACATTTTAGGAACAAAAAAGTAGCTGCATTGAGATAACGTTTTCGGAACAAAAAAGTTTAGCGAGCTTGGGTTCCTGTGACTGAAAATTAACTGTGGCAATACCTTGAGTGACGTAATCGTCGAGGAGTATTGAGGAAGGGAGAAAAGTAAAACTGTACAAGGGACAGTGGTTGTCGTCTCCCGGAGGTGAATTCATTGAGCCATCAAAACGCTAGGAGGAGCGTTCAACGGAACATACGGTGTGGAAAACTTATGAAGATGTACTGGGGCAGTGTATTGTAGCTGCACTGAGATAACATTTTAGGAACATAAAGTTTAGCGAGCTTAGGTTCCAGTGACTGAAAATTAACCGTAGCAATACATTGAGTGATGTAATCGTCGGTGAGTATTGAGGAAGGGAGAAAAGGAAAACGGTACCAGGGGCAGTGGTTGTCGTCTCCCGGAGGTGAATTCATTGAGGTCAAAGAAGATAGTAATGAAAATAATATTATGGGAGCAAATGAGGTGAGGTGACAGAATAATTGACCACCTACCATCGGTAAGCACCCCATTAGAGTTTCAGACGCAGGATCCCTGTCTCTTTCCTCGTGCATTGGCAACAGGGAAAACTGTCAAGGAGTTTAGAATTTAAATTCGGGTGTCGTGTCGGGCACCTCGCTTCTGACTAGCCTTTAGTTTTTAAGGGTGTTGCGGTTCTATTCCAAGGAGGCGCGCTTCAGACCAAGCTCGCATGTCTGTCTGGGCACAGTTGGCGCAGAGGTGAAGAGCGCGAAGACGAGGACGAAGTTTGAGAGGCGAAGGCGAGGACGACGTTTGGAGGCTATCGTCTAAAAGGCAGGCGGCTGATTGGGTGAAACACCAGAACAAAGATTGCGCATCGCTAATCTAAGGGACTCATTTAAGGAACTGGGAGTTTGCAGCGAGTAAGTGTGAGAAGTACCCATCACCCTGCGAGCACCCCAGCGCGAGGCAGAGCGAGTTTCAGTCACGTCTCTTTACAGTTCACGAGTCCTTTTCAATACGCACTCAGTCAAAACAGTTCAATAATTATCATCAATATTCACCCTTCTGCCTTTAAGTGCCAATATACCATACCATCTCACTTCGGCATTCCAGTCAGAGTTTATTTTTTCCCTGCCATTTTTCAGAAGGGTTATCCGAGCAGTCTTCCTAGAAGCCCTGTCGTAATATTCATATTAATCTAACGCAAGTGCTTTATATCCCTAAGGGCCCAAGGGGCAACATGGTAAATAGATAAGCAGTGCTCCGTAGTGATCAGTTTGAGTACTGTGGTGCTATATTATTGGAGTGGTGGCATCTTCCGGGGAAGTGAAGAGGTATTGCAGCACACTAAACATGGAGTGGGGCCGAATGTACAATCTCCCTCCACCTGTGCCGTTCATGGAGGAGGTTAATAAAAACATTGCAGAGTGGAGGGAGTGGAAAGTGTATTTTGAAAACTATTTGTCCGTCTTGGAGGAAGAGGTAGCATCTCTGTCACCGGAAGCAAAAGCGGAAATTCTACTACACAGCTTAGGTAAGGGAGGAAGGAAAATGTATCACAATATGGAGAAGATTTTCATGAAAGGTACTGACAGAAATATGTATGAGAACATTCTGAACGTGTGGGATGAATATTATATACAAGCCACAAGTGGAAGGACACAAAGGGATGAAAGTTTCAAGGGAAGAATGGATGGCAAAGAGGATGTTAGAGCCAGGAAGATATCTCAGAGATGCACTGTTATAATAGGTGAAGTTGAGACAGAAATGATTACTGACACTGGTTCGAGAAATAGTATGGTAAGCAAAAGAGATTGGGACAGGAAATTTGAAAAAAAAATATGGTAATGAATTAAAAGAGGCCAACACAGTCCTGAAAACATATGCAGGGGAGGATATACAAGCTGTTGGTTACAAAGTCATGGACGTAGTTTATAAAGAAAACAATACAAGGAGCACTATATACATAATGGAAGGTGGTATCAACATGCTAGGGTGGAGAGATCAACAGAAGTTGAGGATCTCAGGGGAGAAAAAAGTAAAAGGACACAAGAATGAGCTGGCACGGTATCAAAGCAAACAAGATACCAGAGGTGAAACTGTTATTGTTCGCATGCAACCATCTAAGAGTAATGCAGCATTTGAAAGAGCTGAAAATGAAAAAGAGTGGAGAAGAGAAGCTATTAGGGACGAACACAACCAAGAAAAAAACTCATATCAAAGCCAGGTGGAGGAAAGAGAAATACGTAAGAAACCAGAGAGATTGGACAGTAGGAAACAAAAAATGAAGACAGATGGAAAATTAGGAAGGGTGGTGGAGAGTGTCAATACCACAACCAAAGAACGAGGATGGCAGATGAATAAAATCAACCAGTCCGTTTGCAATGAGATGCGGCAAAGAATGAAGCCGGCTGGGTTCCGACCCAAGTTGTCAGAGGAGCATATGGACAATTGCGACCTAGAAAGGGAGAGGGGTGCAAGCTACATCGAGCCAAAAGGAGAGAACAAAGATGTATACATACAAGGGATCGAGCATGGAATGATGGAGAGGGAGAGTAATATAAAGCAGAGAAACCTAAAAGGATCCCCACTAAAAGTCATGGAAGGGGAGAGGGGTCCAGTCTATGATCTTTGGAGGAAGCCGAAGTGCAAGGGCCCAGAAAACACTGATGAGTTCCTTTATGGCAAGCCCAAGAAGGAACAGGTGGACATACTTATGCCTGATGAGACTCATGCAAATGATCGGGGGCTGTCGAAAACAAAATGCGATAAAGATTGCAACACTGGTCATGGCCAAGGAAATGAGAGCAGAAGAAGGCCTAGTCCCGGCATGGATATGGACATGGAAAAGGAGGCTTGTTTCATCAGAGGTAGTCTTAGGGGTGTGTCCTGGCTCAAGCTACTGCCTAGAGAAAAGAACAGTACAGTCATCCTAAATCTTCCGGCAAGGGATGGAAATTCTAGCATGAGGGGTTTGGAATCCCAGGGGGAAAGAGACGGTGTAGCAGCTCAGACAGAGGAGAGCCATGGGTGAAAAGGTGGTGATATGGGTGTTCCACCAATGTCAGGATGCCTACAGTTTTACATAGAGCATGCATTGATTTGTTTACCCATACCATAAGTGTGCACACATTGTTTGCTTCAGACAGTTACGGTATCTAACATTGGATAATATAACCTGATAACTTTATTTATTACTTTCTGAATTTTAAAGAGTCTTATCTTATCCCTCCAGATATGTATGAGAATAGAGCCACTCATACTATCTTTACAGAACATGCCTAGGGATCTAATATGCATTATTCCCCAGCCCCGCGGGTGGGGGATATACACAAATCTGTTTAGAGCTATTGTACCACAGTTAATGTGCAGTTTGGACTGTTCTCCTACTTAGACTACAGCAAGGGGTCCCTTGCTTCCGACCCCAGTGTGGCTGTGCTGTATCCTTCCTTACCACCCCCCCCCCCCCATCTACTCATCCCGTCCTGCACCCATTGTCTGTAACCCTCCCTTTTCTTCCCCCTCACTTTTCCTTAAGGAGGGAGGTGTGTTGTAACTTCACCTTATTCCCGCGTTCCCTTTTTCCCCCCTCTCCCCCTGCTCTATTGGTATGAACCGCGCTCCATCCTGGAGTGCGGGTTAGAATGTTGGGAGATTGTGGAAGCCGCCAAGCAGGGAGCACCTGTTGTATTTATATCAATAAACTTAATGTTGGAACTAGCCACCCCACCAGTCTAAATGATGGACATCATGAACTGGAGTACTGCAAATCTCCTACTAGTCCTTCCATCCCCTTATGGAGGGATGGTCCTGGAGGTAGCGCTCAGATTTACATCCTTTTGCAGAAACTTGGACCGGGGCAGGGCCCGGCAGCTCCTTCTGGCACCCTATGTCTCTATTTCAGTGTCATCAACTGTGACTGGTCTGGGCCTTCTTTTGACCTTCCTCCCTTGGCTATTGCCAGCACCCAATACTTTCTTGACTTCCTTATCAAATAGCTCTCGCTGAACGACCTGATCCACTACTGTCTTAATTCCGTTCTCCTGTTTCATTCCGCATGTTCCCTTGGAGGACTCAGAGTTGTTTTCTGGATCCTGAAACTTATGCTTGCTCCCATTATCATAGCGTGAACTCTTCAGACCTGACTGAACTCTTTTAGAATTATTATTTGCGTTTCCTTGCTCTCTATCTCCACCTTCCCACTGTGGAGCCTCTGAAGATGTTTTGTAGGGCATTTGGAACTCTTTTAGTATAATTCTTTGCGTTTCCTTGCTCTCTGTCTCCACCTTCCCCCTGTAGGGCCTTTGAAGATATTTGCCTTTCATCTCACTCTTCAAGTTTGAGTTCACTTCCTTTTTCTTTTGCCTATTAACCTCATACTCCTCCCTCACTTTAGTCTTGAACTCCGACGGCGTGTTCATTTGCCCCGACTCTTTGCAACTGAATAGATTGCCCTTACATGTTATCTTTTTCCGCTCATTTGCTGTTGCACTTATATGTTCACCCCTCCTTTCGAATTCTTCTTCTACTCTAATTAAACCTTCTCCGTTTTCATTCTCTTGTTTCTTGCGTATTTCTCTCTCATCCACCAAACATAGGTAAGATTCTAGTTTTTCTTTCATGTAGCCTTTGGCTGTGATTTCCCCTTGTTCTTTGATACTGGCAGCCCCATTAAAAACTTCTGCGTCCTTGGAGGGAGGTGTGGGGATCCTCGATGCACCACCCTTTGTCACACTCATGCTATGTTTCAGTGCCTGTTCCCTCATTTGTTCTCTTCTTCTTCCATTGAGTGATATTCTCAGTTTCATTTGATCAATCCACCCTAGCATGGTGGGTCCACTTTCTATTACATATATGGTACTCTTACTATGATTACCCTTGTACGTTAAATCCATGACTTGACATCCTATTACTCTAATGTCCTCCCCTGTATACGACTTCGGGGATATGTTTGCCTCTTGCAAAACGTTACCATATTTTTTTACTAACTTGCAGTTCCATTCACTCTTGCTTATCATACTGTGACGCGAGCCTGAATCTGTTATCATATCTGTCATCACTCCGCCAATACAGATGGTACATCCCGGGTTTATTTTACTTAGATTGACTTCATCGTGGCCACCCATCCTTTCCTTTTTCACTTCATCCCTTTGTACTTCTTCCAACGAGACCTGTACATAATATTCATCCAACACCCACAAGATGTCCTCATAAATAATCCTGATCTTTCCATTCATTAATGCCTTTTCCATTTCATGGTACTTTTTCCGTCCCCCAGTTCCCAAACTGTATAGTAGTATTTCCGTTTTTTCTTTAGGTACAAAGGGCACAGCTTCTTCCTCCACAACTGACATGTAGTTCTCAAAATATACTTTCCATAATCTCCCTTCTGCGACGTTTTGATCATTCCCCTCCATGAACGGCACTGGCAGCGGAAAATTATACTTCTGGCCCCACTCCATGTTGAACACGCTGTTGTCTAAAGGGGTAACCGTGAAAGTGTAAAGTTCGCCTCCTACCTCAAAATAGTTGTACTGAGTCTGAAACTCTGGTCTAGGAGGGTGGGTCTGATTCCAAATTACGGAGTGAAAAGATGTATGGGTGTATTCACAGCTGCATCATATGCTTCACACCCGTTACGTTTGCATCCTAAGGCCTGCGAGTGTAGGGAATTCCTCCTCTCAAATGCTCCCAATGACCCTGAAACGGGAACAAAGTCTACCCTGACCCGAGCAACTGACACTACCTGTCCCACCAATTTCCTCATTGGCTAATTTCTTCCTTAACGAGCCAACGTTTATCATTACACCTTTATCATTTTTTTCATATACCCCATTGTGACGATAGTGCGAAGCGAAGAATGGCCCACAGGGTGGCAGTGCAGTCTGGCGCTTGTTCGACTACAAGCTGTAGGGGGCGACTCGGGTGCCTGTCACAATTCAAAACTTTGCTCTGCTGTGTAGGAGGACTGTAAATCCACAACCCAATTCCTCTTCTCCTCACGATCAAAATCTAGGTGTGCCTTTTAGGAATTCAGAGACTGGTCACATTTTTATCGATTGGGTTGTACCCTTATACCATACTTCACTTGCGCGCACCCTCCACGTTGCGCAGGAAACCCTTGAATCCTTTAATTCAATCTCAATCAAAGATATTCGTTAATGACTCACTCAGATTTTTCTTTAAGGATCGAAAAAAAAAAACACATTTACATATTTCATGAACCAGCTCGACCCCCTCCTCCTCCGCCCGATGTCGTACCTCGACTCCTTAAGAGGAGAGTAGACAGCCGACCTGATCTAAACTTGGGACGTTTGCTGTCCTAGTGTACCTCTGAGTGAAACGCTGCACCCTCGGTCTCCTCAGTGCATGCCCCACAGCAGGTCCCGTGAAACAACTTGCCTTTAGCACCTCTCCGCCTATAGTCTCTCACCGCCTCTCTGTGCTTTATCCCGCGAAGGCGAACCTCCCTATCCTTTTGTTCTGCTCACCCACTCGGAATGGCCTGCTCCTTCACCAGGTCCGACTGCGCCTGGGTCCCCTCAGGGATGTTTTCCGTCGTCACATCTACCTCATCGACTCAACGGTCATGCGCTGAACAGGGATTGTACACACTCTTTATTGCTTAAAATGTCCACACGGTGGCAGTGTCTTTCCTGTGTTGGTTATTATCAGCGCAATTGAAAGGGAATAATAACGGACTTGACTGAACCTTGGCTGCACCCAGAAAGGCTGAGGAGAATTTCTTTTCCCACGTTAATATCTCTGATTCCTCTCAGTATCACCTTCGGAATAAGAGTATGCAGGGCGTTCCAGCCTCGGTCATTTACTCACACGTCCCTTTTCACACTGACTTTTGCCAAGGCTTTTATTCATAACTTCAAGACGCGGCAAGAACGATTACCACCAATGTCGTCCCCCGCTCAGCCCAGCTCTTCTCATGCGCTTCCGCAGATCACCTCACGAACTTTCTCCATGTGCTTGGGTCTCACTCCTTCCCATTACACTCGATCTGTCACTTCATCCTGAGCTCCGCTCAGCTCTTCACATCAGTTTAGACTGCTCTCCTCACGATATTTCATCAAACTTCAATGCTCATCAATTCGGGTCTTACTCTTCTTCACCAACTCAATTTCATTAGAACGCCCGACATAGATTATCACTTCACACGCCTCTGTTGCTCCTTTAATGGACTTACTCCTACAGAGCTCTTTTTCTCACTTCATCACCAAGGCTCATAATATCACATCAAAACGCGGTGGGAACGATTAACAGCAATTCCGTCTCCCGCTCCGCTCAGCTTTCCACATCAGCTTCTGCTGCTCACATCTTGGGCCTGCCAAGTATAGTTTTTAAGAGGTAGGGATAATTATGGTTATCTTATGATAACACTTCAAAGAAGGTTGTGCACCGTCACTTTTTGGATGAAATACACTTTTAGTAAATAGGAAAGCTTGTATTTATGTGAGTTTGTTGTATGGGCACCTGAACAGTGAGAGGCACTAACAAGTATCTCATTGGAATATCGAAATGTATTTAAAAGCGGTCGCAAGCCATAGTAAGTTATTGAAAGTCTTTCGGATAGGATGTGTTTTTTTGTTATGTCAACCAGCTAATATTGTGCTTTGTAATGAAATTAACTTCTCTGGAATGCATAATAAACATCAATAAAAGGGTATTTAAAAAAAAAAGATCACCCTCATGGAACTCGTTGACGCTATGACACGTCATGATAGATTTCTCATTGAAATATCATGTTCAAGGTAGTGAACACAATCCTACGTATTTCCTCTGATGCAAAAGTAAATAATTCCTCAGAATAGCCTTTACAGTCATGACATTCTTTCACTACATTGAAAAAGAAAGAAATATTGCCTCCCTACTTACCAATTGCTACTTTGAAATCGCTGTGCATACTAGTGCATTCAGCGGTAGTCAGGACGAATAGGGTATTCAGAATAGCACCACTGCAAAACTCTCTGCCGCCTGAGTCAACTAACAGGACCTTAAAAAGAAAACATACATTGTCCTTAACTACCAAAAGAATGTTAACAATGGTAAAAGTACATTTAGCCTGTAAGAGTTTTCAAAATTACCGACAGACTCGGAAAGCTGGATTTTCAAAGTAGGCTAGCAGGTTGGGGGCCCTTTTTAGGGTTCTTCTGCACAGCTCTTGCGCTGTGCTGAGAAATCTATGGTTTTTAATATAAACTTAAAAGGCACTTACATCTAGCCTCCTCTCTTCTCTGGCTTCTTATTGATTCCTGTGCGTGACACTTACCTTTCCTCCATTTCTATTGGCGGTAGCATATTTTCCTCCATTTACCAATGCTTGTTCCTCGTATGCTTCTTTTATCAGTTTCCTGCTACTGAAATACTGTTAACATGGGCTCTAGTGGAACTATATTTTCATAAAGTTTTGCTTTTTACTATTGCAGCATATTTATATAACAATTTATCACCTTGCATAGAATCACAAGATGTTGCGCAGTGCCACCGAGGCTCAAACTGGGATCACTAGCTCTTAAGGCAGCAGCTCTGGTCACTGCGCCACATCCTCTCCACTCCCATGTTAACTGTTAGGGAGCTCTTTCCTTCTCCCGGACGAAGATTGATTAAAACTGCCCTTTATTAATTAAATTGGGGAAACCTATGCATTGCCAGTGCTTGTTTATTTATGGTAGGTGCCGGATTTGCAGCTGTAGGCCAGAATAGCCGTGTTTCCTACCTGCAGTGCTTCAGCACTTTACAAAACAAAAAATGCCAAATAAATGGCTTTCAAGAGTGCTGATCAGAACACACTCGTTTCAAACCTATTTCTTTGTGCATGTGTTCGTTTCTGCTTGTTTTTGCATTTGTCTGGTTTCTGTCTTCTACAGGGTTGTTGTCACAGCAGCACTGACATTCACGGCCAAGGGAGTGAGGGTCTGCTGCTCTGTGGCTTAGAGGGTTCAGTTCATGCAGGCCTCACATAACTAAATGTTCATGTGTTAAGGTCTGACTTCAGCCAAGAGATTTAGACTTTACTAAAATAATATGTATAATATGGTTACTTGCAGGGACTTTAAGCCAGCCCTCTCAATCCATTGTTTCGTATTGTGCCATTCAAATTTTTCTTCTGTACACTAGATTATACAGCACAAAGGGTCTGCCCATTTCAAACACTGGCTAATTTCACTGTGAATGACAGCATTCTGTTCTTTCACGTGGAGCACATTCACACACAAAACAGTACCCTTCAGTGCCAGGGACTACTCTGAATGACAATGTATGATTTTTGAGACCAAAGCATATTTTGGCATTTTGCCAATATTCCTATTTTGTTTGCTGAGTACCCAGCAGCTTCCGAACAATAACCTTTAACAAAAACAGTGACAAAACAAAACAAGGGTTGCAAACTCAAAAAAGTGGCACATAACAACAGACCTATTGGCTTTGCAAATGTTTGTTTTTATAATTGCATGTATTTGAGAGACAAGTGACAGGTGGCATAGCTATCATTAGTGTAGCAGGTGCAGTGGTACTAGGGCTCACTGCACCACACCAAGGTATAGCTGTTGTTTAGCATTCAAGGGGCGAGGGCCGTGTGCCCATGATCCTTTGATATATGAGTGCCCATTGTACCCTTGATGTAGTACTGTCGGTGGTGAATCAAGTCTTCCAATAAGGCACAGCAGCCTCAAAAGCCGTAGTATGGGGTCTGAATTGAATTGAATGCACTAGAAGCAGCATTCTGGAGAAGGCAGATAATTTGAAGACGGAAAACCCTACTTAAGGAGAAACCACAATTCTTGTCAGGGTGAAATGCAAGCAAACTCTAAATTGACGTGTGCTCAAACCTCTGGTAGCTTGGCAGAAAAGCAGTCAGGCTTAACTTTGAGGCATCGGTATAGTATTTATGTTGCACACAAACAATAATAAAGTGAAAGCACAAGATAAATCCCATAGCAATTTGTAGTAACTTAGTCCAGACGTGTAGAGGATCTTTAGATGTTTATTTGTAGATAGTTACAAGTCATCCAGTTAAATCCAATACAAGACCCCACCAGGAGCAGCCACCATACTGCTCAGCCCTTCTCAACTGACATTTCTAGCTCCCAACATTCTGTAACACATCACTGGATGAACATTCCACTGGCAGAGCAAGAGATTGCATGAATAACATCAAAGCCAGGACATAACATATCCCCTTTTCTTCCATATAAAAACAATAAAGAAAGAGAAGAGAGAGAAAACCAAGATAGAGAAAAGACAAAGAGTCAATCAGAAATATCGCAAACCATGAAAGAAAAGAGCAACCAAAAGAAGATGCGAAAATAAAAGTGAAGACAACAGAGAAGAAAGACAATAGGTGAGAATGCCATCCTCCCTTCTACCACAACAACAGAAACGAAAAGAGAAAACACCAACGACTAACCCAAATTATACTTGCCTGCCAGGCATGTATAAAAAGAGACAAGTCATACCAGACACTAACAAAGAGTAGGAGAAGAAAACCTCCAGTGTACAAAAGAACACCACAGTAAGAGAAAAAGGAAGAAGAACACAGAAGAAAAAGAAACCAGAATCCACAGATGACACCAATAAAAGATATCAAAAGGAAAACTAGGCTGTAACAGGAAATAGTGAGACAATTAAAATAAATCACTCATACTTCTCATAAATTAAAATCTCAATATAATAAATGATGACGTTGAATACCAATTGAAAGCTGTAGACAAAACACATTAAATTTGAGAAAATCACCAATTGGTATTCAGACCAAATACCCTGTGATGGTAATATTGTAATAAACAGGTGGTGAATGGGTGCACACTGTGCACTGAACTGATGAGATCAAACCCAATAAACACACCACGTTAAAATATTGTGCACTGTTGTGAAGGGACTAAAACCCAAACGACACACCCTAAGTAGGGTAAAAACATAAAATTGTTGTGAACTGTTGAGAAGGAAATACCCTGGAGGTCATTTCCTGTGCACTAAACAGATGGGACTGTAACCCATGTGACACCCATGTGGAGGCAAAAATTTTGTGCACCGTAGAGGTGGGACTGAAACCCAAATAACCCAAGTGCGAAAACAAGGGATAAAAATGTTATGCACCGTAGAGATGGGACTGTAACCTATGACACACCTACTGTAGAGGCAAAATTTTGTGCATCATAGAGGTGGGACTGAAACCCAAAAACCGACATATAAATGCAAAAGGGACTGAGGGCCAGATGTAGGAGCCCTAATACCGGTCGGTAACGGCCGATTTCGGCCGTTACCGACCGGTATTTGGCTTTTGACATGTAGGTGGGTCGTAATTTACAGAATCGGTATATTTACCGATTCGGTAAATTTACTACTTCGGTATTTTACCGAATCGGTAAATATACAGATTCTGTAAATCCATATGTAGGTGGCACAGTTTTCAGTGCCACAGGCCCTTAGGAATTCTTATTTCATCACCCAATCCTATTGGGTGGTAAAATACCGAATTCCAGTGTACATGCACATCTGACCATGTACACCTATGCCATGTGACACACAGACATGCCCTTAGGGCATGTATGTGTGCCACATGGCACACAAGCCTGCAATTGGGGTGCTACAGGGTGTCAAAGTGACACCCCGTTCCCCCTGCCAGGATTCGGTATTTACCGATTCTGTAAATACCGAATCGGTATTTCCCATTGATTCCTATGGGCTTCAAGCCCCATAGGAATCAATGGGAAATACCGATTCGGTATTTACAGAATCGGTAAATACCGAATCTTACAGATTCGGTATTTGTAATTTAAAAATTACCTACATCTCCCTCCTTCTAATTTACTGATTCATAAATACCGAATCGGTAAAATTCGGTATTTATGAGTCGGTAAATTAGAGTTACCTACATCTAGCCCTCACATCCTTGCATACCTCGCCAAGGAAAGCAGACTAGAGTTGTGCACAAAATGGGGAACACCCTATAGACACCCTGTGTAGGGACCATGTGAAGTACAGCTAAACCCTGTAAGGAAAACCAAACATCCCAAACTTAAGGGAAACTTATTGTGTGGAAATGTGTAAGCTGAAACATTGTAAAACTGAAATAGAAATAAGAAATTCAAAATTTCCATACATACTGAATAGTGAAGCATTGACTGGAACACTATAAACTGAACATAAATAAGACATCCAAAACAAATGTGAAAAAAAATCACTAGATGGCAGCATAGCACAGCACAATCAATACTGAAATGAATGAAAACAAGATTTCACAAATTAGAGCAATCCTAGACTGCACTCGAGAGAAAAAGTGCTCCGATAAGCTTTCCAAGTGTGTATAGCCCATTAAGATGAAGACATTTCTTCATGTTGCAGATTCTTGAAATCCAAGTGCAGAACGTGAACAAAAATAAACAATTCCTGGAACTGGATGGTAGTGACTTTGGAAAAAAAAAACTTTTACTCACCACCGGTGTAGAAAAAAACAGCCTCATGCTCATTCACCTTGAACACGACATTCCTGTCAGTCTGCATGCTCTAAATAACTCTGTTGAAGATGACGCTGATGTAAAAAAAAACGTGGTTGGCAAATGGCATGAGCGTTGTTGGCAACGGGTTATGGAGCAAGGCAATGCTGTAAAGATGGTGCCAACCGCAAGAAGGTGGCATGTTAGGTGACGCCGTGCTGGGTGGTTGTAGGCGAGAGTGTGCACCCAAAATCACTGCAGAGTGAGGCTGAGACGGAGAAGGAATCCAATGCGCCACCGAAAGTCTAGAAATCTGTAAGAAGGTGGGAGCGCGCTCTGAGCATGGCGCACGTTGATATTTTAAACTACAACAGGTCGGTTGAACTGCCAAATTGTGAAGGGAAAGCCAAGCCCCATACTTAAGTCAAATAAAACTTACTACTACTAGGCCACGGAGATATCGGAGGCGGCCATTTTGGAACAACCCGGTCAATAGCAAGGAGACCGGTGGCAGGGACGGGAAGAGAGGGAGAAGGTTGTTGGCTGAGGCAAGCAAACACAAGAAGCAGCACTACGTACGCACAAAACGCTGATAACACCAACACACTAAGGAACGGAGCAAATCCGCGATCCAGCAAGACAAAACAGAGGTCAAAGGTCGGAAGGAATAAATACGAGGTGGTGGCGGTAGACCTTGGAGAAAAGGCGAAGAAGGAACTGATCACTCAACCACGGTGACCCCCTAACCCGGCCCTGCAGAGGAACAACAAACAACTGGATGGTCGTCACGCACCCCACATGTCACCTCCACCCCTACGCAGGAACAAGCAAGCAGGGGGAGCTGGCGGGGGGAAAGACCAGAACTAGGAACATACGCGAACCCAGCAGGTTCCGGCTCGAGACTTTAACACCAGCAGGCAGAGAGAAAACCGGCCGCACTCATATCTGGTCAGCAGAGGAATCCAAAAGATGGCAAGCCAAGACGGCAAATCCAACAACGAGCCCAAGAAAAGGAAAGACTTGCCGGACTCACCAGTAAAAACAAAGATGGACCTAAAACACGAGGTCACACTAGAAACGCTACTAAGGAAAATAAATGAAGGGAATGACCTCGCCAAAGCTACCAAGCAAACCATAGATAACATGCAGCTAGAGCTGGCTGGGATCAGAGCGGACCAAAGCAAAACAAACAGCAGGATAGACGCCACAGAGAAAAGAATTAGCGACATCGAAGATACCTGCGCTCAAACAAGCAAGCACCTAGCAGGCGTCTCCAGGTAATCATCCAACATGGAGAAACAACTAGCAGAGCAGGAAGACCGCCTTAGGAAGAACAACATAAGACTCCTGGGGGTCCCAGAGGGAGCAGAGGAAAATGCGGAATCCTGCATAGCTTTGGTGGAGGGGCTGTTACCTCGGATCACGGGAATCCAGTTTGACAGGCAGTTCGAAGTGGACAGAGCCTACAGAGTGCCAGCCTTCAAACCAAGAACAGGTCAAGGGCCTAGACCAGTGGTTCCCAAACTTTTTTAACCCGTGGCTCCCTTGACCTAATTGGCAGTTGGCCGTGGCTCCCCACCATTTTTTTACCGGTGGGCAGGTGGGGGGGATGTAAGCAAGACCAGCCTCCAATCTTTCTTGCACTTTGTCGTTTCACAATCATCTCAATCTCCTCCTTTCACTCTCCTGTGTCCTCTATGTCTTTCCTCCACTCTTTCTTGCACTTTTTCTGTCGTTTCTCCCTCATTTCAAGCTCCCCCTTAACTCTCCTTTTGTGTCTGTCCTTCATTTTTTACCCTCATCTCAATCCCCCCCTTTCACTCTTCTGTGTCCTCTGTGTCTTTCCTCCACTCTTTCTTGCACATTTCTGTTGTTTCCCCCAGCAGAAGGCAGCAATGTATGCTTCTAAAATGTCGTGAGACTATGGGTCTGATTTAGAGTTTGGTGAACACTGCCTCAATTCTGTGTGTTTCAATTTTTAGCACCAACCAGATCATAATTCTATTCAGAATGCCGTGTTCATCTGGATTCTGGTGGTTTGCCATAATGCCCCATAGTGACATGACGCTAAGCCTCTCAACAGTGTGACTGCTCCCGAAAAACCAAGAAAAGGACTAAGAACAAAAAAATGAAAGTTGGGGCATATTTACAAGGCACACACAGACAGTTTTTGACCTGCTGTGGGTTAGCTGGTCTGGTGTCCGTCTTATTTCAGCTGCACCTGAGTTCTTCACAGGTCTTGAAAAGACCCTTTACTTGTTAACAAGGCTTTGTTGATTTTCACCCCTTCTTAGAGCCCCTGCATCTCCATTCTGCCTATTTCTGGAAGAATTACCCACCCCACCCCCGAAATTTTCATTATCCCCCCACCCCTCCGAAATGTGGCTCTAGTTGCGCCTCTGGGTGATGGTGAAGTAAGAACATCAATGAAAGGTGGGCAGGGAGGAAAAAATGCATCATTCAGAAAGTTAGCTCAGTGTGTTAATTGGCAACCTGCTCTTGGGGAGTGAGGACGCCGCCCAGCCTGATCACAGTGTCCCACAACATGGATTGGTGCACTCGGGCCACGGTATACAAGGCATGGGGTTATCCTCGAAAATGTGAAAAGATTTAGGCCAAATGGCGAGATTTCCGGGAGCAGGGGGAATGTGAGATAAAAGATGGAAGAGGCTTCATCTGGGCGGGGAACACCTTTGGGATCCGACACACCGAGTAAAGAGCGGTATGGGGCCCACATGTACCCGGGAAGAAAGGGGGGGCAGTATGTGCAGCTGTAGATGTATATAACCTATGTATACAGGATGTTTGGGTCTGTCATGATATGTATGATACTGATTTTCTGGCAAGTTGTAGAAAATATGCCTGGCGTCATAATAGAGAAAACTCATTAAAAAAAAAAAAGAAGGTGCGCTATGTTCAGCAGCTAAACTTAAATTCAGTGATACATGTACATACATATAAGAGTAAACAAACCAATGAGTACCAACATTCAAAGTTATGATGCCTAAAAAGCTAAGATTGACTAAAGGTTCCATATTACATGAGGTGCTTGGAGTTGTTGCATGGTTACATGCAACAGCTCTATACAAAGTGTCAGCCTCCCGCTCTTAAATGTGATAATTAAAATGCAAATTCCGAACACAGAAACTCTCAGGCTGGCTTCATGTGCTGGGCAGTTCGATTATAATGAAAATTCCTGTTTTTACCTGAACAATATAGTTGTATCAGCTTTGACATACAGCTATTAGTAATCTGCAGGATTCTATTGGTTCATTAAAAAAAATGAATTTCTGTGGATCATTTAACTGAAGTAAAAAGTAATTATAATTAGCAGGGGGCACCATGGGAAAAAAGGCCATCGGTGTGCTATAAAAGGAGAAGAAAGACAGGGGTAAAGAAATACGAGGGCAAAGAAAAGTGTATAAAGAGAGAAAGAGAGAACTGAAAGAGAGAGAAAGAGAAACAAAAGAGATAAAGTGAGTGAAGGGGCGAGAGTAAAATACAGCAAGGGGAGAAAAACAGTGGGAGGGGGAAGTGAAGCGAGAAGGAAAAGATAAGGGAAGAGAAAAAAGAGAAAGGTGGAGACCAAAGGCTCAGAGCCCGTCCTCTGTGCTAAGGCCAGGAGGTTGCACTACAGTTACTAGGGCTGTTTAATTCTCTTCATGCAGCAGAAACGAAGCATCTTTCTCTTGCACGTGGCCCCACACCTCAGCCTCCTCTTTCTCCTTTTAATCCTCTCAGAAAAGGAAGGAGAAGACTGCACCCCTGCAAATGGGCTGACACATGACAGATTTATTCCCAAAGGAGCGGCGCCCCCGGCTACTGATAACGGCGCCCCAGGGCGCCGCGGCGCACAGTTTGGGAACCACTGGCCTAGACCAATCATACTCAAGCCACTAAGAGCCAACCACACAGAAGCAATCTTAGCAATGGCAAGGAAGGGCAAGAACCTAATGTGGAATGGAAACAAACTCATAATAACGCAAGACTATTCCAAACACACGGTTGACATTAGGAAGGGGTTCCTGGCCCTCAGAGACAAGTTACGAAACAGAGGCATAACATTCACTGTTGCGGGACCCGCCAAACTGAAGATCACAAACATTTGACGACCCAAACAACCTGAAGAGATACCTGCAAGGCCCACCAATGGAAGACATGGAAACTCAGAACACGAACATCAGCCCAGCAAAAAGAAGAGCATCCACTGGAAGTAACGAAGGAGCCAGTGGAACGAACACCTGAGAGACTAACTGATCGTACTTTAAGCTTGTCAACTTTGCAACTGATCTACCTCAAGAAGATATCAAGAACACGAACTCTATTTCTACCTCAACCGCAGCAGCAAGTGCCTACGAGAAATCCGTAATGAGCCATATGCTTTTTGTTTTTCCTTTGTTCTAAGATGGTACTCTTCCGATTTGGACAGTAAGCTCGGCGCGACTGATACATACTCAGGGGGGAGGGGAGGAGGAACCTCGATGTCGCACGCCCGACAAACAAAAGAAGGAGGGAGGGGGGTGGGGAGGGAGGGGGGAAGGGCAAGGGGGGGTCTAGGCAAGTACAGTTTCTCATATTTTCTATCTTTCTTACTATCACTCTCACTATCCTCTACTCAGCCTCACTCTTTGAGGCGACACACTACACCCTGGGAGGAGGAGGCAGGAGGCAAAACAGGAGGGAATCCCAAGACAAGTATCCGGGCAATGGGGCACAGAGTAGACATAAGAGTGACCCACAAAACACCACAAAACACCGAAATATAGGCGCAGCTGACGGGATGGGATGACGTCATCAAGAGTAGCACATACCTCAGCCGACCTTAAAATTGTTTCGCTTAACGTCAAGGGCCTCAACCATCCCGTCAAACGCAGATAAGTGATCGAATACCTTACGAAACTTAAGAGCGATATATGCGTCCTTCAGGAGACGAAACTCTCACGGGAAGACGCATCGCGACTGAAAGCAAACTGGATTGCAGACCATGCATGCTCTCCAGCCATACAAAAAAAGAGGGGGGTGATCACACTACTAAACAAGAAATCTAAGCTAACAATCCAGGAAACATACTCTGACGAGGACGGCAGACTACTGATAACTACCCTCAAAAGAGGTGACAAGACGATACATGTAGCAAACATCTATGGCCCCAACACACAGGACAAGGAATTTTGGGAAGGGGTGGAAAAGAAACTAGGCGACATTCCACAACACAAGCTTATAGTGATTGCCGGCGATCTCAACGAAGTTATGGACGATACTATCGACAGACACTCACCCAAAGCACGCACGAGACCCCAAACACCGAACACGCTAAAAAACATATGTAGCAAACTCCAACTTAGAGATCCCTGGAGACTGCAACACCCTGACACAAGGGACTACACCTTCTACTCCCATCCACACAACTCATACAGCAGGATAGACTACATCCTGATATCGGCAGACTACACACACCTTACCGATCAAACTGAAATATCAGCAATCACCATCTCAGACCACGCACACATTAGTCTAACACTAAGAGGCAAACACAACGAAGAACGCTGCAGCAGATGGAGAATGAACAGCGACATTCTCAAAAACCCCGATAATGTAAAAGAGATCGAGGGTGCAATCACAGAATACCTCAAACTCAATGACACCCCTGGCATAGACAGAGCAACACTGAGAGGCAGAATCATAAGTATCAAAGCCAGAATGAACAAAGAAAGGAACAAAAAAACTGCTGAGCTGGAACAACAGATAATGGACCTGGAGAAGGGGCACATTGCTAATCTCAAGAATGGCAACGCGCTGACAGAACTGTCCAAAAAGAAATATGAACTGAACAGAATATTAAGCGAGAGAGCAGGGGGGTGGATTAACAAATATAAGGCGATCAACCTGTGCTCGGCGAACAAAGCGGGAAGGCGTTAGCCGCCTACCGCAAGTGTAAGCAGAGACAGCACACTATCGCCGCGATAACAGATCCCAACTCCAGGTCACAAACAGCTAATAAAGAGATCCTTGAGGTCTTCAAAAAATTCTACGAGGGACTCTACACAACAGACACCAACCTCAAGCCAGACGGAGGAGTCAATCTCCTAGAGAAAATAATAAGCCGGGCCGAAGAGGCTGAAATGCCAGAAACCGGTCCCCGGTAGCTTGTCTCCTTTCTGGTGAAGAATTGGCTTGGTAGTTTGGTCTGCCCTGTTCCCATGATGCACTGGGCCAGGGACAGACTAATTTGCATATAGCCAGGTTCTGAGCTGGGATGGGGCAGTGAGATAAATAACGGTGATGGATCAAGCCCTGATCTTTGGACTGGGTAAGAGTGGTCTGCTTAATTCAGACACTCTGTTCATCACCACCCCCTTTTCTGTACCATGCCTCATGGCAGATCAGAGGGAAGCGCTTGAGGGAGGAATAACCGGGCCAGAAATAGAGATAGCAGTAACATCACTGAAAGAAAACAAAGCACCAGGTCCTGACGGCTACACTGCCACCTTCTACAAGCGCTTCCTCCACCTCCTAAAACCCACACTGGAAGTATTCACACACTGTAGCCAGATAGGCAGCATGACCAAGTCAATGTCCGAGGCGGACATCATAGTAATCCCCAAAGATGACAAAGACCACCAATACCCAGCCAACTACCGGCCCATTTCACTAATCAATGTAGACTGCAAGATCTACGCGAAAGCACTGGCGATGAGACTAAACACATATCTGCCAAGCATAATCCACACCTCACAGTTTGGTTACATAAAAAATTGATTATCCAACGACAACACCAGAATACCATGCCACCTGATAGACAAAACATCCAAAACAAACAACCCAGCCGTGATGATAGCCCTGGACGCCGAGAAGGCCTTTGACAGAGTCTCCTGGCCCTTCCTAAACAACTGCATGAGGACATTTGGCCTAGGAGATCAATATGGGAAGATGGTAATGGCACTCTATAACAAGCCAAGGGCCAAAGTAGTGATTAACGGTGCTGCGTCAAACCCATTTACGCTAGGCAGAGGCACAAGACAAGGGTGCCCACTATCACCGGCCCTGTTCCTCTTAGCCATAGAACCACTGCTAGCTATGATTAGGGCAAACACACACATAAGAGGCAACGCAACACAGGACTGCGTGGTCAAGCTGGCTGCATACGCAGACGATGTACTAATCATGACGGAGGAACCGGACACATCCATTGCAGCACTAATGTCCACCATCGAGGAGTACGCACAAGTCTCAGGGTACAAGCTCAATAAAGATAAGTCAGAATGCAAACCATTGAACATCTACACCACAAAAGCGTCACTAAACAACTCAGGCCTAACATGGCAGACAAAACACCTAAAGTACCTAGGCTTATACTTCGGAAGAGACCTAAAGTCAACCCTCGACTACAACGAGAGCAGACTTCTAAAGAAAGTGAAAGCGAGCATAGACACATGGTCTCCCAGATTCATAATCTGGTGGGGGAGAATAGAATCAGTGAAAATGATGCTAACGCCCATAGTCAACTACACACTAAGCATGCTGCCACTCAAACCGACAGACGACTTCCACAGGCAGCTAGACAAACTACTCAACAACTTCATGTGGAGGGAAAAAAACCAAGAATAAGCCTCCAGAAACTGAGACTAAACAGGAACCTGGGGGGCTTAAACCTCACCAATTTTAAGACATTCCACACTGCCTGCCTAGCCAGGCAAGGCATCCACTGGGTAGCCCCAAGCCAAGAGTACAAACCCGCATGGCTGTCTCTAGAAAGAGCAATAATAGATGGCCTAGACCCGATAGCTATACTAACCGCAAACAAACACCCCCAGGCCAACAACACTATCCTGAAGAACACAAAGTCAGCGCTGCTCAAAGTAGATAAGAAGCTAGAGCACAGCATCAGAGACACTGAATGGATCTCCATATGGCACAACACGAAGCTCAAGTACAAAGATAAAACACTAGACAGGAAGGAGTGGTACACGCAAGGTATCTCCACACCAAAACAACTAATGAGACAAGGGCAACCTCTCACTTTTGACTTAATCAAGAACGAGCACAACCTCCCTAACCTCGAATTCTACACATTCCTGAAGATAAAAACCGCAATCACCAAAGCGAACCTCAACAAAAACACCCCCTCCATCATAGAATACATGTCAAACATAAACAGGCTAGGACACCAAACGTCCCACATATACAAACTACTCAGCCCCCACACATCAAGACTTAACGACAAACCCCTACAGCACATAGAAAGAGATAGGGGAAGACGTCTCACGGAAAAAGAGAAATCAACTGTATGGCAAACCGCAACCAAACGTAAGATAACCCCACAGCTGGCCCAGACGAAATACTGGCTGCTGCACAGAGCGTTCTGGACTCCGGCCCGCCTGGCAGCTGCCGGTATTAGGGAAAGCGATAAATGCTGGAATTGCCACAAAGAGAAAGGGGACCTGGAACACCTAATCCTACACTGCTCCAAGGTCAGAAAGTTCTGGAGCCAGATAAGGCAGTTCATCTCTGGAATGACTGGCCAAACGCTACAAGGTAGCATCACTGAAATCACAGCGACAGCACTAGCCCCGACCCCGGAAGCCAAAGACGACAGAGACCCGATAGACCTCCTCTTAACGTCAGCGGTGAAAATAATCTCCATGAACTGGAAGGACACTAGAAAGGCCACCTTCAAAGGCTGGCTAAACTGGATCACCTTCCTGAGGGGAGCAGACAACATAGCCTCACACCATTCACCGAACCACCACTCAGGGGGGAAATGTGGAAAGCACTGGACGAACACATGATCACCCTCAAACCCCCGTAAACGCCCCCGATCGCAAAGCTGAAATCAGCCGACAGAGATCCCCCCCCCCCCCCCCTTGGGGTTTTTCTTTTCTTCTTGCTTTTTTCCTTTTCCTTCTTCTTCTCTCTTTCTCTCTTTCTGATCTCTACACAAGTTCAGCGAAGAAGGGAACGCAAATGCAAGTGCCTAATGGTATATACCGAAGGAAGCGAAGTACACACTGTAAACTTGTAAACCATGCTAACCCACCATTGAGATGTTGGAAACCGTAACTGTACTGTATGTATATATATACCTTTCTTAATAAAAATTTGTGAAATAAAAAAAAAAACGTACCCACAAAACTAAATTTTTCACAAACCAGCCGAGTCAGGCAGGCTACGTCACAAACAGTCAGTGTCCAAAGCATCAACAACATGTGTCAGCATTGCGATGTACCACTCTGGCAACCACAGCCAGAGAAAAGTCAATAATAGGTAGTGGCTACGTGAGAGACTTTGCACGATCTGTATAGCATGCGTGGTACTGCCATTTCCGCCATGCCAAGAGCACGACTCTGTAGTGTAGATAAGCACAAGTGCAAGCAGAAATCATGGACCCAGATGTAAAGTTTGACACATTCAGCGCAGCATCCATGTAATAAAAAGAATAGTTTACTGTGCATAGAAAGTGTCTTTGCGCATATGTAACTTTTGATGAGCACAATGTCTATTGTTTCAAAGCTGCAGCAATCAGGGATGCTCTGTGGACAGCATAATTGTAGTGTTGGACAGGTCCAACATAGGCAGTACATTGGCACACACTCTGGGCAGCGTCAATGTGATGATGGATAATTCCAACGCAGGCATTAATCAGGCACACACTCTGTGAATTATCGATCTAAATAAAAAAATAGGCTTACTGTACATGAAGTCAGTGTGCGCAGAATCCTTGAAGTAAGTTCCACGGCAGAAACAATAGGAACTGGCACACACCTGAGCACACACACTTCTTTACCAGACAGTGTGCAGATGTAGGCTTACCCTCACAGAAGGCTCAGCACCATTAGAAGTAGGATTTGTCTGAAACTTAGAGATGCATTCAGGAAAGTAGACAGCCTATAGGAGATGAACAGCCCTTCAAGTTGAACAGACTGTGCTGTGTAGACTGGAACTGGCACTTTGCGTTGAGGGCGACCGATGGGAGGTCACTGGTGGGGTCAAGGGTGCCAGTTGAAGGTAGAAACAAGGCTTCAGTTACTGTTAAGTCTGTAGTAGAAGTTGATTGAAGATTGAAGAGGTGGAAGATGCAGGTTCTTTAGAAGATCGTCTCCCAAAATTATAGTAACTTAGTCCAGACAGGTAGAGGATCTTTTGATATTTATTTGTAGATAGTTACAAGTCATCCAGTTAATTCCAATACAACACCCCACCAGGAGCAGCCATCATACTGCTCAGCCCTTCTCAACTCGTATCTCTTGCTCCCAACATTCTGTAACACATCATTGGATGAACATTCCACTGGCAGAGCAAGAGATTGCATGAATAACATCAAAGCCAGGATATAACACAATTTAGAGGAATAGAGTAGAATGTAATAATGTATTGGACACCAAAATGACACAAATCCAATTAGTAGAACCAGAAATATGCAATTTTAAAGGTCTAGGTTAAAATATTGCTTTAAAGCACCAAGTGTCAACTGTGGTTATCTGTTCTTGCCAGAGCGGGACAAAGGCACAAGTTCAGGCCCAGTATGATGGAGCATGGGCCAGATACAGGGACCAAGATAGGCCCACTGAACTAAGTATCTTAAATCCTGGTTACGGAGCATTGTGAGGTCCTGTGTCGAGGTTGAATTGCGCAGTGGGGCTTCCTAGGAGCTGTGGCTGCAATGTGAGTCCTTTGTTGAGGATGCGTTGTGCAGCGATGGTTCCAAAAAGCTGTGGGGCTCCAAAGCAAGTGCCTGCATTGAGGATGCGTCATGCAGGGACAGTTCAGAGGAGCTGCAAGGTCCTGCGTTGGGGATGCATCAGGCAGCTGCAGTTCCAATGCGATGTTTCTAGGCGATGCATCGTGCTGTGTCGGTTCTGCTTGGACCACCGCTGGGCTGGCAAGGCACCTTCAGGCCCACGTTAGGGGTCCAGGACTGGAGTGGCACCACTTTGTTGCAAGGACTCACAACAGACATAGTCCAGGTTCTAGGTTCAAGGAAGTTGGAGCCTTTTCTGTCCCTGAGGCTCTGATCAGGAGGCCAGCTAACTAGCCCTTGGAGACACTCTGGTGGTGCCGGGTTCAAGATATAGGTCTAGCTCTTCTTACTCAGTCAGCAACGCAGCAGAGTAGCAGTCCTTCATGCAGCATGGCAGCACAGCAGTTCTTCTCCTGAGTCTTACACAAGTCCAGATGTGTACTCAAGAGAGTTGAGTCTGAGAGTCCTCTATTTATCCCTGGTGCCAACGTAGAAGTAGGAGAAGTTTCTAGAGCTTTTCACCCCCAAAGTAGTTTGGAGTGTCCTCCTCCGTGCCCTCACCCCGGTTTGTCTGGGGCACAATAGACTAGTGTGAAACCCTTTGTGAGTGTGCTAAGGCAGAGTCTTTGTGATATGCAAGTGTGGTAGGTGACAGCTCCATCTCCCTATCAAGTCAGAGATGGCCCATTTTGCCAACACCTATTCCCCCTCTGTCTCACTCTCTGGGAGTAATGCAAAAAAGACCAACAGCCATCTACACCTAGTCATGTGACCCAGGATACAGCCTGCAGGCAGCAAATGGCTGGTTCAAGAAACTCTTTAAAAGTGGCATTTTCAGAAATGTGACTTAAAATTCAACTTTTAAATTACAATTCTTTTAAAGACCAAACTTATTCCCAATTGAAAGTTACCACTTTTTAAATGTAATAAGGTAACCCAATTTGGAAGATGCAGTCCCTGCAGTAGTGAAAAACAAATTAAGAGTTGTTCACTGCCAGGACATGTAAAAGTCAAGAGTACAAGGCCAACTTTTTGAATACATTGCTCCCTGCCCTATGGGCTGTTTAGGGCCTACCCTAGGGGTGACTTATACGTATTGAAAAGGAAGATTTAGGCTGGCAAAAGGTTTATTTTGCAAGGTCAAAATGGCAGATTAAAACTATATACACAGGCTGCAATTGCAGGAGTGAGGCATGTTCAAGGGGTACTTAAGTGCATGGCACAATCAGTGCTACAGGCCCATTCGTAGCATTTAATTTATATGCTCTGGGTACATGTAGTAACATTTTGCTCAGGACTTACAATTAAATTAAATGTGCTATTTGGGTGTAAGCCACTTTCCCCATGATTAAAGGAGAGAGCACAAGCACTTTAGCACTGGTTAGCAGTGATAAAGTGTGCAGAGCCCTAAAAGCCAACAAAAACAGGTTTAGAAAACAGGAGGGTGACAGCAAAACGTTTGGGGATGACCCTGCAGAGAGGGCTAAGTCCAACAGTATCTGTAGAAAGCAGAATAGGTGCCTTGAAGAGAGTAGTGCGTTTTCCTGACAATCATCTATGTTCATTAGATTCCCTGTGTATTATGATCTCAAATCTTACAATGTATTTGATGTGCGCTGTTTAAGCATGTAGTGTGTGTACATTATAAACCCATAAGTTATTATGACAAAATTGATTTAAAGTCGGAGATATTTCTAAATATACATGTATAAAAATACAGAGTTATGTTATGGAATATTGATTTGTATAGTGCACTATCCAAGCCCTTGGGCAGATGTGTAGATGTGAGGTGCCCAAGGTGCTTACTGGAAGAGCGAGTTCTTCAGAGTCTTGCATAACTCAAGAAGTGAGGAGAAGGCTTTGATGAGTTGAGGGGGGTTGTTCCATGTCCTCAGTGAGATGTAGGCGAATGCGCGACCTTCAATTTTGCTTTTGCAGATGCAGGGAATGTATAGAGCTCTCACCCAAGGAAATAGACAACATGATTAAAGATTTCACAATTGAAGCCATCAAAGGAGAAGACAGAGAGACCCTTGAGCAGAAATTAAAGGCAGAAGAAATTGGGGAAATAATTAAAGAACCCAAGTAGTATAAAACTCCAGGCCCAAATGGGCTAGCAGCTGAATTCGTTATATGCTTGAACAGTAAGCTGGAGAAGTCCGCTAGTCAAATGTTATAAAAATACAGGGAAATGGAGACATTCTTTTTCGTTCAAAGAACAGTCAACATCATGTTTATTCACAACTGGGGAAGCTGGTCGAGGAATGTGCCTCATATAGGCCAATTTATTCATTGGTTAGGAAGGTGAAAATCCTTGCCAAAGTCCTAGTGAACTGAATATATGCGTTCATTGATAGGTTGATCCGCCTTGATAAATCAGGTTTCATGCCATGTAGGTCAGTAAAACATAACTTAAGGAAACTCTTCTAGCAAAGAGTGAATATCATTCAAGAACCTGCAGGGATAATTTCACTGGACACTGATAAAGCATTTGATTCACCAGATAGTGATTTATCAGAAAAACTGAAGTTCTTTTTAGATCTTAGGAAGGCCAACATTGTGCTGGTCAACAAACATTGTAACCTGCCTGAGGAATGTGCCTGCAATTGCCCAATTTCTATATTGAATAGGATGGTGAAGATCCTTGTCAAGGTCCTAGTGAACTGCCCATATACAGTAATTGATAGGTTGATCTACCTTGATAAATCAGGTTTCATGCCATGTATTTCGGCAAGACAGAACCTAAGAAGACCCTTCTTGCAAAGGGTGTATATAATTCGAGAACCAGCAGGGATACAATCAGTGGATGTTGAAAAAACATTTGATTAACCAGATAAATATGTTAAGAAAAATGGGATTCAGTCCTAGTTTTATATCTTGGATAATATTCCCCTGTACAGAACCGAGGACAAGTGTCAGAATAATTGGGGTGGTGGGGGGATTCATCCTGGGATCAGGTAAAAAAACAGGACCGTCCTCACAGCCCTTCCTGTTCATGTTAGATCTTGAGAGCCGCTGGTAAATTGGATCCAGGGTGATGTATTAGTTAGAGGTTTGTTTTGTTGAGGTGGGGGGATTTTATATAGCGCTAACTCGACCCGAAGGTATCAGGGTGCTGTACACAAGCACCAGTTATGTTACAGACAGACACATTCCTTTTGTTAGGCATGAGGAGATAAAGTGATTTGCCCAGAATCACAGAATGTTTAGCTTTGCTGCTGAAACTTGAACCTGGTGCCCCAGCTTCCAGGTCAACCGCTTTAGCTTCAATTCAATTAAAAAAGGCTTTATTCAGTGTAAATAAAACAAACACCATGAAAGCATACTAGTACATCAATAAAAAAAAGAACATACACATATTGCATCATAAACCATACGAAGTTAAAATCAGATTTACACATTCAGCTTTCCACAAGGTTTTTAAATCAGTTTAAAATTGATGAAATATTAATACATAAATATATCACCAAGCGAAAGTACAAATTGCTGCCAAATATACAATAAAGTGCTAGTGCTTAGAAAACCTAAAAGTATATGAAAACATATATGAACAAATTTATAATTACAATTAAAAATCTTGTCTTTCGTATAACAGTACATCCAAATGAGCATATTCTTTTCTCTTCCTAATAGAGAGTTGTACGAAACGAATGACAGAACTTATAATTTTCGCATTATCCAAGCCACAAGTAAAATTAAAAGCATTCTTAAATTAAAGAGTCTATTTCTTAAGAAAAGGGGTTTTAAAACTGATTTCCGGATACCCATATAAAAAGGACAAAAAAGTATGAAATGCAAAGTTGATTGTAAAGTTTTACCGTCACATGGGCAGGGTGGTAATGTGTGGTACCATTTTTTAGTTTTCGGAAAGGCAATTAAATAATGTAGGGTGCCATTGCTTAGCTTCGTCAGATAAAATCTATGCTGTGTATCCTTTATCAATATCAAGTATAACTGAGTGCCCCTCATAAGCGGGCGTTCACAGTAACCCGCTATGCTCTTTTTTTGGCTGATAGTCCTTTACCCCTCTAGCTGTTAGGCCACATTCTCTCCCCTAGAGGGTTGAGAAGAGACCATGTCTGGGAGGACATCATTCCGGTGTACGATGAGGAAATCCTTCTATATGAGCAAGCATTGAACAATTGATCACTAGGATCTTAAGAATATTTCATTGGTTTGGTCAATGCTTAGGCCCACACTTATATTGGTCAAAATTAGTTATATTCCCCCTCACAACCTAGGACCCCCTGGCAGGATGTATCTGTTGTGGCCCACAAGGGAAGAGTCTATATAGTTGGAAATATGCAATACTAGGAACAAGAATGAATGTATACAAGAACATTTAATGACACTTGTAGCCAATTACAAGGCAGATATGGTAAACTGGAAACTTTTGATTTCATTGCTGGGCAATGCTGCATTACACAAAGTGATTGCACTACAGAATTTCCTATTCGTTATTCAAAACACCCCTTTTGAGATTTGCTAGACTTGTCTTTTTCAGTGGGTTTACCCCCAGACTTTTAGCATTTTGGCCTTCTGTTTTTGACCTTGTTTTTGTTGGTTTTAGGACTCTGGGTACTTTACCACTGCTATTCAGTGCTAAAGTGCATAAGCGCTCCATGTAAATTGTGTTTATGTATTGGTGTTTCCATGATTGGCTTATCTGATTTACTGCTAAGTCCCTAGTACATTGCCCTGTGTGTGCCCAGGGCCTGTAAATCAAATGCTGCTAGTGGGCCTCTAGCACTAATCGTGCCACTCACACAGGCAGCCTTTCAAAGGTGTCTCAGACTTGCCACTGCAGTGTCTGCGTGCAGTTTTTACTGCCTTGCCGACCTGGCACGTGCACCCTTTTGCCAGGCCCAAAGCTTCCTTTTTCTTACATGTAAGAAACCCCTCAGTTAGTTCCAAGGTACCCCCATTGGCAGAATAAAGTGTATGTGAAAGGAAGGACATGTATTGGTGTGTTTTACATGTCCTGTTAGGGAACGAATGTGTATTTTGTTTTTCACTATTGCAATGCTATCTGTCCCCTAGGCTGACATGAGAGTTGCTGTGTAACATCTTACAAGCATAACTTTCCATTGGGACAAGATAGCAAAAGGGAGTTTAGGCTTCCTGAACTCTGGAATTGAAAATTCATCTTTTAGTAAAGATGATTTTGATATTGTGTGTTTGAAAATACCACTTGTAGAAAGTGGGTATTTTTGTGGCTTACCATCTATGTGCTTCTGCCTGTTGTGCATTCGCTGTCTGAATGTTAGACTGCCGTGGGCTGGTTTGTGCATTCACACTAAACAGACACCAGGGGATTATGAGGTGTGTCCTGCCTTTCTTGGGTGACTCATAACCAGGCTGAATAGTCCTGGCTGCATTTAGAGTAGTGGGACACATTGTTGCTTGCTCCTGAATGGACTGTGTCTGTCTTCCACAGTGCTATCTCCACCCCCTGGAGTGAGCCTGGCAAAACTGATTTATGTATGCCAGTGAAACTTTGTTTGTGCAAACTTCAAAGGGAACTGTGGCATACATATTGGGGCCCTGACCCCAGAAATTTAGATTACTGCTGGACTAAGGAACCTGCCAGGTAGAAGTGCTGAAAGAACTGTGAGGCGAAACGTCCCCTTTGACCTGTGCTTTGCTGTGCTGGCCTGCAGTTGCTTCTTATGTCTTTGGGCAGGGAAAGGAATGGACTGTTCTTTATGCATTCTAAGTATCTCCAAGGGCTTGATGTAGACCTTCCCTCATGTTGGAATTCTCAGGGAAATCAAAGACGTCAACATCTTCTGGGTACCGGCTTCTGGAACTGGAGGTTTCAGCTACCACAGAGGAAAAAGGTAACCTGACGCCGTCAACGATAATGCTGCCGGCTCCGTGACCTGAAGATACCGCAGAGGACACCACTGCACTTAGCACTGCAACCCTGGTCTCACCGTTGATGCAGTCCGATGCCACCACTGATCCTCTGCTTGCACGGTGACCTGTGGGCACCACACTCTGCACGCCTTGCTTCACACTGCCGCCCTGGTATCCCCGAAAACGCTACAACACGTCACCGATGCCTCTGCCTGCACTGTGAGCTGTGGACACTGCTCGTTGAGAACACGGAGCACCGTCCCGCTTCATACCACAGTCCTGGTATCACCGATGACGACGCTCCAAGCTGACATCGATGCAGCTACTTGCACAGTATTTTGGGGGCTCTGCACGTAAGTTACACAACGCACTGCCACATTCCACACTGCAGCCGTGGCCCACTGAGTCCAGCGCCATCAACTCCAGATTGTCAACCACCACCACTGCCTACACCGTGACCTGTGGGCCTGCACACTGTATTGCCCCATCTTGCACCGAAGCCTTAGGTCTGATGACGACAGCCCTTCAGCAACGACGACGCTGCCTCCACCATGACCTGGATGACCGTCACTGAGCCGCTACCTGCACTGCGACCTAAGGGCACCGCTCATCACACTGCTCCACTTCACCCCGCAGACCGGACAACTAATGACGCCGGTGCTCCTGACTCCAAACTCAAGGAGTTCGACCTGCAACGGGTGTGACTTCAAGGGCCAGACGTCTCCTGCATTGACTTCCAGAACCGATGACAGCTGACGACCACTCCTCCGGAGCACCGCAAGGTCCGACTCCCAGCATCTCCAAAGGTACTGTTTTTTAGGTCTCCCAAAGCTGTAGCTGGTCTGCAATGCCACGGTTGGCCAGACTGTTGGATTTATTGTTCACTATGCCGTGATAGCCACTGACGGAGCTATCGACTTCAAGGAACTTTATATAAAGTCTATTTTTGCTTTATTGGCATTGTTGATAGATTTTTATCATTTTGGTCTTGTTTTACACAGATAAATATTGAATATTTTTGTAAAATTGGTGCAGTGTCCTTTTTTATTGATTTCACTGTATTACTGTTTGTTAAACGCAAATGTTTTACACAAATGTTTTACACACTGCCTCTGGGATAAGCCTGGCTGCTCCAAGCTTCCAAGGGGGTGAGCAGGGGTTATTTTAGACATGTAATCCCCTTATGCTGACCAGAGTGGTGGATTCTGCTGGCTTAGGTGCAAACCCTATACAACCAGAAAACCCATTTCTAACAATAATCCAGACTCACACATCACAAGAGTGGATGCTCTGACTTGATACCTTCCCCTGAATAGGGGTGCTTAAAAAATAGCACTAGCAACATTGTGTATAGAAATATATGAAGGAGGGATAGTTCTTTTAGGTCTGAGGAAGTACTATTGGGCCTCCCACTAGATAATCACTAAGGACTGAATCATTAGTTGTCAGCAAGAACCAGTGGTTAGATGGGTTATGGGGTTAAGGGGATATTTGAAGGCACAGAGGAAGACTGCAATGACAGTCAAGAAAAGGAAGGCTGACAACCAGAAGATGGAATGAAAATATAGGCTTACTCTTGAGGCCCACAGTGGGATTCCAGATTTTTGCAAGACCTGTTAAATCTTTACGGCTATAACACATGTGACATACTGTGGCTCTCCTACCTGGGAGACAACTAAGGTTGTTTATATAGAAGTAAAATCACCACTTGAATATAGAGTGTTGGCAGCCCTTTGCTTAGGAAAGCCATATCACAAGTGAATAAGACACTGATGAATAATTGTCAGGGTCCTTCTCAAAGATAAATGGCAAGAAGACATAGGAACATAGGAGGAGAAATATTGAAGTATTGCTTGTAGGCATCCACGAGAATTGGCTATAAGAGGAAGCTTCTGTTTGGTTCAATGGAAGATATTACACAAATTTGTACTAGGGTTTTTACGCTGAAAATGGACAGAGCAGATAATGACACATGATTTATTCATACTATGTGGGAGTGTAAGTGTACTCTGAAATGCAATCATTCTGAAAATTATCGAGCCAACAGATAGTCACAGTGACTGGGGCAATGCTGGAATTAAGACCATAACTAATTAGGGGTGATCTTACAATACACAAATACACAGAGTTGGTCTGTAATGTCGCAATGGTGGTGGCAAGAAGATACGTTGTCAGACTATGGGGCTGTCAACACACCCCAGTATTGAGCGAATAGGACGAAAATATGGACTGTGCATGTAGGTAGAAGAGCGGTGTCCCAAGTAAGAGCCTGTCAACTCACATGTAACAAAACCTGACGGTGCTGAAGGGAGTTCTGCAGTGGGACAGAATAATTTGAATGTAAAATAATGGAGAAATCTGAAGGAGTACGGGAATCATGGCGTGGTATATTTGAAGATAAGGCCTGCAGTCTATGGGGGGCGCTAGAGGGCGCACTTGCTGAATGGCCGCTCTTACGTGAGGCTCCAGCTGCCTGGCATAACGATCCTTCATTTATCCTGTTTTTCTTGCGCGCACCTGCCCGAAAATCCCCACGGAGGGGCGGCGGGCCACTCTCCACAATCGGTGCAAGTTCTGTGCAGCTGCTCCATTGTGCCCCGGAGATACGAGCTGCGGAGCCCCCCGGCCGGCGCGAGCTTTGCTGAGACGGGGCTTGCGGCCGGCGCCTGGACGTGCGCGAGCCCGGGGATCCACACGAGGCAGGTAGGCCTCTGACACTGCGTAGGAGGCGCGGCCGGCGGAGGCGCTGGGTCTCCCGAAGGACGGCTGCTGTATAATTTTAGTGAGGCACACTGCTTATTCCACGTGGGGAGAGACGGTGTGAGCCTCCCACGGGACTCGTGCTCCTAAGCCTTCTAAGATTGCATTTCTGAGCGCTCTGTTTTGGCGCCATTGTGAACCGGCTGCACACGTTGGTGGGGGTCGGCGCTGCCACGGGACTGCTAGCCCGACCACTTTCAAGCCTCGGACACTGCCTCTGCTGGGATCCTGGTGAGCAGCCGACCCGGTTGCGGGACCTGACTCCTCTCCTCTAAGCGCTACGCCCCTGGCTGAGTGGCCTGCGCTGTGCTTTCTCCTCCTGACCTGCACTCCTATTCGCTGCTGACAGCCTCGCTGGGGATTGCTGTGCCGCCCGCATTGACTAGCGCCTTGGCTGCCGACCACACATTACAGGGCCACATAGTGAGAGTGCACTGTCCCTCTTTCCACTTCCCCTTTGGCGGCGGTGCAAACAACGCAAGGCGCAGTGGGCTCCCATTCCGTGCGGACAGAATGGGCAAGCCTGACAGTCGCCAACCCAAGCTGCAATTTGACAATTCGGCGCAGAAAAAGACGTCGCGACACACGGGGGACGCGGCGCCACCCAGGAGCCCGATTGCGGGGGCCTCGACATTGGCCCCGCCGACCCCAGATATGGCCACCATGCTGCAAGAGATGCGCCAGGGCTTCGCGACGGTGGTTGACAAAGTAGACCGGCTGACATCTAGGATGGATGGAATAGTCCAGAAAATGGACGTACATGAAGAGCGCATAACCGAGGCGGAACGCAGGATCTCGGTGTCTGATGACTTGACTGCAGCGCATGACGCTCGCCTGGCCAGGATGGACAATGTGCTGAGAGTGATTGCCGCCAAGAACGAGGAGTTGGAGGCGAGGAGCCGGCGGAACAACGTTCGCGTCACAGGAATTCCCGAATCGACCAACACTGGGAGGATGGAGCATTACATTGAGAAACTGCTGACGGCGACGGTGGGGGCAGACGCGCTCTCGAGCCAATTTATTGTGGAACGTGCACATCGTTCCCTTGGTCCTCAGCCCAAACCCGGAGCCCCGCCGCGACCCATCATAGCGCGCCTGCTCAACTACCGGGATCGAGACGCAGCACTCAGGGCTGCCAGAGCGAACCAGAACCTAACATACGACGGCGTGCCCTTCTCCATTTACCCGGATTTTACCCCGGTGGTCCAGGAACAGCGACGGAAATTTCTTGCGGTCAAAAGGAAGTTACGAGACTTAAACATTGACTATGCTCTCCTGTATCCAGCCAAACTACGTGTTACACATCAGGGAACGCAACACTTCTTTCTTAACCCGCAGCAGGTTGAGGACTACCTTAAAACATTGCCCAAACGGCCCAGGAGAGCTGCGGACGCTGCGGACTTGAATGCATCTGATGTTGAGTAGGCCGCTGCTGGCATGCTCAGACTACGCTTCTTGCATTTCAATGATTTGCCTTCACCTCCCTCGTTGAGGAGAGGAACTCATTCTACTTGGTGGTGGCTGCGGCCGCCTCTGGGGTGCCACGGACAGGTGTTGGACTGCAGGTGGTAATGTATGCCAGGCCCCCACCCCCTTATTCCCTCTCTGCTCCGGATGGTGACTCCAAGGGTGGACTTGTACAGAGTGGGATAGCAGGGGGTGGTGGTTCGTGCACCTCTGATGACCTCCACTGGGTGTTCCCCAATGACTTTTCCTTGGATTCATGTTTTTTGGATGGTTTTTAGTATTTTTTTTGTCTGTGGGTGGGGGGCGGGACTAAGGTACTGGCTGGTTGGGGTGGCTTCAGTGGGTGGGGGGTGGTGGGGTACTTATTGGGAGACTCGAGCTTGCACTAGGCGAGATGAGGCTTCTGTTAGAGGAGCTGGTGACATTAGAACTGTGTGGGTTTGTATTGAGGAATGTTTGTCCTTTTTCCGGCTGCGGCTGGCTGTTGAGGCTGTTGGGTGGGGGGTGGGGTGGGTGCACGTTTGGGAAGGTTGTTGGGTTTCCAGTTTTGACATGTGCGTGATATGGTCTGAACTCTGTTTGCTGTCCTTTGGGAGGCTTCTTCGACAACACTGGGGGTTGTGGGGGTGGGATGGGTGGTTTGTGCGTTCTATGTGGCTGGGGGGGGGCACGGGAGGTGGAGGCGCTTCGTTGCTGTTCCATTCTGCTATCACGGGGGGTGTCATTGACCTGAGCCAATTGGCCAATAACATGTCGTTTACTGTAGATTGGGTAGCTGTTTCCACACTCTATTCTTGCTGTTATTCATCTCACCTCCTACATGGCTGATACACGCCTGAATGTTGTAACTTGGAATGTGCGAGGGCTGGGGGACCATAGGAAGAGGAGACACATATTGAGGTACCTTGATCGCCATAGCATCCACATTGCTTTCCTTCAGGAAACGCATTTTGCACCCCACAGAGCATGCGCATTTGGGAATAGATGGGCCTCTCACTCGGTATTCGCCAACTACTCCTCGTATGCAAGAGGTACAGCCATCCTAGTTAAAAGATCCACACCATTTCAGCTGGTGGGCTCTAGGGCTGATCCACAGGGGAGGTACTGTTTGTTATGGGGCAGGCTGGGGCATATGTCAGTGACGCTAGCATGTTGCTATGGACCCAACTCGGATGACCCACACTTCTTCACATCCTTATGGGCTGCGATAGTTGAGACGGGGCCACACCACCTCATTTGGGGGGGGATTTTAATGTGACCCTTCGCCCCCCTCTGGACAGGTCACACCCTGCCCCACACCACTATACTAATGGGCGAGAAGTCCTTAATGTGACCATTGCCGATAACAATCTCATTGATGCCTGGCGCTCACACTGCGGGACAAAACAGGAGGGTACACACTTTACGGCGCAGGCTAAGTCGTGGGCACGGCTCGACTACTTCCTCTTAACCTCACAACTATACACGGCGCTTACACACGCGTCACACCTCCCTAGGACGTATTCCGACCACTCCCCTGTGCTTATTACATTGGCAGGCTCTGAGCTGGGCCCCCCAGTAACAGCGTGGCGTATGCAACCCTCTATGCTGCTGGACTCGGTATTCCAGGAAGAGCTCCGAGATGAATGTCTTGATTTCTTTAAGCGTAATAAAGACTCTGTCCAGGACGTTGAAACCATTTGGGATGCCTTCAAAGCCACGCTCCGGGGCTTGTGTATTTCAAAAGGCTCGGGGGTACTCAAGAGTATACTGGCTAAATTGCGCTCTATCGAAGATGACCTGCGCAGTGCCGAGGCCCGCCTTAGGTCTAATCCTGATAATGCTACCCTTGCTACCATTCGTGTGAAGTTGTCGGAGTTCTCCGAGGAGGCTGCTCGAGAGGTTAGATTTAGGAACAAGTACTGGGTGGCCAGGCGATATGGTGAGGGCGAGAGGCCTGGGAAGGCCCTGGCGGCGACGGTCAAACTGATGCGATCGCCGACGGTCATACTAGAACTTGAAACGGCTGAGGGGTTGGTACTCAGGGACACTACCCGCATCCTGAATGAATTTGTACAGCATTACAGTACGCTATACACCTCTAACGGTACGGGTGGACTCACACTCGACGACTATCTGACTGATGTCTCTTTAGGGTGGTTGAGCGATGCGCAGCGACAATTCTTGAGCGCCCCCTTTGAGCTGGATGAGGTCAGGGAGGCTATCATGGGCATGAAGTCGGGTAAGGCCACTGGGTTAGATGGTATACCCATTGAGTTCTACAAGACATTCATTGACTTCATGGCGCCAGTGCTGCGGGAGGTTTATGAGGATGCATTGGAGGTGGGACACCTACCGGCCTCCATGAGAATTGCTCTTATTACATCGCTGCTTAAGCCTGGCAAACCCGCCTCTAGTTGCGATTCCTACCGACCGTTGTCCCTGCTAAATTGTGACGTTAAAATTCTTGCGAAGCTGGTCGCAACACGCATCAGCCTCCTCCTACCGACCCTGATACTTCCTGATCAGGCCGGGTTTGTGCCTGGCAGGGCGACGTCCCACAATCTCCGTACTTTTTTTCTGTGTATGATTCCGTTCATGAGGACCTCCCTATGGCGGCTATTTTTTTGGACGCCACAAAGGCGTTCGATTCGCTCGAATGGGATTATGTGTTCGGGGTTCTTGAGCGAATGGGGTTCCCGAGTGTGTTTATATCCTGGATTAGGTTACTATATACCCAGCCGGAGGCCAGAGTCCTTATAAATGGGAAATTGTCATCGGCCTTCCCGATTTCCAGAGGGACGAGGCAGGGCTGTCCCCTGTCCCCCCTCCTCTTCGCCATAGCCACTGAGCCACTGGCTGCCAAATTGAGGCAGAAGCACCGGGATAGTGCACTGCGTTGTTATCAGAGACAGTTACTCGTCTCAATGTATGCGGACGACATCACCCTTTATGTTCGCCACCCTAGCGATAACCTACATCCCATTCTAAGGGAGTTCATACGATTTGGTGTCCTTTCGGGGATTCAGATTAACTGGAGGAAGTCATGTATCTTCCCTCTTACTGCTTCGACATGCCCGTTTTCGCTGGAGTTCCCACTTGCATGGTGCTCAGGAGATTTCAAATACCTGGGCATACATGTAGAAAAGAACAGAGAGGAGCTGATTCGTGCCAATTATGGCACTGTGATGGACAAGATGCGAGACAATATATCTAGATGGATCACGCTCCCCCTCTCCATGGCGGGGCGTGCCTCATTGATCAAAATGGTCATACTCCCTCAGTTACTATACCTTTTTCTGAACATTCCATTTCACCCCGGTTCCCATTTCTTTCGGTTACTGCGTTCGGAATTGCTCCGCCTAGTATGGGGTGGTAAGTCACCCAGACTCAAGTGGGATATTCTAATCCGACCATTCTCCCAGGTGGGTTTCGGAATCCCAGACTTTGAGCTTTATTACCGAGCTGCTCAGGCCCATTATGCGTATTTCTGGATACGCCAGCAGAAGTATATGCCGCAATTAGCGGCCGAACACTGGTTGGCCCATCCGATCCCCATTGAAGGTGCCCTCTACACTCGGGTTGAGGGTAGAGACAAGACTCCTTCAACGGTGTCGAGCACGGTGACGGCGTGGCACTCCATTGTTACTATGCTTGACTTGGATTTTCTTTATGCCCCGAGACTGCCGTTATCCTATCACCCGCAACTGCCACTCCTGCACGAGGCTGGCTTTGAAAAACTGCTTAGGAAACTAAGCATTAATACATGGGGAGACCTATATCTGGAAGGCGTCTTCAGGACCAGAGATCAGTTTTACGGGAACACACAACCCACGCCTCTTGACGTGTTTTACTATGTCAGACTCCGGCACGGGCTACAAGCCATCACGCCTGACTTCCCTTGTGAGCCCTCGACGCTTCCTCCCCTGCAAAATATGTTGCTTCTTGACAACCCTATTAAACTAGTGTCCACACTATATAAATCTGTCAGGGCTAACATGACCTATACTGATCTGCCCGCTAGGCGTAAATGGGAACAGGATCTGGCCTTCACCCTCACAGACACTCAATGGGATTTTTGCCTGCTACAAACCGAGCGCATATCCTCTAACAGCCGTTATAGGATAATTCATTATAAATTCCTGCACAGGCTATATCACACTCCAGCGCGCCTCCACAGGTTCCAGCTTAGGCCTACTGATACATGTGACAGGTGTGGGGCCCCGGGGGCGGATTTCCTTCACCTTGCCTGGGGGTGTGCCGCGGTGAACTTGTACTGGACTCAGGTTTTTACGGCACTATCCAAAATGTTACACATGCGGATTGATCCATCCCCGTTGGTAGCGCTTCTGGGGTATGTTGCACCTCTCCAGGCGGCTCACCGTAAATATGTGGCGCTGGCTATGCTTCTGGCTAAACGCAAGGTGGCCTGTAGATGGGGGAGGGGAAGGGCGCCCAAATTTAAGGACTGGATGAGTGACATGGTGTACTGCCAGGAGCAATTACATAATTATTCCGAACTGCTGCCGCCCACTTCTAGGCCTACTGACACCTGGGCCCCGTTGCAATGTTATTTGGTTACTGACCCGCTAGAGGGAGATAACGTTTGAAGTTGTGATATTGAAATATTGAGTGGTGTTGTTTCTTGCTCTCACTTTGGCGCTCCTGGCCTGATGTATCTGACATGCTGTGTGAGCTGCTCCTTGCCCCCCCCCCCCCCCCCTCCCCGCATCCTCCCTCTTTGTGTCCCCCCGGTCTCCCTATTCTGATGTTTTCTTTATGTGAGGCCCCGGCCTCCGGGGCATCCTCCCGCAAGTCTCGAACGGCCTCCTACCTCTGATAATATGACCCGCCTCGCAATTGGCTTGTGGTTCTGTGGCTCTCCTGACCACACGCCCCTCAAGATTGGGTATGCCCGATGTGCCTGCCCCCCCCCCCTTGCTCCCCCCCCTCCTACTTGGGTTCGCATGGTTATTGCACATGTTACTGTTCATATTTCGTTTAAGGTAAAATTTGAAAACTTGCAAGACTCTTAGAGCTCGCTGTACTGACGCTGCATTTGCCGCTCTGATTGTACTGATGCCGTGATTGTTATCACACTCATGCACATCTGCTATGTTATATATGTCTGTGTGCATTGATAGCGGCCGGCCTCCGGGTTGTTGGTGAGACGCTGTGTACTCCTGGCAATGCTAAATAAATGTTTTGCACTTTAAAAAAAAAAAAAAGGCCTGCAGTCTATACTTTTGACCTAAACTCCACTTGAATGAGCAGGGTAATGCTGAGGCTAATAACGGTATATGGAGTACAAAGATCCCGTCACCCAATGGAACGTGCTGTGCAATTTCCTCTGTTGTGATAACACTTGTATTTTTTCTTTTTATATGAAACATAATAAAAATCATTATAAAAAGGCAGCCATATTATGTGTATGATGGCCAGCTCACATGTAACACCCAGAAGTACTATACATTCTAAACTTTCGACTAAAAAGTAGTATAAAAAATCATACCTTGGTTGTCTGAGGTTGTCTCATTGCTACTACAAGTTCAGAATTATGTATACACGGTATATGGTCAAAATATCGATTCCAAAATATAGACTAACACAAATATCGATTCCAAAATATAGAATGGAAAAAATATCGAATGGATAGAATATAGACATCAAAAATATCGTTTTTAAGGTAAGTAATGTAATATCTATTTTAAAAATATAGAAAGTCAAAATATCGAAGTACATAATATAGGTTATTAAAAATATCGAATTTTTAATAATATCGAATTTTTTAAAGTGTTTTGTATGTTAGTATATGTGTAAAAAGTGTATATTTTTTGTAATTTATTTGAAGTAATTAATTTTATGTTATTTAATTTTTGCGTAATTGAATTCTGTAGTGGGTTGTGGGTTTATAGGGGAATAGGGTGGGAAGTAATTTAATTATAATTAATTAAATATGTTAATTAATTTATTGGTATTTATTTTGAATACATTGTTAATTAATTTTTAATTGGTAATTAATTAATTGTTAATTGATAATTAATTTCCCTACTGTTGCACTCTCTGGAGTGGGAATAGTATTTTTTACCCCTACGCAATCCAACGCTTTCCCTACTATTGCACTCTCATGGAGTGGGAATAGTAATTTTTACTCCTACGCTATCCAACGCTTTCCCCACTGTTGCACTCTCTGGAGTGGGAATAGTAATTTTTACCCCTACGCTATCCAACGCTTTCCCTACTGTTGCACTCTCTGGAGTGGGAATAGTAATTTTTACCCCTACGCTATCCAACGCTTTCCCTACTGTTGCACTCTCTGGAGTGGGAATAGTAATTTTTACCCCTACGCTATCCAACGCTTTCCCTACTGTTGCACTCTTTGGAGTGGGAATAGTAAATTTTACCCCTACGCTATCCGACGCTTTCCCTACTGTTGCACTTCCAGGAGTGGAAATAGTAATTTTTACACTCCCGCTATCCTACGGTAATAATATTGTGTATTTTTTATTACTAATATGTTAATATATATATATATATCTATATATATGTTTTAACATATATGATTGTATGTTTTTTTTATAAGTTAAATTAATTATTTAATAATTTTAAGGTAATTTAAGTATTTTTAAGTATATTTTAGCTATTTATTTTTAATATTTTTTTAATTTTACATTATTTTAAGAAATTCGATATTTTTACAAAGTATATATTTTTAAACAATATTTTGGGTTCGATATTTTGGTACTTACCTGTTTGTAGATAGGAATTCCATATTTTGTCTGTCGATATTTTGGAATCTATATTTTGGGTAGTCTATATTTTGTCCCTCGATATGTAGTCAGTGATCCGTATACACATGTGCACTATGTCAAGTCAAGTCAAGTCAAGAGATTTGTATAGCGCGCTACATACCCATAGGGTCTCAAGGCGCTTGAGGAAGGAAGGGGAGTTATTTGTCGAATATCCACGTTTTAAGTTGCTTTCTATGTTAATTTCCATAATGCCCACCATCCAGTTCATATGTAAATCAACTTCAGTGCATTTAAGTTTGTGGTGTACGTTGGATGGAGATGTGATGGGAACATGTTGTGTTGAGGGACCACTTCCCACCCAACGTGGGTGCCCGCAGTAAGAGGAGTTCCCCCGCCATTGGGAAACAGAAGGAGTCGGCACGGCTGCTTGTGCTGCGGTGCTGTGCACAGCAGGCAAGCAGGCCATCAACACAGAAGTAGTGAAGTACGGGTGCTGCCACCCCCCCACGAGTGAGCAGAGACCCCCGACAATAATATAGACACTAGGGTTGGTGATGACGCAGGCAATGCCAGGCCCGGACACAGATGACGTGAGATTGCACAAGGTTGGTGCAGTGGTGAAGGACATGTTGTTGCACCCACCGATGACCCAGGCCCAATTGCCAGATGGAGTGGCACAGATATTGGCAGGGGTGAAAATCCTTCACACTTTCTTGAAGGCCAGAATAGATATAGTAGCCCTGGAAGTGGGCTTCCTTCGCGAGGATCAAAAGAAGTTGTGGGTGAACCTCACATAAACTTTACTCTGGCAATTATAACCCTAAACATCAGACCTTAAACAGCATATGCATGAACTGAAAGAGAGACAGAGATGTCTTGAAGAAAGGACTGAGGACGCGAGGGCTGAGCTTGCCGCAACAATATCCAACCAGTGGGCCTGCCCAAGGGCATAGAACGACAGGACATGGTTAAATATGTGGAGGGAAGTCAGAATACTAAAGTGGCACTTGCTGGTCTGTTGACCTTTTTTCCCTTATGGAAGGTGCATTGGGACCAGGCCAGGGCACCACCACCACAACAAAGACCCATTCAGACAATGGAAGGGCCACGGCACTGCAGGAGGCTACTGTCACAATTGCCGGAGCACTGCATTAAAAGATGGCGCGAGGAGGTCAGGCTAGCATAAAACCTGACTCTCCCCTAGTCCCAGCGCTTTGCGTTCTAGTATTTTTGCCTATCGGGTCACTTCCGGGTTGCGTCGAGTCCCGCACTTACCCTCCGTCGGTACCCTGTTTGGTCTTGCCGCCTGGATTCCTGTTTGGCTGCATGGATTCCCGATAATTTCCGTACTTCTACCGGTGCTCCAATTTTCTTGTTCTTGATTCCCCCGGCCTCGCTATTATTGCTGGATACGTCTTTGAGAGCCCCTGCATTGCTTGTACTCTCGGAGCCGTTCGTTCGTTCGTTCAAATAACTTTATTTCGATTTCTCAAAGGAAATCATAAAAGTATGCAAGTTAAAATATAACAACATTAAATCATAATACACTCCCAAAAAGAAGAAAAACATCATAATATATTGTTACACAATTCTGATTTTACATAAGACAAATCAATAACGGTTTCTAATGGCAAGTGCCACTCTAATGAAGCTTAATACAGCATTACAGATTTTTTCCGTGGATAGTGATAACAAATATTCATAGCCTTCTTTATAATAAGGCGATCCAAGGGACAGTAATAGTGGTTTAATAAAATAATTTCTTGGATCTTTGTACAAGGTACAAAATAAAATTAAATGCAGTGTATTCTGTGACACTTTGTTATTACAGGGACAACAGGGTAGAGTCGCCTTCCAACCCCCCTGCTCTGGGAAAGCAAAAAGAAAATGTAAGGTTCCAAGTCGAAACCTAGTTAAATAAAAGCGCCCTTGCATTTTCAGGATATATGTTAAATAGAAAGGGCGCACTAATTTTCCCTGGACACGTAGTACCTGTTCATTACCACCCAAAGATCCCAATTTTTGGCTATATGCTCTTTTAATGATAGTCTTAGAGTCCTTTTTCAAGATATCGTGGTTTTTAAACATGATATCTAGCCCGATTTTATCAAAGGTGTCTCTCACATATCGAAGCCAAGGGATTTCATCAAAATGCTCAAGTTTAAGACAATCTGTGAGAATATCTTTCGTCAATTTCAGATCTTCAGATTGCCAAACTTTAGACCATAATACTAAGGGTGCAATGTGGATAGTATCACAAACAAACTCAATTCCAGCCTCACTATGACAAAAGGAATTTGGTGTTCCCGAAGGAACGCATAATAGGCGTTTTAAAAATTTGTTCTCCACAATCTGTATTTTTTTACAATTCTGTGACCCCCAAACACCAGCACCATATGTTATAACAGAGACACATTTAGCCTGGTACAGGGATATCATATCGGCAATGCGTCGTTGTCCCAGTTTACTGGCAAAACGAAAAAGGGCCTCATTTAACTGTGAAACCTTCTGAGCCCGATTTAACAGCAACGGTTCCCAGTTCAGTTTTTTATTAAAGAGGTTACCCAGATAACTGAAATTATCAACTTTGTCTATGCCAAAATCCCTCACCTTGAAGTTGCGGGTTTTCATATTCTTCTTTTGCCCACACATCATGGTGAAGGATTTGCTAAAATTGACCCCAAGATCTAAATTTCCCATAAATGAATCAAAAGCATTCAGACAAGTCTGCATGCTATTGGGAGTAAGGGTCATTAGCACAGTATCATCAGCATATGACAACATTGGGACCTTTTTGCCATTGATCTTAGGAAAGTCAGCACCAGTTTTAATCAAAAAACTTTCTAAACCGTTTGTGTAAACCAAAAATAAAAAGGGAGCTAAAATACAATCCTGGCGAACTCCTTCAGTAGAGAAGATATGCCTGGTTTTTTCACCTCCAGGACCATATCTAACCCTAACCGTTGTAGCAGCATGCAACCTACGGAGCAAGATTACCAACGACTCCTCAAACCCCATTTCCTCCATCATGGACCACAATTTCTCTCTACATACAGTGTCGAAAGCACTAGACAAGTCCATGAATGCCAAACAGATTGAACTTCTCTTGGCACCCATGTACTTGGCCATAATCAGTGCTAAATTCAGACACTGCTCAGTAGTGCCCTTCCCTCTTCTAAACCCATACTGTGACTCCACAATAATCCCTGATGATTCTGCCCAGGTTTCCAAGCGTGCCAATATCACTCTACCCATTAATTTACAGGAGGCATCTATCAGAGATATTGGCCTATAACATCCTGGGTTCGACTTGTCTCCTTTTTTAAAAATAGGCACCACAACCGCCTCAGTCCATGAAGACGGTACACACCCCAACACTACCGCCTTAAAGACATTCAGAAGCAGTGGACACCAGACATTAGGATTATGTTTGAACAAATCTAAAGGGATGGCATCCGGCCCAGGGGCTTTTAACGCCGCCCCCTTAGTAAGAGCTGACTCCACTTCTTTAATTGTGAATGAATCACTAAATATTTTTACTGATTCAATATTGGAGCCATCATATTCATCATCTCCTAAGGTAACAGTATGGACTATGTCTTTGGGATTAAATATTTTATTGTAGTGCTCCACCCAGGATTTTTCAGGGATGTGTGTCCTGATTGTGTTGTCTTCCCCTGATTTTAAAAAGGGTCTATTAATTATTTCCCAAAAGAGCCTATTGTCTTTTAGAGCCACAGCTTTATCTAGGCCATCCCAAGCCTTTATTCTTAAATCTTTCTTCCTTTTTTGAATGGCATCAGTATATTTCTTCCTTGCCAGTCTGACCAAATCCTTATCACGTGGATCTTGATGAAGAGCCTTTGTTAAATAAGTTTGAGCAGATGAGCACTCAGCGTCAAACCATTTAGGGCCTTGATGGCGGTTACTAACCCTCGTCTTAACAAGACGTAAGGCAACATTTCTCAATAGGGTCTCAAAGCTTTTTACTGTATTAATTGGGTCAACTATAGGTGTCAAACAAGCTTCTATAGAATCTAAATTATCCTTAAAAATGTCTATCTCTAACTGCTTTACATTTAGCTTATCCCACCTTAAGGTAACACCCTTGTTTTGATTATATTCTATTGGCTGTTCTTGGCGCATTTCATCCACAGGCGCTAGATCAAAACTCAAAATTAGGGGGTTATGGTCACTAACAGGGTTCACCTCAATTTTAAAATCTTTAACAAAATGGGAGAACTCCCTGGAGACCATGACAAAATCAATAGTAGTCATTCTGCCGCCTGTACCTTGAAAGGTGGGAATATTAGCTGACCCCGAGAAATTAGACATTTCCAACACACACAGATCATTATTCAGGATAATACTGTTAAGGGCCTCTCCTTGTTTAGAGTGTTTAAAGTGGGCTATCGGTTGGTCTTCAACATCCAAGAGGCCACACACTCTAGACCCACTAAATTTACACAACTCACAGTTATAGTCACCTAACCATATGATTACCAAAGGAAATACACTATTTCTCAATTTTGCTATTTCCTTTTGTAGGGTGTCAATAACTGTAGTGTCATTAGGGTCAAAGATATTATAGTACCAGTTGATTAGGAGCACATCTAACGGAAAGTGGTCCTTAATCATAATTATCTGGTACCAAGGTGATTCCAACACTTTATTCACACACATTGATTTGTGCCTTACAGAAATTGCTGTCAATTGTTCCGCTTGTGGGCTGGGCAGAGTGGCTTGTGGTTCCGCTGGCTGGCCGGACTAATTCATTTGGTTCCGTTGGCCAGCCGAACTCTGGACCTGCCTATCCCGCTTGCTGGCCGGACTTAGGGGCTCTTGTGCCAGTCAGCCCTTTGGATTGCTACTTAAAAAATACGGATCCCCCACTCTGTATGGACAACTGAGGACTGTAAATACGGTAACAGCGCTCTTTGCGCTGCCTTTTTTATTGTTGTTTTTTGCTTATTAGTTCCTGATTTTGACAGTGCTTGCCTTGCACAGTAACCTACAGGTTCAGGGTTACTCCTTAAAGCACTTGCAGAATACTATTATATACGCCACAGTGAGAGTACCACAGGACTTTGCAACTCCCAAATTATTTTACAAGTAAAGGTGGGCAGTATTCCTAAATAGTGGATTAGTACATAGTTTATTGACCTTTTGGAATGTACATAACTTTATGCTCTTTACACCAACAGACACTTGCCCAACATATCTTTTTATGCATCTTCATTTCTATACAGAAGAAGGGAAAGTTAAGGAAAAGACATAGAGGAACACTTTGGCATTGTCACTGGAAGTATTAGGTTTTTTCCTAACTGTTTTCCATTTCTTTCAGTTTCTTTGTTTATAAGAAGACTCCTGTGGTGATAAGGACGTGAAGGGATTTCTTTCCTTCCTTTCCTTGTTTTGTTTCCCTTCTTCCCCGAATTACCATTGTTGCCCAGGTTGTAGCCAGGCACAATAGGTTATTGGGTGAAGTAGCGGACCTTTCTTCAGTTCCTTGGCGTTTCCGCAGAAACTCAGGTGAGAATCTGACAGAACGCAAAGCCCAAAACAAATAGGATTGATTTTTGCCTAAACGTCATGGAACTGAATCAGGTGTCATTAGCAGACTTAGCCCACATGATTGGGAATCTACAAGTCGAAACCCAATCATTATCAGCAAGAGTAGATGCCTTACAGAGAGAGAGAAGGGCAGACATCACTGTAAGTGGCTTAGGACCAAGCACACCTAACCCAGTGATACACGTGTCTACCCCTCAGTCCATACCTCTAGCCCCTCCTGAACGTTTTTTAGGAGATACTACCAAGTTCGCAGCTTTCATTAGCCAATGTCAATTACACTTTATGTGCAAAGCAGCTTGTTTTCCCACCGATCAGGCTAAGGTTGCTTTTGTAATTTCCTATCTTGGGGGATCAGCTGCTAATTGGACCATTCCCTGATTGAGAGAGATGATCCGTTGTTACACGATTACAATGCCTTTAGAAGAGAACTCAAAAAGCTGTTTGATAAGCATAGCTTCACTCACTCAACTGACACTGAATTATTAACTTTGAAACAAGAAACTAGGGATCTCCCCACTTATATTTCCACATTTCACAGGTTTGTGGCTGAAGCAGGGTGGCCAGAGGAAAAACGGAGTGCCCTATTTTATAAGGGATTAAGAGATGGCATAAAGGATGCTTTAGTCCAGGTGGTAGATCCCCCTGAAACACGTTCAGATTTAATAGATTTAGTGGTTAAGTTAGACCACCGTATAAGCGAACGTAAAAGAGAGAGAGGCAGATGTGAAACTAAGTGGGTGACATATAGAGAAAAGAGACCTGAATCAGAAAAGACAACAGACGAGTCAGAGCCTATGCAAATAGGAAGCCTAAGGGGACCGTTAAGCAATGAAGAAAGACAAAGAAGAAGAGACAACAAGTTGTGCCTTTACTGTGGTAAACCAGGTCATTTCCTTAGAGAATGCCCTATCAAACCAAAGCAGTCAAGGAAGTCGGAAAACTAATAAGCCCGAGGTCTTACGAGACAAAGACTTCGGGTAATTCAGGATTGATTGGCTCGTCACTATATATAATGGCATGTCAGACACGTCATTTTTACGTTAATACCCAACTGTCTTGGGAACAACAAGCACTCGAGGTTCAAGTAATGATAGACTCAGGTGCATCAGGTAATTTCATGGATGACCAATGGACAAAGAAGTATAACATTGACCGGGTCCCCAAAACATCTTGGGAAGAGGTTACAACAATAGATGGTAGCGCTTTGAAATCATGCCCTGTTACTCACGCTACCATTCTCTTGATGTTGAACATAGAGCAGAAACACAGAGAAGATATAACATTTGATCTTATCCATTCACCACAATTCCCAGTTATATTAGGGTTACCCTGGTTACGATTTCATAACCCACTTATTGATTGGAACAGGATGACACTAGACTTTATGCCAGACATCTGTAACGAGTACTTTCTCTATGCCTCAGACACTAGTATGCATCCAGTTGTATCTACCCCAGTTGTATCTGCCATCTCTGATGAAGGATTCCTGCCCCTTGTCTATCATGATCTGCGATCCATATTTGATGCTGAGCAAGCCACTGATCTTCCCCGGCATAGGGTTTACAATTGTAGAATCGATTTACAGGCAGGAGCTCGCATTCCCTGTAGCAGAGTTTATGCTCTTACCGAGAAGGAAAACATATATTTACGAGAATACCTGGACAACATGTTAAAGATAGGGTTTATCCGCCCTTCTAGGTCACCTGCTTCCTCTTCTCTTTTTATCCTACCAAAGAGAGAGGGAGGCCTCAGATGCTGTATCGATTATAGGGTGTTAAATTCCATTACGATAAAAAACAGATATCCCTTGCCACTGATCTCCTCCCTCCTTGAGCGAATAAAAGATGCACATTTCTTCACCAAGTTAGATCTGCGTGGGGCCTACCACCTTGTGCGAATAAAGGAGGGAGATGAATGGAAAACTGCTTTCTGCACCAAATATGGACTATACGAAATATTAGTAATGCCCTTTGGGCTCTGTAATGCTCCCTCAGCCTTTCAGTTTTTTATCATTGAGGTTCTGAAAGCGATGTTGGACGAGTAGGTCATAGCTTATATCGATGACTTGCTAATTTATTCGCCTTCTATGCAGGAACATGTGATACATGTGAGAAAAGTCCTAGAACGTCTAAGAGACAACAATTTGTACTGCAAACTAGAGAAATGTCTGTTTCATGCACAGCAAGTCGCCTTTCTAGGTTTCATCATCTCACCACAGGGTCTCAGTATGGATCCTAAGAAGGTAGCAGCCATCCATCGTTGGCAAGTGCCACAGACCGTGAAGGAAACACGTTTTCTTGGCTTTGCCAATTTTTATAGGAGGTTCATTTGCAATTTCTATGAGCTAGCCTCTCCTATTAATGAGCTGTTGAGAAAAGGAAGGACATTTCTCTGGACTTCTGAGGCAGAGACAGCCTTTAGTAAACTAAAGGAAGCCTTTACACAAGCTCCCATATTAAGACATCCAAATCCTGCTTATCCTTTTGTGGTTGAGGCGGACGCTTCCCAAGTGGCAGTTGGGGGGGGGTTCTTTCTCAGGCTGACCCTGACACAGGCGTTCTGCACCCAGTAGCATTCTAATCCCGAAAACTGACACCCGCTGAGGTAAACTACTCAATAGGGGATAAAGAACTATTGGCCATAAAGAGGGTCTTTGAAGAATAGAGACAGTATTTACTTGGTGCCAATCACACGATCACGGTGTTACCTGACCATCGTAATTTACAGTTCCTGAAATCTGCAAGAGCACTGTCCATGAGGCAATTACGCTGGACCCAGTTCTTTAGTGAATACGATTTTCACATTCAATTCCGAGCAGGGAAGAACAACCGAAAGGCAGATGCCTTGTCCCGTCTAGGCTATGATCAATTAGAATCCCTAGAAGAACCTCCCCCTATCATTGCCAGTGAAGGAATAATAGGAGCTGTGTATTCTGAGGAGGACTTCTTAGCAAAGGTCAGAGAAGTACAGGGATCTGAAGAGATGGAAGAAACAATTGGCACACAAGAGAGTTCCAAGGTTCATGATTTAACGTATGTACAGGGAGGGATAGTACTCCCAACGCAGGAACTACGAGTACAGACTTTAGAGTGGTGTTCTACCCATCCTCTTGCAGGGAATCCAGGGTACAAGAAGACATTTGAATCCTTACGAAAACACTTTTGGTGGCCTACTATGAGAAGAGACACTAAACAATATATACAGACATGTCATGTATGTGCTCAAGGAAAAACCTCTCATCAAAATCCTGTAGGGTTATTATAACCTTTACCTACTCCCCCTTGTCCCTGGCACACGGTTTCTTTATATTTTATAGTAGAACTGCCAAAAACCAACAAGGGACATAATACCCTCTTGGTAGTAGTGGATGTATTCACAAAGATGGCTCATTTTATCCCTTTGACTGGTCTTCCTACATCACGGAAATTAGCCGCACTTTTCTTGCAACAAGTGGTCCACTTACATGGGCTTACATCAGTTTTAATTTCAGACATAGGGGCTCAATTCATTTCCAATTTTTGCAAGGGTCTATGGGCCAGATGTAGGTGGCCGCTTCAGGCCATTTACCGACCGGTAACGGCCGATTTTGGCCGTTACCCATTCGGTAAATGGTGACAGGTATGTAGGGGGCATTTTTTACCGAATCGGTAAAATTACCGATTCGGTAATTTTACCGATTCGATAAAATAAAAATTCGGTAAATTTACCGAATCTGAGGCACCCAGATGTAGGTGGGACTCTTCTGAGTCCCAGAGGCCTTACCGAATCGGTATTTTACCATCAAATCCAATTTGATGGTAAAATACCGATTCCGGTGTGCATGCACATGTGTGCATGCACACCTATGCCATGTGACAGGCAGACCTGCCCTTAGGGCATGTATGCCTGCCACATGGCACCCGAGCCTGTTTTGGGGGGGCCAGAGGGTGTCAAAGTGACACCCCCTGCACCCTTGTGAAAATCGGTATTTACCGATTCGGTAAATACCGAATCGGTAATGCCCATTCATTCCTATGGGCTTCAAAGCCCATAGGAATGAATGGGCATTACCGATTCGGTATTTACCGAATCGGTAAATACCGAATATTTCCGAATCGGTATTCCAGCACATCTGGAATACCTACATATCCACCCCTCAGATTTACCGATTCTTAATTACCGAATCGGTAAAATTCGGTAATTTTCGGTAATTAAGAATCAGTAAATCTATTCTACCTACATCTGGCCCCTATGTACCTTACTACAGATAGATGTACGCTTGTCATCCAGTCACCACCCTCAGACAGATGGGCAGACAGAGAGGGTAAACCAGAGCTTTGAACAGTACATCAGATGTCAAATGTTACACTCCCTAAAGGAATGGGATGAGTTGGTATGGTTAGCTGAAATCTTTTACAATAACAGCTATCACTTCTCCACTACTTACACCCCCTTTTATAGCTCATTTGGATATCATTCAAGACTCTTACCCAGTCCTCTGTACGCCTCCTGTCCTACGCCTCCAGTAGTTGATTTCATACAAGAAATAGAGGTAACTCATAAATCTATACTCGAACACCTAGCCTAGGCCAAAGAAAGGTACAAGAAAGGAGCAGATGCGCACAGAAGTATAGAACCAGCATACAAACAGGGAGATGAAGTGTGGTTGTCTTCTAAGTATTTGACATTGAGAGGATCCTGTAAATTCAAACCCAAATACATAGGTCCTTATAAAATTAACAAAGTGATAAACCGGTTGCGATGAAGCTGGATCTTCCCAACTCCTTGAAAGTCCATCCAGTGTTTCATGTTTCCCTGTTAAAACCAATAAAACCAGGCACTCACCTTCCTGATGCTCCTGATCCTGCAATGATAGATGATGACCCAGAATACGAGGTGGAGGCGATTATTGACTCACGGAGAGTTAGACGTAGACTTCAGTACCTGATACATTGGAAGGGATATGGAGTGGAAGAGCGTACTTGGGAACCTGCTAGTCAAGTGCATGCTCCTAGATTGGTACGTTCCTTTCACAGAAGACACCCCGATAAGCCCAAACCTGTGTGGGGGATTGTTGGGGTGGTGTTCTGTCATGATTGCCGGAGCACTGCATTAAAAGATGGCGGCCGATAAACACGCAAGCGCAAGGAGGTCAGGCTAGCATAAAACCCGACTCTCCCCTAGTCCCAGCGATTTGCATTCTAGTGTTTTTGCCTATCGGGTTCACTTTCGGGTTGCGTCGAGTCCCGCACTTCCCCTCCGTTGGTACCTTGTTTGGTCTTGCCGCCTGGATTAGTGTTTGGCAGCATGGATTCCCGATAATTTCCGGACTTCTACCGGTGCTCCTATTTTCTTGTTCTTGATTCCCCCGGCCTCGCTACTATTGCTGGATACGTCTTTGGGAGCCCCTGAATCGCTTGTACTCTCGGAGCCATTGACTTCAAAGTCCCACCGGCTGGCTGGATTTTTACTCCTTAAAGCACTTTCAGAATACTGTTATATACGCCACAGTGAGAGTACCACAGGAATTTGCAACTCCCAAATTATTTTACAAGTAAAGGTGGGCAGTATTCCTAAATAGTGGATTAGTACATAGTTTATTGACCTTTTGGAATGTACATAACTTTATGCTCTTTACACCAACAGACACTTGCCCAACATATCTTTTTATGCATCTTCATTTCTATATAGAAGAAGGGAAAGTTAAGGTAAAGACATAGAGGAACACTTTGAGCATTGTCACTTGAAGTATTAGGTTTATTCCTAACTGTTTTCCATTTCTTTCAGTTTCTGTGTTTATAAGAAGACTCCTGTGGTGATAAAGACGTCGAGGAATTTCTTTCCTTCCTTTCCTTGTTTTGTTTCCCTTCTTCCCTGAATTACCCTTGTTGCCTAGGTTGTAGCCAGGCACAATAGGTTATTGGGTGAAGTAGCAGACCTTTCTTCAGTTCCTTAGCCTTTCCGCAGAGACTCAGGTGAGAATCTGACAGCTACATGATTGCCAGAGCACCTCACTAAAGGTGCTTCAGAAACCAGCAATGGGGATGAGTCGCCCCCCAGTCGGCCAAAGAGTTGGTAGAACACCAAACCCCTGGTAGGCCACTTTGACATGTCAATAGAAGTTGACGACCCTTCCTCGCAGAGGGTGGGGCTGACACTGCTGAATGTGATCTGGGTTACACGAGACAGAGGCAATCAAGCGGTTCCCTGCAACATGCCCCATTGGCCCCAAGGATGTTACTTTGTTTCCTTTAAAAGTTTTTTGTTCTTTCTTTGCTGAGCTCTTTATCTCTCCAACTTACTGGATTTTTGCCAACTTAGGGCCAGATGTAGGTGGCTAAATACCGGTCGGTAATGCCGAAATTCGGTACATTTCTGTGTTACTGACCGGTATTTAGCTATGTGCGATGTAGGTAATACCGAACGCCATCGCAAATAAGGAATCAGTAAAAATAAGGGAAAAGATTTACGGATTCCTTAATTATCGATTAACAGACACCGAAAAAACCCTAAATACCGAATCGGTAATTAAGAAATCGTTAAAAAATCCCAAATGCGATGTACCAAAATTCGGTAATATCGAATTTTTGAATTTTCGGTATTTAAGAGTCGCTAATTACCACTGACTCCATCAGTTGGTAATCAAGTGTACTGCATATAAACTGACCGAAAATGCAACAGTGTGAACACAATGGCGGCCCTCTACATAATAGCAAGGTGGCTACGTTTGCGAGCAGCAGGACTGAGGCTCTGGAGACTGGAGGAGCATGTGTACAGACTGCGCGTTACACTGTTCCAACTGACTACGGCTGAAATCCATGAGAGGTACAGGCTACACCCAAACACCATCCTGGACCTGATACAGGACCTGCACCCACTCCTGGAGCACCAGACACCAAGAGTGCACGCAATACCCACTCATGTACAGGTACTTTTTGCCTGCACCTCCTGGCATCGAACAGTTACCAAGGGGTAATAGCTGTGGCAGGTGGAGTCTCACAGAGTTGCCTGTCGCGTTTTCTCAATAAATTCCTGGACGTCATGCTGCCACACTACATCAAATTCCCCAGCACACAGGCAGAACTGCTGAAGACCAAGATGGACTTTTACCAGAAGGTCCAGTTCCCACATGTCATTGTTGGCATTGACGGGACACATATACCAATCTTTCCCCCTGCTGCGACTGAGTACATCTACCGCAATCACAAATCCACACATTCTATAAATGTCCAGGTCATATGTGATGCGTCTTCCATCATCACCGATATAGTCGCAAAATTCCCAGGGAGCACGCATGATTCATACATATTTAGGAACAGTGGGATCTATACCCATCTCCTTGCAGGTCAATTTGGAGAAGGCTACCTGCTAGGTAAGTACATGTGACACCCCCTGAATTATATACCTGTTGCTGCCATTGTTGAGTGTGAATTACTTACTTTCTTCTCACACACAGGTGACAGTGCCTATACGGTGCGTTCTCTCATACTGACTCCGTACCTGCACCCATCCACCCCAAGTGAAAGGCGATACAATGTTGCACATAGATCGACGCGCAATGTATTGAGCGAACATTTGGACTCCTCAAAAGCCGGTTCCGCTGCCTCCACAAAAGTGGAGGTGCACTGTAGTACCAGCCGCTGGTCTGCTGCAAAATCATAGCTGTAAGTTCCATGCTGCATAACCTTGCCACTAAGAGGGGGACACCTGTGGAACTGTGTGAATCTGAAGAGGAGGATGAGGAAGGTACACAGCCACAGCACAGCGCAGCAGGTGACCCAGCTGCAGCAGATGGGAGACAGAGACGGTCAGAGATCACACAAAATTATTTCTGAGTAAGTAATGAGACAAAGCCAGTTAATGCATTTGTGTCAGGGTGTTTAATAGACCTTACAACAGGCAATTGTCCAGCACACCGTAACACCAGATATGTGTCCAATGGGTTATGTCACCCACCACACAATGGAATTTGAGGGCAGTGCCTATCTCCTGTGCCCACGCACACTACTGCTGCGTTCAGCAGGCACACTGTCCTCCCCAGTGCTGTGTCCTGTAGCAGAAACATGCCTCACACTGCGCCTCCTGCTCTCTGGCAAGGGGGGGGGGTTACAGTGCTGCGACTGCTTGCCTCCTCACTCTCATCCACATCCCCTATTCCGGTGGCAGCAATTTGGTTTGTCTGCATCATCTCTAAGGCACTGGTGACTATGACCAGGCTCTGAGTGACCTCACAGCTACACTTTGCCATTTCCAGTTGCATGGCCACTGATCGACGACTGAGCACATGGTTGCATTGCACATCCTGTTGACAGCCTGCAAGTACCTGCCTGTCTCTCCGCCTTGCAGCATCCTCACTATCCATTCTGCCGCATAACAGCCTCACTGCTTCCGACATCTCCTTCATTCCCTCTGCCACAGTATTGGTGAGGCACTAGATGGCCTCCCTCATGTTGTCAACCTTTCTGTTGTTAGCCCCTATCTGTCATTGAATGGCCCTCATTGTCTTTCCCTGCAGGCGCTGCACTTTGAGCATCGGCCCCTCCAGTCCAGAGAAGACACTGGATTCATCAGCGTCGGGACTCTGTGCCCTCTGTCGCCGTCTACGGGCACCTGTGTTGATTTCCTCCACAGGGGACCGTGTCACAGATGCCTGTGTGTCATCGCCCGGCGTGGTCTGTTGGGCTTCCTGGCTGTCTTCCTCTGTGGCATCTATCTCCTGTAGGCTAGCCACTGTATACCTCCTTGATCGTGCTGGTGGTGGTGGTGGTGGGGATGTTGGTATGGTGTCTGCAGGTGTGATGACTTCCTCCTCAATGGGTTTTCCTCTCTAGAGGCCTCGCCAGTCTCCCCTTCTGCAGCCTGGGGCGCTGTTCCGCCTTTGGATACAGAATGTACTATTACTCACTTTCTGCCGGCATTTGTATGCATATTAATTTCACAACTGACATTCTAGCTGTCTGTCCTCTGCTATCTCATCTATTGATGTGTGTGACATGCCTATGCTTATTGAGGACTGGCTGATTTGCTACTAGTTGATAGGGACTACATCTCCCGTGATGCATGGGTGATCTTACACAAAACATGTTCTGGAGTAGGATTCTTGCAGGGGGATTGGGGTTAGGGAGGGGAGACAGCATGCTGTGCATGCATCTTACCTTGTCTGTTGGATGCTGTTGCTGAGCTATCCACATCCCTGATGCCACTGACGCTCTCTAGCTGGAGGGTGGACTCAACCATTTGCTCTAGGGCAGTTGGAGCAGGCGTTGTGGAGCTTCCCTCACCTGTCTTCCCGCTTGTTTCTGCTGGTCAGACACCCTCTCCTTCGCACGTGCCCTCAGGTCATACCATCGCTTTTTTAAGTCCTCAGTTGTGCGATGTGTGACGCCAATCGCGTTGATCTTCTGCTGGATTGCCAGCCAAATACTCCTTTTTTGAGACTCAGGGACGTTCAGAGATCTCTTACCAAAGAGCTGGTCATGGTCTTTGACAACTTCCTCTATGAGGACCTCCAACTCCGTCTCACTAAACTTGTGCTTCATTTTCCTTCCTCCAGCATCCTTCCCATTCTCCTGTGAGTCCATGGTGCAGTTCTTCTGTGTTAGCTGGGTGGTAGCTGTGCAGCTCCTGTGCTTTTGCTCCTGTTCCTTGTCTCTCCAACAGCTACAGGATCAGTGCACCTGCATGGGTCTGGCCACTTCCTGATTGTGAGGTCTTGTGGAAGCACAGGATTGGCTGATTCGACAATTACCGATTTTTTGAAATACCGATTCACTAATTACCGAATCGGTATTACAGAATAGGTGATGAAGATTCGGTAATGGGGAATCGGTCATTTATTTAGCGATTTCTAGGAAATTGCTAATTTTTAGCGATTATTACCGAATCAGTATGTTTTACTGATGTTTTACCTACATCGGAAATACCGAGTCCTTAATAGCGATTCAGTAAAAACCGCTATTAAGGACTCGGTATTTCGGAATTACCTACATCTGGCCCTTAGTTCTTGTACTTCCACCTTATTACTGCAACACTGCTGGTCTTGTATGATTGTGGATGCCCCCTTGGTGGGAAACTATGTTTCCTGTTTTTGAATGTTGTTCTAGAATCAGTGGGCAGGACAATGTTCTAGTCACAGCCCAGGGAGGGGAGTTCAACATGGGAGTTTGAGTCTTGGGTTTCTCTTGTATTGTATTGTGAGAAGTGCCCTCTTTCTGCACGGTTGCCCCCACTTTTTGCTGAACTGTTGATGTACTTTGACTGAGTGTGCCCTGGGATCCTGCCAATCAGGTACCGAGGGCCTATGTTCTTTCCCTAAAACTGCATTGAAGACCAAACCCAATTGGCACTCTCTGGCCACAGGTCAGTCCCTGGTAAATGGTACCACAGGTAACTAGGGCACTGTGACCAGGGATGGCCTCTAAGGTCTGCAGCACTTATTGTGCCACCCTTAGAGGCCCTGTACCTTTACACTCACAGACTGCCTTTTCAGGCTGTGTGTTTTGGTGCAGAACAAAGTGAAGAGTCGACATGGCACACATTCCTGTGAGCCGTGCCTACAACCCACTGCCCTGCCAGTGTGGTATTTAATAAAAAATGCACACAGGGGGCATTTCAGAGATGCCCCCTGAAAAACGACCTACCAGTAATGTCTAGGCTGAGTGGCTGCCCACCAGCTGCCACCAAAAGACATGTTTCTGGACCCCTGGGTCGAGAGCCTGCTGCTCTCAGGTGTCTGAAACAATGCACATCCTGGGACGAGGTGCCAAGCCTCCTCCCCCAGGATTGGCAGGGTCCACGAAGGGGAAGCTTTAAAGGCTTGCCATCTTTGTGAGCTTTCCCAGGCCTGTTGCTACTTTCAGGAACTGCCCCCCACCAGTTCTGACCCCCACTTTATGTGGGAGAATCTGCGGGAAAAACAAGTGAGGAAGAGAGGTGTGCCCACCTATGCCAAACCCACCCCTCAGATGGGGGAGGCGAGGTCAAGCACAACTCTCAGTCCCCACCATCTTGCAGATGGGGAGACCCAGCCAACCCGAGTGAGGCATATGACCCCCTCCCACTGGATGGTGGCATAATAAGAGGTGTACTCACCCCAAGGAAGGGACCCATTGTTCTCAACCTTTTACTTACCTGTAACACCCCTAAGTCTAGTATTTGGGGGCACCCCTGAACCTTACCTCCTAAACAAGCAATGATCAATCAGAAAAGAAGAAGAAGGACCGAACAGCCCTGCCGAAGCTAAGAAGAGGAGGAGGCCCACTGACTTTGTCGCCAGCCCTAACGGCCTGTCCCCACCTCGAACCTGCAGAAGTGAAACTCTGGTGTGTCCTGCAGCCAGCAACCTCAAGAACCCAAGGACCTGCCCTGCCTTCCAAGGAAAATACTTTTTCTCCAGTGATCACCGGATATGTTCACCCGCAGACTCCAGTTCCAGCAAAATCCACAAGTCTGCACTACTCTTCACCCAACGCCCACGGCCTGAGTTTGAGTGGCCCAACACCAGGAGGAGGTCTCCCCGGCGATCCTGGCCCAATATCCAGTGATCCCAGACCTGCCTCAAGCCTCCAGCCAACACCTGCAGCCTCAATGCGGAAGGTTCCCCCAACCATGACCTGGAGCTGGTACGAAGGTCTGACCCTAAAAGACGCCTCTTCACCCGACGCCCCACGGCCTTGGGTGGCCCAACCGATGGCGTCTAGCCAATCCCCAGCATCTCAAATCAACCCTCCAAGTGGTGGTCGCACCCAAAAGACTTTCGTACCCGAGCCTGCAGTGTGTTTGCAAACTGGAGATTCCCCTTTGAAAGTAACAGGGCACCCGACGACAAACCAGTATCCTGCACCCGGCCACCCTAGTGCCGTTGAGGTTAGACCTTTGGTGCTACCTTGAACCCCCATTTGCTCTGAGCTCAAGTCCAGGCGCTATGTTCCCACAACCTTGTGGCCTGCTCGTAAGCAGCCACCAACCGGAGGTCTCCTATCCCCCTTTGGATAACATTGGGCCTCAGCAATCTACACCCGGCCGCCCTAAATGCCGATGAGGGAGCTTTGACACTGCATCCTCGACCCTGGGGGTCCTCTGATTTTAACCCCATAAACCCAAGACCCACAACAAAGTACCTACCTCTGAACCGATAACATTTCCTCCAATAGGATAACATTGACTGTTTTTCTATGAAAAAGTTTCTAAGTTTGTTGAAAAAACTATAAAAGTCTCTAAACTGTAACCAAATAACCAAAACGCTTTTACTTACCTGTTTACAGGAAATGTGCCAGTGCAGTATCCAGGTATACTACCCTGTGTACGAAAAGTCATCTGTAAAGTAATTTACTTGACATCCTATTGAAAAGCCAATACAAAGTATATGTACAATATTTCAAAGCATTGCATTACCAGTAATGTTACTGTAATCAAACCAAGGTATGTCTATAATTGCAATTCAAACTGTATTATTACTAACCCTGGGCAAAGCACTACGTTACGCTCGCGCAGTTTGCGGAGTTTACGCAACTTCGTACTAAGTGAACTGCACGTAGCACAGTGCGAACATGCGTAGCATAGCGTAGTGCAGCGGTCATTTTTTGCTTGCTCGCGGTCCTCAACTTCAAGTTGGCGACCGCGAGCAAGCAAAATTACATCCTCGCGAGACTTTTTCCTTGTTCGCGATCAGCAAAATCAAGTTGCCGATCGCGAGCATGGAAAATAAACCTCCCGGCGAGATTCTTAATGCGGGTAGGTCACGTTTCTCATTGCGAGTGGTCGGGCATGCTCGCAATGAGAAACTACCAGTCCGCGCTGAGAAAGCTGCAGCTCGAGTAAAAATCTACTCGAGCGGCAGAAAAGTACAGCTCGCACTGTGCAAGATGCCGTTTTCAATGATTGCACAGTGCCGGATGCTTGTCCGCACTGTGCAATCATTGAAAATGGCATATTGCACAGTGGGAACATGCTACTATGCAGTTCGCGTAGTGCTACGCGTAGCTCGCATAGTGCGAAGGGCACTTCGCGTAGCGCTACTTCCGGAACTACACCCGCCCCTAATTATTACTGCAAAGCATAAATCACTTACCTGTGCCAGGCTTGCTTGGTTCTAGGAAATAAAATAACTAAAAGAATATTTTTTATACAAAACTAATTGGTCTGAAGTTCAGTCTTTGAGTGTGTGCAATCATTTGCTGATTGAGTCTGTACAACAAATGCTTAACACTACCCTCTGATAAAGCCCACTCTACCACAAATAGAGAGTAAGGTGCTATCTACTTTTACCTCTGCTTACCTTTGGAGTCCCACTGGACTCTGTGCACACTATACCTCACTTTGGTATAGTATATACAAGGTTAGCTTCCTACATGTATGCACTGCACAGGGGAGAGAAGCACACTATAGCACACACAGACAGAGGTATTGCGTGCACAGTACTTTCAGGTGGGCAAGGACTCTTTCATGAATGGAGGGTGGGAACAATGGGTGGGAGACCTGGCGCCATGTGCCACAGGCTAGCAACGTACATAGGGGCATCATACCAACCTTATCACCTGCAACATCAGGGGGCTGAGGACACCGGCCAAATGGTATTGGGTTTGACCCTATCTTGCAGGATGCTCTGTACACATTGCTATATTGCAAAAGAAGCACTTGACGGAATGGAAGGAGGCACAATTGCGAGTTTGCTGGAGAGGCCAACTTTTCTCTACAGCATTCTCAGCGAATAAGAGAGGTGTACTCATGAGGGTAGCGATGGGGTGCCGTTACAGCTAGAAGGACAGAAGACAGATGTGTATATGTGAGTGGTAAATTAGAAGGTTCTCAGATCCACATATTTGGCCTGTACACCCGAAGGTGGGACAGATCACGTATCTGCATTCACCGATAGGGCTCTTGGAGTGGACTTTAGATGACCCCCTGGTGGTGGGCAGAGACTTTAATTTCCCAACGGATACAACCCTAGACATATCACATCCACCCTTGCAGGGGGTGGGGGTGCACCGTGTAGTGGAGCACCTGTGGCACTTCCAGGTGAATTGGCACTTTCTAGATGCATGGAGATAGGCATACATGATGGTCAGTGAATATTCACATTTTCCCATATACACAATTTACACACCAGAATAGATCTGTTGCTTACCTCCCGACACCTTGCCGGTGTGACGGCTGACACCAAGTACTTTGCGAAAACATATTTATATCATTGCCCCCTCCTGCTCCCCCTTAAATGGGGTAAGGAGAGAACACATATGTCCTCTGGAAGCTGAACAGTGCAGCATTTGAGGATGCTGCACTTCACAACACGGTACAGGAAAAACTACCATTTTTTTGTAATCAATGCTGGCATGGCCTCCTCGATACTGAGAGAGCGAGACGCCTTTAAGGCATACATCAGGGGGATTAGCATTAAGACCACAAGTGGGGTGTGTTCCACTCTACAGACCCAACTAGGCTATATGGAGTGTGAGCTCCGATGCCTTGAGATCCGGACGGTAGGAGAGGTGGAGGCGTGTCTGGATCTTATCTCCCTACGGAGGAAGCACACCGAGACAGGCTCACAGCTGGCCCTGCATGATTGCAGAGAGTATTTGGCATGGGCTCATGCTGATGGGGATTGGGTAGGTCTACTGCTTTTGCAATTATTGCGCGTGGAAGACACCCACAGTACAATTACAGCCATCTAACACCCAGATGACCACTGTGTTTACAGAAAAGCTGACATAGTGGCTGTGTTCTCTGATTATTATCAGCCCCTGTATGATCCAGATGGAGGAGAGCCAATTGAGAGTCTGGCCTCCTTCTTGGCCGATACCTCCTAGAACACGTCGACCACAGATGATAGTTAACAACTAGAAGGACCTATCATGGAGGGGAGATTAGAAGGGCAATCAAGGAGCTGGCAATGGGAAAGAAACTGGGAAATGATGGCCTTCCTCTAAAATGCTAAAATGTGCACAGACAGAACTGATGAAACCTCTCACCAAAATGTATGCAGTGGCTTGAGAGGCTGGTCCGCTCCCTCAGTCCTCCAGGGAGGCAATCATAGTTATGATCCTGAAACGCGGAGGATACCGGACAGGAAAGCATATAGACTGTTTCTCTCTTTAACGTAGATTGCAAGATATTAGGAAAAATAATAACAAATACAATCATGTTGTGCCTATAAATCCAGGTCCACCTAGACCAGTGCGGCTTTGTTCCCGGAAAGAGCAACTCTATCAACGTACAATGCCTCTTCCACATCATGGATGCAATACCGGCTTAACACAGCAGAGCGGCAGCGCTGTCAGTGGACATGGACAAAGCCTTTGAAAGCAACTTGTGTACCTATCTTTTCATGGTTCTGTAACATATGGGGTTAAGCTACAGCATCATAGCCTGGAATCAGATGCTATATTCAGACCCCTTGGCAAGGGTCCTCATTGGCCACCAGTATTTAGACTGGTGGCAGATACACAGGAGTACCAGACAGGGCTACCAGGTGTTGCCGTTGCCGTTGCCGTTGCCCTTTGCCTTCACCATGGAGCCCCTGATGTGCAAATTGCACACAGGGCCCTCTGAGAAGGGAATAGCACAGAATGGACATGCAAACATTTTAACTCTTTAGGCAGAAGATTTATTGATATATGTGTGTGATGCAGCCACTGCTCTACCGCCTATTCTGCGGATGCCGAGCAATTCAGGGTGCTGTCAGGCCAGTGCATAAACACAGCAAAGTTGTGCCTCTTCCCACCAGGTCGGGGGTTACATGCCTTCTGTGGTGGTTCCAATAATATACTCCTTGCCGCACACACCTTCCATTACTCGGGGGTGTAATTATATAGAGATCCAATGGAAGTTAGAGAGGGCAATCTGTGCAAGGTGGTTATGGCATTACGAGCATCCTCGCCGTTTTGCCAGCCAGTACAGCTCCCACCAATGGGAGTGTGGTGTGGTTAAGATGGTGACCACAGTGTCTTTTGTATGCTTTTGCTTAAGGACCACTGCTGTTGCCATTCACGGTGTCGCTGGATATGAGTAGCTGGCTCTCTGAGGTGATATTGGCCATGGGACAATGACGGGTTGCTATGACCAAACTATGCCTTCCCCGGGCATTCGGGGGATTAGGGGTGCTAGACTACGAGCTGTATTATCTGACCTGCTAGCTGCACTGGCTGACGATATGGATGTCCTGGGAGATAGCAACAGAGGTGGACTACCTTCACTTCACTTCAAAAAGCTTTATTTCGACAATATTGTCATAAAAGCAAGTTCAACATAGTATACATAATTTAACTACTAGATAGATCTTACAAGTCAATTTGTATCAGTGTGTACGGATAATACGAACAAACATTAATCGTTTAGTCATAAAAAAGTTTTTAAAGAATCGATAGACTCATCATTAATACCACCATGGGGTCACGTAACATAGTCTATATACAGTAGTAGTATGATTTACAATGTAATAAAATACCACAACACAAAGTGGCACAACCCGCAAAGCACAAAGTTAACCAAATAGTAGGTAACCAATAAAATATCAAGTCAAGACCCATGCCCTGTTAGCCAGAGCTATAGGAAAGATATGTGGTGGATCCGGGCAAGGAACTGGGGTCTGACCCAACATTACAGGTGCTACTGACGCGGAGTCTGAGATGTCATCATACGACTAACATATACAAGGCAATAATTACCATTCTATGGTGGGGAAGCAAAATTGCAATAAGTATCTATCTCATTCTTCTCTTCACTGCGTTTGTTCACTTAGAGAAGGTCTTCTTGTCTGAAGTTTCATATTTGTTTGTAAATGACCATGCGACATTAGCATAAAGGGCATTGAATGGTTTCTTTCAAGAATTGGGATGGTGCTTATGTGTTGTGGTAATGATGTTTTTTGAGTTGCTAAAGAAATAACACCTTTGCTCACACCATGATGATTCTGCAAGAATACAAATTTTCTGTTCAAGAATTGTGTATAAGAACCCCTTGATTGTGGGGGCGAGCCAGAAGACTTTCCTAAACTACTAGGAATGTAGCCCAAATTATTTCTGATGTTGCTGCTTATTTGGACTTAGAATATTTTCTAATTTTACATACATTGTATTACTTTGTGTTTGAGAGCCTATAATGCCATGACTCTGTACTGCTTATTTGGAATTTTTGTAATAAAACCCTTTAATCTGTTACTGAGTGGGCCTCATTACTTATTAAACAGTTATTTTTTTACTCCGCTAATTTGATGTTCTGGTATGGGCCTTGGCTTGGGGACACATTGCCTCATACCATTGAGTTTTACTACCGTCTCCAATCCAGTGAACTGTGAGAGAACTGAATATGGTAGATTTTAGGGTGACCAAATTTTGCTACCTTTTAGAACCCAATAAAAAAAGAACACTTGGCAGTTTCATGCAGAACACGCCCAATACTATACCTATTGCGAGCCAATCAGTTTGTATGAAATCAACCCCATAACTCATTGAGGGGTAATCAGTGTATTTCTTCTATTTTACATTATCCACATATCTTATATAATTATCACCGCGCCACCTAGAACATAAATGAGGCTTTAGATTAATTGTAAACCAGGCTCTAAAAAGCAGAGTCCAATGAGGAGCAAAACACACTAATGCTGAAACAAAAGATGTCCTTCTGAGTTTCATCCAGCAAAGTATGTGCAGTTGAAAAGGGAAACAATTGATGATGGATCGCATTGAAGAAACGATCAGTTTTCCTCAAGAAGTTGAAGCAATAAAAATAAAAAACACACTGCAGTTGCAGGTAGGGTGTTAGCATCAATTTCTCACAGAAGCATATATTTCCAAAGTAGCAGGAGCAGAGGCCCCTTGACTCATGGGTGTGAGGGCTCCACTACTCCCCATTTATGGCTCTCTTTTACAACCCAAACAGGGAGTAGGAGGCCCATACTCCTTCCTTGCATTGGGGCGCAAGATATCCTTGCTACACCTCTACAACAGTTTGTAGAACTGAGGCCTAGATTTACACACGCACAACACAAAGTGCAGAATCGATCAACTTTTTGGTGTAAATTAATTCTTGCACTAAGATGTTGACGCGAGTGCATTGCAAAAAGGCTTTGCACAGGATAGAGCCCGATCTCTGCTAATGTTTAAAAAGGTGGTGTATTGGGGCGGAAGCAGGGCAAACATCTCGTGGATTACATGTCATAAATCACAGCTACTAGATTTGTGCGGACGGCCTTTGTATGAAATTCTAGCGCCACATGAAAGAATTGCAAACAAAGGCTAAAAGGAAAATTTTAATATTTTCCTAAGGTTACTAATATTACATGTAATTTCTGCAAAGTAAGAGATATGAGATTTATCTCTGGGCGGTGGTCAGCTCACAGACATTTTTACATGAGTGTGTCCGCTCCCGCTCGACTGACTTTCTACTATGATGAAATGTCTATTAAGCAAAATGGTTGTATTGAGCAATATTGGCGTGCTACTCTTTCAAAATATGTTCTGGGATTTTGCAATTATAAACATTTTATGCAAGCAAGTTCAGCAGGTTTAATGCATGCTTACTTAACCTTTCGTAAATTAGGGTCAAAGACTTATTTGATGTCAGCACAGAGCACTGCAAAGAAGTAGTTTTGTGGATTTTAAAATTTTTGATGAAGACCTAACTGTTTGTGTGTTTTGGGTACCGTTTTATGCTTGGGAGAAGAAAATTAATGCCTCTCCTATCACAGTTAGAAGTATGTCACTGCTGCTCAGAGAACTTCAAAGCCCCCTTCAGAACAACTGCATTTTTGTGCGATTAGAACCCTAAAGCCAGATCATCTCTTATCTGGGAATGTTTTAAACCCACTGGCTAAAATATTCCCATGGATAAGCAGCCGAAGGTTAAAAGTAATCGTCTCACCTCAATTCTTTTGTTTCAGAATCCACTGCTGAAATGCAGTCGAGTAATTAGAATCTAGTGGCGCCTATGCGCGGTGCCTTTCAATGGACCTAATTGATTTGTACATCCTCACAACTAGACTCCTCGCCTAAGGAATACTTTAGTTGAGCAGCTCTGCTGTAATCTAGATTTGGCCACTAGATGTCAGCAGATGTATGAAGAAAATAGATTATAAACCGGTGTGGTTGTAAACACTGTGCACTGTGCAATGAGTTACTCTAGAGCCCTACAGGTTAAATCAAGGTTCCAAGTATATAACAAACAAAGAAAAATCAATTCTTTGAATTAAAAAATTGTATTGAGTTACATATTCTTGACCATGATTAGGTAAACACAATCATATGTGAACAAATGTTGAAAATTCTTAAATATACATCATGCCACTTGTAACATCATAAAGTGTGGTCATTACATCATGAATAATGTACAAATATTTAAAAGAAAGCCCGATGCATTTCGGGACTGGAGCGTCCCTTCGTCAGGGGCAACCTTGATGCACAGTGAGGATGTCGAAAACTAAAATCTGAACCTCAATGTAGAAATCAGTGTCCCTTTACTATGCAGTACTACTTTAAGAATGACGAGCCGTAACTCAGTGAATGCTGGCCCAGAGGTAAAGTACAATACTGAAAAATGATTGTCGAACGTCGGGGTCTCTAAACTTTATACGAGATCGTATACCACCATGATCAACCTGACAGCGGTTGATCATGGTGGTATACGATCTTGTCAATTATTGTATGATGCATTTTTGCCGTCGCAAACGTCCCGATACACAAAATCGACAGGTTTGCGACGTCAAAAATGCTTTTCCAAACATACAAACATCCAAACTGCGATTCTCCAGAATCGCAGTTTGGGTGTAGAAAATGCTATTTGGAAGGTGCGTGTTTGGGGCATCCCTTACTAATAGTAATTTTCAGTGTTATGTATCAAGGTTTTGGACTGAAATGTGGTTGCTAAATGTTGATATTTTACCACCCACTAAAAGCTGGTGATAACGCATTCACAAATTGGAAGGGGTCCCAGACCCCTTCCCCTTCGTGAATGTTGGCAGAACATTTTTTAAGAGCAGGCAGTGCTCCCTTCTGCATACCGTTGGGAGACACTGGAAAATAACTCCTGCTTCAGCGCTTAATATGGTGCCGAGCTGATGGGTCTATTTGCCCTGGGTCGCCCTATTTGTGTTTGACCTCGCAAACAAACTATCATTGATGGACCCTGTAGTGTTGGGCCCTAGGCCCACATGGTGTAAGTAATGAGACACACGGACACCAGTTAGGGATAGCAGATCTGGCCTCGAGCACGTGCGCTCAGGCTCTTTTATTAACAGCGTCACCTGACCCAGTGACGTCTGTGGTGGGTGGGTGTTTAGTGTAGAGTTACACTGCAACAACTAGACTGTGTCCTGGCAGGACACTACATTCCTCCCCAACTTTAATGAAAGGAAAAGTGAATGTCCGACCTGCAAGAAAAACAGAACAATAACATTTGATAGCTCCAACAGATCCTCTTCAGGCGATCAGCTGGGAGAATGTTGAAAGTTCCAAAACTACAAAGTCAGTCAGATGAGCTTCACCTCGGCGGTGTACTTCAGATCATCCGTGTCTTGCTGTGTTGACGCTTATATACAGTGTTCATCACTTGGAGCATTGGGAGCAGGATGGGTGTGACCCTTGAGGGGTCTCGCAGGTGTTCCAAGTCCAGTGGATGACAACGCTTGTTGGTTGTAGGAGACGACTATGTCACGAGTGGTCTTTCTTTGGATTTGCTGATCCTGATGCCTTCACATCTCCGTCCGGCCAAGTAAACTTCCGACTTGCCTTCCTTGCCAGACTCCTCTCTCACGGGAGCCTTGAAGACTGGCCTCTCCTGCTTGGACTCTTCTCTCACTAGAGACGCTGGGAGGACCCTCTTGTCGGACACAACGGGACCGGGTGGGCCGTGCGGGCTTCGCATGAGCCGCGCAAAGGCGTCGCTGCCGAACTGCCAACGGACTCACCGCCAAGTCTCTCATGATGTCCTCGGGGGTGTTGATGTCGTCCGCCAGGATGGTCTTGCCGTTAGGACATGGGTTCAGTGTCTTCAACAGACCGTTTCTCAGTGCCAGGTGATTACCTGGGGCCTTCATGCTTCCTGTTGCCTGTCGTGGAGCTGCCGCTGCTGCACCTCTCCCATCCGGATTCCTCTCTCACAGGATATGCGGCCGAGGCCCTTGTCCCCTGGACCGCCACTTGATCGCGTGGGCTGTACGGGTCGCTGCCGAACTTCGGACATGGCCACAGTCGAGTCTTGTGTAGTCCACAAGGGTGGATTGTCTAGTGCTCGGGTATGCTCTGCTTCGGTAAGCTTCAGGTTCACGGGGCACCCATGCAGTTCTTCAGTGGTTGGTCTCCTCGAATGCAGGTTGTAGGGATTACTGGGATCCACGCGGATGTTGCGATGTTCCTTGGACAGCACCGATGTTCCTGTGTGCTGATTGTTACGATGCTCCTTGGACAGCACCGATGTTCCTGTGTGCTGTAGTTCTCTCTCCTCCTCTGTGGAGTGATGTGATTCTCCATTCTTCCTCTTCGTTTACTTCCTCGACGCGGTCCGGTCTTCTTTCTTGCTTTCTCACGCTAACCAGGATTCTCCATGTAGCGGGCCCTCTACATGTCGTCCCCGTGGTCTTGTCCATGTGGTAGGACACTGTCTTCACTTGGCTTGGTGACTAGACCTGTCGTCGTATCTTCAATCTCTTTTATGGCGTCGCGCCCTTGCTTTCCATGTTCCTTCTTGCGACGTTATTTGGTCTTCTTGCTGTCGTTGGCCTTCCCGACCAGTCTTCCCCAGGTGGCGTGCACTCCGCCTGTTTCTTTCTGGTCTGGGCATAGCTCTCCGGCATGGTGTTCTTCTCTTCTCTGACTGGACCAGTTGTCGCGATCTTCTCTGTTGTTGCTTTTCTTTCCATGGTGACCAGACTGGGTGGTCGGTTCTCATCTTGGGCATGAGTTGTCATGCTGTGCTGTTTTCTTTGGGGTCGCTATTCACCGTCACGGTGTTTTGGCGTTGGCGCGCTTTGTCTGCGCGGAGGAGGGTTGCGTCACCGCTCCTGGTGCAACTCTGGTGCATGCTGCCATGTGTGCTGACGATGGCGCTCCGGTTGCTGCGAGACATGGCTGTCTCTGTTGGGGACCTTTGTGTGCTGTCCCGTGGCATTGGCGTGTCGCTGTGTAGCGTCACTTTGGCGCTCCTGATTCATGGCACGTTCGGCGCAGTGCTGTGCGGTCCTGTTGTGCGGGTGTGGAATTCTTGGACGCTTGTTGCGAGTCGTTGGGTACTTGCTGCTTTGGCTGTTGTCAGGGACTTGCTGCTTTGGACCGTTGGTGGGAGTGGTTGAGGCTGCGGTGAACGCCTGTGGCCACAAGGCGTCGCTGCTCTCTCCGTCGTTTGATCTCGGCGGTCGTTTCCCTGGACGTTCTCCCAGTGCTTGGCAGTCGTTTCCTCCAGACGTTCTGTCAGGGCTTGAGTTCTTAGTGAGGCGTTCGTGCCTCTTTCCCACGTCGCGCTGGAAGTGGCATCTGCAGACTCCTTGCTGGTGTGTGTGGGTGTCTTCTGCGTGGTTGCGCACTTACTTGCTGCGTGGTAGTAGATTCTAGTCGTGGTTGCGTTGCGCATGTCCTGTGTGGTTGCGAACTTAGTTGCTGCTTGGTAGTAGATTCTCCTAGTGCTGTTGCTATTGCTCAGCTGTATGGGCGGTTCGCCGCTGGGTGCCTTCTACAGGGAGTCTGTTGTCCTGAGGTACACTTGGAGCTGCTAGTGCAAAGCTGCAGTGGTCACTCGCCTTGTTGATGGCTTAACTGGAACTGTGTTTTCCCTTTTCACTGTAGTGGCGCCACAAGGCCACTAGATGGCAGTGCTGACTTTGGAAACGGCTCTGGCAGTCTTTTTCTGATTGCAGGATTTTCCTGTTTGTTGCCGGAGCGGGGCTGTGTGTTGCGCGGGAGCAGGAGGTGCTTCAGCCACTCTGGCTCCACTGGTGCGCTGGGTGGCAGTGGACAAACCTGGGCGGCACTGGTCCCTCGTTGCAGGCTTCGTGGATGCCTGGTGAGTCCTGTTAAGTCTTGGGGCTTTGTGGTGTGATTCATTTGTGCTTTGCGCTCGGACTTTGGGGCACTTGTATTTCAGTGTCTATGGTGGGAGGGGGGGGGGAAACACCGGCTGAAGCGGCACTACTGGTGTCCCTCCTGGGTTTGCCCTGTGCATAGCTGGTCCAGGGAACGTCTGCCTAGGGACGTTAATTTTCTTTCCAGGTTTCTCCTTGCTGCGTCTCGTGGCCTGCAGGCACTTCACAGGCCATGGTTCTCGTCCATGAGGCTTCCCTGGGTCGGAGCTGGCAGAGCGGGCGGGGCCATGCGGTCGCTCTGCTGCCTCCTGGAAAACGATGCAGCCTCGCAGCTAGACAGAGTTCACTTTCCCCACGTGGATGGGAAGAGCTTGTGTTTCCACCGCTGCGGGTGGGCTCAGCTGTGGGTGTTAGCGCCGGCAGCTTATCACACGCTGCGGGCGCTTCTCTCGGAAGTCTTTCATCCCGCCGCTTCCATTCACACACGCGGCGGGGACAGGGGAAGCTCCGGGCAGGCCGCGGGTAGGCTCCGCGAGTCCTGCATAAGTTATGTTCATTCACCCTCGAGGCGGGGGAACGAAGGCATCACAGGCAGGCCGCGGGTGGGCTCCGCTGGCGCTGCTTTATTTGACAATTAAAGTGGCTGCAATTACGCCCGGCAAGGCGCGCTGATCGTGCGGGTGGGCTCCGCTTTCATTGTTCTCCCGCCGCCGCAGCTTTACACTACACACGCTGCGCGGCGGGGGCTGGGAACGCTCCTAGCAGGCCGCGGGTGGGCTCTGCCGGCTCTGCTGTAATGTTAATGTCTATAGCGGGTGGGCTCCGCTTTGGTGCACAGTCTTCCGGGGGGAGTCACCTCCCGCTCCCGGCTCACCTTCGGCCGACGGGCCAGGTCCTGGGCTGCGGTCGTGGCGGGTGGGCTCCGTCCGGCCGGTGCACCTCTCCGGTGGGGTCTTCAGGCTCGCGGCCGTCGCAGGTGGGCTCTGGGCGGTTCGCTGTTTCCTGGTGGCGCCGGATGGTGGCGGCCGACGCGGGTGGGCTCCGGTCGGCTCGTCCTTGAAGGCAGGTGCGGTGGGCCTCACGGTCGCTGCAGGCTGCGGGGCTCCGACGTGCCCACCGGCTTCTCGGCGCTGCTGCGCCCTGCTACGGGGGGTGCCCTGCAGGCGGGCAGCTCTCTCCCCCTTTTCTCAGGATGATGTGGCAGTGGCACGTGTGGCTTCACTACCGGCCTCGTCGCCAATGTAGTGTTGGGCCCTAGGCCCACATGGTGTAAGTAATGAGACACACGGACACCAGTTAGGGATAGCAGATCTGGCCTCGAGCACGTGCGCTCAGGCTCTTTTATTAACAGCGTCACCTGACCCAGTGACGTCTGTGGTGGGTGGGTGTTTAGTGTAGAGTTACACTGCAACAACTAGACTGTGTCCTGGCAGGACACTACAGACCCCATCTTATCTATACTTATAACTTGAATAAGCTTTCTACGATAGTCTAGTATTTTTATTCAGAGGGACTCATTTGTCCTGGTTCAAAGCCTTGTGCAGAAATGTGGTTACCCTCATCATCTCATGTATGAATACTTTGCTTATGCCCTGAAGAAGTCCATTGTACTGGACAAAACGCATTGGCTGTTCTTCACTACATAAGGCATGTCATGTTTGAACTATTTATGAATAAAAAAGAAGATTTGGAGTACTCATTCCCTGACATTGATTTTGTACCTTGCTGCTATTGTTTAATATGCAAACTCAGTGGTGCACTGTTTGACTTTTATTACAAAATTGTTTAGTCCAATTGAGGACCGCACCTTGACAGAAGGTGCTTAAAGTATGTGCACATAAACTTACTTAGGATATTGCCCTCATTATTATTTCTTTGGGGATAGCAGGATAGGTGCAAGTTGCGGTAGAGGTTTCACTGTCCTTTTGTTATAGCAGTGGTACCACGGACCACTGCCAGTTCTTAAAAAATGAAAACGAAACATTTCATTTTTTTTATTGTTGAAACGCATCTCGTTTTCATTTATGGAAAACGGGTTGCATTTCAACAACAACAAAAAAAATGTTCGTCAAAGGCAATTTTAGACATAGTGGTATGCTGATCTCAGCAGGCCATCATCACTGTGATGGCAGGCATTCCTAACGGGCCGCAACTGTGACCAACCGCATTAATATTCATGAGGAAGGTCGATTTGCGACCCACTAGGAATAGCAAGTTCAGAACAAAAAGTTTCATACATAAGGAATATAGATTTCCAAATAGCAATTCGGGTAAAATCATTTAGAAATTGCAACTCTTACTATTTGTATATCTGGCCCCAAAACACACCTCTCATCAGAACTGAAACACTCGAGTCTACATCTCCCAACATTACATTCCTCCTCAACATTTAAGAAAAGAAAAAAATAATGACCTTGGGGACTTTCTGCGAGAGACTGGATTTGCCAGAGCGCTGGAGCTGTGTCCGGAGTGGCTGACCGGGGAAGTGGGGAGAGACGTCAGCCTTTGGCCTTCGGTGCAGCGGGCAGACCCTTCCACAGAGACCTGATTGGAGTAGCTGTACTCCTGCTGCTCCGGGTAGAGCCCGCCCGGGGCAACCTGAATGGCTGTCTACAGCCAGGTGGGGTGCCAAGCTTGAGGGACTTGCATGGGCCAGTGAGCAGAAGCGAGCCCGTGGTGTACTTGGACTGTGCAGAGCACCTCTGCCGCAACCGAAGGCCTGGGCCCACTGAGCTAGTTGCGGAACCCTCCAGACAGGTGAAGGAGACACAGCTCCACACATAGACCAGAAGTAGCCAGGTTAGTGGTGTTGTAACCTGGATTGCTGACTGATGAGGGGGAGGGCCGCCGGCCACTCAGCGCACTGTTCAAGGGTACGGTGGACAGGGTCCCCCTCCCAAGAAACCGATCTGAGCTCGCCCTGCCGCATGATGCTGCTGGCAGCCCTGCAAAGAGGGGAAACCGTGGGAGCTCGCTGAGGGGTGCACGAGCTGGGACTGTGGCCATCTGCCAGGCAATCGGAACGATTGCCTGTGGTGGATCCGTGGCGGGCAGTCTTTGCGCCCACCATGGTATGATTCCCCCCGCCATCCTAATTTTGTGGGAGGGGAATCATCGTCCAATGGCGGAGGGCCAGCCACCGCCCTCGTAATCAGCCACTAAGACTGGACATTTTCATCAAAATCTTAGTTGCTCACAAGTTGCAATCACTGAGAGAGTCAACCAAACCTTTTTGGTGGTTGTATGATGGTGGCGGGCCTGCTTAGAGGGGTTGTGGCCAAACAGTACATGATAAAGCAATTTTTTAAAACGTTTCTTCTATAAAGTTAACTGTACATGCAGAGTAAAAAAATAAATAAATGGCTGCAGTACCCATTATAGATATTTCTCTACAATAGCAAATATGTTTATCTGCATACCACTACATTATCTGAACAGTAGAAACACTAACTGTAAAGGAGACAAAGTTTCCTGACACAGGTAAAGCATCAATTGTCTGTTACATTGTGTTTAGGGTACAAATGCTTACTGTAAATGATGTGTCATAAGAAATGTATTGTGTCAATAGTTAAGAAACCAAATAAAAAGATTGGAAAGTCTTTAAAGTAAATACACATGGTTACCATACATCTATGACATCACATATTTTTTTTCACGTACCTGCCAAGGGAATTGGTCCTTGCGTGTCTCAGTTTGATTACTGGCATTCCCTTGCACTTCCACATTCTGTTCTAAAACTCTCCCACACACATAGGGTTCTGTGGGTGTTTAAAAAAACAAACATATTTACAGTTCTTCAAAGATTCACAAAATATACACACTTTGCGTGAAATAGACATGATAATGTAGAATCGTACTTTGATAACTATTAGCTGTGGGAGCAAAAAGACACCACAAAATTAAGACAACGAAAATTTATCTCAACAAGAGGTCCCACATTTCACTGGATCTGAGACGGTGTTAAACTTCAATTTCATGAAGACTTGTGTTAAGGTACTTCCAAAAGCATCAACAATTAGAAATACAATTCATTAATTAAATTAAATGAATTGAGATTGTCCCACTCAGTAACTGAGCTCTCGATCAACAAAAAGCTTAACATTTTTATTATAGAATTAAAAAATAACGTTACAGAGTCATTGCCATGAAGGCCCTAAACGCAGAGTTATTCAGAGAAAACAAAAAAAAACAGAAATTATTCTAAGAACCAAATGGGCAGCAAAATCAGGATAGAAATGGACAGCATTCCTAGTAGAACCGGAAAGCCTTCTGGCTCATCTCCAAAATCAAGGGTATTTATAAATTATTTTTGCATATTTAAGTATAAAATCTGTATACTCACTGTGGTGTGAGCAAATGTAGCATTTCATCAGTAAATCAAAGCATATAAAAAATAAATGTCACATTGCCTGAACACAAAGCATTTTACCACTACATGTATAAGTATTCAACACCCTCTATTTTAATATCATCCAGAGATGCTAGAACATAACTAAATACATTAACAATATTGTGCTATGTAAATGAATGGACTACAATGAACCAATGGAAGGACCATGAGAAGTTTCAAGTTGTAACTGAAAGTTAATCGAGAACAGGACAGCAATAACAGTAGAAATACGCCAGTACGTATCAGCATGCCTGCATGCTGCAGAGTTCGCAAAAAGAAAAGTTGGGTGGGGGTAGAAACATGAGTGACAGGGGTGACTTCCATCTTGGATAAGATGGTGTTTATGTCTACTTTGAGGCCTAGTTAAACAAATGATAGGAAAAAACTTTTTTGACATATTGTGATTTAATACAGCATTATTGCCCGCTGCCGAGGGATATTTCTATTATAAAGGCCCTAAACCAGAAGAATAGGCCCTAGCCTCAGGCGGGGGCCTATAACGAGGGAGGGAGCGTTTGACAATCATTATAGTTGGAGACAGAAGCGCCATATCACTATTAGAACATTCCATCCACTGAAGGTAGAATGTTCTAAACTTAACAGGGAGAAACAGAAAAACAAACATAGGAATTTTGGAGCAAAAGCCTACAGCAGCCATTGTTGGCCCTGAGCCACTCAATTGTCATCAATGGAGAGATCAACTTTCCAATGTTCTAATAGGCAATTAAAGCATAGCACATATTTTCTATGCCAATCAGAAAACAGAAGCAGGAAATGTTCCTGGTAACACTTACCTATTCATTACGTTTTATTGTGGGTGGTTGCCCATCCACCTTCTTCAACTCTTGAACCTGATCTGATGTAGGGTCAAAAATGCTAAGTAGCAACAGTCTCTCTTCTGCTTTGTTCATGCTTGTGAAATTACCCAGAGACACATAGAAGATTTAGGAGAAGCAGCCCAGCAAGAGTTATCTCTCTCCTCTTCTTCTTTTGAGTCTCTTGAGACCTAATATACTGGTAGAAACAGCAGCCCTCTACATTTGTCCTCACACTTGTAAAGGAATGGTTTCAGCAATATAAGGCAGCTGTTGTGTGACCTTATAACGTTTGACAACAACTGTCAAAATGTCTTATTGTAGGACAATGCCTCTTTTGGAGATGGTTAGCCCCAATGTTTTTCTGGAAAATGAGGAGATTTCGACTGAAAGGGCACAGGGTCCCTGCAAACCAGGTCCCCTGTGCCAGAGTTCCTTCCCTAAACTGTACCCTTTGTTTCCAAATTGGCACTACTTCAGTAACCATTGTAAGTCCCTAGTAAATGGTATCTCTGGTACTCAGGGCCTTGGCACTGAAGAGGGACCTCAAGGGTAGTAGCACAAATGGTGCCATCCTAGAGTCCCCTCACCCCCATGCATGCTGCCATTGCAGACTGCGTGCCTTGGTGCAGACAAAACTGAAGAGTCGACATGGCACACCTATGTGCCATGCCCACAAACTCTGCATGGGATATATGTAAGTCACCCCTCTAGCAGGCCTTGGCCCTAAGGCGGGGTACACTAAATCCCATGTGAGGACATATCTGCATGAGCAGATATGTACCTGCAATATCCATGTTGATTCTTGGGTATTGTAAGTGAACAGGGAAGCCATAGAGAGTATATGGGATGGACACTCATCATTATGACTTTCTCCGCTCCATGATGTCTGGACTGTAGTATAGGATGTTTGGTACCAAACATCTCATATTACTAAACCTGCACTGATTCTCGTATCATATATATATTTTTAAATTTTTTTTTTTTATTAACAGCAAGACAGGTGGAAAAGAATAAACAAAGATAAAACATATCATATCATAAGGGGGAAGAGTCATTTTAAACATAATATGGCAGAATGAGTATGTTAGGAATTCTTTCAGAACCACATTGCATTCATTACGGACAATCAAAAAAAAAGAAAATTACAAAGGACGCCGAATTAACATATTGAATTATAAGACTGGAAAGAATTAACAGTACTTTAACATTCTAAAGAAAATTACCCCAAATTTTTTCAAATTTAAAAAAAGATCGTGCCCCTCTAAGCCTAGCCAAGGCCGCCTCCATGCTATAAATTTCATTGACCAAGGCCCACCATTCTATTATATGTGGAGGCTGAGGGGAAATCCAAGCACGAGCAATGGTTAATTTTGCACAGGATAATAAGATAGTAATTAAGGCCTGTTGAGGGAGAAAAACATCAGGTATATCTAGTAAGATTAGAGGAGATGAGAGAGAAGGTGGTCTAGCCAGTTTTAGTTTCAGAACTTGATCAAAGGCAAGCCAAAATTGATTTAGAACAGGGCAAGAAAATAACATATGCTCTATATTAGCACCTGCCAGATCACATTTAGGAAATTTCGTGTGATCGCTAGTTGGAGCATTTGCCGACCATTTAAGGATCATTTCAGGAGTATAGTATAACATACAAGTCGTTTTGAATTGTTGTAATCTTAGACTTGATGACTGCACCAAGTTATTTAAATTTGCGAGAGAGTGAGCGATCTGATCTGAATTAATCGGAAGTCTCAATTTCAAGCTCCATTTCTCCGCCAATTTGGAGCAGTCATCAGTCTTATATGAAACAAAACAACTATACCCTTCACTGATCAAGGATTTTGTTTTGGATGAATATAAATAGTTCCATATATCCGAATCTACAACCTCCACGATTTTCATCTTACGTATCAAGTAGTCATGAATTTGCATATATTTGAACCTCATTTCTTCGGTCAAATGATGTAAATACTTAAGTGCAACAAAATCTAGAAAGCCCTGAACACCGTAAAGATCCCCTAATGTAACGATTCCAAAAACAGACCATGATTTTGCTTGACCATCATTAAAAATTTCAGGAAAACCCGGGTTTCCCCAGAGCGCTAATTTAGGGTGAAAAAAAGAAGTTTTACAAAAAAAACAAGATAGTAGACCATATTTTCGCAATATCCCTTGCAGTCTTGAATCTGACTCTTTTAAAATAATTGGGGTCGTTCAATCTTAACAGAAACATTCTGGCGTCTGATTTTAACAAAATAATATGATAGAAAAGTTGCATTTCTGGATTAAGCAAAGAACGCAAACGACCAATAAAAGAGGCCCAAAAGTATAATTTAAAGTCTGGAAAGTTGAGACCTCCTGTATCTTGAGAACCTTTAGGTAACATTAGAGATCTACGTGCTTTCCTATAACCCCAAATGAAGCTACTAAACATTCCGTCAAGCTTCTTAAAAAAAGAGTTATTTAAAGCCAACGGTATGGATCGAAAAAGGTAGAGAAACTTCGGTAGTACTTTCATTTTTATCAGGTTAATCCTGCTTATGATATTTAAGGGTAATTTATGCCATTGTTTCAGTAACAGAGCTGTTGATTTCACTAAAGCATCGTAATTTACTGTAATGATATCACTGATTTTGGCTGAGATTTAAGTAATGGCGGCTTTACAGATTCCAGAAACCGAGGCCGGTAATTTATAGTTGGCCACTATTTGTGTTTTATTTATGTTAAGTTTGTAGCCTGAGACAATACTAAATCAGCCTCAATAGTTATGCCCGCCAGTGCTTCTGTGACATTAGTAGAATATATAGCTATGTCATCCGCATAAGCGGTAATTTTCAATATATGCGGTCGAGATCTATATGGGATTATTCGAGCCTGAGACTGTAGAGCAGATAGAAAAGGTTCCATTGAGAGTGCAAACCGTAGAGGTGATAGAGGGCACCCCTGCCTGGTGCCCCGAGAAATAGGAAAAATAGATGAAGACAGACCAGCATAACTTATACTGGCAGTAGGTTTATCATATAAAGCTTTTATCCACCTAACCAATTGACCCTTAAATCCCAAAAAGGACATTACCGACCAGCGATAGTCCCACCCCACTCGGTCAAAAGCTTTGTCAGCATCTAATAAAATCATGCCGAGTGGGGTGGACTATCTCAGCCATGTCAAAAACGGTAATAGCTGTATTGATATGGGTCGTTGTGTCCCTACACAATACGAATCCATGTTGTTGTAGGTTGACAATCTTTGGGATAAACAGAGCCAGTCTACTTGCAAAGATCTTAGCGAAGACCTTGGCATCGGTGTTAATAAGTGAGATGGGTCTATATGACCCACACTCATCTGCTGGTTTATCCTTTTTTTTTTTTTAAAAAGACCATTTTTGCTATATTCCATGATTTTGGAGCCTGCCCGGTAGCCCCACTTGATTGGACTACCTGGGAAGAAAGGGGAAACAGTTCCTCAATGCATATTTTATATAGTTCAATTGGGAGAGTATCTTCCTCCGCTGCTTTGCCTGATGGTAAAGATAATATTGCTTGTCTAATCTCGAGCAGAGTGATCTCTTCCGATAGTTGCTCCAATCCTTGAGTGTTATGTTTGTCCTTAATGTTATTATGTAAATAATCTAAAATATCCAATGAACTAGGTTTCAGCTCAGGAGTGTATAAGATTTTATAAAATTCAACAAATTGAGCCAGAATCTGCACTGGCTGATTAAATGTAATATTGTTAGGACCTCTACTACTCTTTATTAGGGTCTGAGCTCTGTCATCTGCCACTTTATAGGCCAATATTTTCCCAATTTTACCCCCCCCCCTCATATTGAGAGATTTTTAATTTATGTAGTTTGGCACTGCTTTTTAAAAAAAATATTGTTTTTAAGTTTGATCTATAAGTTCCAAGTGTCAGTGCCAATTCGGCCACATTGGAGGAGCCAGTTCGCACAGCATCAGCCAAAAGTAGCTCTTGAGCTAAAATGTTGGAAATCAATTTAGCATTAATGTTTCGTCGCTCCGAATTCTGTTTAAAAATATATTGCTGAGTGAACCCCCTAATACTAGCCTTCAGAGCGTCCCAAACAATTCTATAGGATGCAGAGTGAAGATTGATTTCATAAATTCCATGAGATGTGATTTAACTTGTAGAATATAATCTGAGTCAGAAAATAGATAGCGGGGGCAAGAGAAACTTCTTAGGACCATTTGAATTTGGGGATTATTGAATGTCAATAGGATTGGGTTGTGGTCCGAGGAGATCCGGGGGCCGATTTCCATAGAGCTAGATTGTATTATGATATCCGTGGCCCAAACCATATCAATGCGAGAGCAGAGTTTGTGGGGCGCAGAATAATACGTATAGCCCGGAATGTTTGGGTATATGGTACGCCATACATCTTTAACATTGTGTATCCGACTAATATCAAGAATTGCGGCGCGGACTTTATGCATACGCTGAGAGGCGCCCTGCCTCGTAGTATCAAATTGATGGTTCATAATACAATTAAAATCCCACATAATAATAAGTTCCCCTTCCCACCCCAGAAGCTCTGCGTTCAGTTGATCAAAAAGAAAATCATCATCAAAATTTGAACCATAGATGACACAGAGCAGATATTTACTATTCCCTAAGGATATTTGTGCGATGGCCCATCGACCATTTTTATCTGAAGCAGTTTTATGTGTTTCAATTCTAAATCGTTTATCCTTAAGGATAGCAACTCCTCTAATTAATGTTTATTGAGTGGAGCAAACTAAAATATCATAATCCAAATAACTTAGTAACTTCCTATCTTTATAAGCGATGTGAGTCTCTGATAAAAAGACTAGCTGAGGGTCATAAAGTCTAAGTTCTTCAGAAACTAATCATCTTTTGTTCTTGCTATTAAGACCCGAAACATTCCAGGCTAAACATTTTAATTTATACATTTGAACACATAAATTAAACCAGTTCTGCCATTCTGCACAAAAGAAAAAACCCAAAACAACTCCTTCCCTTCAACTTGATCCATTAACCACAAAGCCCCGTTTGTGCTGTTACTTTTATCATTTATGTCCCCCCCACTCCTACCCAGCTTCGGAGAGGCTACCCCCACCCCCCTCCCCCCTCTCCCTCACTCCCAAGCGAAGGAAAATCCCCCCGCACCTGCTGACGCTGAAGAGGCAACTCTGAGAGGAGCAGCCCTACGACCACCTAACCACCCCACTTCTTCCCTTAAAAAGAAGAAGAGGGAAGAAATGAGAGAGAAGAGAATAAAACTGAGACAAACCAAAATAAAGGCGAAAACACCAAGAAGAAAAAGAAAAACAGAGCCTGAGCTGGTATATCAAAAAAACATTTTGCGGACATCACCCCTAGCCGAATTTAGATAGCGCACTTTCGGCTTCCTTCTCGTCAGAAAAGAGGTAGGTATGACCTCCTTTGATAATTTTAAGGCGGGCTGGTTCCTGTAAGAACACTTGCGCTCCCATGGATTTAAAAGGATCAATACATTTCTTTAACTTCCATCTCCTGTCCATAGTAGCTTTGCTCAAATCAGAGCGTACAAATAAGGAGAAATTCTTAAAGACGACAGGAGAATTAGGGCACGCTTTCAAAGAGAAAGCCTGTCTTAAAAGAAAATTACCAAAGCAAAGTAGTAAAGGTCTAGGAAATTTACCCTCCCTGTTTCTCTGAACTAAGGGGAGGCGATGGGCTCTTTGAACCTGAGAATCCCAGTCCCCGTCAGCTAGGTCAGGGAAAGCTTTCTGTAGTAACTTGACTATAAACGCCCTAGCGTCTGATCCTTCTGAACCCTCAGGAATGCTAAAAAGTCTTAGATTGGATCGTCTTTGGCGATTATCTAAATCTTCCACCTTAAGTTGCAAGGCAATTATCTGTTCATCGTGTTGAGATAAAGAGGATTCCATCCGTGCAGATCCTTCTTCAACGTTAACCACCCTTTGCTGGAGGTTCTCGATATCCTGCGAGATCCCTCCTAGTTTGGAGGCCATCTCCGATAGTGAGCTTTGTAACTTAGTATTGTCCTCACGAAGTTGCAAAAAGTGCTCTTGCGCTTCATCTCTATGATTAGTTAGAGTTTGAAAAATAATATCTAAAGGGGAAGAGATAGAATTTTGTTCTCCAAGCATGTCAATTTGGGGTGGAATCAGGTCAGTTGATGTTATTAAGTCTGAGGTCACCAATACCGATGGAACAACAGGGTGACTAGATAAATCCGTGGAAGTTTGAGAAACCTAACCGTTTTAGGGGTTAGAATTAACGGTACTTCCGGCGGCTTCGGGAGAGCCAGGTTGAAGCCATCAGATGGAAGCACTGGTTCAACCCCCAAGGCTGGAGGGGACAAGCTAGGACCGGAACAGCTTTTCTCAGTTTCAGGTTTTGGTGGACTAGTACCTGATAGCCGTAAGGTCATGCTCTTAACTAGCCCTTTAGCCTGTATCCAGGGCTTTTATCAGTGAGAAGAGTTTTTTGGGGGCGGGAGCAATGATGTCAACTGACAAGCCCTCCGCTATACCCACTTTCCCTTTCTTACTCTTTGTCTTCATTTTGACTCTCAGTTTTGCTTTCCCCTTTCGGCTAACCCGAAGTTTTGCCTCATCCAGTGGAGTACCGGTAGCAGAGTTATCCAATTCTCCTTCCTCAGCCTCACCTGTCTCCTCGTATTCCTCATTCGAGCAGTCCCTTTCTAGTTCTTCAACCCCCCCGTCGAGGGGAATAGAAGCACTTATACCACCCCAATCATCAAGTTCTCCAAACATCCTGATTCACAGGCTGGTACCTCTGCTTCCTTATCCACTGTAAGACTCCTATTGTCCAGATATTCCGAAGTTGGACCTTTAGATACGGCAGCCATGCTTGCGGCGCGAATCTCGGAATCAGCAGGACCATCATCATTACTGCTAATCCAGTTGTTATTAACTGAGATATCAGCATTATCATCGGCTTCAGTAGGGTTAAATTTAATCCCCACAAGCGATTTTGAGTTAATCCCAGTACTGTCCACACCACCCCTTTTAGTATTGATTGTGTTAAATGAAGCAGAGTCAGTTATTTCCGGTATAGTAAAAGTGGAGGGGCGAAGAACTTGCCTGTTAAATGTTGAACCCCCAATGGGTAGTGTCACTGGAGTTACTGAAGTCGCTACTGGAGCAATAGCAGAAGTGGTAGCATTGTTGGGGGTAGCGGGTGAACCCCCAGCCAGTGAAGCTGCTAGAACAGGTGCAGGTACAGTAGGAGCACCTGGAGACGTGGACGTCATCCCAGACTCTGCCACTGCTATCTTAGTTGCTCGCATGGATCTTGGCACGTTTTTAGGAGCCATTCTCCCTGTTGACACTCGGTATTTCGCGTCGAAAAAGGAAAGGGAGTCTGTTGACCCAGCCGAGCTCTCAGCCCTGACCAGCTGTGCGCCGAACCACTGACCAAACGCGGTATCGCGTATCGCGCGAGCTGCACGAGCTGGAAGGGGCGCTGGAACAGTACAAGCCACAGCATTCACTACGCCGTAAGCTCTCCCGCAATCCCTCCGAAACTCCGGACCGCCCTGGTGACAGCCGGGGGACACGGGAAGCGGGGGAAGGCAATCTGGTGTAGCCGAGATGAAGGATGTATAGCGCTCAGGACCGCCAGGCACACAATTCAGTTTTTGGCTTTCGTGACCGGCATTAAAGCATTCGTATCATGGTTCGTCTCCTCAATCTCTCCCGTAGCAGTCAAATGGGGTGGGTCGGTAGAGCTTAAGCGGGCTGCTTCTCTACGGCGTCCTCACTCCGCCATCTTGGACACCGATGAGTAATCGCCTGAGGCTGTTTCCATTGGCGTCTTTGCTGGAGGAGGAGACGGGAAAGAACATCACCTGATTCTCGTATCATATTTATTAGTTTTTGTACTCGGAGGACCCTTTAGAAGGCCCCCTGAAACCTATCAACTTCTAGTGTGTTCCTGACTGGTCTCCACCAGCATGCCACCACTACACATGTTTCTGGACCCATGGGACAAGAGCCTTCACTCTCAGGGGCCAGAAACAATGCCTTCTCTGGGGGGAGGCACTTCACACCTCCTCCAGGCAGGAACAGCTTCCCAGAGTGGAAAACTTTGGAGGCGATGCCACCTTTGAATTCCAACCCACTCCTCTCCTGCTAGCAGCCGATGACAACCCCCTGTCCTGACCCCACTTACGGCAAGAAGACAGGTGGAAAAATGAGTTAGATGCAGAGGAGGGTCCCCAGTCAAACTGCTCCACCTCTAAGGTGGGGCAGGCGATAGGGACCAACCAGCTCATTTTACACCATTTTGAAGATGGGGAAAATAACTTATCAGGGTCAAGGTCAAGCCCACCCACGTGGGGTGAGCATTTATAGGATGTAGTCACCCTAAAGGTAGGTATCTCATTAGCTACTACCTGCCGCTCCCTTTAATGCCCCTAAATGTAGTATTTAGGTGGCACCCTTGAGCCTTGAATTTAAGATTCAATAGACACAAGAAGACAAAGGTCAAAGAAGAGCGGCTGACCCTGAGAAAAGAGAGCCTGGACTAGATTTCGGTGCGAAACCCTGCCTGCAACCCAAAGACCTGACAGTTGCGGAACACTGTCTCATACTGCCACTGAGAGATCCCTACAAACTCCAGAGGCCCTTCATTACTTTGCCAAATTGCATGAGAACTCCCTTAAAGTGGAGGGGCTACTCCACTGCATCGCAGGGACGGAAACTGCAGAGTCTGAACACTTCACTTGCAGCTCCCTGGTCCAGCTGACACCACAACTGCACAGGAGAAAGTACCATAGTTCTGAGGGATCAACTCTGCCTCCCAACCAGGTTTGGAGTCACCAGGATCTTCTGGAGCCGAGCAGCCCCAAGCCCCGTGTACTGAACATCCTACAACCCAAGACCGACTACAAGAGTCCTAGCCGGGCTCCAACTGCCTGAGGACTAAGCACCCATTGAGGAATGTCAGTCGCCCTGATAACCACTCGCTGAGTGGTCCAGCCATCCTGCACGAACACCTCTGTGGTGTTTGCCCCTGACTGCAAGGCGAACTTTGCGCACCAGAGCTTGGATCACCTGTTTGCCCTGTGCCGGGGAAACGTCGAAATCTTTGTGCCCCCATGGTCCCCAGGCCCTTGTAACCTCTACACTCTTGTGAGAGCCCTCAGACTTGACTACCTGTACCCCTGAGCAGTCTGTTTTTAGGTACCCTCCTTCTTCGTAGTGCGCTAGCTATTTACTCTCCCAGCACCCTGCTCCTGACCACATCAGGAAACTGCTGGTAGAACTTTGGAACCTGGCTCCATAACATTCAAATTCTAGAAGGTGAACCCCTAAGTCCTACCGCACTGGTATTTAATGCATTGTATGCTTTTCTCGATAGAATAACATTGCACGTAATTGTGCTCAACTGTATGTTTCCTGAACTTACCTTTCTTATTGCTGAAACATTTACATGCTTACCTGTAACTGAAGTTATTGATTCATAATATATTATAAAAATACTTGCTATTTTTTCTATGAATAGGCCTTGCCTTCATTCTTGAGTGTGTGTTCTATTTATTGCCTCTATGAGAACAACAAATGCTTACTCAGCATTACCCTCTGATAAGTCTAACTGCTCTCCCACACTACCCCAAAATGGAGCGTTGGTATCATCTACTTTTGCTTCTGTAAACCAATAAGAGTCTCTCTGACCTCTCTGCACAGTGTACCCCATTTTGGTGCACTGTGTAGAGCAGTGGGTTTCCTACGTCTCTTTCTCAACACCTCTTACAGCAATGATTACTTTAGGGAAGGTATTTTGCATTTGCTGGAATACATTCTATGAGTTTCTGGGGTCAATTGATGACGTGTTCTTTAATATGGTCAGTGTTTCCACACCCAATCCTGTTTTTTTCAGACAGAATAATCACACATTTTAGAAATGTGCTCAAAATCACCAACGAGATCATCATTTCTTCATCATCTGCTCTTTTATAATGCACTAAGAAACCCAACAGGATGTACAACCACTCAGAACTACATTTCTACCAATTCTGAGATTTTTCCAAGTCATTTAATGATTGAGGAACTGCTATGTTTCTGATGGTGGAGCCTCTGCTGGCTCCACTGCTGGAATACTTTGCACCGTGACCTGTCAACCACAGAACCATAAAGGTACACTGAAAGATGCTCAACCCTATTTAGTTGGGCTTCCACCATTGAGTTCTCCTGCTGGGAAGCGGCATGCTTGGTAAATCTGTTACAGGCAGGGAAATGTAAAAAAATAAGATTTCTTTCTGCAGAGCAAAAAGAAATATCAAGTCAGTCGCAACAAAAGGGTGGACCATCCAACATTCAGTTTTGTCAAAAGTTGATCACTATACCATTAGACAAGTGGGGATTTTGAAATACGATGGTGGTCCTCTACCAGGATGGCTCTAACGAGGGCCTCACATTGACAGCAGTCTTATGGGCCGCCCACTGTGGCGCGAATAAAGCCCTATGATTTTATTTTAGATTGAAATAACTAGGGTGAATTCTGCAAAACATAAAAATAGGATTACAGCGTGATGTACATGTAACTGCTCGTGCTACTGGTTTTTGTCACTATTGTAACTTTAAAATTACGGTGTGCTAGTGTCAATCAATCAGGTGGAATCATAAATTGCTCCCATGTTTTTACCTTATTACCTGGGTTCTTGATAAGGTTTCCATTCTGGATGCAACTATGCAGATTATGAAATGTACACACCGTATTAGCAGAACCCTTCATAAGAAGATCAGTATTATAGCCACTAAGGCTAGGCCACTTCTTATTCAACTGGGGCTAATGCCATCAATGTAGAACCACATAGTGATGATTAAGCTTGGATCTGTTATTCTGCTTAATCAATTCCTGGGTTTGATCTACTTAGCTGTGGATAAGGGATCCCTGTTCCCCAGAAGTTGGGGTGAAGATGTGTCAATGAGCACTGAAATCTAGATCAAGCCCAATTTGGACATTGCTGTGACACGTTTCTTCTGTAGCAGTTCAGTAACCTTAAACCCAACTGTTTAAATATTAGCTCTCACTCCTTCATGATGTTCTAGGTTGATTTTTTAAGAATGTCCCTTTCCCAACTCATCAGAATTCTACTCTTTGTTTATCTGTTGAATACGCTGTTCATTTTGGTGAACTAGGTATCGTGCTTATGGGTAGATGGACATCGAATTAACTGCTACCTGTGGTGTTATCCTCAATAAAAGTCAATCCGGCTTTCACATGATTATAAGGGTAGAATCTATGTAACTTATAACCTTCTCAGATAGATTCATAACATATTGTCTTGTTCTCTTTTAGCTCAGAAGTAGGGTGTTCATGGGTTGTGATCCTTTGTCTTACTTACTGTGACTTTGTCTTGATAACCAGGCAGTATATTTAGCATCCAATGTATTTCATGTCCAATGTTTTGTACTAGAAGACACACTTGGTGTACAGATTTCTAGAGCAAAATGAACTTATCCCTTACGTTCACTGTTTTTTTGTTTGAAAGCACATGTAACAGTTTATAGGCTTTATCTTTTTTATTCCTTTAGTTTATGAGGATTGTGCTAATTTTGCATGCATACATTTTACATGTATCTGTAAGGAACTCTTCTTTTATTAAATGATAGTGTATGCATAGCATGGTATACCCTTGGATATTAGCTCTTGTTTTTGGCATGTCTGAAGTGGAATGCAATACACCACCAGGATTTGTTCAGGGCGGCCACATTAGTGTGTCAATACTCTGTGAGGTTTGTTGTACCCTTATTGCCAGGATGGAATGAGAAGGTCACTGGTGATCTCTAAACTCGGTTTGGATCAGTGACAGTGCCTGAAGGGGAGTAAATGAATATCTGCCTACCTGTGAGTTAGTTAGACAAGATTATATTGGGGGTCTAATCATTCCTGTATTGAGGGGGAGAGCCTGCAAGTGCTCTGGCCTTCTCATGATCCAAAATGGGAGCAAGAGAAAGAAGCTCTTTCATGAGGTCCCAGAATGAGTCAGGCCTGTCTTGGAAGGCAAACAAGACCCTCAGGACACAAGCAGGGTGGCTGATTCCATTGATCACCATGGTCCCAGAATATATCTGCCGTCGGTCAATCAGTCTACCAATGTAGCGAGGGGTGTACTTTGCTGTGCTGGCAGAACATCACCTGCCATACTTTGAAATCTCAGCCAGAGAAGCAGAGATCTCCATGGCTTAGGCAGAGCATTTGTCACTGCTGCACTATTGAAGCCACTGAACTTTGCTGACCTTAAAAAAACAAACTTCCAAAGGAGGAATTTGTGATTAAAATAACAAAAAATAAATGTCCATCACACGCTTGGAGTTTTCTTCCAAATTGTGGGGATCATTTCTTTGGTTTTGTGTCCAGCATACTTTATTCTTGTGGGGAATTGCAAGGAAAATAAGCACATTCCCAGGCATGAAAAAAGTACACTGAAACAGTAATGGCTGATACCTGTAAGCAACAGTGGGGTGGGGTGGGGTGGGGTGGGGGAAGAGGCGGGGGAGATGGGTGAAAATAAAATCACTTACCTCCTGGCCGCCACCTCTCCTATGTCCACTTCCTGGCTTCTTGGGAGAGACAGGAAGCAGGAAGCACCATGGCTCCCAGGCTCCATTCAGCCAATCACAATGATGCAATGCAGCCTAGTCTGAGCGCTGTGCCACTGGCTGGAGGGGTGGGCATGTTCTCCATGCAGGCTGTACTGACGCCTGCATGGAGAACATGGTATGTGCGCTTGACAGTGCTTGGACGGCCCGAGAGGGCCGGCCAAGCACACATGCTCACTTAAGGGAGTGCAAACCACTCCTCTCCCTGATCTGACAGCAGCCCCACCCCACAAAGGCTAATATGGGGAACACTAATATAATAACAACCTTGAGTTATTATCATTGTATTTTTCCTTCTTTTACACTACAAAAAGCAGTGGGGGGACCCTCCTCCGCCTTAGCAGAGTAACCACCACTGCACTGCAACAATCCCCTAAATAGGGAAGATGGTTTGAAGTACTTTGGCGAGTGCCAAACATCCTATTGACAGTCTGTCAAGGGTTCCCAGTGGCTGATCCAGTGTAGGCTATGCTGACAGAAGCATATTGGTTCCCTCAACTCCAACTAGAGATGGAACGGCAAGTTTTGTGGAAGGTATATCTGCCAGAATGTTATCTTTGAGTTACGCCCTAATACACCCAATCTTTATAAGTGCTCCCTGGAATACGGTTGAGCCCACCTCGACTTTTAGGAGTTGGGGTGAACCCAATGATGAAGCCTCTCACCATTAGAGTGAGAGATTCTGTGCCAAATACGATCTGGAAGCGCTACCTGCCAAGGGCTACCAAAAATTGTTGTTCTTGTTAGCTGTTTGAAGCTTTTTTAATCAAAAAATCGTCATTTTTTTAAATTGTTTTTTTCATTCTGTGATGCAGACAGCACACCCCTAGGCCTCCTGCACGCATTTTCGCCATCATTTCACGGCTCTAGCGGCCGTTTTTGGGCTTTATTGGGCTTTATTTGGGGATTGTGAAATCTTTACACGGCAGCCATCTTGAGTGTGGCCCAGAGCGGTGAGAGCGCTCTAGTGGACCCCATAAAAGGAGCCCTGTGTCAGCGCTCGCGAGATTCTGTGCCAAATACGATCTGGAAGCGCTACCTGCCAAGGGCTACCAAAAATTGTTGTTCTTGTTAGCTGTTTGAAGCTTTTTTAATCAAAAAATCGTCATTTTTAAAAATTGTTTTTTTCAGTCTGTGATGCAGACAGCACACCCCTAGGCCTCCTGGACGCATTTTCGCCATCATTTCACGGCTCTAGCGGCCGTTTTTGGGCTTTATTGGGCTTTATTTGGGGATTGTGAAATCTTTACACGGCGGCCATCTTGAGTGTGGCCCAGAGCGGTGAGAGCGCTCTAGTGGACCACATAAAAGGAAACGGACGCTCTACCGCGCTAGCGGTCGCGTTTTCGGGAGCGCCGGAGTCTCGCCTGAGTCAGCCCGTCTGCGCCCGTCCGCGACAGGACGGGGCACAGGGGCCATGGACTCCGTCTCAGTCCGTCCAGCTCTAACAGGTATGAGCAAACAATATATAACATATTCCGCCCAAACTTTACGGGATCTCAAGCCACTATTTGAATGTTGCACTAAAATACCCTGGTCGACAGTTGAGGGAGGCTTTTCATGTCTTCAGTGTCGACGTCATTCACTCACTAGTATTATCCAACCAGAGGCAAACACTCCCTTAGATGGATTAAAGAGCTTCCTCCTAAATGTACGATCCCTACCCAAACACCAGCGCCAGGTTTGGGATTTAGTTAATACTATTCAGCCGGATATCTGTTTCCTCACTGAAACATGGATGAAGCCCCACACAATTACAGCTATAGCAATGGGGATCCCATCTGGATATAAGTTCAAACATCTAGACAGAGAAGTGAAAACAGGTGGTGGTTTGGCCATAATACATAAGGACGAGATAAAGGTCACAATACGCGAGCAACATCGAAGTCTACAACTAGAAATCATGATCTTTAAAATCGACCTAACTAGCCACACTTCCTGGAAAGGCGCTCTGGCTTATCGACCACCAGGATCAAACCCTGACTTTGCGCTCACTCTCCAAGAGCTTTTAGCTCCCCATCTTAAATCTAAAGAAGACTTTATTCTCTTGGGAGATTTTAACATCCATGTAGATCAGCCAGAACTATCCGAATCCATTTCCCTACTTACGGATCTATCAAATTTAGGTCTAGAATTACAAAATAAAGGACCAACACATAGGGGCGGCCACACGCTAGACTTAGTTTTTTCCAACTGCACTAAATTAACCTGTCTTCCAGCAAAAGAGATTCTTTGGACGGATCATTTCTTGTTAGAATTTAACTTACTGACTCCAAAAAGATCCACTAATAAAGCACCATCTTCTCCTATCTGGCGCCGTCAATGGCATAAAATCTCTGTCAATAAACTACAGGAAATTTGGATACACCCTGCCATATTGGCAGATGACACAGCAGATACAGCGCTGGCTAAACTTAATGATTCAATTAAGCGAGCCATTGACATCATAGCCCCTTTAAAATCACACAAACAGTATCCTTTCTCTAAGCAGGAGAGCTGGTACTCACCTGAGTTAAGAGAAGAGAAGCGGAAATGTAGACGAGTAGAGAAAAAATGGAGGAGAAGTAAAACTGAGGAGACTCGAGCAGTTTTTCTAGATGCCCAAATAATATACTATAAAAACATAAAGCAAGCTAGGAAACACTGTTTAATGCAACAATTAACAGAAGCGGGTAACTGTCCCAAAGAGCTTTTTAAAATTCTGCAGAATTTTATAAAACCCGCCGCATGTGAGAGCTCTGACGATTTTTCGCAGACTCTATGCGATGAAATGTCGCTATTCTTCGAGGAAAAAATAAATACTATTTATGGAAGAATAGTGGCAGCTAACAAAAACATGGGTGGTACCAATAAGCCCCTACCCCTGATCCCGCCAAAGCACAATAAACATCCGCTGCTAGCTATTCCTCCAATTGACAATGCAGAGCTCCTTTCCCTTATCGCCCATATTAAATCTGGATCTCCACATGACCTCCTCCCTGCCAAGATGGTTGCCCCTCTGATTTCTCTCTTAGGACCCTCCATAAAGAGTGTTATTAACATCTCTCTCATGAAAGGACAGGTCCCGGCAGACTGGAAAAGAGCGGTGGTAAACCCAATCAGAAAAAAAGCGGCTTCCCCATGGACAGACCTCTCAAACCTGCGTCCCATTTCACTTTTGCCTTATATCGGCAAAATAGCAGAGAAGCACGTGAACACCTATCTATCAGGACATCTAGAAGCGACGGAGGGCCTGGACTACTCGCAATCTGGGTTCAGGCCTAACCACAGCACCGAATCAGCCCTCCAAACAGTGACCAATAACATCAAAATGGCACTGGATGAGGGCAGCTCTATGATTCTGGTGCTGTTGGATCTCTCCGCCGCTTTTGATACGGTGTCTCACACGGTGCTTCTCGATCGTTTAAAGGACGTAGGTTTGGAAGGAGTGGCTCTGTCATGGATGGAAAGTTTTCTATCCGATCGCTCCCAAGAAGTTTGGCTGGGCTCCCACAAATCCATCTATAGGGAGCTCAACAAGGGAGTGCCACAGGGCTCATGTTTAAGCCCGACACTTTTCAATGTGTATGTGGCCCCCTTGGCCAACTTAGCAAGATCATTTGGGTTTACCCCGGTGTCGTACGCCGACGACACCCAACTCCTCTTTCCTTTTAAAAGTCTGACCCCTGCAATAAAAAGATCATTTGCAGATGGAATGAGAGCAATATCAGAGTGAATGTCATCAAACTGTCTTCAATGCAACGTAGAGAAAACAGAGGTCATGCTGTTTGGACAAGCGGCAACACACTGGTCACCTGAATGGTGGCCCTCAGAATTAGGTCCTGTTCCCAGCCCTAAGAGTACGGTAAAAAACTTGGGAGTGTTACTAGATCAGACACTCACGTTTAAAGATCATGTAAACCAGGTGGCTGGTACTTGCTTTCGGGCAATTGGGATGCTAAGAAGAGTGTTTCCCTATTCACCAGATTGCCACAGGAAAACACTTGTGCAGGCGCTAGTCATCAGCAAAGTGGATTACTGTAACGGTCTTCTTTTAGGAGCCAACGAATGACAACTTAATAAGTTACAAGTAGTCCAAAATACGGCGGCAAGGACAGTCCTGAACGTTCCCCCTAGGACTCCTTCCCGCCCCCTGCTGACTAGACTCCACTGGTTACCGGTGAGGAAACGAGTGCAGTTTAAGACCCTATGTACCATCCACAAAAGCGTGATAGGCGAAGGCCCAAGATATTTGGCCGAAATTTTTCAGCCACACGTTCCTGGGCGCTCTCTGCGTTCTAGCAGTCAACAGCTACTGCAGATACCTAGAATAAAGAAGTCCAGACAAGGAGGCCGAGCGCTGGCTCATGTGGGACCAGTGCTCTGGAACTCTCTACCTCTTGAGCTGAGATCACTCACTAGTCACCTGACTTTCCGGAAGACCCTAAAAACATACCTATTTACCAGTAACTAATTTCTTCCCTGTATGATGTACTATCCCTTGAATAAGACCATCTGGAGCTATATTCTTACTGGCAAAGCGCGGAGATACCCCTTTGGGGGTTTATTCAGGCGCTATATAAGAATATAAAATAAATAAATAAATAGAGAGGGTTGTCTAAAGAAAAGGGTTTCTTTCCCTTCCCACCCACAATAATGGATGTGTTGTCACCTCGCGTACAGACGTTACCCCATTTTCTGCTGTTCCTAAAGGAGCCATCTTGGTTCCAGAGGATATATGGGAGTACACCCAGTCTTATTTAACTTGAGCAGCAATAATTTTGCATGGGTGATGCATGATAATCTGGAAACCTTTATTAAAGATTTTCCATTGAGGCAAGGGGTGACTTCCACTCTTCATATGTATAGTGGCAGAATGCTTGAGTTTGAGGGTGATCCTCGTAGCATTGTGTGGGAGCAGTATCCTACTCTACATTGTTTATGTCATTCTCCATTTATATCTCGGTTGCTTCCAGGATGCAAACATCTCTAAAGGTGTGTAAAAATGTTTGTGGTCCAGGAGCATGCCGTAAATTTGTTGAAAAAAACAGGTATTGATTTTTCATTTCTATGTGGTACTATACATACTTTTAAGCTTGATGCAGCCCAGAAAGCTGAGAGGGGATTATTTTTATTATTTTTTGATAGATATATGTGATAAGATATCTTGCTGCCACTGTGCATGAAGAGTAAATGTTGAGCAATTCTTAAGTTTAGTAGAAAATCGAGGAGCTGTAACAACTGAGATTTTAGAGGTGTAGAGATTGTTGACTCTCTCATCAGCAGTGGGCGTCAGAAATGTGTAGACATTTGAGCAGTCAGCTCTTGTACTAACGGACAACAAATATTTAAAACAATACCAAATTCTGCTAACTGCATTGTGTTGCTCCCTTTTTTAAATTTAGTCTAAAGGATGTGATTTTTCAGATGCATTTCAAGTCTGTAGGCCTTTGGGTGAGTATATAGCCCCAGATCAAAATCCTGCCAGAAGCTATGAGATCTGGCTATTCAAAGCTGCTCAAACCCCAGCGGTCTAAATATATTACAAATACTTCTAATGGGATCGGTTTATCCACATATTGGCACCATCTGGAGCTACTTCCCAAAGGTGCATGGCTTTCTCATCAGCAACCATAATGCCATAAGGCATGATAAGATACATTGAGGGCCATAGCAATCACTGGTTTATGTTCCAGTTCATGGGCACAAAACTAAAAGATGATAATGGTCTGCAAAGATGTCATCAAGCAATTGGAGTTGAAGACTGTGTGCTAAGTACAGGATTATGTAGTTTATCAATTTTCACTAATAAGCACATGAAGCCTGACTCCATAACTGTGAGAAAGTGCCCTCTTTCTGCAAGGTTGCACCCACTTTTTGCTGAATTGCTGATGTACTTTGACTGAGTGTACCCTGGGCTCCTGCTAATCAGGTACCCAGGGCCTATGTTCTTTCCCTAAAACTGCATTGAAGCCTTAATCCAATTGGCATCTCTGGCCACGGGTCAGCCCCTGGTAAATGGTATCACAGGTACCCGGGGCACTGTGACCAGAGAAGGCCTCTATGAGCTGGAACACTTATTTTGCCACCCTTAGAGGTCCTCTTCCCTTACACTAACACACTGCCTTTAAAGGCTGTGTGTTTTAGTGCAGAACAAAGTGAAGATTTGGCATGGCACACTGTGGGCATGTCTGTGTGCCACATGGCACAGGTGTACATACACAAGAATTTGTAATTTACCATGCAATTGTATTGCATGGTAAATAACAAATTCTAAAGGCCCTGTAGCACTGTTCGAAGTGCTACCTACATTGGAAAATAAACGATTCGGTAATTTTACCGATCGGTAATTTTACCGATTTGGTAAAATTTCCGATTCTGTAAAATTACCGAATCTGTATGTGTTCAGTGCCCCTACATACCAATGTCAAAATACTGGTCGGAAACAGCCGAAAATCGCTATTTTCGGCCGATTCCGACAGGTATTTTGACACCTACATCTGGCCCTATTTTCCTCCATAGGATAACATTGACAGTTTTTCTGTGAAAAGTTTGTAAGTGTGGTGTTTGAAAACCTAAAGAAATTCTTTAAAATTATACTGTTTAACAAAAACGATTTTACTTACCTGTGTTCAGGAAATACCCCAGAGTAGTATCCAGGTATACTACTCTGAGTAAGAAAAGTAATCCAAAAGAAACCTACCTGTAATCTTACTGAAATGCCCATTCAAAGTATATGTATTGTATTCTGAAAAGCATTGCATTATCAGTAACACTACTGTAATCAAATCAAAGTACATTTACACTTGCAAACCAAACTGTGTTACAATCTGTATACTTACTACAAAGTACTTATCACTTACCTGCACCAGGCTTGCTTAGTACTAGGAAATAAAATAACTGAAAGAATATTTTTGATACAAAAACAATTTGTCTGAAGTTCAGTCTTTAAGTGTGTGAATTCGTTTGCTGACTGAGTGTGTACAACAAATGCTTAACACTGTCCTCTGATACTGCCTTACTGCTCGACCACACTATCACAAATAGAGAGTGAGGTACTATCTAACTTTACCTCTGCCTACCTTTGGGGATCCACTGGACTCTGCTGTGCACACTATACCTCACTTTGGTATAGTATATACAGAGCCAGCTGCCTACAATAACTCAGATCATATTGTTGCCCTTCAAAGTCACAATTACTCACTTTCTTTTTTGTGGTTCCTATCATGGTCTCTGCGATTGTATTCGCAAATATAAGGTCAGGAAAGTTAACAGTGCTCTGTACCTCTATAAACTGAATAATGACTGAAGTACACTCAAACACTCAACTAGATTTCAAAAATATGTGAGAATGGACTGGGGCAAGAGAATTAAATGCAACATGTTATCCTTAATAGGTTATGCATAGGAAAGAGTCATCATAATGAAAATACATGCATCCTCAAAAATATCCAAAGTATGCTACGTCCTCTTTAGATATTGCTAAGCTTCATAAAATGTATCTTTTTGATATTAGAACATTGGAAGGTTGGGAGCTCCATTGAAAACAATGGAGTGCTCTGGGATTATAATGGCTGGTATAAGCCTGGAGCACCAACATTCCAATGTTTCTTTGTTCACAGCTCTGGCTGTGAACAAAGGCTTCAGGGAACCTGAGGGGATTCCAATCCCCTCACGCTCCTAAAAGGCTTTGTTTTTTTGTTAGAACATTCTGTCCTCTAGTGACAGAATGTTCTAATAGCCTTATAGCCCTTCGTAGATGGGCTATACCGCTTTTAAAGTCCCTCTCCCTTGTTAAAGGCCCTCGCCTTCGGCTCGGGACCTTTAACGCTGGAGAGGGCCTTTAATAGCCGGTATAGCCCTCTACGGCGGGCTATATGGTTATATTAAACTATGGCTACTGCGTTCAGATTTTGCAGAATGTAACTGGTATTTGTATGTAAAGCATAGGTGTCATGGTGTCAGCAGCTTCACTTAATGTAACCACTAACCTCAGAAAGATGTCAGCAGGAATGATGGAATGCAGTAATCCCCCTACTTCTCCAGGACGCACCCACACACAGAGTGAAGTTAACACCACTATGTGTCCATGCCCCTAGGGAAAAAGGGAAGTGGATAAAATAAGATAATACTGCCAGGGAGACGCCTCCTCTAGTCCTGTTGTCTGTTTCACTAGTCTAGATCTTCACAGAAGCATAGGAGTCGTCTATCAGAAGGAAACTGCAGGTAAGGAGGAGAGAGGCGTGCTAACATTACAAATGGTGTAGTTTACTATCCCAACACCTTCCCTACTGATAAGTGGACTGGAGTTGGAATAGTAAATTACACTTTTTTAATGTCAGCACGCCACCTAGCGCAAGTCGATGTAAAGACTTGCGTTGTAAAGGCATAGCGTGGTAAAATGCAGTCGTTGTAACAACTGCGATGTAACAGCACACGTTGTAATAACATGCGTTGTTACATCATACAACTCGTTCAAATAGTCGAGAATATATAGACACAAGCGCTCCTGCACAGTACTAGCACCAAAATCAGCAAGGAAGGCAAAACTAAGCAGAAGCGCTCCTGCGCTCAAAAAACAAAACCAGCAAGGTTCAAAAGCAGCAAGGTACAAAATCTCCAAAGAAACGCGCCCCTGCGCTAACAAAAATGATCATGAACTCCTCAAGGTATTGTAGTTACAGAAACATGGGCGCTCCTTCACTTACAGCCAGAGGAACCCAATGACTAGTTACAAGGAGGCATCAAGGAAACGAGTTTTCAGTGCTTCGATATTATGCCACAAAGAAATTATAAAAATGTCATGGGTGCATTCCTGCACTCGAGAAAAGGCATACCCCCGTTTATACAATCTTGAAAATACAACAAAGGAAGGCTCTCGAGACGGAGGACAGCAAACGTGCACCCGCGCGACCCTCCACGTCTCGAACCTGAACACCCTGTAGTGGTAACAAGGAATGCGGGGAATGCGAGCGTGAAGTTCCTGCTCCCGGTTTAGCAAAGCAAAGGCTCTCGAGACGGAGGACAGCAAACGCGCTCCAGCACGGTCCTCCACGTCTCGAGCCTGAAATACCTGCAGAGTCTGATGGAGGCCAGGCGGGGATTGCGAGTTACAGTGTCTCGCTCCAGGGTTTCCTCCTCAATAACTGCCGGTAATCCCTAGGAATTCACTCCGGATACGGTTTGACAAGCCCTGCTCCTCTGAATCGGAGGGGCTTTGTAGAGTGAACCGGTTCTTCCTCTTCTGGTTCGAAGACCAAGAGACTTCTGGGGATGGTAGTTCATGGCGTGCCATGCTCCCCCTGGTGGTCTCAGACAGACACAGTATGCATGCCCATTCGTTCTGCCTCTCCTACACAAAGAGTAATGTAGTCCTAAAACCCTGCTTCTGTGTAAAAGGCTCGTGACCGCTACAATAGGGCACAGTGAAATGTTTCTATTTTGATATAAATGGATATTTATTCATTCATTTATTTTATTGACTATTATTTTTATATATTTGTATTCATCACTCTTCGTACCTAAAATAGAACATATATTGACTTATTGCTTGAAAAATCGAACAATAATGTTATGTTATGTTATGTTAAAGGTATTTAGTACCGCGCACATACACCAATTGGTTTCTTGGCGCTCGGAGACCAGTGGGTAAGGACACAGGGGAGAGGGTGCCGCTAGCCATAAGCAAGATGAAACAGATATGTTTTCAAGAATTTACGGAAAGTAGGATAGTCAGGAGTGAGCCGGATTGAGAGAGGGAAGGAGTTCCAAGTGGACGGAGCAAGAAAAGAGAAACAGGCACCACCATGCTTCTTACGTTTGAACCTAGGAGTGATCAGAAGGTTGTGAGCGGAGGATCTGAGGTGTCGAGAGGGGACATAGGGGTGCAGACAGAGAGAAATAAAGACAGGAGCAGAAGCAAAAAGAGATTTGAAAATGGTGCATCCCAATTTAAAGATACAGCGTTGCGCAACCGGGAGCCAGTGTAGGGTTTTTAGCATCGGTGTGACGTGTTGGTGTTTGGGTTGCTGAAAAATTAGTCTGGCGGCCTGGTTTTGCACCAGTTGGAGTCGGTGAAGATGGTATGCAGGAATCCCCACGTATAGACAGTTGGCATAGTCTAAACGGGAGGTGACCAGCGCCATAATGACAAGGGTAAGAGCCTCTGGTGAAAGGAACCTTCGGATCTTCCCGATTCTGCGAAGATGGTAAAAGCAGGCCGAGGTAACAGCATTGATATGCGGCCGCATCGAAAGGTCACTAGAGATGGTAACACCTAGACTCTTCACAGAATTGACTGGGCAGGGAGGGGGACCAAGGGTAGGGGGCCAACAATTGGGAGTCCAAGGATGTGGGGGCCCGCCAATCAAAACCAGCTCTGTCTTGCTAGGATTGAGCTTCAGCTGGCTGAAGTTCATCCACTCGTAGATGGTAAGCATTGTGGTTTGGAAATTGGAGCAGGAGAGAGGGGAGGGGTCGATAGGAAAAATAAGTTGCAGATCATCTGCATAGTTAAAAGTAGTAACAGAGGAGTGACGAAGAGAGACAAGAAGGGGCTGCATATAGAGATTAAACAAAAGAGGGGACAATGCAGAACTCTGGGGAACACCACAGGAAAGTGAAATTCGGGGAGCAGAAAAAGAAGACAGGTGAACCGATTGGGAACGGAGTTGGAGAAAGGACACAATCCAGGACAGGGCCAGGCCCGAGATGCCAGCATTTCTGACACGGTCGACCAAGATGTCATGGTCGACCGTGTCAAAAGCGGCCGAGAGATCAAGTAGCACTAGGGCCTGGGCCAGGTTCTTATCAGCCCCCCGTCTCAGCGTGTCCATAACCGCCACCACCACTGCCTCCGTGGAATGGGCCGGTCTAAAACCGGCCTGTTGGTCCTCGAGGAAGTGAGTTTCCTCAATGAAGGTGCTCAGGCAGCGGGTGACGTAAGTCTCCAAGACCTTCCCCAAATAGGGGAGGAGGGAGATAGGTCGATAGTTACCCAGGACCGCAGGGTCAGAACCGTTTTTTTTTAAAATAGGTACCACCACAGCGCTTTTGAAAGCATTGGGGACAGAGCCTGTAGAGAGTGAGCGATTTAGAAGGTCGAGAGGAGGGCCGGGACAGGCCATAAAGGCATCTCTGAGGATTTGAGGAGGGCAACAGTCATTGGGGGAACCAGAGCCGACAGCCTGGAGTAATGAAAGAAAAATGTCCAGGGAGATAGGGGAAAACTCATGCAGGGAGAGAGGATTCGGCAGAGGTAGGGCACTGACCTGAAACAAGGTGGTAGGGGGGATGTTATTTTTAATCGCGGAGATTTTATCGATAAAAAAAGGATTAAGGGAGTCGCACAGAGCTTGCGAGGGTAGAGGCTGGGGTGTAACACGGTCGGGTAGGGAAAGTTCAGCTACAATGGAAAACACAAGATCCATCACAAAACCACAAAATGGCACAATATAACAACGCAAAGTAACAGTGACACCACAACACAACAAGACGAAGAAACAACAGAAAGTTACAGACAACACAATAACAACACAAAACAACACATGAGAACAACAAAACAACAATTCAGCACAATTACACAACCTATTACAACAGCATAACAAAAAAACTCAATTACATTACTTTGTCATTGTGTTGTTTTGTTGTTATGCTAGTGTTTTGTGGTGGTGTATAATTAAATTTTTTAGGTATGTGTTGTCCTTCATTGGCATTATGTTATTATTGTAAAGTTGTTTTGTTAGTTTGTGTATTTGTATATGTGTTGTGGTTTTGTAGTTGTGTGAATTTGCTGATGTATTGTACTGGTGTGTTTATGTAGTGTTGCATACCTACTGTTATACTGTGATATTTTATTATTGTATAGTGGTGTTGTCAAGCAGCCTTGTTGTTGTGTGGCATCATTTTGGACCTCATGTATAGTCCGTCTTTTTAAACATGCTTAATCATTTTTCTTTTTTTTTTAAACTTTTTTATTGACATTGTGTGCATGAACATTACAAACATGAACATTAGCATTGTGACAACATGTATTAATCAATAAATCAATTAAGCTTTATTTGATTAAAAGAATAATCATAAAAGCACATAGAACAATAAAAAAAGCTCATGCTACAAATATGGATAAAAGGCCACGGAATTATGAGATAAATTATACAGTACAGATTCTTACATGAGGATAGTTCATTTAGAAACAATGTGACAGCTAAAGTTATAAGTTCTTCCCCCAAAGATTGCATAGCTAAAAGAGCAGGACGACATTGTCTCAAGCCTAATATTCTGAGCAACCGAAGTATCCACCTTTTTCTCTGGACTGTATTAAATGTACAAAAGAATAATATATGCATAGTGGATTGCGCAGACATGTCATCGCATGGGCAGTTGGACAACCATCTGGACCAATCATTATGTCTTGGGAAGCTAAATAACCTGTACACAATGCACATCCTAAATTGTGTTAATACAAATCTTTCAAAGTCAAGAGTAACATAAATTAAGTACGGCTGCCTCTTAAAGGTAGTCAGGATGTTTTGATGCCCCGAAACTGAGGATTTTTGAAGTTCTGTATTCGTTCTTATATTTTCAAGATATTGCAGGCAACTAGATTTAAAAGCTTTCCGGTCTACCTTAGTCAGATTGATGGGGTCGTCAAAATATTCTTGATGGCCTAGTTTACATAAAAAATTCCTTAACATACTCAAGCCACCCTATGTGTGAAACCCCATCTAACCCTCAGCAGTCACTGATTATTTGGCGATTTAGACCGGTCTGCTCTGTGCTCCAGATGTGGTGCCGGGGAAGGATTGGTTGAATATCAATAACATCCTCTAAATGGGATAAACCCAATTCCGAGTGACAGTTAAAGGTGGAGACACTAGCTGGGACAGCAAGTAAATATCTAAGAAATCTGTTTTCAACCCTCTGCAAAGATGTTACGTCTACATGTCCCCATATGCCCGCACCATAAGTCGCTATTGAGACGCATTTAGCTTTATAGATATGGAGTAGTTCTGTGGGGAAGCATCTACCCAATTTTCTGCTGAAATTAGTCAGGGCTGCCCAGCTGTGTAAATAGCAGTCTCCTTAGGTTTATGGCCTGTATCCATGAGCCAGTATGTTCAAATAGGACCCCCAAATATGAGAAGGTGTTAGCAGAGATTAGATGGTTCTTCTCTAGTAAGAACGAGCGGCACTTATTACTCCCCAGGCCACATTTCAGTATGAATGTTTTAGACGCATTAACTGTAAGGCCTGAATTGGACATGAAATTTGCAAAACTAGATAAAACCTTCTGCAAACTATTTGGGCCATAAGCACCGCGTCATCGGCGTACATGAGCACAGGGAGTGAACGCATCCCTACCCTCGGGAGGTCCTGGCACTCTTTTCTCAAAACCGAGTCTAAGTTGTTAATGTACAGGGTAAATAGAAAAGGTGCCAAGACACAGCCCTGCCTTACTCCTCTTCCAGCAATGAAATGGTCGGTGCACTCGCCCCCTATGCCAAATCGCACCCTGGCTCCGGCCCGATGCAAAATTCCTGCATTAAGGAGATTAAAGATGGCTCCAGTCCCAGCTTCTCCATGATTGGCCAAAGTTTGTTGTGGATGACACAGTCAAATGCTGCTGACAAATACACAAAGGCCAAGTAAAGAGGGCCCCTTTTGGCCTTGGTATATTCACTGATGGTTAGTTCTAAATTTAAGCACTGATCTGTCGTGCCTAGGGCCTTTCGAAACCCATATCGGATGTTACTGATAATGGAGCGGTCGTCTGCCCAGGCCTGTAAGCTAGATACAATCTGAGGTAATATCACACTGTATGTATCTCGTATCCATTTTATTCATTAGGTAATTTTAAAGGTTTTACTGTTTATTGGTTACAGTGGTCATTTTGGTACAGTGCTAGAACATATGTTTTATTGATGCATGTTGTCTTTTATGATTTTTTTCTTAATCGAAATAAAGACATAAATAAACTGAAACTGATACAATTACTCTTCCGATTATTTTAACAGTGGAGTCTAGGAGCAAGATCGGTCGATAACATGCTGGATTATGCCTATCTCTCTTTTTAAAGATCGGGACCAGGATTGATTCACTCCAGGTAGAAATAAGGCTGGTTGAGATACATACATTGATGACTTGAGTTAAAACCGGTGCCCAGAGGTCTATGTTGTGTTTGAAAAGGTCCACCGGGATACCATCTGGCCCTGGGTCTTTGCCACTCTTGCTCAATCGAATCACCTCCTCGATTTAGTGAAGATGCAGTTGGAGGCGCAAATGGTGACTAACAATCTGGTTTTCTATCCTATCCCCCCCCCCAAGTCGCTCAAACTTGGTTCAGGTCTAGGGTTAGAGTATAATTTAGAAAAGTGATCTACCCAATCATCCCTAGAGATCGCTATCTCTATGCTTGCCCTCCCTGCAGAAAGGGCGCATTTACAGCTTTCCAAAAAGTTGAGGAGTCTTTTATTTCAGATGCAACTCGTAGGGCATTCCATGCCTCCTCCCTTAGCCATTTCTTCCTTGTTTTTAACCCGTATCTGTATGCCCTTCTGGCTTCACCTATTTCTTCATTGTTTTTAACCTCTCTATGTAATGCGAGTTTAAGATTGGAATGGGCTCTAGTGCAGCTATGATCAAACCAGCCTTTCTTTTGTAATGTTTTCTTTCTTGAATTTACGTATAAAGAGTTACCACTAAATTCAGATAAAGCTGAGAAACCCTCTACTATATCTGACACAGAGTAGCCTTCTCCTGTACATTTATTGATGGCTTCGCTACAGTTGAGTATCACCTTATTCATAAATAAGTCTGGATCTATTTTTTCCAGCTCAGGGTATAGCCATTTTGTCTAACCAGAGTAACGTCATTAACACAATGAGTGAAGGGGTCCTTCCCTGGTCTTCTATCTAGCTTGGTTTCAATACTCTGCGGGAAATGATCGGTAAGGGCAATTTCATGAGTTCGAAAGCTTAGGACTCTGGAGGCATATTGTGTCGATATTAAAATGAAATCAATAGTAGAGGAGAGTGTGATTAAAATGAGTAAGGTTAGTCTCACTATTGTATCCAAGACCACTGATACCAGTGTCCCAGCGCTGGCAAACAGTGATGTTAAAATCTCCACCCCAAATTGTAAAGAGGTCTTTGGAGGATGCTGTCTGTATTTTGGTAATATGGAGGGCTATGGCTCCCAACACTCCTGTCTGATCTTCACGTGGGATATTGTTGTAAAAATTCACTATCAATATACCAGTTGTCCTGTCCAAATCCGCCCCTAATATTTGAAAATAATGCTCAGCAGTCTATGTTACAATATTCATCAGGTTTGTATAAGATACTACATAGATACACAACCCCCCATTGCTCTCCCTTGCATTGAAGCTACTGCGGGCACATGAAAGGTCTTAAAACCATTAATATGAATCACATCTACCACCCATGTTTCCTGTAAGCATAGCATAACAAATCCGAGTGCAACTGTGGGTTCACAATCTTAGGCAATACACCTGCAATATTCCAAAACAGGACATTACGGGTGCGGTCTTTAGGGATTTCCTTCACAATCCTAAAGCTTGTTCCAGATACAATGTCAGTGCCAGCTTCAGTGAAAACTAATGGGTTATTATCTGAGCTACGAGCAAGTCGGGCACCAGTGACGGAAATGTTACATATGGGTTCAACAACTATGCTAGTTGGAAGTGAATGGATGTGGTTTTTATGGTCCTCGATTAAAATGCTCTCTGGGGCTGATGGTACACATGGCATTGTATTTCTAGGGCCCAACTCATTTGATCCCTGTACAAGTGGTCTCATGTTTATGATAGGTACCCTGCTAGTAAAATTCGGTTCCTTAACGACCTTAGGTAGTCAGTCCACCTGCTCCAAATGAGAAAGGAGATCGTAACGATTATGGACTGGGACATTATATAATGTGGGCCATTTCATTAAGTGCTCGTTGCTATCCGGGTGTGGGCATTTAAGATGGGAAGGTTGGGAGGGTTGATGAAAGAAACCCAATGGAACCACATTGAGTTTATACGGGGAGATAGGGATAAAACCAAATCTGGTCAAAATAAACTGTACCAACTCCATTGATTTAAAAGTCAATATCACACAATCCCCCTAGCATAGACTTCTGGCCCTTCCCTAGCCAGCACACTCTTCTGGCCATTTTAAAATTAAGTAAAAATACTATCTGAGAGACAAATTTTATGGCCCAACCAGGATAATAATGTATTCCTTAGTGAATCCCAGTATTCTACGCCCCCCACAGGTAGTCGCGGTACATTGGACAAAACGACTGTGTACGGAGTCACGGCTGGAGGGAGGTCTAAAATTATTGTAGGAGCATCATAGGCTTGATTATAGTTGGGGACTAAGGCGTTTGGTGCAGGGCAAATAGAATTTCCTATGTGGATTTTCTGTTGGTGACCTGGCTTAGGACCAGCATCAGAACAGAGGGAGGGTCCCTTATTGGAGGAGGTATGAATAGACTTGGCGATTCCCTGCGTGGTGTCTGCAGATGGACCCATTTGTATGGTGCCTAAATTCGTATTGGTGGATATCTGGTTGTGTCTTGTTAAAGACGCACAATTTCTAGTGACACTAATGCCCTTTACAGAAGGTTTTTTTTCGTGCCCACCCAGCGCAGGGTGCATGTGATGAATTACTTTGTGACCCTCAGATGATGACCAGCGGTTTTCTAAGCGGGTCAATAATAGATCTTCCAAAGAACCCATTCTTCTACTTAGGTTCAATAAAGTTTCTCGCAGGTATGAGTCCAGGATATTAAACGGTATCATTATAACAATATGCTATTGCAGCTTGTGATACAGAGTAAGGTGATACAGTAGTATTCTGTAACTTTGGCGGGTTAGATTATTAATTATTGAGTGTCATTACAGTGATAAAATGAATTTCAATGAGATATTGCAGCATCTAGCGTGCCTATTAGCTGAGCATGGTGCCCCACTCGTGGAAACTGTGGGAGTAGGTTACTATAAAATGAGGATAAAGCAACATAATCAGGGGTAGGGGTATTGCCTGAGACCTGTTACCTGACGTAGTGCCGTGAGAGCCCTGTCTGTAGAGGCCACCCACAAACTCTTTAATAACAATGTCTAACCTGTGTCTTTAGGGCCATGTCTCTCCAGGAAACCTATGTGTGCACCTGTAGAACCAGGGTGTTGGAGAACCTGACGCCCCGACCCTGCTTAAGTTTCTTCCGCGACTGCCATTAGGCCCTGTAATTCTGCTATTATGACATCCCAATTACTAGCCAAGGGGATCTTGCGCAGTCCCAGCAGGTCCTCTCTACATAAGGCCACCCCTTCTGCTCTAGCCCAGTTCAGCAGCGATCGTTGCCAAGCTATTGTGTGGGGAGCTATCGCGGATTCCCATCTTTTGGTAATCAAACGCTTAGCTGATACCAGGCCCAGATCTAAGAATCAGGAGGAAATCCTGTTCTTTTTGCTCCTACTAAAGAGGTGTAATATGTATGTCTCCCAACGGAAATGAATGTCGCCTCCAGTGCTGGTGGCTAATGTGGCTGCTATGCCAGGCCAGTAATCGCCTAATGCAGGACACTTCCATAACTTATGTAGTCTGTCAGTATCTGGTAGGTTACATCTGGGACAGGCCGCATCAGTTAGGTTGAAATACTTATTAATCTGGGCCGGGGCAAGGTATGCCCGGTGTAATATGAAATATTGTATCTGTTTGAATCTTTGATTACAAGGTACATGTGTCGGTCCCTCCAGAGTAGACTCCCATTCTTTCTCTGTGAAAGCATGCTCCAGATCACCCTCCCAACGCCGCCTCAGTGGGACCATATCAATTGCTGTGTGCCATCGCAGTGATGACGCAAACCAGCGCGTCTGGTGTCCCACCTCCCCCATCACGTGTAGGTATTGTTGTGTATGGTGCATGGGAAGTTCCGAAGCCAGATTGCCTCATTTAGAAGACAGAGAGGTTATGAGTGTATGGTGTGAGAGAAATGCTGCATATTTTCATCAGATGTAAGCTCAGAGTATGGAATGAGAGGGCCATCAAGGTACAGATCTCCAGTGTCTTGAAGACCTGCCGGGTCCCAGCTTCGGAGTTCAGCTGCTGTAGTGTATGTGCTACCCTGCGGCACCCCCAGAATAGGGATGGCTGGGGTGTAAGGTATAGTGCCTTTAGTGATAAATAGGCTTCTACGAAAGCATTTATATGCTACATTTGGCAATAGCGATCACAGGACCCCAGGTTTCGCGCATGGATGGAATGCACTAAGCAGGGTGTGACGTGCCATTGGAGGGCATAAAGAAGCTGTGTCCGTCAGTTGGCAGTAGGACAACCACCTAGCTATCATTGTAAGTGCGCGGCTAGATAATACTGTTCTAAATTGGAATAAACAAAGAAGGAGTGCTCCAAATTCAAAAAAGATTTTTCAGTCCAATGCTGTAATCCCAAAGTTCTTTATTTTCTGATTAGTCCAATTTTTTCAGTTTTTTAGTTTGATCAACAGAACAAAATATCCAATTCCTGAGATGAAAATCACATATGATACAGCCTACGCGTTTAGTCCTAGACGGACATCATCAGGGCTCCAACATCATCCAGATCCTGTCATCCAAGTTCTGCACATCAGTTTTTCAATAACACTTATCATTCTCTCTCTTCTCTATTGTAGATTCTGTTCAATCACTTTCACCATTAGTTGGCTTTATTCAATTCTCAGCGTCTTCTGCCATCTTGTCTCCAAACGCATCATTGATCCATCTATGATTGGGTTTAGCTATACTACTTGGATTGGTATAAAGTTCGGGACTCCTTTCAAGTTTCATATTAAAGGAGATACAGTCATAGGATCAAGGAAGAGTTATTCATATTCATGCAATCTTGCGTGATCAGCCTGTTAAGACCTAACTCCTCCTTTGTCCAAACTGACAGCCAGAGCTTCAGGGGACAGATTCGAAGCTGATCAATAATATAGCCAAACCCAGATCTTCATGCACAATTTCGAAGGGTGTGCTTTGGGGAACCCCCAATCGCCCCCCTGAGAAATTTGTTTTCAGCTGTTTGAATTGGGGCGACAGGCCCATATCCCCAGATACCACATCCATAGCTGGCTATTGGAATGCACTTAGCTTTGAAAATTTCCAAGACTGATTATATGTGGGTGCGCCCAAGCCGATGGGAGAAATTGCCTATGCTAACCGTAGCCCTATGGAAAGCAGTCACCTATGGGTTATAAGCAAATGCCAGTTGAGGCCAAAGTCTAATTAAACACAAAAAATACCCAAATGTATCAATCTGGCTAATATGGTGACCTTCTGCGGAAAATTTCATAGTTTTTGTTTTCGCTGGGCCAAACTTCTTTATGTGTGATTTATAAAAATTGGTGGATAGATAGAGGCTGTTCATGAAAGCAATGAAAAGATTTAGAAGTCTCTTTAACCCCTTGGCCATTGAGCAACATGTGTCTTCCTGGTCGTTTTACTTGCCTGCTTTCTCTTCTCACTACTGCTAGCTGTGTTCTAATCTATTCATTAAGGCATTTCTAGTTAGACAATCAGATAGGTTGTGTGAAAAGGAGGCATCTGAAGACTGTACCGGGAAATCAGATCGAAATGTTTTGTATTGTTAAGAGACATGAGCTAATTGTGGTCCAAGCCCTTTAAGGGGAATGTCTTTCATTCAATAAATGTCTCTCTCTATAATGGAGAAGCCCTCTCTACCCCTGAAGAGCAAATGTAGGGAGTATATATCTGCATATACTGGTGTTCAGCTATAACCATGGAGAGAATTCAAGAAGTATGCAGCAATGAATCGCTATGAAGAAAGAATATTTAGAGCAATCTTAAGATCCATCAACCATTTTAGTGGGAGGCATCACCAATGTGCTACTTATTATTTCTTAGTTTTCTTATCTATGATCTGTTCTTATCATACCTTCTCAAGAAAATCTTTAATGTTAATCTGTGAGCTATCTTCTAGCATCAGTTTGCCGGACAATTAAGAAAAGGATTTTGAATTCAGGATGGTGATCAATGTGCCTTAAAACATTTAAAGCTCTTAAATCTAGTGGCAATCATAGTTAGGACTATTTGTCCACTGGTAAGGTCTCAGATGGAGTAGATTATGGATGGATCAGTGTCCAAAGCGATGCTAGCTAAACCATTCTTAAGTTTTCCAAGTACGAAGGGGCTTCCAGAATTACTCATTGCGATTGATGCCATGTTCTAGGTCCTTTAGTGATTTTATCACATCCCAACAATGCAAATTGGTATACACCCGTTACAACGCAACTTTTACAACGCATGACTTTTACAACGAACTTTTTACAACGCATGATCCATTACAACGAATACCATTACAACGCATTTTTTTACAACGCATATACATTTACAACGCATACCATTACAACGTAAGTATAGGTAAATATGGTTTTTGGGTAAAGGGTTATTTTTAGGGTTCAGGGCTAGGTATGTGTTTTTGGGTAAAGGGGTATTTTTAGGGTTCAGGGCTAGGTTTGGGTTTTTGGGTAAAGGGGTATTTTTAGGGTTCAGGGCTAGGTTTGGGTTTTTGGGTAAAGGGGTATTTTTAAGGTTCAGGGCTAGGTATGGGTTTTTGGGTAAAGGGGTATTTTTAGGGTTCAGGGCTAGGTTTGGGGTTTTGGGTAAAGGGGTATTTTTAGGGTTCAGGGCTAGGTTTGGGTTTTTGGGTAAAGGGGTATTTTTAGGGTTCAGGGCTAGGTTTGGGTTTTTGGGTAAAGGGGTATTTTTAGGGTTCAGGGCTAGGTTTGAGTTTTTGGGTAAAGGGGTATTTTTAGGGTTCAGGGCTAGGTTTGGGTTTTGGGTAAAGGGGTATTTTTAGGGTTCAGGGCTAGGTTTGGGTTTTTGGGTAAAGGGGTATTTTTAGGGTTCAGGGCTAGGTTTGGGTTTTTGGGTAAAGGGGTATTTTTAGGGTTCAGGGCTAGGTTTGGGTTTTTGGGTAAAGGGGTATTTTTAGGGTTCAGGACTAGGTTTGGGTTTTTGGGTAAAGGGGTATTTTTAGGGTTCAGGGCTAGGTTTGGGTTTTTGGGTAAAGGGGTATTTTTAGGGTTCAGGGCTAGGTTTGGGTTTTTGGGTAAAGGGGTATTTAAAGGGTTCAGGGCTAGGTTTGGGTTTTTGGGTAAAGGGGTATTTTTAGGGTTCAGGGCTAGGTATGGGTTTTTGGGTAAAGGGGTATTTTTAGGGTTCAGGGCTAGGTTTGGGTTTTTGGGTAAAGGGGTACTTTTTAAAAATTAAATTAAATTAAAAAAAATTAAAGTAAATTAAAATTAAATAAAATTAAATTATATTACATTTAGTAACTTACATTTAAAAAAAAATTATATACTTACCTATACTTACGTTGTAATGGTATGTGTTGTAAAGGTATATGCGTTGTAAAAAAATGCGTGGTAATGGTATTCGTTGTAATGGAACGTGCGTAGTAAAAGTTGCGTTGTAAAAGCATGCGTTGTAACAGTATGCGTTATAACGTCATGCATCCATGCAAATTAATGAATATTCCTCCTCAAAGTAATAATCTTGATGGTTTGTGGCCATTACCACTCGGAGGTTCATGGTCAATCACACTCAATGTAGCCACCGATTCAAGCAGGAGTGTTACATATTCTGCGGGTCTGCATAGATTTTGCTTGTGAGTAAAAATGATGGGCAGCAGAACTACATACGTCTATTGTAAGTGTAATAGATTGCAATAGTGTTTCTGAATTGTTGCATAATGACTGATTGCCCAAACATATATTCCTAAAAATATGTCTCCAGACCAGAGTGCTGAAATTAAGTCATTTTCTTGTACAAATAGGTAAAGACTGTAGCAGGCACAGGAGAGAGTGCGGACAGCCTGTCAATGGTTTGCATGTTTTATCTAGTAGAGGAAGGAGGAATGAGCTTCTCGAGCAGTTTTTTATGCACTAATTCTAAGGGTCGCCAATTCCAGGTACTAATTGAGCACGCGGGAAATACTGGTACTTCACGGTATCTTATTTACCAGATGCACGATTTGAACATCATTTTAAGTTTTGGACCTTGGAATGAGGAACAACAGGATAACTATGTAGATGCAGATTCGGATTTCGTGTTAGTTTGTAAGTTTGCCTGCACAATTCATGTCTGGATGTAAGATTAGAAAATTACACAGGCAAACAACTGAAGGGAGTAAAATTAGCACTTTTGAAGAAATCCAGATTTGGGTACAAACCAGAGTTAGCTTCCCTAGAAAGACTTACGCTCTGCTTGGAATGATGGCCTTTAGTCTTATAGTGTTTGATAGATGAACTAGAGATTGCTAGATCAGCTTCTGGGTACATTTGCCCTTTCTTGTTGTGGTAGCCAGGCGCAAACTCACAGCACCCAGATATCCAAGTCTCATCTAGTCTAAAATTAAATAGGTAACACCACAGTCTACAGATTGTGAACCAAAAGGAATAACAAGAAGGAAATAAAGAAAAATGGATTTCAAGGCTTTCTAGGACTTGCTCTAAAACGTGAGCAACACATGATAACTGAATTAAAGTGTCACGACATTTACAGGGCAAGCTCTAATGTTTTAAAAGCACCAACAGCGATTAAAGAACTCAGCCCAACAGAAGTAATCAGTGCGCCTAACATCAGGCATGGACAATTTGCAGTGAGTCTAAATGCAACAAATAGTATTAGGTGTAACAGGCTCTGATGCACTGGACTGACGTTTGTTATGGGAGCTACAAGGGTTATAAGAGTCCCCAAGTGCATCATACTCACCTAAAGTGATTCTCAAAATGGCACCTCAACCTTCTCTTTAATCTAATGTATATGCCCACTGCAGGATACCAATGGAGAATTGAAGGTACAAATACCAAAACATCTGTCAGAAATGGCTACCTTCCAATATAGCGATACAAAAGGGGATGATGGACGGAGCGTTTGGAAAACTCAAACACTCACCCCCAGTCAACTGATCTGGGTTTTATCCATCACCATTCTTTAGTTCACTCAGCCACCCTTCCTGGACCGGAAACAAGCATCCTGGGACCGGTTTCGGATTCATAATCCTCATCAGCCAGGCTATCTTGAATCCAGTGGCCAAGTGAACAAGGGACTCACGTCTGAGCATACCCTGCCACACTTAGGGCGAACAAAGCGATACAAAAGGGGATGATGGACGGAGCGTTTGGAAAACTCAAACACTCACCCCCAGTCAACTGATCTGGATTTAATCCATCACCATTCTTTAGTTCACTCAGCCACCCCAGTTCAGACATGGCTATATGCAAATCAGTCTGACCCTGTGACCCTGAAGCTTGATTCCGGTCCAGGGAAGACATGACTTGGCAGTTCGGGCTGGACTGTCCCCATGAGGCACAGGGTCAGACTGATTTGCATATGGCCATGTCTGAACTGGGGTGGCAGAGTGAGTTAAAGAACGGTGATGGATTAAACCCAGATCAGTTGACTGGGGGTGAGTGTTTGTATTGTCAACGCTCCGTCCATCACCACCTTTGGTTTTTCTTTGTTCGCCCTAAGTTGGCAGGGTATGCTCAGACGTGAGTCCCTTGCTCACTTTGCCACTGGAGTCAAGCAAGCCCGGCTGAAGACGGCTGTAATGCCAGAAACCGGTCCTGGGAAGCTTGATTCCGGTCCAGGGAAGACATGGCTTGGCAGTTCGGGCTGGACTGTTCCCATGAGGCACAGGGTCAGACTGATTTGCATATGGCCATGTCTGAACTGGGGTGGCGGAGTGAGCTAAAGAACGGTGATGGATTAAACCCAGATCAGTTGACTGGGGGTGAGTGTTTGTATTGTCAACGCTCCATCCATCACCACCTTTGGTTTTTCTTTGTTCGCCCTAAGTTGGCAGGGTATGCTCAGACGTGAGTCCCTTGCTCACTTTGCCACTGGAGTCAAGCAAGCCCGGCTGAAGACGGCTGTAATGCCAGAAACCGGTCCTGGGAAGCTTGATTCCGGTCCAGGGAAGACATGGCTTGGCAGTTCGGGCTGGACTGTCCCCATGAGGCACAGGGTCAGACTGATTTGCATATGGCCATGTCTGAACTGGGGTGGCGGAGTGAGCTAAAGAACGGTGATGGATTAAACCCAGATCAGTTGACTGGGGGTGAGTGTTTGTATTGTCAACGCTCCGTCCATCACCACCTTTGGTTTTTCTTTGTTCGCCCTAAGTTGGCAGGGTATGCTCAGACGTGAGTCCCTTGCTCACTTTGCCACTGGAGTCAAGCAAGCCCGGCTGAAGACGGCTGTAATGCCAGAAACCAGTCCTGGGAAGCTTGATTCCGGTCCAGGGAAGACATGGCTTGGCAGTTCGGGCTAGACTGTTCCCATGAGGCACAGGGTCAGACTGATTTGCATATGGCCATGTCTGAACTGGGGTGGCGGAGTGAGCTAAAGAACGGTGATGGATTAAACCCAGATCAGTTGACTGGGGGTGAGTGTTTGCATTGTCAACACTCCGTCCATCACCACCTTTGGTTTTTCTTTGTTCGCCCTAAGTTGGCAGGGTATGCTCAGACGTGAGTCCCTTGCTCACTTTGCCACTGGAGTCAAGCAAGCCCGACTGAAGACGGCTGTAATGCCAGAAACCGGTCCTGGGAAGCTTGATTCCGGTCCAGGGAAGACATGGCTTGGCAGTTCGGGCTGGACTGTTCCCATGAGGCACAGGGTCAGACTGATTTGCATATGGCCATGTCTGAACTGGGGTGGCGGAGTGAGCTAAAGAACGGTGATGGATTAAACCCAGATCAGTTGACTGGGGGTGAGTGTTTGTATTGTCAACGCTCCATCCATCACCACCTTTGGTTTTTGTTTTACCTACCAATATACCCTCACAATGACTAATTTCCCAAACTTTAATATGAATGCATGGCATCCTGATGTTCTCTCTTTCTTTCTCACGATGATAGCCTCAACTGATCAGCGAACTCCAACTTCCCACTATGTGGGCACACTAGCATAAAGACCTATCTAAGGAAACATTATTGCCACTGATCTATGCAACTAACTGTTTCTCTCTCCATTAAAGAGAACAACTGTAGGGGTCACTGGTTACCAAAACCTTAGCAACACTAATCAATGGAAGCAGGAAACCTAATTCTCATGGTCTATGAATTCTAACTATATATTTGAAGCAAATCTGCTAGCATTCAGACAATATTACAAGTGTTATGGCTGTAGGCCCAGTCTGTAGCACCTCAGGCTTATGGCATGGTAGATAATTAAGGTCCAATAGTGCTAAAAGTTTTTGATTCTGTATTTGCAAATTGGTATTTCACAAATAAAGAATCACAAACTAAGATGTGCATACCTTAGAAATGTATATTTGTGATTTTTAAGCATTCGATTTTCGTATATTGTGATTATCAATGTGAATCACATTTGCAAAGTTTGAGTCCAAATTAGAAGAAAAGAGAAATTAGAACATGCCTCCTTTTAACAATATCACAGTCTGGAAGTGAGTCATAGGTAAAACTGAAGAGGGCTAATGAGTTGTGTGCAAAGTAGCTGGGTTGCTTGAAAGGATTACAGGACTTTGGATATCGCCACTAAAGTTGCTGGGTGTAGAGCGTAGATGAAAAAAAAGTACATGAAAAATCTTCCATGGAGAGCTGGAGATTTTAGTTGAAGAGTGTGTTAAAAATAGTGACACACTGTTTGGCAGATTCTCACTTAGTGTACCAGAAGTTAGCAGGCCATGCATCTGGCTAAGGGACACAAAAAGAATAAATAAAGTTGGAGTTGCCATTCACTGCATCAATGAAATTCTGAAAAGTGTGGTACAACATGAGCTCTAGGACTGAAGATTGTGTTGCTAGAAGGAGGCAGCTGGGATTGGAGGGGTTTTCACAACACAGTCACTATAAACACCACTTAAGGAGTCCATACAATGAATCAACCCTTGCCCCTGAGAAGGTTGGCAGAGTGGATGATATAGACACATCTACAGCACCACCAGCAAGTATGTATCTGTACTATTCATCTCCATTACTCTATATTGTAGGTTTGACATGAAGTGAGAGTTTGAAGTGAGTGTTAAAAGGTACCCAATGAATTGTTATGGCTACTGCGTTAGCAAATATTCGTGTCACTTGAAAAATACTTTATGACAAACATAGTACTGTTAAGTTGTATTCTATGTTATGTAATTTTTATTTTTTTATTTTTTTAATCCTCATATTGCGAAGCTTTATGTGTTTGGAGTTTCAGGTGTCTTCCTCTAGTTTTTATTGCTCTGTTCCGTTTCTGCCCCTTGGTCTCTCTTGTCTGGGGAGTGTAGAGGAGTACCTTTAAACCATCACATAATTTAGAACTTTGGTTTTCGAGTCGTGGGGGAGCTAGCTTTTATAGCTACTCAACAAGTACCATACTTGTTCACCAGAAGTTGTTTCGCCTTAATCATAGGACTGATGTTTCTACTCTGTGTTAGGGTTTAGATGTTTTTCAAAACTTTCCCAATACTTAAATCTCTTACAATTATTTCCTTTTCTATCTAATTTGTTTGTTCTTACTGCCGAGTTCATCCACTCTCCATGTGTTGGTGGAGAGGCGCTTACCCATTTTATACAAATTTCCCTTCTTGCAAGTACAACCAATACAAAAAGTAAATTTTCTTGACATTTATTTAGACCCCCTGTGTTGACTGTATTGTCTATCCCAAAAAGAGTAAGAATGGTACTTACAGTTATTTCTCTTTTCATGATGTTACTCAGTGTCTTACCGACTCTATTCCAGAATTCCTTTAATGTGGGGCAGCTTCTGAACATGTGAATGTCATCAACCTTATCTTCTCCGCATTTCGGGCATTTCTTTATTCCTGCATTTTTGAATTTGGAGAGTTTTTTCGGGGTCCAATATGCTCGATGAATGGTGTATAAATGATTCCTTTTCAGTGCCGCAGATTTTAGAGTCGACCAGCATTTCCCCACTGATTTTTCCCAAATTAAATCCAAGTCAGCAATGAGTAAATCTTTCCCCCAAATTTGATTTTCAATGTTTAGGTTTCTGTCTCCAGCTGTTATTAAAGCCCAGTACCATTTTGCCACTTCCTTTGGTATCGGTGAAATTTTTACCATTTCTTTTTCTAGTTTTTCACTTTCTTTGGTGTTCATAGGTAATGTTTTAGACCAACTTAGAATTTGATAATATTTAAATTTGGAGATTGAGTTTTTAGTAATGTTTTGAAGTTCTACCCATGTTCTTAGAGTTGAGCCATTCAGTAACTGTCCCCAGTAGTTTACGTTAGCAAGTTTTAAAGGAATTGCCAGTGTATCCTTTAGGCATTCTGGAGTCCCTGGTGAACACCAGATAGGGGCCTTTTCGCTATAGTAGGGGATGTTTAAGATTCCTCTTATTTGTGTCCAGACTTTTGCAGCCTCCCTTAGAATTTTCAGTTTTATCTTTTTGAAGTACTTGGGGTGTCCAAATTTGAATAAAAAGTGGTCAGCTGCTTCTGTCGTTACTTGTAAATGTAATGGGTAGTTTTCATGGGTGTTGAATAGCACTCGGATGTTTTTGAAGTAGAAAGCCCTATGATACTCAACTAGATCTGGACTGGCCAGTCCACCTTCTTGCTTACTCCTTCGAAGTTTTTTTAGTGAAATTCTTGTGCCTTTCGAGGCCCATATAAAACTTGCAATTTCGCTTTGTGGCTTTTTCAACAATGATTTCTTGAATTCCAAAGGGATTGAGTTAAACAAAAATGTATATTTTGGTATAATTGACATTTTGATGATGTTTGATCTTCCTATCAAACTGAGTGGTAAGGTGGACCATGTCTTAAGCAGTTTCTCACCTCTCCTGCCACTTTATTTGTATTACGTTGCGTGATTTTATTTAGGTCATGGTTTATTAGAATTCCCAAATATCTTATTTCTTCTTTAATATTTAAGCTTTTGAATTGGGTGTTCCATGTCATAATTTCCGTTTTTGTGTGGTTTACTAAGTAGCCCGAGACCTTCCCAAAGGTACTGATGGTTTCTTCAATTGTAACCTTGCTTTTCGGATAGTTGTCCGTAAAAATCATTAGATCATCCGCATATAGTGCAATCTTCTTCTCCCATGTTTGATATTTAAATGAAGTGATTCCTTTGGCTTTCCTTAAGTTGTTTGCAAGCGGTTCAATATATAGGTTGAAGAGCAGCGGGAAGAGGGGACACCCCTGCCTTGTTCCTCTACCTATCTTCACATCATCTGTGAGGGTACCATTAATTAGAATTTTGGATCTTGGTGTCTTGTATATTTGTTTCACAACATGCATAAAGGGCTGTCCTATGTTGTTTTTGGTCATGACTCTCTCCAAAAAGGCCCAGTTCACTCTGTCGAATGCTTTTGCGGCATCGACAGTTAGTATGGTGAGAGGTACCTTCTTTTGCGTTGCTATGTCTATTGCAGTTAGGAGCTCTTGTGTGACTTCATGCAATTGTCTCCCCTTGACGAAACCTTTTTGATCTATGTTTATAAGTTTTGGTAAAACTTTTCCCAAGCGTGCAGCCATAATTTTAGTGAAGATTTTGTAATCTGTGTTTAACACCGATATTGGGCGATAAGATTCGCATCTGGAAGGGTCTTTACCGGGTTTCAAGATTATGATAATTACTGCATCGTTCCAGGAATCTGGTATAGTACTTTCCTGTTTGAGAATCAAGTTTACCAGGTCCGTAATGTGCGGGAGCAGAGTATTTCTTAGTTCTATATAGAACTCGTTTGGTAAGGCATCAGGTCCTGCTGCTTTTCCTTTTTTCAAACTTTTAATGGCCTCCTCAACTTCGCTTGTTAGAATTCCCTTGTTTAATTCACTCTTTTCTTCTTCTGTTAATGCCAAGGATGGAACATCTTCCAGATAGGAGTCAATCAGCATATCTTGCGGGTTTGTGTCTTCAGTGTATAGATTTTCAAAAAAAACTCTAAACTCTTGCTTGATTATCTCTTCATCTGTACTCTGTAGCGTTTGTCCTTCCTGATGTATACTCCTTACTTTATTTTTGGCTAGGTCTGTTTTAAGTTTCCACGCCAACCACTTTCCACATCCCTCCCCATATTCATGCTTTGCTAATTTGCTTGACTCCCATTTTTTCCGGACTCTCTCTTCCAGGATGTCTTCTAATTTTTCTCTTTCGTGCTGTCTTTCTTGCTGTAATTCTTCTTTTCTAGTCGTGTCCTGTTCCCTTGTTATTGAGGTATCTAGAGTGTTGATGTTTGCTTCTAGATCTAAGATTTCACGCTTTAGTTTCTTGTTTTTATAGGCTCCTAGGCTTAGTAACTTCCCCCTTACCACTGCTTTGTACGTGTCCCAAATTATCTGTTTTGTGGTGCTAGTTTTATTTAGTTCAAAGAAGTGTAATGTTTCATTTTCTAGTTCCTTTACCATTTGTTCGTCTTGTAATATTGATCTTTCTACTGTGAATCTTTTTATTTTTCCTGTTTTTTCGATCTGTAGAGTTAGTTGCACAGACGAGTGATCTGAGATGTGAGCTGGTAGATGTACAACGCTTTCCACATTTTTGGATAAATCTCGATCGATAAGAAAGTAGTCGATCCTCGACCTGTGGCCTAGTTTTTTATTATGCAGAGTGAAGGGTTGTTTGGTTGCTCCTTTTTCTCTCCAGATATCGATCAGGTCAAGATCTTTTTTGTAGATAGCAATCCATTCTCTCATTTTTGGCAAGTTTGCTTGTCTTCGTGGTGGTGACCTATCTAGATTTGGGTCCATAACTAAGTTAAAATCTCCCCCTAGAATTATGGGTGAAGTGGCTAATAATAACTGTGAATATAGTTTTCGTAAGGGGTCTGCGTCGTCAAGATTTGGGCCGTAGTATCCTGCGATCGTAAAGGGTTTGTTTTCAATCTTGATTTTAGCTATCGCCCATCTTCCCTTATTGTCCACTTCTGCTGAGTCAATAACAGCTTTTAATGACTTTTTTATAATCATTATAATTACTTTAATATTGCATTGTTGTGTGGTAAAAACATATATATCAATCCAGCCTAGGGTCTCTGTTATTTGATCACATTCTTCTTTCAGGAGATGTGTTTCTTGCAGTATTATTATTTCAGATTCTGGTGTTTTTATGTATTCTAGTATTTTATTTCTCCTGGTCTTCGTCCTTAACCCGTTTACATTCCAAGAGAGTATTTTGATGTTTTTATTTATGCTCCCCATTAATTCTCTTCTGTGCGGAATTTACCATTTTTGTTTCTCTTTCTGCTCCAGCATATGAGGAATTTTTTTTCCCTATTTTGCGCCCCACCCTTTTCCTTTTCGTGATTTTTTTTCTGTTTTCTTTTTTCTGTTTGTGTATTGCCCTCGCCGGGGAAGCCTCCTTCTTCTTTTTCTTCGGTTATCTTCATAACCCATTGTGCCCCCCTGCCCCGTGATTTAAAATTATGTATAAAAACATTTTATAGCCTTACACCTCTATACTCTTCACTTTTAATCCGTATTGTGTATTCAAGGGATTTTTCATTTGCTGGGTGGTTCTTCAGCTCTTCTCTGATCTCTCATAAGTTCAATGAATGTTTTGACTTCTTCCGGTTCTTTCATATTTCTCATCTTGTTCCGCCACATTATTCTAAGAGATGGTGGGAATTTCATTTGTACCGTGGCACCTAGCTGTTGCAGTTCTGGCATTAAATTTCCTAGCTCCCATTGTCTAGTTTGAGAAGCCTTCGACATGTCAGATCTTATTCTGAAAGACCAGTTTTCTTTGTTGAAGTTGCCTTTTTTCAGAGCTTCTCCCAAGATTTTATCTTTTAGCACATATGTTTTGAAATTGACAAGTATTCTCCTCGGAGTTTTTCTCTCCTTGTTTTTTCCGTATGGATCTCTATGCGCTCTCTGTATGTCTTCTTGTAGGAGTACCTCATCTACCCAAGGGAAGTATTCTGCCAGTAGTGCTACTACAAATTTTTTCATGTCCGACCCCTCTTGACCTTCCGGAACATTCAAGATCCTGATGTTGTTCTTTCTTGCCTGATTTTCCAATGATTCCATTTTTTCATTTATTATTTTACTTTCTTGTCTGAGAGTTTATCTCTTTCCGATTTTTTTCCACCTTTTTGTCCAAAGCGGCCACTTCAGTTTCTACCAGCGTCACTCTTTCGCCCAGAGCGTTTAGTTTATTGTCCATCTTTTCGCAAGCTTCCTGAATTTTGTCTTGTTTGGCTTCAGAGATTGAGAATTTTTCTTTCATATCTAGCCATATTTTTTCTAGTAGCTCCTCTGTTTGATTTGTCTGAGAGTTCTGAGGCTCTTTTTGCCCCCCCTGTGGTCTCTCCACATGTTCTACTGTATCCTGAGCTATCTCTGCGCAGTTTTGCTTTTCTCCCCCCTCTGCCATGTGAAGTTCTTGGTGCTTTATTTTCTTTCTTTGCTTGTCTCCCTTCCAAAAATCTTCCAAACACAGGTTCGGCTCTGCCTTTGTTCTTACTTTTGTTCTCCTCTTTTGCACTGAGTGGGGCTCCTGTGTCCGTTTTCAACAATGTCTTTGAAGTCTCAGCCGGAGTTGAAAGTAGTGTTGTGTTAGGGGGGAGATTTTGTTCTTCCGTCCCCACAAGTATTCGGTTGTGAGATGGAGATTGAGCCTGCTTGTAGTCCCGTGTGTCTTGTTGCTGTTGTAATTTAAAATAGGATCTTAGAGAAGGTGTGATTTTTATTTTGGTTTTAGTTTGAGACGGGAATGCTGTTTTTCCCTTAAGGGTGGGTAACCCTCCTTCACGAGCTGCCTTGCTGTTCTCCCTAGTCTGTTTTTTGAGCTTTTTTTTTTTTGACTCTCTTGGGGATATTCCTTTAAGGAACTGTTCTTGCTTCAGATAGTTTCTATTCCGCAAGCTATAAGTGGATATGATTTGCGTCCCTTGTGTTTTTAGGGCCTGTCCACTCTGAGCTTTCACTTCTGCCTCTTCTGATTGAGGGGGGGTTTTCAATTTTCTGTAGTCTTTTTTGTCACCCTCCTCTGTTATGCTTGAAAACTCACTCATAAGCTGTTTTTCTGTGCTGGATCTTAGTTTGTCAATTTGTGAGTTTAGTGAGTTTTGGGCGATGATCGTTAAGCGTAAAGACACGGCTGGTAATAAGAAGTTGTCTCTCTTTAAACAATCCAAGATTGAACAATCTTCAGACCCCTTTGCGAGGGCTTCAATTTTACTGTGAAGTTGTGTCTCCCTTTGGACTGAATATTTAGTTTTTTGGGTATATTTATCTTGACTGATTTTGCATTTTAGTATCTTCTCACCCGTACAGTCTAATTTAGTTTTCAAGCACTCTTGATTCACGCTTTTACCTTCGTTCTGCCTTTTGTGCTCTGAAGGGAGCAGAAGGCCGCCTCCGCTTGCTCTGCCGCTTATCCCCCGGAATTGGAAATTTAGTCTTCCGGCAACTCGGCAGCAGCGCGACCTTGCTCCTGCAGCCGCCGCCAAAAGACCCAGGCAGTAACTCGGCTCCTCCTTCTCCCGTTCACCGCGGCGCTTGCTCTCCTTCACCTCGGACGCTGGGTGCTGGCAATCTACCATACCGCGGCCTCAAAGTAAGAAAATACCTTCGCCGCTTGTATTTGCCCTCTTTACTTTCCCTTCATAAGTTCATAATTTCATGATGGATTTCTAGCGTTCGGCAGGCTTTTCACCGAGTAGAATCACGGGGCGAGGAGCACTCCGACTGAGCGTCCTACCCAGCCGCCATCTTCCCCCCCGGTCAAGTATGTTATGTAATTTTAGATGTACTTTTAAAAGTAGATTACTCCAACCTACATTCATTTCTGTAGGAGTTATGCCCAACAAAAAGTGTCTCCTAAACTGAAAGTAACATACACTGTACCGCCAGCTTACACAATCCCTCTTCCACAGATGTCATCCATGAAGATGGTGATGATGGTTGGGAAGAGGAAAATGTGACAGAGTAAGCTCATCATGATCTAGAGAATGGGTAAACATCTGCTGCTGTAACTCTTATACCAGCACCACCAACAGACTTCATAATGGAACAGCCTCAGAAAACAACTGTCAGTGACAGACCCTAACACAGACGCACAGTTGTTAGAAAACGTCTAACTCACCTAGGGCTGAGATTACGCACAACTCCCATACCCTATTGAAGAGTAGGTGTGAGTCATGAAGCATCAAAGGGGGGAAACCCCACAAGATGTGAATTTCTTAATTTAGAAAAATCCATGCTGACTTTGCAGCTCAACCAGTTGTCAGCCATGGATGAATTGAGATCTAAGCATTATGGTTTGAGAAGTGACCTAAAGGAAGTAATCAGATTCTTTTAGTAAAATCATGGACACTCTGTTTGAAGCCATAAAGATACATTGCACTGTTCTGGCCACTGAAAGCAGAAAAGGGAAACAACAAAAACACATGCTAGTGAGTATAAGCAGCTATGTGTAGTCAGTATATAGACTAGCCTCAACCACAACCATCCAATCTCGGTGCACCATCAATGTCCAAAGTGAGATGGTAAACTGCTGGTTAAGGTACAAGTTGCCCATGCTTTGGTGGGACTTCATAACATCCAAATGGCATTAAGTTTACTCAGTACACATGCACAGAAAAGTAAAGAGACGTTCACAATCAACCGCGGTCTATGCAGGTAACAGCGGTGGGGCGATGCAGGTAACAGCGGTGGGGCGGGGTAAGGGGGGAGTTCGATGGATGATGCAGATGGAAGATTATATAAATAATTAATTTTCCATCAGCATCATCCCTCGAAATCCCCCCTTACACAGCCCCACCGCTGTTACCTGCACGGACCACGGCGGTTCACAATAAGTAGTGCAGATGTGTCAGAGACCCACAGTGTTGGATGCACTAGAGCTCACAGTGAGAGGTAAAACAACATTTTCTAAGTTTTTATCAAAGTACCCTCAGAGTATTTATCATAGTGTTCTTCCCTAAACGGCTGATGTTATGTTGTCAAATCTTACACCTTCACATAAAAGGCTGACATAATGTTACTGCAGCAAAAGCTGTGTATGTGTATTCTTTGAGTTCTGCTACATTTAATGATTCTTACCTAAGAAATGGTTAGGAGCGATTTCTGTCCAGTACTTGCTGCCCTCAGCAACCCTTGCATCACCCTGTTGTAGGTTGGGCTTGGAGGTGCATCATTTTCATCAGAGTTTCACTCATCAGGCACTATGGGAAGGCCTTTCCTGGAAGCAATGTTGTGTAATACTGCACAGGAGGCAACTATTTTGCATAAGATCTGCTGTGAATATTGATGGGCCTCTCCATTGTTGGGTGGACAATGGTATTGACTTTTAGGTAGCCTAAAAACACATTCCAATGCTGAAAGTGTGCATCATTGTGCTACATTATACTTTCCCTCACAGATATTGTATTCATGTAGGTATAGGGTGAGTATAGGGTCAGACTGAGACAGAAAATAGGCACAAGCACTAAAATAAAAGTGGCCCCCGCAAGCAGATCAACAGCTTAATAAGTGCCCCACATGATCAAATTTGGAACTTTTGATCCTGTTAAGACATGTGGTATAGTTGTTTTTTCAAGGTATGGGAGACAGCATGCATGTGTGCTTGCTCGAGGCAATGTTTGTGGTATTATCAGAAAATCGACCATCCAGCACTGCCTGATTGCCCTACAGGTTAGTCTGAACCTGAATGAGTACCCATGGCCTGAAAGCATATGTACTATCACCTGCAATAGTAATGTAGTACCTGTTGTAAATGTCACATTTTAATTCTTGAAGGAGAAAACCTTTAGCTCAGTAGTTACCTACTGAACAGGTAGCTGTCTCTAAAGTTACCTCTGGCCTCATGGCTATACAGTCCACAGGTACCGAATATGTAAGAGTCATGGGTACTTCATGAATATCTAGCAATAATTTCAGTGAACAAATGGAGTGCATTACACACAAACTAATCACAGAACAACCCACGGGTCCAGAGACAAAGTCTGTGTGGAAAATGTACTATGTCAACTTCGCTATGAGGGATATACCCTTTTTAAGGACAGTTCCTCTCACACACCAATGGTGTCATGCTTCATCATGGGGTACCTCCTCGCGTCCAGAACCTAGTCTTGACGCTGCCTACACCCCCCTCATTGCAAAGGAGGAGCTCAGGGATGTTTTCGATAAGTTATGAGGGTTATTCTAAAACCCTATATAAGCCTGGTGTGTGGTGAGTGAAGTGCAGTGCTCATATAGAAGTTAATTAAAATTGGCTCCGGGGTTAGCTACCAACAATTTTATTCAGCTACCCTGTGGCAGGATTAAAAACAGTAAATATGATAATGAAATTGTCGAAATTAGAGACAGCTACATTAAGGTGTGATCAACATGTTTCGGCCTTGGGACCTTTCATAGTGTCATGGCCTTCGTCAGGATGAACAAAACAGCTACTGCAAACAGCGAGTGAATAGAAAAAAACATGTGTACGTGGAAATAGAAACAATGGTGTGTAATACTGAACCACACATCCTGTTGTTCAGTAGATTCACCGATGGAACAAAAGTTAGGACACTAACCACATCTGTCCCGGGCCACTTGGCCAAAGGTACATACGCCAACCAACCACTCGACGTGAGCAAGGGGTCCAGGGTCGTATGGCCACCAGGCAGGAGCAGGTGCATTACACAGGACCTGAAGGTTTAGGGAATGCAGATTTTTCCAGTGGAGCTAGAGGTTTTCCATCACAGGCGGTGGGTGTATCAGGAAATATCCTATATAAAACTCAATGAAGGCCTATATAACCTGGCTGCTTAGCCTGTGTCCCACTCCTCTGTCTGGTGAAATATTGTGATCCTGACCCTAAAAGGCCCTTCTCAGCACCTCCTTCTTCTCTGTTGCATTGCCAACAGCTTCATCCTTTTGGCTGCCAGGTTTATTGGTACCACTTTGGGAGAAAAAAAGCTATGCTCATCCTTTTGTAATTCTTACCTGATTAAAACTTACTCCTATTTGGTGTTCATTTGGAAGTGCTAAACCACTGCTTTGCGATCATTCTTAATTGTTGAACACTTAGTATAAAGCTTTTGTTTGTCCATATTTGGGAATTGTAATAAGGAAAGAGCTATTTCAAGTCGCAAAACTGTGATTTCCTAATTGATTCTTTCAGTGTGCAAATTTAGGAAATAGACCAATGTACACATTTAGTAGTGGCAAACTGGTTTGTGATTGCTTTGTATCTTGCTAAACATTAGTACATATGGCCTTTACAGCGCTGATTGTGTGGTATTGAAAATTTTGGACCTGTGTCATAAACTTTGTCGTAGTATGACGATTTTGGTATCAAAAGACCGAGAATGGCTAGCACACTATGCACAAGCATTTTCGTCATATTCAAATGACAGAATCACCCTGAAATCAGAGTTTTCGTCCTGAATCCTCGGGTTCCATTTTGTGAACGGCAGCCATTTTGTGATTGCCCTCCCATAGGCTGATGACTACAGGATGACTGTGGCCAAACAAGTCTCTAGGGACACATACACCTTAGCTGACTTCTGTGTGACCTGAACAAGCTGACTCCCTTGCCCGAGGCTGACCTCGTTGAGCCAGTTCCTTGTTAGGCAGCTGGTCAGATAGAGATCAAAGAGCAGGACATTGCAATGTTTATTGTACACGCACACACCCCTTTATCTTGCTCCTATCTGTTTCTGTTCCTTCTTTATGGTCTATTTTTGATGTGGGCTGCGGGCCTTTTATATTATGGGTCTTGTCCAGCTTGTCTAAAGAAGAATGTTTATTATGGGTTTGTTTGATGATTAATTTTGGGCTGGACAAACTGAAAAGTGGGTTTGTCATCATACAGTGCTTTGTGTGCACGTCCTGGGAGTGACCAACAATAATGTACTTCAAAGAGAAAATGTGTGCCTAGGGCATAATAAATGGTATAAAAGGTCTGTGCTGAGACCATTCAGCAGACTGCCTCATTCAATTGCTAAGGCAGTTGGGTGACGTAGCCTCACTTATTGAAAGTTTAATAAAGATGTCTTTTCATATTTTCAGCTTCTGTGCCAAGTTCTTGTTATATTACAAAGTATTCCCTGAGAGGCGAAATTACCAAGTTCTTCAGTTGGCGCCCTAACGCGGGAATCATCAGAGAAGTGACTTTCTGTGGGAGTGATCGTGCCAGGAGACTGAAATAAACTGAGGAGGACAGAGCAAGATTCTACTAAGAAGGTACTCTGTGCACGGGGATTCTGGAGATTCTTTGATTCTGCGGCCCAGTATATTTCTGATCTTCCTGGTTTTTGATCCTCCACATGATGTCACTCCTGACTGATAACCTTTTTGGTGTGAGTATTCTTGAAAAGACCGTTAGGTCATGTAGAACTTGACAGTTAGAATCTGCATAACATTTTTGATTAGTAAAAGTAAGAGTTAAGTATAAGTGGGTCGCTCCCAGTCCTTTGTTCTTTGGTTCTTTGATTTTGATTGGTTCTTAGTTTGTTTGGTCCTTAGTTTTATTTTATTGCAATTTTCAAAAACCGAGGGTCTTGTATATTTACGAGTGTATCGATAGAGATAGCCCCTTGAAGTTTGAAGCTAGATTAGTGAGCTATAAAATGCCTGACCTGAGCGAATTTGGAGATTTGTGTTGGCCAACTTTGTATACGTTTGGATTAGCCGGTTTTCCCCTAAAGGGGATATCTAAATAGGTTTAGATTTAAAAACCTATTTCTTCCTTGGTGACTTTGTTTCCCCAGGGAATTAAAATATGACATAATACAAAACGAGGATCCTTTGTTCTGCGCAGTTTTATGAATAGAGATATGCAGACCGATTTTTTGTGTTCTGCCAGATTTGTGGGTTCAATGTGTGTTTAAATATCTATGTGGCTTTTCTCATTAGTGTAACTTCGGTATGTGAATAGCGTTCGCGCAATTTATAAAACAAATACGTATAGCGCTGTATCGTGTGTCCTGAATGTTTGAACACTTTCTGTTTTTGTCTGAAATGAGCTCAAGATGTGGTTGTGGGTTTCTTGATGTTTTTCAGTCTGTTAAGTAAAATATTAGATTAATTAATATTAGGTGGAAATTAAATGAGATGCAGCGATTTGCCATGCGACATGCTAAAATCGCTATATGTTGCTATTTAATTTATAGACTAAGCAAAACGCATATGTGCAAAATGTTAAATGCTTAAAATAGATAAAGTTAAAATTCGCATTCACTAGGAATATAAAAGGCCTCAAAAATAAATTGTGTGTGTTTTTCTTTTTTTTTAGAAAAACGAATTTATAGCATTTTTGTACCTACATGCATTGTAGTACGTGTAAAAGTCAAACACCTCAGCTAAAGTGAATTTTTTTGTTCTTGCTAGATTTAAATGCATCTTTTTGCACGCGCATTTTTAAAACTTGAAATGTCTGTTTTCAGTAAAACTGAAAGCGTGCTCAGGTTTCAGCTATGCAGGACTTAGCCGTTAGTTAATAACAGTTGGCCTCTTTTTCATTTCAAAATAGTGTTTTAGAGGGTTACAAAATTAAGGTTCATCACTTTGTATCACTGGAAGACATTCCAAATGCGGTTTTCCTCTCTGAAAGCATTTTTGAAGTATATTTTTGGTTCTGTCGCTAAATACTGATTGTCCTTTAAAAATGGCGCGAAAAATGTAATGTTTTAAGTTAGGTTTTTTTTGTGCGTAGACGCATAAATGAATGCATCTAAAAATGATAGGCAAGGGATGCAGCTTACCTTTATATGTGGAGTTATCATAAAAACAGATAATTGGTTTCATTAAACAAAAAATATTAATTATGGAGAAATTATTTGAGAAAAAAATAAGTGTTTTTTAAAATCGTTTTTTGATATTTATAAAGCTTAATACTCATACCATGACCTCCTAGTATTAAAATTTGATTTAAGTTATGTGTTACGGTGTAATTAGGTAATTTGCATGTTGGTTTTCACTTGACGCAGGCGTAAAAACTCATTTTTTCAAAGGAATTAGATGTGATATGCTTAATGTCCAGTCTTTGCAATGTGTAAAGCACATTCTGAGGATGATTAATAAGTAATATAAGTGTAGGATTTTTATTTTTAAGTGCCCCAAAGATAAAAGTCGAAATTGAGTTAAATGGGTTTTTAACACAGATTCTTGTTATTTTGCTATAGCTTGAAAGTGTCTCTGGCTTCAGTAAATGCATACATTTGTGCATAATACAAACTTGCGGGTTGTTATTGAGGTTGTTTTTCATAGCTCAGTGAGCCAATGTGCCCGGTGCAGAGGTTTGTGTTTAATATCAGGGTTGAAGGTCCTAACTTTAGCAGAGCCCATTTAATGTTCATCAATGTTAGGTGGCTAAAATGAGTACCATTGTATAAGGTGGTAGCAAGCATTTGTTCTAAATGTGTGAATCCTTCACAGTAAATGTAGTAGGCCTTCTGTCTTTGTCATGTTGACATTGTGACCTTTTAAATTCAAGCCTTGCCTCTGTGAAATACAGAATAACCTTGCTAAACAGGTCTCTGAAAGGTGGAATTTAAAAAAAAAAAATGTCTGCTAGTACAGAAAATGAAGTGTTGCATTACGTCTTAGACAGAAAAATGAGATGCAGCCTTTTACTGAAATTTTGAAGCCTACATGAATAAGTAAGAACGATTTGCCAATTAAGAATTTTTTTTATCATGGGGATTGTGACACAAGGCTAATTTTAGGTGTCAGGGAAAGGATTTTACTTCTAAAAGTTAAAAAGGCTTCATGTTGCAAGGTAACTGACAAGATGGTAACAGTTAAGTAATGGACATTTATTTTTGTGTTTCTTTTAATGTGTAGCATGTTTTGTCTTCTGCTTAAAAGTTACAATTGGTGTCAGAAATGTCTCTCTTTTGTGTGCTGTGTTTTTTTTTTTTTCCTTTTCGCTTCTGCTCACAGATCATTCATGGATTGCTCTGGGGGCTTTTAAGCCTAACAAGACACGTGAGTTTGGTTGGTTGAAATGAGATGGTTTTTTTTTGCGCAACTCCTTTGAAAAGAAATGTCCATGCGTTTTTCATGTTTGTGTATTTCGTTCTATCATGAATTGTTCTTGCTGGTTCTGTGTGTCCGAAAGTTGTATTTGACAGCAGATACCCACTATTGGTGATCTACTGTCAAAAAGGAGGGTATCCTTACACGGTATTATGCGTCACCGCTCATTTATATATGCTATCGTTTTACAGCGAGTCTATCTGATGGCTTGACGTCCGTTTTGTGCGTTTTTGCATGTTTTATGTTGTATGTTGCTGCTTAAGAAATTATTACAAATTCACCTGTGTTGTTGTGACATGTATGACGATACGTGTCGCTGTCAACAGTTGGGTAAAATTTTCGCTGATACTGAAATTCACAGATATGATTTTTTTAATTGTGAACCAGACAGACAACACTTCACCAGTGTATGTCAAATTTGGCTATAAGTATTGAAGAAAAATAAACAGCAAATTGTGTCATTTGTAGTCACGATACTGCCCTTTCCTGTAAGGAACAGGCAGCCCTAAAATTATATATCCTGATTGGACGTAAGGATAAATTATAGATTTGTGACTCTTGTACATGGTGACCTAATTTCCATATCACATTAGTCAGTTTTTATTCTGCTTCCTAAGTGGCCTTCCTATGGCTCTGGACCGTAAAAGAAACCAGGTTTCATTATTTTTTTCCCTGAAGAAGGAACTGGAACATTAGCTGAGATTACCGTATATGGTGTAGTGGCCAGCGGTAGAGTTAAATTTGTAAACTATTGTGATTTTTTTTTTTTTATCACCCATACTCTTGGTATTGTGTCACATGCCTGACTATCACCCAAGCACATCGTGCCTAGTAATTGGGGATTTTAGCTGTGTTCTACTCCCATTCCTCTTTTCCGTATTCCTTTCACCAGTCAGCTTTTTATTATTATTAGCATATTGTTCAGGTTCACACTTTCAGATTGCAGTAATGTACCATGGACCCCCATCTTATGTATAATTCCTTTTTTTTTTTGCATAACTAGACTGGTTTCTAAGAATTTTCTTTAGGCCTATTCTGATGTTTTTCCAGTCTGACTGTTAGGACTGTTAGGACTGATTAACTGACTCAATACTATACTAAGATAAGCTTTCCACCTCAATAGGAGGCACATTACGTTTTTTTAATATGCCTATTCTAAAATTGGTTTTTAGTTCCTTTTTACTGCTTTAAGTTTTGATGGACCAGATGTATTATAAATAATGGAAATACCAGGACTCTCTAGTTCTTGTCTTTTGTTTCCACATCTTGATAATTAGCTTTTGTATTGCATAGTCCCACCTGATGCACAATTATTATGATAATATGTATGTGATCCCGCTTTTGAGATGTTCTAGATGAGGATTTTAGGAACACTTATATGTAATAATTGAGATAAAATGTGTTTACCCAATTAGACGATGCCTCTATGTGTGAGGACATCCATTCAGATAGAATTCCCATGTCGCTATGATGATGAAAGATATGCTCTCACACGGAAACCCAATTGAAGAGCCTAGAGACACTGTTTTGCCTATTGCCTTTGTTTTTGTATTGCCTTTGAGAATGACAGTGTATTTCAATGCAGAATTGTCCCATGGCGTGTGGCCACTCCTTTGAAGATCACAGGCCACCTGTTTGCAGTCCCCTTGTTGTACAATGAACTGTTTAAAGCATCGCACTTGCTTCATCAGAAGGCGCACAACATCGAAAGAGGAGCTGGTTTTGCTGCAAAAGAGCGCCTGTTATGTGCTAGTTAACCTCTGACAGTGTGCAGTCCCCTGAGCAGTGCAAAAGAGCGCCTGTTATGTGCTGGTTAACCTCTGACAGTGTGCAGTCCCTTGAGCCCCTTGGCCTGAGTTTTGGCCACACACACACCCCCTTTTTTTTTTCCTTTGCTTCAACGGAAAGTGCAGTGCACCGGAGGATCCAAGAGTGTCAAAAGGACTCCATTCTGGTGCCCATGAAAGAGCGGCCTGAGCGTCCTCTGACACTGAATGATGAGTGTTGGAGTCTGAGAATGGTCCCGGGTCTGCACGAGAAGAGCACAATATCTGTAGTGTCTGCCGCAGAGGAGAGATACGGTGCACTGCCTTGAGACATTGAGACTTTTTGAATGAGCTATGAGTGTTTGCCAGGAGGGCACTCCAACAGATACTGAACATCAGAGCATGGGAGGCCTGAATCCAAAGGCCCATGCAACAACGGGAGCAGACTTGATTAGACAATAGAAGCCTGCCAGAGAGGCTTTTTGAACAGACTCTGGGCATAGTTGGCTTCACAAGAGGTTTCCGTGTGATTGTATAGACTAAGTGTTAGGAGAATGATTTTATTGTTCAACTGGCATTATTTTTAAGTAGTATTCTGTTTAGTAAAAGCAGAATAAAAGTCCATTTCCTGTGGAAGAGTATCCCCTTTTCACCTCAGAGCATTAATGAGGGTCACCACTGTTTCACTTGAACATGTAATGAATTACAGAAATGCATAGGAAGACCTAAAATGTTACTAGAGAATGTTAGGATTTACTTTTTGCTTAGGGTTATGAAAAATTATGATTTCATTTGTAATAGCGGTCACTACTTTGTCTATATGTTCTTAATGACGTGTTTTCTAGTGTTTTTTTAAACATGGCATTGTCTTTTATGGGTGGGATTGTTTTTGCTGCCCAATTTACATCTGTACCCACCTCCCAACCTATGTCTCTTCCTACTTCTACTTCTTTGCATTCTTTTCAGATTTTACCTGAACATGGACTAGTTAGAAGGTCCGAGTTTACTGATAATTTCTTTTGTACAGTTTCTGCATCGACACCAGTTAGTAGTGAACATCACTAATTGTTGGGTGTGTGGTTTTATACCACATACTACAGATAGAGGCATTTGGTCCTGCCATATATGGCCTTTGTGCTACTGCGTGTGTAAGGAGACCTGTCCCGAGAGAGTCGCTTAGTAATAGGATTATGCTTCAGCAACATCTTGATGATTTGATAAATATAGACCTGGACTCAGACTAGCGTGAGTATAGGTTATTGCCTATGTACGGGCAAATGGAGCGTCTGTGGTACTGAAAATTTTGGACCTGTGTCATAAACTTTGTCGTAGTATGACGATTTTGGTATCAAAAGACCGAGAATGGCTAGTACACTATGCACAAGCATTTTCGTCATATTCAAATGACAGAATCACCCTGAAATCTGAATCCTTGGGTTCCATTTTGTGAACGGCAGCCATTTTGTGATTGCCCTCACATAGGCTGATGACTACAGGATGACTGTGGCCAAACAAGTCTCTAGGGACACATACACCTTAGCTGACTTCTGTGTGACCTGAACAAGCTGACTCCCTTGCCCGAGGCTGACCTCGTTGAGCCAGTTCCTTGTTAGGCAGCTGGTCTGATAGAGATCAAAGAGCAGGACATTGCAATATTTATTGTACACGCACACACCCCTTTATCTTGCTCCTATCTGTTTCTGTTCCTTCTTTATGGTCTATTTATGATGTGGGCTGCGGGCCTTTTATATTATGGGTCTTGTCCAGCTTGTCTAAAGAAGAATGTTTATTATGGGTTTGTTTGATGATTAATTTTGGGCTGGACAAACTGAAAAGTGGGTTTGTCAGCATACAGTGCTTTGTGTGCACGTTCTGGGAGTGACCAACAATAATGTACTTCAAAGAGAAAATGTGTGCCTAGGGCATAATAAATGGTATAAAAGGTCTGTGCTGAGACCATTCAGCAGACTGTCTCATTCAATTGCTAAGGCAGTTGGGTGACGTAGCCTCACTTATTGAAAGTTTAATAAAGATGTCTTTTCATATTTTCAGCTTCTGTGCCAAGTTCTTGTTATATTACAAAGTATTCCCTGAGAGGCGAAATTACCAAGTTCTTCAATTGTGCCATATCCAATCTCCCCTCTTTGTATTGGAGTAGGGAACAGTATATATTAATGGGAGAAAAATTATTGCAAATCCCCAGCTCTGTTTAAACCAGATGCAGATCATAAGGAACACCGCAAAGTCTATTATGCCTGCATGCCCATGCACTATGCTTTTTTACGATTTTAACATAAACGTTCAAGTCATCAAAACTGTTTGCTCACTTCTGAATACTTTTAGTATTTTTTTTGTTTGTTTTTGTTTTACTGACACAAAACAAGACAGTAGCATCAAGATCAGCATTACTACAAACAAAACATTCTTCACTGTCATCACTTCCTGCTATACTGGTAGGCGCACCCCTCCCTCTCCCCCTCATGGCTTTGATTACAGGTAACTACTGAATACTTACCTGTTGGAATACAAGATTTATCATCCTTCCCCAGGTCATACCCTTCTGCGCAAGAGCAATAGTAGGTGTCGTACCCTGGAGTGCAGAAATGTTGGCATCCATCACTCATTTGGGGGTAGCATTCGTTATTAGCTGCACATAAAAATTTGACAAGTCTTAGTTTTTGTAGCAACATGTATCACAAATTACTTGCATCATTTTCTCTAAATCTGCAATCATAAACATAAACCATGTGAGCAAAGGGAATATAGAAAACACGGTTGTGATTAGTCCTCAAAATATGTGTGGCAGGCAGTTTAAGTCAGGAAAATTTACTTACATTAGGCCTCAGTAAAGAAAAGCCACTGCTCAAATTAAGTAATTAATTTATCCTTGTTTTTGGCTGCGTGCACATTACGTAATACCATTGTTTCTTGCTGAAGTGATAATGCCTGTTGTGACAGTAAAAGATGTCTGAATGAGGCCTGCTTGCCGTCAGGTGGTAAATCACAGCTTTACCAGTCTCAGTTGTACATTGAGGGAGACGTCTCCTCGGCAGCCGACATGGTATGGAAAAGATAGGGCTTTTTTCCTAGCAACAAAGGTAACTAGAGGCAACTAGAGCCAGATGGAGCTGGCTGACCGAGCTATTGCAATTCATACGGAGAAGGGGGCTAAGGATCAGCCCCTTCAGCCACTGGTTGTTATAAGTGTCATTCACACATTGATATACACACATTCATCAGTCACTGGTTGATTGTAATTGTCATTTATCAAGTATTATGCTAGTATTGGAGATGCTTTTTTGGGATTTGCTACTTCATTGGTGCTGCATATTAAAAATGTAGGTGTCCTTATAACAGCGGTGTTACACTAGACACTATTGTAAGTAGCTAGTACTGGATACTTGGCTGAAGTTGGTGCACTGTTGCCAGAAATAGCCTTCTGCATAACACAGTTCCAAGAGAGCTTCCACACTAAGGGGCCTATTACGATTGTGGATTTCCCGCATCCACCGGGCCGGCGGAAGCCACCGCCGGCCCGGAGGATGCGGGAAATCCGCCGGGGAGCCTTGAAAGACCCACCGCCATATTAGGATGGCTGGTGGGTCTTACTATCTGTCCGCCGCTTTTCCGCCGCGGGCGGATTCCGCCCGCGGCGGAAAAGCATTAACATGGCTGGCGGTGTCTATCAGACACCGCCAGCCATATTAGGATGTCTGCGGAAAGATGCCTTTACACGGCGGCATTTCCGCCGTGTAAAGGCATACGGATTTGTGTTTGGGGGCCCGTTGCGGACCCCCAGGGGTGAAGGGGGGGGGTTGGGGATTGCACATGGGGGGTACCTATGGTACCCCCCTGCATTTGCCTGCACATAGCGGCAGGCACCGCGAGGTGCCTGCCGCTTTGTGCATGCAAATGCACAACTTACTTTTTTATCATTGCGGCGGGTGCTGCTTCAAGCAGCACCCGCCGCAATGATAAAAATACAGGATGTGACCGCCAGGTTGGCGGTCACATCCTAATTTGCACGGAGGGACCGCCGCTGCCCCTGCGGACGGTCCCTCCTTCTCTATGGTGGCGGACGGACTCAGGTCCGTCCGCCATCATAATCGGCCCCTTAATGCAAAATCACAGCACTAGGGACACATTAAAGAGCAAAGCACATCTCTACACCGGATCAGGCAAATGACTGGAAGGATAAAAGTGCCTCCAATTGTGCATGAGCAATATCTTTTTATGCAACAGGAACCTGCAGGCACTGTGAGCCTGACCGGACTGGCCAGCGGGCAAGCGGGCAATCCCCAAGGAGGCTGAAGCACAAGGAGGCCAGTTTTGACACTTGGAGGTCAGTTTAGGCCTCCAGAAGTGAGTGGTGTTGCACATTACGCAATCCCGGCAGCAACTTCAAAGAGTAGCTCTGGTTCTAGCGCACATTAGCACATCCGCACATCCGCACATGGGGGCTGAATTTATTATTTTTGCCAGGGCTGTTTTAAGTTCCCAGTCCGCCCTTGACTGTGGGAGGGGAGGAGGAGGAGTTCCACTCACTGCCAAAGCTGTGTAGTCTCCAACAACTGTGTCATCAATTTTCTGGTGGGACTGTTTTCTTCTCTGCCCCGGTGAGAGATGGCTTGAGACATGATTATCTGTTCTTTGTGATTTCTCATCATGTTTCTGGCTCATATTGAAAGAAGTCTACTTTACAAAATCCAAGGACCTACTGCCCAAGCACATGTGAGGAAAGAAGACACAAAAAACACTCACTCAAAGACACCTAAAGACACCCACAGCTCCTGAGTGAATTTAACCTGAAAAACAAATTTGGTTGTTCTCACCCTACCATTACATTGCATAACAAAAAAAAGGTGGGCAGTGGAGCGATTCCTGTAGGGCATGCTGTTCTGAGTATTAGTGGTGAGTTACTGTCCAAATCTGAGCCTGCACCGAAGATTATTGAGCGATGATACAAATGTGGGCAAGAAATTTGAGAGATGGTGCAATCTGGGCAGACTCTCCAGATCTCTCAGTTATGGTGTAAACATCACCATCAGGCACTGCTATCGAGTACAAGTAAAAACATGAGTAACCTTCGAGACTTGGTGAGCAGTGGTGCACATCTTAACATGCACTAACAATTAATGTGAGATGTGACAAACTGGAACAGACAAAACCATTGCTGAAATATTGTAATAACCAGAATATGCACAAAGAATTGAATGCTGAGTGGGTCAAAATGTTGATGCAGTCTTTTATGCATTTTCTCTAACTTTGCAAGAAGAACAATCCCTCAAAGAGGGGATTTTTGCTGCAAAGTAAAAGATAAATATCCCCGGTGTGTATTAAGTTTAATTTGCAAACAGCTGAGTGCTGGCATACAAAGTTTTGATCAGCCGCCACAGCTGGCTCTATTGCACATCAGGGCTGCAGAACACCAAGGCTGCGTGGTATTGATTCCACATGATGTGTCTTCGATCCACCACCAACCACCCTGTGTCCCTTTAGCTCACTCTTTTAGGATCTTTTTCATTCCTGCTATCCTTTTTTGTCACTATTTTTCTGTCCTTCTCTTCTTTCTTTCCTTCTTATTAATTTTTCTTTCTTTGCTTTAGGTCAAAGTTTGATAAGAAAAAATATGTGCTGGCCCTCAAAAATGAGTGCTGGTTGGCACCACCTGCAAACACTGGCTTAAATTAGGCACTGGAGTTTTCTTCTTGCATTTTAGTGAAATTAGAACTTTTTCTTTTCCAGGATCGCCATGCCTCATGTGGCAGTCACAGGGAGTTAAAACAGGGAGTTAAAACATACCCTAAAGAGGTATGGGTGACATCAGTGTGACCTGGAAGCCCAGTGCCAAACAGGCCCTCGGGTCAATGGTTTCCTCCAGTAGAGCCAAACTGAGACTCCATTGACAGAAACCCAGCGGTTCTCCTATTCTAAATGGGGTAATGGGAACCACAGCTTGGCAGACTCGACTTTTTCTGGTTGTTGGCAGATGTTCTGCATTCTCTAAACTCTAGACGATTATGTTACAAATTATGCATTGGTGCACACAGCACAGCTGTGCCCTGCTACACATCGGTCACAGATAACCACATAGGACATTGTTAGTGACTATGCAGCTCCTCACGCCCATGCCTCTGGACTCGTGTGTGTAGAACCAAGAGAGGTGAATGGCCTGTCGGAGCTTTGAGCAGCCTTTGTCCTTTGATCCCAGATGCTGCACTTCTATGACAACAGACAAATAAAAAGATATGTTGCAAGTTGAAATTACTCACTACTAGATGTAGGTAGTCCTTAAAAATGCTTGCAACATTATGGACACATATCCACTTTTCATCTACAGCTATTTCTTAGGACTTTTGGGAGCAAATAATTTACATTAGGATGTTTTGTGCATTTAGGCCAACTGTACCTTTGCTATTGTAAGGATTTTTATTAATTCAACAATAAAATAATTCATTCATACATTAGGATGTGCTTGTTTTCTTTCCCGTGAAACCTGCAATCCAGAATGATTTTCTACAGCCAACACCTGGCTGCCACTTGTAACTGATGACATATTTTTCGTATGGGCATAATAGTTTCCTATTTTAAAATCTGGAAGATGAGGATAACACTGTTGTCATCAGCTTTATCTGGTACATCTCTATAACTTGGACAATAGTTTTGCTGTTAAACTGGAGAGTCTGTGAGTTCTTTGTAACCAGAGGGATACTTTTCCTGTAGTAAATCTGCACCTGTAAGGTCTGTGTAACCTTAGGGATAAATCTGGTGTTGGACACCTTTGTCTGTGAGATCTTTGTAGGATGAGTGGTACAGCTTCTGCAAAGGGCCTCCATCTATAAGATCTGTGTAATGCAAGGCATATTTTGCAGTCAGATGACTGAGAGGACCATGTAAACTGAGACATAGCTCTGCTGTAATAGGCCTGTGCCTCTGAATTCTACGAAACCTGAGATATTACATTTGCTGCCAGATGCATATGGGAAAAACCTGAATTCCAAAAGAGAGCTCTGCTGTCATATACGTTGGCCTGTAATATCCGTGCAATCTTAGGGATCTTTTTGTGTCAAATGCTTGAGCCTGTAAGATCTCTGTAACATGATGGTAAGTTCTATAATCTTAACCCTGAGCCCTCAAGATTGTTTTAACGTGCATTATAGCTTTGCTGTCACATACTTGAACATATACTATGTCTGTAATCTAAATGACAGCATGACTGTCATAGCACTTGGACTGTAAGATTAGTGTAACTTGTGGGATACAATTGCAGTCAACTTTTGATATTCATATAAGAAGCAATTTCATTCAGCAATCAAATATGCCAGTGGATGTACGGAGATGCCACCATCTGGGGGATAAGTTATTCTCATTGTATTTACCCATACATGGGGGATACAGTCGCATAGACTATGTATTGGGAAGGAGGGAGGATTTGGACTTGTCCACAACATATTCAGATAGATACTTGACTGACCACTCACTTTTGAGGATGACTCTCCGCACCGGGTGGCTTATACCCCAAATACCACTGTGGAGACTTAGGACAGACATGTTGACAGATTGCGCCTTTCTCACGCACATTCGAGAGTATACTCTTCAATATTTCCAGGAGAATAGGGGCACAGCCGTAAGCTGGACGGTGGATTGGGAAGCCTACAAGGTTGCATTGAAGGGGGAGTGCATGGCTCAGATGACTGCTGTGCATAGACAGCTAGAATGAGAATTACCAAAGCTAACGGCAGAACAGGCAAAACTAAGGAATCCTCCTGCAGATGAGTTAGGTGGGTCTCAACGGCTACTGGACACCTCTAGATGGGTGGAAGAAATATGGACAAGGCTCTATAAATCTACATGCACTCAGTACAGACAGATAGTGTTCTGAGAGAGCAATAAATGTAGTCAACTGCTGGCATGCTAGTGAACAGGGGAAAGCCCCATACATATACACTGTCCCTACAAGGGGAGGGTGGGGCTTCTCTGATAGCTAGAGATCAGATAAATGTTGCATGTCACACATACCTTCAGGAGGGGTTTGCCCGCACCCACGAATTACCAGAGGGTGCCTTGGAAAGCTTCCTGAATGGAACAGAGCTGATGAAGCTCACAGAGGAACAAAGGCACAGCCTTGACAGGCCGCTTGAAGTGGGGGAATTCAAAGAGGTGGTTTCGGACATGCTGTGAGGTAAAACCCCAGAAGCAGATCGGTTGCCTCCAGAGTTGTACCAGACCCTACCCACTGCGCCTCTCACGAGGCCGGGTCACCCCCCTGCTCCCACGCCTGCCGCTGCTGACACCTGCCTCCTGCCTGCCTCCTGACTGCTGTAGAGCGACCCAGCCGCCGCTGGGCCGCCCGGATCTCCCCCGCCTCCCACGCTTGACCCAGGGACACCGCCTGCCGCCCAGAGGTTCCCGCCGCTGCCCCCCTGCGGCCCCGCCCACCACCAGCCCATTGGACGGCCCGCTCCCGCCACCCAGCTGACCCGCCCACCCGGCTCCTTACTTATGACGCCCCCAGAGCGACCGCGCAGCGGACGCGCGCAGCGGGAGCACCGATTGAGCGCCGAAGGTGCGCCAAAGGTAAGCCCGTCTACACCCGTCCGCGCCTGGACCGCGCCCAGTGCCAGGACCCCTGGCCCCCGCAGACCCCAGCCCACCCGCCGGACGTACGACGCCGCCACCCTCAACGCACTCAACGCGGCCGAACCCCTGGATGCTACCGAGCCACCCCGAGACGCACCCACGGACCCTTCATCTGCCAGTCCTGCAAGTTCTCCTGCATCCGGACCTGCACTGCACCAGCATCCACCAAGCAGAACACCAGCAGCAACCACCTGAAGTGCATCCTGCTCAACACCCGCTCGGTCCACAGACACGCCGTCGAGCTCTGGAACCTGCTCGACACCACAGACCCAGACGTCGCCTTCCTCACGGAAACCTGGATGAACGCCTCCTCAGCGTCCGACATCGCCATCGCCATCCCGGACGGCTACAAGATCATCCGGAGAGACCGCGTCAACCAGACAGGAGGAGGCATCGCCATCATTCACAGGAACACCATCCGCATCACGACCAACACCGACGATACCATCGCACCCGCCGAACACCTGCACTTCCAGATCCACGTCAAACCCAAGACCACCCTCCGCGGCACCCTCATCTACAGACCCCAGGGACCACGCACACAATTCAGCGAGGACATCGCCGACTTCATCAGCCCACACGCCCTCCCCTCCGCCGACTACATCCTCCTCGGGGACCTCAACTTCCACCTGGAGAACAACGACGACCGCAACACCACCACCCTGCTGGAAAACCTCGCAAACCTCGGACTCAAGCAACTGGTGACCACCCCCACCCACCTCGCCGGACACACACTCGACGCCGTCTTCTCATCCAGCAAAGACATCGCCTTCAGCCACGCCACAGGACTCCACTGGACGGACCACAGCTGCGTCCACTTCACCTTCAGAAGAACGACGATCCACCACCACCAGCAACAGGTTGCCCGAAGAAGCTGGAACAAGATCACAGCCGACCAGCTCGCCGCTTCCTTGAGTCAGCACCCTCCCGCCAGCTCAGCGAACCCCAGCCAGGCCGCCGACAACCTCACGAAGTGGATCAGCAACTGCGCGGACGAACTCGCCCCTCTGAGGACCCCGCCCAGCAGACCCGGCAGCAAGAAAGCCCCATGGTTCACCGACGAACTCAAGAGCTCCAAGAAGAACTGCCGAGCCCTCGAGAAAGTCTGGAGAAGGGAACCAACACCGGACAACATGACCACCCTCAAGCTTGCCACCCGGAAGCACCACCAACTGATCCGCGCCACCAAGAAAACTGCATTTAAGGACCGGCTGGACAACAACGCACACAACTGCAAGGAACTCTTCAACATCGTGAAAGAGCTCTCCAACCCCAACGCCGGAAACAACGACATCACCCCATCGCAAGACCTCTGCAACTCCCTCGCCTCCTACTTCCACAACAAGATCGCGGACATACACAACAGCTTCAGCATTCAACCATCGCACACAACGACCAAAGCAACGCCGCCCACCACCACCCTCCGCGCCTGGACTCCGATCAGCACCGATGACACCATCCGCATGATGAACACCATCCACTCCGGATCTCCGACCGACCCCTGCCCTCACCACGTCTTCAACAAAGCCGACGCTGTCATCGCACCCCACCTGCGGGACATCATCAACACCTCCTTCGACACCGCCACCTTCCCGGAGAGCTGGAAGCACGCCGAACTCAGCGCTCTACTAAAGAAACCAACAGCGGACCCCACCGAACTCAAGAATTACCGCCCCATCTCGCTCCTCCCGTTTCCAGCCAAAGTCATCGAGAAGACCGTCAACAAACAGCTGGCCGCCTTCCTCGAGACGAATGGATCCCTCGACCCCTCACAGTCGGGCTTCCGAGCCAACCACAGCACCGAGACCGCCATCATCGCTGCCACCGATGACATCCGAGCCCTGATGGACAACGGAGAAACAGCGGCCCTCATCCTCCTAGACCTCTCCGCGGCATTCGACACTGTCTGCCACCGCACCCTAGTGCAGCGCCTCAGCAACGTCGGAATTCAGGAGAAGGCACTGGAATGGATCATCTCCTTCCTCGACGGAAGAACACAGAGAGTCTGTCTACCACCGTACAAGTCAGAGGCCACCGAAGTCATCTGCGGCGTCCCTCAAGGATCCTCGCTGAGCCCCACCCTCTTCAATGTCTACATGAGCCCCCTCCCACCCATCGCACGCCAACACAACCTGAACATCATCTCCTACGCCGATGACACCCAGCTGATCCTCTCCCTGACCAACGACCCCGCCGCCGCCAGAGCCAACCTTCACGAAGGGATGAAAGACGTAGCCGAGTGGATGACGACCAGCCGCCTGAAACTGAACTCAGACAAGACGGAAGTCCTCATCCTGGGCTCCTCGCCCTCCGCCTGGGACGACTCCTGGTGGCCCCCCGCCCTGGGCACCGCACCCACACCGACAGACCACGCACGCAACCTGGGCTTCATCCTGGACTCCTCCCTCTCCATGACCAGACAAGTCAACGCCGTCTCCTCGTCATGCTTCAACATCCTGCGCATGCTACGGAAGATCTTCCGGTGGATCCCCACAGAGACCAGGAAGACGGTCACCCAGGCCCTCGTCACCAGCCGACTGGACTACGGCAACGCCCTCTACGCCGGAACCACCGCCAAGCTCCAGAAGAGACTCCAGCGGATCCAGAACGCCTCAGCCAGACTCATCCTCGACATCCCCCGACGCAGCCACATCTCCGGACATCTGAGAGACCTGCACTGGCTCCCCGTCAACAAGAGAATCACCTTCCGTCTCCTCACCCACGCACACAAAGCCCTACACGATCAAGGCCCGAGCTACCTCAACAACCGCATCAACTTCTACGCTCCCAAACGCCACCTCCGATCAGCCAGTCACGCCCTCGCCGCCGTCCCCCGCATCCGAAGAACGACAACAGGAGGAAGGTCCTTCTCCTACCTGGCCGCCAAGACCTGGAACTCCCTCCCGACCGACCTGCGCCTGACCCAAGACCACCTCTCCTTCAGGAAGAAGCTGAAGACCTGGCTGTTCGAGCAGTAGCAGCACCCCCCCCCCCCAAGCGCCTTGAGACCCTCCGGGTAAGTAGTGCGCTCTAAAAATATCCTTGATTGATTGATTGATTGATGCAATCCTTGAGAGGCTCCTAGGGGTGTTTGTGGAGGCATGGGAGAGAAGAGAGAGGGAAACGGTGATGGTTCTGATTCACAAGGGAGGAAGAGATCCAATGCACCTTACCTCTCATAGGACATTATCCATGCTAACTTTGGATGTTAACTGTTATGTAAAGCACTGCTGAACAAGCTGCTGCTGTTAGTGGGGAACTGGTCCCCCCCCAACCAGATGGGTTTTATCCCAGGAAGAAGTACAATTCACAGTATGAGGCGGAGGTTGCAGAATTGGGAGAAAAACGGGCATTAGTCACGCTTGTTTTGAGGGGTGCTTTTGACATGGTGGGATGGAGCTATATGTGAGAGATTATGCACAGCATGGGGTTTGGACTAGGGTTTATTGGCTGGGTTAAATTGCTTTACACTGAACCGGTGGCTAGAGTACCCATCGAAAAAACGTAATCGCTGAACATAGTGCATGGGGAGGGGGACTAGACAGGGTTGCCCCGTGTCCCCAGTTGTCTTTGCTCTAGGAGTGGAACCACTGTCGCTGTCTTTGTTAGTCCTTAGAACCGTGGTGCATACGGACAGTGAATACTGTCCATCTAGTTGCTATGTAGGCGAATGACATTTTGGTTTATCTTCTGGACCCAGTGCAATTTGGCGCCCTTGCTGTTAGAGGGGCTGCAGGATTGTGCTGAGCTGTCAGGGATATGGACCAACAGAGAACAATTTAAACTATTCCCACTGGGTGGACTGGGAAGGGAGCGAGCCCCTTGCCGGAGGGACTTGGGCTTGGCTGGGTATGCGGTGCATTCTACTATTTGGGAATATGGGTGACCTGAGACTACCAGGAGCAATATATTTTGAATGTGGAAAGGGTGATGGATGGGCTGACGAGATCTCTTGAAGATAATCTAGTTGTCCCCTAATGGGGAGGAGGGCTCTAACTAAGTTTCTGCCACTGTGCTTGTATATTCTACAAAACATGATGTGTCTGATCCCAGTGGCGACGTTTGCTCAGCTAGATTGTTGACAGACTTGGTGTGGGCGAGTAGGAGAAGCCAAGTATGGTCGTACACGCGGAAACTTCCAATATCCGCAGGTGGGATGGGGGTGCCAAATTTGTTCATGGGGAGGGTTGTTCTGAAGGCGTTCCTATACTTAATCAGACAAGTGACAACAAAATGGTTTAAGGTGGTTAATAAGGTCTTCCGCAAGACCCCCTTTGCAGACAATCTCCCTATGTAGGCGCTGAGTCGCTTTTATAAGATGAATAAGGGCACATAATGTGCGGTATGGTGGGAGGGGGGTTGCAAGAGGGTTGGGGATTTCTTCATCAACAACCATTTTGTGCCTCTCGCCCAGGCCCATGAGCTGTTTGGGGTAGACTTGGGCAGATCCTGCTTTTTGCCAGGATAGCGCATACTTCAAGAACAATTTGATCCTCGTTTCCCACACAATTGCCGGAGCAGGTCACGATGCAACAGCTATTGGAACTGGCTGGGTGTAGATGGTTGATAACTCAGCTGTACGCCGCCTTAGTGGCAAACAGAGGGACACGACGGAATGGGGCCGGGAGCAGTGGGATGGGAATTGCGCAAATGACCTGACGCTGACAGACTGGAAAAAAGCCAATGCCCAAGTTAAACAGAGGTCACCTAATGGCCGATTTAAGTTTATACACTTCCTCCACTGAAATAGGATGTACATGACCCCACAGAAGCTTTGCAATATATATCCAGAGTCACCAGGGGCATGTGGCTGATGTGACTATGTTTCGGCAGAATTTTTGCATGTGACTTATGGATGCCCACATATGGTGGAGTTCTGGATGGAGGCAGTACTGTACCTGATAAAAAATTATGGGATTGTCACTGGAGAGGGTCAGGTCAAATTGTGCCACTTGGGCATTGTGCCGAGGAGACAGCAGGCAAAGATGGAAGCCAGGATGTTTGCGTTAGGAATGATGTTGGCTAGGTGCCAAATAGCTATTCACTGGGTGGCTGCACGACCACCAGCGGTGACACAGTGTCAAAAGGATTTGCTTGACTGGGCTATAGCTGATGAAGTGCATATCAGACTTAGATGAGAATGCAGAGGAATATTTAGCAACTCAGGGAGAGATGCTTAGTAGGATGACAGAGCCCCTCGCAGCAGCCCCCTGTGATGGGAACTAACCCCTGGAGATGCCTTAGGGTTCAACACTCAGTCCCATCCTTTTTAATATCTATTTGGAGCCACTGGCTAAGTTGGTTGAGCCATTGGGTGTGCGGGTTGTCTCCTATGTGGACGACACTCGGCTCCTTTTTGCATTTCATGAAAACGTGCCAGAAGCTTTGGGTTCCTTTAAGCTCTGCTTGATGGCAGTGGTTGAGTGGATAAATGCCAGATGTTTAAAGCTTAATTCTGAAAAAGCTGATATTCTCTTCTTTGGCACTAAGACTTCTCCTGAGTCCAGCAACTGGCGTCAACATATTTGGGGATTCCTCCTCTTCTGGCACCTATTGTGAGAAATTTGGGTATGAAATTTGACTCCAATCTTTCAGTCAAGCCCCAAATTAAGGCTATTTCTGACAACTGTTATGCCACAATTAGGTCTCTCAAAAGGATGCTCCATTTTATTTCGGAAAATGTTTGCATGGTGATTGTTCATGCCTTGGTTACGTCCAAATTGGATTATGCCAATAGCTTGTATCTGGGTCTGTCTGCATACCTAATTCAACGCTTACAAATAATACAGAACAACAATGCTCATCTAATCTTGAAGATTCTGACACAGGTCTCTGTGTCTTTCCACCTACGCCAACTTCATTAGCTTCTAATTATGAAGAGGATCCAATTTAAAGCACTAACCTTTACCTTTAGGGCATTTGTACACAAAGATCCCCTCTATTTAAGGAGGAGATTTAAGCCATATTGTCAAGTCAGATCCCGGAGGTCCAACAACTTCAAAGTTTTCTAATTGCCTCAGATTTGTAAAGCCAGGAAAGGTGGTAGAGCTTTGGTTTTTCTTGATTCTAAGCTGTGAATTTCTCCTACTCTCAGTTTGCGGTGTAGTCCCTCTGAATTTGTTTTCAGAAAGAACCTTAAAACTCCGCTCTATGGCTCCTGTCTGGAGGTCATTTAAGTCTGCGGCTATATGTTGTACTGTAGTCAGATCTCTACCGCTAGTGCCGGGATGCTTCATCAGAGGCAGCTGTGAGCCTCACAAGTGGCTTGTACTGTATTGTCTTGTACAAGGGGGTAGAGAAGAGGGTAAGAACTAGGATGGGTGGAGACTTTGGGAGTACCTGACTATGTTTTGTCTAGCTTGTTCAGTGAGATGTGACTTGATAATGAAAGTGTAATCGAGTTTGAATTTACAAAAGTGAAAATGGATACTTATGTACAAGTAGTTGCGAGGTGATTTGCTCAATTGTTTATGATTGTTTACTTAAAAAAACTGAAATATCAATAAAGATTTTTTTAACGAAACTCAAATGTGCCTGTTTGTTTTTTTAGTGTTCCAAATATCAATGTAGCAAACTCAGTATCACATGGCAAAATGTGACTTACCAAATTGACAGACAGTGCCTTTATAACCTTCAGCACAGTTACACCTGTAGCTTCGAATGGTGTCTGTGCAGTTTCCGTTGTTTAGACATGGGCTTGATGAGCATTGCCTACCACCTAACACAGATAGAAACAAAGTGTCACAATTAATGGCACACATATACATGGAAATAATGTCCTCTATAATTGTTCCAAAGTGTTGACCATTTCTTGGAATGTAGAAATCAGAACAAATAGTTACTGTAGGAAGGTGGATACCTGACTATGGTTACCCCAGATTTTTTGCCTTGTGTTTAGCTGGTTTTCGACTTAGTTGGCCTGGGATCCTGCTAATCAGGGCCCCAGGCTATCTGCTCTCTCTTAAAATGGACTCCATGCACCCTAGGTGCATAACCAAATTGGTACTGGACACCTTATCAGACCCTGTACAGTGCACTATAGGTGCCCAGGGCATAGGTGGATCCAAGGCCTACCAGGGGCTGCAGCATATCTTTTGCCACCCCTGGCTGGTTCTTAATTTGACACAACTGGCTGATCACTCAGCTGGGGCGAGGTGGTGTAATCACCCCTTGCTTAGATATAGTATACCTATGTCTAAACCTATATCTGGACACATATATACCTATCAGCCACTGCTATGGCAGGCCTTTACAATCCTGGAGGCAGAGTGCTTGGTTTTACGTGAGATAGTGCTCTAGCATGAGCTGAGCCTGTCTGCAGTGTTCGGAACCATTTCCTTACTGCTGTTCCAGTGATACTGCCATCCCATATACTCTTAAGTGCATTATAATCCTCGCGGTTAATGCTAACTTTGGTTTGGCTTTATCAAAACATGTCGTGTTTGGTGTCATACACTTTGGAATACTACCCCCTCGCCAGTTCTGGCGACAGGGGTAGCATTCCACCCTTCTAGAGGGAGAAGACATGTTACTTACTGCAAATGCGGTTAATCCTAACCAGAGCCCCAGCATCACAAAATGGATGCTGCTGCCACAGACACATGTCTGGCATTCCTGCTGCTGACTGAAACTCGACAGAGGAGGCTTGATCAAAGGATCTCCTGTCACAGGGAGGTGTCACACCACCCCAGACAGGGGATAGTGGATTGTAGCAGGGAGGGTTGAAAGAAACTAGACACTGCCTGGGGCACACAAGGTGTCACTGGGCACTCCAGCCCCAGTCTTGGCGGCAAACTGGACAAAGGAAAGGGGTGTAACCACCCCCTTCCTGGGTCCCACCCATAGGAGGGACCTAGCAGGTAATCCAGCCCCCAGATTTGGAATATAGGTGGGCGCAGTGCCAATGCACATCAGATTATCCTGACTGAAACTTATAAAATGAAACTCTGGACCCTTCGACATCCTACTCGACGTAGAAGACTGAAGAATCTCCCTTGTGGTCAAGGAGTGACCACCCTGTGCAAACAGGCACCATCCAGCACCTCGACGTTTGCTTTGTTGCAGTTCCTGACGGAACTCGAGCGACAGAGATCGACAAGACCCAGCGTGCCTGCCTTCTAACAGCCCGATCCACAGTCCCTGCAAAGCTAAGACCCGTGGAGGCGACAGGAAGCGTAGGAGCGGCCATCTTGGAGAAACAACGAAGCGCTGACCGTGCAGCACCCGAGGCTCCCTCGAAGCTGTGCATTGGAGTTTGAGAAGCTCCAGCCCGAGCAGCTTGTGCACCGAAGCTCACCCCTCCACACTCGACGAGTGCTGCGTGGGGCCCTTTTGCATCTTCCTGCTTGACGTGTTGGTCCGGTCCCTTGCCCGTTGGCTAGTGGCCCCAGAACCAACGAACCTAAGAATTTACACAGCTGGTCTGGTTGCTCCAGACTGGCCCTCACTCCCCTGAAAAGGAACACCCGCTCTGACCTTGCTGGTCCAAGTGTTAAGCCTTCTTTGAATCCTGCGTGGGTTGCCTTTGCCAAGGCTTGTTGACTCCGATCCAGGAGCCGACACCGCCGACAGCGAGAGCCTTTGTTGGACAGCTCGTGATTCACTCCAGGACATCCTTGGTGCCCCAGAGTCCACGTGGCAGCGGAGACAAGGCACCCGTCATCAACCTGATTGCGCCCGACATCGCCTGGTTCCTTCCTGGTTCCTTCCTGGTCACTGGCTAGTGACCCAGACTCTGTCCCCTCTGCTTTCAGGTACCCATCAACTTGGATCCACCCTTGGATCGCACCGGACATTTCTCTTTTGGACGCCTGCAGCATCTTCATCCTCAGGCACCATCGAACTGCGTGACGAAACCCGACACACATTGGCACCTGTGCACCCACTTCCTGTGGGTGAGGTAACTTACTAGCGCCGGTGTTCCTACACTGGTACACACCTCTAGTGCCCAAGTCTAAAGTTTGGTAGTCCTAGTCCAGTCGGAAGACTCCTTTTGCAATAACTTTGTAACTTTTACGCATCATTGACTTTACATTGGTGCAAGCCGTGCTTCCGGCACTGCACCCGAATCCCGCGGGCTACTCCCGTCCTAACTGTCGTTAGTCCAGTGTAGTCCCAGCGATTCACAAGGCCCTAGGCCTCACCCCCCATCGATTAGTGATTGTTATACCACTTTTTTGAAATATGGTTTGAGTGGCCACCGGCTCATAAAGAGTAGTGGGAATTATTCTAAGAATAAATACATATATTAACTTGTGTGGTGTCCTTTCATTTGATATTACAGGATTGCATATGGTAAAACAGCTGGCTTCACATGCCCTCTTGAGTTAAGCCTTTAAGGCTGCTTAGTCCATGCTACCCCTAGGATAGCTTGTCTATAAGGTTGACTTACAACCACCACCATAAGGGATTGTTTGGACTGATACAGGGTGCCCACAGAACTGTGGACATCATATACCAGGCCAACTTCTCACAGTTACACTTTAGAGCATAAATTGAGACTTGATTAATTGAGATATCACACTATTCTATACAATCCCCCTTTTCAGATTAGATTACTTATGTTTCTTTTTATTGAAATTTCTGCGTTTATTTTCAATAGGTATAGCTTACAAATTTAAAACGTTTTTTCTTCTGATTTAAAAACTAAATCATCCTTGATGCATATCCAGTAGTGTCTTTATCCAGCAAGTGTGCTGTGGTATGTTTTGCTTCTTCAGGGCATCTGTATGTATTCATACGTTTTACGTCCATGATAAACTTGTCTTTTAAAGCATGCCACATAATCATTATATTTTCTTGCTTAAGGTATGTCTCCCGCTTCCCAGTGAAAAGTGATTTTACGACTGGTGACATTTAGAGCATGTACTATAGGTAACGGCAAGCTCAATACTATAAAGTTTAGAGGATACTTTTTAGGTCAAAGCTTACTCGACATCACATCTGTCTGGTTGCTAAAGACTTCTTGAGAGCATTCTTAAAACTTCCATGGGAATCCACCCAACCCATTGCTTACTATTGGCTTTGTGGTTTGTAACTGACATTCGCTTTCTTTCTATATGCTAGTTTTATTTATTTTAGGCTGTCCAACATTTCTTTGTCCCTCCCGTGGAGAATAGCCTGTTTACTGGATTCTTTCATGAGTGCTCGCTTTCTATGAACAGGCCTTTGAATTTAGTTTTTATCTTGTCACATTTGCTGTGCATTCAAATAGAGAGGTCGAATGTCAGGCTCTGCCTTCCCGGGGAGCTTGCTGTTTACTTTTCTTTCTCTGACTTCAAAGTGAGAGGATTTTTCTGGCAAGCTGGGAAAGTGAAAGGAAAGATTTTTTCAAGCAAACAACAACATTTAAATGTCTGTACATGAACTGTGCAAATATTTCAGAATGTATCAGAATTAGGAAAGCACAAATTAGCAATTGTTTTGCAATTCAAAAGTGTGGGGGGCACAAATACCTTAATGTAATCAAAGCAATTCAATACACTAGGTAATGCTATTTCCATACATTGTTTTTTGTGTACTGTATTGTTTTATCAGTAAAACTGGATCTCTGTGCAAATGTATTGGTTATTGCAATTGAAAATGTGTTTTCAGTAATGGAAGTGCACTTCCACACAATGCATACTCCTCTCTACCCCCACTCCATGACACTGTACACCACTCTTTGCATCTCTACGTCCCTCCACTCTATGTCACTCCACAAAACTCTACGCCACTCCACACTATGCCACTTTACTCCATCTACACCACTTCACTCTACTCCACTCTATGCCACTCTACTCTACTCTTCTCCACTCAGTGTCCCTCTATGCCACTTTACTCCACTCTGCACCATTCCATTCTATGCCACTACACTCCACTTCACTCTATGCACTCTACTCTATGACAATCCCCTCTACGATACACTACTCTACTCCTCCCTATGCCATTCCTCTCTATGCCACTCTATGCTCCTCTAGGCCACTCTACTCCACTCTATGCCAGTCCACTCTACAATACTCCACTCTACAACCCTCCACTCTATACCACTCCACTCTATTCCACTAAATGCCACTCCACTTTATGACACTCTACTCCGCTATATGCCGCTCCACTCTATGACACTCTACAACACCCTACACCACTTCACTCTAGGCCAAACTACTTCTCTCAAAACCACTCCACTACACTCTATGCAACTACACTCTACGACATTAAACTCTACTACACTTCATGCCACTTTACTCCACTCTAAGCACTCTACACTATACCACTACACTTTATGACACTGTACTCCACTCTATGTAATGCCACTCCACTGTACTCCACTCCACAATACTTTACTAAACTATATGCTACACCAGTCTTTGCCATTTCACTACACACCCCTCCACTCTACACCACTTCACTCTATGACACTCTATGCCAATCCATTCTACTCCACTCTGTACACCTATACCCAAGGGTGGAGTGGTGTAGAGTAGAGAGGTGTAGACTGGAGTAGCGTACAGTGATGTACAGTGGAGCAGAGTGACAGAGAGTGGCATGCCATAGAGTAGAGTGGACTGGCATTGACTAGAGTGGAGTAGAGTAGAGTGGTGTAGAGTAGAATAGGGTAGAGTGGGATAGGGTAGAGTGGGTGGGCTAGAGTTCTGTCGAGTGGAGTGGTGTTGAGTGGCATAGAGTGGAGTGGAACAGATTTGAGTAGACAAGAGTGGATGGCATAGCGTAGAGTGACATGGAGTGACAATGAGTGTAGCAGAGTGGCACAGAGTGAAGTAGTGAAGAAGAGTGCCTTAGAGCCCTAGAGTGATGTGGTGTAGAGTGGAGTGGAGTACAGTGGCTTGGAATGTCATAGAGTAGATTGGCATAGAGTTGAGTGGTGTAGAGTGAAGTGGAGTGGCATGGCATAGAGTAGAGAGGCACTGTGTGGAGTGTAGTGGCATGGTGCAGACTAGAGTGGTGTAGAGTGGGAGACGGCCAAGTGGAGTGCAAAGAGTGGAGTGGAGCAGAATGGCATACAGAGGAGTGGACTGATGTGGAGTGGAGTCACATTCAAGAGAGTGGAGAGGAGTGGGGTAGATGCAGTGGACTGGCGTAGACTGCAGTGATATAGAGTAGAGTGGTGCAGAGTAGAGTAGAGTGGCATAGGGTGCAGTGACGTAAAGAGCAATGACATAGACTAGAGTGGTGCAGAGTACAGTAAAGTGGTGTAGAGTGGTGTAGAGCAGAGTGGTGTAGAGTGCATTGACAGAAATTGCAGTGGAATTTAGTAAATTGATTCAAAGTAGAGTAGAAAGGCATAGAGTGCAGTAATGTAGAGTAGTGTGGAGTAGAGTGGTGCAGAGTAGAGTCCAGTGGTGCAAAGTAGAGAGGTACAGAGTAGATTGATATAGAGTAGATTGGCCTTGAGTGTAATAGTGTTGAGTGCAGTAGCATAGAGTAGTGTAGTGCAGGCAGTAGAGTGCAGTGGCGTAGAGTGCAATGGTGCAGAATTGAGTAGGATTGCTTAGAACACAATTGCATAGAGTAGAGTGGGACAGAGAAGAATGCATTTGCAAAGATTTCAGTGAGTCGAAGCATAGTAGAGTGGTGTAGAGTGCAGTGGCACAGAGTGGTGCAGAATAGAGTGCTGCAGAGAATAGTGGTATGTAGTGCAGTAGCACACAGTACAGTTGTGTAGAGTGCAGTGGCATAGAGTTGTGCAGAAAATAAAGCAGTAGCATAGAGTGCAGTGGCGCAAAGCAGAGTGGTGCAGAGTAGAGTGGCGTACAGTTCCATAGAATATGTTGACATAGAGTGCAGTAGTATAAGGTAGAGTGGAGTAGAGTAGCATAAAGGGCAGTGGCATAGAGTGCAATGGGACAGTGTAGAGTAGAAAGGTATAGTGTACAGTGGGGTAGCATGCAGTGGCATAGAAGAGAGTGGTGCAGAGTAGATTAAAGTTGAGACAAAGCTCAGTGTTGTAGAGTAGAGAGGCACAGAGTAGTGTAAAGTAGAGTGGCATGGAGTGCAGTGGCATACAGTAGAGTACAGTGGGCTGAAGTAGACTGAATAGAGTGGTGTGGTGTAGAGCAGAGTGGTGTAGATTGAATTGGCAAAGATTGCAGTGGAATGGAGTAGATTGGTTCAAAGTAGAGTATAAAGGCGCTGAGTGTAGTGGAGTAGAGTAGAATGGTGTAGAGTAGAGTGGTGCAGAGTAAAATGCAGTGGCATTGAGTGCAGTGGGGCGAATCAGAGTAGAGTGGCATAGAGTGGTGTACAATAGAGTGCAGTAGATTAGAGTGTAGTGGCGTAGAGTGGTGCAGAGTAGAGAGGCGTAGAGTTCCATAGAATGCAGTGGCATATAGTTCAGTGTCATAAAGTAGAGTGGTGCACAGTAGAGTGGCAGATAGGGCATTGGCATAGAGTGCAATGGCACAGAGTGGTGTAGAGTGCAGTGGGCTAGGGCGCAGTGGTATAGAGTAGAGTGGTGCAGAGTAGATTAAAGTTGGAGTAAAGTGCAGTGGTGTAAAGTGGCGCAGAGTGGTGTAAAGTGGGGTCACACGGAGTGCAATGGAGTACAGTAGAGTATAATGCCATGGAGTGTAGTAGCTTAGAGTGCAGTTGTGTAGAGTGCAGTGGAAATGAGTAGAGTGGTGCAGAGTAGAGTAGATCAGCATAGAGTGCAGTGGCATAAAGTGCAGTCGCCTAGAGTAGAGAGGTGCAGAGTAGAGTGGCATGGAATGCAGTGGTAAAGATTGTAGTGGCATAGAGTAGAATGGTGCAGTGTAGAGCAGAGTGGTGTAGATTGTAGTGGTGTAAAGTAGAGAGGTACAGAGTAAAGTGTCGTAGAGTGCAGTGGCATAAAGTGCAGTGACATAAAGTGCTGTGATGTAGAGTAGAGTGGTGCAGAATGCAATGCTGTAGAGTGCAGTGGCGTAGAGCAGTGCAGAGGAGAGTGGCATAAAGGACAAGGGAATACCGTGGTGCATAGTAAAGTGGCATAGAGTGTAATGGTGTAGAGAAGAGTAGAGTGGCATAGAGTACAGTGGTCTAGAGTACAGTGGCATAGAGTGCAGTGGTGCAGAGTAGAGTAGTGCAGAGTAGAGTGCAGCAGCATAGAGTGCAGTGTCATAGGGTAGAGTGGTGTAGAGTAGAGTGAAGCAGAGTGCAGAGGCATAGAGTGCAGTGGCATAGAACAGAGTTGTTTTGATTAGAGTAGCATACAGTAGAGTGGTGCAGAGCAGAGTGGCATAGAGTGCAGTGGCACAGAGTAGAGTGTAGTCACAGAGTTCAGTGGTGCACAGTAGAGTGCAGTGGCGTAGAATGCAGTAGGTAGAATAGAGTGGTGCAGAGTACAGTAGAGTAGAGTGGCATAAAGAGCAGTGATTTAGAGTAGACTAGTGCAGAGTAGAATGCAGTGACGTTAAGTGCAGTGAGGTTGGACAGAGGGGTGTGAATACTTTTTACTGTTAACTAGAGCCCTTCTTTTTTCCTTCTTTCTCTCTTTGTTTTTGCTATCCTTCTTTCTTTCTTTGGAGGATGAGGAAGGTTTGCCAGCCCATTGGCCCTCTTGGATTGTATCAGAAGATGTTAACATGTAGCAAGGTGAAATACTTGAAGGTGGTTGACCCCCACCAGGTAGGATTAGGTGAAAGGCACGGCATTCTCGATTTTAAACCAGTTTTTACAGTTTAGAATTCAACTATTTTTCTTCCATTTGAAGATGTACATTCTACAGTTGGGAGCCATATCTCAGATTAGCTCTCTTAGGGCCATATGTATGAAACTTTGGTTTTGCGATTCTCAAATAGCGATTTTTAGAGCATTGCTATTTGAGAATCGCAAAATGCTATGTATGTAGGATTTGCAAATAATTTTGCGAATCCTACATATTCCTCAATTGCGAATCGCAAATTGCAATGCGCAATTAATGAATACCTCCCCATTCATTCCTATGGGCCTAGAGGCCAATAGGAATGAATGGGAAGACATTCTCAATTTGCGATTCTCAATTAGAGAATCGCAAATTGAGAATGCAATTTCAAGGGTGCCAGGGTGTCAAAATGACACCCTGTTGCACCCCTGAAATGTACATGTGTGCACATGTGGCACACATACATGTCCTAAGGGCATGTATGTGTGCCACATGGCATTTTGAAAAATGCAAAAAGTGCATTTTTCAAAGAAATCACAAATTACCACCAACTTGAAGTTGGTGGTAATTTGCGATTCCTTAAGGCCAAATTGCACTTTTTCTGGGCCTCTTACATTGCATTTAATGAATCACAATATGCGATTTCTTAAATGCAATCGCAAAATAGGGAATTGTAAATTTTGCGATTCCTTATTTTGCGAGGCTGTTTTCCTTTCATACATCCCACTTAGCTAAATTGCGATCGCAATTTTGAATGATACATATGGCCCATAGTGACGACTAGAGGTCATAGGACCTCATTTCTGTAGTTTTGTATCTCTCCTTATGCAGCTCACCATTACTCTTCTTTCTCCCACTTTTCACCCTGATAGGTTGGACAATCAAAGGTTCTAGACTGCAACACCCAGCACATGCATCCGATTGTGCCAGATGGGTGCACTGAGACATTTAACCCCTTGGCCGCGGCGCTAATTCTGCCGCGGCGCTGGGGGGCAGGGGGGGTCGCGCGGCGCCGCAATGCTTGTGACAAAAACCACTCCATCACGAGCCACGGGCGCGCTGTGCTCACAACGGAGTGGTTCCGTCACGGCCCCGCCCGCTAATTAATTCACCCGCGCAGGCGGGGAATTGATGCTGCGTGGGCGAAGCGGCCGCGGCGTGACAGAACCACTCCTTCATGAGCACAGCGCGCCCGTGGCTCGTGACGGAGTGGTTCCGTCACTAGCACGGAACAGGTTAAATTAGGACCTTGTGGCAGCCAGCCCAGTCACAAAGATTTATAATATTCCTTTGCATCAAAGCACTGCAATAGAATATCTAGGCCAAGTGCACCACTATTGTGCACCACACTTTTGAAAGCTTTAAAGCATCTACCCACCCAGGTAATGTGCGACACCACACGCTATTTTTACTTAAACACATTTACTAACAGTAAACCATATTTACATTAATGAAAACAAGTAACTAGTTCTACTCACCAAAGTAAGTTGGCCAAAACATGTCCTGTAAGATTTAAAAAATTGGCATTAATCCGAGACATGACAATATTCTCATGCAAAGAACACATTGAAAAATGTCACATTATTGTTAGAATTACTGTAAATACTATAACATATTTTATCAACCTTTGGAAAACCCATCTATAGTGCTTTGACCGGAAGTGACGATAAGGGCCTTCCATTTCCTGTTGTTAACTGTACACTCTGCAGTGTGTTCATGTCAAGCATTCATTTAAGTGTGGACGCTGGGGACGATGGATGGCACGTTTCCAAATCGCTTTCTGGAAAGAAAGGTCGGGCACATTTTGCCATTGTTCCTGAAAGTTTGCAAAAGAGCACAGGATACAGGGGCCGCGAGAACACAATGCAAAGCTTTCCTGTTATTCCAGCGAAGAACAAGAACATGAGTTCCGGAGCAGATGCTGGAAAAATACATCGCTTGCAACTTTTTTAACTGCCCAAGACAAAAATCATGTTTGAATGCAGGATCTCCAAGCTGCCTTTAAATTGTTCAGTTTTAAGGGGAAACTTGTGTTATTTCCTTTTCTCAAGAATATTGTGTGATTCGCCTAGCTCATGTCACAGAATGTAGTGTGTCTGTACGAAAATACGATTAATTGTGTTCATTTTCGCCTAGACATTCTTCCGAGCCCACCTACGATGGCACGATTGGGCCTGCCCTCTGTGACACAAATCCCCCCCGACTGAAGGACAATGGACTGCTCTCATCGGTGATGAGGGCGACCCCCTTTGGCCGAGAGGTAGTGGACTGTTCTTTGGCCAAGATGGACTATTGTAGGGTCAGTCCACAGAAGTTTGAAATCAGCTCTGAGGTAGCAGCATACAATATTCTTATTGGTCCGAGCATGAGTTGCTGCTGCAGAGATACTTGCACCGGGCTCTTAAGCATTGGGATATTTCAAGGGTTTCTTTTTAGGGTTATCTTCAAACACTATGGCTTTTTAGCTATGTAGTTTGAAAACGGTGCAATAAAATGGATTTACTTGCTTGGACCTATTTTTCATGAAAGTATCATTGAAGCAGATATTCGAATACTGGGCCAAAATATATACAGTTATCATTCCAAGACTGCCTGAGAATTGAAAACATGGCCTGAATCCATAATCACTCATTCCCTTAGCACACTAAAAATTATCCTAATTAAATGTTTTTTACAACGAGCATCAACAAAGCAAATAGCTTGAACTTTGCTATAGAGGCACACACCATACATGCACATACAGACCATGCTTATAAATGCACAGGTAACACCCCTGTATGCAAGTATTTAAAAAAACCCTGCTTCAGTGAAAATGGCTTAGACAGTTTTTTTTACTGTAAGGACATGTTTGACATTAAACTTTACATGTCCTACTTTTAAATATTATGCATCCAGCCTCAATGGGCAGTAAAGCCTACTTAGGGGTGACCTATTAGTATTTACAATTAGATGTTATGTCTGTTAAAATGGGCTATTTTGACTGGTCACATTTTCAGTTTAAACCTGCACATCAGCTTACTGATGGCAGGCTTGCAGTCATACTTTTTCACCACAGTGAATGGCCCAGTAAGTGCTTAAGTCTAGTTGTGACCTTTAACCATTTACAGGCCCTGGGTACCCTGTGGTACCATATATTAGGTAAGCTAAAGATTCCGAGCAGGCAGGGCCGGACTGACTGTAGCGGGCAGCTGGCGTTTCCCCGGTGGGCCGCCAGGTTAAGGGGCGGTTTTAGGCCCCTGGGGACGTTTTTGTTACCGGGGGCCAGCAATATCGACCCCCTGTAAAAAAATCGGCCAAAACCGGCCCTGCAAACAGCCCGGTTGCACCCCCTTCTACCCGCTAGGGGGGGCAGCCGAGCAGTGTGCCAGGGGTGGTTTCGGTTCCCATTCCAGCCCTGCAAACAGGGCTCATGTTGAAAAGGGGAGAACAACACTTTAACACTGGTTAGCAGGGGTAAAGTGCACAGAGTTCTACAGTCAGTACAAGCAGTCAAGGTTAAATTCTGGGGTGGTCCCACTCAAGGGAGAGCAACTTCAATTTGTACAAGACTGTGTGCATTATAAGGGCACATGGTGATGTGCTGCAGGGTGCATAGTGTGATGTACAATGGCGCCTCTGGTGATGTTCAGTAGAGGGAGATGATGGGTAGCACATGTCTGTAGGGTGATGTTAGAGATGGCTCATTTGGTCCCATACAGTTACATTAAAATGTTTCGAATAGCTGGGGAGCGGGGGTTACAACCTGACTGGGGGCACTACACGACCTGCCACTCACCAGAGAGGGCTTGCTTCCTGACACGCTCTATGCTTCCCTCTCCCCCGCCGCCGCATTGCCATAGCGGCCGCCGAGAGGGGGGAGCGCTTACCGGCTCAGTTCTCCAGGCTGCCTACAATACCCAGCGTCCCCTGCGGGGTCCCGGCGACGTCGCCAGCAGCGTCACTTGCCAGCGCTCGGAGGCGCATAAAGAAGAACAGATCCTACCGCGTCGCGGGATGCGCGCGGGCGACGCCGGGCGGAGCCCAGGCAGAGGGCGTCCCGTCTGTGGCCGTCCGGGGACGTCCAGGGACGGGACGGGCCACACCCTTGGCACGGACTTTTGCGACAGGTACTGTTGCCCCAGGATTTGGACTGGTTGCCTGGGTCTGATAGACCTATTGAACTTGTGATATCTAGCTGTCCATTAGAAGGAGGGGGGGCCGGGGATAAAGACACATATAGTGAATATAGGATTGAGATATTTAGCCACCCATTAGAAGGAAGCCTGGATTGCTTCCTGGGGGAGGCTAAGAGCTAGCCTATATTTATATTAACTATGTCTAACCACCCTAAAACACGTTCAGCTATGAGCAAAGTTCGCCAAGCTGAAACCCCTAAACAAACCCTGGCCGATACAAACATTCTAGCCCCCAATAAAGTAAAAAAAAACACCGCAATTGATTTGATGTTGAGGAAGGTATCTGGGGAGATAGAACATATGGAAAGGAGCCTATCTGCCTCACCCAATCCTATAGCAGCTACCCCAACACAATCTAGGGATCATTCATTAGCTGACAGCCCAAATATGACTGAAAACTTGGTCTCACCAAGTAACCCAACAGAGGCTGTTCCCGGTGCTCAACTCCTACCCCCTCCGGGGGCAGAAACCTCAGGGCATAGCGACCCGACCCCCCAGAGCAAACCAAAACGGCGGGGGAGGACTAAGGGACAACAGAGAAAAAATAAGCCACTGATAGGAGACGGGCGATCCATAAACAGGCAAGAGGTCATCCTGGTAGATGACAAGGTCCACTAAAACACAAATCCACCAGGATGGATTGAGGATGTCATGGGAGAATTCAAGAAACATTTGGAAACTTTTATTATTGCTCAGCTGAAACCTATCATAAGCAGGGTGGACAAAATAGCGAGCGAACTGACCAAACAAAGTAAGACAATAGATCTGACAACTAAGAAACCCCCTTCAGGTCCTAACCAACCTATAAGCGTGACCACTAATAACTCTAATAATAAGACAATGACAAACAACAATTGTGTCAGCAATATCCAGCACAGGATTGCTCAGATACACGAAGTCCCGAAAGTTTCTCAAGATCAGAGAGGGGGGTTAAATCAAAAGATGAGCTCCAAAAACATTGATAAAGCCCCCCTGCAACCGCTAATGCAAAGGGCCCAGGAATACCACCATTTAAGAAATGGCCCTCATAGCTCACCCTATATGGTCTCTGATCCTTTCTTCAGCCCAGACAGCCCCCCCCCACATATAAATTTACCTCCTGAAGCCAGTCCCTTTGTAATAGTATTTGCAGGGGTTCCGGAACTCAGGGCCTCAGACAAAGAATCGCATTCTCAATTACATGCAAAAATTTCAAAGTGGTTGGACATACACAGACCATTAAATAATGTGGAAAGGGGGGAGATAGTGCATGTAAGAAGAGCTAACTGGCTCGGAGGCAGGAAAATGGATATAAGGTGGGACTGCATTGTAGCAAACCTCAGAGATGCTAGACTGGTGGATTATATACTGAAGAATTCTAACAGAAATCATACCAGTACAATCTGTGCGCTCCCCCTGGGGTATTTTTACCCAAGGAGATGGAGCAGTAATAATAATGCTGACCATACAATGTGGAATCTTGAAAGGCCACAACATACCCATAGGGTTAGATCCACTAACTACCCCGACCAGTTTCTACCCCCCCGAGATTTTCCCCAGTGGAGAAATAGATTTGCCCCTTTGCAGTCGCTCGATGAAAATGATTGACTACCTTTCACAGACAAAGAGCTTGCATCCACTACTGCAATAGGGGAACCAGTTTGTTCTGTAACAGAGGATGGAATTGCTAATACTAGGAACGGGCTAAAGGCTAGGATAGAAGATCCCCCAAAACAGAGGGAAGAGAATGATAATGTCCCAGAGTCCTATGAAACAGGAGACTGTAGAATGAAGGAACTCAGCACAGAGGGAAGGAAAGTAAATAGGGCAGGATTAGCCTTTCTGTCTTGGAACGTAGCGGGACTGGGGGGTAAATTTGACAACAAAGACTGGAGAGAGTACATAAGGGGCTTTCATATCATAGCCTTACAAGAAACATGGGCGCGAGACCCTGACTCTTGCCAACTGGAGGGCTATAAATGCTTCTTCAGGCCGGCCCAAGACGTGAGATCTGGGAGGGCGAAAGGAGGGCTAGTGATATATGTTGATTTAGACCTAAAAGGCACTTGGTCACAACCACTTTGGGTGTCAGATACCATACAAGCAGTGATATTCCAGGGACAAGGGCAGAGATTTCTAATTAAAAATTTTTACAACCCGGGCCCAACTGACGGAAATTTCCCCATATTAATAGAGCTAGAGAGCAGGCTAAATGAGGAAACAGACCTAAGGCAGGGGGGGCCCGAACCAATTGTCCTACTGATAGCGGACTTTAATTGTCATCTGTGCCCAAAGTTACTCCCTATTTCCCTTGATTGGTCTTCCCGTTCTGCAGAAAGTGGGCCACACTTTGAACATAACAGAGAAGGCACACTGCTAATGAAGCTTTTAGGGAGCTTTGCTCTTACCCACACAATGGACCTGTTGCCGGTGAAAGCAGGGGACACCCTCATACCCACATTCAAAGGAAGAGGTTGTGCGTCTATAATAGACTTTATAGTAATCTCTGCCTTTGCCAAAGAACAGATTATAAAGGTAAGAACGGAGTGGAGCCCCTTTAGCGACCACAACCCCCTATCTCTTGAAATAGAATATAACGATCTACCAGTAAAACATCTGGGGGGATATAGTAATCCTGCCAATGGATCAAGGGAGGCGCATAAGATGGGCAATGATTAATCCACAAGATTTCTATAGCACCCTAGTGGATAGAGGGAAAGAACATATAGAGACCTGTTTAGACCTTGCAATAGAGGGTAGAGAAGTGGTCCTAGCATTCGAATCCTTAACTAGGATAGTGGAAGGATTATTAAAAATTAAGCGGCCTACTAAGGAATTATCTGCCCCAAGATGGTTCGACTCCAACTGCTCACGGGCACTCAGAGAATTAAAACAGAGTCTAAAGAAGTCCCCGAGAGATAAGATTGAAATTGCGCTCTGTAGACGTAATTATAAAACACAGGTTAAGCTAAGAAAGAGTGCACTCCAAAAGGAAGTTTGGGCAGATCTCAGAGAAGTAGGAGAAAACAGGGACTACGCCCAATTCTGGAGAATTATAAACAGACCCTGCTATCAAGACTCAAGCTCCCCTGTAATTAGCACCAATATACTCCCCGAACAATGGATTAACCATTTTAAAAGTCTGTATAATAAACTGGACTCAGATATCGGGGATGGAGTATGGGAGGGTCCCAGGGCAATGGAGCTAGAATTCTCCTTGTCGGAAGTTTTAAAGGCAGTGCTTGGGCTGACGCGTAATAAGGCTCCAGGCCCGGACGGCACCCCCCCAGACCTGTTCTTAAGTAACACCGACTTATGGGTACTGAGCATGACCAGAGTACTTAATGCAGCAATTCAATAGGGTCTTCCACGATCTTGGTCAACTGCAGTGATTGTTCCTATATATAAGAAAGGCTGTAGGGATAATCCACAGTGCTACAGACCAATCTCGCTGATTGATGTTTCAGCTAAACTTCTAGGTAGGGTAATTCTTAATCGCCTTACAGAGTGGACTGAAGCACAGAACACCTTGGTGGATACCCAGTATGGGTTTAGAACAGGCAAGTCAACTAGTGACCAATGTCTTAACTTATACCTACTAGCTGCTAAATATATTAAATCAGATAAAGGAACCCTGTATATGGGATTTATGGACCTTGCAGCTGCATTTGATAATGTAAATAGATCTAAACTCTGGGCACTTATGTATAGACTGGGAATTGATCCAGACCTGATAAACATACTCAAGGAACTCCATTGGAACACCACTGCCAAGGTCCGCTATAGCTCGGGAGGGGTGAGTACCGATCCCTTCCCGTGCTCTAGCGTGGTGAGGCAGGGGTGTATCCTGGCTCCATTTTTATTTTCCCTCTACATAAATGACCTGGAGAGTGCTGTGCTGACATTGGGGACTGATTGCCCAAGAGTGGGATCACGTCACATACCGGTACTTTTGTACGCGGACGACGCGGTCCTACTCGCACGAACAGCAGTAAGCCTGCAGCAGCTAATTAGTGGCTTTGTGAGGTTCATGGAGAATCTAGATCTTTCTGTAAATCTGACTAAGTCCTTTATCATGGTGGCGGGAAAAAAACCTCTCAAGAGATTTGTGTTCAAGATAGGAACTCATGTTTTGGACACTGTGAACACTTTCTCCTACTTGGGTCTCTTGTTTGATGAAAATATCAGGTTTGCTCCATTGATAGAGGAAAAGTGCAAGAAACTTGTTTCAGCGAATGGTGCCATTTTAAACTTTGCACGAAGGATGGGTCGTTGGTCCCCTGAGCAAGTAATGACATTGTATAGAGCGGTCAGCACTTCTAAGGCTATCTACGGGGCAGAGGTGTGGGGCTTTAGGGATGCATACCAGATACAAGCAGAGGAAGATAAATTCCTAAAGAAACTGCTAAAGCTACCACAGAGCATCCCGGCAGCAGTCACGCACAAGGAGCTTGGCTCCTCATATATATCTGACCTGATTAAACTAAGACCAATTCTGACCTGGCTCCAAATTTGGCTAAATCCAAATGCTGAATTAACTAGACAGATTATTGCAGATTGTCTTCAGAGAGACAGATGGCTGCAAATTTTTTGGCTTAAATACATTAAAGAAACCCTAGTGTCTATTGATCATCAAATGTTATTTACTGACCCCTCAAAGATTGATAGCTCTTGCAAATATCGTGTTCAAAAGCAGTTATTGGATAAATATGATTATAGCAGGAATCAATTTGACTCTAATAACACATCTGTAATAGCGCACTCTCTTGTGAGTAATGAATTGGGTATGGAACCGTATCTCTTTTTAATGCATAGTGAACAAGAGAGGCTTTTAATGTGTCGTTTTAGGCTCAATTTGTTACCTAACATTTTAGCTTACCCGTCTGGTTTTACTCTAACAATTGAGCAGAAGGGTGCCTGCGGCTGCGACAATAGGTCTCCGCAGGACACCCTTCATTTTGTATTATTATGTTCTTTTTATAAAATTCCGCGCCGAAGATTTCTGGTGGATATTTTAAAGGAGTCAAAAATTTACCATGCTAAAACTGCTCTATTATTCTTGCAAAGAGCCACGGAGACGCGTACTCTGTGTTCTATTATGAGTTTTTTTTTAAATTGTGGTCAAATTAAGAAATACCAGGGGCTGATGTAGGGTGAAATGAATTATTGCTCCCTCCCTTTCAATTAATGTTAATAATAATAATTTTAAATTTGTTTTTAAACATTGTAAAGTTCAGAATTATAATGTAAAATGAGCGATTGTGGATTTGTATTGTAATGTGTATTTTTATGATGGTTTTTAACCACCGAAATAAATAAAGAACTGAACTGAACTGAAGCGAATGGCCCAGTAAGTGCTTAAGTCCAGTTGTGACCTTTAACCATTTACAGGCCCTGGGTACCCTGTGGTACCATATATTAGGTAAGCTAAAGATTCCGAGCAGGCAGGGCCGGACTGACTGTAGCGGGCAGCGGGCGTTTCCCCGGTGGGCCGCCAGGTTAAGGGGCGGTTTTAGGCCCCTGGGGACGTTTTTGTTACCGGGGGCCAGCAATATCGACCCCCTGTAACAAAATCGGCCAAAACCGGCCCTGCAAACAGCCCAGTTGCACCCCCTTCTACCCGCTAGGGGGGGCAGCCGAGCAGTGTGCAAGGGGTGGTTTCAGTTCCCATTCCAGCCCTGCAAACAGGGCTCATGTTGAAAAGGGGAGAACAACACTTTAACACTGGTTAGCAGGGGTAAAGTGCACAGAGTTCTACAGTCAGTACAAGCAGTCAAGGTTAAATTCTGGGTTGGTCCCACTCAAGGGAGAGCAACTTCAATTTGTACAAGACTGTGTGCATTATAAGGGCACATTGTGATGTGCTGCAGGGTGCATAGTGTGATGTACAATGGCGCCTCTGGTGATGTTCAGTAGAGGGAGATGATGGGTAGCACATGTCTGTAGGGTGATGTCAGAGATGGCTCATGTGGTCCCATACAGGTACATTAAATGTTTCGAATAGCCTACATTGTACAGGCATTCCTTCTGCTTGACAAAACCAAGGCGCACCTTTAGTTAGCTGTAGCATGTTAGGAATGTTAAGTCTGTGCTTATCATGGTGGAAGCAAAGTTCCAAGGCATAGAATGTGACTAAAATACTAAAATTGGCTAACAGTGTAACGTATTGGCCATCCAGCAGCTACATATGGCGACCAGATGGATGTGAAATTAAAAAAAAGTGCATTTCCTTCTTCTAATGCTGAAAAGCTGACATGTTTTCGATTTGCTACTTTAGAGTGCTTCATTCCTTTTTAGTCCGAAAATGTGTCTTGGGGAACAAGTTCACTTTTTCTTAGTGTTTGTATTAGGCTTGAAAGCACAGCTGTCTAAAATGCCTCTTATTTACAATATACATAAAGTGGACTTGGCTCAAATCGTTTAAACCATTGGCTTGTTTGTATCATCCCCCTTCAGGCACTGATTTGAGACTACATCAATCACATCTTGGCTCAGCCCAGAGGAGAGTATATTTCTCATCTCTCGCTCCTGGCTGTTTGGTGTAAACATGTTTGCCTTTCTTGTATACCTTGCCTCAGCCATATCCATCTGCAAATGTTAACCTTCCCTACAAGGTGTGCTGGTCTTTGGTGTGGAAGCACGCTGCGTATTGGCACGCACGATGTGACGTAAAGGAACGCTTGATCTGGTGAAAAATGGTTACATTTTTTTGCAAATGTTGAAGGCATTTTTCCCAGTTCTCATGAGCTCAGCTATGCAACAGCTGTCCTCTTTGTGAGATTTGTGGCGTGAATGAGACTCGAAAACCACGAGTAGTAGATTATAAATTTGTCTTATCTGTACTTGAGAAGCTTACCTCTATTAATTCCTTTATCCTGTGATCTCCTGGTCGGCTGATATTGTTACTCACAGACTATTTCATTTTTCCATTGGTCAGTAAATGCAATCAGATTCAACCAAACTATGAAGTGAAGCTTTCTTCCCTCTCCAATTGAGTGGTTGCATTGAAAAGCATTGAGGGTGTATTTTATGTCTAAAAAGTACCGTCAATGATTATAATGTTTGCAACATTTAATTCTTTATTTCATACATGTATGGTAAACAAAAATAAATCTATAGTTGTTTGCACTGCAAGAATCAATGGTGTCCTTTGAATTAAATTGATAAGCATGGCTGCCCAGACAGGGCTTCCTAGTGCTAGTGCAACCAGGATACATAAATTAAATGCTAGAAACGCCACAGTTTAAATCTACTAATTCCATTAATAAACTCAATTAAACTCCATTGCAACTACCTTCAGCTCTGCTCCTGGGGCCCTGTGCTCATTGCAGCAATCCTGCTCCTACTGCTGAAATACAAACTCAGTATGCTGAGCAGCATTGACAGAGCCAATATGTCTAGCTCATAACTGTAAATGCAAAAAATATCTATTGGATTTACACATGCTTTTTCACCTTGCTCCTATCAAACGTTTTTGTAGTCTGGATTTTCATTAGTCAGCATTCATTTTTTTTTTAATGAAGGCAGAATGCGTCCCATGCATCTCAGTGTGAACTTTGGTGAAACTGTCAGGCGTCCAAGTCCAATGATTTCAGGGAAGACTAAGTGCCCTATTTAGACTTTGCTGGACGACATACTCCATCAACAATGTTCTTCAGACATAGCTGCACGCACATACACGTGCATGTGTCGGAATTTTTTGTAAATGTGTCGGAATTTTGTAAAGCACACAGCTACCTCCACCGGAGGTGTCCCGGCGCTGTCCGTATACCGCTTAGGAACCCTTCCTGGCTTTCCTGGGAAATGTCCACTCCTGGGCACCCCCCAGGTGCAGCCAGGCTTCCCAGCGCTTTTGGGGCCGTTGTGGAGACTAAGCAAGCTATTGCCCAGAGTTGCAGCGTGGGACCCATGATCAGAACAGGTACTGAGGCGAGAATATCCAGTCAGGGGAATTAATGAGTCAGAGACCCGCCGAGGCGGGAATCGAACCCTGGTCCCTGGCCAGAGCTCTGCATCAAGGTCTGCCTGCTCTAACCATTGAGCCACACTTCTCCATGTAGACGAATACAGCACAAAACATAAATATTAACGGATCGGTATAACACTTTTTCACATCCTTTTTATTATTGCTGCATTCTGCCACTGCACTGAGCACCAGTTGGTCATTGGTCTCAGTATTTTGCCTGAAAAATTATGATAACAGACACACGGGGGACCTTGGTAGATCCCACTCCATATGCACAGCAATATCCATTAACAATGAATCGAATAAATCAACTCTATGCTTCTAATCTTAAGTTTCATCCATTTGTTTAACCACTTTTCTCTATTTTCCTGTTTTTTCCATTTTCATGGATTTATTATACTCATTTCCATATCATATTAAAAAATATCCACAAACTGGAGCTGTTTCCTCATATCACGATTTTATTAGTGTCCGTACACTTCTAAAAAAATATATAAAAAAATATAAATACATTTCTCTACCTATTAACATTTTAATAAAGTGTTAATATGTGGGGGAAAACAATAACATCTACATTACCTATAAAAATAACATGGCTGCCTTTTAGTTTTGTAAAGGCACGCACCCTACTACACTCTAAGCCACTCTACTCTACTGTATGACCTGGTAATCAACTGCACGCTACTTCTGTCTACACCACTCCACTATATGGTATTCGACTGTACACTACTCCACTCTAGCCTCCACGCTACATCACTCCACTGAACGGTATTCCACTGTATACCACCCTACTCTATGCCACTTACCCTCTATGCCACTCCTCTCTACACCACTCCCCTCTGTGGTATTCAACTGTACACAACTCCACTCTACACGACTTCACTGTACACCACTACTCTGTACGCCACTCCACTGTATGATATTCCACTATAGACCACTCCACGGTACACCAATCCACTCTACACCACTCCCCTGTATGCCATTCCAGTGTATGGCACGCCACCCTACACTACTCCACCGTATACAACTCCACTATATGACACTCTACTTTATGCTATTCAATTGTGTGTCACTCCACTCACTGCCACTCCACGGTATGCTATTTCACTGTATGCCACTCCACTCTATGCTATTCCACTCTATAGCACTCAAGTCTATGCTACTCCACTCTACGTCATGCCACTGTAGACCATTCCATTTTGCCCCTGTCCACTGTACGCCACTCCACTCTTAGGTAGTTCACTGTATGCCACTCCACTCTAAGGTATTCCACTGTACGTCACTCTACCACACAGCACTGTACACTATTCCACTCTATGCCACTCCACTCTAACTGTTCCACTGTTTGCCATTGCACATCAATCTACGCTTGTGACCAGGCGATGCAGCATATGGCAGAGACTGAGGACTTCAGATCAGAATGCTTTCCCCCTTACATATCTCTGTGTCCTCTCCTTTATTCACAGAGGCCCCCTGTGGAACATGAAATAGGCTATCCCTTATAGAAACTCTCTCTGTGGAAACACCCGGCTGATCACCCAATGGAATTATGTGACCCCCGGCTCATGAATGAGGAATAGGTGGCGCCTTGGCGGCAGGCATCGAGAGTTCCGACATGAGAAGAAGGAGACCCAGAGGGAAGAGAAGCTGTGCGGACATTTTTCGTAGCACCTGACACAGCAGGAGTTCGGCCCAAGGAAGAAGATGACCCGGATCCAGAGAGAAGACCTGGTCCCATGTGGGAGCCAAAGAGGGATCCGGACCCTACCCGGCATTGTGAAGACGCCAGCTACGTTCCCGGAGGGACGTGGATTTGCAAGGTACAGGGCCGCCTGGGGACCCTGTGGAGAAAAGGGTCCGGAATCTCTATGGAGATGCAGGGTGGGAAGGACAGAGGACACTGACAAGCACGGAGCCTTTTCTTTTGGTGTGACTACACATAACGAATATTGTGCAGCGTATACGCCGAGAGCATTGGTGCTGGTACTGGGGGATACCTTCTCCCTCACCCCCTTCCCCTAAACAAATCAAAGAGACAAAAGCGCATCATGACATTCCTTTTTTTTTGTTTGATTGTTTTGTGTTGTTTTTATGATTTGGTCTAATTCCTGAATATAGTAAACAAAACACGCCTTACCTATTTAATAATACATCAAAGCTTAATGACCATCAAAGGGGATCTGATATACCATCTAGATCCTTCAAGTGTGTTAGATAACACTAATCTCATGGGTCAAGGATGTAGGTTTAAGAAAAACAGACACAGGTCCCCAAAACCACAAAAAATGTGTGAAAACAGAGAGAGTGCCTCACGGTCGAAACTCCCGAGGGGGTTCCTGGTTAACAATTGCCAGTGTACCCACTTCTCATCATCGGTCACCCTCTCTTTATATAGTGTGTAAGAAATGACCAAAAATAACCAAGTGTATAAATAATAATAGTGGTATGTGAAGAAAATAACCAATACCAATGTGCACTCTTGTAAATCGTGTACCAATGCACCTAGAACCCCAAGAAAATAAACCAACGTGTTAGGTTCAACCAAAATTTAAAAATTATATGGTAAGGGTTGCTAGCTCTCTATCTATATTCTGGTGCTGCAAACCTCCCAAATTAAAAATGGGTATTCATATACCATCCATATTCAGATAGTGCCGACATGTTTCATTGCTCCACTTTCAGCAATTTCATCAGGGCAATCTGGGGTTCTCAGTTCTTAGTCATCACAACTATATATATGTCGGACCTGCGTCAGAGATGATCACGTGTCCTTCGGTGGCTCGGTGTGTCTCAAGCCCCCTGGGAAAATCAATGTATAAAAAAGAAGAATAATGATGATGTGGAGGATTAATTCCCTACTTTCGAGTACATTACCATCTTGGCAAATGTTGCTGTGGTGAGTGACGGGAAGCTCATAAGAGAATAATATCACGGTGTGTGGTATTAGGCAAACTCGTCGGGAATAGTGGGATGTCCCTCATGAAGAATGTAGATTGGAGTACGGAAGCGATATATGTATCTTTGCCTGACAGGCGATTCTTCTTCTTTTTTATACATTGATTTTCCCAGGGGGCTTGAGACACACCGAGCCACCGAAGGACACGTGATCAGGTGACACGGGGTCCCCTGTATGATTGCCGGTACGCTCTGATTTGGCAAGCATAAGGTAACTCCCTGTTCCACATGTCCATGTATGTTTTGTGTGAGTGACCGCAAATACAGACCGACGGCCAAAGGCTTTCATGATTTCACCTCTGTGTTCTGTTTTAATCTCTGACGCAGGTCCGACATATATATAAGTGTGATGACTAAGAACTGAGAACCCCAGATTGCCCTGATGAAATTGCTGAAAGTGGAGCAATGAAACATGTCAGCACTATCTGAATATGGATGGTATATGAATACCCATTTTTAATTTGGGAGGTTTGCAGCACCAGAATAAAGATAGAGAGCTAGCAACCCTTACCATATAATTTTTAATTTTTGGTTGAACCTAACACGTTGGTTTATTTTCTTGGGGTTCTAGGTGCATTGGTACACGATTTACAAGAGTGCACATTGGTATTGGTTATTTTCTCTACATACCACTATTATTATTTATACACTTGGTTATTTTTGGTCATTTCTTACAACTATATACAGAGAGAGTGACCGATGATGAGAAGTGGGTACACTGGCAATTGTTAACCAGGAACCCCCTCGGGATTTACGACCGTGAGGCATTCTCTCTGTTTTCACTCATTTTTTGTGGTTTTGGGGACCTGTGTCTGTTTTTCTTAAACCTACATCTACATCCTTGACCCATGAGATTAGTGTTATCTAACACACTTGATGGATCTAGATGGTATATCAGATCCCCTTTGATGGTCATTAAGTTTTGATGTATTATTAAATAGGTAAGCCGTGTTTTGTTTACAGTCGTTTGAGTGGGGGGGCGGCCTTACCTCTTTCCCCCTATACTCCTATTGATTAATCTACTTCCTGAATAAACTGGCGTACCGGGACGGAGCCGGAGCACGGAAAGAACGCCCAGCAAGAGATTCTCAGAAGAAGGAGAAAGGACTTAGCGGCTATCCTGAACCAACTATAAAGGACAGTAGAGACAGTGTCCCCGACTTTAACCCCCATATGAATATGAATAGAGTCAATAATAGTCTCTAAAAAGCAACCTAACGCGAGTCCCTCATTCCTTCTCCACCACGCCACATGGCTACTCCACTCAATGCCACTACACTCTACACCACTCCACTTTATGCTATTCCACTCTACCCCACTACATTGTACACCACTTCACTCTACGCTATTTCACTGTATGCAGCTCCACTCTACGCAGCACCACTCTATGCCACTCCACTTTATGCCACTCCACTCTATGGTATTCCACTGTATGCCACTCCACTACATGCTCCTCCACTCTATTCCGCAGCACTGTACTCTATTCAACTCTATGCCACTCCACTCTAAGCAATTGCACTGTATGCCACTAAACACCACTCTACTATATGCCACTCCACTCTACGCCACTCCACTCTATGCCACTCCACTCCACTTTACAGCACAGCATTTTATGCTATTCTTCTCTACCTAACTCCACTATATGCCACTCCACTCTACACCACTCCACTTAACGCCATTCCACTGTATGCCACTCTACTCTCTGCCACTCCATTGTATGTTATTCCACTCTACATCACTCCACTTTGTGCTGCACCGCTCTAGGCCACTCCACTGTACGCTATTCTACTCTACATCACTCCACTTTTGCAAAATCCACTTCACACCACTCCACTGTATGCCACTCCACTGCACGTTATTCCACTGTAAGCAACTCTACTTCATGCAATTCACCTCCACTGTAGGCTATTCTACTCTACACCAATCCACTTTATCCAAATCCACTGTCCGCCACTCCACTGTACGCCACTCCAATATACGCTATTCCACGGTATCCCTCTCCACTCTTTGCACTCCAGTCTATGCCAATCCACTCTAAGCCACTGCACTCTTCACTATTCCACTATAGGCCACTCCACTTTACGTCACTCCACTGTACAGCATTCCACTCTACTGTACTCTCTGACATGCTACCCTACTCTATGGCACTCCCATCTATGCCACTTCACAGTATATCACTCACATATTACGTTTTTTGAGATGTCATAAGTGTTGTTATAAATGGTATGATTTCACATGTTATAACTCAAGTAATATGGAAGGGTATAACCATTGCATGGACAAAGCGTGACTTAAGGTTAATGTAGTGTTGGGAGTGAGGTGGCAAGACTGTGTACGGAAGTGCGCCATATAGTAATTTAAAGGTGGCACATAAATGATAAATTTAAGGTATAACTATAAAATGTATCTGACCAAAGGTCCCAAAACTTTGTAGGAAGGTTTAGAGCAAGTCCAGGGCTCTGTGTCGCAGTGAGGTGGGATCTTAATGTAAAGGGTTGTTAGCTTCAGTTTTTGGCTAATATTGAAATCAAACAGTGTGCGTTAGGGGAAAGAGTGCAAGTGGAAGGCTATTCCTGAATAGAAAAGTTGTTCCACTTGGATGCTAAGGACAAGGGTAACTCGTCATGGAGTGCCCATTCATTTCAATGGAATTTACATGAAATCGTTGGACATGTCATAGCATCCAAGTGGTTAAGAGACTTGGTGCCTTAGAAAAGGTTTTTTGCCTCTGGGATATGGCAAACGTGAGGTTGAATCTTTGTGAAAATGTTAGAATGCACTACATTGTGTCAATAATCCGTTTTTTTAAAGTGTGCTCATTTGGCAAGATTTTTGCATGCAGATTTGCTAATGCTGTGCCACAACAGCACGTTTAAATGATTCCCAAAAAAGTGGAGCGTGCTTTACGTTCCAAACACGTTGCACAGCAAAGAAAGAATGTATAGAGGAATCCTTTTTACAAAAGTCCATTTTTAATCCTTGCATCCATAACATATTCCACAAGTTTAGCCCATTTTTTCTCAATTTTATTCAAAACTTCGTAAATCCAATTTTTAGGTCGAGCCTAGCAGCAGCACACAAGCGCTTCCCGGTCTGTGAGACTGCTGTAGTAGAGTATGGGAGAGAAGCCGCGCACACTCTACGCCCATATTTTTCATTGGCTTGTGTCATTGTCTTTCATAAATGCTGCCTTCAGATTTGTTAACAGGCTTGTTAGTTCCTCCTTACTACAACCTTGTCTTCATTTGTAACCTCCCATGGCTACTGGCCCATTTTCTCCGTTGTTACACTGGGCCTGTTATTTAGTCTGTAAGCACTATTTACTTTATTGAGTTTCTCAAACTACCGGCCGGATATGCCCTGCTTCAGTTGAAACCGCGCGTGCTTTTTTAAGCAGCACGGCGCCTGCTTTCAGTCACTTTAACCCGGCATTATTTCATGTCTGTTTCAACCCCAAAGTAAAATGGATTTAGAAATGATTAGCGAATTAAGTCAAATGAATTCCAGGTAGCACATAATCGTGTGCTAATGTGCTGAGACTGACAACAGCCCATCTTTGTTACATGTCATCTGCACTAAAGTCACCTGATGGGTTGTTTTCAAAAGCCTGTTTAACTAACAACATCATCACCAATACCACCACCACAGACGATACTACGACCACCTTCACCACTACCACCACCACCAATACCACCACCACCAATACCATCACCTCCACCAATACCACCACCACCAATACCACCACCACCACCATCAATACCTCCACCACCAATACTACCCCCACCAACTGCACCACCAATACCACCACCACCACCAATTCCAATACCACCACCAGCACCAATACCAACACCAATACCACCACCACCACCACCAATACCACCACCACCACCACCAATCCCACCACCATCGATACCACCACAACCAAAACCACCACCACCAATCCAATATCACCGCCAATCGCACCTCCACCACCAATACCACCGCCACCACCAATACCAACACCAATACCACCACCACCAATATCACTATCATCAATACCACCACCATCAATACCACCACCACAAATCCAATACCACCACCACCACCAATACCACCACCACCACCAATACCAATACCACCACCACCAATACCATCACCCCAATACCAATACCACCACCCCAATACCACCACAAACACCACCAATACCTCCACCACCAATAATACCACCACCACCAATAACACCACCACCACCAAGACCACCACCAATACCATCACCACCAATATTACCATCACCAATACCACCACCACCAATACCCTATAATACCACCATCATCAATACCACCACCACCACCACCAATACCACCACAAATACACCACCATTACCACCACCACCAATACCACCACCATCAATGCCACCAATACCACCACCAATACCAATACCACTACCACCACCAATACCACCACCACTGCCACCAATACCATCACCACCAATACCACCACCACCAATGACACCACCACCAACACCACCACCAATACCACCACTACCACCAATGCCACCAATACCACCACCACCAATTCCAGCACCACCACCAATACCAATACCACCACTGCCAATACCTCCATCAATACAACCACCACCAGCAATACCACCAATGCTACCACCAACACCACCTTCACCAACATCACCAATACCACCACCACCAATACCACCACCACAACCACAACCAATACCACCACCACCAATGCCAATACCACCACCACCAATAACAATACCAATACCACCACCACCAATACCACCACCAATACTACTACCACCAATATCACCACCACCACCAATACTACCACCACCAATACCACCAGTACCAATACCATTACCAACCACCACCACCAATACCACCAATACCAATACCACCACCAATACCCCCACCACTGATACCACCAACACCATCAGCACTACCACCAATACCACCACCAATACCACCACCAATACCAATACCACCACCAATACAGTACCACCACCGCCAATACCAATACCACCACCAATGCCACCATCACCACCACCAATACTACCACCTCAGCGCCTCCCGCTCACTGGTAATAGCAGGGCCCCTGTACATGGCTGGAGCTGCAGCCGAGACCATCCCTCCCTCCCTCCCTCCCTCCCTCCATGAGTGCAATAAAGCACAGCCCGCACTGCACCAAGAGGTGAAGCCAGAGCTCTTCTACAGCTGGAGTGTTTTTTATTAGGCCAAAGATGGCAATGACATTACACATTGCCACACTGCACACTCAAATCACGGGGAGTCGGGAAATAGCCGCGCTCTTCCTCCTGAGCCGCGACAGTGTAATCACAGAGTGAAAGGTGTTAGAGTGATTTGTTAGTGTTTATAGCTCAGATCATATGTAACTCTCACTTCACACTTTGTGTCTGTGTAATTTACAACAATATCACATCTTCTGTATTGCACTATTTATCACTACTTTGAAGATGTCGCAGACTGGTCTCGTCCTCTGACATTTACAATCTAACAAGCGGTCGAGAAGGGCCTTTATTGCAATGCAATAGGTCTTGCCATCGAGAAAGTTTAAGCTATTAGTATTGTGAATGACAATGCATTTTATTTATGTTTTAAAACCCAAAAAATAAATAAAAGGCATTGTCATTTACAATGCCAATAGCTCAAACTCGTGTGAATTTCGAAACCTATTGCATTGCAACTGCTTGTTTTCAAATGCAGAGGAAAAGGCTATTCATGCCATTTTCAATAGCACGTGGGAATTAACAGCCCCAGGCAGCCTCATTCATAATTACCCAATGCATTTGGGCTAATAACAGCCCTTCCTCACGGGTAGCTTCAAAGTTAAAAGAAACATCAATATGGCGTACATTTAATAGCGATCGTCTACTCAAAATGGTTGTCACCCTTGTACTAAGTATGAACAAATGTATCAGTCAAGCGTATTTTACAATACCGCCACTACTGTGCTTCCCTCGGTTCAGAAACTAATAAGGTTCATAAAAAGTGTGTCATCAAAAACGTGCTCTACGGCCAACACTTACAATGCGCATGCAGTTGACTAAAACAGAACTGACGTGGTTCAGCAGACATCATTTACAGCTATAGATACATCAGATTATTTTTGTATGATGTGTTTTTCCCTGCTTGGATCGTTTCTGTCAGCTTCCACGTGTGAAATTGGGAGTAGGTTTACATGTGCAGCAGGAAAGGTAGTGTTTGGGGGAATAAGTGGGCCAGATTCATGCTTGTGCATCACATATTTACTGTGTCTCCTGTGCTGTTTTTTCTTCAGCTGTTAGTTTGAGCACTGTTTTAATATTTCTTATCATTAGTAAAGTGGCAATGTTGTACAATGTTACATGATATTACCTTGGTTGAACGTGTATAAATTTAATCTTTAAAGTCAGATCTGACACATTATTAAAACAGAATGTATGCATTAAACGCAACTGCTAGCTAGATTAAACTAAAATATGCTGGGAATACTATTTCTATTTCTGGTGATTTAAGATGCCAGGATCAACCTGGCACATTGGCAAGGTCGTTGCCTTATGGTGGCCACAAACTGGCACCAGATAAAAAGAAGACAGCTGAAAAATTCTCTTTTCTTAGTAGGCACAGAGAACTCCACCAGCAAAATGTTTTGCCTGGCACACAAAACATCTGTGCGTTGTTCCGGTGAGCTAAATTTATCTGCATATTATAATTTGAAGTCTTCATTAGAGGTTGACTCATAATGTTATGTGCATACTGAATGATCTTTGGAGTCAGATAACCATGTAATTTTATAAAGCAGGTAGCCAGCCATGTCATTCCAAATGATGCTTCATTCAAATATATGGATTCCATTAGTAAGATTGCAAGCTCATTGGAAGTGGATCCAGGTGCATGCTCCAGTGGAACCGATACATCCTCTGCTGCTTGGAACAGAATCTCAGAATTGCCACTGTGGTGGAAACAGAGCCGGCGCATTGTACTTGGAACAAGCGCACCACCTTCGTAATCAACGCATTGGAACCACCACATCTCTGCTACTGCAGTGAGAGACAATCGACACATCCCTTTGACTGCTTGGAGAATCCCGGCACATCGTACTCGAAACCAACGCATCTTGGAACCAGCACTTCATCTTCAGAACTGGTGAATCTCCATTGTTCGATGGAGAAAATCGACACTTCACCTCGATTGCGGGATCAACATGACATAGCTTGGCTGCACCCCGCTTCTTGCTGTTGCATCCAGGATCAAGGTACTTTTGTTCAGCAAGCCTTGTGTAACTCCTGTATTCACCCGCCCTCCATCGTGGTTGCCCTGAACTCTTGACTTTGCCCTCGTCCAGCATGATCAGATAACCCCATAGGTGCTTATTGCTTCAAAACGCTATTTTTCACTTTTATTCTTTAAAAATTCACATCTTGACTTCTACTTATTGGATGTTTGTTGTTTTGGTCTTGTTTTATTATTAAAATCTTAATCTATTTTTTTGCACTTCTGTATAGACTTTTCGTGGTGTCTTGAGTGGATATGTGCTACCACCTGGTCCATGGCTGCCCAGGAAGGGAGTCAATGAGGTCTGCAGCCTGGAAGTATATACCAAACAGTTACCAAAAGAGGGAAGGGTAAACCAGTCCCTGAATATCTCCCAGCTAAGGTGGATGGTGCATTAGAAGACGCCTCCCCAGAAACCACTGAGGAGGACATACCTCTCTTGGTGGCCTACATGAACTTGCTGGATGGCAAGTAGAGGGGGGACCCACCAGGAAGGAGTTCTGCAACGCACAGACAGAGAGCCCAACCCTGGAGGGCATGAGGCAACAGGCCGATGCCCAGGCAGCAGGTGATGCCTCTGGGAATCACTGCTTTTACTGGGTGAGAAACCTCCTGTATAGTGAACCTAAGGTACTTGTGCAAGGAGCAACATGGGCACTGGTCAGTCACTAATGCTACAGGGCCTTCCTACTGGAGCCGGCTCATGAAATACCTTGGCAGGAAATCCGGGGCAGGACAAGACCTTTGCCAGGCTTGCCCCCCACTTTTATTGGCCCAAATGAAGATTGGCTTACATTACATTCTGTAGGACTTGCTTGACCTGCCAGGCCAGCGATAAGACAGGGTAGAGGCCTAAAGCCCAGTTCATCCCTTGCCTTTCATTGGGTGAGCATCAACATTTTAGGGCCTAAGGATCCTCATACAGCCTCTGGCAAAAGGTGTATCCGGGTACTGGTAGACCATGATACAAGAAACCCAGAGGCTATGCCTCTGAGGGCTGCCCCTGCAGTGGCTTAGGAACAAATGGGGATTTTTTATCAGAGTGGATTTCCCCAAATGTTTGCTTACTTGCAGTCAATGTGGAAGGAGTGTGGAGTTACTTCAGGTTAGGCCTGCTTGCAGGTTAGGCCGCTCCCCTCGCCACACAGCTCCGCCCGCGTGTGCCTGCCTCAGTGTCAGCTGTTGCCGCTTCGTGAGTTCGCCGCTCCCCCTCCCCCTGAGCGCATTCCTCTGCTCGCGCTGCTTCCCCCTGTGTTATTCTGGTAACCGTTACTGTGCTGCTTATTTTATTTCATTTTTACTGCCACTGTTCATACTGTATCCTGCTTGACCATACTTTACTGTTTTTGTGCCGCTTTTGCCTTTCTCTTTGCCCCTTGTGCTACCCCTGCCCCGTCCCCTCTTGCCTTCTGTATCCCCCGTCCCTTCCCGCCGCTACCTCCCTGCGGCCCCACCCCCCAGCTCTCCCATTCGCCACCCCGCTCCCGCCTCCCAGCTGCTCCTCCCTCCCACTCTTTCCCTTATATGGCGGCCGATGTGTGGTCGCGCCGCTGGCGCGCCAACGGCGCGCCTTAGGCAAGCCTGTCTGCGCCCGTCTGCGCCTGGACTGCGCCCAGTGCCAGAACCCCTGGCCCCCACGTACGCCACGACACCCGCCTCCGCTACGACTCCAGCACCCTCCACGCACTCAACACCGGACGATCACGCACCTGCTGCCTGGCCACCCCGAAGCGCACCCAAGGACCCTTCTCTTACCAGAACTGCAGTTTCACCAGCATCTGGCCCGTCAACCCTCCCACCGAAGAACCCAACTTCATCCGATGAATTCTTCTCAACACCTGCCCCACCCGCAGACACGTTGTAGAACTCTGGGACCGACTCGACTCTACCACCCCAGACGTCGCCTTCCTGACAGAGACCTGGCTGAACCCCTCCTCGGCACCTGACATCGCCATAGCCATCCCGGAAGGCTACAAGATCACCTGCAAGGACCGCATAAATGGAGTAGGAGGAGGAATTGCCATCGTCCACAGGAACACTCTCAAAATCTTGACAGACTCCGACAACACCCTCTGGACCGCCGAACACCTGCACTTTCAGATCCACACCGACCCCAACACCACCCTCAGAGGTACCCTCGTCTACAGACCCCCGACCCCCACCGCAGTTCAGCGACACCATCGCTGACTTCATCAGCACACACGCCCTCGCCTCCACGGACTACATCCTCCTCAGGGACCTGAACTTCCACCTCGAGAACAACGATTCCAACTCCTCCAGCTTGATCGCAACCTCGCCAACCTCAGACTCAGTCAACTTGTCACAACACCCACCCACTCCGCCGGCCACACTCTGGACCCCATCTTCTCAGCAAGCTCCCACGTATTTTTCAACCGCACCACCGAACTCCACTGGACCGACCACCGCTGCATCCACTTCACCTTCCAGAAACCCCCTGCACACCACCGTACCCAGGAGATGCCTCGCCGCCACTGAAGCAAAGTCACTGAGGACCAGCTAACCACCGCCCTTGCCAAGAACCTACCCTCAGACCCGACTGACCCCGACGCCGCAGCCCGCAGCCTCAGACATTGGATCGATGACTGCGTCAATACCCTTGCCCCGCTCAAGAAGCCCCCCAACACCAACAACAGCAAGAGAACCAGCAGGTTCACTGAAGACCTCCAAGCCTCCAAGCGTACCTGCCGAAAACTCTAAAAAAACTGGACCCGTGAACAAACACTGGAAAGCTACACAGCCCACAAGAACGCCACCCGCAGATACCACCACCTCATCAGATTGGCCAACAGGACCTACTTCAAAGACGGCCTAGACAACAATGCACAAAATAGCAAGGAGCTATTCAACATTGTAAAGGAACTCTCTAACCCCAGCTCCAACACCAACGACATCCCACCATCGCAAGACCTGTGCGACTCGTTGGCCACCTTCTTCTATCGCAAGATCGCAGACATGCTCGACAGCTTCGACGCCGTCACCACCCTGGCAACCGCTGAGACCCCCGCTCCCACGACCACCACCCGCACCAACTGCCTGCTCACATGGAACAACATCAACGACGACGACACCATCAAAATCATGAACACCATCCACTCCGGATCCCTGGAAGACTCATGCCCACACCACATCTTCAACAAAGCCAGCAGCACCATCGCACCCCATCTCCGTAAAACCATCAACATCTCCTTCGAGACAGCGACCTTCCTGGAGAGCTGGAAGCACGCAGAGATCAACGCCTTACTCAAGAAACCCAAGGCGGACCCCAAGGACCTCAAGAACTTCCGTCCCATCTCTTTGCTCCAGTACCCAGTGATGGTCATCGAAAAGGCCGTCAACAAACAACTAGCCAGCTTCCTCAAGGAGAATAGCATCCTGGACCCATCCCAGTCCAGGTTCCGCAGCAACCACAGCACAGAAACTGCCCTCATCGCCGCCACCGATGACATCAGGACCCTGCTTGACAACAGAGAAACCGCAGCCCTCATCCTCCTGGACCTGTCTGCTGCCTTCGATATGGTCTGCCACCACACACTACGAGCAAGCCTCTACGATTCCGGAATTCAAGAGAAGGCCATGGACTGGACCACCTATTTCCTCTCCGGCAGAACAAAAAGCGTCCGCCACCCCCCTTCCGTTCCGAAGCCACCAAGATCATCTGCGGCGTACCCCAAGGCTCATCCCTCAGCCCAACGTTATTCAACGTCTACATGGCACCACTCGCACATGTCGCACGACGACATGACCTCAACATCATCTCCTACGCCGACGACACCCAGCTGATCCTCTCCATCACCAAAGACCTCCTCACTGCCAAAACCAACCTCCACGAAGGAATGAAATGAAATGAAAAGGGGATTTATATAGCGCGGCTGCTGCCCAAGGGCGTCCAAGCGCTGAGTAGAGGGCACAGTACTCTGAGGAAGATGGGGTGGTTAGTTTTTAAAGAGGAAGGTTTTTAACTCTTTACGGAAGGACGAAAGGATCCGGTTAGCTCTTAGTGACTGAGGGAGGGAGTTCCAGAGCTTGGCGGCATTAAGCGTAAAAGACCTGCCTCCTGCTCTGCACCTTTTGATTCGGGGAACTGCAGCAAGGCATGCATTCGTTGATCGAAGCTGTTTGCCAGGGCAGTAGGGGGTGAGAAGAGAGTGGTTAATTTCAGGGCCAACTCTGTGAAAGGCTTGGTGGGAGATACAGAGGGCCTTGAATTTTATTCTTTCCCTAACAGGGAGCCAGTGGAGTGATCGAATTCCTGCTTTGGCTGATTCTCTGCGGGGTATTTGGAGTAGGGTACGAGCTGCGCAGTTCTGGGTCTGCTGAAGCTTTTGTAATACGTATTCCGGGGCTCCCAGGTAAAGGGCGTTGTTAAAGTCAAGCCGGGACTGTATGAGACCCTGGATGACAACTTGCTTTGCTTCAAAGGGCAGGATCGGAAGGATCTTTCTAAGCATCGGAATGAGCCTGAAGCAAATTGCTGAGGTTTTAGTTGCCTGGGTATTGAGGTTAAGAGATTTATCGAGGCTTTTTATGTCCTCCTTCGGTGTTGGGGGTGAGCCTAAGCTGGAGGGCCATAGCTGGTCGACGGTGGTAAGAGAGGGAGGGCCGAGAAGCATTATCTCGTTTTTTTCACCGTTCAGTTTTAAAGAGGATGCTGTCATCCAACTTCTAACCTCTTCCATACAGGCGGCCAGATTGACTTGCGGGAGCCCGCTGTTCTTCTGTGCCAGAGAGACCACGAGCTGAGTATCGTCCGCATACGAGATGATCTTGATGCCATATTTACGGACGACCTCAGCCAGCGGCCTCATGTACACATTGAACAGCGTGGGGCTTACGGAAGAGCCCTGCGGCACCCCGCAATTCAGAGGTCTACTGGTGGAACAGGAGTCACCGTCGAAGACCTGGAAGGTCCTTACGCTCAAAAAGGATCCTAACCAGGCAATAACATCTCCGGAGACTCCCAGTCCGGACAGTCGCTGTAGTAGAGTTGTATGGCATACCGTGTCAAACGCGGCGCTGAGATCGAGGAGAACCACTGCCACTGATCCCCCTCGAGCCATCGCCGACTGGATGAGAAACAGCTGACTGAAGCTGAACTCGGACAAGACGGAGGTCCTCATCCTCGGATCCACCCCCTCGGCCTGGGATGACTCCTGGTGGCCCACTGCACTAGCAGCACCCCATACACCCACCGACCACGCTCGCAACCTAGGGGTCATCCTCGACTCCACCCTCTCCATGACGAAGCAGGTCAACGCCGTCTCCTCCTCCTGCTTCAACAACCTCCACTTGATTCACAGGATCTTCAAGTGGATCCCCACTGAAACAAGAGGGATGGTCACCCAGGGCCTCGTCATCAGTAGACTGGACTACGGAAACGCCCTCTACGCTGGAGCCCCTGCTAGACTCCTGAAACGGCTCCAATGCATCCAGAACACCTCTGCACGCCTGATCCTCGACATCCCCCGCCGCAGCCACTTGAGAGACCTGCACTGGCTCCCCATCAACAAGAGGATAACCTTCAAACTCCTCACCCACGTACACAAGGCACTCCACAACACCGGACCAGCGTGACCTCAACAGTCTCAGCCTTTACACCCCCAACCGCCATCTCCGCTCTGCAGACCTCGCCCTCGCCACCGCATCCGAAGAGTGACCACCGGCGGCAGATCATTCTCCCACCTCGCCGCCAACGCCCTCCCCCTCACCCTGCGGCAGATCGAAGACCTCCTAACCTTCAGGAGACTTCTCAAGACCTGGCTCTTTGAACAGTAACATCGCCCCCCCTCCCCCCAGTGCCTTGAGACCCTCACGGGTATGTAGCGCGCTCTATAAATGCTATGATAGATTGATTGATTGATTGATTGAGGTTCTCCACTACCTACCATCCACAAACCAATGGGCTTGTTGAAAGATTCAACAAGACCCTTAAAGAAATGATCAAGGGCCTGCCTGAGGCCCTGAGGCGTAAGGGGGGGTGTCCTCTTGCCATGCCTTTTCTTTGCTTACAGAAAGGTACCAAAGAAGGGGGTTGAATGTAGCCCTTTTATGCTTGTATATGGTCATCCTGTAAAGGGATATCTCAATCTGGTGAAAGAGGGATGCAAGAAAGCTTTCAAGAAACCTCCCCAGGATGTCGTTAGCTACATGATGGCCTTCCGGAGCCAGATGGGCAAGTTGTGGTAGCAAGCTTGTGACAATGTAGAGGCCAGCCATGAAGTGATGAAACAGTGGTATGAACAAACAGCTACCCCTGTGGAACTACACCTGGGCAGAAAGTGTGGGTGATGGTACCCGTGGTGTCCAGGGCCCTCCAAAACCTTTGGACTGGGCCCTATGAGATAGTTAAGAGGAAGGGGAGGTCATCTACCTGGCAGACCTCAAGACCACAAGGCACCCACACAGGGTGCTCTATTTCAACCGTCTCAAACCACACATTGAGAAGTCTGAGGTCACCATGTTGCTGGTAAACAGATGGAGGAGAGGAAGAGGAGAGTGTGACCTCTTAGACTCCAAAGAGAAGGATGGGTCAATGGAAGGTATGAACCTCGCCCCTATCCTGACTTTAGTAAAGCAGATGGACTGTCACAAGCTGCTGGGACAGTTCTCCTCTCTGTTTTCCCTCATTCTTTTGTAACCATGATGTGGCCACAGGAGGCAGCCTCCCTGTAAAGAATACAACTCACAGGCTGTCCTACTCGGAGACCTCAACTTCCACATAGACGACCCCAACAACACCAACTCCATCGCCCTACCGGAGATTCTGACCAACATTGGCCTCACGCAACTAGTAACTTAGCCCATGCTCAAAGCCAGACACACACTGGACCCCATCTTCACCTCCAGTGACAGGATCAAATTTAGCCATACCACAGAACTCACCTGGAATGACCACACCATCATTCACTTCTCCATCACCGACGGCAAACACACCATCCCTGTGCAGCAGATCTCCTCCCAATGAGGCAGGAGAAAGGTCACCAAAACTCAGTGGTCACAGGTCTTTGCCACTTCCCAACCCAAGGCCTTAACAGACCACAATCAACTCTGTCCAGAACTTTGCCATCTGGAGAGCGCAGGAAGAGTCGCCCCAAAGAAACCTACAAAATCCAATAAGATCCCCAAACGTGCCGTCTGGCACACCACCAAACTGAGGACAACCAAGCACCACTGCCAACAACTGGAGAAATGATTGCACGCCACCAAGAACCCCGCTGACAGCGCAGCTCACAAAACAGCCCTCAGCATCTATCACCAGCACATCAATGAAACCAAAAAAGCAGCCATCACCACCTGCATCGACTGCAAGCAACTACACAAAGGAACTCTTCAAAATAGTCAAAGAATTCCCCAACCCGACAGCCATATACGACACCATTCACCCCTCCCAAGAACTCTGTGACACCCTCTCAGACTACTTCCACATCAAGATCAGCAACATCTACAACAAATTCAACATCCAACCCGAACCTTTGACCTTGACAACCTCAAACAACCAGTGAACATCAGATAAACCATCACCACCTGGTCACCGCTCACCTTGGCCATCATGTCTTCCATCCATTTCGGGGCAACCCCTGGTCCCTTCCCCCATCACCTCTACAACCTTACAATGACCCCAATCAGAATGCAACGCGCCAGGATCCTCAACACCTCCATCTCCACAGCAACCTTCCAGCAGTTGGAAACACACAGACGCCAGACCCCTCCAAAAAGGATTCCATGCCAACCACAGCACTGAGACTGCACTAATTGCACCCACAGACGACATCAGAACACTCCTCAACTATGGAGAACTGTGGACCTGATCATCCTCAATCTCCCTGCGGCATTCGACACAGTCTCCCACAACACTCTTGTCAACCGACTCCACAGCATAGGCATACAGTAAGACGCCCTCAAGTGGATCGCCTCTTTCCTCGCAGTATGCACACAGAACATTTAACTACCTCCCTTCACCTCCGCACCCAAATACATTATATGCGGCGTACCGCAGGGATCATCCTTCAGCCCCACCCTGTTCAACATCTATATGACCCCCCTTGTAGACGTCGCTAGATCCCACGGACTCAACATAATCTCCTACACATATGACATTCAACTGATCCTCTCGCTCACCGAGGACCCTCCAACGCCAAAACCAACTTCTGCAAAGCCATGACCAACATAGGCGAGTGGATGAGAGACAACTGCCTCCAACTCAATTCTGACAAAACTGAAGTACTGATCTCTGGAAAGAACACTTCTGCATGGGACCACAGCTGGTGGCCTGTAGAACTCGGACCCACACCGACGACCATGCATGCAACCTTGGCATCATCTTTCACAGCCAACTGACCATGAAACTACAAATTAATGCAGTCGGCTCTTCCTGCTTCCACACACTTCACATGCTCCAGAGAATCTTCAGATGGATCCCAGCTAACACCAGAAAGACCATCACTTAAGCCCTTGTCACCAGCAGCCTCGACTACGGCAATGCCCTCTAAGCCGCCATCTCCACCTTGCTCCCCAGAAGACTCCGGAGCTTACCAAATGCTGCAGCCAGACTTTTCCTGGACCTCTCCAAACAAACTCACACCACCACAACCTGAGAGACCTCCACTGGCTCCCCACCCAGAAAAGATGCCAGGTCAAGTTCCTCAGGTACACCTACAAAGCCCTCCACGAATTAGTACCTGCCTACCTCAACCAACCACTGAACTTACACCAACTTGCGAGACACCTGCGTTCCTCTTCACTCACCCTCGCACACACACCCCACATCTGTGGCAGCAACAGCAGTGGCCTCTTCTTATATCGCTGCCAAGATCTGAAATGATCTTCCCCTCCAGCTGAGTACAGCCCCCTCACTGGCAGATTTCAGAAAGAGACTCACAACCGAGCTCTTCGATGGAGACACAGCGCCCAGATACCCCTAGCCGTGACAGTGCTGTGGTCTACAAATGCTGATAGAGGCTGTCTGACAAAGCGCGAGCCAGCATCAAAGATGTGGTTTCTAAGATTCCAGAGTTAGGGGTGATTGAACCCACCAGTAGTCCCTGCTCCAGCCCTATGTGGCTGGCACCAAAAGCTGCCCCACCGGGTAATACATCAGAACTCAGGTGCTGTGTAGATTACAGGGGGCTTAATTCAGTCACAAAGACTGATGCTCATCCCAGCCTCTGGGATAATGAGCTGATTGATAGGTTAGGGGCTGTCCAGTTCCTGAGTACCTTTGACCGTACTTCAGAGTACTGGCAGATTGCTCTAACTGAAGGAGCTAAGGAGGGGTCAGCCTTCTCCACTCGAGAGGGCCACTACCAATTCAAAGTGATGCCCTTTAGATTGAATCATTCCCTTGCCACCTTCCAGAGGTTGGTGAACCAGGTTTTGGCTGATATGGAGGCCTTCAGTGCTGCTTACTTGGATGACATAGCTGTTTTCAGTAGCAGCTGGAAGGACGAACCTGCAGGAAAAACTTCAAGCCCTGCCACACACGGTAAGTTCCAGATAGGGCAGTGGTCTGTGGTGTTCTTAGGATACCTGTTGAGCAGGGTTAAAGTGCAGCCCCTCCAAGCCAACATAGAAACTATCATGTCCTCAGAGCCCCCAAAATCCAAACGAGGTGAGAACCTTCTCGGGATTCACAGGATATTACAGGAGGTTTATCAAGGGATATAGCACCATTATTCCCCCCTTGACAGAGCTGTCCTTGAAGAAGCAGCCCAGAAATGTGATATGGACAGAGGCATGCCAAAAAGCATTTGACTCCCTAAAACAGGCCATGTGCACAGACCCTGTGCTCGAGGATTCTGACTTTTCCAGGGAATTTGTTGTACAGACAGATGCCTCAGAACATGGCTGAATAGGGCCAGTTAAATCAGAGCTAAATGATGAAGGCCTAGACCAACCTGTAGCTTTAATCTATAGGAGTTATTTCCCAGGGGACAGAGGGGTGCTTTTGAAATAGAAGCCTTTCCTGTGGTCTGGGCACGGGAGAAGTTGAGACCATAACTGTTTGGGCCTCACTTCCTGATTCAGATAGACAAAAGGCCCCTCAGGAGGCCAATGGAAATGAGGGGTGAGAATCCAAAATTGTTGAGGTGGTCCATCTCCCTACAGGAAATGGACTTTACGGTAGAACACAGACCTGGGGTAGATCACATCAGTCCTGATGGTCTTTCCAGGCTCATCTGCCTTAGTGATGAGAACTCCCAAGAGGCTGTGCAGCTCTCCTCACTTTCAGCTCGGAGGACATGTGTTAGACCTGACAGCCTTAGGGTGGTCTTCCCCAAACTTTTTGCCTGTTTGCCTCACATTTTTGCTGATTTTGTTTTGTTGACCTTAGGACTCTGAGCACTTTACAGCTTTCAACCAGTGCTAAAGTTCCTGTGCTTCTCCCCTAAAACATGATTTTATCGACTTATCCACAATTGACATATTAAATGAATCCATAAATCCCTAGTAGAGTGCACTGCCTGAACCCAGGGCTTGCAAATTAAATGGTATTAGTGGGCCTCCAGCATTAATTGTGCCATGCACACAAGCAAGCCTGCCACTACAGAGCTTGTGGGTGCAGACACACTGCCATGCTGACTTGGTATTTAATACCTCTTGCCAAGCCTTAAACTTTCCTTTTATTACATATGTCACCCCTAAGACAGGCCCTAGGTAGCCCACAGGGCAGAGTGATGTGTAATTTAAAGGCAAGACATGTACTTTTAGGTTCTAAATGTCCTGGTAGTGAAAAGTACTCGAATTCATTATTCATTACTGTAAGGCCTACCCCTCTTATAGGTTAACATTGGGAGTTCCCTATTACACTTCTAAGCTGTATTTCCTGATTGAGAAAGAGTAGCTCAGTCATGTTTCATAACATTAGAATGGTAGTGATAAATCCTCTTTACTGATAAAGTTGAATTTATAACTAGCCTTTTAAATGCCACTTTTAGGAAGATTATATTTTTCTGCGCGTATCCATGTATGCTTGCAGCCTGACTCCAATACACGTCTCTGGTGGGTGACATCTGGACTTTCTAAATTCCTTCTATACAGCCAAACCCACAAAGGGGGCTTAGGTGTGACTGAGTGGCCAACCACATACAAATGGGCTATCCTGGGGAGGATGAGAGGGAGGAGCTGATACTTAAATGGGCTGTGTCCTGCCACCACACAAATAGCTGCATACCCCCCTGTAGTGAGTCTGGAGCCAGAGCTGGGTGGGAGGAACTCTTTAAAGTCAACTCCACTTCAAAGGCACACATGGGTATAAATACTGGGTCTCTGACCCCACCAAATCAGACACTCCTGGACCTGTGAAGAAACTCTGCAGGGAGGAAGGACTGCTGTGCTGCTACAAGGACCACCATTCTGCTGGACTGCTGCTCTGGGAAAACTGCTTTTCTGATGTGCTGCCCTACTGCCTGCTACCCTCTGGCCTGCTGAGGAAGAACTGGTCTCTTTGACTTGAACCCAGAGTGATATCCAAGGGCCTTCTGGCTTGCCTCCTGTTTTAAGACTCAGGGATACCAAAGTATTATACCCTGCTCCTGAGTCTGTCCATTAGAAGTGGATCCAGGTGCTTGCTCCGTTGGAGCCGATGCATCCTCTGCTGGATGAAGCAGAATCAATGCATCGCTGCTGTTTTGGGAACAGACCGGTGCATTACACTTGGAACCAGTGCATCAGAACTGACGCATCAGAACCACCGCATTGCGGCTACTGCAGTGAAAGACGTTCAAAGCATCCCCCTCGACTGCGTGGAGAAACCCAGCTCACGCTGAACCAGTGCATCTCAGAACCGGCACTACATCTTCTGAACCAGCACATCGGCATTGTTGCGCGGAGAAGATCGATGCATCACCTTGATTGTGAGATCGACATCGATGCATAGCTTGGCTGCACCCCACTTCTCGCTGGTGCAACCAGGACTTTTGTTCAGCGGCCCTTGCGTTGCTTCTGTAACCTGCCATCCATCATGGTTGGGCTGAACTTCTGATTTTGCCCAGTCCAGCGCGACCAGAAACCCCCATAGGCGCTTATTACTTCTAAGCTCAATTTCTTCACGATTAATCATGAAAAATGAATATCTTGATTTCTATTTATTTGATTTTTGTCGCTTTGGTCTTGTTTTATTTATAGAATCATAATCTATTTTTCTAGATTAGTGTGGAGTCTTTTTGTGGTGTTTTCACTTTGTTACTATTTGAAATGTTACACAAATACTTTCCATATTGCCTCATAACTTAAGCCTGCCTGCTCTGTGCCAAGCTACCAGACGGTGAGCACAGGTTAATTTAGGATGTATATCTGACTTACTCTGAATAGGATTATCGTTCCTGCTTGGACAGGGTGCATATCTCTGGCAACCAGAAACACATTTTCTAACAGATTCTAAATTTCTTTTCTACATTAAAGCATTTTAAGATGTTTGCTGATAGGCAACGTTGTAGCAGACACTTTTAGCCTGGAGCTGTTTTGGTGCTGTAGTGGGTATGGTACATTACTATCAGTTTATCAATCTGTTAATTTTAGATAGCAATGTGAGGTAAATTCATGTGTCTAGGTAAATATTTGAGTATCTTAAACATGTTCTTTCAATATGTGCATTTTGTAGGAAATGTTTTACTAGCACCCTGTAAATTCTGTGTTGATCTTTACAATGACTAAAATTGGAAATACCTTAAAACTGCCTTGGAGTAGGGAACATATGTGTGCTCCTATTGTTACAGAACTGTCGGGAGAACGATTTACAGAACACACATGCAGTAAACATATTCACTGGCGTAGCTTCGGGGGGGGGGCATTTGGGGTCCACCCCCCTTCAAAAAATGCATCCTATTGCAAGTAGTTGGGTACAAGTGTTTTCAGTCAGGTAGGGTGAGGAGTCTATAGGATTTCAACTGGGAGTTTAACAGAAACATAAACAAAAACACAGGCACCCTCATTCTCTCATCTTTATTTTGAAGGTGTTAGATTTGGGGGGTCTCTAGTTGGCACAGGAAGGTACTTGTGACAAATAGGGACCCTTGCCTCTAGTCAGGGTAATGGGGTACACTCCTAAAATAACCTCTGCTCACCCCCTTGGTAGCTTGGCACGAGCAGACAGGCTTATCTCAGAGGCAGTGTGTAAAGCATTTGTGAACACATACAGTAATCAAATGACAACACTACAGATGGACACCACACAGGTTTTATATAAAAAATAAGTATTCTTTATATAGACTTATAACAAAACCACAAACAAAAAACCACAATACTTTACTTAAAATGGTAAAATTAACTTAGTTATCTTTAGTTCTTAAAATGCGACACTTTGAGTCAATGTACCTTAAGATGCGTAGCGCTTCTACAACAAAAGTGTTGCAGAGATGGAGATGCAGCAAAGATCCAGTGCAAAGAAATAAAGACGTCAAGTTCTTCCTGATGCGGCACACTTCTCCAATGTTGCGAGAAGTCTCGACTTGATGCATCAGCTGCAGCGGCGACACCCTTGTTCCATGATGCGACAACAGCGGCTTTGGCGGGGCGACACTCTTCTCTGACGATGCAAGATGCTTTCACTCGATGTGACAACTGCAACGGCGACACCCTTGTTCCATGATGCGACGACAGCAGCTCTGACGGCGGCACGCTTCTCCGTGGATGCAAGACGCTTTTCTTGATGCAGTGCAATGCGACAGCTACAATGGCGACATCCACGTGCGACCGCAGTGGCTGCGACGGCGACACTCTTCTTCCTCGTTGCGAGGCGCTTCTCTTGATGCGGTACAATGCTACAGCTACAGTGGTGACATCCATGATGCGACGGCAGCGGCTGCAATGGCGACATGCTACTAATTCGGGGTTGTGGGACGTTTCTTGAGAGCGGTGCAATGCAACAGCTACATTGGCGACATCCACAATGCAACGGCAGCGTCTGCGATGGCGACACGCTTCTCCCTCTTGAGTCGCGCTTCCAGCTCCTTGCGACACGCAGTCCCTCAGAAGGCCCAAATCAGCAGCAGGCACTTCCAAATAACTCTTGGGGAGCTGGGTGTTGAAATCTGTTGTCCCTGAGACTTCAGCAGGAGGCAAGCTCTTCCCTCAAGCCCTTGGAGATCCTTACAAGTTGAATAAAGCACACAAAGTCCTTTCTCCTTTCTTTGGCAGTCAGGCAACCACTGACGGCCAATCCCCCAAGCATTACTTCAGCTTAGGGATAGTCTCTCCTCAGTTTTTTCAGGTTCCTCTCCTCAGCAAAGGTTTCTTCTTGTTGTCCAAAAGTGATCTAATTCTCTGGGGTCTGGGTCCCCTCTTTTATACACAGTTTCTCTTTGTTCTCTGAAGGCAGAGAGGCCTTTGCCTTGTCCAAACCAGTTCTGGTCAGTCCTGGAGCACTCTGTTTACATGACTCCTTCTTTCCTTTCACAGTGCAGGGCAGGGACATCAGACGCATCACAGGGGGTGGAGCCGGCATTGTGGAAGATCTATTTTATCATTCTCAGTTCAGGCATACTAAACTCGAATTTCTACCATGTTCCCTGAGTCAGTTAGGATTATAAGATGTAATAATTTAACTGCCCATTCTGTCCTATGGAGAACATGTAGCCTTGCAATAGTGAAAAACGAAAATGGCTGTAATTCACTATTAGGACATGCCACACACATCAGGGCTTGTCCTACCTTATACTTACAATGCACCCTGCCCTTGGGCCCAACATAGGGGTGTCTGATATGAAGAAAAGGGAGGGTTTAGGGACTGGCAAGTGGGTGCACGTGCCCAGTCAACATGGCAGTACCAGACTGCACACACGCTCAGCAGTGGCAGGCCTTAGACACATTTTTACAGGCTGCTTCTGTGGGTGGTACAACCAGTGCTGCAAGTTCACCAGCAGCATTTGGTTTACAAGCCCTGGGCACACTCAGTGCACTGTACTAGGGTCTGACAAGTAAACCAACCCAGCCAATCATGGAATCACTAATCCATACATCAATTTACAATAGGGAGAGCATATGCACTTTAGCACTGATCAGCAGTGGTAAAGTGCCCAGAGTCATAAAACAGCCAACAACAGGTCAGAAAAAATGGAGGAGGAAGGCAAAAAGTTCAGTGTAAAACTACTCCTCACAATATGCAGTGCCCCTTTAGACCCCCTTAAACCCAGCTTCTCATATAATGCATTTTTACAAGCTATACCAGAGTGATTGTTGGGAAATCTGAAGTCCACACCCCTCCAATCTTACTGACCAAGCTACGCCCTTGAACATACTGAAATGAAAGTTAAATAGAATAGATGGCAAGAGACACATTTGCATTTGAATCATAGGCTGGCTTGTTTGGGATACAGATTGGTTACGCTAAAATAAAGCACAGCATATCAAAGATGGGTCTTTAGAACCTGTGCTGAAAAAACAGTGGCATTTTTCAAAATGTGCAGGCCAAGGGAATTAAAAATGTGCACCAAACAATTTGGGAGAACATTAACACAAGAAGTAAAAGCATTTGAATGAGATAAAACAAGTAAGCATCATATAATTCCTTCTATGCATGAAACAAAATCCATACAAATTGATGAATTCGAAACTACATTTTACTGTGCCATGGCAATTACTGTAAGCAGGCATGCCTTTGTTTGATCTATTTATCATAAGGTTTCCAAAAAGCCCCATGAATAACAGCCCATATGCAAGACTTTCAAGAGCAGCAGAAATTTCTGAGTAGTTTACTTCCAGGTGTTTTAGATTCTAAGAAAATGGCAAGTCATATTTTTATTCTGTTGGCTAATGCTACTATATATGTACAACCCTCTTTAAAACATCATTTTATTCTGCCATGTTTTGACAAATGAATAGTGTTATCACATATACATTTGGTTAAACATTTGAAGCCACTCCTCCCGATTATGCCTGCCATGTATCCAAACCAATCACATGCACAATAGTACCAGGATATTGATTACATATGTGTATGTATGTATTTATATATGTATATATATATATATATATATAAATATATATATATATATATATATATATATATATATATATACACACACACACACGCATTATATGTACATATGTGTATATATATTTTTTTCACCTAGAAACTCACTGAAACAATCCAAAGGTAACAGGGGTGTTATAGTTAGGCTAACACTTCACTCATACAAAACCAGAGAAATTACATCACATATTACGTCACTCATGACATGGTCAGTTACATTACTGATGATATCACTGATGACATCTTATCTCTCCCACGGTATTAAGGCTGACTTTCCCTCTGGGTGAAAATAATTATAAAGAGTTAATTTATTTGCTACATTTCAAAACGTTAGTTCATTAAATCCTTAACAACCCTTATATTTGTCAGTTCCTAAGGATCTCAGGTTGGCTTGGAAAGGAATTTGAATTAAGTTATCCAAAACCACAACAAAATTACTTACAGTCTTGCCTTTGTCTTCAAAATATTCCCTTGCTTCTTCATAGTTACATCTCTCTTCTAGGCACTCTCTTTCCAAATTTCCAGGAAGAATCTCTTCAACCAGCATGAAGTTTGCTCGCTTGTGTCTTTGCATGACTTGGTTGGCATTTTCTGCTGATAGAAACACTGAAAAGTATTCAGAAATATATCTGTTATCTGTAAGAATATAAAGTGTGTCCCCCTTGCTTTGTCTAACTGTATAGGATGTAGGTAATAACTACTCCTTTGTTTCTAAAATATCTGTGTGCTGCCCGGGACCGATTCATGAATATGGGCCAATCAAAATAGGAAATTGGCATATACTGCACATCAAAGGTTGCATGCCCCACAGCACATGGTAGAAAGCGGGAGTTTTAGTCACAGATTATAGATTTGCACAAGGGTTTCATATCTACCATCAAATACAAGTGATAGCTTGTCACATAACATTCTTCACAACAGATGCCAACACGTTCCCCATGGCTCAGAATATTTTGATTACCAATATGCTCTTCGTTTTAGCTGAGAACCTTCTTCTTGGATCTGCAAAGAAAACCATCATTGCTGCCACTTAATAAACTTTTGTAATCCCAAGAAAAGCCTTTATGTGTATCCTAGGATAGCCCTCATTTCATTTGCTGAAGATATCTACTATAGCCCACAAGATGAATCTCATTTGATCTACATTATGAATCCCAAATTGATCTCCATTTGAGCTCCAAATTGTTCTTTATGGATCATGTGAATGTCTGATTTCCGGTCATGGAATGTCTCCCATTTGATACCCAATGTTTCTAAGACCATCTCCAGCGGTGTAAAAATTTGTTTGCGAAAGTGGAATTGTGTGAAGTTCATGATTTTTACCCTCAGTGAAGTTGCAAAGTTTGGAACTGTTTCCAATTGTCATCTGACTACATTATTCCCAAAAAAAACAATTTCTTTGTAATTTCCTTTTCCTTAAAATGTGATTTGAAAACACTGTTTCAGGGAAAGAGTGGAAAATAAGTTCTAAGGTCATTTTACTAATTATTCTGAAAAATAATTCGGTGAAATTCAAATTTGCTGGGTTCCATTTAGTGGAAACCAATGTCAGCCTTTGTAAAATAAACTCCAACTTGCCACACGCTGTAAAATGCCTCATCTATATGGGCCAAATTAATTGGCATACATTGTCTCCCACATTTTTTAATAACATTTACATACTCCAGTAATTGCTGGGAGCCAATTCTTGCAGATTATCATAGCCATAAAAATATCCTGTTGATTTTCACAACGCCATTCATGCGGCTCCAGGTGCCTTTCTTTTGATAGCTTAAGTGAGTCTTGCTGAATTCCCAGAATTTGGTATGCAGTAAAATTTGTACTCGTTTACTGCCTTTTAAGGCTATCTTGCACCACTACCACGCCTCCAACATCTAAAATAGTTTCTCTGCAGTCACAATTGTCTATTCTATACCCTGGCATGGAAAAGAGAAGTCTAAGACCCTATCCACATCTTCCTCTAGTTGCTGCATATTTGTGTACAGTTTGTAACTGTCTGCTTCTTCCTAGTGGCAGTTGTGCATATATCAACAAGTGAGTGGCCTACACACAGCTACACATCTCAGCTAATATCCAGGTATTCACAATGTAGGACTAGCTGCACTAAATAAAGTAGGGTTGCCACATCTGTTTCTTTACCAGTGCAGTTGTCTTTCACATGATGTACATGGAAAAATTAAAACTCCTTATCCACTATGTTATTATCAGGACCTCTGAAGTTATGACTTGTTTTGTAGAAGAGGCCTGTGTGTTTGACCATGAGAAACTTAATAAAATATATTTAAATATTTAATAGTTCAGTCTTCAAGATTTTCCTGAACCACATGTAGTTAGGTCCACATTTCAAATTGAGGTTCCAGGCATTCAAAGGTATCAGCCCTTTACATCCAATGATCTGCCTCGGTGTTTCGTTACCATGAATGTTTGTAACTTGATCAGGCAGGCAGACATGGATCGGAGGTAGCTGATAGAAACAAAGTGAGGTGTTTCAGCAAGTAAGCAGGGGCTTTATCTCATGTTGCTTTGTGAACAGTGCATTGGATTTCAAATTCAACCAAAGCTTCTACAGAATGTCAATGGAGTGCTTTGACAGCAGGTGCAAAGTGATGTCACTTATAAAATTATACATAATAGCAACAAGGGGTTTGGCCCTAGGCGGCTGGACGGGGCCGTATTAAACTAAGAGCAAGAAGTGTCCTAGCCGTCACCTTTCAAATGCTGCTACATAAATTTAACAGATTATGAACCAACAATTCAATTGATATTGGCTTGAGGCATTTATTTGCTACTCATTTCTATGTACTTTACTCCACATTTGAATAATGGGTCAGAGAAGTTACATATGTTTCAGTCTAGAACAAATTACACTTATATATGCCACAAATCAAACAAAAACATACAAACCTCGTGGTGAAGTAGTGTGATGTAAAAAACAATACATGAACAAGTGATACAAAACAACAAAGTATACAAACATTATGTCACCAATCTTAATTCATAAACAAAGCAGCTACTTGGATATCCTTTAACATCCACATTGTATGACTGAGTTGAGTAGCTGCTATCACAAAACAATCAAACCCAGTAGTGAGACAATTCAAAAAGCATTTCCACTGGGCAGAAACATTTCCAGTCTGTGCTTTTTCTTTTGAAAAAGAAAAAGTACATTTATTACACACACATTACTCAACACTACGCAGTAATTTTCAAATATACATAAGGCTGATCGAAGTACCTTTTGATGACATTGAGTAATCACCTCTGACTTCCTAAGGAGTCAAGTTTCCCAAACCACATGTCAAAAATCATCCTCTTGGGAGTGCATGCTATAATCAAATATAACCATGAATGACTGCACTTCATACTAGTAATAAAGTATATGTACCTTGATCACGAGTGGCTGTCAACATCATTATTTCAATAAAGCATTTACGACAAAATTAAATGTGCATTTTTCATGGGTATGGGAGCTTTTTATATACTTGCAACATTGAAAATGCAATTATTGAAATAGCCCCTAGGGAGCATCACATTTTGATCATAAATCACATGTAACCATAAACTTCACCCCTAGAGAGCACTGCGCAACATGTACATTTATTTAACTTTTAGGCCACAGTAATTAAGTATGGGCGAATTTTGCGGATCTGCGGTCCGCGCATTCGCCAAAAAATCTGTGAATTTGCAGATTTTCCCGTGAAATCGCGTATTTTTTTGCGATTTGCACTGGAGTACTTTCTACTGGCTAATCCAGTAAGTGCTACCTCGTTGGGTAAATGTGCAGTGCTTTTCCTACACTGCAGCTGCGTAAAGGGCCAGAAGATTTGTCTCCACTGACCATGTGTGCCTGTAACTTTGCCACCGCGCCAAAAGGCGCCGAGGTCCCTTGAGTGAGCTGTCCATCATAGTTGGGAAAGGGCGGGAATACGTTTGATACCGATAGTGTGTGGTACGGGGCCAAACGAGCGGGGCTTCTATGCGTGTCAACATGCCTCTTGTGTATAAAGGGTCAGAGAGCGAGCAGGGCAGCAGGTGAGGAGAAAGCAGCCTCCTGGTCACAGGAACTACACGGGGGTTGCGCTCGAGAAACTCAGGGATTCAAAGACCTCCCTCGAGTATTACAGCTAATTTTCGACGGCAGAGACGGGGATAAAGCACACTTGCCCAACCTCGACCGTGCTCACTAATGTTTTGGGCTGATTAAAACGTTACTGAATTTGAGCTTGAACTCGGGCACCAGCTATATCTGTGAGTGCTTCCTGTTGAGGTTTAATTTTTTTGATAAGAGCTTTGTGCCAGAATGAATCCTGCCCTGCATAGTTATCCACGAAGATGCCACCGTTTTGTGCAATACCTCTATGCAACTGGAGTACTTTCTACTGGCTAATCCAGCAAGTGCTACCTCGTTGGCTAAATGTAAAGTGCTTTTCCTACACTGCAGCTGCGTAAAGGGCCAGAAGATTTGTCTCCACTGACCATGTGTGCCTGTAACTTTGCCACCGTGCCAAAAGGCGCCGAGGTCCCCTGAGTGATCTGTCCATCATAGTTGGGAAAGGGCGGGAAGACGTTTGATACCGCTAGTGTGTGGTGCGGGGCTTCTATGCGTATCAACATGCCTCTTGTGTATAAAGGGTCAGCGAGCGAGCAGGGCAGCAGGTGAGGAGAAAGCAGCTTCCTGGTCACAGGAAATACACGGGAGTTGCGCTCGAGAAACTCAGGGATTCAAAGACCTCCCTCGAGTATTACAGCTAATTTTTGACGGCAGATATGGGGTTAAAGCACACTTGCCCAGCCTCAACCGTGCTCACTAATGTTTTGGGCTGATTACAACTTTACTGAGTTTGAGCTTCAACTCTGGCACCTGCTATATCTGTAAGTGCTTCCTGTTGAGGTTTAATTTTTGTGACAGGAGCTTCGTGCCATAATGAATCCTGCCCTGCATAGTTATCCACGAAGATGCCACAGTTTTGTGCAATGCCTCTACTCAACTGGAGTACTTTTACTGGCTAATCAGTAAGTGCTAACTCGTTGGGTAAATGTATAGTGCTTTTCCTACACTGCAGCTGGGTAAAGGGCCAGATGATTTGTCTCCACTGACCATGTGTGCCTGTAACTTTGCCACCGCGCCAAAAGGCGCCGAGGTCCCTTGAGTGAGCTGTCCATCATAGTTGGGAAAGGGCGGGAAGACGGTTGATACCGCTAGTTTGTGGTGCGGGGCTTCTATGCGTGTCAACATGCCTCTTGTGTACAGGGTCAGAGAGCGAGCAGGGCAGCAGGTGAGGAGAAAGCAGCCTCCTGGTCACAGGAACTACACAGAGGTTGTGCTCGAGAAACTCAGGGATTCAAAGTCCTCCCTCGAGTATTACAGCTAATTTTCGATGGCAGATATGGGGTTAAAGCACACTTGCCCAGCCTCGACCGTGCTCACTAATGTTTTGGGTTGAATAAAACGTTACTGAATTTGAGCTTCAACTCGGGCACCTGCTTTATTTATATCTGTAAGGCTTCCTGTTGAGGTTTAATTTTTGGCCCACAAGAAGCACTTACAGAGTTAAGGCAGGCGCCCGAGTTGAAGCTAACTTTGTAACCATTTCAGAATGGCGCCGGCAAGCTGCCAGAGTAGCTTACTTGCAAGTTGCAACTCTGGCAGCTTGCCGGCGCCATTCTAAAATGGTTACAAAGTTAGCTTTCTTCAACTCGAGCACCTGCCTTAACTGAAATCCGCGCATGAGGGGATTTGCGGATTTTTGGGCAATTTCGCGAGATTTGCGGATCGCGAAATTGCCGAAAATCCGCAAATTCCATGAGCGGAACGGATTTTACGCCCAGGCCTTCTTCTAGACCTATATTTTAAAAGTTACTGCATTCGTGGAACACCTGAAGGAAATAATGACAAAAGGACACAAAACAGTTGCTGAAAGGACATATACCAGTAAAAACGTCCTTATCTTATCTCTCTGTGCCCATCTCAGTGGCATCAACCATGTATCAAGAACAAATCCACTCACCTGTCCTGTACAAGGTAATAGCCTCACTTCACTGATAACCACTCAGGTAAATGAGACCCCGCCCTGTAAACAATCATTGTGAACAAATTTTAGAGGGGGGCATTCATGAGAAACCTTCCTCTAATAGACTGTTATCTGGGAAACAGTGCACCATTAAAATCAAATTCATTGGTAAGAAGGATGCATCAGCCGCACCGGCTTGCTCTACTCCACTAAACTCTATTGATAGCCTAGTGCTACAGGGCATATGTTATTCATTTGTTATATGCTCATTTTGTAATGGTATTGTGAAAACCTTTTTGAGAGATTGCTTGCATATACAGAAATCAGATCTCTGATAAACAAACTCTATATTAAAACTGCCCCACCGTAGAAATTAAGTGTTATCCTAATAGAGCGATGTTTCCATGTTTGTTATGCTCTTTGTAAAACAAACAAAACTTTGTGTCTGACATCATCAGCAGTTTAAGCCTGATAGTGCGTCTGTCCGCCCTTTCAGCAACTACATAACAATGCCTCCATAGCAAACTCTGTTATCGAGTGCGATCAACCTACATTCATTACTAGGAGCTGATGCTCAGTCGCGCTCTTCACCCATTCAGTGGCTACACAAAAAAAAGCCTCCAAAGCTAGCTCTGTTCGTACCGAGTGTAACCCAACTACACTCCTTGCCAGAAGCTGGTACTTCAATAGCGCTGTCCTGTATGGTGCGTACTTACAACCCAAACTCCATTTCCTTATTTCCTTGCTAGAACCGCAGTTATATACAAAGAACTCATATAGCATACTCGCGCAAGATTCTAATGTATTCTAATTAGGCATTCAAATCTTCTAAACGCATCAGGCTGCCTCACCTCTCCGTCGGGGACCCAAGTTCGTGGGAGGTCCAGAGGCACCGTCCTTGCTCCATTTTAGCTAGACAGACGCCGTGAGCACGTCACGTCTTTGGACTACATGATGACGTCACTAATGGCGACCTGTAGTTCTTCTGTGTTCGTGTGTTTTTGTCTAATGCTGCGTTTATTTTAAACCAAAATCATTCCGTTTACATTGTATTTTTTAGGAAATCCTGTTGATCCCAGTGTAGCCTATTGCATCAGATGAAAATGATTACATCAACCACGCTTTGCAAAATTAACGAGCATTGGATTTATTCTTATAGTTCTTTACTGTGATTAATAAAGTTTTATTGAAAGGAGGGAAAAAAGGGTAATGTGATACCAGCAATAGGATAGATCACAAAAACCTCTGTGGCTGAGTTCCAAATGGCCTACCAGTGTATAAGCAACTAACCACAACAAGTAGTGAATGCCCCACTACTGCAGACAAGAAAATGATATTGTCACGGTGAAAGGATATTAGAATATATGCCCAAACCACCTAGACATTAAGGAGAATCAAGCATAGGATTGCCAGATTGCAAAAACCTCATTATAAAGGAAGTGGTTGTCAAAGACGGATGAAGACCTAAAAATGCCTACTTATATCCTATCAGACAACTCCTGGCGATAGATCACCTTCTCAGCTGTTGTCAATATGAGGTATTTCTTATTTGGCAACCATCCATTCTAGTTAGGGACCTTCCGATATAATAGCTATTGTTCAGTCTGCTCTGTCTCTATCCAGTGTGAGCCCACATAGACATTAAATAAAAAATTGCTGATAAAGGGTTCTCAATGATTAGGTCTTAACGAACCAGTATCACAATAGGGTCCACGGTATCGTGTCATTCAGCCCCTTGGTATCGCTTCTCAATCTAAACACCCATTTTTGTTCTTTGTGAAAAAGGAATTTTGCTTTATCGCTCACATGAGGTGGTATAAAAGGCTTTTCTAAGACTGTCCAAGAGAAAGTGTCTGGAGCATGATTGATTTCAGAAAAGTGCCTTGTGAGTTTTAATATAGAGTTTGTTTATCAGAGATCCGATTTCTGTATAAACAAGCAATCTCTCAATAAGGTTTTCACAATACCATTACAAAATGAGCATATAACAAATGAATAACATATGACCTGTAGCACTAGGCTATCAACAGAGTTTAGTAGAGTAGAGTAAGCCGGTGCGGCTGATGCGTTCTTCTTACCAATGAATTTGATTTTAATGGTGCACTGTTTTCCAGATAACAGTCTATCCGAAAAAGGTTTCTCATGTATGCCCCCTCTAAAAAAAGATTCACAATGATTGTTTACAGGGCGGGGTCTCATTTACCTGAGTGGTTACCGGGTGAGGTGAGGCTATTACCTTGTACAGGACAGGTGAGGGGATTTGTTCTTGATACATGGTTGATGTAACTGAAATGGGCACAGAAAGATAAGATAAGGACATTTTTACTGGTATATGTCCTTTCAACAACTGTTTTGTATTCTTTTGTCATTATTTCCTTCAGGTGTGAAAATCACTCTGCTTGTATTGAGATAATATGATTATGTACAAATGTATGTCTTCCACGAATGCAGTAGCTTTAAAAGTATAGGTCCTGAAGAAAGCTTGGGCAAGCAGCCCGATTGGCTGAAACTAGTTGACCATTTTGTGATCAGCGGTATATTTGTTACACGCCGCTTCTGCACTTTTTTACTAGGCTTGGGAGGAATATTATAATAAAAAGTTTTTTTCTTCCATATCCTTTTTGCATTTTCACTCACTTGCACTGCACTTATCTTTTTCCATCACTATGGATATCTATTGCCAATATCATGAAAAATATTGACTAAAAGAGTCATCAGTTCCCTTCTTTACAACTTGTCTATGGTTGTTACAGTGACTACTACGAAACCAGAACCACATGATCTCTCTCTGTGTTTAAGAGATTAAGTGGAAGCAAGTGATATCCAAATGATGACACTGGCCACTCCTGGCAGTTGATGGAAATCTGACTGTTTCGTAAGAGTCTCTGTCTCAGATATGAGAATTACCTAATTGGTTTATTTCATTCTGGGAAGCTACACAGTGGTAGTGGGGCATTTAACCAGTTGTTTGGCTTTGTCTTTTCTTTCTCTCTTTTTGACCGCCAGATTGTTTTTGTATTTAAAAAAAAAATTGAAATTTTAACACATGGCAAGGTTCCTGGTCCTGATGGGTTCGCTATAGACTGGTATTCCCGTTTTTAAAGTTGTTGGATCCCAAATTATTGGTGCTATTTCATTACTTCATTTCTATTGGTGCTGCTGGTGACACATTTCAAGATGCTGTTATGTGGCTCATTCTTAAAGGTAAAAGTATGTAAAAATTATAGATCCACTGTTCTTGTTACTATTGCTCATAACATTTTTGCAAAAATGCTGACTATGTGACTTGATTACATTTTGTGCCAGTTGACTGGTAAGGAACAATCGGGTTTTATCAAAAGAAGATTATATTCAGATAATACAAGACTAGTTTATGATGTGTTAAGTAACGCTATTAATTCCAATATCTCTATAGTAGCTGTTATTATTGTTGAAGAAAAAGATTTTGATTGAGTAAATTGGGATATTGTTTTTGAATCATTAAAATGTATGGTCTTCGTCCCCAATTAATTTACATATTCCTATTCTTTATAGTTATCTAAGGGCTTATATTCATATAAATGGGTTAACATAAAACTATTTGGTTGTTTGGAGGTATTTGCAAAGGACGTCATCTCTGCCCATTATTATTTTGGCATTTCAAACAAGTAATACTAGCTGTTTATGCAGTTGACGTTCCCCTTCTTTTATCTAATGCTGATGTTGTCTAACATAATTTTTAAGGGAAATCAGTTCTTCTTCTGATATTCCAGACTATAAAATAAATGCAGATGGGAAAGAATGTCTACCTTTAAATTTATTTTGCACAAAACAATAGTTTAATTCTACTTGCTTTTGTTGGGCTCCATGTAAAATAAAATATTTAGGCCACTTATTTATTAAATCTGTCAGGGAAACAGTCAATATTAATTTCAAGTAACTTCTAATAAAATTTGAATCTTTTATAGCAAAATGAATCCTCTACATCTATCTTGGTTGGGATGATTAGATTCAGTTAAAATTATGTTTTTCAAACATATTATTTATACTATTTCTATGGTACAAGTTAATATCCCCTTCTCAATTTATTAAGATATTGTATTCACTTCATTCCAATTTTTTATGGAATAATAAGAAACCAAAGTTGACTTTAAAAAAACTTATGAAAGATTGGCAATATGGTGGGGATACATTTTTAGATTTCTCTTTATATCACAGAACATTTAGCTTACAACAAGGCTCTTATTGAATATTAAACACTGTTTTAGCACTTTTCCCTTATATGGTGATGTTGGAAAATCTTATATTTTCCCTTTTACACATCTTGAATCCCTTTTAGGTCATGATAAGACTTTGCAAGAAGAATTTCTTCAACCTTCAGTTTTTAACTATAAAAGTTTTAACCTTAACAAGAAATCATTTTTTTGCGCTCATGAAGCAAAGGCATAATTTGGGCTCATTAATCTTTTCATAGTTCTATTCCATTAATATTTTCAGATTTTCAAGTAATATATAATTGCCCTCCTTCTTTTAGAAATTAATTCAAATCGAACTCAAAGATCATTGTAGGTAATTATTTATCACTCAGTTCTCAAATACCATTATTATCATCATGCAAACATTTTATACTGATAATGAGGCCTAACCCCAAAGCTTCTGTTACATACAAATGCTTGATATCATTGACTTCTTCTAGGTTCAAATCCTAATTTGAATTTCTATTGGAGAAGGATTCTTTAACATTTGTTTGTCGATTATGTTCTGGGGAACAATTTAAAATAGAATGCAAAAGATGTCAAGAGCAGCAAATATTACACAAACTTTATATTTGATTTCCAACGATTTGCTTGATTTAATGTATATGTAATTGTTCTGTCCAAATGTTGAGCTATTCTGGAGTAAATGAGATTTGTCATGTTAATTATCCTTTAAAAGTAATGTATTTAATAATGGGTGGCCTAGCTGACATTTGGTCAAGCGATATTCATGGCAATAGCTTAATGAATCTTTTGATCTATTGTATTTCAATGAATTACAGTAACTGGAAAAATTCTTCAAACTTATCTTTTGTGGCATGGTAGAATTCAATTTGTCATAAACATAGGCTTGGTGCTGCTTATATGATTCCATTAACACTATTCAATAAAAGGAAAATGGTATGATCAAATTTTCTGTTCAAATCCAACTTACTTTTTAGGAAACGGTTAAAATGTGATTATAAACCACCACGACTATAGCTATCCTCTCTATTTTAAGGTTATATTCAATATTGTAGTTTTAAGATGATATCTTTCAGGAAGTTGTTTGTGATCTACCCTTTTTGTGGGTTTGTTCGTTGTGCAAATTTGATATTCTGTTTATATTATGGCACTATTGTTCTCTCCCTCTTCCCTTCTCAGGTTCTACACTTTTCCTTTTTCTACATTTTTTTTTTGCTTTCATTGATTTATATGCATCTATATAAACTTATGTTACTTCCTAATTCTTTCAAAGAAAATATGTATTATTAATGCTGTTATTTGTATTAGTGTGTTAGCTTCACACAATTTCTCTGTTATATTTATTTCAAATGTAGATTATTATTTTGTTGTGAAGATGTTTTATATATTATATCTCTAAAATAAAGCTATCACACTTAAAACATTTTTTTTATATTATTTAGGATTCTGAAATAATGTTTTCCATTTATTTTATACTTTTTCAGAGTGACTAATATTAATTAATAATTCATTATTTATAAAATTGTATACATTGTTTAATTTTTTACATCAATCTTAGTTTGATTTTATTTCTTGTGATTGTTCCAGTGTAGTGTTCTGGCTATTATTTCAAGGTTGGTTGTGCCTTGGTGGTTAGTAACTAGTCACACTTTGTTTGCTAGAATTTTGTGCGTTATGCTAGTCTATGCCAGTCATTTCTGAGTAATTCTAAAAACTGGTAGAGTGTAGGGTGCCATCTTCCAAGTGTTCCTTGGAGGGAAATGTGCCATCTTTCCAATGCATTGTTGGTTGTTGGCCCTTGAGAGACAGTGCTGTCATAGCCTTTTCACCAAAGAATCTGAAATTTGGGTTGCATCATCATCCTGATTGGTACAGACAACTAACCCAAGTGTCTTGAAAATTGTCCTCTAGTGATGAGAATCTGTCTTGTTGTTTTGGTATTATAGGCATTCTTTTCACATTTTGTTGATTTAGGTTATTTTTGTTTAATAGGATGTAAGCAAATGCTATTAATTGTTTTACTTCATATGTAAATTCTTCATTAGAGGTGTAATCTATTCTAAGTGAATATTTTTATATATGCTGAAATATACTTGAAGTGGTAGTAGCACCCTTGTATTGCTGCGTGTGGGTAAACTTTTAGAATAGTCAAAAGCTTAGCTTGTTCAAAATTCATAATGATTGTAATTATTCTTTTTTGTTTGATTAGTGATAAGAGTTCTTAATTGGTTGCACTTTTTTTTACAATAGGGCATATATTTTTGGGGCATTTGTGTTATGGTGTTAGTCATGTATAATGTATATTTGTTAAAATGATGCTGGGCACAATGTAAATGCTTTTATTAAATATTGGTTCGCTTCTATTTCTTTGTACGTTCTGGATGCCCTTGGTGTTTCCCTAGCAGCCCTCCTAGTTCTACCTATTCGTTTTCTTTAGATATTCTATCAGAGGCTGTATCCCAGTCACTTCTTCAGGAACTTGAGGACTTGCCTTTTTTAGTATAGTTCCTGTGGACTTTTGTGAACTTGTGTTTGCTTCTGTTCCTAACTTGAATTTCAGTAGCACTCTCAGGGTGATTGTGTTTCACTACACTTTAAATATTTTCTTCTTTGGAGGAGGCCATGCCATAGCAAGCATTGGAGTAATATTAAAAGCGCTTCTAGTGCATCCTTCAATGGAAGTTCATCCTTTCCCATAAATGTATCCCCTTTAACTTAACAGTAGTTTCTCCTTTTGTGATTTGATATATGTTGCAGCTTTGACTTTATATCTGTGGATATTAAATTAGATGTTAATTATGTGTAGGTTATTTATTGTTAAAAAAATTATAATGTTTATACAACATTAGCAAATAACTGAACAGTGCTGCATGAAACAACAGATACTATTTCCACAGAGGTAACAATGCTGAGAGTGGAGCTACTGATGTAGAATATAAATGGGCTAGGCAATAAGATGAAGTGAGGAATAGTGCTCATAACGATACTGAAGAACAAATTGAACAGTATGCACGTACAAGAAACTCATTTAGTTGACAGCCACTGTTCATTATTGGGAAAGGAAATTATAAATTGGAGGCACATGCAGTGTTAACTACGGATTCCAGGGGTGTAGCAGTATTCCTATAAAATTTCCTACATTTTTTTGGCATCAGCATATGGATAGATAAACCGGGATGCTAATTTGCAGCTGAAGGGGTGTGGCAGGGAGGACTAATGCTCCTTATTTCACTGTACTCTACCTCTAGTCTGCAACATTTAGTCTTTGATAAAACTAGTTTGATTATGCTGGAAGTGTATTGGTCTATGCTGGCCCATTGGGGAGGGGACTGTTATCTGGGGATGTAAAAGGAGAGTGCCTAGGGTACAAATGTAAATAATGGGCACAACCAAAATCCAGGAAACTCCTCAGAGGTGGGCCGGACCAACTTCTGATGGCCCAAACTTGCACTGGACATGCAGCTTTTTTTTACTACTCAGGAGTTCATGACACCCCAGAAAGGACTATTCTTTTGAACCAGAATTTGAGGTATTCAAATATACAAAGAAGAATACCTGCCCTGGGACATTTTGAACTATCCTCCGTTTAACATGATCATGGGCTATCTAATCAGGAGAAGAGCAGGGTGGTGGGTGGGTGTATAATGCATGGGAATTAGAGGACCATGAAGTTATAAAATGTCTAACATTCACAACTGAACAGCACTGAAAACAATTGGTAGGGTTATATCAGATGTAATATTATGGGAAGCATATGAGGCAGTCTTACAAAGCCACACAAACCTAACTGATTGCTGGAAAGTGTAGGGAACATGCCAAAACAGTAAGAGAACTAGAACAGGAACTGCTAAACCTGGATAAGGGGTTTGGTGACGGTAGAGAGAAGGCAGTAGGAAGACTCAGAGCACAAATATAGGTAAAATACAGGCATCTGGTGCATGAGGATGCAAGTGTGTGTTGCCTATCAATCCAGTGGTAGGTGTACACCACCAGCAAGGAAGCAGGAAAACTGCTTACATGCTGCAGCAAAAAGGAAGATTAAAACTAAAGCATTGTGGCACTAGAAAGAGAAGAAGGTGGTGCGATTGAAGTAAATGACATGATTGCAGAGATCTTTCTTTTTTCTGTACCCCCCAGGTGCAAGATTAGGATGAAGGCTATATAGCCTTGTGTCCGAACTGCCATGCCAATTATTGGCTGGAATGGATAGGAGTAAGCTCAAGAAACAGGTCGGAGAGGAAGAGCTGTGAGAAGTGATCACTAGGCTACAATCCAGGAAAGTACAGGGCCCAAGTAGGCTCCCTATTGAACACTCTAAAAAGGTAAGCACATCAACTGTCCTGAATATGCTAAAGGTACTGGAAGGAGGAGGGGTGGCTAACAATTGACCGAAAAAAGTCCAAGATAGTGCTAATACATAAAGGGACAATGGTACAAACAATCCTTATTGTTTGGGTTAACAAAAACCATAACAATGTTACTATAACATGCAGATATATAAAATATAATGCATGATTAATGAACAATATTTCATAAAACACCAATCTCATTGGAGGCTGAAGTCTTCCTAAAGCATTAGTGTGAAAAAATCATCAAGATATCACAGTTCCAAGAGATTAATGGACTATAAAATCGTCATGACTTGATGGTAAATAGTCATCAGTAAAGTGCTGTAGAGCTGTTAAATCTACCAAGATCTTTAACCCCTTGACTGTCAGCACCCCTCCCCCTGTCCCCCATGCAAGCCTTTTTTGGGGTATTTGAGGTAGTCTGGACTTGGGCCCCCATAACTTTTTGTCCACATAAGCTATCCACGCCAAATGTATGTCCTTTTTTCCAACATCCTGAGAATTCTAAAGCTACCCAGGTTTTGAGGATTTCACTGGAGGGGACTGAGAAATTAGCCAACATACAGCAAAATGTTGTTTTTATGGGAAACGTGCTGCAGAAGAAAGCGTCTGTTTTTTCCCTGCAAATGGTATCAACAAAGGGTTTGTGGTGCTAAAATTACCATCTTCCCAGCTTTCAGTTAAAGGCAGACTTTTGTCAGAAAACAAACATTTTCTACACAGTTTTGGCATTTTACTGGGACATAACCTATCTTTTCTATTTTTTGTGATCTCAAACTCATTCCATTTAGTGGTATAAATGAGTGTGAAAACAATAACGGATATTCGAAAGCTGTACATTTCTTAAAAGTAGACAAAATTTCAAATTCAGCATGAGGTCACTTGTGTCGATCCTTCAATATTTTCTTATAGAAAGTAAATAAATAAACAGTTGAAAGAAAAGAAATATTGAAGTTGAGATGAAAAAAACAGCCATTTGTACCTACGTTTTCAACTGTAACTTCTAAATATGGCAGATTTTCAGAAAGCAATATACCATTATATCCGTTGGACCCTTTTGGTTGCAGTTATATATAGGCTTGTAAGTTCACCAAGAACCCAAGGTACCCAGAGCAGATAACTGAGCTGCACATTTCAATGGTGTTTAATACTGTACAGAGTATACAGCAGCAATTCATTTGTTAAAATATAAAGAGTGACAAATAGGTATCAAGGAAACCTATGTATTTCTGGAATGGGAACAAGATATGGAGTTTAAAAGCAGTGGTTATTCCCACATTTCTGAATTGGTGGCATTTTTCAAATTGGCTTCCTTTTTACACACAGTCTTACATTTGGAAGGCATAAAGTCATAGAAAGACAACTGGTAATAACACTTGTTCTACTATTCCGTGTGCCTCTCAGTCTCCCAATACTAAGGGCACCTGACTTTTGTGGGTAGGCCTAGTGACTAGGGGTGGGCGGACATTTCCTTTCCGCCCACGGAATGAGCGGAAATTTGCACTTTCCGCCTTCCGCAAAGAAGGCGGAAAAACGGGGCAAATTTCCGTCCATTTGCGGGCGGAATGGAAGTTGCCCGCCCGCCTCCCGCCCGCCTTCTTACCTTATTGCACAGTCCTGGCAAGGACTGCGCATGTGCAGGCTCCCGCGCATGCGCAGTTTCCAAAGATTAAGTCGCGATGGGGAAGATTGCAGCGCAATAAGGTAAGTGTAATTTAAGTTGTGTATTTAGCCTTTACATTTAATTTAAGAAGGCGGGCGGGAGGTGGGCGGGAAGCGGGCAGGTGGGCGGGCGACTCACGAAACGGAAATGTCACAGAAATTGCTTCAATCTCCGTGCCTCTCTGCGATTGTCCCTTCCGCGACTTCTGCCCACCCCTACTAGTGACTACGACAAGAAACAGCCCAAAACGTAACATGGACGCATTACATTTTTCCACTGAAAACTGAATTTGCCTAGCTGTGTATTTTGGGCCGTAGCTCATCTGGCACCTAAGGAAACCTGGCAAACATGCATATTTCTGAAAACTAGACACCCAGGGAAATCTAGGATGGGGTGACTTGTGTGGCTGTCACCAGGTTCTCTTACCCAGAATGCCTTGCTAACCTCAAAATGTGTCTAAAAAGAAGCATTTTCCCCACATTTCTGTGATAAAAAATCTCTGGAATTTGAATTTGAATTTAAAAGAATTTGTAAAGCGCACGTATACCATGCGGTTCCTTGGCGCTGGGAGCCACAAACTTTCTTCCATTCAGCATTTCCCCAAGTCTTCTGATATAATTGGTACCTCACTTGTGTGGGTAGGCCTTGTGCCCGCAACAGGTTTGGTTACCCAGAATCCCTTGCAAACCTCAAAATTTCTAAAAAGAAAAAAACACACATTCTCCTTACATTTCTTTGATGGAAAGTTCTGGAATCTGAGGGATGCCACAAACTTCCTTCCACCCAGCATTTCCCCAGTCTCTTGATAAAAATGGTACCTCACTTGTGTGGGTAGGCCAAGTGCCAGCCACAGGAAACGGCTCAAAATCGCATTGTGGAGTATCAAAATGATCAATCACAAAATTACCTGGTTGTGCAAGGGGGTCACCTGAGTGTTTGGTCACAGGCTCAGCAGCCATCTAGGGAACCCCACCAAACCCAGAAATTTCTGAAAACTAGGCACCCGAGGGAGTACAAAGAGGTGTGACTTGCATGGATCCCCTAACATTTTCGTACCCAGAATCCTCTGCAAACCTCAAATTTAGCTAAATAAACACATTTTTCTAACATTTCTGTGATGGAAAGTTCCGGAATCTCCAGGGAGCCACAAATTTCCACCTGCCCAGCATTTCCCTAAGTCTCCCAATAAAATTGGTACCTCACTTGTGTAGGTAGGCTAAGTGCCTTCGACAGGAAACGTCTCAAAAGGCATTGTGGAGGCAAAAAAAAATTATCAATCACAAAATCGTTTGCGTTTTTGGTCCTGGGCACGGGAGCCATCTAGGGAACCCTACCAAGCCCAGAAATTTTGGAAAACTAGACACCCGAGGTAGTGGCTTGCTCAGGGGTGAAATAGCCCCCTGAGCACAGAAGCAGTGAAAGTGAAATGAGCCAATAGGCTCATATCAGTTTCACTTTCAATGTAATAACATCAGCGTGCCATGCGCGCGATCGTCATTACATTGAAAAAAAAATTACTCAGAAGGCTGGGAAAGCTCTTCCCCAGCTCCTGAAGCTGAAAAACAAAAAAGGAAATCACTGTGCTGCAAACAGCAGTGGGATTTCCAGGCCGTGTGCCAAGGACATAACGGTTACGTCCACTCCTTGACACATCAGCGCCATAGCCAAGGACGTAACCTTAATGTCCATGGCACAGAAGCGGTTAATATATAATAATCACCCATTTCGCCAATAAGCAATATTGACCACTAGTAATAAACAGCAGAACTCGTGCTTTACATTTGATTGTTTCCCCAAAAAATATTCAACTAAAGAAAAACACTAATAGGGAGTCTGTTAGAGCCTTCATTCCCATACCATCCAGTGATCTTGTTAACAACCACCCAGCAAATGTTACCTTAGCGAGTAATGTCAATATGAATTGAATACATTTTTCTTGTAAATTGAAATATTTAATCATCTTACAATTAAACTGATGGTCCACTTGATCAAGACCTTTTATGATTGTCATCCTACTTGATCTTATGCCCCTAACATTAAAACTTGTTTTCAATAATGATACGCATTTTTTTTTTGTTTTTTAAAAGGGGCATATACAAATGAAATAAATAAAATCCTCCTTCTCTGATTCACCTAATCTACAGAATGTAGGGCCACTATGATTGAGTTGCAAAGAATGGTAATAGGCTAAATCGGATTGCCATCAACTTTCTCTTTATATGTACAGAGAATATCACATTTAAGCATGAGGCAGGTTTCAATTTGTCATAAGTTTGATGGGCCTCCAGGCATGCGTACAGTTAGTTAATCTGTTTTTATTGTCTAAATAAGAGTGCATCTTTATTTACAACTTGCCAAAATACAGGGAATGACAGATTCCTATTCCAGAGCTATGTTTTCTTTATTAACTTAATCAGCGAATAAAGATATTTGAACTAATTGGACTGAGGGTCTATTTCCAATACACACCATAGCGAATTAGTTAATAAACTTCTTCGATTTGACCTGATTTTATACAAGGGTTTTATTGTGGAACAGCTACTCTCTAGGGCTTGATGCATAAGACCAAATTGTGCTGGAGAGGCATTCTGTGGAAGTTTGAATTCCAGTTTAAATGCGTTGGCTTGCAATCTGTCCAAAAGAGATGCATCTTTCCTATGCATGACAACACTTGCGTAAGCAACTGATGGTAGAAAGTTCGCCTATGACAGCCAATAGTGGCTTGAAGGAGGAACCATCCAGTTTCTTAGCGAGGGTACAAAAGGCATAATTCAGGGCATTTCCTTTCTTGTTAATGTACTGCTTGTTGTCTTGGAAATGTAATCTATCTATTTACACTCTTAAATACTTGTGACTACTAAGCTCCTCTAATACATCATTGTACAGCTTGATTTTGAGTGGTGGCCCAGTTTGATTCCTAATAATCATTGTTTTAGTTTTTGTTATTTTGATTTCATGTTTATTAACTGTGACATATTTTTTTAATTCGGTAAGTGATCTTTCGAGTCCCACTATTGTTAAGTTGAGCAATACTATGTAATCCGAATAGGAAAGGTGTGACAGACTTAAAAGACCCAGACTCAGTGGATGAGAATTTACCTGGTCAAGTCTTTGGGACAAATCTGATATGAACAAATTAAACAGGTGTGGAGCCAACGTACAGCCTTGTTTGTGGCCTATTTCCATAGGGATTTTCCTTGATATTCTGTTTATTTATTTATTTATTTTAATGTATTTATTCAGTTTTTATGAAAACATCAAACATGTAGCTTACATACATTACAGACAAATATATGCACCCTCCAGAAGCACATGCATCTTTTACAGAGGTGGTACTCGCAATGCATTGTGGAGCAATACGTTGTAACATACATTCTTGAGCCTGAAAGGGAAGAGGCACAGTACAGTGGATGATACATTATGTCTACACCACCGATTAGGATCTGTGTGGCAGATTAAAATATACAGCAAGGGAGGGGCGTGGCCAAGTGCGGATCGAAGGTGGCCGCACAGTGTGAAGCTCCACTGATTGTCCCTGCCCCGCGTCTATACTGATCAAACCATCTGTGTTGGTAAAAGCAGCGGTTCCCGACCCGCCCACCCCGGTTTGCCTCGCTGCTCGGATGGGGGAGATATCATCCCCAGAGGGTTGCGGCCTGCTGGGTAACTGCAAGCCAGGACCCACAGTGATCGGTGACGCCGGAGGAGGGGTCCGGAGGTATGCTGCCATCACACGGTGGCGGCCCACCCCTACAGTGCCGCCGCGATTCCTCTGAGGCAGAGTGGCGGAGAAGTAACTGAGGCTCGCAGCGGCGGCGGTGACCGGAGACCTGAGCAACAGAGCCGATGAGACGAGTGGGCGCAATTGTGTGAGCAGGCATACAGCACGACTTCCGCGGGTCTCTTAATGGCGGCAGCGCGCTTCTGGCATTGAGAGTCTTCCCTCGGCCGGCCTCATCAGTGCTGCCTTCTGCCACACACCCGGGTCAGCTGCGGCCGTGAGGTGCCTGTTTCTGGCTCATCTGTGACTTGTGGTAACCCCCAAAGAGGGCCGTGTGGGCATTGGTGGCCCTCTGTGCCTCACCCAGGGACCAAGACAGCACAAAGACGGGAAGCTGTGGTAAATTTCCCAGAGGGTCAGTGAGGGGCGCACTGCTGGGCATATTGGCATATAGCTCCATTGTTGCTTATATCTACCTGGATTGTTGGTCTCCAGAATTGCTGCTGTTGCTAAGAACCTATGTGAGGGGCCCATCTCCCTGATTGGAGCCAGAATTGGTGCAGGATCATCTGGTGCCTGAGCATCGAAATTGGTGTCCTGGCTGGTTGACTCCTCTGTTGTGCGCGTTGGGAGGCGGTGTTTCAGCCTACCCCAAGTACCCCGGGCCGGTTGGGAGCCTACTCTGGACACTACAATGGAGCGTTCTAAAGGCTCCGGGTCCTGTGGTACGAAACCGGTGCAGACCAACAAATTGGACCGTTACACGGTTTCCAAGGACGCACAGCAGAGCCGGCTGTCTAGAGATGCCACCCAAGGGAGCCTGGGGGAAGAGTAGCAGGAACTTTCACTTAAGGATGTTATGGAGGCTATTACTGGAGTCAAAACCTCGTTGGAGCACAAAATGGACACTATGGCAATTGACATCAACCTTATTAGGGTCGATCTGGGGAAGCTCAACAAAAAAGTAAAACAGGTAGAAATAATGACCTCCAGTCTCGTTGGTGATGTCACGCAACTGCAGAGGGAGGTCCACGAGCTCCAGGACTCTCACAAGCTCGCGGACCTCAAGTTGGATGACTACGAAGGCCGTCTTCGGCGCAATAATCTCCGCATTCTAGGTGTTCTGGAGAAATCGGAGGGGCAATCCCCTGACCTGTTTGTTAAAGACCTTATTCTTAAACACTTGCAACCCAAAGGCCTTAGTACATTTTTTGTTATCGAACGAGCTCACAGGGTCCCTGGCGGCCCTCCTACACCGGGCGCTCCCCCGCGGCCCATGCGGGCTCGGGTCTTGAACTTTCGTGACAGAGAAGGGTATTCTCCAGAACTCCAAAGCAGGGTCCCCCCTTCGATACAAAAATGCTGACATCTCCTTTTTTTCGGAATTCACACAGAGCGTGCAGAGTCAAAGAAGGTAATTCCTTTCTGTGAAGCGCGACCTTAGAGAGAGGGGCATGAAATACTCAATGCTGTTCCCGGTGCGCCTCCGGGTTAAGGCGGAGGGAAGAGCGTGGTTCTTCGACCAACCTGAAGCAATGGCTGAATGGATCAAATATCACGGAACGAGGAGCCCGACAGATCGTGGTGCTGGGGAGAATGCGGACAACCGACCTGATTGAGATCAGAGACTTGAGGACGGCAGTCTTTTGAACTGAGTAACAGGAACATGATGTGGGGTGGGGCTGGGAAGGGGGATTTGTTTCTAAATGCTGGGGCTGGGGGATTCATATGGCCTTGAGTTATTTGACTTCTAGGGGCTCTACAGGTAACATGGATAAGGGTGGGAACACGGAGCACACTAATATCCCCTCTTTCTTCTTTTTCAAATTCTTTTCTAAGGCGACAGGCACTCTGCAAGTGCAGGGAAGCAGGGCGGGGGGTTGTTGTGTTGTGGTCTTTGCTTATATCTTTATTGGTTTCTGTTAGAACTGGGATTTCTGGTTGGCTAAGGCTTACGCCAAAGCCAGGCAGAAACCACCATTCTAGTCAGGGCGGGGGAGTCACATGCCAAGACAACCCCTGCTCACCCCCTTGGTAGCTTGGCACGAGCAGACAGGCTTATCCCGGAGGCAATGTGTAAAGCATTTGCGCCCGCACACAACAGCAACAACATCCTAGGCACACCACAAAAGGAACTCCACACAAGGTTATATAAAAAAAACTTTTGTATTGTCAAAACACATCAGATAGTAATCACACAATATACATTGTGCCAACTGGCACGGGCAATATTCACAAGGGATTATTTACAGGACAGGGCCACATGGGCCACTGTCAGAATCAACACTTAGCAGAAATAGCACTTCTAGAACATAGAATAAGTGTAGCACAAAATAACAATTATAGATCACAACCAGTAACCACTGGTAACAGGTAGGTACACACTACGCAATACTAATAACCATAGGCCTAGATCACGCCTGGACACATAACCTCTCTAGTATAAACTATACTAGGCAAAACACAACCACCTAAGAATAAAATACATTTAGGGGTATTGGATCAGAAGCATTACACATGATGCATAGAAACATTCAGAGGTGTAGGTAAGACACATAATGCATAAAACACATTCAGAGGTGTCACAGGCATAATGGCATAGCACATTACGCCTAACTCACATTTGGGCCTAACCGGTAAAAATACAGTAGGCAATCTCCTCACTAGTCTAAACATCTGTTGGAGCCCCACAGGCTCTGACACTCTGCACACGTTGGAGCCACACAGGCTCTGACACAACACATGCCCATGGGAGCCCTCTTGCTCCTAAAATAATCATGCCCCCCACAGGTGGGAGCAGCCTTCTTCCAACGGGGCCGCTCTTAACAAGGGCACTGAAAACGGTGGGACGGCCCACTGACATCTGTGGCCGACCTAAACGCCCCCGGGCGCTGTGCCTACACAGGCACCGACCTGCGCCCCCACGGAGCCTCTCGGGGCTCTAAAACAATTATGCCCCTCGTTGGAGTCCCTCGGAGGGGACTCGAAATACACTTGTGCCCCAGAGCCTCTGCGGCTCGAAATAAACAAAAATGCCCCCGGAGCCCTTCGTGGGCTCCAAATCACTGGCAGGAGGGGCGAGCACCGGCAACGTGCCCCATCGCCCCCCCCCTTCTACAAACAACATTGGGCCCCACTCACCGGCTCTGGTATGCTACCGGAGGCGGCGACGGCGGGGGCGGCAGGTCCTCCTCGGAGCTGCAGCGAGGGCAGGCACAGGACTGTGCCTCGCGCCCCTCCTTCTCTTCCTGTAGGCTGCAGGCGGGCGGGCAGGCAGGCATCTCCGGTCTCCCTCGGGCAGCGCGGAGCTCTCCTCAACCACTGGAGCCCCGCCTGCACCCTCCGCCACCATGCTCCTTCTTTCCCCTCGCCTGCCGCACAGCTTCCGGTCCTGCCGCGGCCCCGCCCCCGTCACAGGCCGACTCGCCTGGCTTCCGGGGCGGCCGCGGCCGGGCTGGAACGACGATCTGGAGCACAACGAGGGGTGGGCACCCTCGAAACTTAAAAAACAAGCGAGGTGGGCTCTCGTAATTAAATCACAAAAGCTGGGCAATTCAGCGGATTGGACACCCGCAATATAAATAAAGAATCAGGCAGGGTGGCACCTGCACACTCAGGGGCACAAAAGGGCAGGAGCGCTTCCCTTCGAGGGAAAATAACAGCGCTCTGCCCAAAAATAAAGCGCTCATATCGCGCTGGGGGCACGGATTGCCCCAAAGGTCCCCAGAGATGACCCTTGCAACAAGGGGGGTCCCAGGAACACAGCCCAGGAACACAGCCCCCTTAGGTGAAGAGGGCAGGAGGGACCCATAAAGTCCTGGGCACCAAAAGATGGAGCAAGCAGCTCCCAAGAAAAAGGAAAGTCCTCCAGCCTCCAAGTCCATCAGGTATCCAGGGGCTGGGCAGGGCCCAGGGAGGCAAGCCTTCCCCTATGCCCAAGCAGCAGCACGCCCCTGGCAGGATTCAAGTCAGAAACAAGAACATTTTCAGAGACAGCACCCTTTTTATACACAAAAATCCCTTTGTCTAGCAGGGTGTAGGCAAAGAACCAGCTACAACTGGTTATGGGGAACTCCCGTTCACTGGCCAGGCTAGGGACATCAGACGCACCACAGGGGGTGGAGCCAGCATAGTGGAGGGAAAACCCAGCCCTATTCAGGACCCAGGTGCACTCCTCCCCAGCCATCAGCATGCTAATCTCCACACTCACCACCGGGCAGACCCATCCAGACTCCTGGAGCCAGGTTCACCAGCCAGCTCCAGCCAATCACACACCAGACACAAATTACACAAACATGCCAACTTCTAGAAGTGGCACTTCCACACTAGACACATTCATGCCGCATACATCATTGCACAGCATTCAATCTCACGAGTTCGCACATACCAAACTCGACCCTGCACTCCCCACACATCACGAACTACCATGATCATACATAATCCCCATGCATTCCTATGGGAGGGCAGGTCACTCTCACTACTCACACAGAGAGTTCACGCACTTTACACTGTACCACAGTGAAAAAGTGCGCAGAGGCCTAAAATCACCAACACCAGGTCACAGACACAGGCTAGGAAAAAGCAAAAAGTTTCGGGGTGAACCTGCCAAAAAGGGCCAGGTCCAACAGTTTAATTATCTCAGCAACGTCTATTGTGAACCTAGTGGGGGAAGTGAGCACATATATCGCACTCTCCGTAAAGGAGGTGAGGAGAATTTGCAATTGGTCATGGCTGCAAGTGGGGGCGGTGGGATTAAACTGTTGAGCTGGAATGTCAATGGGTTGGGGGACAAGATAAAGCGCAGTGTGGTCCTCCAATACCTCAAGCGTTATGCCCCTGATGTTATCATGCTCCAGAAAACACAATTTATTGGAAATGTGTGCTAGGTTACGTATTATTGACACATGCAGGATTTACCTCTAGTTTGCAAGGGGTGGGTATCATGGTGAAGAAATAATTTCCCCTTATGGTAAATAAGACCTGGACAGATGATCGAGGACGATACGCTGGGGTCTCGGGAGTATGGGAGTGCCAGTCCATTACGCTGTTGTTGGTTTATGTGCCACCTGGCCTACAAGCCACAACCTTTAGAGATCTAGGGGCACTGTTGTTGACCATCCCTGAGGGTTTGTTTGTGATTGTTGGGAGGAGATCTGAACTCCGTAGTCTCGGGAACACTGGACCGCCATCCTACCCGGGTGGTCGGTTCCGCCTCTTGCTGGCTCCCCGACTTCCTTGATACTATGGGATTGGTGGATAGCTGGCGATTCTATCACCTGAACACAGTGCAACACAATTTCCACTCTGGTGCTCATGGGAGCCTACCGCGCATAGACTACTTCCTTGCCCCCGCGTCCCAAATTACTCACATTCAGGAGGTAAAGCATCTGGCTAGAGGCATATCTGACCATTCGCCTGTTTGGCTACATATGGTCCCTTGCTATAGCCAGGTGGGACGGGTGGTCCCCATCAACCCGTGGTATTTCTGCAATCCTAAAATTGGCAAGGAACTCCTCGTGGCCATAGATAACTACTTTGCTGAGAATGAGGGGTCCGTGATATCCCCACAAATCCTGTGGGAAGCATTCAAAACTGTGATACGGGGTCAGGCCCTTTCCTTCATTACGGGGGCGAGGAAGGAAAGTCGTAGGGAAATGGAGGCCATTGAGACGGAGATTAGTCACCTGGAGGCAGACCTGACTTCAGGCGTCAAAACCGATAAACTTCACCATCTCGCTCTCAAACAGCAGGAATTTAGAGCGTTAGCTACTGACCAGGCAAAAGCCCTGGGGAGGGCAGCACAGGGGCGGCTATACGAGGTTGGAGACAAGGCCGGAAAACTCCTTGCTTGGTTGGACAAGAAGGAGTGGGCCAGCCGACTGGTACCTGAGCTTAATGGGCAAGGGGGTCGGACCCTTATGGATCCCCAATACATTTTGGACAGATTTGCAGCCCATTTTGGCGTTGTCTACACCTCAGTGACCTCTTACTCGGTGGAGGACTCTAGCGAGATGTTGACTGACATAACATTGCCTAAGCTGTCGGTAACAGACAGTGAATTCTTAGATAGTGCCATCTCCACTGAAGAAGCGGTGAATTGCCGATCGAGCTCTACAAACTCAAACCAGACAGGCTGGCCCCTTACACTCAAGAGAATGTTTGAGGATACCATAATCACCATTCACAAGGAGGGGTAGCCCAAAGAGGAGTGTGGCTCATACTGACTGATCTCCCTTCTAAACGCAGAGCCTAAGATCCTGTCTAAACTGCTGGCTAACCGACTTATCACGGTGATTGAGGCACTGGTCCATCCAGACCAATCGGGTTTTATTCTGCATCAGAATACGGCACTTAATCTTCGTAGAGTACACGGCGTTCTGGTGGCCTCCATCCTAGAACCAGCTACTATAGTCTCTCTCAATGCCACCATGGCATTCAACACCATTGAATGGCCCGGAATATATTCATTGGGTACAATTATTATATTCTCGGCCTCTTTCCCAAGTAGTAGTCAATAATAAAAAAATCAGCAACCTTTGAGTTGAGTCGAGGGACCCGGCAGGTATGTCCATTGTCCCCCCTCCTGTTTTGCTGTAGCGCTGGAACCATTGGCGAATTGGATCCGCAGGGACCCAATGATCCGGGGGATGTGTTGGACGCCGAAGTGGGAGGACCGCATCTCTCTCTACGCTGATGATATTTTATTGTATCTGACGGCTCCCAGGCGGTCCTTGATTGTGGCACTGGATATTCTCACTGCATTTGGTCGAATTTTCCGGCTATTCGAGAACCTGGAGTAAGTCCCTGCTTTTTGTGGTGGCAGGGGTGCCACCGGTTCCACCGAAGGGGTGTCCAATACAAATACGCACTGACGGCTTTAAGTACCTGGGGATCTTTCTTTCTCCGGACCCTTCACTTCGTTATAACCAGAATTTACGCCCCCCTTTGGTTAGACTGCGAAAAGACATACTTTGTTGGAAGTCACTTCCCCTTTCCCTACTTGGAAAGGCGGCCCTTTATAAGATGATGTCTTTGCCTCTGTCTCTATATTTTTTACAGAACCCAGTCCCGGCATCATATTTCAGGGAGGTAGAAGGCCTCCAGTGAGATTTATTGTTGGAAAGAAAGCCACGTATCGCTCTTGGTAAACTCTCCCTGGATTGGTATGATGGTGGTATTGGCCTCCCTGATATTAAAAAGTATTTTTGGGTGGCCAACCTAACCTCCATCAATCACGGTATGTACCCCAGACCCGAAGGCCCGGGCTATAACATGGACAGATGGTTGCTCTCTGGTGGGACCTACAGTAGAGCCCTTTATTCCAATCTGCAATGTTTTCCACTTACGGGCCCCACCAAGCTCTCAGTACATGTGAGGCACGCAGCCTCTAAGGGCCTGGGTTGGGATCAAAGACTTACCCTTGCGACACCGCTGTTGGACTTGGAACAGTTGGGTAGTTTGTTGAAGAGTAAGGGGTTTGACAAATGGGACCTAATAGGCCTCTCACGCATTGGTGACCTATGGGACAAGAAAGACGTTAAACCATTCTCGGCACTGCAAAAACAATTTGACTTGGCTGACTTGGAGTACTTCCGCTAGATGCAGGTTAGGCACGCAATGAGGTCCTGTTTGCAGTGTGGAACTGCCCCTCCTGAATCCTCCCTACTGAAGGATAAAGTTTTAGACGGTCACATCCCAGACAAGATTATCTCACTAATATACAAAAAGTTCATCAATAACATGCCAGACCCTCTCCATGCACTTCGAGAGAAATGGTCTAAAGATGGTATTGAAATGGATGACGAGGAATGGCAGGACGCCCTGTCCTCGCCCAGAGTAGTCGCTATACCTGCTCGCCTCCGACTGGTCCAGCCTAAAAGCCTCCATAGGGTGTATGTGACTGGACCTCATCTGGTACAGATGGGGAGATCAGAAGGGGGTGAGTGCAGATGGGGGTGTGGTCAGGTGGCCACTTTTATGCATATAATTTGGGAATGCGACTCCATACAATCTTACTGGTGCCTCATACACAACACCATTAATAGAGTCTTGTCCACACATCTTCTACCAGAAGCCCGTAGATGCTTATTGAATATATGGGAGCCGAATGACCTTAATACCTACAAGAAAAAGTGGGCTACTTTGGGGCTTATGATTGCCAAGAGAAATATTGCTCACAGGTGGGGGGCATTACTCCCGGCTACAGTGCGAGACTGGAAGAAAGACTTGGACTGGTCAATGTTCCGGGAGAAAACAGTGTTTGTGTCCCGTGGGTGCCCTAAGAAGTGGACTCAAAATGGGGTTTGTGGAATGCTTACCGGGGGGATATATGTCAACCGCCCCTTGCTACATGTAATGAGTATCCCCCTTCGCCCTAGACTTTCCGGGCTAAATTCTGTAATGATTCCTATTGCCTATTTTAGTCATGACGTAAGATTCATCCCTCATCTGTAATGTGATTGTAATGCTGAGTGGTTAATAAAAAGTTTTTAAAAAAATAAAATAAATATACAGCAAGGGTCAAAATTGCATAACATGTCAGCAGAGGAGGATACAGTTATGACATAATTTGATTACCAAATCCCATGTAGCCATAGAGTCATCTTAGTCTGCACATTATATCCAACAGTCATTCTGACTGTAAACAGTGATGACGTCATATCTGTGATCACCCATTTGTAGCTATTGTGTCTACTGGATGAGAGAGCAGGTAGCTGGGAAGAGGTTCCCATATATCTTTAGGATGTGAGGCCATGGGGAGCAATTCGGCATAATGGGACAATTGTTCATGACAGAATATTAATATTAAATCAGTGATCCAATCTTTGAGCTTCGGAGCCCTCCCTCATCCCCATCTACATGCAATGCAGCATTTGGCCATCAATAATGCCAAGGCAACATATCTGCAAAAGGGCTTGTCTATGAGTTCAGTATATCCCAGCAGCGCTAGTAGTGGGGTCATTACAAAGGACAATGAAGTCATCTGCTCAAGAGCCACAAAGACTTGTCGCCAATATTCGTGTACACCTGTGCAGCTCCGTGTAAAAAGTCGGCCCCCTCCACACTGCATCTGTCACACCAATCTGTATCTCTAGGTTTGTATTTGTGCATTTTGGCTGGCATGTAGCATAGTCAGTGCAGGAAATTATAATGTGTAATCCGCAATTTGCTAGTTGCTGATACTTGCTCCATCAGTTGGCAAGAGTACACCCACTGCTTATCTGATATCTCGCAACCGAGCTCCACGTCCCACTGTGTGCGGGCGTGGCACTGCTCTGTCACCTGTTGCGGATATATATATTGTATGGTAAAGTGTCGAAACGGCGTGAGCGGAGGTAGTGGCTTTAACCATTGCATGCAGAAGGGTCAATACCGGGGGTCTTGTGGATACTCGGGGGTAATGTCGCGTACGCCCTGCCTAAGTCTGACACAAAGGAACACATCTTGTGGCGAGTTCGGTGTGTTATGGAATATTTGTTCTAAGGAGTGAAACGTCCCACGATGATACAGGGCCCCAGCATGTAATGCCAGTCTTCGCCATGAACTGCTTAAAACCTGTCTCCTGAAGCAGTTGCATACAGGGGTGATACAGCAGAGGGAGCAATGGACTGTAGAGCATAGGAGCCTGTAGTTGTTTCATAATTTGTTTCCAGGCCAGCACTGTACATGTGACTGTCGTGGTGTCTTTGTCTCTGGGCTGGGGGAAGCTACATATCACCCCAGCCAAGGGAATGTAATCTGCGAGCCACTCCTCCACTGCTACTTGTGGCATGTATTTGGGAGGGTGAAACCAAAAATAGGCATAATGAGTCTGTGTGCATAAATAATAGAGTTCAAGGTTCGGAACATCAAACCCACCCTGTGAGTATGGCCTGGTAAGTATGTCCCATTGTAAGCGCGGTTGTTTGCCCCCCAACACCAGTCTGATTATTTCAGAGCGTAAAGCAGTGAAGAAGTGCATACCCGGGTAATATGGAATGTTCATAAATAGGTAAAGCACCTGCGGCAAGACCACCATTTTGATTAGTGAGATGCGCCCTGCCATAGATAGCAGCAGAGAGATCCAGTGTTTGACATGGCTAATGACGTGATCTAATTTCCTGCCATAATTTAGGCTCATTAGCTCCGCCCTGTCTCTGGAGATACAGACACCTAAGTACTTTACTTCTGTGTTGCACCACTCAAGTGGGTAATCCAAAGAGAACTGTGTGACTGTGGGGGTAAGGGGGAATATCTGGGATTTCCCCCAGTTTATGTGGATTCCCAAGAGTCTTGCAAATATTAGGAATTCTCTCAGGAGGGGATTGAGATTTTGTTGTGGGTCTCTAACATGTAGGGTAATGTCGTCTGCATATACGGAAATGAGCACCTGACACATGGGGCACCTCAAAGCTGTATCTTGGTGATGCTGCCAGAGTCTGGCTGTAAGAGGCTCAACTGCCAGTGCAAAAAGTAGGGGGGAGAGTGGGCACCCCTGCCTGCTACCCCTAGTAATCGAAAAGGCTGGAGACAAATGCCTGTTAATTAAGACCTTTGCAGTTGGAGACTGGAGAGCAAACTAATTCAAGACAGGAATCCCACAGGCATACCCATACGTTGCAGTATTCTGAGTAGGTAGTCCCATTCGACTGAATCGAACGCTTTTGTAGCGTCTAAAAAAACTGCTGCAAGGGCCAAATTGGGATCTCTGTTCTGTAATATGGAAAAGAGGATACGCAGATTATGCAAAGTTGCTCGGCCAGGAATAAACCTGGCTTGGTGCGGGAGGACCAATTTGTCCATCAGCAAATTTAGCCTAATAAACAATATCTTACCTAGTATTTTAGCTTCGTTATTGATGAGGGACAACGGGCAGCATAAATCGCAGTGGTCCGCGGGCTTCCCTGGCTTTAATAAGGAGGTAATGAGCGCTCGGATTGTGACCTTGAAGGCCTCCCAAACCATCGCTAGGTTGTCAACTGATCCTAAATTTCTCAGAAAAAAATCTGTAATTTCTTGCCCTAGTTCACTGCGAAATGCTGTGTCCAATAGGGTGAGAGGTGATAGTCTCCAGCTTCTGGTGAGAGAGTCATATTCCGGAAGATTTAATGTCATGCAGACAGGAGAGTGATCAGAGTATGTTCTCGCCAGACTCCACAAACTAGGATAACAGAAATGTCAATGGTGTGCCTGTCACCGCAATCCAGTGAGACAGGCGGCCCAAGTAACCAAACAGCAGAGAGAATGGCTCCAAGAAACATGAGGCAGACAAGTTCTATGATGCACAGAAAACGCCCACTGAAGATCAAAGGGCACTAAGGCTTGTAGGTAAATATGGACTAAACACTCGAACTGCAGGCAAAGTACAGTGTCCTCGGTGTGTCCCAAACCATTGAAAACTCAAACTAACCTCCCAACTGTAGAGACTGTCAAGGACTTGGTTCTGCCCAGTAGAGCACACTGCAGTCCACAACAACTTGCGGAAACTGACTGAAGCCTCTAATCCAAAGATGGAGGCATGATGAATACGCTAGCACAGGCTGGCTCACAGCGTGCGCGTGCGCCAGATGATGCAGCGCAGCGAGGAATGCTCGCCACGTATACAACAATGGGAAGCCCGTCACAGTCGAAGATCTCCAGAGGTGCCGATGGTAAGAGCGTGCGCATAGATAACGCAACACGCCTCCGTTTCAACCGCACGCAGCGGTTGAACTGCCAAAAGTCAATGGGCCTCCCCAAAGCAATTTATTAAACAGGAGAATACTCATAAAAAGTCCCGGAACCGCCAAAGTAAATGAGCAGATCACCCTAGACAGATGTAAAGATTAAGGAAAGGCACACCCTGCAACATGAAGCAGGAACAAGTTGACTTCCTTCCGGTCCAACTCTTACACAGAGGCACTGTCAGTGGCAATTCCCAAAGTCGTAGAAAATGTCATTGTGCTTGGCAAGAGAAAAGCAAGTCCCATCAACCAGACCGTAATGCGAAGAAAAGAAATTATTCTCCCTGAGCCAGAAGTAGCACACAATAGTTGTTACCATAAGGTCCTTTAAACATGAAGTTGTAGAGTGTAGCACGACTGGGCTGGGGCTGTCCGATGTGATGGACCCTGGTGGGGCTGCGAGGCGTGCTGCTTCAGTATCCTTTGTTACTTTGTTAAATTCCTTAGTTTCAACACATCCTCCTGGAAGTCTACTGGTGCTGTTTGGGCATCCTTTCTGACCACGTACTGCTGGAAAATTCTTGTGTGTTGTCTCTGCCTGTAATTGTAGTAGGTCCTTTACAAAACGTAGTCCTGCCGTGCTACTCATCCTTAGTTGCCATAAAGCCACCAATAAAGCAGGAGATGAGCTCCAGATCATCGCCATAATTTAGTGGGCCGGACCCATGTGTTGAGAATACATAGTTGACATAGCTGAGATGTATTTCAGGTAGTTTATTAAGCTCTTGAGATGAGTAGTTACAAAGAGTTACGGCGAGCCCCACCAGGAGCAGCCTGCTAACTGCCCAGTCTATCTTCCAATTAACAACACTCACACCAGGCACCCAAGCATTCCACTCATGTCAATCACACCATCATTCTACACGGAACACTCACACTGGCTGAGCAGCTAGGTACAAGGTGAAAGGGAACATAATAACATAAACTGAAGATACTATACATCCCTGATCAGCCAGGCTAACTTGAATCCAGTGGCAAAGTGAGCAAGGGACCTGCATCTGGGCATACCCTGCCAACTAAGGGCAAACAAAGCAAACACAAGGAGATGATGGGCGGAGCGCTGAAACTTTCCAGACACTCACCCCAGTCACAGATCTGGGTTGAATCCATCAAAGGTTCTTTATGCTCACTTCGCCCCCCCAGTTCAGACCCAGCCATATGCAAATCAGTCTTGAGCCTGTTCCTCATGTGAACAGTCCAGCCCGAACTGCCAAGCCAGGTCTTCCCTGGACCGGAAACAAGCATCCTGGGTCTGGTTTCGGGGTAACACCCCCATCAGCCAGGCTGGCTTGAATCCAGTGTCTAAGTGCGCAAGGGACCCACGTCTTGGCATACCCTGCCAACTTAGGGCAAACAAAGCAAACACAAGGAGATGATGGACGGAGCGCTTACACTTTTCAGACATTCACCCCCAGTCACAGATCTGGGTTCAATCCATCTTCGTTCATTAGCTCACTTAACCACCCCAGTTCACACCCAGCCATATGCAAATCTGTCTTGACCCTGTTCCTCATGGGAACAGTCCAGCCCAAATTGCCAAGCCAGGTCTTTCCTGGACCAGAAACAAGCATTCTGGGACCAGTTTCGTCGTAACACTCCTTATCAGCCAGGCTAGCTTGAATCCAGTGTCAAAGTGAGGAAGGGACTCATGTCTGGGCATACTCTGCCAACAAAGGGCGAATATAGCAAACACAAGGAGATGATGGATGGAGCCCTGAAACTTTTCAGACACTCACCCCCAGTCACAGATCTGGGTCAAATCCATCATCGTTCTTAAGCTTACTTCGCCACCCCAGAAGTATCTGCAAGGCTGTATTGTTACACTTTCTCTGAGCAAGCCTGCTGCCTAGAAGAACTACTAAGGGGCTTAGAGGCCACCCATTGCTTAGCATTGGTTGGCTTTATCGTCACTCTAATGCCCTTTCTTCTCTTTGATCAGTGTGTACCAGCTACATCGTCTCTTCATGTGTTTCTCCCTCCACTGGAGTGTGAAACAAGAACTGCTTCCTTACCGAGGGACATTCCACTGCTCACGCTTTCGGAGCTACTTTTTCATTAAGTTGCAGCACTTCATAAGAGTGCATGTGTTTATCTGGCCATTTCCCCCATCCTGCTGTACATTGCTGCTTACCCTATCCTGTTGCTTGTTTTACTTCTGTTCATCCGCCAGTAAAACTAAATGCCTCCAAAAACTTTGTGTCACCTCCACCACCTACTCCCATCCTTGCTTGCCCATTCCACCCAGCAAAGGCCGTATCATATCTATTTTTTTTCTAAGTAGTTTATCCATGTTGAAGCAGCCAAGGGCTATATAATATGGCTAAATGACATTGGCAAAGATAATAACTCTTGCATAGGCAAAAACTATTTGCTTTGCCAATGCATGTTGTTTGTTAACACCCATAGAGCAGTGCCTAACTACTGATAAGCTTCCACTGGTCTGCTGAAGTGTTTGGTCTTGGAACTATTTTTTTCCCAGCTCATGTTGAACGTGTTTGTTTTGTTTGCAGCTCCTCCTTGCTTAGGGCTGAAATTGAATAGACATTTCTGTCTTTCCGACATTTTTTGGTGGAAGCAACGTGTTTTAATTTTGTGAATTTGTGCACAATAAAAGGCTGACGCTCTTTTTTAATTATGTTTCATAATTTTTTTTGTAGTAAAATATATTTTTTATTTTGGGAAAGAAAGAACAAAGAAAACAGCGGTGAACCCGCACATCATCCCACACAGGGGTATAAGCAATGGCAGTAGTGACGACAGTCTATATCAACAAAATTGCAAACGGGCAGGTAGCAGATCGATGCCACAGGTAGTGGAGCAAAAGCAGCGAGAGCAGAGTGCTAGAAGTCCACCTGCGTAGAGTGCAGCCATAGATGAACAGATGCTGGCGCCCATGAAGTTTAACTCGTCCAAATGAAAAAGCTTCGGCCCTCCACATGGGCACCGCAACAAACAGGTAACAAAACCCTACAACCCCCACCCTCCCTCCCCTCCCACCCCCCTAGTGGTGGTGACCTCCTCAAAACCATTCACACTTGTGGAACCCTTACTAAACTTGAAAGAGGTGGAGCGAGCGCAAGGAAGCTGGGCATACCGCAGAGGGCAGGCCTTTGGATAGAAAGCGAACCAAGGGACCCCAGCAGAATAGGACGTTTTTAAAATTACCCAGGAATATGTCCGCCACTCTCTCCATGCTAAGCAGTTTCCATAGTCTTGCATGCCATAAAGAGATTGCCGGTGCTTCTGGTTTCTTCCAGGCGGCGGCTAGAGTGAGTTTGGCAGCTCCAAGGCAGAGCCACAAAATCCGCTTGTCCGCGCGCGTCTGATACTCAAGGACTGGATCTCGGAGACACAACAGAACATAGGCCATATCGTCCTCCACCGGGTAGCCAAGTATTTCCTTGATGTGGGAGAGGATCTCCTCCCAATACGGTCGGATAACCGGGCAGTCCCACCAAATATGGCGAAAGTCCCCAAGCAGGCCACAGCCCCTCCAGCACCTATCAGATGTAGCCGGAAATATGCGATGCAGTCTGGCCGGGTACAAATACCAGTCCATGAGCGTCTTAAGGTGAGCCTCCCTCAGATCCAACGAGTGGTTATACGTAGCAATATCACGCCACAGTGCCGACCATTCCTTGTCCGAGATATCCCGCCCCAGAAGCTCCTCCCACTGTCCCATGTAGCGGGGACGAGGCGACACCGCCGAAGCAAGCAGGAGCTGGTAAAGAAAGGAGATGACTCCCTTCATAGCCGAGGTCCGTAGTATGAAGGCCTCAAAGAGGGAAGGAGGCCTCGTAGCTGCATCGAGAACCTCAGGTGACGTGGCCCAATGGAGCAACTGGACGTGGTGATACCGTTCCGATGGCGGGACCCCATAGTCCCTCATGCAATTGTCAAATGAGAGGGGAGCATGGCCGTGGAACAGGTGAGTCAAAGCTCTGCATCCCCCTTCCCTCCAGACCTTGAAGGGCCCCTCCTGCAGCGCCGGCAAAAAAGCCGGATTGAAGTGTAAGGGCGTGAACGGGGAGGGAAACGTAGTCCAACGGTCATCAGCAGCCAGTGAATCCCAGACCTTCAAAGTAGTACTAGTACTAATCAGGAAGGCCTACACCCCCCTCCCCCCGGGGTCGTCGCAAGACCGTGAAGGAGAATCGCGCTTGGCCTCCCTGCCAGACAAACCGGAGCAGCTGAGTCTTAAGTCATCGAAAGAAATCCCCGTCTATAGGAATAGGGAGTGCCTGGAAGAGGTACAGATATTTAGGGAGGAGAACCATCTTAATGGCATGGATTCTGCCCAACCACGACAAGTATTTAGGCTTCCACCGATCCAAGTCTGCTCGAGACTTTGCTAATAATGGCGGGAAGTTTGCAGAGAATAATTTCCCAATCGTGGGCGTCAGGTGAACCCCCAGGTAAACGATGGAGGTGGAGGCCCAGGCCAACGGAGTTAAGAGCCGCACCCGCTCCACCTCTGCAGATGGAAGCGTAAGATTCAATACATATGATTTGTCGTAATTGACCTTGAATCCGGCCACTTCCTCAAAGCGCTACAGGACTTCCCGGACATATGGCAAGGAGTGTGCTGGATCCCTGATAGAAAGCAGGACATCATCCGCAAAAAGCGTGATTTTATGCTGCTCCCCGGAGAAGGGAAGGCCCCGTATCTCTTCGTGCTCCCGGACCGCAAGTGCCAGTGGCTCGATGCTCAAGGCAAAGAGCAGGGGGGAGAGAGGGCAGCCCTGCCTGGTGCCGCGGGAATGCGGGAAGAACGTCGACAGGTGGCCGTTCACCGCCACCCTAGAGCGGGGACTGTAATAGTTCGCTTTCACCATGGAGATGAATTTGCCCGAGAACCCGAAGGCCTCCAGGGTAGTGAACATGAATCCCCAGTCCACGTGATCGAAAGCTTTTTCAGCATCCAAGCCCACGAGGACCGCCGGGATTCGAAACCTATCAGCCTTTTCGATCAAGTGGACAACCCGCCTAGTATTGTCATGAGTCTGACGTCCCTTGATAAACCCAGACTGATCCGGGTGTATGAGTGCTGGCATCAAGTCCTGCAACCTGCGTGCAATGATTGCTGAGTATAGCTTGGCGTCGACGTTGAGAAGGGCTATCGGGCGATAGGAGGAGCAGAGGGCGGGGTCCTTCCCCGGTTTAGGCAAGATCGAAATCACAGCCTCAGCGAGGGAGCCGGTCGCGGCACCGGAGCCAGCCACGTCATTAAAAAGGGAGACAAAAAAGTCGCACACCTCAGTAGCATACGTCTTGTAAAAAAGAGCGGTGTAGCCATCCGGACCGGGTGCCTTGTGAAGTTTCAGGTCTTTAATGGCATCAAGCACCTCGCCACTAGTAATCGGGGCCTCCAGCAGCTCGTTCCATTCTTTGGACACCTGTGGGATAGGCAGCTCCCGCAAGTATTCCCGCTGGTCCCCAGCATCAAGAGACTCCCCCGCATAGAGTTCCGCATAAAAGCGACCAAAGATAGCAGCCTTGGTCTCGTCGCGGTACTGCAGATCCCCCGCTGAGTCACGAACCCCTCCCACATACTCCAGTTCCCTTTTGTCTCGCAGTTGGCGCGCCAAGTGTCTCCCCACCTTATTCCCATGGGCATATGAAAGGCGTCGCAACCTCAACAACGTAAACTCCGCCCTGTTGTTGTAGTGGGCCCTCAATTTCCCCTGCACCGCCGTCAATGGACGAAGGGTCAGCCTCGAAGGATTAAGCTTGTGGGCCTGCTCAAGTGCCACCAGTTCTGTCTCCAACTCCTCGACGCATCTTATTGAGGCGAGCATTAAGAGCCAGGCAAGTGCCCCTGATTGACGCCTTAAAGGCGTCCCAGGTGATGGAGAACGACGTATCAGACGCCGGGTTAAGAACGAAAAAGTCCCTGATAGCCTTCCGCAACTCCTTATTGGATGGGTCCTCCCGGACCACCGACGCCGGGAAATACCACTTCCGTTGGCTATTGCCGGCTGACGACCAGCGCAGATTGAGCACGAGCAGACTATGGTCGGAAACTGATAGCGGGAATATTCTAGAGTCGAGGACATCCCCCCGGAGAGCTTGACTTAGAAAAATGTGGTCTAGGCGCGAGTAGGAGTGGTGAACATGGGAAAAAAGGGTGTAATCACGGGACATGGGGTGAATGGAGCGCCAGCCATCGATTAAACGCAGCTCCCCAACCAACCGCTGCGTTTCAGCAGAGAACAAACCTGTATCGGCCCTGTGGGAACCTGCGCTATCCATCTCTTTACTCCACACCAAATTAAAATCCCCCATCAGAAACAGGTGCCCCTCAGCAAAGTCCCCCACCCTCTGCAGTAGGCCCTGGATAAAGCTATTCTGACCAGTATTGGGGGCATACACCACCACGAAAGTGCTTAACTTCCCATGGACAAGACCCTTCACCATCAACCAGCGGCCATCCCTATCACTGTGAACATCCAAAGGCTGAAAATGGAAGGCTGCACGAAAAAGAAGTGCCACCCCCCTATGTTTCGTGGAGGCGGATGATCTGTATATGAGGGGAAAGAGTTTGTACCGGAGGCGCAGCTCATCCTTACGCGCCAAGTGGGTCTCCTGGAGACCAACAATGTCCAGCTGGTGATCCACTACATACTTCCACACCTTCTGACGCTTTTGCGGGGAGTTCAAACCTTTAACATTCCACGTCCCTATACTAAAAGGAATCAGTAAACAGCAGGACCGTTCCAGCTACAATCGCTCCACACCTCTCCCCAACCTCGCCCCCACCTCCAACAACCACAGATAGTGCAGGACGGCATCCTCGACGGCCCACCAAGCAGCTCACATCCAAATAGAACCTATCTAGGGACCTCCGGGCGAGCCGCACCCCACCTGTACACCCAGCAAGCACATGCCGGAACACCCGACTCACAGTCGGCCACACATCCCAGTCACCACCACCACCCCTGCCACCCCCTCCCCCCCACAAGCCCCCAACAAACCCCCTCAGTGCTTCCACCCCCCCAAAGGACCCCCAACTTACCCCCCAAACCAACATAACGAAGAACATGGAGGAGGGTATCGAAGACATTGGACCCCCCCACACCCATTTCCCTCCCCATAGGACATAGAAAGGTTGCCAGAGTGGGGAGTAAGATGAGGAGGAACAAGATGCTGTACAAACCCAGATCACAAAAGTCTGTAGAGTTCTCCATGGAGTGGGGAAGGGGTACCACAGAGAGTGCCCCATGAGTCACGTACCGGGGTGTCTTCCCAAAAAGTACAAATTTACCCACGGTACCTGAATAACGTGTCCCTCCGGTGCCAAGAGGCCAGCGGCTCAGAGCTCAGGCCGCTCCGGAACCATGCTGGGAGGACGCCTCCGTGACCGTGGCCACAGAGGCCACCGCATCCCCCCTCTCCTGCAGGCTGGTCGTACGATCGGGCTGTCCCCGATCCATCTCCCGACCCACTCTCTGCCATGAGGAAGACCGCCGTCGTCTTCGCGACTGGGAACTGCCGCTTTCTGGGGAGGGAGACGTGTCATCAAGGCCCAGGAGGTCCTTCGCAACTTGAAGAGAACGGATCTGAGCCAGCCTGTTCTGCCATCTGAAAACAATGCGGAAGGGGTGGCCCCAAGAATAAGAGATGTTGTGTTCCCGCAGAAAGGCAGTCACCGGTCGAAACTCCCTTCTCTTTTGAAGTGTCGACGCCGCCAAGTCCTGGTACAGTTGGGGACGATGCTCACGGAACTGTAGTGACGGGATGTCTCGCGCTTTCCGAAGGATGCGCTCCTTCAACTGAAAGTCGTGCACGCAGACCAAAATGTCGGGCGGCGGGCCCCCTCCACGTCTAGGTAGGCCGACCCTGTGGACCCTGTCCATCTTGATGTCATGCAGGCCGTCGTCCTCTAGTATCTGCAAGAAGAGCGTCAGCACATAGCCCCGCAGGTCACCTGCCTCCCCATCCCAGGGCACCGCCCGTATGCGGATGTTGTTCCGGCGGGAGCGGTTCTCCAAATCTTCCGCATGTGCTTGGAGGTCTAAGTTCTGCTCCGTGAGCCGAATGACATCCTGCTGCAGTTGGTGTACATCGTTCGCCACGTTGAGATCGTGATCTTCCAGAGTAGCCACCCGCTCTCCAATACCATCCCCATCCCTCCTCACCTCGCGGAGGTCCGAGGCCAGCTGAGACCGGAGATCAGAGATGTCCTCCTTAATGGAAGCGAAGAGTTCCATCATAAAGGCTTTGGTAGCAGGAGCCTCATCATCGTTCTGCTTGGGCGACACGCTAGGCCCCGGGGAGGCCGGCTGTTGGGATCCCTTCGAAGAGCCATCCTTGCCGGGCTTCCCCTTACGCAGCGAGGAGGACATAACTTGTCGTTGCTCGGTCGGGTATTCAGGGCGAAAGTCCGCTGTCCACCGCCACGTGGCGCCACAGGCTGACGCTTCCCGTCACTGTTCAGACCTCCAAATGGGAGCAAAAAGCGCGCTTCGGCGGCCCCCTGGCAGGTGTTGCGCTATCACTCGGTATATGGCCCATCCACGTCTGTGGGGGAACACTAGCCAGACCCAGCCCGGCCGTCGGGCCTCACCGCAATGGTCCCTGCACAACGCCTGCTGGACTTGGCCCACCGCCAGCACTCAGGGGGCTCACAGTATGCAATGTCACCTTCACAGCAGCCCCGGGGAAGAGCACCACTCCGACATGTCCCCATGCACCAATCGTCTCACCTCCTGCCTTGTGGGCCTCCAGATACAACCGGTCCGGTTCCAGCCGCTGCGGGCCCTAACCCACCGGCTCATTGCGGACTCTGGCGGACTCTCAACGTTGCGATCACCCGAGGCCCCGGAGTTCAAGCGTCACCCCTTCGAGGAAGGATCTCGCCACTGCCGTCCGGATGAGCCGGGAGCACAGTTCCAACCCTCGTAGGCCCCCAAATGTCGCAGGAGCAGCTCACCACCGCAGTAGGCCCGCGATCCCCGGGCTCGATTTCGGCTCCGGTGTCCCTTGCTGCAGGTCACACCCAGGCTCCAGGGGGCCCCAACACCACACCGCCAGGGAGGTCCCCTTCAGTCCGACCTCGCCAGCTTATCCCCCTTTTAGCCGTAGCGGGGGGCGGGGGTCAATCCAGAGGGGCCGAACGGGCCGCCAGCTGCCGTCGATGTGGGCTGGGAATCCCCGTACCTGAGGCCCACGCCACCGGCCGGTGCTCCACTCCTCCGCCCTGTGCTCCCGGCGTGCTCTCGTCCCCAACAGCCTCCTCACAGCTCACATGAGCCAAGCGTTAGGGCAGATCTCCCTCCGGCAGCAACCTCTGAGAGGCCCAGGCCCCAAGCCTCGGCACTGCGTGGATCGCAGAGCAAGAGGCGCGCTCCGCCCGGGCCGAGCCCCCGGGACTCCGCCTCCTCTCAGGCACCGCTACCGGACCCAGGACAGCCTTGCTTCGGGTCGGACAGCGGCAGGACCTCTCGAAGGTCCGCCCCAGCGCGCAGCCCCTCCAAGCCGGACCACGGCTTCAATCGTCCGCTGACCGCCGCGGCCCGATGACCCGGGCCGCCCGCTCCGGTTCCGGCAGTCAGCGCTCTTCGCCCTCCAAACTCCTCGGCGGGCCAGCGGAGAGGCAGTAGCGGGGGACGGACCTCCAGTGAGTGCAAGGGAACACGGAGGGGGGTAAACGAGGCCGGAGCAGGGTGCTATAACAAGGCTATAGAAGGCCAGGCGCCGGAGGGACCTAGAAGCATGTCTTACTCCGTCGCCATCTTGGCCACGCCCCCATGTTTCATAATTTTTAAACTTGGTAACACAATCCACACAAATACACTCCACAATGTGCCACATAATTCCAATCAGCATAATTTGACTCGAACCCACGCACTCCCATGCCACACAATTGAACACTTCGCATTTCCATTCCACACCACATAATTCAACAGTAAATCACATAATTAAATTCAATAACACAATTACACAATACACCACATACAGCCAATCCATACCACAACATTCTACATCATGCCACAAAATACAAGAGCACACCACATAATTAAACTCCACTACATACCACTCCACAAAACAAAATACCATTCCACATAATTACACTCCATGACAAACAATCCCACTCCACTTAATTCCAGTCTACTCAATACCACATAAATACTATCCACTTAATTCCACTGCACACAATGCCACATAATTACTATTTTTTAAAATATTTATGTTACCCCTTTTTATGCAAGGTTATACAAATACATAAGGCAACAAGGTTATAATACAAAACAATAAGACAAAAAAAACAGAAAGACTACATAATTGTAAAGCAACCCCCACAAAAGCAATAGACCCAATATAGGATGGACAAAGTAAAGCAAAACGTTGCACAAGTGAAATTGCTGTCATATTTCCATTAATACCATGTCCAGAACACACCTAGCCCATATTGAATCTAGACCCATTCAGATATAGGAGACCAAATCTTCACTCCTGTTGCTCTCTTCCTTCTCCCTTTAGTTTTGTATATTGATAATTCTAAATTTTACATGGCGGGCAACCTTGAGCGCCAATTCATAAACATCGGTGGATCAGGACTAATTCAATCATTAGTAATGCAAGCCCGTACCACCGCCATACCAATGAACAAAAAAAATATCTTGTCTGTGACACAGTGTCCGACCTAACCCCTATTAAAACCAGTTCTCCAGTTATAATCAGAGACGATCCGATTATTGTTCCCAAAAACAACTCAATTTCCCTAAAGAATTCCCTTAACTTAGGACATGAAAAGAACATATGAATTGAATCTGCGTCATAAAGGCAACATCTATTGCATTTGACACCAACGGATGTCCCCCATTTTTAAATATTACTTGGGGTGTAGTATAAATCATACAGGGCCATATAATATTGAGTACGCATCCTACCTGTCATCAGAATTTGATTAGTGAGCCCTATGGAATCCTTAATATTGACATCCTCTACCCCCAGTTTTCTTTCCAATTTTCCTTTACAAGCATCTAAGTCATCAGGAAATGTTTCTACTAGTTGTACATAAAATTTGCCAATAGGTGTTCTTTTCTTCATTTTTTCAATAAGCGGGATCTTATCAAACTGTTGTTCATGTCCGGACCCTCGCTTGGTTAAAACACTGCGAATTTGGAGATATTTCAAGGACTCATGTTTGCCTAAGCCATATTTCAATTGCAAAATCATATACTGATGGTCTATGACATGGCAAAAGTTCAGCCCTGTCACCAACTACAAAGGGGCTCATATATTGTATCATCACTGCCCAATAATACAACATAACATGTGGAATACCCCAGCCTCCCCGATCTTTTGGTAACACCATTTTCTTGAAGCCCTTCTCTGTCTAGTGTACCCCATAGGAATCTGGAACAAATCCTCTCTAATTTCTTAAAACATGACAAGGGAAATTCTAGGGGGATTGTTCTAACATATATAAAAATGTTGGCAATACCAACATTTTTAATACATTGGATCTACCATGAAGGGATAAGTGCAGATGGTCCAGCCGCTCCAATGTTGAATTCACATTCGCCAATACTGGATTCATATGCAATTCTGGAATATTCCCAACGGGCGTTGAGATTTTAATTCCCAAATATGTGACTTCTGGGATGGTAGCCACATTTGCCGGGGGATCACCACCTGAGTAAAGGACTTGGGTTTTGGTTATATTTCATTTATAACCAGAAATACTCCCAAACTGGCTTGCCAATGTATTAATCGCAGGAAGTGCAGTAACAATATCCCTTGTAACAACGACAATGTCATCGGCATAAGCTAATGCTCTATACTCCAGATGCCGCAATTGGACTGGTTTTATGTCATATGCCGATTTAATTTGTTAAAAAAATATAATTAAATAAAGCAAATAAAAGAGGGGCGCAAGGGCACCCTTGCCGTGTGCCCCGACCTATTTTAAATGAGTCCGACTCCTGTCCAGAGATTCGTATACTCGCTTCTGAACAAATATACAATGTCCTAACTGCTTGACGAATCTTAGGGTCGAATCCCTTCAGTCGTAAAACCTCTCACATATATGGCCAGGAAACCCTGTCGAATGCCTTCTTGGCATTCAACCGGCATTACACCCAAAGCAGTCTCAGTCGCTTGTGCCAAGTCAAGGAAAGAAATCACATGCCTCACATGGACAGAAGTATCCGTGCCTGGGATAAACCCATGTTGAAAGTTGGAAACCAATGCAGAAATTACTACAGGTAAGGGCTGGGCAATTATCTTAGAATAAACCTTACTGTCAGAATTAATTAATGGAATTGGTCTGTACGCTCTTGGTAGTAAATCAGGCTTATCCTTTTTTTTTAAAAACAATAATAGTGGTTTTGATCCAAGACTCTGGCGCCATTCCTCTTTGAGCGGCCGAAAATAAAATCATTAGTTCTTGTTTCAAAACTTGGCGAAAAGTCCTATAAAATTCAAGTGGGATACCATCAGGGCCGACATCTTTGCCTACTGCAAGTGATGTTATTGCGGTTACTACTTCTTCCCAAGTGATATCTGCATCTGATTCTTCCATCTGATCATGTGTCAATTTTTAATTTCGATATCCGAACTAAACTCCTTCATTTTCCCTTCTGCTCCAATTATTTCTTCCTCTGCATACAGATTATGATAGAATCTACAGAACACATTGAGCACTTCCCCTAAGGAATCCTGTACCTGACCAAGATGATCCTGAATCTTATTGATCCTATTGGCTATTTCTTTCTGATGTAATCTTTTCGCTAGGATCCTACCAGAGTTCTCACTGACTTCATACAATTCGGACCTATACATAGAGATTTTTGTGGCTAATTTCACAGCAAAGTTTTGATATATCTTAATTTTTTGGACGGCAATATCCTTTAATTGTTTTTCCATATTTTGACCCCTAATTACCGACCCCATAAGTTCTATTTCTAATAACCATATTGATTCATCCCATCCTGAATTTCGCCAGATACTTTTTGCTGTTTATCAAGAGAATAGCTTCGCTTTTCACCTCGAACCCCAGCTTTAAATTCATCCCAGACAATAGGATCAGAAGCAGAACCCCGATTATTTTGAAAGAATTCAGTGATCCATTTACACATTTGTTCACAATATGCAGAGTCCAACAAAAGTTTGCGTTCGAAAGTCCATGCCTTTGGCAATGATCTGCTACTAAAATCCAATTCTAGGAATGGCGTGGCTTGGCGCCAGTGAAGATGGCCGCTTAGTTTAGAGCTCCGCCGGAGCAAAGCCCAAATCCTCAAGATTCAGGCCAAAATCCTGCAAGCAGCACACACTCTAGGCAGGGATGGCCTTGAGAACTTAAGCGGCACCAGTGATCGAAATACGGAAGCTTCTACTCGCCTCCAAAGATGCGGTTTGCTTGTTGCGTGCAGCGACGCCTGTGAGGTCCCGGAAGCTGGGAGACGGGCGCTCGCCTCTGCCGCCTACGCAAGGGCACAATGTTGAGGCCTATGTCAAAGCCGGATCGTGAGCGTGAGGCCGGGCCTCAGCGCCCCCACCGGCCCCGTGAGAGTCGAAGAAAGGGGTTCAGAAGTGAGCCGCGGCCCGGAGGTACCCTGGTGAAGGCGGCATACGTCACTGTGGCGCAGGGGCCCTGAGTGACCCTTCTGTTGCGGCGTGCCCGGAGTTGGTGGTGCCGGCCTTGGGGGTCTGCGGTCAGGAGGACGGGCACTCCCTCCTGCCGCCTGTCTGGCGGCCGGACCGCGTGTCCTGAGGAGGCGCTTGCACAAAGGGAGAAGGGCCGGACTTCAGAGCATCCACCGGCCCCAGGGAGAAATTAGGTCGGGACCGCTGGATCGGCCGCGGCCCTGGCTACAGCAGAGGGAGGAGTCCATGACACGCGGCGAGACCTGATGAGGCCTGAACTCTACGAGGCAGTGTAGACCACGTTGGAGGCACCTTGGGAGTGCCGCTACACTGCGCCATTGATGCATCTGGGCGGCACTGGACCCCGCCTGTTTGGGACTCGGATGGCCTCAGACCGGGAAGGCCTCCTGCATCACGGAGGCATCAGGAGAGCCGGCCGGCCGGCCGGAGGTGGCACCCCAGGCGCAGAGGCGGTGAGGAGTGCTGGGGATTGTGGAGGGGGAAGGTACCGGTGCCCCACTCTGAGGTAGAGGCGGCTGCTGTATATTGCTCTGGACTCGTGGCCCCGTGGGGAGATGGAGTCCGAGGGGGCACGTCCAACATACCCCTCCGTCGCACCTGAGTGTTGCCTGGGCGCCTGCGGAGTGAAAGGAGACCCTGCTGGCGCGTAGTATGCGTCTGTGACTGGGGAATGGAGACCCCTGCGTCCGCCAGTAAGGAGCAGATGAAGAACCGACTGAGGTACGGTGGGGCCAATAGGAGCTGAGGTGCAGTGCTACCAGGGGCGGCAGGATGTCCTAGCGACTGACTCCCTTGACTACCTGCCGGGTTCCGCAGGACATCATCACAGGGCCTTGGGGGGCCTGGCTGGCTGCAATCCAGGCGTGGGAGACTACAAAATGAGACCGAAGAGCGCTGCAGCTGCACAGATGAACAAGTTGGATAAATATGCGGTCCCGTTGGCGGCCCCCCTGACCAAAGGAGCAACATGGGGCCATCCCGCGCCGACTGAACCCTGTTTGGCTTCCATTATGGTGGCAATCCAAAGTTTGGGGACCACCTTGGAGACAAAAATCGACAAGATGTCAATTAAGATGAATCTTATTCGCGCAGATTTTGGCAAGACGTCGGACAAGGCCAGGGCCAATGAGACAGACATCTGGGAGCTCCAGGCCTCTTCCAAAAAGCTCAAGCAGAGGGTTAATGAACTCGTACACCAACATCGCCAGGTAGCCCTAAAGCTTGAGGACCAGGAAGGGAGGGCCTGCCGGAACAACATCCATGTGGTGGGCATTCCAGAAGGTTCGGAGGGACCCAGTATGGACCTTTTCCTGGAGGACTTGATCCTCAACTGTCTGAAACCAAAATGTCTCTCCAACATGTTCACCATCGAAAGGGCGAACCGTGCACCAATTCCCAAGCCCAAGCCTGGAGCGCCACCAAGGACAATCATTGCGAAAATTGTCAACTATAGGGACCGGGACGCTATCCTGCAGGCCGCCAGGCAGATGGGAGACCTACAATATGAGAATACAACTGTCAGGTTCGTCACAGACTTTACGCTCAAAGTTCAACGTGAACGACGCTCCTTTGATGGGGTGAAAGCAGCGCTTCGGGGTAAGGGAATCAAGTATATGACATTCTTTCCGGCCAAGTTCAAAATTATTGCTGGCGGCAAGTCCTTCTTCTTTACTACGCCATCGGAGGTACAAGACTGCTTGGACAGAGGAGCATCACAGTCATCCGCTTCAGCTGCAGGTGACGTGTGAAGGGACACTCGGGCCAAGTCACTGGGTTACCTGGATGGTCGATCGGACACTGACAAAACGAGTCAGCGCTCATGGCGATCGAGGTCTAATAGCCCTAACATGGGCGACACCCAGAGACACTAGTGGATGCTGTTCTTATTGCAAGAACAGCTAGGGGTCTACAGATCCTACTAGAGGCTTTTCAACGTTTTATGTCAGAGCGGGACCTGAACATCAATAATGCAAAATCTTTTATTATGCAGGTCGGCACCCGTCCTAAGACCCAGTATCCTTTTAGAGTGGGTAACCCAAAGGTCCCAATAACTCGATCCTTTTGTTACATGAGGGTGTTGTTCGACGACTCCCTTAAATGGGGCCCTCACCCCCAGAGAAAAAGAGGGGAGGTTACCAGGGCAAATTATGCCATATTTAATTTTGCCTCTAAAATGGGTAAGCGGCCAGTGGCGGCTTTGCTGAAAATATACCAGGCCAAAAGTGTAGCGATAGCCAGCTACGGCAGTGAAATTTGGGGTTATGTCGTCTTGAGTGCACTCCAAACAGTAGAGAATGCCTTTCTAAAACGTCTACTAGGGGTGCCTAACAGTACTTCAAATGTGGTGGTACATGAGGAACTGGGATTGCAAGTTTTAAGTGATGTATTGGCCCTACGTCCCATACTTTTCTGGCTAAACTGCTGGCTAAACAAGGAGTTGGTTCTCACCAACCAGATCCTCTTTGAAATAATGAACCTAGATCATAGATTACACATTCCATGGGTAAGGTACATAAAAAATTGTTGTAAGGAGCTGGGGCGGCCGGATCTCTTTTTTAAACCTGACCGGATTACTAAACAGGATGTTGCCTCTATAAAGAATTCTTTTTTCCTACTAAGGTCTATGAGTAGAGAAGATCAAGAATTAGGCAAACAGAGTGTCCGTAGTCATTTACTGTTACAAACTGTCATGGGCATTGAGCCATATCTCACGTACCCCATCTCTACCCATGAACGTTTTCTACTGACAAGATTCCGGTTAGACTACTTTCACTTGTTATTAGCAGTACCAAAAGGCAGTCACAGAGTCTCCGCAGGATTTGCTTCACTTTGTGTTTTTTTGTAATTTTTATGTGGGACCTCGTCGACATTTTTTATTTCCTCTTTTAAAAAAATGTACATTTTCTCAAGTCCGCCCCGCTCTCCTTTATCTACAGCTGCTTCACCCAGAATGTATTTTATTTGTGGTAGGATTTTTAAAAGCTGTTTTTAGGATTAGAAATAGTCTGCCCGATTAAATTGATTATGTATGATGCATCTGTTTTAAAAAAAAAAAAAAATATTTGCTGTGTGCACCCTGAAGAATCTTGTATATTATATCAATTTGTATAATTTATGCTGTGTCTTGCTGGGAGGATTTACATGCCTTGTTTACTCCTGGTGAACTGTTTTAACATGTTTTAATTGTATCTTTTATGGTTTTAAAACTTAAAACCGAATAAAGTGTTTTGAAATTGAAATAGTGGACTCTAGTTGATTGAGGGACTGCAATTATGGACCCAGACGAGTTGTAATGTAATGTATACATACTTTTTAGAATGTTGGGGTTATGATCCTCCCCGAGGGGGTGTCATTCGGTCGGGTGGAGGGCTCTCTGGACCCAGAATGGGCAAGATCCTGGGCTGGAGCCACTACACGACTTTAACTACTCGTCCTTCATGGGCAGACGGGCCCGGCCAGCCAATGGGGAAGTGGGAAAAGCATTTTGTGGGAGGGGAGAGCGATTTATAGGTGCCAGGAGGATTTAACTGAATATGTGTGCACATGCTTGACAAGTTACTAACTTTGTGGGGGAGGGCGCTTAGCGGCTTGAGCTGGGACCAGCGCATTTTCCCCTCTAAGCAGTTTTTCGGGGGAGGGTTCTCTCTCTCCTTGGGTGTGTGGGGCAAAAAGCTGTCTGCTAGTTGGGTATGTGGGTCGTTGGAAACCTACATGGCAGGGTAGCAGGGTGGGGGGAAGGTGGGGGGAAAGCAGTTTCCTGGTTATGTAGTGAGGTTTGGTATGGTTGGGGGAAGGGGGAGGGGGTTTGGGTTGGTCACAAAGGGAATGTTACGATGTGCTGGTATGATGTTACAGGAGATTCAGATTGCATGCTAAGATAACATCTACCGATGGCTACGAGGTGGGATAAAAGTCTTAAAATACTTAGCTGGAATGTCAACGGGTTAGGGGACACGCTCAAGGAGTATAGTGCTCCAATTTGTTAAAAGGCACCTCCCGGATGTGGTCCTCTTGCAGGAAACACACCTGATCTGTAACACTTGTCACGCACTAAACAGATGGAGATATACATTGGCGACTCACACCGGCTTTACTTCAGGATCCCGTGGGGTGGGTATTCTATTGCACCGTAATTTTCCATATGTCATTGACCATTCAGAGATGGACCCGTTGGGGCGATTTGCAGCGATCTCGGGGAAGTGGGAGGGACGCAGACTCAACCTGGTGACGGTTTACATTCCGCCAGGTCTCCAAACTCAGTCATATCATGATCTGGGTGGGCTTCTCCTTTCCCTACCTGAGGTGCAGCTCCTAGTAGGCGGGGATTTCAATGTAGGAGTATCGGGAAAATTGGATAGACACCCACCTCGGGACATTGCGACTGGGCATATGTGGCTCTCCAATCTCCTTGAGGCGTTCGGTTTGACTGATCTCTGGCGTCGTCGCCACCCAAATCTACAACAGTATACATTCTTCTCAGGCCCGCACCACACTTTTTCTAGGATAGATTATATCCTCACACCTCTGCAACAGGACACATCAATTCGAGAGATCAAACACTTGGCGAGAGGTATTTCGGACCATTCCCCTATATGGGCACATCTCATTGTTGGGGATCAGAGGATGGGCAGTGTTGCGCCCATAAACGCCTGGTTCCTTCGCAATTCTGAGACCAAGAAGAAGATCACCCTCTCAATCTACCAATACTTTCAAGAAAATGTTGGGATGGTGGAATTCCCAGTAGTCCTCTGGGAAGCATTCAAAACTGTGCTGAGGGGTGAAGCCATCTCCACAATTGCTGGGCAACGTAAGTAAAAGGAGGCAGAAATGTTAGCCATTGAGAGCGACCTTCTCGCTCTGGAGGAGGCAGCGCAAAGTGACGGGAATCCCGAAATCCTACATCAGATGCAACTTAAAGCGGCTGAATACAAGGCTTTGGCCACCAACGCTGCTAAGACCGTAGCAAGGGACAGGGACGGCCGATTGTACGACCAAGGGGACAAAGCAGGCAAATTAATAGCCTGGTTAGACAAAAAGAAGCAGGCGCAGAGGGTGGTGTCTGAGCTTAGAACCGAATCGGGGGCCCTCCTTACTGAACCTCAAGAGATAATTAGGGAGTTTGCAACTTATTTCCAAAAAGTGTACAGCAGGGGGTCGGATCTTCCGGAGGAAGATTTATCTGCTCTATTGGCTGACATTACACTGCCCACCCTCTCTGAAGACGATCAAGAGACTCTGGAGGGTACACTCACAGCGGAGGAACTGGCCAGGGCAATCAACGAACTCCGACCTGGGAAAGACCTTGGACCCAATGATCTCCCTATTGAGCTCTACAAGCTCAAACCCCACTACTTGGGTAAACACCTTAAACACATGTTTGAGGACTGTAAAGAACAGGGGATATTACTGAGAGATCAACACATCGCTACACTGGTGGCCATTCCTAAAGAAGGGAAACCAAGAGAGCTGTGCACCTCCTACAGGCCAATATCGTTGTTGAACGCTGAGCCTAAAATCCTTGCGAAGGTGCTCGCTAATAGGAAGAAGCCGATAATCACCACGCTGGTCCATCTGGACCAGTCAGGCTTTATGACTCACTGCAACACTGTGCTTAACTTGCGCCGCCTCCATGGAGTCTTAGGACACTGCCACACGATCCAAGAGGATGCGGTTGTGGTCTTGTTGAATGCCGCAATGGCATTCGACACGCTCGAATGGCCCTACATGATAGCAGTTCTCAAGAAACTGGGCTTTGGTCCTAATTTTATTGGGTGGGTGCGCCTCCTCTATACTGAGCCTTTGGCCCAGGTGGTGGTGAATAATAACATTTTGGAGATTTTTACTCTGGAGAGAGGGATGCGGCAGGGCTGCCCCCTTTCACCCCTGCTTTTTGCCCTTTCCCTGGAACCACTTGCAGCCTGGATAAGTCAAGATCTCTCTCTAAGGGGCTCAGATGGGCAGAAGGGTGGGAGGACTGGATTTTGCCTTACGCGGATGATATCCTCTTATACCTTGCGTCCCCTTTTAAATCCCTCAGAGTGGCCCTAGACATTTTTACCAGTTTGGGGAAGAAGTCAGGATATAGCATTAACTGGGAGAAGTCCCTCCTCTACGTTCTTCATGGCCCCCCCCCGGCAATTCCGCGCAACTGCCCGATCATGGTGGCCACGGAGGGGTTCATGTATCTGGGAATTATTATCTCCAAGGAGAAGGCGACTAGATATGAGATGAACCTCCTACCGCCTTTGCAATGGTTCAAAAGGGATACCGCTATTTGGAAGAGGCTCCTGTTGTTCCTACTGGGTCAGGCAGCACTTTTCAAGATGATGGCGCTGCCACGTTTTTTATATGCCCTCCAAAATTACCCAGACTTAGCCCCACAACAATATTTTGCGGACGTTGAGGCCACCCAGAGAGACCTTTTATGGTCTGGAGTGCCTTGGATATCCCTCCAGAAACTTACACTGGGATGGTATGATGGGGGAATAGCACTTCCTGACATTTGGAAATACTACTGGGCAGCACACCTTTCTGCCATAAACCAGGGTACGTACTGTGGTGGTGATGATCCCGGCTATGGGAAGGACAGGTGGCTCCTCCCGGGTGGGAACTTTGAGGCTGCACTCTATTCTAAACCCAGCAGCTATCCCCTCACGGGACCTACAAAACACGCTGTCCAACTTTGGCACATTGTTAACCGTAAACTGGGATGGGCTGACAAACTAACACTAGCTACCCCGCTATGGGTCTCCGAAAGGCTGGGCACATTGGGTCGCACAAAAGGGTTTCGCAACTGGGACTTAATAGGGATCTCTCATAAAAAAGACTTGTGGGGACCCAATGGGGTGGTGACATTTGCCTCCCTTCAGCACACGTACGACTTAGCACACATGGAGCACTTTCGATATATTCAGGTCAGACACTCCCTCCAGGCGAACATTCCACCCGAAACACTGCTCCCAGAGTCCACCCCCCTTGAGGACAGACTATTGGATGGTCACCTTCCAGAAAAGGCTATCTCCCTCCATACAAAAAACGTATACACCACACCCCAGACCCCCTTCTTGCACTTAGGAGAAAGTGGGATGCTGACGGGCTTGAGATAGATGAAGAAGAGAAATAGCAATATCAGCAAAATTGAGATTGATACAATTGAAAGTACTACACCGAGCCTATATCTCGGGCACCTGATTGGTAGTGATGGGCAGGAGTGAGGACAGGCTCTTTAGCAGAAAATGTGGAGAGGTGGGGACGTTCCTTCACATAATGTGAGAGTGCCCTCTGCTGCAGGCTTACTGGAAGTGGGTACACAACTGTATGCGTGTTGTGTGGGGGGTTGAATTGCGGCCCGAGGGTAAGAGGTGCCTTCTAAACATCTGAGAACCCACAGATCTATCCACGAAGGGCAGACTGTGGGTAACGCTGGGTCTCGCAATTGCTAAACAAAATATAGCACGCCTATGGGGAGCGGTAACACCTCCAACACTCAGTGCATGGAAGAAGGACATGGACTGGTGCATGCTCCAAGAAAAAACAGTCTATGTGGCCCGGGGTTGCCCCCGGAAGTGGGTGGCAGTTTGGTCAAAATGGAATGAGTACTGTGGCAATGTGTGTGAACCTCCCCTGGTCCCTTCCCTTGATGAACCATTAGCACTGCAAGAGACTCGTGCATTTCTAACATCTTGTATGCTATGACACCAGCTGTGACATATTTGTATAACATTCTGTAAAAGCAACACTGTGACAACTGCCATCCCTGTATGTACTAACCACCAAGTTTATTTTTGCTAATAAAAAGATTTAAAAAAAAAAAAGGAAAATCCAATTCTAACATCCCAGGGTTATGGTCTGATATTATCTTAGGTATGATATCAATCAGCGTACTTGTAAAGCGTGCTACTTACCAGTAAGGGTCCCAAGGCGCTGAGGGGAAGGGCGGGGGATGCTGCTACTGCTCGAAGAGCCAGGTTTTGAGGAGCCTTCTGAAGGCGAGAAGGTCTTGGGTCTGCCGTATGTGGGAAGGGAGGGTGTTCCAGGTCTTGGCGGCGAGGTAGGAGAGGGATCTGCCACCGGAGGTCGTTCGTTGGATGCAGGGGACAGCTGCGAGGGCGAGGCTGGCAGAGCGGAGCTGGCGGGTGGGGGTGAGGAAGCTGAGTCTGCTGTTCAGGTAGGCTGGACCGGCGTTGTGGAGTGCTTTGTGTTGCTGGGTGAGGAGCTTGAAGGTGATCCTCTTGTCAACGGGGAGCCAGTGTAGGTCTCCCAGGTGGGAGGTGATGTGGCTGCGGCGGGGGACGTTGACGATCAGTTGGGCGGAGGCGTTTTGGTTGCGTTGTAGTCGTCGTAGGTGTTTGGCTGGGATTCCTGCATAGAGTGCATTGCTGTAGTCCAGTCTGCTGCTGACGAGGGCCTGCATCACCGTTCTTGTTTCGGTGGGGATCCACTTTAGATCCTGCGGAGCATGCGGAGGGAGTTGTAGCAGGAGGAGGAGACGGCGTTGACTTGCTTTGACATGGAGAGGGAGGAGTCGAGGATGAATCCTAGGTTGCGCGCATGGTTGGTGGGTGTTGGTGCTGTTCCCAGTGTGGTCAGCCACCAGGAGTTGTCCCAGGCTGAGAAGGTGGGTCCGAGGATGAGGACCTCCGTCTTGTCCGAGTTCAGCTTCAGACGGCTGCTCCTCATCCAGTCGGCGACGGCCTTCATTCCCTCATGGAGGTTGGTTTTGGCGGTGTGTGGGTCCTTGGTGAGGGATAGGAGGAGCTGGGTGTCGTCGGCGTAGGAGATGATGTTGAGGTTGTGATGGCGGGCCACTTGTGCGAGGGGGGCCATGTAGACGTTGAAGAGCATCGGGCTGAGGGATGAGCCCTGGGGGATGCCGCAGATGATGTCGGTGGCTTCGGATCGGAAGGGTGAGAGGCGGATGCTCTGGGTTCTTCCGGAGAGGAAGGACGTGGTCCTGTCAAGAGCCTTCTCTTTGATTCCGGCTTCTAGGAGGCGTGTTTTTAGAGTGCGATGGCAGACCGTGTCGAAGGCGGCTGAGAGGTCCAGGAGGATGAGGGCTAATGTTTTGCGGTTGTCTACTTGGCGCCTGATGTCGTCTGTGGCGGCGATGAGGGCAGTCTTGATGCTGTGGTTTCGTCTGAATCCGGACTGGGACGGGTCCAGGATGCTGTTGTCTTCCAGGTGGTGGGCCAGTTGCATGTTGATGATTTTTTCGATGACTTTTGCCGGGAACGGGAGCAGGGAGATGGGCCGGAAGTTCTTGAGGTCCTTGGGGCCCGCTTTGGGCTTCCTGATGAGGGCGTTGATTTCGGCGTGCTTTCAGCTTTCCGGGAATGTCGCTGGTTCGAAAGAGATGTTGATGACCTTCCGTAGTTGGGGTGCTATGGCAGCATCTGCTTTGTTGAATACGTGGTTTGGGCATGAGTCAGACGGAGATCCTGAGTGGATGGAGTTTATGACCTTGCATGTCTCGTCATCGGTAACATTGGACCAGGAGGTCAGGTGGTTGGCGCTGGTGGTGTTTACAGGGGGGGTGGTGTCTGGCGCAGTCGGGGCGGTTGTGGTGTTGAAGCTGTTGTGGATGTCAGCGATCTTGCGTTGGAAGAAGATGGCTAGTGAGTCGCACAGTTCTTGTGAGGCCGGGATGTCGTTGGCGTTGGCGCTGGGGTTGGAGAGTTCCTTTTCGGTGCTGAAGAGCTCTTTGCTGTTGTGTGCATTGTTATCCAAGCGGTCTCTGAAAGAGGATCTTTTGGCAAATCTGATGAGGTGGTGGTGTCTGCGGGTGGCGTCCTTGTGGGCTTCGTGGTTGTCCGGTGTGCGTTCGTGGAGCCATGTCTTCCGGCATGCGTGTTTGGAGGCCTGGAGCTTGTTGGTGAACCAGGTGGCTCTCTTGTTGGCGTGGCTGTTGGAGGGTTTCTTGAGCGGGGCGAGGGTGTTGGCGCAGTCGTCGATCCACTGTCTGAGGTTGCGGGCTGCGTTGTCTGGGTTGGTGGGGTCGGTGGGTGGGTTCTTGGTGAGGGAGGTGGTCAGCTGGTCTTCAGTGACTTTGCTCCAGCAGCGGCGAGGCAGCTGTTGAGTGCGGTGGTGCGTGGTTGGTTTCTTGAAGGTGAAATGGATGCAGCGGTGGTCGGTCCAGTGGAGTTTGGTGCTGTGGTCGAAGGCAATGTGGGAGCCTGTGGAGAAGATGGGGTCAAGTGTGTGGCCGGCGGCGTGGGTGGGTGCTGTGACGAGTTGTCTGAGGCCAAGGTTGGCGAGGTTGTCAATCAGGGTGGCGGAGTTGGCAATGTTGTTGTTCTCGAGGTGGAAGTTCAGGTCCCCGAGGAGGATGTAGTCCATGGAAGTGTGTGCGTGGGTGCTGGCGAGGTCGACGATGGAGTCGCTGAACTGAGCTCGGGGTCGGGGGGTCTGTAGATGAGTGTTCCTCTGAGGGTTGTGTTGGGGTCGGTGTGGATCCGGAAGTGTAGGTGTTTGGCGGTGTTGAGGGTGTCGTCCGCGTGGGTGGCGATCTTGAGGGTGGACTTGTGGACGATGGCTATTCCTCCTCCGATTCCATTGGTGTGGTCCCTGCGGGTGATCTTGTAGCCGTCTGGCTATGGCGATGTCGGGCATCGAGTAGATGTTCCACCAGGTCTCGGTCAGGAAGGCCACGTCTGGGGCGGAGGTGTCGAGCAGATCCCAGAGCTCGACGGCGTGTTTGCGTTCGGGGCGGGTGTTGAGGAGTATGCAGCGGAGGTGGTTGTGTCCAGGCTTTGGAGGTTTGGTGGTTCTGTCGCAGGTGAAGCTGCAGGTGTGGCAGGAGAAGGGTCCGTGGGTCCGTGTTGTTGCGGCTTGGAAGCAGGTGTGGTTTCGTCTGGTGTTGAGTGTGCGGGTGGTGCCGGCGTTGTAGTGGATTCTGGTGTCGTGGCTTTCACGGGGTCCAGGGGTTCTGGTGCTGGGCGCGGTCCAGGCACGGACAGGCGCAGACAGACTTGCCTTAGGTGCGCCTTCGGCGCGCCAGCGGCGTGCCCGCTGCGCGCGTCCGCTTCTCGGCCTGCATATGAGGTGGCTTGGGAGGGAGCAGCAGCTGGGAGGGGGAGCGGGGAGGCCAAAGGGTGTGTAGGGGGCGGGGCCACAGGGAAGAAGCAGCGGGAAGGGCCTGAAAGGGAGCGGTGGGGGGCAGGAGGAACTGGCGCACGGGCAGGGGGAGGCGAGAAAACAAGTCCAGGAACACAGAGGCAGCAAGCAGAAGATGAGCAGCGGCGTGGGGGCGACCTGCCTGAAAGCAGGGTCAAAGGTCGCTCCTGCTACCGCTGTTAGGCCTGCATATGAGGTGGCTTGGGAGGGAGGAGCAGCTGGGAGGCGGGAGTGGGGAGGCAATGGGTGTGTAGGGTGGCGGGCCGCAGGGAAGCAGCAGCAGGAAGGGCCTGAAAGGGAGCGGTGGGGGGATGGAGGAACTGGCGCACGGGCAGGGGGAGGCGAGAAAACAAGCTCAGAAACACGGAGGCAGCAAGCAGGTGACGAGCAGCGGCATGGGGGCGACCTGCCTGCAAGCAAGGTCAAATATCGCCCCCGCGCTCAATCTTAGCGTTTCTTGCTTTCTCTGATGTTATGAAGAAATAATCTAGACGCAGATGTTTTCTATGGGGGGCAGAATAAAAGGTTTCCCCCAAGGCTCCCTTACCATTAGCACACCATACATCCATCAACCTAAATTCTTTAACTAACCTTCTGGTAGCCTTAAAAACGTTGGTTTTCTTCCCAACATATAAACGATCACTTGTTATATCAAATCCTCCCTCCAAATGGAGGTTCAAATCCCCACAGAGGATTAACGGAGATGACCATGCCGCTAGTTCAAGACTCAAAAACTGCAGCATGTCTGGATCGTCCAGATTTGGACCATAAATTGAGCATATCGTCATTGGGGTACCCTCAGTCTATAATTCAACAATAACCCAGCGTCCCCAAACATCTTCTTTGACCCGTTTGCAAACCCCCAAACCAAATCTTTTCAAAATCGCTACCCCTCTAGTGGTCGTACCCCTCTAGTGGTCGCGCAGCCAAGTAATTACATACCCAGATCATTCAATCACTTCCGGTTGTTCCATACAATATGAGTCTCTTGTATACAAAGCAGATCCACCTGCATTGTAGTTAGGATTTGGGCCATTATCCCCCTTTTCTTTTTATCATTCAAGCCACAGATATTCCATGAGCACACTGAAAATGTACCCATCATTATAAAAGATTAAATTGAACTTTCCTTGTTTACTCTGCCCAAACCCTGAGCTGTATTTGTATTTCAACAATAAAAAACACATGGTTCCAAAAAGTTTCATCACCATAACCTTGATGCCTGACAAATACCCTACCCTCACAATGCCGTCCCTTGCCCCTCCTCCTAAACCACCCATACCCACCCAAGAGCACCCACCCCCACCCAAACCACCACCCAAATGAGGAATTAGGACTGAATAGTCATTTTTGTGATGGATAGAGGGGATTATGTACACTCCACTTACCTCCCTACCCCCAACGAGATAAAAAAACTGAAAAACTAACTACTGAGCTACATTCCCTCTATATTGTATTTAGAAATTCCTTCGCAGCTATCTCTGAAACGAAAAAAAGTGTTTTATCTTTATAGATAATTTTGAGTTTAGACGGTTTAAGGAGGAAGGCCTGTGCACCTTTAGCTTGAAATAGTGGGATCATCTGGTGCAAATGCCATCTCTGCTGAACCGTGACCTGACAAAAATCAGGGCGAACAAAAAACTCACAGCCCTTCCCACCCCTCTTCCTGTCCGGCCTTGCTAAGTCATACAAAGACTCCCTAAGTAGGAAGTTATTAAGACATATCAATATAGCCCTAGGCTTCCCATTATGCCCCCCTGTTCCTCCCCTCAAATGAAAAGAAAATCTATGAACTCTCTGATGTTCTACTTCCCACTTCCATTGACTCAGTTCAGGGAAGGCCTCTGAAAATAAATCAATAACGAAATGTCGTATGTCTTTGCCTTCTTTCCCTTCTGGAACACCAAGTATACGTAAATTGTTCCTTCTAGAGCGATTCTCTAAATCAATAAGTTTCCAGTTGATGTCGTCTCTCACAGATTGTAAGGCTGTTATGGTCGTTTTCTGCTGCACTATCTGGTCCTCCATTGTAGATATTCTTGCCTCCGCTTCCCCGACCCTTGTAGACATCTCTGTACAAGTCTTTACAACAGTGCTTACTGTATTTTGAAGTTTGCGGACCACACCCTGTGTGCGTAGTCCCTCCGCTTTAGTTTCCCCCCTGTGTGTCATTATAGCTTGATAGATAGTATTCAGGGTAATCTCACCTTCTGCCAGAGCACCAGTACTGGCGATCTCTCCAGTTTCACCAATGCTGCAGCACAAACCTACATTATTTTCACCAAGCTGTGGTGAAAATTAATCGTCCCAAACCAATGACCCGGTTTTATCAGATATTTCTTTAGAAGCAGATTTGGAGAGATCCCTTAATTTACGCACAGTTCCTTTATCGACAGAAACATCCAAACTCATTTCATCGTCATCCTGCAGGACAAAACTGGTCTCGCTCCTATCATCTGCCCAATCTCCTCCAACACTCTCATTGTCCGAAGAGTTAGATGGATCTGACATCGAGTAAAAATTTCCACCTGAGTCCCCTGAATCCACAGCTTTTATCACATCTTTATCTAAGCTCTCAATATTACATCCAATATCTTGTAATTCCTCTCGGGAGCTTATAAATACCGAAGACGGAACACCCCCCTGACCATTAACAGGTAGCACTTCTACTTCTGATGTATGCTGGGGAAGAACAAATGATTTGGGTGCCTCTGATACATCCCCTGATTCATTTGCTTTATTCATATTCATATCATTATTCTCACCAGGGAGTATTTCAATCTGAGACATATCCAGTCCAGCACCTACATTACTACATCCCGGATCTGGCAAACATATACTTTCTCCATTCGCTATCAACTCCATTGACCCTTGCTGCATTAAGGGCTTTTGTTTCACTCTAGGTTCAGATGTTGCAATTATTGATACTGGTACTGCTGCAACTTTGTTGCCAGATTGAACAGTTCCTGAAGCCCCTGGTGCAACAGTATCGGGGCTCTTACCTTTCGCCTGCGTCTTCTTGAATATACCCTGAAGCTTGAGTGTTTTACCCGCTGCACTGTCTCCATTCCATGAGACCCCGGAAGAGAGTTAATTTTATCCAGCTGTGTTCCTGCCGCGCTGCCACGTCCGTTACCCGCAGAAGCGGAGACATGGGCGGGAGGAGTTGAAATCGTTGATGCTGCCGCCCGAGTCTTAGGACCCTTTCTAGCGTTTTTCGGCGCCATCACCGTCCATGCGCTCTGGTCCTGGATTTCTGGCGAATTTCCTGACTGAGCCTCAACCACTCGCCAGAACCGCTGCCGTAAATGGAGCACTCTGGAACTCCACAGATATCTGACAGGGCTTCAGTATTTACGACAAACTGCCCGTGGAGACCCCTCAAAATACAAGTACCGCCACATCCACAGCATGCCCAGAAGTTATTTCACGAATTGCAACACATTAGTCATCGGGAGGTTAAGCAGGGGGGGTTACCAGGGAGGAGCGTCCACAACCTGCTCATACGATCGCGAGTCGACCGCCATCCTGCCTCCTTCCAGCACAATGCCACATAATTCCACTATAGAAATCCACTCCACACCACACACAATTCCACAACTAACAGTACCAATTCAACCCACATAATTCCACTCTACACCACATACATCCACTCCCATCCAAACTAAAACACATAGGTAAAAGATATTGTCATTTACAATCCCAATAGCTCTAACTCTCACAAATGCGAGACCTATAGCATTGCAAATGCTTGTTGCTCTTTATCTTTCTGCCGGGACATCTTGTATTTAGGTCTAGCTTGACAACACATCCTCTTCACATATGTTATCACTTATTTACAATCCACGTAGAGAGAGCTTTGGCTCCTCCAAAGGATACTTTTTTACTCACCTAATTTTATTGAATGTTTGGTGTTATTGCAACCTCTCGGAAGTGCTTCCGTTGGAATGCATGAGGGACTTTACATCTGAAAGAATACTCAATCATGACACAGCCGTATTCAGTTGTTTATCTGTGTTCTAGATAGAAAACAATTCGCTTTTGCTATTTTTCTCAGCATCGGCAAAGACAATAGGTCTGGCTTTACCCTTCTGAACTGCATTTGAAGGCAACAAGCATTTGTGCGTACCTCTTCATGTGTTAGAACATTTAGGTTATATCTATTGGCTTTGCCTATGCTTATTTAGGTCGGTCTTGAAATCACAGCTGCCTCCGGTATCTGGTTTTATAAATGATTTAAAATATACATTAAGTGATCTTTGGCTTCACCCAGAAGAGTGTTTTCCTCTCACCTCCTGCTTTTGGCTGTTTGGTGTATTATTCCACCCTCTCGGAAGTGTTTCCTTTGAAAGTCATGATGGAGTATTTTACATCTGAAAAGTTTACTGAATCATTACAATGTTTGTCACAGAATCCTCACACTCTTTGACACATTAGCTTTTTTTATCTCCAATATGCATCAGGTACAGAAAACAATCCTTTTTGGCAACACCCTGTCCCCTGCACCCCCCTTCGCCCCTCAGAGGTCATTGGCTAAGCCAATAAGTTTGGCTTTAATGTGTTAAATAGCATTTGTGCATGCAACACATGTACATGCCTTTTGTGAATGCTTGTGTTTGCATGCACTGCTGTTTCAAAGTCAAATATATTGGGTTTGCCTATGCTTTTTATGTGAGGCTGCCTGTCTCCATTCCCTCTCCTCTCATTCCTCCCTTTCCTTCTCTTTGCCTTCTCTTACTATTTCTTTATCCGTACCCCTCTCTCTCACTTTATCTGTCTGCCCTTTTCCTTTTCCATCCTATCTCTCTTGGCCTATATATTTACCAGTTAATCCATGTACCCTATTTTTGTTCGTTCATTCATTCATTCATTCGTGTGTATAAATGTCCATGCTCCTAGTAAGAGTTTTTGGAATAGCTTCCTGGTCCTCTCCCTTTTTCTCCCTCTTATTCTCACCCCCATCTCTACCTTTCAATGTTCCGCACATTTCTTTTTCATCTCTCTCTCTCTCTCTCTCTCTCTCTCTCTACCCTTCCCCACCTGTCATTCTTTCCCTCTGTCTCATCTTTTACACTCACCAGCTCATTATTTATGTATTTAACAATTTTTCTGCGTCAACTTCTCTCTCATTGTTTTTCTGTCTGTACAGCTGTACTTGCAATCTAGATTAAATCTTATTAGTTTGATTTACAAGGCTTTTTTGTATCTTTCTGCAACCGTCGTGGTCTCTCGCTTTCTCTCGCAACTCCCCCAACCCCTTTCCTCTCAGTATCTCTTAATCTCTCTCAACTCCACTCTTTCTATGTATTCCTCCACGTTTCTTTCTCCCCTCGCTCCATCTCTCTTTCTTATACACCCATCTTTCTTAGATATCCCATCTCTGTCAATGAACCTTGCTTACCCTCGCCCACTCTCTCTCGGCCTCACAATCTCTCTCTGTCTTTTTCTCTAATCATCATCTCTACCCTTGTTTCTCTCTCGCGCCACTTCTCTCTTTCTGACGCCCCCTCCGTTTTTTTTTTACCTCATTCTAATTTCATTATCCACTTTCTGTTTCTCTCAACTTTTCTTTAGAAGATTCAACGGATCTGAAACGACGGCAAAGATGTTTTCTCTATTTCACGGTGAAGCTATTCTTGCGACCTGTCTGCCCTCTGCTTCAAAGTAAAAACCTAAATTTACTATTATTTTTTTTTAAGTCTTCAGAATGCATATAAATAACACTCCGATTTACCTGTTTGTTCGGCTTCGTGTAGAAGTATTAGGAAAAGTACCCATGAGGCCGTGACGGGATTCGCCATTTTCATGTTTCAGCACTGTTCAGTTTTACGAGCTGCTTTTGGCCTCTCGGGACAAGTCGAGGATAAACACAAAGGTTAAAGTTCAAAGTCCGAAGCCCTCGTTTTAATAAACACATGCGAGGTCAAGCGGCTGCTGCCAACCCCTTTGCTGATAGAACACTGCCATTTAAAGATCACCGAATAGTTTCGTTTTTTTAAAACAGTGTTTTTGGATGGGGAGAGGAAAAACAAAAGCCGTATAAACGCAACCACTAACACCGTCTGTATCAGATTAAGTACTGGGGGCCTCATTTATGAGGCTATGTGTCACTTTTAGGCCGCTGGTGCGTCACTTTTTGTGACGCACCAGTGGCGTAAAAAATGCGCCTTGTTGCGCCATATTTACAAAGTGACGTATCTAGGTAGATGCGTCACTTTGTAAACCCCTGCGCCACATTATACCTGCGCCAGGTATAATGTATGCAAGGGGGACATATTGACGCAAGAAAGGGTCGTAGAAGTGACGCAGTGAAATCTATGAGATTTCACTGCGCCACTTCTAGGACACAAATGCGTCAATTTCTTACGCCTGCCTCACAGCAGGTGTAAGACTGACGCAGGCCCGCGTCACTTTTGTGACACACTCCAGCAATCAGGGCCGGACTGGGAACTGAAAGCAGCCCTGGCAAATTTCTGAAAACCAGCCCCCGTCCGGTGGGTAGCGAGCGAGCGCAGCGAGCGAGCCCGACCGCTACTAGGGGGGTTTGGAAACCGACAGACCAAAAGGGTGCCTTTTACAGCACATTTTTCATTACATATTCAATTGAATCAACTTTCAAAGTACAGTAAATAGTAGATGATGACCTTAAAGAGCACCAGGTTGGCCACCCAGTCAAATGTACCCATAGACATCCTTTCAGAGAGCATCAAAAATAGACACAAGTAGTGAATCAGAGAGAGCAAAGTAAAAGTGAGACCAACCCCCACATGGTGTGTAGCGAGCAAGCACAGTGAGCAACCACTACTAGAGGGAGTTTGGGGGGTTGAACTTGTCCCCCCCCCCTGTAGCATCGTGCTACAATAACTACAGACACACGTGGCTGTTATAACTGGAGCTTTATTACATACTTGTTACTCCTGCCCTATCCTAACTGACCCTTTCCTGTGTCTGCTCCTCCTCTTCCTCTGGCCCCCTAGCTCCGCCCACTCCCAACTACTGGTGTGCTGACTTCACAACATCTCCCCCCTTTGTAACAAAACAAACAAACATACTGACTTCTCAGTCCATCTCCACTATCAGTCTCTGGGGTGGACGTATGTCGTGATGAGTGTTCGCCAATAGTTCGTCTTTGAATAGACAAGCTCTGTTGCTGATGTCTGGAGGGATGGGGCCTTGAGTGTCTGAGGTGCCTATGGTGAGCTCAGTTTGATATCGGCAGTCTGTCCTCCATCTTGACTCTTGCTCACGTGACGCTCGTCCTCTTTTCCACGGGGATGTTACTCTAGTTCCCTTCCAAGTATCTGCCTGTATTTTTGCTTCATTTTGCCTTGTCAGGTCGAGACCAACGCTGTCTTCCTGCTTCGAGTCTGGGATGCTAGCCGGTGGGGTATGACCTGGGGAGGCCATCTTGGTATGACTCGGAGATTGATTGGTTGCCTCGGGTTGCTTCTCCCACTCCTGCTCGCGCCTAGACCAGGCAAGCCTTGGAACCGGGTGGGTAGTTGTGTGTTTCGTTCTTATCCGATGATGACTTGGCTCTCCTGGCGTGTCCGACTTCCTTTGCAGATCGACTGGTTGGTCCGTCTTTATTTGAGTGCTACTGGCCACGATATCTGTTTCCATTTTGTAGGCCCAGGACCAGGACCTTCGAGTCAACCTTGCTGCCCCTACCCGGGGTGACGGTGTAGTCTTTGCGTCGCGATGCACCTGTGCTCGATGTGGCAGGTTGTCTGGTGGAGTGATCGAGTGTGCATTGACATTGGTGTTAGACACGTTGCTCTTGACGGGAAAAGTGTCCCTTGGTTCGCTGATGTGTTCAGGTGCTTGGCGCCATGGCCGTTGTCGGGACCCCGACTCTGTCGACTCAACGGATCGGACCGAGATGCTATCTGAGTCAGAGGGGTCCTCCCTCACTTCCCGCTGAGAATGTTTCTTTAAGAATGTTGCGTGTGGTCGTTGTCGGGACCACGATTCTCCCGACTCAAAGGATCGGACCGACATGCTCTCTGAATCAGAGGGGTGCTCCGTTAGTCTCCTCTGTGAGTGTCCCTTTGGGAATGTCTTACCAGGTGGTCTTCGGACCCGGGTAGTCCGTGACGAGCTGCTTTCCGTCTCGGAATTGCCTTTGCACAGCTTCTCCGTGTGTCTTTGTCGTAACATCTTCAATGTTGTCTCATTTGGGAGATTGTTTGAAGATTCCGTGCCTGTTCTTTGTGCTTGATCCCAGGCGTTTGCCTCTTCGTTCTTCTCGCCTGATGTTACCCATCCACGCTCTGTTTCTACGTTGTCGCGGGGCCCAGGGATGCTTTGAGGCCCATGACTGCATGGATCTTTTCTTGCTTGTTGTTGTTGTTGTGCGGGACCAGTCCGTCTTGTGTGATCTGGTTCTCCTCTCCAATTGTTTGGTGATCTAGTGTCTCTGATCTGTTGGTGGTGCATCCTTCTGCCAGCTGTTTCCTCGGACTCATCTTCGCTCCTTGGTGATTGATGTTCCGGCGTCGATTTCCTATGTTGATCACTGCAGCTCCTTCTTCTATGGTTTGTCTTTCTCCCCCACTGGTTGTGCAGAATGTCATTTTGTCCAGGAGTGCAATCTGTCCCACTGGACGCTCCCTCTTTATCAGAGTAACGTGTGTTATGCGGTGACTGACTTCTTGAGGGACTCCTGGAGGATGGATGATTCCGGGGAGTTGTTCTTTGGATGGTTGACTCTGAGTATTCTTTGGTTCTCTCTGAGTGGCCGGACGCTGAGTAATCTGACTCTGAGTATTCCTTTTCACTGTGCCTCCTCCGCTGTCTCTTTTGTCTTTTCTCTGGTCTGCCCTCTCTCTCTCTCTTTTTGTGTTTGTTGGAATTCTGGGTTCTCTCTTCCCAGGTATTTCGAAGTTTTGTACTCAGATGCACATCCCTCAATTTGCCTCTTGTTTGGACTTGCATCCCAATTTCAGCTTTCTTGATGATTTCTTTTAGCGACCAATGTCCTCTCAGTATTTTGTGTCTTGTTTCGGGGTTTTCACAACCTTCAATTATTCGGAGCCGAACAGCATCCTCATTCGTAAACGTGTTGAAATGGCAGCCTTGAACCAGACTTTGCAACCGAATGATGAAATGCGGCAATGGTTCGCCTGGTTCCTGCTGTGCTGTGTTGAAGACCATGCGATTATGATCCACCTCTGCCTGTGCATTGAGATGGGCATAGAGTTCCTCTTGGAGTCTATCATAAGTGTCTGCTTCTTCCTTGGAAAATGTTCTAATTGGGCATCGGCCCCCGGGACCCACCAGATGGAGGAGTAACACTAGACATTTTCTTTCTCTTTGCTCACCGTTGGCTTTCAAGAAATCGTCCAGTGCTTCCAGCCACCAGTGCCGTTTGAGGCCCTGAATCCAATCGTCACTCCGTGCCACTGGGGGCGATACTTCAAGATGTGGATTGAAACATTGAGTTATGTCTCCTCCCGCCCTGAGAGGAGGTCCTGATCGGTCGTAGAAGCGGGGCATTGTGCTGTCCACTTTTCCTCGGGTTTCAGGTGCTTCAGTTTGTGTTCTAGCTTGAGCTTGCTCACTAGTCCTTCCTTCAGTGCACTCGCGTTCGGTCAACATTGCACCCCTGAACTTGTCCATGGTTGGTGACAATGTTGGATTTCACTTGCTTGTTGTGTGTTCATTGGCTACCCCACACGTGCATTGGCTCGTGCTCATTGCTGATTCCGTTGTAATTACTTATGCTTTGTCCTTGTTTATGTTTGTTTGTTGCTTCCTCTATTTGATGGACGCGCGTTACTTCATGACATTCGCCACTGCACATTCGCTTGCGTATCTCACTGTTCGCGTTTCCACCCGTGCTGATCTTTGTTTTGTCAATGCTCGTTCGTTGAGTCACTCTTGTGGTTGCTCGTGCTTGTTGATTGATATACTCTCGTGTTAGCATGTGCTTATTCTGTTTGGTTGCCAAGACTTGTGCAGTGTTGTCCACGTGCCGTTGTCCCCGCTTACTTCTTTGCATTTACCAGCGCTTGTTTAGTTGCACACACCAAGGCTTGTTGACTTGCACGTACCAACGCGTGATTGTTTGCATGCACCAGTGCTTGTTTACTTGTCTTCGCCAGTGTTTGTTTGGTCATTGCCAATTGTTTGCATGCACCAGTGCTTGTTTACTTGTCTTCGCCAGTGTTTGTTTGGTCATTGCCAGTGCTTGTTTCCGTTTGTCCAACGTTTGTTGACTTACATGTGTCAATGCTTGTTGATTGGCACGTAACAATGTTTGTCTACTCGCATGTATCACTGCTTGTTTGTTTGCATGTATCAATGCTTGTTCACTCTTGGCCAATACTTGTCCTTGCAGGCACCAATGCTTGTTGACTTCCCTTTACCAATGCTTGTATGGCCTTCGCCAGTGCTTGTTTGTGTGTCTATATCAATGCTTGTTTCCAGACACTGCTTGCCTGACTCCAATATGGCCGCTTCTAGTTCTCACACAGGGGATGTCCGTGACTGCCTGACTTAAAGATGGCCGCCGGGCTTGAAATCTCGTGTCTCCCGAGATTTGGATCCCTCTATTGACTTTCAGCAATCTGGTACCGGCAGGCTTCAGGCACTCACCGGGCACATGAGGTCCACGCCGGATGCTGGGATCTTTGTTCCTCGCAGCGCTCAGGATCTCCTCACATCAGGTAGGACCGGGGTGGGCTCCCGCCTTACTTTGCAGGGTCTTCGCGCTCCTTCAGCGGGGCCCTGCCAAAGCTCACGCATCGGGGGTGAGGTTCTCCAACGTCGGACCTCACCCGGCCTCAAATTTCAGCGCGCTCAGCAGCGCTTAACAGTAGACCTTCGTGGGGCGATCCACCCCAGGATTCACTCTTCTCTGGCCACTACGGACATTAGGTGAGAGCGGGGTGGGCTCCCGGCTCGCCTCCACAGTTCCCGCTCTTCTTCGTCGAAGACCTCCTAAACCTCACGCATCGGGCGTGAGGTTTTTCCGATGTCCGATGTCGCCGGGGCTCGGATTTCGGCGCTCTCGGCAGCGCTTGCTGGCGGCACGTCGTGGACGCCGTCCACACCTCTGGGGCACTTTTCCTACCTCTCTGGGCACTTCACAGGGTCGGAGTGGGCTCCCGATCCCTGCACACACACAGGCTCTTCACACCGGGCACACGCTTCCAGCGTGAGGCGATTCTTTAGCGCGACGGACTGCTTTGTCTTCAGGCAGTTTGGCGCTCGTGTCTTCGACCCCTCTGCTCCCTCACAGGCCTTGGGGTCACTCTTGACGGCTGTTGGCCTTGATCTCCAGGCGGCAACGCGGTCCCATTCAGCAGCGTTTTCAAAGCTGCAAGCTGCTCGGGACAGGGCGTCTTTGTAGGGCTTTGTGCACAGTGGGGCTTGCTTCATCCCACCTTCGTCGCCAGCTGTAGCATCGTGCTACAATAACTACAGACACACGTGGCTGTTATAACTGGAGCTTTATTACATACTTGTTACTCCTGCCCTATCCTAACTGACCCTTTCCTGTGTCTGCTCCTCCTCTTCCTCTGGCCCCCTAGCTCCGCCCACTCCCAACTACTGGTGTGCTGACTTCACAACACCCCCCAAGAAAATTTGAGAGAGAGAAAGGCCAAAACAAAGCATTTTTCAACACATTTTTCATTACATATTAGATTGTATTAACTTTTAAAGCATAGTAAATTGTCACTCATGTTGTCACAAATTAAGCACTGATGTGATGTCGCACATGAGCACACAGGCCACTGACGGAGGCCAGAAACTGTGGAAATGTCACACATAAGCACCAAGGCACTGACCCAGGCCTGGTCACACCACCAGGCCCGTAAGCATGTAAACGTCACATATAAGCACCCAGGCCGTAAGCATGGAAATGTCACACATGAGCCTCCAGCTCCAGGTCACTGAGGCCAGCAACTATGGAAATAGCACACATAATTAAGCACCCTGGCCTGAAAGCATGGGAACGTCACACATAAGCACCCAGGCTGACAGAAGGCATGGAAATGTCACCCTAGCCAGAAAGTTTGAAAAATTAACACAAAGGCCCTGGCCTTGACATGACACATCTTTAAATAGCCTACTTAAGTGGGTGGCACAGTAAGTGTTGCAGGCCCACTAACAACATTTAATGTACAGTCCCTGGGTACATGTAGAACCACATTTCTAGGGACTTACAAGTAATTTAAAATTGCTAATTTGGTGTAAGACAATTTTACCATGTTTGAAAGGAAAGAGAGCAAGCACTTTAGCACTGGTTAGTGGTAGTAAAGTGCACTGAGCCCTAAGAGCCAATAAAAATGGCCTTTTTTGATGCAATAAAGCAGATGAAACCGGATTTTAATTTAGAGGAATCTGAGGCCGACAGAGACTTATCTAACCATGTCTCAGCAGTCAGTATGAACAATATGTATCTAAAAAACATTTTACATGTGCTAATGGTGCTGGGACTTTTTCTGTAGCTTCTCCTTTTCCGCCCAGCTGTTTCAACATCTACAACATGCTCATCTGTAATTCACATGCAAACAGTGAACGGTCATTGGGGTATGGGCGACATGCCGGAAGATATCGACTGGCTTCCAAGCTGTACCACACCCTGATCATGGAGAAGATCTCAGTTACAGTAAACCACCAGCTGCAACAGTTTGAGAAGCAGTAGGGCCCCTGCGTGAATTTTCTCACAAATGCATTTTGAGAACTCTCTTGCCAGATATATCTATGAGTGATGCACCTCACAGACCTGGGTTACTGTACAATGGTGTACCTGGACCTGCTCCTAAAGGGCAACATGGATCCTTTATCAAGCTTATGAGTGAACAGGACATCTTTCTTGTCATCTCTCTATACTGTCTCCTCCCAAATTTCAATTATTCACCCCTTTCCTTTCCCTTCTCCCCAGCATTTCCTGGCTTTAATGGCGTCACTGGGTTTTAGATACAACACTGGCCTTGTAACCATAACATACATTATCAGTACAATTCAGTGATCTTGTGTGTGGGGGCGTCGCAGTGGTGGGCATTTACTGTGGTACGGTAAATATGGTCCCATTCTCAACAGATCAGTATTACAATTATTCAGAGATAGCAACAAGATTGTTGAGCAGGCAATGCAATGCAAACTGTAATGGGAACGTTTTGAAAAGTTAGGTAGAAACTACAACGCGGAAGGCCGGTGTTATTTCTACGAGGCTGCGGTTTTTCTGCTACTGTACGGTACAATCAATGCCTCTTAAGTGATGGATGTGGTCTGGCCTCAGGCTCTCCTTACTGCATCATGATGGTTTATTTATACCATTTTGGAGTGAGTCAGTGTAAAATTGCTGAAGATTTCGCGTATTTGTTTGATTACATATTTGACTGCCGGCCTGAGCGAGGTAGCAGTACTGATGAGATAAACAACAGTGCGGAAATAGAAGCCACTGTTTCGGGGCAGATCACAGATTATCTTGTTGAATCAATCAATGTGCTGCATCAACATGTACAACCGCTTAAAAAGATGCAGCGTATAGAAGTGGCATATGGGGTCCCTCCATCCCTCCCCTTTAGATACTGCTGTGCAGCACCAGTACTCTGAAACAATCTGAATATTGCGTTTTATTCCAGTCGCTCTTGCTTCTGTGTGGTTATTCTAGGTGTAGAAACAATAAAAAATGTTAACTAGCTACTGAGCGCACAGCAAGTAAAATGAGTTGCTATCTGAAGCGCCTGGAAGATTACTAGGAGAGTTTGAATTATTTATGCTGCATGGAATCTCAAATTATGTGTCATATTATTCGATGAAATAAGCATTGGCTTTATTATGTAAATACATTTACATTTCCTCATTCAGGAGAGAGCGGAGTTCTATACAGAGCACACGGGCACCTTAAGAAATAGCTCTGGAATAAAAGGTTTTATTTGCTCATTGAGTCCCAGTTATGGGGAAACGGATATGTTATGTAACTTAAGGCTAATTTGATCTTGATTAAAGAGGCAACTACTTAAAACTGCCTCATTTAAGATGTATTTAAATCCAGAAACTAGGGGCCATGCACGAATAAACAGTTGCTTTCTATCGCGGTTTCTATCGTGCTCATTAAGAAATAACTCCTCAGGCCGCCTAGCTCAGTGCATTTATTTGTATAGCGTGTGTGGCAACTGTGGCACTCGGAGACACGTTTAGGATTTTAGCTCTTTGACCTTTCAAAAGAAAGTTGGACACATTTGGGGTTCTTTTCGGGTGCACTTTCGAGATACCGGCAGGTTACTTGGAGAAGTGTCCAATAGCAATTGGTTTCATCATGACAAAGATACCTTTACTGGAAAAGTATTACTTCTTTCCTCCCCTTTAACATTGAAGAGGACTATTTCAGCTTTAACTTGCTGGTATAGAAGCGACGCAGAATGCTCTGGGGAAGCACCAGTGCACTGTGGGAAGCACTTACTGCCCCACAGGGCTCAGCATCCCAGAGGAGACACAGAATGCCCAGGGGAAGCACCAGTGCACTGTGGGAAGCACTTGCAGACCCACAGGGCTCAGCATCCCAGAGGAGACACAGAATGCCCACTGGAAACACCAGCACACTGTGGGAAGCACTTACTGCCCCGCAGAGAAAGGGGGGCTGACAATGCAACCAGCGGGACTTTGGTACTTACCTAAAGAGCGGTAGAATCTCGCTAAAACCGTAGAACGGTCCTGACCAATGTTCCCTCTAATTTTTTTCCTTTGTGTGCGGCAGTGTATGGTCTCTGTGGACCAGAGCCAAGGCTATGTGCACCAAGTATCCGACCATGCATGCGAGTGCAGCAACAAATAATCAGTGCAAATACTACTCTAAGCTTTTACTTAACGTGAAAAGAAAGTGCATTTTCACACATGCAGCACCATATGAGGGGTCTTAAGACAGATTTGAAATTTAGATATGCATGCCATGGTCTTGATGGACAGTCCTTCTAAAGAAATGGCAAACCATGATCGCCCCACAAAAAGCACTGGTTGAAGTGAGCCAACCCAAAGCTCTCTCTCTGTATTAATTCTGGTAAATCATAGAAACTGCCTAATAGTGCTTATTCACCTGGATAGAGCTCATGTTATTGGCCTTACACGTCAGTCTCTGTGGTATGTGGAAAGGCCAAGGTTTGGAGTGCATGTAGTCTTGACACCTCTAGGACACATTGACAGGCACTGTACGAAACTAGCACGGCACTCTGCCTCAACTCCAGAGCTCTCAATCAAGTCCTGCCATAAAAATGCACCCACAACTTCTTTTCAATCACCTGAATGCAACTCAGTTCACAGTATGTACTGTACAAATCATATGCTGCATAAAAGAAATACCTATTCACATCTTATGGAAAAGCAAATCCTCTTAGGAAACTCATGATGAAATACAATGTGAAGCATCCATATACCACTATGTATTTTGTTTTAAAAAGACTTTTAACCCCTTCCACGCTCATGACGAGCTGGGCTCGTCATGAAGCAGGGCGCTCACACGCTCATGACGAGCCCAGCTCGTCATGAATGCACTGAATCCACCATACCCCCAGCACAGCAGGGGAATGTGCTGAGCGGCGAAGGTGTTAATGGGGTGACAGAAGCCATGAAGCAGCGCACAACTGTTGCCCATAACAAAAACCGAAGTTAAGGGGCCATAAAGCCTCTTGTTATTGGAGTATCCTGGCTGGGAGCCTCACACCTAGATGAAATGGATTGGAAACAAAAGATAGATAGATAGATAGATAGATAGATAGATAGATAGATAGATAGATAGATAGATAGATAGATAGATAGATAGATAGATAGATAGATAGATAGATAGATAGATAGATATCTTACTACCCCTGATGAGGCGTCAAAGCACTTTTCGATTAGTGGTGGGTTAGTATAAGAAAATCAGTAAATATATGTTATTTTGAGTGGTGGACATTTGAGTCTGTTTGATTGAATAGGATAATGGAGGGATGGAGAGGGAATAGTCTAGAAAGTGTTATTTAGGAGATCACAGCAGTGAGATGAGGATTGTGAGGTGTAAAAGGACAGATGGAGGTGGGACGAGTCTCTAGGACGGGATTAGGGAAATCACAGTAGTAAAATGAGGTTTGGCATACATGAGCGGTGGATTCAGAAAGAATTGTTTGGGACATCATAGAAGTAAAGTAAGGTTTCCTTAAAGTGAATATATTGAAAACAACATCAAAACATACTTCAACTAATTACGCTTTCAAAGTCTCTGCCCGTCCTAAAACCCATAAGATGTTTTAGAAATAAACTCAATGAAAGAAATTCAACACTGGAATTTACGTGCTTTTACGCTGTGAACAGAACAAAATGTACCCCCATGTTAAACCGACCCATGTGCATAAACCAATTGTGACAGCTTAATTTGATAACTGTTGAACCAACTCAATGGTGCACAAAATAAACCGGTCATTGATTACCAATTTTTAACACTGCAAGTGACGCTACTTCATTCAAACCATGCAGTTTAAATTACACATGTGACTCTAAAGGATATACAAAACATAAAAAAGACCAATCGAAATTATGAAAAAAGGAAAGAAACGTTCAGATACACCCTGCACATCAGCACATCATACCCATTAAAGAATCAAATGTGCTATGATAATAGGATATTAGCATAAAATTCCTTGAATAACAATTGTAGACACTAAAATACTGAATAAATATGATGAGAAATAATAATTGGCAATATGAAATATTTAACAACCAAATTTCGATCAAATGTTTACCTTGACATTAACAAAAACAGTACTCTGTAAATCACGGTTCAAAGCTTTGATGATGTAAAGATAACTCCCACTGATGGACTAAGTGCAACCCAGTATTTCCAAGAGGCCTCCGTGATGGCATTTTCCTTGTTTATTCCGTCTTCTCTTCCAGAGAATGTAAGAATTTCAGATTTGTTGGTCTCCTGGTATTTACACAAAATACAATTTAAATACCACTATTTTGTTTTATTTCTTTCATAGCGCTTTACCACTACAGAAGTGGTAAAGTGCTATAAAAGAAAAAGCAAAATAGTGGTATTTAAAATATTTGTGTACTTTTATGTAAAGTGCTCTACATTGGGATGGAAAGTGCAACAACTCATCCCAATGCAGGGTATCAGAATGCCTTACATCACACGACAGTCTTTTCATGAACATTTGCAGTTATCTTTATCTTTCCAGGAGCAGCGAGTGGAACAACTGAAGCCCACTCGTAAATCACGCCACAAGTAGAAAGCTATTTTTAAAGAAAAAAAAAGACAGACGTGCTCTGCAAGTAAAACGCAGTGCAATGCAGATTGTGTGGCCTGTTAAATATATTTTGCGATTGTGAAAGCGCATCATGCTTTGAGACAGCGCAGCGCTGCTATTGGGTGACTTTTTAAATCTGTTAGTGTTCATGAAAGTACTAAACCTTGCGGCCACGTCCCAATTACTAAATAGAATCGACTCCTGACCCAAACTGGATCGGAACTGGCAAAAAGTCGGTAAAACTGTGGAGGAGCAAACAGCATACAGCTTTTCCAATTGTCACGAAAGAGACATTCAGTGTCCTGGGGCCTGGAATGCGAAAAATGGACCAGCCTTCGGTGAGTAGTACATAGGAGGAATCTGATTGCAAAAATGTAAACCACACTCACCTGGCGGCGGGCGGCACTGGCAGACATTCGGCAGCAGGGACACTGGGAAAGGCAGGGCGGGGGTGCTAGAAATAATTAAGTTATGGAGCAGTGAGAGAAGGCCTCTCGTCACGGTCCTGCCCGAGCCCCAATGCGCATGTGTCACCTCCAAAAGCCGCGCCCGCCCCACCCCCAGCCCTAAAGGGGTTAACTGAGACTAAGAGCAGGCAGCGCAGACGTGCGCACACGCGACCCACCCCCTAAAATGGCACTGCTGCTCTCCAATGTATTACGTTAATTAAGTTGTGCGTTTTACCCGTTTTTCCACACGGAGCGAGGAGAGAGGCAGGCATGCAGTAAAGTAGTAAGTGACTACTACTGTCGTGTCCCAAAAATCGGCCCCACCCACACCCAGCAACAAAACCGGCCCCCGTCCAAAAAACCGGCCCCCACCCCTGGCAGCCGACGGGGGGATTGCCCGGTGCCCGGCATTGCCAGTCCGGGGCTGCCAGCAATGCGCCACTTTTGCGCCATACAGATACGTCAGAAATACTGACGTATCTGTAACTCCTTGCACAATGATGCGTCATACTGTAAATATGATGCATCACTGGTGGTGCAAGGAGGGCGCAGTGAAAAGTGACGCATCGGTGTTTTCACGCAGCGATGCGTCACCTTTCATAAATGATGCATGCGTCACTTTTCATAAATGAGGCCCTGACTGTTTAAGTGGAGTTTTGCCCAGCTACGACGAACCGCAAGGCATATCCCAGGGAATGTTCCTCTACCTTAGTCACTGTCACTGGAGGTTTTACTGTCATCTAAATGCTTAACATCTCAAACTCGCATTTCACAACAATCCTGCCAATAAAAGGTTTTTCATAATGCAGGTCTCATAATTCAATCTAGCCATTACTTGTGTCCACACACATACACTTTAAAACTATTTCAACCTTCTCCCTGTGCCAATCTCAGAAGGTGAGGCTCTAAGAATCATAGCAACCTACTGGATATTGTCCTCACTTTGTCAAAAAAGTCCTACTCACATGCTGATATACCAAACATTCATCCTGCTGACAGACAAAATACAAGATAGTGTGATGCATTAATTATTGCTACACAGTTCTTTATTGCTATATATACGTTTAAATTAAAGAATCAACACGAACAAAGTTGGTAGAGCTGTTTTGCTTAAACCTCCTGGGCAGTTAGCTGAAACATTGGAACAATGGTGTTGAGTAAATGTGTAAGCAGTAGCCTACATGACTGTCCTACAGATTTCATTTCTGAAAAAAATCCTTTTCATTTTGCCACTGATGCTAACATACCACTTGTGAATGTTCCAGAATGCTCTCGTGACCTGTTGCTTTATTCGTAGAAGAATTAGCCAGCTGATATTGGTAGTAGAAAGTTTTATCCCCCCTTCAGAGCCAAAGGTGACTAAAAGAAAATGAGAATAACAAAACGAGAAAGTTCTATCAAGATAAATTAACAAAGTTCTTCTGACATCAAGCTTTTGAAATTCTTATTTGATAGAACAAGGATTCTGAAAGAAAATAAGTGAAACAATATCTTGTTCCAAATGAAATGTGGACTGAACCTTTGGACAAAACCCAATACCAGCACATAGGAAAACGCAGTCTGAGAAAATGTGAGCGGTGGTTGACTATTAAAGCCTCAATTTCTCCCAAGTGCCTGGCTGAGGTAATTGGCAAGAAAATCTTAATAGTCAAAAAGGACAAAGAGATGGGCACTAGAAAAACAGACAGAGAATGCTGAGGGCTCTTCACAAACAATGGCAAACCTCAGGCTGGCAAAGGGGTAAGAGAAACTGGCCTTTGAGCTCTGAAAATATATGATCAAAGATTCACTTCTGCCAAAAGAATTCCAATGTTCTCTGCAGGCACAGATGGCAGACCATTAGCAATTCTTTTAGAAAAACATCTCTTAAACAATATACAGTCAACATGTAGATGCACACATTTGATTCCCAATATTCTAGAACAGATAAGACATGTTTTGCCTCAAATACAATACATCAAGGGGACTTTGAGTCAACCTTTTGCCCTTGATTGGATGGTGTTCTAGTCCATCTCAGTTCAATGCTCCCGATTTGATTGCTTCCTCCCTATTTTTCTTCCACTCTACTACTGCAACTTGGTTTACCATCATTTTGATTGGATGAGCTGTATCCTTCCACTGCTGACACTAGGGACCTATATTTTTATTTGGGTTTTAGCACTCCCTGGAAATGCATGGCTTTTCACACACTGTTCCCTCTCTCCCGGATTCTTCCACGTTCCTTCCACTTGTTTGCCCCTCTCCTGCTCCCCCTCCTCTTACTACCTCCTACATTGTTTCTAAACGTTTTTGTAAAAAATTGCTTTTGCAGCAGCAGGCACTTGCTACAATGACGCTCACTTACCAGACTGCTCATTACTCCACAACCCCCTCCTGTTCCGGTCTCCCACTTTATTGATTCCTTTTAATTATTATTCAAATTAAATTTGGCAACTGCACACCACTACCTGGCTGCTCACTCCTCTGTATTCGTATGGAATTCCTAAACATACATTGTTTCTTAATTTATTATGGCAACGTGTGTTTTGCCATCTTGTAATGGCAAATGGATAATAAAACATATTTTTGAAAAAAATACAAGATGACCTTCATGCATAGGCACACATACCTGCTGCCATCTTGGAAAGATTTTGGATATGCTTTGAAAAAGAATATTCAGATATTGCTGCCTCTGTATGTGTATACATTCATAGACAAGGGTCTGGCTTTTACAGGATGCACACTGCGCATGCGCACATACGGCATCTGTCAGGAAAACTAACCTTGACAAAGCAAAAAGTTCTGAGCCTGCCTTTGAAAGTGGAGCCCTTTTTTGCCAATGCTTGTTATTTCGGTATCCGATCACAGCTCTTTCAAAAAATCCATTACCTAATGCATGGTTGTTTTGGCATTTTTTATGGATTGATGAATGAAAAAGTTAAATGCATTACATTGTTGAATCCTGCTATTTTTATCTGAAGCTGTGGAAAGCGATTGTGTTGCTAATTCATGTGTTATTTGTGTCCTGACACATTTTGACCTCTGCCAATGATAGCACGAGTTCTCTGTGGCTACAATCAATATTTCAACATCTTATTTATACAGAGGGGTGGACTGGTACGTTTCATTGGCATATTTGTTTTATTGATTTTCTGAGTTTCTGAATATTGCCAAAGTCGAACGGGATGTACAGGAGAACACACAGATTTCTATTTATGTCCTTACAATGTTTTACTATTTCTGCAAACGTTGTGCCACCTACCTACTTTTTTTTTTATTCACTTGCACTTAAAATGCCAATGACACCAGTCACTTGATGTACTATTTCCTTTGGCAAACCACGAATGTTCAATCTGCACACCAGCTAGTTTAGGAAAGGGTATTGAATATGGGATGGGACCCATGCATTAACAGATCTCATCTCAAGCTGTACTTTCATTAAGCCATTGGAAATTGACCTCCCTTTTGAATATTAATTAGACGTTGCAAGTTGTCCCTGTGACTGGCTGCGTCTGCAGCGATGGAGGATGAATGTTGCTGTTCAAAAGAAAAATCTCATTTTGGAGCACATGAGGGGAGAAGTAGGCAGTGATCCCTTTGAAAATTGGTTAAGACCACAAACTCAGGATGGATAAGTGAATAATGATTTGGAACCGCAATTAAAGTCACAAAACACTGATGCTTTCCAGTGCAAAACTCAAATAGGAGGAAGGTGCCTCTTTCACACCGCCTCCTATTTGTGATTTTTAATAGATCGCAAAACGTTTTTTATGAGTCTGAAAGACTATTCTGACTTGTAAAAAAAATTGTGATACATTATAAAATTGTTTGCTGGTCCCAAAACATGCGTATTTGCGAATCGCGGGTTAGATTTACAATCCCCTTGCGTCACTTTTGCCCTGCTGTTGTGTCACATTTTGTGATGCAGCAGCGGCGAAAACAATGCGCCACGTTGTGGCCCATTTATAATGTGACGTATCTAGGGAGATGTGTCTCCTTGTAAAGCCCTACCCCACATTGTACCTGTGTCTGGTATAATGTATGCAGGGTGGGTGTTCCCACGCAGGAAAGCCTCGTAGAAGTGACATAGTGAAATCTACAAGATTTCTCTGCGCCACTTCTAGGACACCACTGTGTCAAAACCTTATGCCTGCTTGGAGCAGGACATAGTGATGCTGCACCCTTGAAATTGCATGCGCAATTTGCGAGTACCAATTGGGTACTCGCAAATTGAGCATGCAATTCCCATGTATTCCTATGGGCCACTAGGCCCATAGGAATGAATAGGAAGCCATTCCTTAATTGCGACTCACAATTTGCAAGTCTCAGTTAAGAAATGTGTAGGAATCACAATTGTTTTTGCGATTCCTACATGCATACGCAATTGCGATTCCATATTTGCGATTCCTTAATAATCGCAGTTAAGGAATCGGAATTACCTATTTTGATGCATGTACACCTTAGTGAGCTATTGGTCAGAGTCACATGATACTGAGCTGCTGCCAGCGATCAAACCGTGAGCCCCCCCTCTCCGGATTTAGCCACTCTGACCAGATGAATTAAATGAACAGCAGAACTGGTGATTCAGACTGGCAATCACCTGTGTATCTGTTTTATTTCTCTTACACCATTCCCCTTTCCTCTGGTCTACAGTTACCCAACATATTACAACTGTGTTGATTTGGTAGTGGCTACAGTGAATTGTGGAAGGATCCATTGCTCCTATTGGATTTGGACTACAAGGCTGGTGCTGTCCCACAGAAAGTCGTGCTAGCCGTTCAATCATCTACCAGTACATTTTCTTCTTAGTGTGCGGCTGTGAGAAGATTTGTATATGTAATGCGCACATTCACCGCGACTGGTATCTTTGCGCTGAATAAAAGATGTTTATTGTTACCCAACGGTTCAGAATAACAGATGTTTATTGTTATCCAACGGTACTCATTTTATCAACCACAGAAAGATGAAAGGCTGAGTGGACCAGCTGGGATTTGAACCTGTGACCATGAGGTAAAACACAGGCGATTACAGTGGACATTAGACCACTAAGCCACCAGACCTGGCATAACGAATTCCAAGAGCTTCTTCTCTATTTTTTTGACACACAGAGTTTTAAGAGCCCAGATAATAAGTTCCAAGAGCAGTTGTCGTAATTGTGACATTTTTACAGGTAATTCTGCTCCTATGCAGTAAAATTCAACACTTCACATGCCTTTTTGTCCTAATCTGTATACCGCATGCGCATGGGCGGAGCAATTTTGCAATAAAGCCGCCTCGCCCTCCAGGAAGCTGCTTGGCATTCTAGTGGTCGGACCTGCAGCTTTCGGTCCCTTTACCTTTCTGCTTCCGGGTCACTACACGCCGTGTTAGGAGTCTTTGGCAGCGTTGTTTTCGTTGATCTTTTTCCTAGCATCATGGTGTCTTCAGTATGTGGCGTGGTCGCTTCTGTTCTGCTCTGAAATTTTCCCTGCAACAAAGAAATGGAGACATAGACCGTTGAAAGGATCGCAGGCCCTCGAGCTACTTGGCAGTAACCCACTTTGCATGTATTTCCTGTCATTACATGAGACTGTGCTATCTGAATACTGCATTCAGGATCAGGAGTCTGTTTCTTTCACAAGGTGGTGTTTAGTTTAAGGACAGTAAAGAAAGAAAACATAAACTACTTATTTCTGCAAAGCTAAAGCAATAAGTAATTCTTCAAAGGCTCTATATATATTTTGTATTTTTGTTTTTGACTACAAGACAACATTGGAAATTGTATGAGACAGTTCATTCATTTTACCTTTGACTCTTACTATTCTAGTCTATAAGCAACAGGGGGGGGGGGGGTGTTAATATGGTTTCGTACCACCTAAGATTCCCCCTCCTCCCATTCACCGAACAGAATCTTTGGTTGGATGGGGAGCCCTCCCTTCCCTCATCCCCCTCCCAAGGTAACCATCACACAGTACAAACACCAAGTTGTTTGGGTTAGGGGTCGTAGATCCCCGGCCGTATTTTATTACATAAAAGAATAAGACATGTAAATGAATATCATTTTTATTCTGTACACAAAATACGCAGAAAGTCTAATACATTGATAGGTATAGGTCTGTCAGTTGCCTAACTTTAACGTGTTATCTAATACTTGTTCATTCCCATCATGAGCTACACAATGAAGATTATTTCCTTTCTGCGTATTCCCTATTGAGTCTAAGGCAAGGTCAAAGACTTTCGGCTCCAGATCCCAATAAAGCTACGTCCCAAGAACTCCCTCCGGAGTAATGTTTGTTGCGTAGGGGGTCCAGCTTGCCGGATGGATACCTCCCCCGGGCCCCCCTATGCCCTCAGCCTTAACTTCATAACGGGACCGCTGCAAATACTAAGCGTCCTTGCGCTGCGCCCTTGTGCGTATGCGCGTGCGGGGTGGCCACCAGCCTCCAGTAAGCGTGGCTTCCCTTCCCCCCGCACCCTGCCAGCCTACCGGCTGTAATCCCTAGACTCCTATCGGAGCCATGTTGCGAAGGGGGTCCAGCTTACCGGAAAGATACCTCCCCCGGGCCCCCCATTCGTCCAGACAAGTAACTCCATAAACGGGGTACTGCCATTACGCGTCCTTGCGCCCTTGGGCGCATGCACGTGCAGGGGTGGCCCATGGTCTCCTGGAAGCGTGGTGGCCTCCTGGAAGCGTGGCTCCCACAGCCCTCCGCACCCTTTCCATTATGCGTCCTTGAGCGCATGCACGTGCGGGGGTGGCACATGGCTTACTGGAAGCATGGCTCCCACACCCCACCGCACCCCTTCAACCTACCAGCTGAAACTGCCCCTTGGAGTTCTATGAGAGACCCTCTGTCTCCCCCTCTGTCATCCCCTTTCATAAAGGTGATGCCCTCTAAAAGACTGCAAACCATGCTCACCAATCATGACCTTACCGCATGACAAGGGAAACAGAAAATACGACAAAGTACATTTCCTGACAATTAAATCACTTAGTGAAGAATACACTTTTATTTACACATAATTTCAAAATCAGAGACACTTCATTAAATCACATATAATTCTTAAACCACAAACCAATGAATTAAGAAAAATACTTCAAGAAAACACTTTATTGCAACATAACCATAACCCCGTAACACTTATTACACTACTCCTTCTGACCCGTAAACATACAAAATGACCCCAATATCTGCTTTAGGGGATGGTGGGTGGGGAAAAGAAAAAATTGGGGGCCCCGGATCGAGGCCCAGTCTTGAGGAGCAGTACTCCTAAAGCTGAGGAGCGGCAAAAGAGGGTCTGCCCTCCCCGCTCCCCAGCCTTTATCAATCCTATTTGGGCAATCCGGTTTAGACTGAATTGTCCGACTATGAGACATCCGGGTAACCGGAAGAACTTTAAGTGCTTACGGTTCACCCGCGACCGTGCTCATGACAGAGAAACCCAAAGGGGAAGTGCCAGAAGGCGCGACCTCCCCATGATTCGGGGGACCAGCAGACCACCATAGTGGTGGCGTGCCCGAGTCCGTGCCTGCCTCGGCAATATGGTCTGTACCGCCTAAGATTCCCCCTCCTCCCATTCACCGAACAGAATCTTTGGTTGGATGGGGAGCCCTCCCTTCCCTCATCCTCCTCCCAAGGTAACCATCACACAGTACAAACACCAAGTTGTTTGGTTAGGGGTCGTAGACCCTCAGCCATATTTTATTACATAAAACAATAAGACATGTAAATGAATATCATTTTTATTCTGTACACAAAATGCGCATAAAGTCCAATACATTGATAGGTATAGGGCTGTCAGTTGGCTAACTTTAACGTTTTATCTAATACATGTTCATTCCTATCATGAGCTACGCAATGAAGATAATTTACTTTCTGCGTATTCCCTATTGAGCCTACGGCAAGGTCAATGACTGGCGGCCCCAGATCCCAATAAAGATACGTCCCAAGAACTCCCTCCGGTGTAATGTTTGTTGCGTAGGGGGTCCAGCTTACCGGATGCATACCACCCCCAGGGCCCCCCTGGGCCCTCAGCCTTAACTTCATAATGGGGCAGCTGCAATTAATAAGCTTCCTTGCACTGCACCCTTGAGCGCATGCACATGCGGGGTGGCCACCAGCCTCCAGAAAGCGGGGCTTCCCTTCCCCCGCACCCTGCCAGCCTACCGGCTGTAATCCCTAGACTCCTACCGGAGGGATATTGCAAAGGGGGTCCAACTTACCGGAAAGATACCTCCCCCGGGGCCCCCCTTCGCCCAGACTCGTAACTCCATAAACGGGGTACTGCCATCATGCGTCCTTGCGCCCTTGGGTGCATGTGTGTGCAGGGGTGGCCCATTGCCTCCTGGAAGCGTGGCTCCCACAGCTCACGCACCCCTTCCATTATGCGTCCTTGAGCGCATGCACGTGTGGGGGTGGCCCATGGCTTACTGGAAGCGTGGTTCCCACAACCCACCGCACCCCTTCAACCTACCGGCTGAAACTGCCCCTTGGAGTTCTATGAGAGACCCTCTGTCTCCCCCTCTGGCATCCCCTTTAATAAAGGTGATGCCCTCTAAAGGACCACAAACTATGGTCACCAATCATGACCTTACCGCCGCAGGCCAGCATAGTTGACCCACTATCTGACCTCCCCTCCACTTAGAATAAAGGTCATGCTGTGTCCATAAAGACTAATACATTGTACCATTCACAGCTACAGTACTCTTTGGCTCTTAAAGTGAACCATGAGGTTGCGAAGGTAGCTGCAATTCCCAAATTGGATTTAAACTAGACACAGACATAAGCAGCCAAGATCCATCCTTACAGCGGCCCCTAAACCAAATCTTGCAAAAGCTCAAGGCACACAAAGTGGACCAGAAAACCTCATGAGCTCTAGGGGGCACCCATTTATTACTTACCAACGGCCCTTGACGGTAGCAGAATATCCTCACACTGACTGTAAACAAAACTGAAATATTAGCCATTTTGCCCATCACTGGAATAAGCCACCAGGAAAACAAACTGTTATAGGGGGCACACATCTACAAGTACCAGAAAAATAGCAACGGGGTTCAGTCATGCTTAATATCACCCAGAGGTAGCCCAACTTCAGCAACCACAAGGGAACTAGCAACCTATGATTGATCCCAGATGACATCCAATCTATCATATTTGCCCAATGAGACTAATCAATTAGTGTTTAATAAAAGGGGCACGATCCGGAAGAGTGGGCCACTTTTTAAGAATTGCCCGGGAATAATTGCGATCCTAATTCGACCATGTTTGTAACTCGAAGAAGAGGACTGTGTTTATGCGATAGGATTTAACACCTTGTGCAAAGTATTAATCAGGCTGTGGCTGTAGCGAAAGCACTGTAGAGAAATCCCGTTTTCACTTGACCCTCGACCTCAACAAGGGCCTCCGCGCAGGCCCTTCTGCCAAGAAAGAGCTGTTAAAAGCTGTATTGCAAAGCAGCTGATAATGATTTGGTAACTAGAGCGCACGTGCAGTAATTATCCTCGAGAATTTTGTCCAGCGAAGCATAGATGAGGCCCGTCCTGGGCATCAGTCAGAAATGTCTAGCCAAAACTGGGCCTTTCAGCTGTGCCACCTAGCAAAGATAGCAGAGTAGGAGAGTGGGCGCCCTATGTCCCACACCCAGGAAGTCTTATGATCCCAGTGCACCCATGCCAGGGCTCAGCCCCGATGTACGCAGCTGGCCTGTGCTGAGCTCGGAGCTCAGGGGACAGGACGCGCGTGCCCCTGAGGCCCGCGCACCTTAAATCATCGCCGCCTGATAAAGGCCCAGATGAGGCTTCGCTACGAATAGATGTCTAGCCCTATTCTCTAGCAGGGCTACAGAGCGCATATGGTTGCCTTGCAGGAGTTGTGAGAGATGCCCATTCTGCCTGAAAGGGGCCGGTATGCTCTAATTCCCATAAGCGTGTGCCGATGAGAAAACGTCTCACATGCCCAGGAGGCTGACTTTAAATCTCTCCCATAACGGAGATTTACAACTCACCTGATTGCACCCTGGCTCTGCCATGCAACCCATTCTCACCCTGCAGCACGTCCCCGCAAGCCCACAATACTCATATTTTGTTTTGGAAAACATCAGGACTCTACCCCCTTTGCCGAGGGTGCACGCTGTAGAGGACGAGCCTATACCGACTGGAGCCGCTCCTGCGGGCTACAACGCTGGTCGGGCGAGTACCACTCTTGAAATCCGCGATATTTGTCACGGCTGCTGGCTCCTCGAGGTCGGAACGATGCTCAAATGGGGTCCACCTCCTGATGTCCCTGCACTCTGACTAATAGTACCATCCAGAGCACAAGGCAATCAAGCGAGGGATAGGTAGGGGTAGGAGCAGCAGGGGTAGAGGGACCTGCAACAAAAAAAGACACACATTAGTACACACCCCTCTTCTCTCTAAGCTCCTATACTATTCTTTACCCTTTAAATCATACCTGAATACTCAGGAGATGAACCCGTCCCTCTTCGGAGATACTTCTCTCCTACTGCTGCACAATGGGTCAAAAAAAGGGGCAATACGATGAGTAGGGAGGGGTACTCAGCTACTCAGTTCTCCAAGCCAAACCACAAACCGCTCACGAAGTCGATAAGGCAAAGTTACTCCACAAAAGGTAACAAAAGAAATACCCCAAAGGAAACAAAAGTTTTTAGAGTTCCAGGGGGGTGCAAATCCAGCGTCCCCTGACTCTAGGGAGGATGGTAACAACCACTACCACCAACAATAGAAGTAGAGTTCCAGGGGGGTGCTAATCCAGCGTCCCCTGACTCTAGGGAGGATGGTAACAACCACTACCACCAACAATAGAAGTAGAGTTCCAGGGGGGTGCAAATCCAGCGTCCCCTGACTCTAGGGAAAGATGTTAGCAACTACCACCGGTTTACTTGATGCGGTCAGGAAGGGGGTAATCCTGCGTCTTCCTGACCGGAGTCTCAAGCTGAGTACTGGCCCTAGAACTCCTTGGTCGGTTACACTCAGCCGAGTGCAACGAGGGAGCGCGGAGGGGGCAATCCGGCGTCTCACGCGCCTCACCAAGGTAAGTACTGCAGTACCCGCCGGGAAACTGCTTCAGGCCGTAGAACCACCGTGAGGACGCGGAGGGGGCAATGCTGCATCTCTCGCGCCTCACGGAACAACAATGACAGCACCAGCCGGTGACTGCCTCACAGAGAAGAATAACACAGCGAGGGCGCAGAGGGGGCAATCCGGCGTCTCTCGCGCCTCACTAAAGGAATGACAGTACCAGCCGGTAACTGCCTCAGGCATTCTAGCTTGTCCGAGCTAGAACAACAACTTGCTTCGCAGCCACGAAGCGGGTCAGGCTACGCGAAAACTGGACAAACAAACTACGCAGCGAGTCGGCAGGGAAACCGACGTCCGAGATATCCAGCTGACTCCAAGGACGAATCACGAGCGCCCTCCTTTGCCTCTCAAGCGGCTATATGCCTTTTGCGGTACGTCCCCCTTCCGCTAGGCATTATGGGAGATGTAGTCTTCCTTCATATCTTAGGCAGGCACATCCGCTAGACCCTGACAGTACCCCCCCCTTCTCTGTGCCTCCTAGTGCCCGGCTTCCGCGGGTGTCGGGCATAGAACGAGCGGATCAAACGAGGGGCATGGACACCCTTAGTAGGTTCCCACGAGTCGTCCTCCGGCTGATATCCCTTCCAGGAGACCAGAAACCACAGCTTCCCCTAGCGAAACCTTGAATCGAGTATCCGTCGTACCTCGTACTCCATCTGGTCGCCCCTCTGGATAGGCGGAGCGGCCCTGCGCCGCGCTGAGCCCGCAGGTTTCAGTAGACTGCTGTGGAACACAGGATGAATTCTCATAGAAGATGGCAACCTCAGCTTGTAAGCCACAGGATTGATTTGGGGAAGGATGGTGTAGGGACCGATGAAACGCGGATGAAATATGCTGCGATAGCGGAAACGGATGTTTTTCGTTGACAGCCAAACTTTGTCTCCTACAGCATACCGAGGGCTCTCCTGTCGATGTTTATCAGCCCACCTTTTATACGAAGTCTTGGCTTGAACCAGGTTCTTTTGAATACGCCGATGCATGAGCAGAAGCGCCTTTACATGGGCAGCTACCGTGGGATGATTTTGGACTTCTTCTGGCACCGTAATGGGCAGAGTGTTTGCATGAAACCCCGTGTTTGCTTTCAACGGTGTCTCTCCGATGGAACTGTGCCAGGCATTGTTGTAAGACAATTCCGCAAGCCATAGCAGAGAGACCCAGGATTGACTTGCTTCCTCTGAATAGCACCTCAGGTATTGCTTGAGTGTCTGGTTGAGGCGCTCCGTCTGTCCGTCGGTCTGCGGATGGAAGCTGGTTGATAGGGCATCTTCCACCCAAAGAGCCTTACACCACATGTGCCAGAACCGTGCCACGAACTGTGGTCCCCTATCAGAGACGATCACTCGGGGAATGCCATGTATCCGCACCACATGAGACAATAGCAACTGAGCAGTCTGACTAGCCGTTGGCAGGTTCTTACACGGGATGAAGTGTCCCATCTTTGTTAGGCTGTCGACTACAACCATGATTGCGTTACATCCCTGATCAGTGGGAAGGCCAACAATGAAATCCATACTTATTGTGTGCCATGGATGGGATGGAGTGGGTAGAGGCATGAGCTTTCCTCGGCTCGTAGAATGGTCTCCCTTTGCTCGAGCACAAGTATTACACTGTTTAATCCACTTCTCCACGTCCTTTGCCATGTTCTCCCACCAGAACTGGCGTTTAACCAGATGCACCGTTTTTCTGTTCCCCGGATGCCCTGCGAGTACATCGTTATGACACCAATTGAACGCCTTCATCCTCAGGGCGTGTGTTGGGAGAAACAGTTTTCCATCATGTAGGGGTATACCGTGTTTCATGGTGCGGTGACTGTTCTGGTCCTTCCATACCTGTCACTGGGCCTGGCTTCTTTGTCTCTTAACTAAATCTATGAACTGGTCCGCGGTTACTGAACACACCACCTTTTCTGGGGCAATGATGGCTTGCTGTGTCTCTTGTGCTGGTACCGTATCTCCCCCTTGTCTAGAGAGAGAATCAGCTTTTCGATTTTCTGTACCTGGGCGAAAAGTAACGATGAAGTTATATTCTGCAAAGAACAGCATCCACCTCATCTGATGGTGGGAGAGATGGCGAGCGGTCTTCATGAACTGCAGATTCCTATGATCGGAAAACACGGTTATTGGATGTTGTGTTCCCCAGAGGTAATGCCTCCACTCCTGGAATGACCTCTTTATGGCTAGCAACTATTTTTCGGAGATGGTATAGTTAGCCTCGGCGGAGTTGAGCTTTTTTGACAGAAATGCAACCGGATGCAGTTGTCCCGTTTCTCTGTCTCTTTATGACAACACCGCCCCCACCGCTGAGTCCGATGCATCTGCTTCCACTACGAATGAAATATCCAACTGAGGGTGCTTCAGTATCGGGGCAGTGACAAAAGCTCTTTTCAAAAGTTCAAAAGCCTCCATGGCTTCGGGATTCCATCTGAAAGGGACCCCTTTCTTCAAGAGGTTGGTTATAGGTGAGGCCAACAAGGAGAACTGAGGGATAAATCGCCTATAATAATTGGCGAAACCAAGAAAACACTGCACCTCTTTTACACTGTTAGGCACCGGCCAAGCACGCACTGCTTTTATCTTTCTTTCTGCCATACAGAAACCCTTCGGAGTCAATATAACCCCCAGAAACTCTACTTCTTCCACACTGAACTCACATTTACTGAGCTTACAATAGAGAGTGTTCTCCAACAGTTTCTTTAGAATTAGGATCACATGACTAACGTGTTGGGCCCGGGATGTTGAATAAACCAAAATGTCGTCAATGTAGACTATAACAAACTGATCGATATATTCCTTCAATACGTCATTTAGGAAGTACTGGAATGCCGCCGGGGCGTTACACAACCCGAACGGCATTACCAGGTACTCGAAAAGTCCATATCGGGTTTTGAACGCTGTCTTCCACTCATCCCCTTCGCGTATTCGAACCAAGTGATAGGCGCCACGGACATCCAACCGTGTATAGATCACTGCCTCCCTCACTTGGTCCAATAAGACGGGGATGAGCGGAAGAGGGTAGCGGTTTCGTATAGTCTGTTTATTCAGCTGGCGATAGTCGATACATGTGCGCAGTTCGCCATTTGCCTTTGGCGTGAAAAACAGAGGCGAGGCTGCCGGAGATCTGGATGGCCGGATAAACCCAATAGCGCTAAAGTGAGCCAAATATTCCTGTAGGTGTCTGGTCTCTGGCTCTGATAAGGCATACACCCTACAAGACGGAACCACGGCTCCTTCTACCAGATCTATCTGGACTTCTGCCTTTACTTCACTGAATACTTCCCTATATGCTTCATAGGCAACCGGCAGGGTCGTATCTTTCTCTACTGCCGTAGCTATTTGCATGGTTCGAGCCAGTGCTAGCGTGTGGGACGTAGGCGTGTTCATACAATTGGTCTGACAATCCTCCGAAACGAAACTCACTGTTTTCGCTTTCCAGTCTATGAAAGGATTGTGAAGTTCCAACCATGGTATTCCCAGGATAATCTCATACTGAGGGGCTTCTATAATGTTCAACACTATGCTCTCTGTATGTTTTACCGTGTTATTTTCTAGGATCAGCACTACCTCCTCTGTGCGTTCAATAATAGGACCGGATTTCAGGGGTGTCCCATCCACCGCCAGCACAGTCTCTGGGTTTGTATTGGGTACTCGTCCCAGTCCCAAACGTCGTACCAGTCCCTCATCTACGAGATTACCAGTAGCCCCCGAATCTATCATGCTCCACACCAAATGTTGTTGCTTCTGAGTTTGCAACAGTGTGGACAGCAGGATATGAGTGACTATTGGTTTGTCTATGGTAGATGCCAAAGAAGTCAGTTTCCATACTTTCCCCTCTGGCTCTTTTCTGGTTGGATCTGTGTCTGTGATTTCACCTAGGTTGCTGGTGGTAAGCGCCACTTTCTTTCCAGAACAAAAGGACTTAGATTTTTTGGGTTTGGATGGACATTCCCTGACATAGTGTCCTTTCTTTCCGCAGTACATACATAACCAATGTGTACAGCGGCTCTCCCGTTCTGCTCTGGATAAAGGCGACCGAATGGCACCTACATCCATGGGTTCCGGGGCGCTATCTCTAGGCACTGTGGGTGACTGCGACGGCTCTCCTGGTCCGCCTGAATATCTATCATTTTTCTTGCGATCACCTCCCCTCTCTGCTAGACGATGGTCCAAGCGTAGGGTGAGGTTAATAAGATCAACACACGTAGTCGGTTGAGGGTCTATTTGGGCGATCACGTCTTTTAAGTCGTTGACAAGCCCTGATAGTACAATGCCATCCGCTTTTCTTCCGACCATGCGGTTTCGGCCACCAAACAGTTGAACGTGGTCATGTACGTGACCAGATCTTTTCTCCCTTGGCGGAGCTCTAAGAGCTTCCTATCTGCGCTGAGAGTGGTTGTTCTTCGATCGAAGACTCGTTCGAACTCCGAACGGAAAGCAGACCAATCGTTCAGGATAGGGTCGTCGTTCTTGACAAAAGGAACCGCCCAGTTGGCTGCATCCCCTGTTAAGTAAGAAATGGCAAACGCCACCCGGGACAGGTTTGTGGGGAACGAGGCAGGCCTACAAGAAAAATGAAGGGTGATCTGGGTCAAGAAGGCTTGTATCTTCTGAGGATCCCCCGAATACCTTTCAAGACTGACTAACGGAATAGGTGGCGGGACCGTTACCTGTATCTGACGAGACCCTGAGGATGCGTCAAAAGGATTACCCTGCTGTCTGTCTACTTTTTCTCTTAATGCATCGGTTTCTGTTTTAGACATGGCTAGTTCCTGCTGTACCAACAGCAGAGCCTGAAGCACATCGTCCATAGTTGCCATACTTTGAGGATCCTTCCAAACAGGAGGAGTGTATTAACGTGGACTCGTGATTCTGTCACGGCTGCTGGCTCCTCGAGGTCGGAACGATGCTCAAATGGGGTCCACCTCCTGATGTCCCTGCACTCTGACTAATAGTACCATCCAGAGCACAAGGCAATCAAGCGAGGGATAGGTAGGGGTAGGAGCAGCAGGGGTAGAGGGACCTGCAACAAAAAAGGACACATTAGTACACACCCCTCTTCTCTCTAAGCTCCTATACTATTCTTTACCCTTTAAATCATACCTGAATACTCAGGAGATGAACCCGTCCCTCTTCGGAGATACTTCTCTCCTACTGCTGCACAATGGGTCAAAAAAAGGGGCAATACGATGAGTAGGGCGGGGTACTCAGCTACTCAGTTCTCCAAGCCAAACCACAAACCCCTCACGAAGTCGATAAGGCAAAGTTACTCCACAAAAGGTAACAAAAGAAATACCCCAAAGGAAACAAAAGTTTTTAGAGTTTCAGGGGGGTGCAAATCCAGCGTCCCCTGACTCTAGGGAGGATGGTAACAACCACTACCACCAACAATAGAAGTAGAGTTCCAGGGGGGGTGCAAATCCAGCGTCCCCTGACTCTAGGGAGGATGGTAACAACCACTACCACCAACAATAGAAGTAGAGTTCCAGGGGGGTGCAAATCCAGCGTCCCCTGACTCAAGGGAAAGATGTTAGCAACTACCACCGGTTTACTTGATGCGGTCAGGAAGGGGGCAATCCTGCGTCTTCCTGACCGGAGTCTCAAGCTGAGTACTGGCCCTAGTACTCCTTGGTCGGTTACACTCAGCCGAGAGCAACGAGGGAGCGCGGAGGGGGCAATCCGGCGTCTCACGCGCCTCACCAAGGTAAGTACTGCAGTACTCGCCGGGAAACTGCTTCAGGCCGTAGAACCACCGTGAGGACGCGGAGGGGGCAATCCTGCGTCTCTCGCGCCTCACAGAACAACAATGGCAGCACCAGCCGGTGACTGCCTCACAGAGAAGAATAACACAGCGAGGGCGCAGAGGGGGCAATCCGGCGTCTCTCGCGCCTCACTAAACGAATGACAGTACCAGCCGGTAACTGCCTCAGGCGTTCTAGCTCGTCCGAGCTAGAACAACAACTTGCTTCGCAGCCACGAAGCAGGTCAGGCTACTCGAAAACTGGACAAACAAACTCCGCAGCGAGTCCGCGGGGAAACAGACGTCCGAGATATCCAGCTGAATCCGAGGATGAATCACGAGCGCACTCCTTTGCCTCTCAAGCGGCTATATGCCTTTTGCGGTACGTCCCCCTTCCGCTAGGCATTATGGGAGATGTAGTCTTCCTTCATATCTTAGGCTGGCACATCCGCTAGACCCTGACAGTATGCCCCTTTCCAAAGGCCCTTGATGTCTCCATGCCGCAGCCCAATGCGATTGGGTGTCTCACCCAGCTCCTCACGACGTGCCCTGAAAAGAGAAAGGAAAAAATTGGGGGCCTCTGACCGAGGCCCGGTCTTGAAGAGCAGTACTCCCAAAGCTGGGGAGCGGCAAAAGAGGGTCTGCCCTCCTCGCTCCCCAGCCTTTATCGTTCCTATTTGGGCAATCCGGTTTAGACTGGATTGTCCGACTATCAATCAATCAGCAAATTTGTAGAGCGCGCTACTCACCCGCTAGGGTCTCAAGGCACTGGGGGGAGGGGGAGTCGCTACTGCTCGAACAGCCAGGTCTTGAGTTGTTTCCTGAAGGAGAGATGATCCTGGGTCAGCCGTAGGTGGGTGGGGAGGGAGTTCCATGACTTTGCCACCAGGTAGGAGAAGGATCTTCCTCCGGCGGTCAATCTGCGAATTCGTGGGACGAAGGCGATGGCGAGGCTGGCGGATCGGAGCTGGCGAGTGGGTGTGTAGAATGCGAGGCGGCTGTTGAGGTATTTGGGGCCCATGTCGTGGAGAGCTTTGTGTGCGTGGGTGAGGAGTCTGAACGTGATCCTCTTGTTGACAGGGAGCCAGTGTAGGTCTTTCAGATGGGCAGAGATTTGGCTCTGACGGGGGATGTCCAGGATGAGTCGTGCAGAAGCGTTCTGTATGCGCTAGAGTCTTTTCTGGAGTTTGGCTGTGGTTCCAGCATAGAAGGTGTTCCCGTAGTCCAGTCGGTTGGTGACGAGGGCCTGGGTGACCGTCTTCCTGGTTTCGGTGGGGATCCACCGGAAGATCTTTCGGAGCATGCGCAGGGTGTTAAAGCAGGATAACGAGACGGCGTTGACTTGCTTGGACATCGTGAGGGAGGAGTCCAGGATGAAGCCCAGGTTGCGAACATGGTCCTTTGGCTTGGGGGCGGTGCCCAGGGCAGGGGTCCACCAGGATTCGTCCCAGGCAGAGGGAGATGATCCCAGGATGAGGACTTTTGTCTTGTCTGAGTTCAGTTTCAGACGGCTGAGCTTCATCCATTCTGCGACATCCTTCATTCCTTCCTGGAGGCTGGCTCTGGCGGTGGCCGGGTCGTTGGAGAGGATCAGCTGGGTGTCGTCGGCATAGGAGATGATGTTTAGGTTGTGTTGGCGTGCGATGGCTGCAAGGGGGCTCATGTAGACGTTGAAGAGGGTGGGGCTGAGCGAGGATCCTTGCGGAACGCCGCAGATGACTTCGGTGGCCGCCGATCGGAACAGGGGGATGCGGACTCTCTGGGTTCTTCCGGCGAGGAACGAGATGATCCACGCCAAGGCCGTTCCTTGGATTCCGGTGTTGCTGAGGCGTTGTATCAGGGTGCGGTGACATACGGTGTGGAAGGCTGCTGAGAGGTCCAGCAGGATGAGTGCAGCTGTTTCCCCGTTGTCGAGCAGGGACCTGATGTCATCGGTAGCTGCGATGAGGGCGGTCTCGGTGCTGTGGTTTGCTCGGAAACCGGACTGCGAGGGGTCGAGGGATCCGTTTGTCTCTAGGAAGGCGGAGAGTTGTTTGTTGACGGTCTTCTCGATGACTTTGGTAGGAAAAGGGAGGAGCGAGATAGGGCGGAAGTTGTTGAGGTCCGTGGGGTCCGCGGTGGGTTTCTTCAAGAGGGCGCTGAGCTCGGCATGTTTCCAGCTCTCCGAGAAGGTGGCGGATGCGAAGAAGCTGTTAATGATGTGCCAGAGTTGGGGTGCGATGATGGAGTCGGCTTTGTTGAAGATGTGGTGTGGACAGGGGTCGGTGGGGGAGCCGGAGTGGATGGTGTTCATCGTGCGGGTGGTGTCTTCGGTGCTGACCGGGGTCCAGTTGCAGAGGGTGGTGGTGGGGGGCGCTGGTGGGGTGCGTGGTCTGTGCGCCGAAGCTGTTGTGTATGTTGTGATCTTGCGGTGAAAGAATGAGGCGAGTGAGTCGCAAAGGTCTTGCGAGAGTGTGATGTCGTTGTTGCAGGCGCTGGGGTTGGAGAGTTCTTTAACGATGTTGAAGAGTTCCTTGCTGTTGTGGGAGTTGTTGTCCAGACGTTCTTTGAATGTTGTCCTTTTGGTGGTGCGGATCAGCTGGTGGTGTTTGCGGGTGGCGTTCTTGAGGGCTGTCATGTTCTCCGTTGTCTGGTCGTGGTGCCAGGCTTTCTCGAGGGTGCGCAGGTTTTCTTGGAGTTTTTGAGGTCGTTGGTGAACCACGAGGCTTTCTTGCTGCCGGGTCTGCTGGGAGGGTTCTTCAGTGGTGCGAGGTCATCGGCGCAGTTGGTGAGCCACTGTTTGAGGTGGCGGGCTGCTTCATTGGGGTCTCTCGTGTTGGTGGGAGGGTTCTGGCTAAGGGAGGTGGTGAGTTGGTCGGCGGTGATCTTGCTCCAGCTTCTGCGGGGAACCTGTTGCGGGTGGTGGTGGGTCGTGGTTCTCCTGAAGTTGAAGTGGACGCAGCTGTGATCTGTCCAGTGTAGTCCGGTGAAGTGGCTGAAGGAGATGTGCTTGCTGGAGGAGAAGATGGGGTCTAGCGTGTGACCGGCATAGTGGGTGGGGGTGTTCACCAGTTGCTTGAGTCCGAGGTTGGTGAGGTTGCCCAGGAGGGCGGCGGTGTTGCTGTCATTGTTGTTCTCCAGGTGGAAGTTGAGGTCTCCTAGGAGGATGTAGTCTGAGGAGGTGAGGGCGTTCTGGTTGATGAAGTCTGCGATGGCTTCGCTGAATTGTGTGCATGGCCCCGGGGGTCTGTTGATGAGAGTGCCTCTGAGGGTGGTCTTCGGGTCGGTGTGTATCTGGAAGTGAAGGTGCTCGGCGGCGGTGAGGATGTCGTCGGAGTTGGTCGTGATTCGGATGGTGTTTTTGTGGACGATGGTGATGCCTCCTCCGGTTTGGTTGACTCGGTCCCTCCGGGTGATCTTGTAGCCCTCCGGGATGGCTATGGCGATGTCGGGGGCTGAGGAGGCGTTCATCCAGGTTTCTGTGAGGAAGGTGACGTCTGGTGAGGTTGTGTCGAGGAGGTTCCAGAGTTCGACGACGTGTCTGTGGATGGAGCGGGTGTTGAGCAGGATGCACTTGAGGTGAGTGCTGCTGGCCCCTGGCTTGGCGGGAATGGTGCCGGTTCGGAGGCAGGAGAATTTGCAGGCTTGGCAGGTGAAGGGTCCGAGGGTGCGTTTCGGATTGTCTCGGTAGCAGGCGGGGTTCTGGCCGGCGTTGAGTGCGTTGAGGGTGGCGGCGTCGTAAGTTCGTTGCGTGGGCTGGCATCGTCGGGGGCCAGGGGTCCTGGCGCTGGGCGCGGTCCAGCCACAGACGGGCGCAGACGGGCTTGCCTTAGGCGCGCCCGCTGCGCGTCGCTTCGTGATCCGCATAAGAGTGCTGACGGGAGAGAGGAGCAGCTGGGTGGCGGGAGCGGGGTGGCGAATGGGGAGACAGGGGGGTCTGGGGGGCGGGGAGCAGGCGGCAGCGGCGTGGGGGCGACTTAACCTGAAGTCAGGGTCAGAGGCCGCTCCCTGCGCTGCTGCATGGCCTCCTTAAGAGCGCTGACGGGAGGGAGGAGCAGCTGGGTGGCGGGAGCGGAGCGGCGAATGGGGAGACAGAGGGGTCCAGGGGGCGGGGCCGCAGGGAGCAGTGGCGGGAAAAAATGAGCGGCAGGAGGCAGCAAGTGACCGGGGAGAGCAGGCGGCAGCGGCGTGGGGGCGACCTAACCTGAAGTCAGGGTCAGAGGTCGCTCCCTGCGCTGCTGCGTGGCCTCCTTAAGAGTGCTGACGGGAGGGAGGAGCAGCTGGGTGGCAGGAGCGGAGCGACGAATGGGGAGACAGGGGGGTCCCGGAGGCGGGGCCGCAGGGAGCAGCGGCGGGAAAAAACGAGCGGCAGGAGGCAGCAGGTGACCGGGGAGAACAGGCGGCAGTGACGTGGGGGCGACCCAACCTGAAGTCAGGGTCAGAGGTCGAGGACTATGGGACGTCCAGGGAACCGGAAGCACTTTAAGTGCTTCCGATTCACCTGCAACCGTGCCCATGACAGAGAAACCCAAAGGGGAGGTGCCAGAAGGCACAACCTCCCCAAGATTCGAGGGACCAGCGCGACCACCATAGTGGTGGCGTGCCCGAGTCTGTGCCCGCCTCAGCAATTCTCACATATGAAATGGCGCTTCACCGAATAGTGTGAAGTTGGTTCATAGGTCAATTACGAATGCGGTGCTACAGGTGAGGAATAAACCCTTAAACCCTCAATCAGGACAAAAGTCTGTCTTAAACAACAACCGGCCCTGTGCACACACAGATCAGTAGAAAGAACAAATAGTACATTATATTGATAAAGATAAAAACAAAAGTTCTTTCTTGAAGTGTTGTTTCTAATCGTGTATCACTTCACAGGCCGGCCAACACGTGTTTTGTGAAATGGGTGTGTAACCCTTGACTTCTTCAGGGATGTCTAGAGGTACAGTGATTCTTTGGATCTTGCCACTGGGGATAATTCCGACCCAGCGGCAAAGACAAATCAGTATGGCGCCAAACGCCGCAATAGAAAGCTAGGCGAGAAAGCCCTGTCTGCCGATCCGTGCTACTGTGACCGCGTTGCACTGCGGTTTCCGGTGCAACGTGGCGTCATACTGATTTGGCTTTGCCTTAGAAAGGCGTACGGATATTTCACCATCAGATAAAAGACATGGCTTATTTTGCCAGGATTAACATATTGTATCAGGGACCTCGTTTCATGAGGCTGTATGACGTTACAACGCATACTTTTACATCGTGTGCCTTTACAACGCGGTATTTACAACGAATACCATTACAACGCATAATGCTTTTAGGCGCTGGATAGTGAATTGTTTAATTTACTATTCCAACTCCAGTCCCCGTGGATAGTAGGGAAGGTGTTGGATAGTACATTAAACCCATTCCCTATCCTAGAGCGCCCCCCAGCGCAATGCGTTGCAATGGTTTGCGTTGTAAAAGTTGCGTTGTAAAGGCACTGCGTGGTAAAAATTGCGTTGTAAAGGCTGTTTACCGTTTCATGAACCTAGATTTGAGAACTAATGAATTACAAGATTGCTCTTACAACACCACTAGACAGACATTTCTTTAGGACCCGCTGGGTTGGAATTATCACCAGTGGCAAGATCCAAATAATCACTGTACTGTTCTAGTCTATGTTTGAACCTTCATTTTGTCACCCAGAACAGAAAGTTACAATGTTTGCTTAACGTTCACACCTGTAGGTATTTAAGGTGTTCTAGATTCTGGTTGCAATAAAATCTTACTCTCTATTTTGTTTTCCTTGATTAGATGCTACTTGAGTAAGGGGCATTGTTTTGAATCTGCTGCTGATTTTAATACTTGATTTGCATTAAAGCTTACTTTGCACAGTAAAACGCTGTTTCTACCTGCTTTTGCTTAGTTTTATTGTTCGGCGGTGCTTCGCTCTGATTGGCCAGTTCCCAGCCAATCATAGACCAGCCCGGGAGGAGCCAGCTGTGCCCTCCAGGCATTTAATGCATGCCACAGCGTGGACGCACAGAGGGCGTGCCACTTGCGCGCCAAAGTAGGGCTAAATGCAAGTCTGTCTGCGCCGGGACATCCACAGCAGCGAGGCACTCTGCTCCACCCTTGTCTCAAAGACGAGTTTATTCCTGTGAAGCTTTGGTTGCTCTGCAAGGTGAGGCAGCATGCGGGGAACACAGTTGGGCCCCGGAGGTTTGCCTCCCTCATTGTAGTCAGTGCACCTTTGGGGCTAGCCCTCACTTACACTCCACAGACTCTGGCTCCAATGCCACGACCTATACTATTCTCAGCCTAAATTGCCACTTGCTGACTAAACATCACACTGAGGTGTTTGATCTCCTTCAGGAACAGTCCCCTGAGGTCTTATTCTTAACAGAGACCTGGCTCTCTGAGGATTCTGTGACCATACCAGCCCTGGCCCTCCTTTCTGGTTATGTAATGAGTAGCCTGAATAGAGTGATGGCGAGAGGGGGAGGTATCGCAATTATACACAAATCAGTCTATACCTGTAGCCTTGTCCCCAAAGACATCCCTGACTGTGAAAGCACACTCTTTAAAATCGAGCTAACTTCACTCTTTCCAGGCTACTTATCTACCACCCACTACGCCCTTCAAAAACCTTTAGAGAAGCCCTGGCTAATGCTGTCACCACATTAGCTCTTCAGACAGCCAACTTCAATGTTATAGGTGATATAAATCTCCATCTCGAGCTGCAGGAGGCCCCTGACATTTTCAACTTTCTTGGGGACATGGCAGCATGCCAAATTGTCCAATTGTCCCGGGATCAACATGAATTGGAGGTATTGTTCTTGGCCCAATTTTCTCAAATCTCCAGTCCCTGGAGGTGCAGGCACCCTTCCCTATACCCTGGACAGATCACTCTCTAATTTCTATGCGGCTAACGCTAGCCGGCCCCAAACTACAGCTTCACCGCAACCCCTCACTCAAATGCCCCTGGCACACACTGGATCATGCCGCCTTCCTGGCAGCCTTAAGCACTCGGCTCCCAGTAAGATCCACTAATATTGAGGAGGCCAATGTGCTCTTTTGGGGGTGAGTTACCCAAGCCTTGGACACCTGTATCCCGTTTAAACTCACTCATTCTAAAAGCGCACAGGCTAACTTTGCAAGTCTAGTTTAATGAGTCTTTGAGTCTAGTGAGGAAGAACTGCAAGGTCTTAGAGCGAGCCTGGAGGCGATGCTATGACCCTCTGGATAAAGCACAGTACAGAAGTGCAATTAAGGCTCACCACAAATTGGTCCGCAAGACTAGCGTTGCACACTACACCAACCTGATCACCACAAGTAATAACCTTACTAAAACCATATTCTCTCTTTTGAAGGACCTGGTAAAGACTCCCCTCTGCTTTGGACAGTCTCATATACTCTAGTCTGCAATGTGAAGTACTGGCCGAATTCTTTCTGGAGAAGGTGGAACGCATCTACAGTAGCTTCTGCCCAGGTGATACCTCCAGTGGCATGGGGAGGAACGTGTCTGTGGGCTCTGAGACCAATTGTTCGCCTCGCTCCCCTCTAGCTCCCTTAAAGCTGTGGAAGCACTGTTTGTCAAAGTAAAATCAGGGTTGCCAGATGACCCCATGAAACCTGACGCTTTTAGAAAATTCCAACAGTGTCTCCTGGCTGAATGCTTGGAGCTAATTAATCTATCCCTATCCTCGGTGGTGGTCCCTAAGCCTTGGAAGCATGCCAAGGTAATTCCCCTACTGAAAAAAACATTAGATGTGTCCAAGCCAGAAAACCTCCGACCAATCTCGCTGCTCCTATACAAAATCACAGAATCAAAGGTTAATTTGATCCTAACTCATTACCTGGAAGCAAATTTAATACTAGATACATCTCAAAACAGCTTCTGGCCTCGGCATAGCACTGAGTACGCTTTGCTGTCGGTCATAAAACAGCTACGGATCTCCTTGGATGCAGGCAGAACTACAGCATTAATTCTGCTGGATTTGAGCGTGGCATTTGACACAGTCTCCCATGAGATCCTGCTCCAACGCCTGGAGAAGATCAATGACAAAGCTCTCTCCTGGTTTTCGTCCTTTCTAGACGGTCGGACCTTCCAAGTTACTGCCCCTTCTTTTTTCTCCTGTACTCACCCATTATGCTGTGGGGTGCTCCAGGGGTCAGCCTTGAGCCCTACCTTATTCAATGTTTATGTGAGACCGGTGGCTCTGCTGGCTCCGGTGTCATACGCAGATGATACCCAGCTGGTGAGCGCCATCTCCAACAATCCCAGCCAGGTCTCGGTCAAATTTAAAGAGGATCTAACAGCCATCTTGGAATGGATGGCTGCTAATTATTTGCAGCTAAATTCGGCCAAAACTGAGATCCTTCTGGTAGGCAGGGATTTCCATCTCTGGGGCAATGAGTGGTGGCCTCCTGCTTTTGGAATGCCCCCATACCCAAACCTGTGGTGTAGAATTTAGGAATAATGATGGATATTGATCCCACGGATGTATGGCGGTACAACGCGTACCGTTTCAACGCGTGCCTTTACAACGCGTCTTTAACAACGAAAGTCGTTACAACGACTTGCGTCGTTGGGCGCGTATAGTGAATAGTATAATTTACTATTCTAACACCAGTCCCCATGGATAGTAGGGAAGGTGTTGGAATAGTAAATATACTATTCTTTATCCTTTAGCGCCCTCCAGCGCAAGTCGTGGTTACGACTTGCGTTGTAAAGGACGTGTCGTAAAAACACTGCGGGGTAACATCCACGTTGAAAAGGATGTTCCCCTGATCTCACATTCAAGGCCCACCCCAAATCAGTGGCAGGGAAATGATTCGGACTGTTGTGTTACCTAAAGCCAATACGAGGTCTCTTTGATTCACCAACTTGGCTGCTGATCATCCAAATGTCCATCCTGGCCAGATTGGACTATTGCAACGTGCTATTGCTGGGTGCCAACAAATTCATGATCAATAGGTTGCAGCGTGTTTAGAACGCTGCTGCCAGCGCTATCTTCATTCTTCCTAAACACTGTCATGTCTCCAAACTCCTCTGCCGCCTACATTGGCTACCTTTAGAACAGAGAGTGCGCTTCAAAATGCTGTGTATCACTCATAAGATTCTCTTGGGCATCTTTAATGATTTATGTACTTAGTATGCACCCACTCGAGCACTGCGTCAGGCAGATCTACTCCTGGCCAGAGTCCCACGGATATGGAGGGCCAGAGCGGGTGGTCGATCCTTCAAGCTATTGGCTCCCACCCTTTGGAACTCCCTCCCTCTGCACATCCGTAGCAAACCTGATCACTTGACCTTTAGAAGGCTGGTGAAGACCTGGCTTTTTTCCCACTGTTAATTCTTTTCTCTTTGTCTCCTCACTCTGTGTTCAACTTTAGTGCTGGGATGCCCCAATGCTGGGGCAGCCATGTGCTATACAAATACTTTAACAAAGCATAACATTTCAGTAGATATAGTCATTTGCCTACTTGATCGGAAGAGGGGATTTACTCAGGTATTCTTACATCAGTACTAAGTAGTATAACCAGATAATGTATAGGACATATCGTTATAGCAGATTCACTGATCCCCGCTTTCTTTTCTCTTTCACTCAGGAGGCGTATAGAATATGTCTGGGTAACACATACTGCTCTGCACTGACTCTGTGGTACCTGTATTCTTTCTCTTTCCATTCCCTCTTCCCCCATTTAACCTAGATTGACTTTGACTTGTGTTGGGCTGCCTCGTGGTAGGTGAATCATGGAATTTAACTCGTGAACTCCATATCAGTCCTGCAGAAATGAAGGTGAGATCTAACAGAACGCCAAGCGCATGTCCAAGTTCTGCACGAGCAATATGGAGAAGCCCATGTCACCTTAGCAGATCTAGCAAACATGATTGGGAATTAATCAAAGGAGGCTCAAGCACTTACTCTCAGGGTAGACACATAACAATAAGAGAGTCCTTTCAACCCGCTCCCAGGACTAATCAGGGGGTCCCTGGGAACACTTTTCCCCCGCTCACTCTCTCTGGGACAGGGGCTCCAGTCATTCATGTCACGACTTCCCCATCCATTCCTTTGGCCTCACCTGAACTGCTCACAGGGCATCGTACAACATTGGCAACATTCATTAACCAGTGCCTGCTGCACTTTATGTGTAAGGCCTCATGTTTCCCTACTCAACAAGCTACAGTAGCGTTTGTTTTATCCTACTTAGAGGGGACAGCAGCTACTAGGTCTATTCCAGTTGTAAACCATAATGATCCCTTGCTCCATGACTATAATGCCTTTAGACTGAGTTACGGAAACTTTTTTATAGGCATTCATTCATGAAGTCAGTAGATGCCAAGTTGTTGAACTTAAAACAAGATACGAAGGATCTAATTACATATATCTCCAACTTCAATAGACCAGTGTCAGAAGCTGCATGTCCAGAAGCTAAACGTAGTGCATTGTTTTATAGAGGACTTGAAGGACCTCCTGGCCGCAGTTGTGGAACCTCCTGAATCATGAAGTGATCTAATTGACTTAGTTGTAAAATTGGACCACAGACGTTAACGACGCAGAAAGCCTGTTCTGATAATCTAGTATTCCCGTGTAAGGAAAAGAAGGCAGATCCTAAGAAATGACTGAAGAACCAGAACCCGTTCAAATAGGTTGTGTTCAGGGACCTTTAAGTGATGAGTAGCAGCAGAGGTGCCATGATAAGAAATTATGTTTATCATGTTTAGAGACTGTCCTGTGAAACCAAAGAAAAGAGGAGTCTCTGGGAACTAGTGCTCCTGAAACGTGCGGAGAAGAGTGCTTCGGGTAGTTCAGAACTCATAGTCTCTCAGACATTAGCACAATTGTTTTCTCTGCCTGCACCCCAGCATTTCTTTGTGTATACTCACATTTCATGAGAGGATCTTTCCAGATACATACACATTATGGTAGACTCTGGTGCTATGGGGAATTTTATGGATCTACAGGTGGCTAAGCATTTGGGTATTTCTGTTTAAGCAAAGGACTGTGTAGATGAAGGAAAAAGCTACTGTATGATTATACTGCTAAAAGGCATATCTCTATATTACTATTACATCAAATGTCATATTGTTTATACTGGAGCTGGTCTGGCTGGTATATCAGTTGTCAAGACACAAAAAGGTAGAAGCATCCATTTTACTTTCTAGCTAACTAAATCAGGAGGTAATTAGAACATGTATGAAGAAGGCATCGAAATCTCAATGAAAGATGCAGTTTAAGCTTCTTCACTTAAAAATTCAATACATTATCTTTCAGAGGAGCATTTCCGGACCTTGTCAGACGATGAGGATCCTAGTAGGAGTAAAAAAGGAGGTAGGGTGCTGATGAAAAACAAAGCACATTGAAAAGCATCGTATTTAAGCAAACAAAAAGAACAATTGACCTATTTAAAAGAATTAACATATTTATAAGATAGGAAACGCTAAAAATGTGTCCTCAGCAATAGAGAGAGAGAGAGAGAGGTTGCCCTAGCACCAATGGAGCGATGTGACCCTAGCACTACAATAGAATGTAATGGTCCTAGTGGCACTAAGAGGGACCTGGAGTTCTATGATTTGGAGGATGATTTTATTTGAAGAGAATTGTGACAATGAATTCTATGGGTATGTGTTTGACCCCCAAGTGGGAATCCATATAAGTCAAAATGATGGAAATTCTATAAGAGAACTTACAACATCCCTCAAAGTCGAAGGCAGTTAAATATCATCTTGACGTTTTACCCAAATTTGATCAGACAGCCTCAGTTCTGAATGGTCTATTATGGAACAAATGGTAAATGTTATAAAAGAATAGTTGAAAAAAAACAATAAACACAGAAACTCAAAGTTTATTGAGAGTGGAGTGCGCTAGACCAGCTACAGTTGAGAAGGTGTCCGTACCCCAGATTTTTACCCACAGCTGATTGCTTTTCTTTTTTAAATGGGAATGGACTGAGCACCACAGCACCCAGTTAGAGATATTCTTAAGGGAAAGAGGTGTAAAATTGATTATCTAGATGACATACTGCTATCGTCTCAGGAAAAAGGGGTTATTTAAACATTTAGATTGGACTAAGAGACCTTCCAGAGTATGTGGGTTTTATCATACATTTTGAAAAATCTGGTTTGATTCTGACACAAATCATAGGATTTCTAGATTTTCAGGTGGAACCCTTTCTGACAAAATGATATTTCTGGGTCCCTTACATTACAAGACATCACAAAAGTTGAAAACCTCCTGAATCATGAAGTGATCTAATTGACTTAGTTGTAAAATTGGACCACAGACTTAGTGAACGACGCAGAAAGCCTGTTCTGATAATATAGTATTCCTGTATAAGGAAAAGAAGGCTGACCCTAAGAAAATGACTGAGGAACCAGGACCGGTTCGAATCGGTTGTGTTCAGTGACCTTTAAGTGATGAGTATCAGCAGAGGTGCCATGATAAGAAATAATGCTAATGTCTCAGGAAAAAAAGGAGTTATTTAAACATTTAGATTGGACTAAGAGACCTTCTAGAGTATGTGGGTTTTGTCATACATTTTGAAAAATCTGGTTTGATTCTGACACAAACCATAGGATTTCTAGATTTTCGGGTGGAAACCTTACTGACAAAATGATATTTCTGGGTCCCCTACATTACAAGACATCACAAAAGTTGAAAACCTCAGGTTTGAGAAAAGGTTTATGGCATGCAGACATAATAAATACTTCCACCTTTTAAGGCAAGGAAGGAGTTACGTTGGTTGCTATGAGCTTGGAAATGGAAAAGCAATTTTTGGAAATGTACCAGATTTTGTTTTCGAGACTGGTTAGAGAAGTTCTGTTTTGGGAGCACAGCTGAACAATTTAGAGTCAGGAGGGAGATGGTCCAAGGCGCATAACTTGCCTTAAGATGTTAGCAGGCTTTAACAGTTTGACTAACTTCAAGAAAACATTGATGAACAATGTTGTTTTGATTCATATGGACAAGGTAACACACATAAATAACTTACGGGGATTCAGATCAAAACAATTTGCAGTTATTAAAAAAAAAAATCATTTTGGTTGGAACACAAAATTAGCTTGAAATTTTTTTTTTACCCGGTCACATAATCAAATTGTAGATTGGATTTTGAGATATCTCAAAGACTGCAGTGATTAGAAGATGGACCCTATTTATTTCAGATAGTGCAGCTCTGAAGTCCAAAAGAGACAGATTTATTTGCAAGCAGATTAACTTTTCAGGTGACAAAATGCATCAGTTGGAGACCAGATCCCAGAGCTATAGCAGTGTATGCTTTTCAACAGAATTTGAAGTTAGACAAGGGATATGCTATCCTCCATTTACAATGGTACAGAGAGTGATGATGCAAGTGCGAGAGAGGGAGAGAGATGCGGAGATATTCTTCTGACTCTGTCCTGGATATCAGTGGCACGGTTTCCAGGGGCATTGGAATTAGCAATAGAGAAATCACTTTTGATACCAGTTTCTGACAGGGAAGAACATCCCTACCTTTGTATTTGGAGCCTATCAGGGATCAAACAAATACTGAGAACTTTCAGGAGATGCTAAGGAATTATTGGATGAATCATGGGTACCGGGAACCAGGCAACCAGATAAGAAGGAGTTTGGAAAAATGGAGTAGGTTGGGCCCGATTCACAGAACTAACTTAAGACAAAATCCTAAACTTACTACTATTTTGATATTCACAGAAGGTACTTACTCATTTTGGTATTCACAGAAGGCACTTACTCATTGATGAGTAAGTGCCTTCTGTGAATACCAACATGAGTAACTTGGGTATCAAGGCACTTAGGTAGGTGTGTAGGTTTGTGGTCACCAAGGTGCTTATAGGAAGAGCCAGGTATTCAGATTCTTGTGGAACTAAAGAAGTGAGGAGGAGGCTCGGATGTGTTGAGGGAGGTCGTTCCACATCTTGGGTGGCATGCACGAGAAGGAGTGACCTCCAGTTTTGCTTTTGCAGATGCAGGGAATGTGTGCAAGTGAGAGCGAGTCAGAACGTCTATTTCCTGAGGGAGGGCTGAAAGTGTATGCAGCTGTTCCGGTTTTCTGGTCCTTTGATGTGTAGAGCTTTGCATGTGTGTGGGAAGAAGTTTGAATTATTTTCCCTTGTGAATGGGTACCAGTGCAGTTTCTTGAGAAGCATGTGCTATGGGAGCGGAATGGGAGGTCGAGTATGAGTCTTGAGTTCTGGATGGTTTGGAGTCTGTGTAGGAGTTTTTTAGAGTTTTCGGCGTAGAGAGTGTTGCCGTGGTCCAGCCACTTGTTGATGAGTGCTTGCATGAAGGTCCGTCTTGTGTTCTGAGGCAACCATTTGAAGAGTTTTTGCAGCATACACAGGATGTGAAAGCAGGAGGTGCACACTACATTGACTTGAGCCGCCATGTTAAGCTTGCGATTGAGAATGATTCCTATAATTCTTGCGTGATCTGTAGGTGTGATTTTTGGTCCTAGCTCTGACGGCTACAAGGTAGAGTCCAATGGGAAGGTCTTCTTGCAGAAGACCAGTACTTCCTTCTTGTCGACATTGAGCTACAGGTAGCTGGTTCGCATCCAGTCTGCTACCATGGTCCTGCAGTTAGTGAAGTTCGTTCTGGCAGTGGTTGTTTTGTCCTTCAGGGAGAATATTAGTTGGATGTCATTGGCGTAGAAGATGACAGTGATGTTTTGTGATCAGATGATGTTAGCAAGCAGTGTCATGTATATGTTGAAAAGGGTGGAGCTGAGGGATTATCCCTGACTCTGCATATCAATTTCTTGGTCTCTGACGTAAAAGGAAGGAACAGATCCATTTGAGAGAGGATCCTTGTATGCCAATACCATGGTGTCTCCTCATGAGGATGTTATGGGAGACAGCGTCCCAGGCCGCAGAGAGGTCTAGCAGGATCAGGGCTGCTGTTTCTCCTAGATGCAGGATGATACAAATGTCATTGGTGGCCGTGATGAGTACTGTTTCTGTATACTGATTGAGTATTGCCTAGAAATTGGTGAAGTTCAAGGTGGGTTGTGAGTTGCTTGTTGAGTGCCTTCTCAATCCTTTTGGCTGGATAGGAGAGCAACAAGAAGGGTCAGTAATTTCTCATTTGGTTCTGCTTGGCTGTGAGCTTCTTCAGCAGGGCATTGATTTCTTCGTTCATTCTTCGTGGAAGGTAGCAGATGTGAGGGAGGTGTTGATGATGTGGGTCAGGGTGGTGCTGGTTGGTGTGATGTTCCCATGTTGTAGATGTAGGGGGGGGAATGGGTCTGTTGGGACCCCTGAGTGGATGGTTCACATGATTGCCACACGTCATTTCTGGTGAGTACTTTAGTGAATGGTTGTGCAACAGGAAACTATTTTTTAATCTGCAGAGGCATAAAGGAGACTAGACTTAAAAGACAACTGAAATCTCGTTATGAAACCTTATGGGATGTGAATTTCATTTTTAAATTGTTTATTTCATTGCCCACTAATGTTTATTTTCTCATGAAGCAATTATCTAAAAATTGCAACTTTATTTAATTTCATTTAGAATAATAGTATGTCATATTAATGTTATATTAATGCTCTTGAGATTTCTAACAGGTGTTGTAGCCGAGTGGAGCACACTTTGAGATTTGGAAAAGAACAAAAACAATGTTGGGGGGTATTTTTACCCAGTATTTGAAGACTGCATGAAGTTAAGTGTGGTAAATTGTATCAAAGCGTATAAAGAAAGAATGCTAGAATTTAGACTGAGTGGTGAGCAACAACTTAAGATTTCATATGTGAACCCATTTGAAACAATCTCATCAGCTACAATAGCAAGATGGGTTAGGAAAGTAATAAAACAGCCAAGTGTAATGAAAAAATCTGGTGTGAACTTAGAAATATTGGTACATTTTAAATGACATTTTGAAAACAGATTGGTTGAATTATAGTGTTTTTGCAAAGTTTTGTTTGAAACCAATGAACCGTGTAGTTTTGATGTGCACGAACAAAGTAGCAGCAGTAAAAGTATGTTTTTTTAAGCTTAAATAGGCGTAAAAATAGCCTACAGGCTTGCAATTAAATAGCAATTCTCTAATTCCTATGATGAGAGATTCTAGATTTTATCAAAGACACAGAAGCTAGCATTAGACCACCTTCCTCTTCCAATTTGTTTTTTTGTAGTTTAAAAATAAATAAATAAAAATATAAAATACCAGTGAGTTCATAACAATTATTTTTGATTCAAGTGGAGTGTATTGTTTTATAGATACTAATGTTTTAAAGGTCAGGTTTTATGAGGATGTTTTCTTTTACAGGTAACAACATACAGTAGAAGATTGGCAGAAAGAAACAATATTTAAGAAGTACATTAGATGAAGTAAAATGGGATTTTCTTGATTTATTTGTCGTCACAGCCTTTAAAGAGAAGTTTGAATGCATGGTTGGGCCTTATATACTCATTCTGAAAACTCTTGAATTGAATACTATGTTTGTGATGTATTATTGTTAATTAAAGGACAACATGCTGCAAAATGGTTATTGAATAATGCTAGCCTCTGTGTCTTTGATGAAATCTAGATTCACTCATCATGGTACATCATACACTGGTCACTGCTTAATTGTGAGCCTTTAAAGCTAAGAACTAAGGAAGAATCTGTAAACCTATCACAGAGAAGTGCTAGCTTGATCACATCTGAGGCATATTATAATTAGTGAGCTCTTTTAAAATATCTTCTAGGGTCAGTCTAGTGTTGATCATTCATGTAGAGTTTATGTTTAGCTGATCCTCTGTTTCCAGAGATTCCTGAGCCGTATCAAATCCTTGTTACCTACACCTGCTCTGTTTATTAGTCAAAAGACACACAATCAGTCTCGATATGCTTCTTGAACCAGTCCTGTTTTGCAGTGCATACTAATATGCTGAACCTGCACTATTTTGTAGTGCAGCCTTGTTTCCTGAGTTATCACTGTTCTGCAATGTATTCTTGTTTCCTGAGCTAGTACTATTAAATCCAACCTGATTCCTTGATCGTCCACTGCTTTATGCTGTTACCATATTCCTTGTCTTATTGCTCAGCTTCCTTTAGTCCCAGTGTGCAGTGTTCCTTTTCATGCTGCCATAGTTCTGGTTCTATGTGTGAATTGTTTGATTGTTTTCCCTTCTTCCCTTTAATGCACTATTCCTCTATGGCTCCTTGTCTATTGTGGCTGCTTGTTGAGTTCTCCTCCTTTAGAGCTACTGCTGTGTGTGTGTTCTTCAGGATCTGTGGGCGGAACTGGCAACATAGGTGGTGTTTCATGTCCACTATAAGTGTTGTCTCTATGTTACTTTTTGTAATATCACAGCCACTGTATGTAACAGCAGTTGTGGATAAGGAACTTACCACCAAGTGCTCCTGAATACTTTACCCGCACACTTTTTAATATTAATGTTGTTCTCTGTTTGATTTGAATGTCAATTTGCCCCCTGAGTGTCTGTTGTTTTACTTTCTTTGTTACCTCGTTCAGAGAACCCACATTGAATCCCTATTGTCTTCTGTCTCTCTGCGTGAACCTAGACAGCTTGTTACCAATATTCTCTTCCCTTCGACTACCTTGCCACCAGCTCTTGCAAACCCTTGACATTATAACTGTCCTTGGTAAAGCCCATGTTTTTTGAGGATCACTGGGTGCTGAAGCTTATTCTCGACATTTGTAGTGACCGTAAGCACAGTGACTCTTATTAAGATGTTTCTTCTATGATCTGATACTAACTACCAGGCTAGATGTATATGGAGATTTAAAAAACACAAGGAAGCAATGAATGTGTAATGAGTCAAGTTGTAACTGAACATGTATTGCTGTTCTGTGCTTGTGTGGGAAAGTACCTCTTTTGGAGCCCAGACCTTTTGCCTAGAAAATTATGTAATTTCAACTAAAAGTGCCCAGGGTCCCTGCCAACCAGCTCCACTGTGCCAGATCTTCTTCCCTAAACTGTACCTTTTGGTTCCACAATTGGCCCCCCTTATGGTCACATATAAGTCCCCAGTAAAAGGTACCCCTGGTACCAAGGGACTTGTGGTTAAAGAGGGTCTCAAGTGGCTACAGCATGAATAGCGCCTTCCTAAGGGATCCCTCACCAAGGACATGCACAGTGTCACTGCGACCTGCATGCCTTGGTGCGGCCAAAACTAAAGAGTCGACATGGCACACATTCCTGTGTGCCATCCCCCTAAATATTGCATCGGATTTAGGTAAGACACCGCTCCCCAAAGCCTAATCCCTAAGGCAGGGAGCACTATATGTCCTGTGAGGGCATATCTGCATGAGAAGACATGCCCCTGCATTATCCTTGTAGATTCTTGGGTATTATAAGTGATCAGGGAACCAATATTAAGCACATGGGCTGGACACTCGCCATTACGAGTTCCCCAATTCCATGATGGCTTCACTGAAGTGTGGGATGTTTGGTACCAAACACCCCAGAATAATAAACCTGCACCGATTCTAGTGTCAACGTTATTAAAAAGTGCACACAGAGGACCTCTTAGAGGGGTCCCCTGAAACCTACCAATCCTTAGTGTGGTCACCGACTGGCCTGAGCCAGCCTGCTACCACCAGACAGTGTTCTGACCTCATGGGGAGAGTGCCTGCACACTCTGAGGCCAAGAACAATGCCTTTCCTGGGTGAAGGTGCTCACACCTCTCCCTGATCAGGAAGAGCCAACCGTGACGGGGAGCTTCAAAGGCCTTGTCGCCAGCCTCTTCTGTTAGAGGGAGCAGGCCCCCTTCCTGTCCTCACCCATTTTTGGTGGGAGGACAGGTGGGAAAACATAGAAAGGATAGGAGGTGTGCCCCCCTCTGCCAACTCCACCCCTCAAGTGCTGGAGGCAAGGTGAAGTACACTTTTCAATGCCCACTGTCTTGAAGATGGTGGGACTCCTCCAATCTCGACCAGGGATATGCCCACCCCCCACATTGGCTGAGTATTTAGAGGGTGCAGTCACCTTAAATTAAGTAGCCCATTGACTACTACCTCACATTCTCTTTAAATGCCCCTAAATGTAGTATTTAGGTGCCCCTGATCCCTGAACTTCAGTTCCTCTAGGAAGAGCCGGACACTGCAGCATCCAACCAGCAGAGAAGACTGCATAAACCAACTGGCTTTGCCTGAGCCCTACTGGCCTGTCTGTAGCCCTCGACAATCATGTGCCAAAAGACGATCCGTCCTGCTGCCCAGTGGCCTCCAAAACCCTAAGAGGACTTACTGCCTTCAATAAAGATCAAGAGTCTCGAGAACAGCGGCACAATAAAACGGTAATATAAAAAAAAATATCCTACCTAATATACTTGACCAGCCGAAACAAATACATAACATCAAATCAACTAACATAAACTAGTAAATTAAACATAAAGGTATTTTATTTTTATTTATAATTTGTTTTATATTTTAGGATTTATTTTCAAGTATTAAATTCTTATAGTTAGAGAACAATGTAAAGGTATCTAACAAAAGCATAACAGTTACATCAAAAATACATACCCCTATATCAAAACATCACATCACTCTGGTACATAAACCCTTGTATTGGTCTCTGATCGCACTAACCTCTCACACTAACATTCATACCTCATTCATTCATCAAATAAAAAAAACATATAAAACAAGATCAGAACCACAAGAGGTGCCTAATATCAATAGGACCTAAAAACAAGGACACTTGCTCTTTTGTTGAAGAAACAGTAATCATATCTTTTTAAAAAAAAAAAAACATTTGCATTTTGTCTTCTTAGTATGTTTCAATGATAACAAAAGAGACTAAGTGAGTTGGTCCTTGCATCTTGTCTTCTGATTCTGTGCCAACATGCTTTTTGGTGAAGACTCTCAATCCTGGTCTCACCTTCCTCAGGACGGTCAAAACCTATACGTGTCAGAGAATCAAAGTACCATGGGTGCATAAAAGCCTCATTATCAGGATGGGAAAAAAAATTTGAGGGTACAACAATGCTACCTCACCAATGGAAAGAAATGGTAAGGGCAATATTTAATCAGCTGAGAGTGCTAATCCATCTACCAGTGCAGGAATAGAGGTCTCTGGCTCTGTGAGAAACGGTAATACATCATCTGCATACACCGCTAATTTAAACTCTTGTGCCCCCACACATATCCCTTTAATAGCCGGGTTGTTCTCTACAATTTGGATGAAAGGCGAGTGCAAAGATTTAGAGGGACAGGGGGCAGCCCTGCCTAGTGCCCCTTGTGATGGGGACTTGGAGAGAGTAATTGCTATTCACTTTTATTCATTTGGTCAGTTTTTTAAAGGTTGCTAGTATAAATCATTTCAAGCAGGGGCATAAGGGGTCTTATTTAGGATCTTGGTTATATACTGCCAGTTCTCCTCGTCGAAGGCCTTCTTTGTGTCAACTGAGAGGAAGGTCAGAGCACTCCATCAAAGAGACCGCATACTATCTATTGTGTGGCCATCCCATATAAAAATAGCTCGTTGTGGGGACATTGATCTGGCCCAGAGCATCTGAAGTCGCTAAACCAACACAGAGGTAAAGATGTTCTTATCTGTATTGAGCAAAGCAATTGGGCGGTTTGCATAACATGGCATTGAGTCTTTTTCAAGTTTTAACAAAACTGTACAGTGAAACTTCTCCACTGTGTCTGTACCACCCCTTGTATTAGAAGGTCATTAAAAACTGCTGTAAGTCTTTGTCGCCGTTTTGGGTTTTCCCTCTCCTGTTCAATGTTTTTTTTGTCATGAGGACCTTGGCCTTTTGCATATTGAATATTTTATTAAACTAACTCCATTATCACTCTGGGGTTTTGTATGGTCTAATTCTCCTGCCATCTTTGATCAAACCATTAGAACTGTCTAAGCTGTAAGGAGGGTCTTAGAATCCCTTGACTGTCTCATGTTAAGGAAGCTCTAGAGATCTTGGGAAGATCTGATCTGTTGACGGATCCTGCTTCTATTCCTAAATTGTATAGACATAATGTTAAGTTATTGTTCCTGAACAAATCACTTATGGAAAAGGAAGATGAAAAACTGCTTAAACCCTTGCGAGTTCTTATGTTACCATTCAGACATCCTCAGAAATTGAACCATATTTACTGAAGTGGTCTGGGTGTTGGCATAGGTCACTCCTTATTCGTTTTCAGACCGGTATTATTCTAGGATGGTAATTCTAAAATATTAATTTGTCCTTGCGTCAGGCTTTTGACCAGACTGTACTGCACCATGCATTTTTCTGCAAATGTTATTGTAAGTATTCAAAACACTTTTTAAATCCTCTGTTGAAAAGCTACAACTTTGTTCAATGTAGGCCAGCACTGTGACTAAAGGGAATGATGTTTGTTTTGCAGTGAGCTCCATTTTGAAATCTGTTATGAAATTTCACAATTTGTTGACTTTTTAACTTTTTTATTTTATTGCACACCTTATTACACTCAGGATTTTTCAACTTTTTAGTAAAATGATGCATGTGTCTGTATGCTTACTTTTATGATTCACATTCACTATTTACTTTGTACTTGCATCTTGCATCTTACCTGATTTCTATCGCTCTCATCTCGGTCCACCACGGGGTTTCTCCGATTGTTGTGGAGGGTGCCGGCGAGAAAGTAACTTGTCTCTGGCTGATGGGGCGGAGCCTAGCGACCAGCGTCACGCTTGCAGCGTACTTCAGCGACATGCCATTCCAGTCGCGCAGCGGGCGCTCCTAAGGCAAGCCTGTTTGCGCCCGTCTTCACCCGCCGCGGCCAGCCGGGGCTAGGGGCCATACACTCTGCCCATTTGTTATGCTACTCTGCATTGGAATTAAAATCAATACAGAGGAACTGGGCTATTGACCCTTGCTCCCGGATCAAACTAAACAAGCTCATTATTTTGACCCATAGGGACCCCCACCTTGAAACCTCTTATAAACCACATGGCCAGGATCCCCTTAACAAAGATGAACATCGGTAAGCTCTTTCTACCCCCACATATCAGGCACAGGAGGGACTCTCAATCTGCTACCTGAATACCTGTTCGATGGTAAAATATAAGCTTGAGATTTGCTATCTCTTAGATGCTGATAAACCGGATATCCTTCTCCTCTCTGAAACATGGCTGACGGCGAAGTCTGCTCCTGATGTCTTTGCAGCAATCCCAGGCAATTATTACATCCTTCAGGTTAAAAGACCGTGGGTAAAGACGGAGGAGGGGTCGCAGCCATAATATACCAGAAACATCAATTTAACTCATTAGTGACTTCAGGTATCCACTCAGTCAATAGCCTTTTACAAACAGTTGAATCCTATCACTACTCTTTTATTTGTGCTCTATTCCATAGACCTCCACATCACATACCTTCATTCCCCCAGCTGTTGGGCGATATGATCGCCAAACTAGTTGTTAATCATTCTAGAATTTTGATAGTTGGAGACTTCAAATTCTGGCCCAACGATGTATGGAAAGCTCCTGCTCCATTGAACTCACTGATCTCCTAGCGGGAATGAGTTGTACCTAGCATGTAAAGGCAGCCACCCATATCAAGGGGCACATTTTAGATCAGGTAAGGACTACCAACCTGGAAATTTCCCACCTTCTGATCTCCCCTTGTACATGGTTGGACCACCATTTCATCACATTTTCCATCTCCAGTGTCCCCCAATCAAAGTTCCTCTGTCAGGAAATTTCATGGCTAGAAACTGGGGTCGGGTGGACATCGAAGAATTTTGCTCCTTGCTAACTGCCTCAGCCCCCACTGTTCAGGAGGAGTCCCCCCACACCCAGGCAGAAAACATCAACACTTGTCTTGAATCTGCCAGAGCAGGCATAGCCCCCCTGAGGAAAATTAAAACTAAGAGGCCCCATGACGCTCAACGCTGGTTCTCTGACCACCTAAAAGCAAATAAACTGTCTCTGAGACAAGCTGAAAGTAAGTGGAGACACGATAATTGCTCCAATAAAAAGGCCGCTTTTGTGTCCTTACTCAGAGATTACAAAAGTGCTATCCTCCAGCCCAAAGCAGAATATTTTTCCTCAAAAATATTAAAATCAGCCAATAAAGCCAAGGACATTTTCTCTATAGTGGATGAACTTGCTAAGCCAGATCGAGTCACTGCAAAACCTGCTCCATCACAATTTTTATGCAACTCTCTCAATTAAATTTTCATCAAGAAAATTGTCACCATTAAGGCCACTATCCCTAGATCTGCCTTACCCTTGGCCTCTTTGTGCCCACACATAAACTCCCTCTACCTTGATCAAATTCCCTTCAATCACTAGAGATGTTTTCTTTGCCCTACTTATAAAGGTCTGCTCCGGTTCCGCTACAGATAGTTGTCCTCCCCACATCCTTCGAGAAGTTTTCCTATCTTGTCCGGACACCCCCCTATCGCTTCTAAACAACTCCCTTGGTCAAGGTACTGTTCCTAACTTATTTAAAAACGCCAAAGTTGTCCCTATTCTGAAGAAACCCAGCTCTGACGCCTCGATCCCTAGCAATTATCGTCCCCTCTACTTGCAGCCCTATTTGGGCAAAATTTTAGAAGCCCATGTTGCCAACTGTCTCAGTTCCTTTGTAGAACAATCTCACTACCTGGACTCCCATCAAGCAGGTTTTAGACCTGCACATTCCACTGAGTCAGTCATCTTAGCAGTCTTGGACGAACTGAGAAGGTGGGCCGACCAGGGCACTAGCCAGGCCCTGGTGCTCCTGGATTTGTCGGCCGCCTTTGACACAGTCAACCATCACCTTCTGATCAACTGCGCCGGCAGCGCTGGGATCCAGGGTCTGTTGCTGAAGTGGATCTCCTCCTCCCTCAGCAACCTCTTCCAAGGAGTCCGCCTTGCTAGCTTCTCTGCAGAAAAAAGAAAACTGACCTGCGGCGTTCCACAGGGCTCTTCCCTCTCACCCCTTGTTTTCAACCTGTACATTTTACCCTTGATTCTGGCCCTGCGTAAGAGAGAGGTCGTAACTTTTAACTATGCTGATGACCTTCAGTTAGTGTGATCAATATCAACTCACCTGCCTCATCAGTTGCAAGTTTTTAATCTACAATGAGTTTTATCAGTGACTGGATGAATGTTATCCAGCTCAAACTAAACCCTGCCAAAACCGAGCTGATTCTCACCGGTGGGCCAGCCAATCCGTGGATTTCTAATTTATAAGAGGTTTCAAGGTGTGGGTCCCTATGTGTCAAAATCCCGAGCTTGTCTAGTTTGATCCGGGTGCGAGGGTCAATAGCCCAATTCCCCTGTATTGATTTTAATTCCAATGCAGAGGAGCATACCAAATGGGCATAGTGTATGGCCCCTAGCCCCGGCCGGCTGCGGACGGGCGAAGACGGGCGAAGACAGGCTTGCCTTAGGCGCGCCCACTGCGTGATGGGAATGGCATATTGCTGAAGTAGGCTGCAAGCGTGACGCTGGTCGCTAGGCCACGCCCCAACAGTCAGAGACAAGTTACTTTCTTGCCTGCACCCTCCACCACAATCGGGAAAACCCTGTGGTGTACTGAGGTGAGGGCGATAGCAATCAGGTAAGATGCAAGATGCAAGTACAAAGTAAATAGCTGAATGTGAATCATAAAAGTAAGCATACAGACACATACATAATTTTACTAAAAAGCTGAAAAAGCCATAGTGGAATAAGGTGTGCAATAAAATAAAAAAGTTAAAAAGTCAACAAATTGTGAAATTTCATAACAGATTTTAAAATGGAGCTCACTGCAAAACAAACACCATTCCTCTTTAGTCACAGAGCTGGCCTACATTGAACAAAGTTGTAGCTTTTCAACAAAGGATTTAAAAAGTGTTTTGAATATATATAATAACATTTGCAGAAAAATACAAGGTGCAGTAGAGTCTCGTCAAAAGCCCCACGCAAGGGCAAATTTATATTTTAGAATTACCATACTGTCCTAAACTCCCAGCCAGTTCTGTCAAAAGCCTGTGAATTGTAATCAGTAATGATCTAACTATGAAGGCCCAGATCAGATCAGTGGTCTCCAATTGTTTTTTCAATCTGCGAAGAATCCAGAAGATCAACAGATTCTTGACCACTGAGGCCCTGACCCAGGTTGTCCTTGCCCTGGTAATTTTGTGTAATAATTACGCAAATTCCCTGTATGTTGGTATACAAGCATACTAATTGCATTGTCTGCAATTGATGCAGACTCAAGCGGCCAGGCTAATCTCTGGTCAGCCTAAGCACCATCATGTTAGACCATTGTCGAAGAGCCTCCATTGGCTACCTTTGTCCTAACACTGTCTCTTCAAGTTAGGCTGCACCATTTATAAAGCCCTCTCAGGACTCTGCCCGACTTTTATCGCTTCAAAGATACAGCAGTATGCCCCCTCTTGCGACCTACATTCTTCGAACAAGAACCTGTTGACCCTCAACTCCTTCAAACGTAAGAAACACGGGGGCCTCAGATTCATGATCCTGGCTCCTCAATTTTGGAACCTTCTTCCTCTCAAACTGCATATGGCCACCTCTTATGCCCAATTCAGAAAACGACTTAAAACTTGGTTATTCTCCAAGGCATTTAATTGAGCTCACTGCCTTGTGAATGCAACTGCCCCTACTTAGCGCCAAGTATCCGCCCGGTGAATGTGCGCTCAATAAATTACTTTTAACATAACATAATACGATTACACTTTTTAATCAAATAAAGTAAAAAATATCAAATAAAGTATTGTTGACTGACAGACTGCTAAGTGGTTCCATGATGATGTGCTTGAAGGCGGATATTTGATCTCATGTTTTCTCTGCTTCTGTAATTGTAATTGTAATTCCATTTATAGAGCGCTTACTACCCCATACGAGGTGTCAAACCCCTTTTCAGCGAGTAGCACGCTACTTCGGAACCCAAAGTATAGGGAGATATTAAATAATTTGAGTGGTGGACATGTGAGTTTGTTATGTTGATTGAAAAAGGGTAGTGGAAGGATAGAAGATGGAAGGGTTTGTATTAATATAGCACTTGCTACCCCTGATGAAGTGTTGAAGCGCTTTTCGGTGGATAGCACACTACTCTGGAACCCAGACAGGATTAGTGGGGAATTAGTATAAGGAAATATGAAATTAATGTGAGTGGTGGACATGTGAATCTGTTATTTGGATTGAAAAGGATAGTGGAGGGACAGAAGAGGGAAGGGTCTAGAAAGTGTTTTTGGGAGTTTATAGCAGAATAAGGAGGTTTGGGGTGAGTAAAGGGGAAGTGGAGGGGAAGGAGTCAGATGAAATATTTTAGAAAGGCTTGTTTGGTAGATCAGAATAGTAAAAGAGGTCTGAGATGATGCAAGGAGGGGTAGAGGAGGGAAGAGTCTAGAAAGGTTGTTTTGGGGGATCATAGTAGTGGAATAAGGTTTGGGATGAGTGAGAGAGTGGAGGTAGATAAAATATTGAGATAGGTGTAGGGTGAAAAATAGGGTAGTGCATTGGAGAGAATAGAAGAATGAGGTTTGAGATGAGCCCAAGAGTGTAGGTAGAGGATACATTGATTGATCAGTGCCAGTAATGACTTCATGTAGGTGTTGAAAAGCATGGTTGTGATGATAGAGACTTGAGGGACCCTGCTTTTGTAAAGTACGATTTGGCAGGGTATGCTCAGACGTGAGTCCCTTGCTCACTTTGCCACTGGATTCAAGCAGGCCTGGCAGAAATGCCAGAAACCTGTCCTAGGAAGCTTGTTTCCAGTCCAGGGAAGGCATGGCTTGGCAGTTCGGTCTGGACAGTTCCCATGAGGCACAGGGCCAGACTGATTTGCATATGGCCATGTCTGAACTGGGGTGGCAGAGTGGGCTAAAGAACGGTGATGGATTAAACCGAGATCTGTTGATTGGGTGTGAGTGTTTGATTTGTTCAGATGCTCCGTCCATTTCTCGCATTTCTTGCGAGAAATGCGCGGGCGCCCGCGCGTGCGCATTTGTGAGGAAGAAGTCGGTGGGAAACCAGGAAAAGGGAGCCCCGGGACGCCCCTTCTCAGGTAAGTCGTTCATTAAAATGTTTTAAATAATTTTAAGGACATTTAAAAGAGGGCAGGAGGGAGGCGGGCGGCACGTAGTGGGGCTACGCGAAGTGTGTGGGTGTGCGTAGATACCCCCACTTCGTGATGCTTTGCGTAGCCCCACTACGCCCACTACGCCCAGGGTTACTCTGGAGCTCAGGGCCCCCCACACCACAGGGGCTGCAGGGGGCTTTGTTACTCCACTGGCAGTAAAGAGTACCCAAGATGGCTGCTTGAACAGAGAAGGATGTGCCACCTATGTTTTCTTTCTTGTATTGTGGGATTTTGAGGGGAGGTGCCGATCAAGAGCAGAGGTTCCTTTGTTGACTGTATTTTGTGATTTTATTCCTGTTCCTTGTATCAGTTTGTGGGTGACACAAAGCAGCTTGAATGTGGATCTTCTGACAACTGATAACCAATGTAGAGCCTTCAAGGCAGGGGAGATATGGGGTTGTGTCTTTATATGTAAGAGTAGTCTGGCAGCAGAGTTCTGAATCTGTTGTAGCCTTTCCATGGTTGTTAAAGTTGATCCATGGTAGAGGCTATTGGCACAATTGAGTTTAGACAGAATGGGAGAGATAGTAGGCTGGACCTAGTGTGGAAGTCCCAGGTGGGCGAAGATGCATGGCAGAGGTTTTATAGTAATGGATTTTGATCTTGCTAGTATGTTCACTTTTATTGATAGGTTGTCTTCCATGGTAATTCCGAGATTTCTTACTTCCTTAGATACTTTAGGTGATGTTCCCAACTCATCAGGCTAGGCGGTGAGTGGATCATAATTTTTCCAATCGCCAAATTTGAGTATTTCTGTTTTGGAAGCATTCAATTTGACATGGCTGTATGTCATACACTGATAAACCTCTGGGACCAACTGAACATTTTTGAGTTTCCAATGTCTTTGGAGCTTTCCAGTTTAAGAGTATCTGTGTATTATCTGCATAGTTATAGCATGTGAGGTGAAACTGATTGATCAGTGCTTTTAATGAGTTCATGGAGGTATTGAAAAGCATGGTTGTGATGATAGAGCCTTGAGGGACCCTGCTTTTGTGAAGTATGATTTGGAATTTGGAAAAGAAAGGGGGTGTATGGATGACATTTGGTTTGTTTTGAAGGTAGGATGTTATCCAGTCGAGAGCAGTCCCCTCTATGCCAGCTTCGTAGAGTTGTTGGTTGAGAGTGTCATGGTCAACCATGTCAAAGGCAGCTAAGAGGACCAAGAGAAGTAGCGCAGCAACCCTGTTCCGCTCAACTGTGTTCTTAAGGTTCTCTGGAGCTGCTCAAGGGTTGTGGAGTGAGATAAAAATTTTCCCATGATGAGAACCTTCTCAGCATCCCAGAGCACACTGAAACATACTTTGCCATTATCAATCTCCTGAAAATAGATAGTTAGAGTATCATTTATGTGGTGTTCACCACGTCTCAAATAGCTATTTAGTTCATTATCTCATTATCCTCGGGTCTGAGTGTAGGGGGTTAGCGTATCCAGAAGGAGCCAGACTTACGCTTGATTGGAAAGCACTTTCGGGAGTATGTCTGTATTGACTATTTGTGGCCTTAATGCCCAAGAGGCACCAAAGTAGTCTATGCAAGTGTATAATCTATGGACACAGGAATACAACATGTAGTGATTGTCTCTTTGATGTTACCCCATCACAAGTACGCTAGATTTGGATCCTCTATGCCATTTGAGAGGGAGGAGGACTATAAAGATCAGAACTGAGAATACAATCTGGCCTTTAGCTTTGTGTGCCAATTTAGGTAATAAATCTGCATAAGATTGGAACTTCCCCTCATTCGTAGTATAGATGGAGTAGCGTGACATAAGCAGGATCCCCATCCTGTCCTGTACTCCTACCCACCTCCCTCCCTTGTCAATATGCTGGATTCCAAATCAAAGGTCAGCCCCCTTCATACAAGTATCACTGTACTCTTTGTTTTTGTAGTAGTGGTTGCATGGAATTGGGTTGGAAACCAATAGGAATGCTGTTAAGGTACATTGCTGGAGAACAAGTGGGTTTCTTGGAGGATGGCGACGTCAATCTCTTTTATTTTAAGCCAGTGTACAACACCCTCTGCTTAACTGGAGAGTCAAGCCCCGGGATATTTAATGTCATAGTGACCATGTCAACCTGGGTGGTATCTCTCGGGACTAGAACCCCAGGTGGGGTCAGAGGCATGCCATGGGTCTCACTTCCACCGGATGCTGCTGAGCCCTCTATGCTCTAGCTCGGAATGGTGGGGGTCATATCAGTGTTTGGCTGACGCAGAAATAATATATACAGTGAATGACGATTAGAACAATTAAATCGGATTTAAAACAAAAACTGGCAGAAGAAAAGTAAACAGAATAACACAAAACATCATATAATCACCAATAGAAACTCTCATTGGGAGTTGGGCTTAAGAGGGTCAGATAGGGCAGGCTCCGAACAGTAAGCATTATGCCCCGCCTTGCTCATGTGAGCCTTAGTTCGAATTTACATGACAATGGACGGAGTCCTGCAAACATCGGTGGGGTGCATTGGAGATTGAGTCTGAGCCATGCGCATATTAATCCCAGGGCTCTATCACCCACGGATCGCCTAGTCGCACCTCAGGAATGCCACACATGTTTTTGGATATCTGGTGGGTGTGTCGGTCAATCCTCCTCAGTTGCGACTGCAAGTTCTTACTTTTTTGATTCCTTCTGCTGCCATTTGCATTCTTTACATGCCCTGTTTGAGTTGGGTCATTGCCAAGTTTCTCTTGATCTCCCACGTTGGCCAGTCCCTCTACCAAGGGCCCTGTTCCAAATGCTAGGCCCACGATCTCCAATGCCTCAGCTATCTCCCATACTCTATGTTGCATGCCTTTGTAGGGGAAGATCAGAGGAAATAGGAACCCCATCTGTATGATATAGTTTCACAACTGAGGTATGTGGTAAAAGGGCAAACCCCGTGCCATGTACCAAGATGCATGATGACACAGCTTGGAAGATTATTAGGGCAGAATCTCTGAAAATTATCAGTTCTTGTTGTGGGCTGACGAAAGGATAGTCTCTTTGTCTTTAAAATAGTGAACACTGGTGAGCCCGTCCAGGGTTAGGCTGTTCTGCTTGCTAGAACAATGAGAGCACTCGGCGTGCAGTCAAGTCTGATAGGATAGGGCTGAGGGTTAAGCAGGATTTGCCTGGCATTTCACACACTGGCGAAACCTTTCATGATTATAGACACATTTACATCATTGCACTGCTATACACTAGAAGAAGACAGAAAGGAGTCTTTTGTAAAATATACTGTCACAGGTAGAAAATAGACAAACATTGCAAAATAATCTAAGCAGGTTAAAAAAGGAGGCATTACAGCATTTAACACATACCCACACCAGCCTACAGGTTGTGTCACCGAGTAGTCTTCGCAATAATAATTTAAGTTCCAAACCTTATCTTGCTCTCATTCAGTTAAATAAATAAAGGCACATTTTGAATCATCGCAAGGTGTTTGCAGCCCTCTGTGGGAACGAAACTGATAACTCATCTTCCTAGGAGACATAATACTTTTAAGTAATCTTCCTAGGAGACGTAATAATTTGTCACTTCTGCCACTTCCGGATATTTAAGCAGCTAGGAGACAAAGAAACCGTACGGTGCACGCTGCGCTTTATAAATGTTTTAAATTAGAAATTAGAAACATTCCTTGCTTCCAAACACAGAAGCCAACTGCCATGTTCCTGATAATATCTTTTATTTTGTTTAATTGTTTGTATAGATTGTATAAAAGGATTTTGTTTCTAGAACTCTAGAGAAAGCCTTGAATGGCTATAAATGGGGGGGGCGTGGCTTGCGCGCCGCGGTGACATGGCGGTCTGCGCTTGAGCTCCGTGATGAACAGGGGCCCTCTGAGCTTTTTCAGCTGATTACAGAAACCCCATATCCCGGGAGAGACGTCTATGCCTGCAGGAGCACGTCGTGTGTTATTTACGATCTTTCTCCTTCCTTGACAGCTGGTGGAATGCTGTTTCTCTCCGGCTGTTTACACTGCTCGGCACTTCTGATGGATGGTCGCCATCTTGCATTCCTGTGACGGAGATCGGAATTTCTCCTCAGCTGACAGCGCGCTTGTCACACATTTGACAGAAATAAGTCGGAACAGACTCTGGTTGGTTATTCTTGACCCCTTTCGTGACTTTTACGATGTTTCTCATCTGGTCAGTGATTTTTTACCTTTTCAATAGTGCATTTTGACAGCGCTTTACTTTATTACGCAGTGGCTTATTTTAGAGGAGTTTTGTTATATCCTGTTTTTTTTCCTCACATATATTTGGCAATATATTTTGCTCTGCCCTGTTGGTTGTGGAGGCGCTTTATTATTGCTTTTGGCTGAGAATTTCTTCGAGTGACGTGGGCTCCTTCCCACTCACCTTAATCTTTTGCTGTTTTTAGATATCTGCAGTGTTTGTTACGCTGTTGTTTTTTGGTTCTTTACCTGTATGGCTGAGAATATGGGCTTGCCCTCAAATGCCAAAGATACTAAAGCCTCTTTAAAGAGATTGAAACAACCATCTCCCACGCCTGAGTCTTCTCAGAAGGACACTGCGTCCACGTTAGAGACTATTCTGACGCGTTTGAATGATGTTCATGACATTGCTCAGTCAACCAAAGCAAACACGGATATGCTGCAAGTTGAGGTGTCTGCCATCAGGAATGAATTTAAGGCTCTTTCCCTGCGTGTCTCCGCCACAGAGACACTGATTAGCGGTGCAGAAGATGTTGTGCATAAACACTCTAGAGCTATGGGCCAACTAGAGCGTTCAATGGCGGCATTGAGGAGAGACCTCACTGAGCAAGAGGATCGCAATCGTAGATCCAATCTACGCATTTTTGGCCTTCCTGAGGAAGTTGAGAAAGGGGCTCCCTCTATGATTGATTTTATATCCAATTGGCTTCCGGCTACATTGCAAATTTCTTTCCAAAGAGACTTTGAGATAGAGCGAGCACATCGTGTCCCCAACTTCCGCTCCAAATCGGCCTCACAACCAAGGGCTATAATTTTTAAGCCACTGCGTCATCAGCACACGGAGCAAATTTTGGCGCACATGAGGAAGGTTAAGAATGTTTCCTGGAATGGCCATCGTATTTCCATTTCTCAAGACTTTGCCAGAGATACAGTGATAAGAAGGAAGGGCTTTCTAAACCTACGGAAGCGACTATCTGAGATGAATATCCCCTTTTCCTTCTCTGGTCCCTCAAAGTTTCGAATTACCTTCAAAGGCCGTTCCAGAGTTTTCGATGAGCCTGCTGACCTGGCATCCTTTTTGGATAATCAGATGGAGCTTCAGATGGAACTTCAAATGGACGCTTCGTGTACTTCTAGTACTTCCGGCACTTGAGATAGATGTCCAGGCCTGTTATGTGTTTGTTCTTTCTCAGATCGCTTAAGTTTGTCTTTTTAGATCTGGGTGGTGACATGATGGTCCACCGTTCTTACTGCTTCTCTGTGTTCTGAAGTTTTCTGTTTGATGTTCTCAATTATATGTGCGATATGTTTTCTTTCTTCACTCTCACTCCTCTTCCTCCCTTTCTGCTGTTTCATTCGTTACCACGTTTGAGATATTCTCTCATTACTCTCTATAATCTCCTGTGGATTGTTTGTTTTCTATATTGCCTCTATTGTGTTGATTACTCCTGTACCTCTCTTTTCTCTTGGTGCAGACAGTTCTGCAACTAGTGATGTCGTTTATACCTGACCCTCTGTGCCTGCGACAGTATATGTCAGAGTAATGTGTTTGTCCTTTTTAAGAGCTGTTAGGTTTGTTTCTTTCCTTGGTGTAGTGGTGTCTGGGTACACGAATATTGTTCTGTTTTGAGTCACTTAACTTATATACGATGTTTTATTTTCCTACGATGATGTGGTTCTTCTTCTTTTTCTTTGTTCTTTTCATACCTGTCCCCCTCTCCCTTTATGTTACAGGTTGTCCATGGCTTGGTGTACTCTCTTTGTGCCTTTTTCGAATCTTTTTGTGGTACTGCTTAACTTTCTAGGTTACCTTTTAATTTGACTGTCCTGTTACTGTTTCTTTGTCTTTCTTGTTTTATTTTTGGTTACCAGTGGTTTATTTTAGTTTTCTTTTTCTTTCTTATCTTTATTTATGTTTTGGTTCATTCCTTCTCTGCAGTTTCCATGATATTTCTTTGTCTTCCTGTTTATAATTGGCCTTTCTTTCCCTTTGCTCCATCTAATATGAGTTGGATTGATATATTCTGGTGTTCCTTTTGCTGTTATGTATTTTGACTCTTCCATCATTTATTTCTTTCCGGTACTGTCTTATGGTTTGTTACTGGTATTGCTACAATGATCCCTATTTTTTCCAGTTATGTTTTTAGTGATATGCTTCTTATACTTGTCTATTTCACTTATTTATTTTCTGCTTGTTCACTCAATGAATGTATATTTCTTTCCTTAATGTATAATTTTATTGGATTTAAGGATTATGTCAATAGTGCAGTTTACAGTTCTTTAATATTTTATTGAATATTCAGGTACATTTGCCATATTCTCATATGAATTCCTACATCTCTCATAACCAGCTTTACGTATTTTACGTCCATTGAGTGATTAATTGTTTTCTCTTGCTTCTTGCATAGTGCGTAATTGATATAACTCCTTCTATGTATTTTTCCCCGATAGATATATAGCGTCTTCTGGATGTGCTTTATTTACTCTTAAACATGTCTTTATACCTATGCATTATATTGTTACATGCATGTTATACGCAGGTTGTTCTCATAGAATTTCATGTTGATATATCTTATAGTCCTCTAATTTCACTTTATTCCATAGTCATGTTTTATCTCTTCCCTATTAATTATACTTCGTCCTGCTACACAGTGGGGCTGTAAATTGCTGATTTCTATTCTATTTGCTCCTTATGATGGCTCCCCTGGGTGTCGTCCCACGTTCCCCCCTAGTATGAATTTGGTCTTTTTCAGACCCTCTCTGCTGGCTCTTCTCTTTCTTCTTTCTTCTTCTTTCTTTTCTCTTTTCTCTTTTCGGATTTCCCCAATGGTTTTTCCTTTTTGGACATTGTTGTTGAATGCTTGGACGGTTGTCTTCATGTGGGTTGCTTTCTGTCTATTATTTTTAACCTATGTTATTGTTTGCTATATTAGTCAATGCCTGGCTTGAATGTGTTATCCCTTAATGTTAAGGGCTTAAATCATCCTGTGAAACGATCCAAGATCTTGGATTATTGCAAATCTCTCTCTTCAGATTTAGTCCTATTTCAGGAAACAAAAATATCTACCAAAGAAGCATTATTCTTGAAGAAGGATTGGGTTTCAGACGTGGTTTGTTCTGATGCGTGTGGCAAAAGAAATGGGGTTGTCACTTTGATTTCCAGGAACTCAGGTTTGTCCATAGTTTCTTCTGATCACGATTCTGAAGGTCGTTGGTTATTAACTAGATTGTCTGATGGTTCTTCTGATCTTTATGTTATGAACATCTACGCCCCTAATAAGGATGATCCGGCCTTTTGGAAATCAGTTGCCAAAAAATTGAATGATACGCCTCATTCCGGTAACCTTGTTGTTGGGGGTGATTTTAATTTGGTAATGGATCCCATTCTTGATAGGAATTCAGCTTTCCAATTTCGTCCTCCCAAATCTCATAAACAAATGCTTAATATGTGCTCCCTTTCTCATCTGCAAGACATATGTCGCCTTCATAATGCTACTGGTAGTGATTTCTCCTTCTTCTCTTCACCTCATTCCACTTTCTCTCGTATTGATTACTTACTAGTTCACTCTTCCCTTGTTCCTGCTTCCTCCTCTCCGATTAGTCATCCTATTCTGATTTCTGATCATGCCGCGGTTACTTTTACTCTCTTGTCCTTTGCTCCCAAATCGAACGCTAGGTCTTGGAGGTTAAACACAGAACTTTTATATGACACTACCCAGGTTGATGAATTTTCTAGCGCGATTGACACTTTTTTTCTGGAGAATGAAGCATCAGTTGCCTCCCCGATTGTTCTCTGGGACTCGTTCAAATGCACTTTCCGAGGCCAGGCTATCAAATGTATGGCTAAAAGGAATGCTGATATTAAAAAAGAACTTGCAGATCTCGCTACCAACATTAAATCTCTGGAATCTTCCTTTCGTCACTCTAAAGATACATCTTGCCTACAGTCAATTAAGCTTCTAAAATACAAATACAACACCATAGTTACTAAGAGAGCCTATATTGGGGTTCAAGCTCAGAAATCCAAAAGGTTATTGTTAAAAAAAAAAAGAGCGGGAAAGATGCTCGCAGCTACGTTGAAATTCCAAGATTCTTCCTTTAAGTCTTCCCAAATCTCTTCTATTACTAATCATCTAGGTGTTAAAAAATTTCAGAACGGGGAAATTCTTGAGGTTTTTCGTGATTTTTACAATAACTTGTACTCACCTTCTGATCAGGCCTCATTTGAACAATGTCAAGAATTCTTAAAATCTGTTCCTATGAAATCGGTTTCTCTGGAACATACTACTCTTTTGGGTGGCCCTATCACTCCTGATGAAATTACTTCCGCAATTAAGGCTACTCGCTCGGGGAAAGCTCCAGGGCCTGACGGTTACCCTATTCTTTTTGATAAAACCTTTCTTCCTGTAATTGTTCCCAAGCTTCAGTCTGTGTTTGATGCTTTTATTCAGAATGGATCTGTCTCTGGTACTGCGGCGGATGCTACGATTGTGGTTATCCCTAAAGAGGGAAAAGACCATTCAGATCCCAAAAACTTTCGCCCCATTTCCCTTTTGAATATGGAAGCTAAGATCTTTGCTAAGATTTTGGCCAAGAGATTAGAATCCTTCATTCCTACATTGGTACATTCCTCTCAAACTGGCTTTGTGAAAGGCCGTCTTGCACGGGATAATATTCACACATTCTGTCACATTCTTGGAGCTGCCAAACGTTCTACTCTCCCTGCTGCGGCCTTGGCGCTTGATGCTGAAAAGGCCTTTGATAAGGTTTCTTGGCCATTTCTGCGGGCCGTCTTATATGCACATAATCTTGGTGACTCCTTTATTAACATGGTTATGTCCTTATACGCCCAACCCAGAGCTAATATACGTGTTAATGGTGCTACGTCTTCTTTTTTTAATCTTCGCCAGGGCACCAGACAGGGTTGTCCCTTATCCCCTCTTTTATTTTTGTTATCCATTGACCCTCTCCTTAGATTGATTGAGCTGAATCCGGATATTAAAGGTTTTTCGTTTGGTTCTCACTGCATCAAAACTGCTGCATACGCAGATGACGTCCTTATTTTTTCAGATGATATTGCAGTGGCTATACCTGCTATCTCAGATACGATTGCCCTTTTCTCAAAGGTTTCTGGATACACCTTAAATAAAGAGAAAACAGAGTTGTTTCCTTTGAATGCCTATTGCTTCCCCACACATATGGGTTCTGCTGGCTTCCAATGGCAGTCTAAACACTTAAAATACTTGGGTATTTATTTCTGTTCTACTTTATATGACACAATTGCCTATAAAAAAAGCCAGACTATTCTTAAAGTGCGCCGTCTTTTAGATACCTGGTCACCGAAACACATTTCTTGGTGGGGTCGTCTTCAGACTCTTAAAATGATGATTACACCTATTGTTAACTTTGTATCCTCTATGCTTCCGGTGAAACTTTCAGATTCCTTTTTTCATGAAGTTGACGTTCTGACGTCTAAATTTTTATGGAATGATAAACGAGCGAGATTGGCTTATAAATTCTTACGGAAGCCCTATGATATGGGAGGGGTTAACCTGCCTGACTGGGATAAATACCAAACTGCCTTTTTGGCTTCCCAAGGCGCTCTTTGGTTTTCCTGTCCCGTTAGTCACGTGCCTTCCTGGCTGTTCATAGAACAGGAATTGGCTTCTCCGTTACCGACTGCATCTTTTAGCACTGCGTCTACCTTATCTATCCCTTTTTCCCGCTCTATCATTTTAGACACTCTGTCTGCGGTTCGAAAAGTGGACAAGTTGGTAGCGTTTCCACTTCATAAATCTAGATGGTCGTCTATTTGGCGGAACTCTAAAATTAAAATTAATATTGATCCTTCCTTGATTTCATACTGGGCGTCTAAAGGGATATCGTTGGTTAAACATCTTTATGGTCCTAACGATGAGCCTCTACCCTTTTCCTCTTTAGCTCAACAATTCTCCTTAACTAATTTAGATTTTTATACTTTTCTTAAAATAAAGGTGGCACTTGCTAAAGTACGTCTTCACCCTACTTCTTCTACGGTTACTCTCTTTCAAATTTGGTTAAAATCTGGTCATGTTGCCTCAAAAATTTATAAATTTTTATCTACGCCTTCATCTTCCCCTCATACGGTTGCTCAACATAAATGGTTACGTCATTTTGAACATAGTATCATTGAACATATTTCTTCAGATACATGGCAGATGATTGGCAAACTTTCTCTTCGCAATAAAATCGCCCCATCGTTAATGCAATCTAAATTTTTCTCTATCAATCTTCTTCATTGGACACCTGTGCGCCTACATTCGCTCAATCTCAAAGAAGACAATCTATGCTGGAGTTGTGGATTATCGCCAGGAGATTTTGCACATATGTTTTTTAACTGCTCTCTACTCCAACCCTATTGGGACCTCATTCATAAGCATATTATGCTCATCTTTGATATTAAACTCCAACTTTCTCTCCCATTAATTTTATTGGGCCCTCTTGCGGCTTCATCTCCTCTCCCCTTAGCACCCATGGAGCTACAATTATTAGATCTTCTCTTGACCGTCGCTGTGAAAGTAATTCTTATGGAATGGAAATCCTTCTCCTCTGTTTCGTATCATACTTGGTGGGCTTGGGTTTCCTTCTTACGCAGTGCTCATACTTCGGTTGATCAAGCTCATCTCTCTCCGTCGATTGCTAGTGGGGTCTGGACCGCTCTCGACAATTACATGGATTTGTCCTCACAAGGGTTGGTTGACCAATATCCCTTTCTTATGTCTGGTTGAATGGTGTCTTGTTTGTTCAGATTTATTCCTTATTTTTAAGGTTTATTCATTGGGAAATCCTTCTTTCCTTTTTCCCCTCTTTCTTCTCTGTATCCTCTTTTTTTCATCTGCTCCCTCTTACTCTCGCTTTTCTTCCTTCTTTTTCTGCTTTTTTCTTCTTCTGATTATATCAACTGATAGTGATACATTTGTGAATGGTTTACATATATGCTAAGCTGATTGATCTTCATGAATGCCTATTTTTATTTCTAGCAGACTACTTTTATTTATTATATATGGGTGCATTTCATATGTTTTATTATTGGATGTCATCTTCTGATGGTCTGTTATATTGCTCACAAATGTATCACTTTATTTACATTCTGTATCTTCATTTGTTTATTTATAACAATAAAATCTTTTGAAATAAAAAAAAAGAACGAGCAAGAAAGGCTATAAATAACTTTGTGTACACAGGGCTAAATTAGCTCTGAGGCAAGTTGCTGAATATTTATTTTCATATTTGTATTCCTTATTTTTTCAAAGATTAACTCTTTGTTGCCATTGAAGGTTTGGTTTGTTTCTGCTGCCACCTATGTGTGCTATGTTTGGGTTTATTTTAGCATATATACAGACTTTACATTTGTTATTTATTTATTTTTTAAAGAGCATTATTTAAAAGCCTTCTGATGTCAGAGAAACTCATTCTGATCTAGATAAAATATTCAAATAGTGCTCAATTATCATAAACTTTATTTGAACTATTCACATCTCATTCAAATTAGAAAGTGTATAATATTTTGTGTATATGTTATAGCTTCTATGATGGTTGTCTATGAGATGTCCTGTAAGAGCCACAATCGGAAGTACATCAGCATCTGCTAAACTGCCAGCATGTGTTTCTGTTCTCATTTACCGCTTTCCCCCCTGGCGTTTCCGTTAGTTCATTTGTGTACTGGAGTGAACTGCTGGTGACTCTGATAAGACAGTGTGGGTGTTTGCGCTTTTTCCATGATAGTACTACGAAGGTATATCAGGTGAGAATGTACAAATCCTTGAGAAACCCCTATAGCTTGTGACCTGTGTGGGAGGTGAACTCTATAGACCGATTCAGCAGCAGGGGGGATCAGCCAACCCAGCAGTCGTGCAGCAGACCCATTCGTGTGTGGTGCCAGGTGTCCGAGTGCAACAACATGAACGATAAAGGTCGGAAGACGAGGCCTACCTCAAAGCAGGCGTTAAGCCTAAGGCCTCCAACATGCACAGTGGTGAAAGATGCCACCCATGTGGCGGCCAGCCGGACCCAAGATCACGCCGTAGCTCCGGTGTTGAGCAGGGCTGCAACACTTTCTAATCTTTCTCATTACTGGGTCTCTGGTGCCCCGCTGGCACTGAAGCGGTCACTTGGAATGTACATGGGACTCCATGCACCACGCTCAGTGGGCAGAAGCAAGCAACTTACCTGTGCCGCTTGGCAATAGTCTCAAAAATGTTGCACAGCCCCACGGAGATCATCAGCGTGGCCAATTCCTTGCCAAGGTTGCCATTTTTAATGATTGTTTAGGGTGGGCCAAAGCGCTAATTCTTACATGCAGTAGAATCCAGAATTAATGAGCTGCCCAATGGACCGATGGCTGCTTTCAGTGCATCACTCCTTCACTGAAAATGTAGATGCTAGAAGTCATAGTTGGAACGCAATCACCTGAGCTCAATCGGGAAACAAGTTCCTGGGAACGACAGGAGTTTCCAACGCCCCTTCAGACCTATGCACCAGGCTTCCCTGGGATAGGTAACTCTGATACTGTGGTATTCACAGGTGGGGTTGCTCTTTAAACTCTTAAGTTCCAAAGGGTTTGCCCGAAGTCCTCCTAGAAGGGTCCTTAAACTTTAACTGTGCAACCGCGACTTTCCCATAGAGTTGCATGGAGCACGTGGTCGTGTTTCCTCACTGCACCCGTCTTCCATGGGTTTCCTGTGTCATCACCTTGGGTGGTTCCTTGGGGTCCCAGTGAATCTACGTGCACTAGGCACTGTGTCTAGTCAAGTCGTGATTGTTATACCACTATTTTAGTATATGGTTCTGTCTCACCCTGGAGCCCACTGTGTATTGTGCTACTTACAACTGTTCTATTGGTCCAGTATTGTGTACTTTGTGTTCTATCCTCGTGTAGAGGATAGTAGAGAGTGTTATATTATTAAATACAAATTTATATATAACTACTTTGTGGTTCTCCTTCATTTAGTCATTCAGGATGTGATATTCTGGTGAATCAAGCTGCTTTACATTCCTTCAAATTTAAGCCTGAAGGCTGCTCTCCATTGCTACCCCTAGGATAGCTTTCAATAAGGTTATCTTTGACCTCATACATCATAAGGGTCTGGTGGATTGGTACAGAGTGCCCACTTTAACTAGTAGACAGCATGTACCAAGCCACCTTCTCACATTGGTGTCAGCGGTGGAATTCAAGCTTGCTATAGTTTTATCAGATAAATCTCATTGAGTGATTAACTGAAAACCACTAAAAGTATTAGGCACATATAATACTTCAAGATTTGAATAAGTAAGTTCTACTGAACTTGGAGTTCGGTAAATCAAGGGTGTAGCACACCCTTTCCCCAACTCAAGAGAGTCTAGCCTCCACCAGGTTTGTTAGGTACCTACACCGCATAACACAAGCATGTCTTCTAGAGGATAAGCCAGTGGCTCTCTGCCAACTAGGTACAATGGCTTCTTTTTCCAGGAATTGAAAGCCATGTGTGTGTTTAGGAAGTTGAGGACAGGGAAAAATGCAACCCCCCAACGTCTCATTGAGGTGTTACTCCTAGATGACCTTAGGAAGACCCCAGGGTCTGATGAGGTAGATGGAGTAGGTGGTGCAGGGAATGAGGAGAGGCCAGGAAGCGAAACCTTCTTTGACCTGGACTCAAACCCTAACCAGGAGGATCAAAATGATCCAACCTTCACAACTTAGATCTTCCATTAGGTGGAGGAGAAGGCCCCAGTGGCCCTCTCTTTACTCCACCAGGAAGAGTACAGAGTTTAGCTAGGAGATCTAAATCTCCCTCTGTAGAATATCGACACTCAGGAACTTCTGCAGGGACTTCCATATCCAATAAAAGAGATAACTCTTACGATAGACAGTGCCAATTTCTAGAGCTTGAGAAAGTCAAGCTTTGGCTCCAGAAAGAGCAGTTGGCACGAGATAGGGAATCCCGAGAACTCCTAAGGACTACAAAGAGATTGGGACTAGAGTCCTTTGGTGGCAGCAACAGTGTCCCTAGGGTTAATGAGTATACTTATGACCATAGGAACCTGAGCAAGATAGTCCTTCCCTATCATGGTGGGGATGGCATCCACAAATGGATAACTGCCTTGGAGAGGGCCCATAAGGTACAGAAGGTCCCCCAAGAGCATTAAGCAGCTATCTTGTGGCTCTCCTTTGCTGAAAAAAGGTAGAGATAAGCTCCTCACTGTTAGAGAAGAGGATTCTGACAACTATTCAGTTGTGAAGAGTGTTCTCATTGATGGGTTTGGCTTAACGACTGAGCAATACAGGATTAAGTTCAGAGACACCCAGAAGACACAGACTCAGGACTGGGTAGACTTTGTAGATTGTGCTATTAAAGCTCTGGAAGGCTGGTTACTTGGCAGTAAAGTGAATGATGTCAAGGGTTTGTACAATTTAATTACGAGGGAGAAAATCCTTAATAATTGCCAAAATCAGTTGTTGCATTAATACCTGGTTGACTCTGATATGACTTCTCCCCAAGAATTGGGAAATAAGGCATATAGATGGGTCAGAAGCAGCGTGAAGCAGAAAACCCAGAACCAAGGTGGTGACCAAAAGAAGTCTGATTCTAAACCAGCAGATAAGGGTGGGGAGAAAGGCAAAGACCAGAAGTCTACTTCAGGACCCCAAAAACCTGCATCTGAGGGTAGGTCACAATCTAACAAGGGAAAAGGCAGAAGGTAGCCATGGTATTACCTGGGTAAGGACAAGACACATTGGCCTAATGATGCCAATTGTGCCAAAGCTAAGGATCCTCCTACCAACACCACTGATTCTAAGGCAACTATTCCCCCTAGTGCAGCTACAAGTGGTGGTACTGTAAACAAGGGTTTAGTAGGGTTGACCCCGGGAACTGAGATGGGTTCTGGCCTAGTCAGAACACCAGCTCAGGCTGTTCTAGTCTGTGATGGAGGCATGGATATTGCCTCCATATTTGTCAGTCCCAGTAATCTGGGCAAATACAGGCAACAACCTTTAATTAATGTGCAGGAGGCCATGGCACACAGGGACACAGGAGCCAGGGTCACCATGGTGACTAAGGACCCTGTGAGCCCTGATCAGATCATACTTGGTGAAATGTACCAAGTGACCAATGCAAGCAATGTCAGGACAGACTATTCCTTGGCAGTTGTGAATTTTATCTGGGGAGGGGTAACTGGCCCTAAAAAAGGTTGTGGTTAGCTCAGACCTCCCTGTGGAATGTTTATTGGGCAATGATTTGGAATTTTCAGCTTGGGTCGAAGTGGAATTCAGGACACATGCATCAATGTTGGGCATCTCTGCGCATGTGTTTGCTGTGACCATGTCACAGGCAAAAATGTCTTCCACTGAACAGGCCCTGGATCCTGGTAAAATAGACCAGGTGCCTTCCAAGAGAAGGAGCAGTAGGGGTAAGGCAGTGTCTTCCCTCAAGACTCAGAGTGAGGATCAATCTCCTGAGGGAGATGATTCCATTCCCTGTGAAAGAACTGTCTCAGAGGAACTTGAACCTGATCATTTATTTATTTATTTATTTATTTATTTTGGAGTTTTATAAAGCGCATGGCATTACGCACACCGGCGTGTCCCCGCGCTAAGAGAGAGAGTGAAGAGACACAACAGGGAGGCTACATCAAAACTGAGCAAAAAAGATGTGTTTTTAGAGCTTTGCGGAATTTTGTTTCGGAAGGTTCGAGACGTAACTCCATCGGAAGCGTGTTCCAGCTCTTCGCCGCCAGTAGCCTAAAGGATCTGCCACCCATTCGAGTTTTATGAATTTTGGGGACTGCGAGTAGCCCGGTACCCGAGGATCTGAGCCTGCGTCCTGGGCTATAGGGAGTGATGAGGGATAGTAGAGGATTGGGTGCCTTGCCATTGATGATACGATGGCATACGCATAGTGCTTTGAAAGTTATCCTCTCCCTTACTGGAAGCCAGTGGAGGGTTTTCAGAGCGACTCTAGAGGCAGTTCTACTTGGAAGCCTCAGCACCAACCGTGCTGTGGCATTTTGCAGTACCTGGAGGCGGTTGAGGCTTTTTGCTGTTATTCCCAGATAGAGAAGATTGGAATAATCCAATCTTGATGTAACCAAGGCGTGCACAAGAGTCTGTCTGGTATCGACCGGAAGTAGATCCAGGATCTTTCGTAGACTCTTTAGTATACCAAAGCACATTCCGGCTACTCGATCTACCTGGGGAGCAAATGTAAGGGCAGAGTCAAACATTACCCCAAGATTTTTTGCCTGTTGACAAGGCACTGGGGTAGAGCCCAGGCAGGCCGGCCACCATGCCGATGACCACACATTCGGACCACCCCCTACCACGAGCACCTCAGTTTTGGACCCATTCAGCCTCAGGCAGTTGTCAGACATCCAGGATGCAAGCTCCTGCATGCCGGCACTGAAGCTGACCGCCGCAACATCTGGTGCCCGTGATAGTGAGATGGCCAGTTGTGTGTCATCGGCATATGACACCAGTTGGATTCCATAGCCTTCAACAATGGTGGCCACCGGGGAGACATAAAGGTTAAACAAGGTGGGACTCAGGGCCGAGCCCTGAGGCACCCCCTGATCAAGATTGAACAACCGGGAGTAGTGTTCACCCTGTCTAACCTGAAAACCCCGGTCAGTGAGGAAAGATTGAATCCATCTCAGCGCTGACCCCGTGACACCCCCTTTGTTTAGACACTGTAGCAGAGTGTGATGTGCTACAGTGTCAAACGCTACGCTTAGGTCTAGTAGAATGAGGGCCATAGTTTGACTCTCATCTACTCCCTGCCTGATGGTCTCAGTGGCCATCAGCAGCGCAGATTCCGTGGAATGGCGGGACCGAAAGCCAAATTGTGTAGGGTGAAGTAGATTGGCTTGCTCAACAAATGTCATAAGTTGGAGGTTCACTACCTTTTCAGCCACCTTGGCCAGATAGGGGAGGAGTGAAATAGGACGCAGATTATCCATCCGGTCCCAACTAAGATTCGTTTTGTTTTGAAGAGGGAGGACTACCGCCTGTTTCCAAGTCTTAGGTACAGTATTGGATTTAAAAGATGTGTCGAGAACCTCCCTAATATAGGGTTCAAGAGTCTCGATACTTTCTGCAAGGAGTTTAGGTGATGCCGGATCACGAGGAGACCCTGACTTAATGGTGCGGCATATCTGCTGAAGCCTGTCGGGAGATGGAGTAAAGAAATGGTCCAACCTACTGACACCATCAACCTCCAGTGTATTTTCTCTAAACTCAATTCCCTTCCCCCCCGTAAAAGCAGAATAGATGGTAGCCACTTTGTCAGAAAAGAAAGCAGCGATACGGTTGCAAGATTCTTCCGAGACCTGTGATGGGTCAACAGATGAGCCGCAAAAAGAGATCTCCTTATAAATTTTAAACAGCTCTTTGGTTGAATTCTTGGCTTCTCCTATCCTGCCTGAGAAGTAGGTTGTTTTAGCACGTCTGATGGAATCAGGTTGAGTTCTTGGGGACAGGGAGCCCTTCCATGGCAGATCTGAGCCAGGAGCATAACATCTGCCCCTCTCTTGAACCCCTCAGACAGCAAGCTGCTGCTGGGAGTGCTAGTGGGTCCCACAGGGATCTACTGGGATGAAGGACTCCTTTACTCAGAGGGTAGAGACCCCAAGCCTGGTGCCACCAGGAGAATGGTCATACCTCTGAAGTTTAGGGGTTTCCTATTACCACTGGCACAATATATACCTATAGCAGGGCACTTAGGCCAAAGTAAGACCTGGAACAGGCATGTCCCACACTTTCACTGGCCTCATATGTCAGAGGGCACAAAGGAGTTTTGTCACTCCTGTACTACCTGCCAAGCCAGTGGTAAGGCAGGTGGTAGCACAAAGACCATCCCTGATACCACTACCTGTGTGGGGGTTCCCTATAAGAGGGTTGGGGTTGACATTGTTGGTCCCATGGATCCTCCAACTGCATCTGGGAACATATGTATACTTGTGGTGGTGGACCATGCTACTAGGTATCCCGAGGCAATACCCCTTAGAACCACAACAGCTCCTGTGGTGGCCAGGACCCTCCTAGGAGTATTTTCCAGAGTGGGTTTCCCTAAGGAGGTCTTAACTGACAGAGGTGCAATCTTCATGTCAAGTTACATAAATGCTAAGTGGAAGGAGTGAGGAGTGAATTACAAATTCACCACACCCTATCTCCCAGAATGCAATGGGTTGGTTGAGAGATTCAACAAAATCCCGAAGGGCATGATCATGGGCCTCCCAGAAAAGCTTAGGCGAAGATGGCATGTCCTGTTGCCCTGCTTTCTATTTGCCTATAGAGAGGTTCCTCAGAAGGGGGTTGATTACAGCCCTTTTGAGCTTCTGTTTGGATATCCAGTTAGGGGTCCATTGTTTCTAGTGAAGGAGGATTGGGAGTTACCTCTCAAACCACCTAAACAGGACATAGTGGATTATGTACTTGGTTTCCGCTCCAGGATTGCCGAATACATGAAGAAGGCATCCAAAAACCTAGAGGCTAGCCAAGAATTACAAAAAGCTTGGCATGACCAAAAGGCTGTTTTGACTGTGTACTAGCCAGGACAGAAGGTATGGGTGTTGGAGCCTGTGGTCCAGCATCTCTCTAAGATACATGGAGTGGACTTCATACCATACTTGAGCTCCCAGGAGCCCCCAAAGGGGGCTACATGTGAACAGGCTCAAACCATATGTTGACAGGGCAGACATGGGCTTGCTCATGGCTATTGGTGAGGGACAGGAGGAAGAGAGTGACTCACTCCCAGACTTCCTCTCACAGAACCCTGATGATGGTTCAGTAGATGGTGTAGCCTTGGCAGACAGCCTCACTGAACAGCAACAGGCTGATTGCAGGATAGACCTCAATCAGTAGAGACACGTGTTCTCACTGACTCCCAGTCAGGCCACCTGGTGTTCCCATGAAGTGGACACAGGGGAGAGCTTACCTGTAAAGAACACCATTTACAGACAACCTGACCATGTCAGGGACTGCACCAGGACAGAGGTCCAAAAGATGCTGGAATTGGGAGTAATTGAACCCTCAGATAGCCATTGGGCTTGTCCAGTAGTCCTGGTACTCAAACCTCACACCCAGGTTGGTAAAAGAGAGATGCGGTTTTGTTTAGACTACAGGGGTCTCAATGCAGTCACTAGGACAGATGCTCATTCTATTCTAAGGGCAGATAAACTTATAGATACGTTGGTCTCAGCCAAGTATATTTGACCTCACAGCTGGCAGCTGGCAACTGGCAAATCTGACTAGCTGAGGATGCTAAGCCCCAAACAGCAATATTAACCCCCTAGTGGGCATTATCAATTCTTTGTAATGTCCTTTGGTTTGTAGAATGCTCCTGTCACATTTCAAAGTTTGTTGAATAACGTTCTCACAGGCCTGAAAGACTATAGTGTAGCTTATCTTGATGATATTGCTGTCTTTAGTTCTACCTGGGAGGAATCCCTGGTCCACCTGAGAAATGTTTTAGGGGCCCTGTAAAAGGCTGGCCTGACTGTCAAGGCCACCATGTACAGATTGTGCAGAGTAAGGTTGTGTACCTGGGCCCCCTTTTGGGTGGACGTCAGGTTCAACCATTGCAGAGTAAAATCCAGCCCAAAATGGAATGGGTTGTTCCAACTACCCAGACTCAGGTCACAGCTTTCTTGGGCCTGACTGGGTACTACAGGAGGTTTGTCAAAATATATGGATCCATAGTGACCCCTTTGAATGATCTGACCTCTAAAAGAATGCCTTAGAAGGTTCAGTGTACAGTTAGCTGTCAGAAGGCATTTGATGACCTGAAGCAGGCCATGTGTACTGCTCCCATTCTGCAATGTCCTGAATATTCAAAACAATTCATTATTCAAACTCATGCATCTGAGTTGGTGGTAGGGGCTGTGTTATCACAAATGAAAGAAGAGGGTCAGGATCAACCAGTAGCTTTTATAAGCAGTAGGCTGACCCTCAGAGAGAAATGTTGGTCAGCTATAGAGAGGAAAGTCTTTGCTATGGTTTGGGCTCTGAAGACGTTGAGGCCATACTTGTTTGGCACTCACTTCATTGTTCAGGCAGACCAAAAGCCCCTCTTATGGCTTAAAAAGATGAAGGGTGAAAACCCCAAACTTTTGAGGTGGCTCATTTCCCTACAGGAAATGGACTATACAGTGGAACATAGACCTGGGAGTAACCATGCCAATGCAGATGGACTCTCCATATATTTCCACTTAGAACATGAAGACTCAACTGGTCAAAGTTAGTTTAATGTCCTTTCGTTTGGCAGGAGTCTGTAGGAAAGTAGGATCTGCTTATTATTGTTACCCTCACTTTTGAAGTCTCACTGTTTTTGACTAGTTTTTGACTAGTATGGCTGGGATTCTGCTAATCAGGACCCCAGCCTATCTACTTTTTACCTTAAATTGACACACTGGGGGGGGTGTGATTGGCCACGAAGGAAGATGGCCATTTGAAGTGCGAGCTCTGGCGCGAGATGGGACCCTGAAGAAAGATGCTCTCTTCCCTGCAACTATTAGGCTTCTGTTTTGCCACCAAACAAGATCTGAAAGGACGCAGGCAAGTTAGGCCGGCTTTCCGGCAAAAACCAGTGAAGAACCTTACCGGAATCCAGCATCAGCAGGGAGCTTCCAAAGGCCTCTGTCTTCCTCACGCTCCTCGAGTTCTGCATCTGCCGAAGACGCGCCTCCTGTCCCTGCCGTGGCTGCACCTCTTGTTCCTGCAGAGACCGCCCCTTATTGACGTGAAGCAGCATTCCCTCTGGGAATTGGAGTTCCAAGCTACCGTTTCTTCTTCTTAAAAAGCAGGAAATTCAAGTATGCGCTGTTTTTAAATTTGCCTCATTCCTTTTTGAAAGTCCAGCGCATTTCTTCACATGGTGCTCATGCTTCAACTTTGCGCTTGGGAATGTAGGAGGAGGTAAGCAACAATGTTATTACTAATTTACCTTTCTCATTTTCATGCTTCCTGTGAGAATTGCAGTTTTATACTACTATTCTAGCAGAGGTAACCTTACCACATGACAGGAATATCCTTGTCCTGCCATCCAGTTTTTTTCATTTTTAACTTACCTCATTCTTCTTCAAAAGTTCTGCGCTTTTACTTATTTGGGCCATACTTCAATACAGCGCTTGAGACTCTAGGAAGAGGTAAGGAACAATTTAATTAATAACTTATTTACTCACCCTTCAGTATATATACAAGCCTCCTGACATTATTATTATTTATTTATGAGGTGAACATTTTCAAAAGCATGGCGATCTTCCTCTTGGAACCTTGTCTTCATTTGTATACTTGACTGACAAGATACATTGAGACCAGGTTATCAATGACAGTGGCATACAGCTAACCCTCAAATACAATGGTTATGTAGCTACTTACTGCATTATCATTATCATTATCAGAGCCTTCTATTACCTGTCCAGTTATCTTTTATAAACAGGACCTGCTCATTCTCTTTTACAGTTGTTTACTAATAATAATCTCTGCAGTGGTCTGTGTCAACATTTTTACAAACCTAAACGAATGAAATATAACTTCAAATTAATTCAACTAGAAAACCAATAGCAAATCTTTCCAATACAGGTTTTTTTTGCTTTGCACATCTTTTTTATCACACCAAGGTCACCACTAAGTCTAACATCTTTGTCACAAGGGCATAAAAACGACTGGTTATAGCCACATTGAGACGCGAAAGGTCACATTTACATTACCTTAGAGTATTGATCAAAAATACAAGTCGAGACGGGGGAGGAGCTTCGCGAGCATCCGTGATGGCCGCGTGAGCACAGGGCTCCCGAGACCCTCGCCGCCTCCCGCATCTATCCTGGATAATATCCTGATTTTGAATGAAGATCATTGAGGACGCAGCCCGGCTGATGTACTAGCTGCTTTCAGAGACAGATTTGGACCTCGGGTTCCCGAGTTACGCCATCCTGTATTTTGTGGCCTTCTCCGTGGAGCCGCCTGGGCCTTGAGTTGTGGCTGTACCCGGGCAGTAATTTAACAACAACGGCTAACGGAGTTCGGCCCACAGCCCCACTCCACTTTCGGTTTCGTTTCTCCTGCCTAGCGTTTCCCCTCATCGGGGTGAGTGCTGATCGCGGTTGGCTCCCATGCCCGTTCATTGGGCTTGGGGTTAGTGAGAGCGAGGCTGTGGACTCATATTGACTCGTCTCTGCCTTTGGTGTTCTTATGGGTGAACTCTAAAGAGCTATTTGGACCAGGTCTCAAGCTTCCCTTCGGGGCACTCAGCTCGCCATGACGGGCAAGCCCGAGGGTGACAAACGGAAAGTCAAGACCACCATCCGAGGAGGCTCAGCCCAGACGAATGTCATGGACCGCTACACACTTCCTAGGGGATCCCCCGGTGGCACACCTAAAATCCGGGATGAGGCGATCGACGACCCTGCTATGTCGGCGGACTTAACGCTACAGGACGTAATTGGCGCCATTGCTGGCATCAAGACGTCGATCGGCCAACAATATGAAGCCTTGGCCCTGAAGCTGGACACGGTGGCCATTGATGTCAATCTAATCAAAACAGATCTGACAAAGACAAACGAGAAGGTTAAATCTCTCGATTTAAAGACATCCAGCCTCACGACGGATATGTCCGACTTGCAAACAGAAGTACGCAACCTGAGAACTGCCAATGACTTCTTTGCTCGTCGCCTGGAGGATTTTGAGGGCCGTGCACGACGCAACAACATGCGTATTATTGGGATCCCGGAGAACTCTAGTTCACTCTCCACTGATCTTCGTGTAGAGGACCTTATCCTCAATCATCTCGCACCTAAGGGCCTGAGCAAATTCTTCGCGGTTGAGCGCGCACACAGGGTGCCGGGGGGACAGGCAAAGCCCGGTTTCCCCCCTCCTCCGATCATCGCTAGAATCTTTAACTTCAGGGACCGAGACGCCATCTTGCAGGCTGCACGGACAAGTGGTCCTACGCAGTTCGAAAACGCCGCGGTGAATTTTTATCCGGACTTTTCTCAGTCTGTTCAGAAGCAACGAATGGGATTTCAAGGGGTGAAACGGCGACTCAGAGACATGGAGTTGAAATATGCGATGTTGTTCCCGGGCCGGCTGCGTGTGGAATATGATGATCGGACATTCTTTTTTGTCCGGCCTGAGGAAACGAGTGATTGGTTGGACACGCTGCCTGCCCGTCGTGCTGGCCGAGACCAAACTGGTGGCGCTGAGGGGGGCCTAATGGACCAAGAATGATAATGGTGCCCGAGTCCTGAACACTGTACGCAATGGACAGCTGTGGCTCACTGACTTCTTTGATCGTTCTAAGTGTATCCTTGGGAGCGGCGGGGACAGAGGGACCCTTCCCTCCTCTGGGGTTTCTTTGTGTAGATTAGTTATTTTTGCTAGGGCGACAGGCACACTGCAAGTTGGGGTGGCTTCTGAGTCTATGCAGGGGTGCTGGGTTGGGGGGAGTTGTGTTGGGTATTACTGGGTGGAGGGGGGAAGTGTGTGGGGGTTGTTTCCTTCTTCCTTTTCTTCAAGGCAACGAACTGTTACGGCTTCGGACATTGGTGTGGTGCTCGTTCTGAGATGGGAGTTCATCATGGGCTTGGATGGGGGTAGGGGGTTGAAGTTACTGTGCTGGAATGTGAATGGGTTGGGAGATCGGATAAAGAGGGTGGTGGTTATGCAGCTGTTGCGGCGCTTCTCTCCCGATGTTGTGCTGCTACAAGAGACACATTTGATTGGAAATACCTGCCACGCTCTTAACAGGCGGGGATATCGTCTTGTTGCTCATTCTGGGTTCACTTCTAGTTCTAGAGGGGTGGGTATATTGCTTAAGACCTCTCTCCCCCTCGAAGTTGATGACGTAGTCCTTGACGCTAGGGGTAGATATGTCGCACTTGTAGGTAGGTGGGAGGGGAGAACCGTTTCATTAGTATTGGTGTACGTTCCTCCTGGCTTACAATCCACAACATTTGCAGACTTGGGGCGAGTTGTTTTGGGTCTCCCGGAGGGTGTCCTGATACTGGGAGGTGATTTTAACTAAGTCGTCTCTGGAAGAGAGGATCGCTATCCACCCAGAGACCTTACAGCTGCACAGTCCTGGTTGGGTGAATTTTTGGAGGCATTGGGGCTTGTAGATTGGTCGGCTTATGCATCCAGAGCAGACGCAGTTCACTTTCCACTCAGGTGCACATGGTAGTCTTTCGAGATTGGATTATATCCTGGTGCCGGCGGCCCAGTCCTCTTCGATTGGGGAGATTAGGCACCTAGCTCGGGGTATATCAGACCACTCCCCTCTATTGTTTCATTTTAATCTGAACACAGGCGCTGAAGGGAGGGTGGCCCCGATTAACCCATGGTATCTTCTTAACCCCAAAACCCGTACTGAACTGATTAGATCGTTAGATTTGTATTTTGCTGAAAACGTGGGATCTGTGTCCTCGCCTGTTTCATTGTGGGAAGCCTTCAAGACTGTTATCAGGGGACAGGCATTGTCTTTGATTGGGTGTGCCAAGAAATGTAGGAATGAGACAGTTGTCCGTCTCGAGACAGAAATTACTGAGTTAGAGAGTGCATTGGAGCGGAACGTTACTCGAGACGCACTACATATCCTCAGTCTCAAGCAATTAGAATATAAAAATTTAGTTACTGATGCAGCCAAGATGATGAGTAGGGAACAGCAGGGACAACTGTATGATGTGGGCGACAAGGCAGGAAAATTGATTGCCTGGTTGGACAGAAAGGAGAGAGCGAGCCGTGTCATTCCCGTGATTGAGAAATCGGATGGTGTGCATGTGACTGACCCTGTTGACATTGTTGAATGTTTTGCTGATTATTTCTGAGAGGTTTATACCCCGGTGTCCGACAGGCCCGAAGAGGATTCTCAGTTGTTGCTTAGGGACATCGCATTGCCTTGTTTGTCAGAGTCTGATCGGGACTGTTTGGATGCTGCACCCTCGTTGGATGAGGTAGCTCTTGCGGTGCGCTCTATCCGTTCCGGGAAGGCTCTGGGTCCCAATGCCCTTCCCATCGAACTGTATAAACTACGCCCTGATACGCTAGCACCATATCTCCGAGATATGTTTTTGGCTGCGCGGGAGACTGGCTCCCTCCCTTGTGATCAGCGTCTTCCGACCATTGTGGTGATCCACAAAGAGGGCAAGCCACGGGACCGCTGCGCATCTTACAGGCCTATCTCGCTCCTGAACGCTGAGCCTAAGATTCTTGCCAAGTTGCTTGCAAACCGCCTGATTACGGTGATCAGTGACCTGATCCATCCGGACCAGTCGGGCTTTATCCCACATCGTAACACTGCATTGAACTTGCGGCGTTTGCATGGTGTTCTCGCGAGGGCAGCGTCATTGCGTGAACCGGCCATCTTGGCATCCCTGGATGCCACGATGGCCTTCGACAAAATCGAATGGCCGTATCTTTGGGCCACGCTTGCCAAGTTCGTCTTTGGCGCTGGCTTTATTAGCTGGGTAAAACTCCTGTATGAGACTCCACTGGCGCAGGTAGTGGTGAATGGTCGGGTCTCCGAGCCCTTTGCTCTTGGGAGAGGCACGCGGCAGGGTTGTCCTTTATCCCCGCTTCTTTTTGCTCTTGCGCTGGAGCCCCTTGCTGCTTGGCTGCGGTGGGAACCCTCGATGAGGGGTATATATTGGACCTCGAACTTTGAAGATCGTATTTCATTGTACGCGGACGATATTTTATTATACCTCACGTCGCCCCAAAAATCGCTTAATGTGTTGTTCGACGTGCTTAACTCCTTTCGGAAGAACTCGGGCCTTGTTATTAACTGGTCAAAATCCCATATTTATGTGCTCGCGGGTGGTGTCCCCCTTCTGCCGCGGGGGTGTCCTATCCAGGTGTCGCAGTCGGGTTTTAAATACTTGGGTGTGTTTATCTCATTGGACCCTGCGGTCCGCTATGAGCGTAATCTGCTCCTTCCACTCCTACGTTTGCATTCGGACGTAGTGAGCTGGCGTAAATTACCGTTGTCTCCGCTGGGGCGAGCGGCCCTTTTTAAAATGATGTCCTTACCGAGGTTTCTATATGCACTCCAAAACAGTTTTGATGTGATTCCATCGAAGTACCTCCGAGAGGTAGAATCCTTGCAGCGGCAATTGATATGGGGTGGACATTCGCGCATTGCTCTTCCAAAGTTATTGCTTCCCTGGTATGATGGCGGTATAGCACTTCCGGACATTAGGCGGTATTATTGGGCTTCCCAACTTGCTGCCATCAACCACGGGATGTATGGTCCGGCGTTGAATCCAGCGTTTGAAATGGATAGGTGGCTGCTACCGGGGGGTGACTATAACAGGGCGCTCTATTCGGGATCCTCCCGTTTGCAACTTTCAGGTCCCACAGCTATAGCCGTGCGAGTGTGGCATAGCGCGACTGCGGCTATGGGCTGGAGAGATCGATAAACCCGTTCTACTCCGCTTTATGCCTCCGCAAAATTGGGTTGCCTGTGGAAGACGAAAGGGTTCGACAAATGGGATACGATCGGTATTAGTAAAGTGCGTGATCTCTGGGTTAAGGGCAGGGTAAAGACCTTTTCGGACTTACAGGTAGAATATCAGCTGAGTGATAGGGAATTCTTTCGTTATGTTCAAGTACGCCACACCTTGAATTCAGTTTTTCCTGTGGGTAGTGACGTTCCGGACTCCTCCCCCCTCGAAGATCATATATTGGATGGTCATGTGCCCGATAGCACTATTTCTTTGTTTTACAAAAAGATGATCAATGACCGGTTGAGCCTGCTTGACCGCCTTAGGGACACCTGGATTGCTGATGGTATTGAATTAGACGACGAGGACTGGCAATCTGCCATCTCCTCTCCCAGGGAGGTCGCGATTCCGGCCCGCCTCCGCCTGGTCCAGCTCAAGATCCTCCATCGAATCTATGTCACCGGCCCCCGCCTAATCCATATGGGCTATTCCGCGGAGGGCTTATGTAGGCGAGGTTGCGGTTTCCTTAGCACCTTTCTTCATATAATTTGGGAATGCCCTGAGGTGGTGCGTTTTTGGAACCGTATACATGATGTTATGAGTGATGTAACGGGTATAGTGATGTTGCCAGGAGCCCGACAATGTCTACTGAATGTATGGGGACCGAATGATTATGATGTGTCACAGCTTCGATGGGCGACTCTTGCCAATATGATAGCCAAACGAGACATTGCACGATTATGGGGGTCCCAGAGGCCACCCACTGTGACTGCCTGGAAAGAGAATATGGACTGGTGCATGTTTAGAGAGAAAACGGTGTATGTGGCGAGAGGTAGACCCAGAAAATGGGGGAAAATTTGGAACCAATGGAACTCGTACCGGGGGATATATGTACGCCCCCACTTAAAGAGATCTCTAGTCCTCCCCAATCGCCCTGACCCGGCATTCCTGCTATGATGTGGTGTACCTTATTGTTGATATGCAACTCTCACCTCCGACCCCCTTACTTGTAATCGATAACTTCTGTTTTGTGTTACCGTGTATCTCCCGTCCTCCTTGAGCGCACGCCTAATTGCCACACTATTGTTATATTGCCTTGTTTGTTTCTTTGATGTTTTTTTATTATAAAAAGTTACAGCAAAAAAAAAATACAAGTCGAATGTCTACTAATAAACATGGGAATAAGCCCTCTAAACAACTTTTCAGAGAAGATCTTAAACAATCCAACACCATGCCTGTGAAAGGAAGCACCTCCCCTACAACTAGCTCACCCCAGGTTTCACCTTCTATCGCTGAGCACATACCAACGGAGACCATGGAACATATACTACATGAAATTTTAGGGGTCAGCCGTCAGTTGGAAGGTATGGATGCCACTAGCACATCTCTGGCTGCAGAGACCAAGTCAATTAGGGCAGACATTGCAGATTTTTATACTATAGTTGAAGGTCTTGATTCTCGAATAATGGTGATGGAGAATCTCCTTGATTCATTACAAAATAGAGACCAAGATCTCCTATTTCTTCGAAGTAAAATTGTTGATTTAGTAGATTGAAGCAGAAGAGACAACATCTGCTTTTTTGGGTTTCCGGAGCATGCCGAAGGCCAAAATACCAGAGCTATTCTTTGTGACATTCTCCCAAAATTGACTGGCACTTCTTTTAATCCACCTTTAAAAATCCAGTGGGCTTACCAAATTGGTCCTCCACGCAAAGACCCTGGAGCACGCCTGAGACCGCTTATTGCCTGCTTCCTTCGACATGAACAAACAAGACAATTATTAGCTGCTGCTCCTTCACAAGACTCCTTTTCATATGATGGTCATCTCATTCACATTGCAGCTGATTTCTCTAAGGAAACAAATGAAGGGCGAAAAGCATTTCTTTCCATGCGGCCTCAACTTTGACAATTAGATATCAAATATGGATTATTTGAACCTGCACATTTTTGAATCTCTAGGAACGGAGACTCTAAAGATTTTTATGAACCAGAAGACTTACAGAAAGTTCTAGACTGTATTAAACTACATGACATGGAGGTAAAACTTGAACAACAAGACAACATTCAATCAACTTCTCACTTCTCTCAACAACTATCGGATAACAGAAGAAGAAATCTTAGCAACTCAAGACACTGTGGCAGAGACTTGGAAAGACCTATCCGTTCCCAAGAAGACAAAAATTCAGCTCTGCCATCGGTTTCTATGTTTTTTTTGGGAATGTGTTTATTTGCTTTTACTTATTTGCATTACAGAGACAGGTCCATCTGAAAAAGATGTGGGCTAAAAAGTACCCCGTTTTCTTTGAAATATTCCGGGGGGAGCCCAATGGGACCCAAGACCTTCCCCGTTTTCATCTGACCTATGGCTTCTATGATTTCCTCCTTCGTAAGTTTTTCCTCTAGCATCTGTGATTCACTAATGCCTAACCTAGGGAGCTGTATGGATTGTAGATATGCCTGGATCTGCTCTGTGCCTGCCAATGAAAGTTTGGCATAAAAGGCCTTGTAGTGCCCTGCAAAGGCATGTGCTTTTGCAGTGGGGGTTACGTGGGTCTGATTATCTTCTGGCTGTATTTGGGCTACCCATCTGCTTTCCAACTCTTTTTTGCTAAGCCATGCAAGCAATCTACCTGTTTTGTCACCTGCATGGTACAGTCGCCTATGCATAGCTTGTATTGCATGTTGCACATCTTTTTTGGCTAGCCCAAGGTATTCTTGTTGAAGGAGTTTTAGTCTTCTCAACAGAGAGGGGTCATTGCCTGCAATAACTTGTGATTCGGTCTGCAGGAGCTGTGCTTCAATCCTCACTCTTTTTACACTTTTTATGTGTTATAATATTCTGGGCTCTGTCCCAAAGGAGAGGTTCATAGGCCTCTCATAATGTGATGGCGGAATCCACGGACCCTACATTTTCACGGAAATATATATCAGTATCCACCCTAATCTCTGTAACTACATGATGATCCTGCAGCTCCCATGAGTTCAGTTTCCATTCCCCTGCCTGACGTTGTCTCTGAGCCCCCGCTGTTAGCCACAAAGGCGAGTGGTCTGAGAGACCCCTTGCCAGATATTCTTTCTTTTGTATGATATGATATGATATGATATGAAAAGGAATTTATATAGGGCACGGCCACTCCAGGGAGCATCATGGCGCTTTGACTCCATATCTGAAAGGATGGTAGAATTTACTGTTCTCAGCGCATTAAAAAGGGGGGATTAAACAAGTGTTTTGCAGACTGAATCCGCTAGGCTATAAATCCAGGTTTTGAGGGATTTTCTGAAATTCTGTTCGGAGGTGATTGCTCGAAGTTGGTGAGGCAATTTGTTCCATGCCTTGGCACCTATGACTGCCAAGGTTTTTCCTCCTTTTGTTGCCAGTCTAAATTTTGGGACAGTCATCAGATTGGCAGTTGCTGACTTGAGTTCTCGAGTGGGATGGTATCTATTGAATTTGTTGTACAGATATCGTGGGCCCTGCTTGTGAAAGGCCCTAAAAGTAATAATAAGGACCTTAAACAGAATGCATTTCTGGTTGGGGAGCCAGTGCAGCGTATCTAGTGCGGCCGAGGCCGAAGATTTTCTTGGCCATCTGAGGACCAGCCTCGCTGTCGAGTTTTGTACCATCTGCAGTTTTTGTAGGGCAGACTTAGCCGCCCCTGCATAGAGACTGTTGCAGTAATCTATTCTGGATGTAATCAGCGCAATCGCAACAGTGCGACGGGCTGATAGGGGCAGAAGATCGAAAAATTTCCAGAGGCCCTTTATGATATTAAAGCAAAGACCAGCAACTTCTCTAGCCTGTTGTTTAAATGAGAGAGTCTCGTCAAATTTTATTGCTAGATTACGTGCTGCCACAATGGTGTTTGGCGGGGCTTCTGCTTCTTTTGGCCAACAGGTGCGCGGGGAGAAAAGGTTGTTTTTACCAAATGGTAAGATTTCTGTTTTGGCAGAATTACATTTGAGGTGGTTATTGTTCATCAAGGCAAAGGTCGCCGTCAGACACTCTTCCAGATCCAGTTCGGCTTTTTCTGAGTCTTTATCCAAAACTAGAACTAATTGAGTGTCGTCGGCATACGCTATGGTGCTGATGTTAAAGGATGAGATAAGATCGATCAGGGGGGTCATGTACAGATTAAATAAGGTAGGGCTCAAACTTGAGCCCTGAGGCACCCCTGACCCAACCACCTTCTCTTCAGAACAGAAATGGCTTAGCATGGTGATCTGTCTTCTGTGCATCAGAAAGTTTTTAAACCATTTTAACACGGTGCCCGCTATGCCTGCATTGACCAGGCGATGTAATAAAATAGCATGGGACACCGTGTCAAACGCTGCAGAAAGATCTAAGAGGATCAGGACTGCCCTCTTACCCTGATCCAGTGCAGCTCTTATGGTCTCCGTGGTTGACAGAAGTGCAGATTCTGTAGAGCGATGAGCTCTGAAACCAGCTTGGTTTGGGTGAGGAATATTATTTTCCTCCAAATATGCTGAGAGCTGCTTGTTGACAGAGGCTTCTGCAAGTTTACATAGTGCTGGGAGTAAAGAGATGGGCCGTAGGTTAGATAGAACTGAGGGGTCCCGTAAGGCTTTTTTCTGTAGTGGTCTAACCGCTGCGACTTTCCAGGATGCTGGAATCTCTCCTGTTTGGAGTGATGAATTAAGAATTGAATTGATCACCGGGTTGACCTCCTCTTTTATCGTTTTTAGCAGCGAAGGGGGACAGGGATCAAACGGTGAACCGGACTTGATTTTAGAAATGGCTTGGGAAGATTCTTCCAGACTAATCATGGCAAAGGTATCCCAGTCTACTGGCCGAGACACTTTGTTCTGAGTGCTCTCTTCATCCTCCTGAATGACTTGGGGGAAATCTTTAGTAAGATTTATTATTTTTTGTTCGAAGAACGTTGCTATTTCATTACAAAAGGTCTGAAAAGGCGGAATTTCCTGGGACAAAAATGTTGGGTTTCTAAAACTGTTTACAATTTGGAAAATTTCCTTTTGCTTCTTTTGTGAGGCTTCAATCTGATTTGTAAAATAAGTCGCTTTTGCACGTTTGATTGACGCATGATAGTTTCTCCTAGCCATTTTGAAAACCTCCTGATCATCACTATTGTAGTGTCTACGCCATCTCCGCTGTAGTATTCTCACTTTTTGTAATGAGTCTTTTAATCCACTAGTGAACCAGGGAGCAGATATTTTCCCTTGTTTAGATTTCGGCTTTTGTGGTCCCCGGGAGATCATCCTATCCCCAATGGATCTCATCCACCTTTGATTTTCAGGAATCACCTCCCCGTGCAGGGATGGTCTGCTCTCTTTCACCCAGCTGGTAAGGTCTGGGTTGTCTATAATTTTCGCCCAACGTGGGGTAGGCTTCTCTTTGCCCGACACAGCTGTCTTAGTCACCTTTTTTCCATTGGTTCTAAAACTGAACGCGATGAATTTGTGATCTGTCCAGGTTAGAGTCAAAGGGGCTAAGACTGTAATGGTGTTTAGATTAGAGCTGATGCAATCTAAGATGTTCCCAGCTTTATGTGTAGGGTCTGTTGTAAGTAGTGTCAGCCCCACGACATGTATGATATCTTTGAAACACAGCACATTAGGGTCACTGATGCTATCCAGATGAAGATTCAAGTCACCTAATAGGGTAAAATTGGCAGCTTTAGGAGTTAAATTCGTTAGAACTTCACCCATACTTTCTAAAAAATGAGTCACTTGACCTGGGGCGATATATTAAAGCTCCGGAAAAAGTAAAGGAGTCATGGGCCTGAAAACTGAAACCCAGACATTCTGCTCCTTTTATATCAGGTAATTCCGTAGTGGAACATTTGAGGGTGTCTCGGTGTATAATAGCCAGCCCTCCTCCTCGCTGAGAGGGTCTGTCAGGTCTCTGTATAAGGTAGCCAGAAGGCAAAGTCTGGACTATATCAGGATTTGACCAGTCTCTGAGCCATGTTTCTGTGACTAGGAGACAGTCCAGATCTTTTTCTGAAATGAGATCATATATATGAAGTGCATTCTTGCACATAGAGCGGGCATTAATGAGTCCCTCCGTGATGAACCTATGTATGATTTTCTTTGGCGGCCTTTGATAAGGTTGTAAGATTTGTTTGCAATCAAGACAGCAAATGGGGCCTGTCCACTTATCAACATTAATGGCCTGATGGCAGTGCTTAGATGTAGAATTTAACGATAATATGTAGTCTTTAGCTAGCTGACCTGTTCTAGGAATCTGGGCAGTAGGAGCAGCCCCCAGCCCGTCCTTGGCGCGGACGGGCGCAGATGGGCTGGACTTAGGCTTGACTTTGGCGCGACATAGGCGCACTCGCTGCTCGTGTCCGCTGCGCAACGCGGTGGCCATCTTCCTTTATAGTCCCTTCTGCAGCGCTAGAGCGCTGGGACTTGTAGTTCCTCAGCAAAAATCGTGAGGGAAACTGATCAAGCGTCTCCGGCCACAGCAACTAATCGTCTGTGTTAGCTCGGAGGAGATCGTGCAGGCAATGCGGTATTTAGGCTTTGTCAGGAATCACATAAAATACAAAATACGGCGCAAATGAAGGGGGGTGATAAACTAACTAAAATATTTAAAAGTAACAAGCAAGCTATCACCCGGCTTCCGCCTCAGGTGCACAATTTATTTAATTAAATGAGCAGACAAGTAAAGTTTCACCCGGCATCCGCCTCAGGTGAGCAAGGAGTCTCGTGACCTAAGGCACTCACTTCCTTTATAGTCCCTTCTGCAGTGCTAGAGCGCTGGGACTTGTAGTTCCTCAGTAAAAATCGTGAGGGAAACTGATCAAGCGTCTCCGGCCACAGCAACTAATCGTCTGTGTTAGCTCGGAGGAGACCGTGCAGGCAATGCGGTATTTAGGCGTTGTCAGGAATCACATAAAATACAAAATACGGCGCAAATGAAGGGGGGTGATAAACTAGCTAAAATATTTAAAAGTAACAAGCAAGCTATCACCCGGCTTCCGCCTCAGGTGCACAATTTATTTAATTAAATGAGCAAACAAGTAAAGTTTCACCCGGCATCCGCCTCAGGTGAGCAAGGAATCTTGCGACCTAAGGCACTCCCTTCCTTTATAGTCCCTTCTGCAGCGCTAGAGCGCTGGGACTTGTAGTTCCTCAGCAAAAATCGTGAAGGAAACTGATCAAGCGTCTCCGCCCACAGCACCTAATCGTCTGTGTTAGCTCGGAGGAGATCGTGCAGGCAATGCGGTATTTAGGCTTTGTCAGGAATCACATAAAATACAAAATACGGCGCAAATGAAAGGGGGTGATAAACTAACTAAAATATTTAAAAGTACCAAGCAAGCTATCACCCGGCTGCCGCCTCAGGTGCACAATTTATTTAATTAAATGAGCAGACAAGTAAATTTTCACCCGGCATCCGCCTCAGGTGAGCAAGGAGTCTTCCCTATTTCCCCAGCTAAAGTGAATATATAGTCCAATCGTGAAAAGACTTTGTGTGCACCTGAGTAAAAAGAATAGGCCTTTGTCTGAGGGTGTTGTCTACGCCATAAGTCCATGAGCGTCAGTGTGTCTGCAAATCTCTTGAGTGGGATCTCCCTGGGGCCTCCAGCTTGGACTGTTGTGCGATCCCATGTAGGATCCATTACGTCGTTAAAGTTCCCTCCTATAATGTGGGTGTGAGAACCAGCTTCCAGAATAATGGCAGCCAACTTATCCATTGTTTGCTTCTGCAACCTAGGGGGCACGTACACAATAATAAATGTGATGTGTCGTCTGTCCCACAGCCCTTTCACTACCACATATGTTCCATTGGGGTTGATCCAGGTGCGGTCTATACGGAATGTTGGTCTTTTCTTTATTGATATGGCAACACCTGTTGCCCCTGTGGAAAACCCCGTATGAGCCAGCATTGTATATGCTCTACGGCCCATAAAGCCACATCTCATGCCTGTTAGGTACGTTTCTTGTAAAAGAATCACATCAGGCTTCAACCTTCTACAATGCGCCACCACAAGCCCTCATTTGACCTTATTCCCCATGCTGTTTACATTCCATGATAAAACTGAATATGGGGCCTGATTAAATGTCATCCTTACTGAGTCTTGTCGAACTTTTCCTTCCGCTCTGGCCCTCCCCCACCCTCGCTTTCTCTGTGTTTTTGTAACAAGTACATTCTTACCATGTTACCAAATAACTGTAGTAACTCCCCGTTCCCATCCCCCTCCCAACCTCACCTCCCCACACTCACCCTTCATCCAATCGACTCTCCCTTGGGACAACATGACCAACTTTTTCGTATGTGGATCAGGAGAGGTCTGTCGCCCACCCCCCAACTGTTAGACACTCTAACTCCCCCCCTGCTCCCAGCCCCCATTAGGAACTATATGCCTCCCTCTCACCAACAGAAGGCCAAAGTCCCAGACTGCGGTGTCTCAGACTGTCTTTGAGACAAGGAGGTTCTCCGCCAAATAAACCAATGCGAAAGAAAAATCAAACAAAAAGAGAAATCTCCCCCCCAAAAAAAGACAATCAGCAAAGATAAAAGGGGAAAGCGGGGGGAAAGAAGGGGGAGGGGGAAAAATACGTAGGGGAGCGGTTCTGAATACTCTCAAACACACCAAAGAAAAGGACTACACACTTGCGGTGGCTTGTCGAGCACCTCAGTCTGCTTACTGCCCTTTCAGATAGCCATTCCCAACACTGCTCAGCATTCGGTAATGTCATCCTGGCGTGTCTGCATGCCTGCGCCATTTGCAGTGCCTGTCTCACCCTGGTTCTCTAGGAGATTAATGTTCTGCAAATGGAGATAATCTTCTTAGGAATCCATAGTAATGTCCTGGTCTGTGCAGTCTGCCGATTTCTAGAGAGCTGCTTCCTCCCTCCTGGGTTGTCCGCTAGGACGATCCCTCAGGTGAATGCTTTCTGAGTCCGAGGTGACTGGCCCGTAGACCCTCTTCCGCGACATGGTGTTGCCCTGTTGTGCCCACTCTGCATTGTCTCACCATTCCTCCAGTCAAACCGTTGTGTTCGGGGCCTATTGCTGTGTCTGATCAGTACTCTCCCAGCAAAGGGCCGCTGGGTCCCGTTGGCCAGAGCATAGGGCGTTCTTCTATCCAGTGCCAGGCCTCCTCCGGTGTGGTAAAGAACTTGGTCTTGGCTTGATATATCACCTTGAGCTTAGCCAGAAAGAAGAGTATATAGGTGAGCTGCATCTCCCTCAATTTGTCTTTTACAGAGTCAAACTTTTTGCGTTGCTTCTGCACCTCACCATAATTTTGGTGTTGTTCATCCGAATTTACCCTTTCTGTCGACTTCCACAGAGGACAAGGTCGCGGTCCTGACAATTGAGGAACTTCGCTATCAGCGTATGGGGTGTCGCTCCCACCTGGAGGCTGAGCCCCCAGTATCTGGTGTGCCCCTTCAATGATAAAGCACGGCGAGAAGTGTACCTCCAGGAGTGAATCCAGCATCCACTGTGGCAAGTAAGCACCAGCATCTGTTCCCTCAATGGCCTCCGGAAAGCCAATAAAGTGGAGGTTATTTCTCCGTGCCCGATTTTCAGCATCATCCACCCTCCATAGCACGACTTTCGTGGCCGTCCTCAACTCTGTGACCTCCCTCTGGAGTGTATGCATGGTGTCTTCCATCTCTGATATACATTGCTTTGCCTGCGTGACTTTTTCGGAGACATTCCGCAGGTCTTGACGGAGCAGGTTAACGTCTATTTTAATGCCATCAATTTTACCCCCAAGTGTCTCTCTGGAGGACCGAATTGCTTGAAGGAGGATGTTATTGTCCGGCGCATCCATGGAGGCCGACGTGAGGGGATCCACCCCCTTCAGGGGTTTGGCAAATTTGTCTAGCTTCCCCTATTTCTGAAAGGGTCTTTGTCTCGCGCCATCTGTGCCCACCTTTCACAGTTTTTGGAAAACGGGGGACCCCTACAAATACAAAATGCTTGCTAATCGCAGGGAGGAAAGTATTTATTAAAGAAACAATAGCAAGCTTTCAATTAGATATGGAGTTAAAACATTCTAGGCCTCATACCGTAAAGTGTAACCACACAGAAAGCCATTAGTAACAACTGACTGAAACAATAACTGATTATTTATTATAAAAATACATTTTTATTTTATTATTAAATCTTTTTTTGGGATACGTTTTTTATATATAAATAATCTTAATCAATTGCATAATTATGCATATTCACCAAAATCATAAACGGATATAACATGTACATAAAAGAAAGAAATCATTCCAATTGATGCATTCAATAATTGTTTCTTTCTGGACAAAATTGATGATGGCTAGCGGTAGATCACAACTACGCGCGTTTCAGCACATCTGCCTTCGTCAGGAAATCATCTATAGCGAAAACAACTGAAAAAGGGTACAAGAATAATTTTATTGTGGTTACACCTTTCTAATAGGAATACAAAGTTTATATATATTTTTACAAAAACATAGACATGGACCTAGAATGTTTTTTTTTTTTTTGGTCCTCATTCTCCACCATGGTTCCAAGTGTAAAAGTCAAAAGAAAGCGACTTGCTGTCACAGTCTGTGACTGGCAGGGATTACAATACTTAAGGTTCCGTCTCCCATCAGCAAGAAAACGACTTCTTCTAGAGACCTACACCACAGAAACCAAAATAAAAGTGAATAGTGCTGCCATCGTGCTCGAGAATCTAGCCAGAGTACAGGCAAATCAGGAAGATAAAACCACAGCAGCTTAATCATTGGACCAGGGAAAAAAAAAAACCCCGGTCTAAATTATTGGTCCCATTTCAGCAGATACCAAAAAGATCTTTTATCTCGATTCCGAGCCCTAGCTAGATCAACCTTTGATACCTGCAAAACAGAAGCACGCCAGTCCATAAGGGAAGGTGGTATAGGAGCTTTCCATCTTTTACAGATCTCCCTTCTAGCCAATAAGATGGAATAAAAAAGAAGATTTTTGCGCTCTATTGGCTACGAATGTCTATTTTTAAACACATTCTTGCCTACTATATTTTGACTGTTTTTTATTGTCTATCAATTGTATCACTGACATTTATTTTGTGTACCTTCATTTGCCTTTTATAATAATAAAATTCTTTGATATGAAAAAAAATAAGATTTTTGGCAGGGCTCCATGCTCCATCCATAACTCCAAAGATTACAAGAGGTAGATCGATCAAGATTTGGAGATCTAGTGATGACGTGAGTAGGCTACTGATAGAAACCCAAAACGCTGTCAAGAAAGGACATTCAAAGAACATATGAGCGTCAGAGGCAGCTATTAAGCCACATCAGGCGCATGCCACCGTGGTGCCTTGGACGAATTTTGACAACCTCTGTGGAGAATAATATGCTCTATGTAGAGTAAAAATATGGTTCATTTGCAGCCAAGCAGGCTTAACGATATCCCACAGGACCTTACATGATGTAAGCCACAGATCTTGCAACTTATGACTAACAATAGACCTAGAATGTTATGACTATCTCTCATCATTATATTGAATTCAAATACAGAAAAGGATGAATTTATAGACGTACAATCAAAATTAGCAAATTGCATTGGGAGTTCCATTGCATATATGACTATACATTGAACAATGTGTTTGATATATAATTTAATACATTTTGGGATACATGTTTTGTTCACCTTTCTAAATAATCTGGCTAATATATGTTAATTAATCAGTCCATCTCAATAAGGAATAAAAGAAAATAGCAGAGTAGAGCAAAAGAAAACAAAAACAACAAAATTCATTAAGTGACGTGAGTTCATTAATTAGAAACCATTCAGTGAAAAGATAACAAATATACAGTGAAAAAATCATTTAATTAATATAATTATGGTCAGTGTAAGTAAATAATATAGTGTTTTATTGTCTATACACTTGGGTCCAATCACAATCGTTATCATAAAATGGAAAAGTATGAACCTTATTTCTACCCTGATAGGAATATCACTGGTGGGATCTAAGGGCAAAGCCAATTATGAATTAATCCAAGGTTCTTGCAATAGAATGACATGTAGATAGAATATTATATTGTATGTCACCTGGAGCGCTCCTAGGATTAAATAATTTTAAGGCTAAACATATGGGGGAAAAGAAAAGGAAATTTCACTTACTTCCAACATTAAATTAAAATGAACTGGGACGGAAGCCTAAAACTGCAAAGGTGGCTTAACATGGGAGCAATGAAGGCTCATAGTGATAATAAAATATCTGGAAACAAGAAGGGAACATTTTAATACGGCAGATTTGTTTAAGGTATTAAGTTGCAAAAACATAGGTATGCATAACCTTCCACCAGTCTGGCGCCACCAGGGATCCCGGCTCCGCCCAAGGGTTCAGGGTAATGTCCCCCCTTGCGGCACTGATCCTTACCTTGCTGTGCTCCTCCACAAAACCAGCCAACTTAAACTTCAGGTCCCAACTCAGTTCTTAACCCCGGGGTAGGCCCACTGGTGTCTGCTGGCACCACCCGCTTACGTCTGCCGGGTCCACTCCACCACCTCTCCACTTCTCCAGTGGGCCTCCCTTCCACCCTGCAAGCAGTGTGCCTTACCAGTTGCTGTTCCTGGCTCTTCAGGCACCAACAAGGAGTGGTCCGGATCTTTCAGCACTTCTCCTGGAGTTCTCTGCTATCATAGGCACCCCAGGGTGTGTTCCACGCCCTCTTGCAGGGCCTCTCTAATACCTGGCCTCCTGGATCTCCCAGCGGGGGGGGGGGGCTTCCTTTCATGCTCGCGCTGGGCAATGCTCTCCACGTTGGTCTTTTGCGACCAACTCAGCACACTTTTAGGAATTAGCTATGCGTGCTCTCTTTAGCCCCCCCAAGGCATCCGTGCTCCGCGTCTCTATGGCTTTCCCTTCTAAGCGAGCACAATGCAGACCGTCCTTACCACTTCGCTTACCGCAACAACGTCTTCTTCTGTGCCCTCTTCACAGCGCCAGGGTCTGTTTCTCCAGCGCACCAGTGCCAGTTCCTTTCGCCCAGGCACGCCGCCTCTCACAGGTCCAATATGTGTGCTCTCTCGAGTGTTGCATCCACGCCACCTGGATGTTCCTGGCACCCGATCACTGGCTAGCGCACCACCCGGCGCCCACAGTCTTCCACGTTGACGGGGCAGGGAAAGGAGGGGCAGCTCCAATAGGGTTTGCTGCTTGTGTCCCGCGCCGCTCTCTACCTCCCCTCCCCCTCGAGTGTCTCTGCGGAAACAGGTGACCGCAGTCTGATCGGGAGCCGCAGCGTACCAGTGAGCCACCCGTGCACACAGTCCACAGCAAGCCGGTCTTTGGGGCGGGGAAGAGGACCTTCACACTGATCACCGCAGGCGTTCGCAGTCACCTCCCTGCATCCTTCGCCACCACAGCTCGGTCCGGCCCCTCAGTGACAAGCTTCACCGCCGCACTCCGAGCTACGCCATCACTCCCTGCGCCATCTTGCCTTCCAAGCCATGTCTCCCCAGCGCTTCGATTTCTCGGCGGTTGACAGTCAACACTCCGCTCCACCTTCCCGCTGCAGTTACGCACTTTGTTCCCCAACACCAGGGCTGTGCTTGCAAGGCATAAAAATGTGTGTGAGCTTACGATTTTGCCAGGATCGCTATCAGGCTTATGGAGCTTCGGCTGGACACGTCTAGTCCGCCATGTTGCTGGCCACGCCCCCATCTTTTTCTACTTTTAAGCAAGAACCACGTAGAGACAAATCTAGCTCCCCTCTTAAATCCACTTCAGATGCAGACTATTATTACCCAATCTAATGTCAATACTTATAACTAAAGCTATAACAAAGACTTAAACTAGTTTCTAACCCTTCCTTAGTAGCATAAGTACCTTGACCAAACTGCAGGCTCTCACACGAAATGATGTACAAATCTTGTTCAGTATAGGGTAGTAGATTATATCATTCTATTTTGTATATATAATGTTTTACCTCCTCCTGTACTTCGTTTGTTACCTTCAGTATTTGCCCAGGTGTGTATTTTCCTTATATTATATCATATTATATTATTTCATGCTACAGTGTGCTATAGTATCATTTTATTTTATTTTGTATATATAATGATTCACATATACCTTTTCATGATTTTCATCTGCTACTCTTAATATGTTATGCTCTATTGTATTATTCTAGGCAACAGTACATTACACCTATTGTATCCTATTTAATATACATATTGTTTCATTCATAATGACATATTTATTTTTCTAAATATATTCCTTATATGTATATACATACACATACTTATTTATGAGCACAATATATACTGCTTAAGGTCGTTTCACTATGTATCAATTCTCTTTATTATTATATTCTATCATATATACATTATGCTATCTTGTGTTCCTAAGATATAATAATATGTTATTATAGGTTCTCATTTTAAGTTGTTACATTCCATATGATATTTCTGTTTATAATCAGCATATACCACCACAATAATCTTATAGGACAAATGTATTCATCATTATTCTTTTGTACATCCTACTCTGTTACATCTGATGGGCCTCGTCCTTACGGCGGTGCTCGGGTGAGCTCAGACCCACGTTTAACAGTTTAGAACCTCTAGTATTGCTACATAACTAATTTGCACGTTTCATCTCATTTCTCTCTTTTATCTTTATTTCCTCCCCTTCCTCTTCTGAATTCTTTTACTTTTCAAATAATTATTCCACTACTTCCACATTATAATTAATTTAGCTTGTACACTATAAATTTTCGATTTTGATTATTTAACAAATCTTTGATGCTTTTGTGGTGAGCCAGGGTTCTTCTCTTTTCTCTCTTTCTTTCATCCCTCTCAATTTTCTTCTTCTTCAATTTGAAATAAGACTCTGTGTATTGTATTATTTTCTTAATGACACATTTTCATCATGACGAGTTCCCACCCTCTATGTACACTAACTCGGAATGTCCACCGTCTCACCCATTACATTAAGAGGAAAAAAGTAATTTCCTACCTACAATCAAAACACGTAGACGTGGCATTGCTGCAGGAAACTCATTTAAATATATTGGAATCTGATAAACTATGAAGATAATGAGTGGGGAAGGTGGTTCATAGCAGTATTTGCGAAGGTGAATCCACAGACACGGGCCCTACTTGCAAATGTGGAGTTGCAACTTTCATTCGAAAATTGCTTCCAGTCACAATGTCCAAGACTTGGGTGGATTCAGATGGACGCTATGCATTTGCCAAACTATGGATAGGGATCAGTCTAAGCTCCGACAGGAACAAAAAAAATTATTCTTCCTTCAATTAAAGCGTTTATTAACAGAGATAGGCGCATCACAGTACCTCATTGGAGGAGATTGGAACTCAGCACAAGATCCAATTTTGGATTGAACAGGTCCATTAGATAAAGGCAATGGCACAGATAGAGCTTAATTGGAGGACATAATGTAGGATAACGGGTTAGTTGATCACTGGCGTCTTAGCCATCCCACAGATGCGGAATACACCCTCTTTACTTTCACTCACAGAACATTTTCTGGCTTGGACTATTTTTTGACATCACAGGAGGTGGTTCAATTAGTTAGAGAATCTTGCATCTTGGAATCAGCTTTATCTGATCATTTTATCTCTGGAATTAGGGCTCTCTAGGCCTGGATGTAAACCCTGGCGCATGAACATTCAATGACATAAGACCCTCAAAGGTAAATCCCAGTTGCAAGTACACCTTCAAGATTATCTTTCCACTAATCAGGGATTTGTGACATCTGGCAGGATTATTTGGGCTGCAGTTAAAGCCACTATCAGGGGTCAGTTAATGCGAGATGCAGCACTTGTGAATAAACAGAATGCTGCAGGACAAAAAGACTATGGGGGTCATTAGCATGGCGAGTGGACAAAGTATGCCCGCCATACCCCAGTGAAATGGAACCGACCGCAATGCATGCAGCGGTTCCGCACATCCCATTAGCATGCAACCGCTACACTGGCGTGCGCATCCCGCATTTCTAACATTACAGCGGGCGGTGCTGAAAGCTGAAAGCACCACGCGCCGCAACGCCAGAAATGCAAGTTGTGCATTTGACAGTACAACGTGACAGGCACCGCACAGTGCCTGCCACGTTGTACTGTCAAATGCAGGGGGGTACCATAGGTACCCCCCATGTGCACCCGCCATCCCCCAGAATCCCTGGGGGCCCACTATGGGCCCCCATGTTGAGAACCGCATGCCTTTCCGTGGAGCGTTGCCACCACGGAAACCATATAAAGAATGGGGTGACCCAAAAAGGTACTGGACCTGGGTATGATTCGTTATAGAAAACAATGGTCCTAGACCAAAATTTGATATTGAACAAAGCAAGCTTATAATCATTAGTTCCTTATTTTGAGCTTGAACACCGATTGCTCACAGTAATAAATATAATCAATCAACGGATTTTGCAACAACCCAGACAAAATTATTAGGGGATAATATATTTTTCTTCCACCAATTTTAAACAATAAGTTAAAGGTTCATTTAATACTTGGACACTTTTGGTATATAAGGAGGGCACTCCTAAGAACTTGCAAGAGAGAAGTGCTTGAAAATTGAAAGGTGGGTAAAAAGAGCAAAGGTTTGTGATTTTTTTCAAAAAAGATATAGAAATACAGACTGGTTCACTGTTTCCAGTTGCTTTTTTTTGGCCACATTTAGTATTCAAACATAGTTAAAAAACTCTAATGTCACAAATTACACAATCCTGTTTAGCACGTTTTAACAAATCAGGGTTATTCGTGGTCCAAGAGGGGTTAATGGGGGCATCAACGTTTCGACCCGGCTTATTGCTAGTTGGTAAGTGGGACCTCATCCTGTGGGTCTTCTTCAGGACGGGAGGACCACCTCAGTACCAAGGTGTTATCAGACTCCCTTGTGTAGTTCAAGGCAGTCAGGGTAATCAATAACCGATGCAGGGCATCATCGTATGTAACCAAGGATTTCTCATGGAGTTAGCCGGATCCCACATGTCTTTCAGTAGGGGCTTCCTAATCCTGTAGGGAAGGGAGTGGTCCTCTCCTGGTACTCGCGTAATCATGGCCAGTTTGCACTTAGTGCAAAGGATTCAGTCGGGATAGCGGCAGTCTCATCCCAGCTGGAAGGATTGAGGAAAAGTGTTTTTCTGATTAGCATCCGGGACTCCATTGTTTTTTCATTGCCATCTCATGTCAAACACTTACACACGACCCACCTGGTCATTTCTGCTGATGCCTGAGGAAAATCTAAACTGACAGGACAAAAAGCATCTTGCAGCCTGCATTTCTGCCCAGGAACTGTTGCACACCCAACCCCCTATTCTTTGCAGTTCGAAAGATAGCCATGAGACACCCACGCCCTGTGTAAACAAGCTTGTTTTCCATCTCCTGCTCCCAGCCTGGTAAACATCCTTGACACCGTGATCAGTTATCCAGACAATGGTCTGACAGTTGGGCCCTGATCAGGGTGATTAAACAATGACTTGAAGGACCAGGCTTTGACCAAGGCAATTGAACAAAGACCTGAAAAACTGAGCCTTGATTAAAGCCGAGTGAACAATGATCTGTGTACCAAGCCTTGACCAGGTCACTAACTACAAACATCGTCTGGATCTGGTTATCAACTGTAAACACTGCCCTGATTAAACAATGGTCTGACAGCCAAAAGACTGCGATGAAAAATGTATAAAAGGCTTGTAAGCTACAGAGTGAAGTAGCAGCCTCCTGGGTTTTGTCTCTGACTAGCTTGGGACTCTGTTCCATAGCCCGGGCTATTGAAATAAATCTGGGTTCCTCCTGCAGACGAAGGCTCCTGTGTCTCCTTTTACTAAGTATGGAATGTATGGAAGATTTGGGCGGTGCCCCTGCCACCGAGACCCAGTAAGTGGGTTATCCCGGTTCTTCAGGATGAATTCTCTTTCTTGCATGTGCCAACGGGGTCACTGGGAAAAAGGGCGGCGTCACTTTGCGTCCAACACAAGTCAAGGCCACGGAAAGGCATGTCCCCGCATGTATTCTAATATGGATGGCGGTGTCTACCAGACACAGCCACCATATTAGGAGCTTTTTCGCCTGGTTGACTCATCGACCAGGCGGAAAACCGTTGGACGGTCTTTCCGTCAGCCGGGGTCCGCCCGACATACTAATGAGCCCCTTAGAGTTGGACATTCAGTCTTATACTCGCCTTTATACACTAAAACCGACTTTGCAGCATCGTAAGTCCCTAGAAAAAGCTTGCATGGCATTGAATAGCCTTTTTACAACCAAAGCCGAATACGCTTAACAGAAATGATAGGGAGACACTATGAGCAAGGGGAAAAGGGAGGGAGACTACTGGCTGCTCAGTTGCGCCAAAGAGAAGCAACCATGGCCATTCCAGCTATTCTGACAGCAAAAAATAATATACTTACCAGGCCCCAAGATATTGTAAATGAATTTGCCTCTTTCTATTAATCTCTCTACCCTCCAGGTGATCAGATTGATTTGGATAAGATGTCTGCTTTTCTTACAAAAGTGGAACTTCCCCATCTTCATGATGATGGAAGAGCTCTTCTTGAAGGTGAAATTAGTAAAGAGGAGATCTCCCGTGCAAGAACTCATTTACCTTACCACAAGGCTACTGGGGAAGATGGATTCCCTGCTGAATTCTATCGATGGGCAGGACACAATATTATTGACACATTACATGCCACATTCCAAGAAGCGGATAAGGTATCCTCATTGGGACCCCTTTCTAACAAAGCACTAATTGCTGTGCTGCCCAAACTGGGTAAAGATCCCTTTGTATGCAGGAGCTATCGCCCCATCTCAATATTAAATTGTGATATTAAAATATTGGCCAGTATCCTAGCATCTCGCCTCCGTAAAGTTTTACCTTCCCTGATACACCAAACTCAAGTTGGATTTGTTCCAGGACGATCCTCTCAAAATCATCCTTGTACATTGGCTCATACATTATGGTCTTCTAAAGGAGTTTGATCGCATTGAGTGGGAATACCTTTTTCAAGTGATGAAACAATTTGGTTTGGGGGATCAATTTATAACTAAAGTGTGCTTGTTATATGATAACCCATCTGCTCAGGTAAATTGTGTTTTTTTGGTCTGAAACATTCCCAATCCGAAGAGGAACACGTCAAGGATGTCCCCTATCCCCACTTCTTTTTTTATTCGCTATGGAATGCCTAGCTGCCACAATCCATCAATAAGATGACATTTCAGGTATACATCTTCCAGTAGGAACTTCTAAATTTTCCTATATGCTGATGATAGTCTACTCACTCTGACCAATCTTCCCTGATCCATACCATCTCTTCTTCAAAATTTAAATGACTTCTTTTCCTTTTCAGGTTATAAAATTAAATGGGACAAAAGTGAAGCATTGCCTATTTCTGATGGAACTACAAAGCAGCTATACACAGTTTTCCTTTCCATTGGCAACCTTCACATCTAAAATTCTGGGGAATTTTAGTCAACAAATGTTTGGAAGGCACGGTCATAGAGAATTTAAATCCTCTGATCTCTCAAATGCAACAAAACTTTAAAAAAATGGAAGATTTTAGGGCTCTCTCTCTGGGGTAGTGTCCAAGCTATTAAAATGGTTACTCTCCCGCGTTTCATATACATTCTGGGCATGCTTTCCATCCACATCCCTTTACCCACACTTAGATTAATAGATTCCGAGATAAAAGCCTTTTATATTGGGCTCTGCTAAACCTCGCCTTGCTGTGGCAAAACTAAAAGCTCACCGACTATATGGAGGAATGGGACTCCGATCAATTGAACATTATGTCCTAGCATTGCACTTGTCTCAAATATCTTATTTGTTACCAGGGATTAAAGATGTTCCACAATGGGTTCATATAGAAAGACATCTTCTATCGACAGATCCAGATCTCTCGCTTTTATATGGAAGTGAAACTAGTCGTCTTGATCCCAAAAATCCAGTTTTATCAACTTTGCACAAATCTTGGCAGAGGGTACATCGTTTATTAGATTCAAACTCACAAATCCCAAATAAAGCTCCCCTATGGAATAATACGGCATTCACATTAATGGTCGAATTTTATCTTGACCTGTGTGGAAAACAGCTGGTATTCATTCCCTAGACCAACTCTTCATAATGGTGATTTTAAATCATTCTCACAAAGGAATTTAATCTCCCCATACAACAATCTTTAAAACATATCGAACTCCAACAATGCCTAAAGAAACATTTGGGGCAGGCACCTTGGACACTCCAAAATTTATCAATATTATCATATTTAAATACATTGGGCAAACACAAAGGAGTAACTTCTGGTCTTTATAAAACTTTTACGTTGCACCACTTTTTGCAACCCCTCTCTCAAAAACGTCACCTTACATGGCAATCTTGCTTATCAAACTCATATACAGATAATGAATGGGAACAGATACTAGAGAAATGAAATAAAGGTACTCGCGAAGCAAGACTCAAATTTTGTTTGTTGAAAATCCTTCATGATTGCCATTGGTCACCAGTTAAATTACACAAAGCTGGTCTACTTTCCCATACTAATTGTTGGAGCTGCTCCAGTTCTAGTTGTGATACAACTCATATTATCTGTGAATGTCCAAAAATACAATCTTTCTGGAATTATGTAGGCAAGACTTTACATTCCACAATGCCATTATGTCTCCCACTCACATCTGCCAACATTCTTTTACATGATTTACAAAATTCCCTGAAACTTTCTAAACCTCATCACAGTCTTTTCCATACCGCATTAGCTACAGTCAAAATGTGCATACTACCTCATTGGAAATCATCTCCACCTTCACATGAAGAATGGTTAGTAGCCATGATACAAACAGCATCACATGAGCGAGTAATCTATAATCTTCAGGATCAACATGATATATTTCTTCACATCTGGACACCCCTCCAAACAAATCATTATGATGCTACTGCATCACTCCTCACTACCGCTATATCCAACTAGGACCTCTGAATATTTGTTTTGCCATCTCTTACCTAGTACATCTTCCATTTTCTTATTAATATACCTTTCCTACCTATTTTATGTTCTTTCAACTATTATCTTTTCCTCTATTCTTATCTTTATTTCTCCCAAATAAATACCCTGGCTCTACCGTCTCACATTTCTCTTTTATATGTTACTCTCTTCCTCTTCCCACTATTTCCGTTCCTGTATATTCTCCTCCATGTCTACCTTGACTAGCAAATTCTGCAAGGTGATTAGTTTCTTATGATAATATATTTAGTTAAGATTAATAAAATGATATAATATAATATAATGTTATTTATTCATAAGTATATTTATCTAACTAATATTACATAATATATGCGTTTCTCATGATATCATTTACATATGTATTAATTCTCAATTCCCTTACATTCCCCTCTTATTCTCCCTATCTCTACCTCTTGCCTCCTTTTCATGTTTTTCTTTTTTAATTATTTACATGTTTTACTATATGATTAGTTAGACAATGATTTTATATATTCAAACAGTGCCTATTTATATCCTACATATCTATGTGCTTTATTCCTTGGCAAACATCATGTATTTAATGCTTTTTATTTGTCCTTACTGTATTATTCATGTATTTATTAACAGCCAACAAATATCTTTTTATCATTGTATTTTATTACAAAATTAATACAAAAAGTCAACACAAAATTGACACCCATGCACATTGGTACACTCCAGATTGGGTCCTGGGGTACCCTTATCAGTCCCTAGTGTATGGTACACCATTTACCCAGGGAATAGGTACCCCAGAGGCCTTCCTTGGGCTGAAGAATGTATTATGCCACCCATGAGAGGCCATGCAAAATGGAAGTCTAGTTCTGCTACTCCAGCCTGTGTAAGATGGTGCTTGCACCACTTACTTTAGATATAGGTTCACTATATCTTATGGTCACTACACTTAACACTTATGTTATCACTATAGCAGGCCTTATCAATCCTGAAGGCAGGGTACTGGGTTTTATGTGGGAGGGTGCCCCTGCATGAGCAGAACCTCTCTGCAGCCTTCAGAGACCATTCTCTCGGGTTGGCTGTGACTCAGCCGGACATATAGGTGGAGGTGCATTATAACCTTGCGGTAAATGCTATCTCGAAACTGGCTGCAAAGAAACCTATTGTATTTGGTATCAAACACATTGGAATCATACCTCCACACCAGTAACTGGTGTGGGAGGTATGATTCCACCCTTTAGAAGCGAGCTTCGTGGGGTCACCCGTCTACCCGGTGCCATCCTTCTCGACCAGGACAGCGCAAAATGGATCCCGCCAGCTAGGGATGCATTTCTGCCCTCCTGCTGCTGAGCCACGCTCGAGCAGAGGAAGGCAGCACAATAGGCATTATGTCACAGGGCGGTATGACAAACTCCCAGACAGGATTTAGTGTTTTCGGGCTGGGTGGGTGCACTCTGAGATTGCCTGAAAGTCTGCACCTGGGGCACATTTGGTGTCCCTGTGCATAGTCCAGCTCAAACCAGTTCTTGGAGCCACTGCCTCCTGCTCTGGTGAGAAACTGGACAAAGGACATGAGAGTAACCTCCCCTTTGTCCTGCCCCTCCTCTAGGATGGTCCCCTGAATCTGTCCAACCCTCTCCCGTGGGTATAAAATGGGTTAGCTGGCTACAGCACATTAGATTTTACATGGACAAGATTCTACAAGAAGAAACCACTGACCTTTGATCATCTGGACACCTTGGACTTTGCTGGACCTCGACTGGGCTTAACTTCACCCCCCTTTCCGTTTGAAGCTTAGTTTGTGGCCTGACTCCATATAGGCTCCGTGCAGGACTTGTGGGGCACTTAAGACAACAAGAGAATCCCCCTTGGAGTGAAGGAGTCACTCCCCTGCTTCACAGGCACCTAAAGCACATCTCCTGCGGACTCCGAAGTTTTCAGCTACACAAGAGGTAGTATCTCTCGTGGGGGCTGCATAAACCGAACCCCTTGTGCACCACGTCCATATGCAAGTGCACATTCTTGTTGGCAATTCCTGAGCTTGTGCATTGGACTCCCTGTAGTCCTGACCCTGAGCAGTATTTGAACCAAAGAACTCTGGCCTCCTCGCACTGTATGCTCCGTGGGCTCGTACTTTGCAATCTTGTTTGAGGTCCCCTTGCGACCTGTGGGACCCCCTGAGGGTCATCTTGATTGTTCTTAGGCTTCCCTGGTTGCTTCAGATGACCCCTGACTCTCCATTGCTTGGAGAGTCCCCTTAACCTTGCTGTTCCACACCGTAACCTGTTTGTCCTTCCTGCGTGGGTTGCTGTTGTCAAGGCTTGTTGGTGCTCCTGTCGGACACCGACCCCCCCTCAGCACTCAACATCCTTTATGGAAGAGCTCAACTCCGCCTCCTGGTCATCCTCAACGCCTCCCGGACCTCGTAGCTGCAGAGTCAAGCATCCCTTCTTCGCACCTGAAGCACCCAACATCGGTGGGCATTAGTCTACCGAGCCCCTGGTCACTCTGAAGTGACCCAGACTCTGTCCCCTCTGATTTCAGGTTCCTCCCATCCAGAAACCAGGCTTGGATTCCACTGATCCTTTTCACCTTCATGGCAGCAGTACTTCTTCACCAGCTTCCATAGAGAACGACAAGAGTTTCCGACGCCACTTAAATCCTATGCACCTGGCTTCCTTGGGATAGGTAACTCTGATACTATGGTATTCATTGGTGGGGTTGCTCTTTAAACTCTTAAGTTCCAAAGGGTTTGCCCGAAGTCCTCCTAGAAGGGTCCTTAAACTTTAACTTTGCACCCGCGACGTTCTCACAGAGTTGTACGGAGCACGCAGTCGTGTTTCCTCACTGCACCTGTCCTCTGTGGGTTTCCAGCATCATCACCTTGGGTGGTTCCTTGGGGTCCCAGCGATTCTACGTGCACTAGGCACTGTTTTTAGTCGAGTCGTGATTGTTATACCACTATTTTAGTATATGGTTCGGTCTCCCCCTGGAGCCCGCTTTGTATTATGCTACTTACAACTGTTCTATTGATCCAGTATTGTGTGCCTTTTGTTCTACTCTGGTGTAGAGGATAGTAGAGAGTGTTATATTAATAAATCCATATTTCTTTATAAATACTTTGTGGTTTTCCTTCATTTAGTCAATAAAGAGTTGATTTTCTGGGGAAAGAAGCTGCGTTTCATTCCTTCAAGATTAAGCCTGAAGGCTGCTCTCCATAGCTACCAGTAGGATAGCTTTCAATAAGGTTATCTTTGACTTCAAACATCATAAGGGTTGGGTGGATTGGTACAGGGTGCCCACTTTAAAGTATGTACAGCATATACCTAGCCACCTTCTCAAAGAAGGGACACCTTTTTGGGCAGGCAGGTGGCTTCCTGCAGAAAAAACATTCGCTAGAGGTGATGTCCTCTTCCTATGTGTGCTGCAGAATGCAGCACTCATAAAAAAAGGAAACAAACGAGGTGAAATGAAAACATTTCTCCTCATTGTGCCTCCCTACACCCCCCCTAGGGAGGCATAGCATTCACACACATTCCCAGGTTTACAATTTCTCCTAAATCTGGGAATGTGTCAGGTTCCATGGGTGTTGCGTGAGAACATTAACTGCAACAACCATGGAACATCTCTTTCACACAAAGTGCTGCATGTAAAGGGGCTGTATTTACAAGGACAGGAAAAGCAATGCATGGTGGCTTTATGTGTCCTTGTAAATATGGGACAGGAAAATGTGCTGCAGTTGTGTCACAAAAAGTGACGCACCGGCGGCACAAGTGGCTTGTAAATAAGTCCCTTGGTTTGTAGTTTGGGATATGAGTAGTATGTTTGGTGCTGAGCATGATTTGAGAGGTGTGTTCTAACCCTGTTCCAGCAAACATGTGCCAGCACCTCAACAAGGAGTGAAGTAGAGTAATGTGAGAGTTATAGAGTCATGGTGCTTCTAATACCATCTCTGACTTAGGAGCCTACATTCGTTTTTAATCAAGCCCACAAACAGGTCCGCTCCTTTCTTGTATGCATTCCATTTAATTTAGTGCCAGACTCCACAAGGGAAGGGTGACAGCAAAGAAATAGTTTTTCTCTGAGTTTACTTCGCAATTATTATTGGTCCAGGAAAATAGTTTAATTTTAAACATGTTCATAAAGAAAACTATTATTTTATTGTACCAGCTAATTGTAACTTCTTGAAGTAAGGTATTGGTTCAACTGAATAATTCAACTGATTGCAAAAAATACATTTTTGTAGCATTGCTTTTTATTGGCATTATTAATTGATGTGATGTGTCCACAGAAACATGGAAACACGATTTCGGAAAAGGATGCATAATCTATAAATCAGTCAAAATAACGATCTACCTTCAACCCATAGTGGTGATTTCCATGAACACATAATGTGAGGAACCCATTTTCTTCCAAACATGTTCGCAACTGACATCTGCAGTGATGTGAAGATCCCAGGTGCTTAGAATTGGCAGTATATGAATGGTATATGATAGACAAGCTATTATATGTGCATTAAATCCCACCCATCCCTCTCCCTCTTTCACACGGCTGCTGTTCTGGACACCGGCCGCCTCTCTTGCTCTTCACTATGTATTGAAACTGTGCATATACCCAGTAATGCTTTTTGTGATCAGGCAAGCATGTTCCATTACTTCCCACACATTGATAGAGGAATACAGAAATACCTATGTATGTGCAATTTTACTGTTCTAATATTTTCTGTCATTTAAATGTGGTTCCTGCTGCTTCTTCATTCCCCAACTCTCCCCCAGAAATATTTTGTTGATTTTAATGTCCTAATATCAGCTCAGCAGTAACTCCCTAGCGGCTTAGACTGCCTAAACTTTCCAAGGGCTTGAGTGAAACCTGAGTGGTAACCTGAGAGCAATAAAGAAGTCATGTTTTTTCTGTAAGGGAAAGGAGTAGAGGAAGTTGAACAATATAGCCACAAAGTATTCTTCCTCACAGTAAAATGTACAGAACCACTTAAAATATAATGTTGTTTGCATGCCTCCAAAAGTTGCCTCAAATTCTCTTTTTGTCCTCCATAGTCCTCCATTTCCTGTTCCATTGATGGATTGGGGCAGAGAAGATGGGTAGGGACACAATTGTTTTTTTGAGCAACAACCTTGCTAAAAAATGACGGTCAGTGGAACACATCAATAACTCTACACAATTTTTTCATATTATGAGACCTAGTGAAACTTATATCGCCAACTTTGATTCAGACAACTGTACACTACCAAATGTGTTGCATTCTGATTGTCTCCTAGGCGGTCGATATCTACTCAGGAGATTCCTAGCAGGGCCTGAGACAAACATCGATACAGTATCAAACAACACGTCACTGTGCATTCTTACTTTCCATAACAGCTGGCTGGAAGGGTCACAGAAAAACGCAGCTCCAATCTGTTTCAATTAATCACCTATTTAGTTGTTTATAAAGTATACAGAGCAGTATTTTAAAGACAATGTATATATATATATATATATATATATATATATATATATATATATATATATATACTGTTTCATTTGTTTTTCAATATGTTGTATAATTTCCTTATATTTAACTTGCAATAAAAATAACTTTGGAGTGGAAACTCGCATAGGGAGATGGAACTATCGAAAAAGGAAATTGGAAAAAGTAAACAAAAATTAAACGCCAAACCAACAACTTATAGGGACTCAAATGTATTCATTTTAAATATAAAAATCAGTATTCAAGCATCTTGCGGCACCTCTTAAAATCTACTACCATTACCAGCTACTATTTAAATGGATGACTGCAAATCCCTTTTATAGCTACCAAAATGTTTGTATTTATAACATAACGTGTATTTGTAAAGTGCATGTTCACCCATAAGTGTATCTTGGTGTTGAATAACAAATGTTTATTGTTACCCAACTCAGTGTACTCATTTTATCAACCTGAGGTTTTATCAACCTCAGAAGGATGAAAGGCTGTGTAGACCCACTAGGATTTGAACCTATAACCATGAGGTCAAACACAGGCCCCTATAGTGGACACATTAGTCCACTAAGCCACCAGACTCAACATTTAAATACTAAGAAAATATTGAGTGACAGAGAAAGGATAATCTGAGCATAGAGAAGCAGAAAAGGGTTGCTGGATGGAGGTGTACATCTCTCTCATTAACTATTTTTAACCCTTGAAAAGTATATTATGCCATAAATGATTACAAATCTATACCTCCTCTCACAATTTTAACCTGAGAGTTTCCATATCTGCAACAACACCTCAATGCTGGTTTACTGGAAGGCCCCTCCCCAGGAAAGGCTTTGAACCCAATTTCTCCTATTCAGCAATATGGTATTAATGTTGCCATGAGTATAGAATGTTAGCATTGTTGTTGTTCATTAGAAATCTACAGTGAAGCTACAGTGGATCACTAGGGAATCAAGTGACTGACTGCTGCTGTTGAAAATTCATTTACCTCAGTATTCCAGGCATATTTCTGACATGGATTAATAAATTATTTGAGAACGTATAGAAAATGTCCCATTATTTTATCGTTTCAGAGTACTAACCATAATTTGAATGACGAAATGAAACCTGTCATTTGCTCCATTTACCTCTGTCTCCTCTATAGGAATTGATTTCAATGCTATAGCTCCTATTTCAGCAACATGGCTTTCAGATGTGCCACACTTTTGTCAAGAACAAAGAATCACAGTGCTCTAGTTGTTCATTGTAAACCTGTGGTGAAGTAGAACACTGAGGAACCATCTGTCAGACTGCTGCTGCTCGGGAGTATGTTTTACTCAGTAAATCAGATTTTTCCTCCAGTGGCTGAGGAAGGTCTTTGTGAATTTAGAGAAAATATGTCCTCGTTGTAGCTTCTTTGCCACTTACCATAATTTCCATGAGAATATCATGTGAGAAACCCGTTTTCTTTCAAACATGGCTCAACACGGTTCAACAACTTCCAGCAGGAGGTCAGCATTTTTCAGATAGTGAAATCACCTGAGAACTCACCACAATTCTTAAAATTAGTATGCCTCCACCAACAAATGATTTACATTATGACTAAATCTGTTCTCACCTTTATTTATGCACCTTTGTCAAAGTCTTAAACTGAGGCTTTCACAACAATGCATTTCTTGTAACCTTCAATCTAAACGAAATATTCAATTAAAACACAAAACCACAAAAACAATTGTGTGAATTTCACCCCTAATTTAAAGGGTCTGAGTTACAATAGCAATATTATCCAAGAGGGAGGGCACTTCCAGGAAGGTCTTTGACTGTCGTAGAGTAGGGCCCCTCTTTCCTACCCCAGGCCCCTCTGACTTCACCCCAGGCAGTACATCAATGAGAATGCCCCCCCCCCTTGCATATTAATGCTTAATTTCAAGTAATGCATCTGAATTCATGTATACTTTCTCGGGTGCAGAGACAGAATATCGAGTAAAAAATATTGTGTTGAACAAATATTGAGTCATTAATATCGTGGTTCAGAAATATCGACAGCAAGAATATCGTTGTCAGGAATATCGGTAAGTAATATCAATTTAAAAATATCGAAGTGTTTAATATCGTTTGCAAAAATATAGTTGTTAAAAATAGTTTTTTTTATTCATGTTCTGCATTTTAGATTATATATTTTATATGTATGTGACGTATTTTTTTGTATAATGATTGTTTATACTTTTAATATAAGTGTAAAATTTTTAGTAGTTATAAAAAAAAATTATTAGAATTTTGCGTTTTTAGTTCTGTCGCAAGTTGTGGTTTTATAGGGGAATAGGATGGGAAGTTATTTAATTATAGTACATTTATTGATTGTTTTTATTTATTAATATTTGTTTAATTGAGATGTTATAGTGTTAAATGTGTAAAGTAATTTATTATTAATCAATTAATAATGTGTTGTTAATTTTAAATAATTAATTGGTAATTAATTATGGTAATTGTGTAATTAATTTTAAGTGTGTGTTGTGGTGTTATAGGAGTAAAGGGTGGGACGTAATTTGTATCTAATTAATTAATATATAGTTGTCAATTAATATTAATTATTTGATATTTATTTTGGGTAGTTGTTTATTTTTGTGTGTTATTTTTACTTTTAAAGTGGTAAAGGGTGGGACTACATTTTAATTACTTTATTATTAGTTGTTAATAGTAATAGTTTTAAATTTAAAAATAAGTGTAAATTGTGTTATATTATGTTATACTTTAATTTAGGTGTGTGGTGGATATTATAGTGTTAAAGTGTGTGTAGTCAATTCATGTTTATTCGTTTTTTATTAATAATATTTTTAATTAATTATTAATTAGGTTAATTATGGAAGTACATTTCATTAGAAATGTTAAAGTGTTTTGTTATTGTGTGGTGTTAATGGGTAGGAAATAAAATAAATACATTTATGTATTAATACTTTTTTTGTTTGTAAACGTATTTAAGTTTAAAATAATTATTTTTTATAAATGTATTTATTTTTTTATTTTATATATTATTTTCATTTTTTAACTATTATTTATAAATGTTATTTTTTAAGTTATTAATATTTTTTATTTTTGTTTTAACGGTTTGAGTGTGAATAGTAATTTTTGTCTCCCTGATATCCAACATTTTCCCTAATGTTGCACTCACTGGAGTGAGAATAGTAATTTGTGCCTCGCCGCAATTCAGCCCTTTCCATACTGTTGCACTCACTAGAGTGGGAATAGTGATTTTTACCCGCACGCTATCCAGCACTTTCCCAACGGTTGCACTCACTGCAGTTGGAATAGTATTTTTTACCCCATCCGCTATCCAACACTTTCCATACTGTTGCACTCTTTGAAGTGGGAATAGTAATTATTTCTCCTCCGCTATCCAACAATTTCCCTACTGTTGCTCTCACTGGAGTGGGAATAGTCATTTTTACCCCTTCCCTATTCAACACTTTCCCTACAGTTGCACTCACTGGAGTTGGAATTGTAAATTTAATTCCTCCGCTATCCTACACTTACCCTACTTTTGCACTCACTTGAGTGGGAATAGTAATGTTTTCCCCTTTGCCATCCAACACTTTCCTAAATATATATGTATACATTATTATTTGTGTGTCTATTTTTTATTAAGTTTATTAGTTATATTTTATTGAAGTGTATATTAAATGTATTTTATTTTGTAACATTTTATATAATATTTAATATAGTTAATATATGTTATTTTATATTTATATAAAAATCGATATTTTATACATCGATATTTTTTGTCGATATTTTTGTACTTACCTGTTTAAGTGTAGGAGTCGATATTTTTGTTGTCTATATTTTTTACTTGATATTTTTTACATCGATGTTGTGTCAGTGAACCTTTTCTTGGGCTATGTTATAGTCTTTTGATTGATCAGAGAAAGGTGTGTGTCCTTTTAAAAACATACTCGATAGTAAGAACATGTTTTTATTGCTATTCATTTCAGTTTTTTTCATAAACGTATAATGCTCTCACAGTAGATAAAAATTAAAAAAAATACAATATCAGAATACAGAAGGGCCAATCCTGTCAATAAATGGTGCATTTCTTGGTGTCTTATAGTATGGCACTTTTTGAAGGTTTATTGTACTTGATTTATTGTGACTGATCATGAGGCATAGACCAGAAGCATAGGTCCCATCTGTGTGTTATCATGCAGTGGTTATCAGACAATATTATTTTACCTCTGTTAATTCTTTTTGTGCTACTTTTTTTATGACTTAATCTTCATTGCAGCTCTTATCCATTTGTGAAACTTTGACACCTTGGTGTAAACACCATACTTTCCTTTCTGTGCACAACCTTCTCCCCAGCTCACTATTCCTGTAATAAAAAAGGTGTCTCGGTACGGGGTAACATGAGGTCCACCACTGTCCCCCTGGCAAGCGTCCTTGACCTCTGTGTCATAGCCGGCACAGAACATGTTCTTTGTGATGGCGAAGGTGCTGGATTCAATACACTGCTGCCTATCAATGTATGGAACCTGGAGAACTTGGAGTTTGAAGGCCTGCTGGCCCCTCTGCTGGATGACTCCAAAACCACTTACTGTTGCAGCCTCTTGAGCCATGAGTACATCATCGGCAAAGTCCACCTCTGGGATACACACTGGGATAACATACCGAGTGAAATTTATGGGCTCTTTCAATCTCAATAAAGCAATGTCATAGTCATAGGTTTGCAGGACAAATTTTTGATGTGTGATTATTCTCTCCACCTTATGGACTGATTCTGTGCCTTCTTTCTTCTTTGTGTCAACTTCCCCTAATTGGAGATATAATAATATAGTTACCATTTGTGAGTGACAATGGACTCACCTAAACATGTATTTCAAGATAAACATTGCACCGAGTTTTTCATTTGATTTTTGTTGTAATAATTGTGGAAAAATAACATGCAGAGGTAAAACACCATAAATACCTTTGTAATTCATTAAAAATACCAAGTATAGTAATTAAATAACTGTGCACACCTCTAGAAACAAGATGCGTTTCACCTTAAAAAAATCCAAATAAATCAATTGAATTGGATAATAAATCCCATAAATTCCTCACAAGTTCCCCAAGGTCTTTACAGAGTTCTTGACCTCACCTACCATCTTTTAGAGAACTTTTCTCTCTGCAAGATATATTGCATTTTGACTTTTGAGTTTTCAATACCTACAATTTGTTAAAATCTCCACAGTTGTGCAATGATGGACCTATCAACCAGTGAACCCATGAAAATCAATGTATATGAATTGTGTTGGGTGTGCCTATACTCCATAATCCTGAGTTAGGGACAACTTTATGTATGGTTTTAATGAACCTCTCAAACACCTATTGACAGAATATCATTACCAGGGGACAATGCCAAATCCATGTTGCTGCTATTTATCAGGCAATTGTTCTATGCCCATGTTATGTAATTTTTCACACACATGTATAGTAAAACTGATATTGAATATTGCATTCTTCTGAGATTAGGAGCAGTTGAAATCAGATGCAGCACCAGTAAGGCTTCATATCATTCTATAGTACTTTTTATTCCGCTCTTTGTTACCCACTTTTCCAGTTGGGACTTCATCATTGGCAAAAACACTCCCTATAATTTGATTCATCATATGAGAAAAATTAGGCTTGATCTGGACAGAGTGAGTATGGAACAGAACTTAGTATGGTGGTTTGATGGCCATTTTGATCAGATGTATCCTGTTTATTCATTATATTGAAATAGTTTGCTCAGCCTGCAAGTCCTTTTTCAAAAGGCTCTAATAATTTAATTTTTACAAAAATATTGAATCAATTGTTGACCATAACCTAGAGTATCAAACAGTGTAGGAATTATTGCTCCCTTAAGGGACAGAAGAAATGTAGTCTCTAGTGAGTTCAAGAAGAACACTTCGATATTCAGCACAATTATACTATAGCCAGAAATGGAGGAGAATTACTCTAGCATCCCTAATAGTCTAGCTAACTTTTCTTGATGAGGACGAGGTGCTGGAGGAAGGGTAGGTTGCTGCAATATTTTCACAAGGACTATTATGCTGAAATACAGCATGCCTCTCTAGATGACCTCGAGGAGGCAGAAGATTAACCACAATTGGGTCCACCTGATTAGGTCCAAAAGGTCAGCCTAGTCAGGTTTTTCTGCGGTCTAATTTGTAAACAAGCTCCAAATGCCTGGATCACGTACTGCATATTAATAGTTCCAAGCATTGTGTAGATAGAATTCAATCCCCCCGGAATTGTCCAGATCATTCATTGGTAATTTGAGGCAAGAAATATGTTGACCTCTTGATTTTTTTGACTCACTTAGATCATTACTTTTCATGGTAGCACACATTCTTTTTAAATAGGAAAGTGCACTCACCCAATAAATAGTCTTTAGTCCTGAGATTCACCTGTTGCTTTTTAGCCACACTCCACTCCTATACTCACTAATCACACATCTACACTTAGGGTCCTACACAGGCACTTCACATACGGCTTCTTTTGGAAAAAAGATCTCCATGAAACAGCCCTCTCGAGGGTACCCATCAAGCATTGCAGCGCCAGCTAGACAAGGAGCAAAAGCCCTATGATGAAGCATGACACTCTTTCAAGTGTGTGAAAGCCCCCATTCCAATAAGGGAATTACCTCTTGGGTTCCACCCATACAGACCTATTAGAAACCCTAACACCCCCTTATAGGAACTGCATACTCCCCACACATTCCTGATGTAGAAAGATAGCCATGTCATCCAAATTGAAACTAATAAGGACTGTAACATCATCCCTGATTTTTCTGGCTAGGTGCACAATGCAATTAATAGAGGAGAAAGAGGACAGGTCAGTCAAGTAGCTTGCTCAGCCAAGAAACTACTACTAATACTTTCCTCAAAGATAAGGCTAGATTTGGAACCCTTGAACAAAGATCCAAGTAACCTGGTGAACTGGGAGGAGAGACGGATATGAATCTGTACATGTTTCAAGAAGTCCCAGTTCACCAGCATTAAACAAAGAAGTGTTAAGGGTGTCTTACTGACCTCTGCATAATTTATCACTTTAATCAGGAAACAGGTACTAGTGGCCAACAACTGACTAGGTAAATACTTGGGTGCACATTAGTATGGCGGGCGGACTTCGTCCGCCTGCCATACCTGTGGGAAATGGAACCGCCTGCTAAGGGTGCGGTGGTTCCGTACATCCCATTAGGATACGCCCGCCACTCTGGCGCATCCCGCATTTTTAACGTTGCGCGGGCGGTGCTGAAAGCACCGCCTGCCGCAATGCCAAAAATGCATGTTGTGCTTTTCAATGCACAACGTGACAGGCACCACGCAGTGCACCCCCCATTGTGCACCCCCTAATGCCCCGGAGGCCCTGGGGGCCCACAACGGGCCCCCCAAGCAGACTCCGCATACCTTTCTGTGGCGGCAATGCCACCATGGAAAGGGATTTCCAAAGGCACATTCTAATATGGCTGACGGTGTCTTTCAGACACCGCCACCATTGAACCCTTTGTCGCCCGGTCGACATGTCGGACACCACAGCCATTGTAATATGGCGGGGGTAATTTCTGCAAGGATGGCGGGCAGATCGCCCCCGCAGGGCCGGCGGTGACTACCACCGGCCCGGCGGGGGCGATCCGCCCGCCATCCTAATGGGGCCTTAAGTTCACATGGACAATGTTCAGGACAATTCTGGCCAACCTCAAATGTTCAGAACAATTTTAGCCAACCTCTAAGCACCACTGTTTCGGAAAATTACCAGCTCATAGATTTATGAAGTGTTAGCATTCTAAGAAGAAAAAGTTTCACATTGATGAGAATTTTTAGTTTCAAGGGATACTTTGAAAAATATTTTTTGTCAATGCATTATTTATTTAGGGCCATATTGATGACTCCAGTTGTGTCGCGCTTCCACCACATAATATGGTATATCCATGACGCAACTGAAAAATCAGATTTATCAAGCCATGCAAGGCCACTTTGCGTGGCTCTGAGTGGCTTCATAAATCTTCAGTAAAGCAACACAGCGTAAATAGCTGCATTGCCTTAATCTGTGATAGGGAGGTGTTCCATGAGTATTTCCTGGGTGTTACCACCCAACTGCCTTGGTTTTTGATGCATTGCCAGATGTACCAGAACTTGTAAACCTGGGGATGCGCTAAAAAGATACTCCTTCCCAGGAGAGGTGTAACAAGGAAAAATGTTTGTATTTCTCCTCGTTACTTCCTCTTTCTATATATGCTATATTCTGCAGGAATATACCTCTCGCGATTGTTTTGTGCAGGAGGGTGCCCCTTCTTGCACAAGCCTGCATGCAAAAAGGCACCCTTGCACCATGGTGCAAGGGTGTCAGAGTTGGCATTGGGGAGCCAAAATGGAGCCAGTGTAGGGGAAAAGGAATGAAACTGCTGTATTCCTTTAAGTACAACACATTCCATATCCATTCTCTGTCACGCAGTCCAGCAAGGTGACTTGCTGCGCTCCACTGAGTGACAATGTCATAAATATGCCCCTTAATTCCTGAAAGGGGATCCCAAAAAAAGTATTAATATTCACAAAAAATTGAGCAAATTCAGAGTATAAGTAATTCTTAATAAATCACATTTTACTGATATCGTACAGAAAGAAAACAGTAAGTCTTATAGCACACACAATCAAACACAGCAGTTGTGAAAGCCTCACATTAATTGTTAACAAAAAGGTCACTGTAATAGCCCCACCACATGTTCCAAATTTTCTTATATTTGCGTGGGCAATCCAGAGCCACACTTGCTGGTTTATCCATTTTTGCACATCAGTCCAATGCCTTGCACCACGCTATCAATGAGGTCTGGTTGGCTGAGTTCCAAGCCAAAGCAACATCTCTTTTGAGCAATCAGTGCTCCCTTCAACTCCTAGCCAGATCTTGCAATAAACCAAAAATAGACACATGGGGAAGTGAGTTGAAGATGGCAACCCAATAGAGTTCACTAACAGGGCAGGACCAAACCGCATGAAAGAAGACAGTGCCTTTCTTGCCACAACATGGGAAAGCAGGGGAGGGGCTACGATGAACCCTCATCAAGCTCATCTGTGTCAAGTAGGTGATATGCAGAAAATTCATTTGAATCGATCAGAACCTTCAGCAAATTGTCAGCTCCCTCAGGGCCATAGCGACCTACTTCCATTCACTGTTTTCCAGGAGACCCACCCATAATTCCAATTTGGACGTCATGGGGATGAGTAGATGTGGTGAATTGATGATGGCTTAGGATTTATAGATGCTGGAAATGCCTCTCTGGATCATGGGCCCCATCAGTTGCTGGGTTTTCAGAGGGCTAAATGCAGGTGGCACCCTTAAACAGTCCCCATAGGATATCATGGCATAAAGAAGCTGTAGGAACTTATAAAATTGAGATTGCAGCAGATTAAGGTCTGCCTGAACCTGTTTGTAATCGATTTCATACATTCCCCATCCTAGAGATGTCAATGAGGCATGCAAACCATCCCAGCCAACTGCTCTCCAGAGGTGGGCTGAGGAGTAATCTTCCTGTCCCACCCAATCCAGCTCAGCCCCAACCTCCACACCAAGAATACCACCCTTGAAAGCTCCAGAAGGGAGTAAGCACAGGAGCCCCGTATCACATCATCCTCTTAATGTTGTCATGAGCCATGAATGTCACTTCAGTCCGAAAGGGTGGGTCTGCTCGCCATGGGGCCAATCATTCAAAAACATTAGTTACGAGGCCTAGTAATATAGCTGTTCGTCTGAGGCAGCATCCAACGACATCACTCCCTCCCAAGACCTCTGCAACGCATTATCCTCCTTCTTCTACAACAAAATTGCTGACATCCACAACAGCTTTGAGAACTCTCCAAGCAATCCCCCCTCCCCACCCCCCTCTGATCCTACTCCCCCAACTAACATCCTCAACGCCTGGAACCCAATTACTACTGAAGACACCATTCGCCTCATGAACTCAATCCACTCTGGCTCGCCCACTGACCCTTGCCCCCACCACATCTTCAACAAAGCTGACTCCATCATCGCCCCCCATCTCCGTGATGTCATCAACTGCTCATTCAACTCTGCCACCTTCCCAGAAAGCTGGAAACACGCCGAACTCAGCGCCCTTCTGAAAAAACCCACAGCAGACCCCTCTGAACTTAAAAACTACCGACCTATATCCCTCCTCCCATTCCCGGCCAAAGTCATCGAGAAAGCCGTCAACAGCCAGCTCGCCACCTTCCTTGAATCCAACAACTCCCTTGATCCATCTCAATCTGGATTTCGAGCCAAACACAGCACCGAAACCGCCCTCATTGCAGCGACCGACGACATCCGAGCACTCCTGGACAACGGAGAAACAGTGGCCCTAATCCTACTTGACCTTTCCGCCGCTTTCGACACAGTTTGCCACAGCACCCTTATACATCGACTTAGCAACATCGGCATACAAGGAAAAGCCTTGGACTGGATCATCTCATTCCTCTCTGAGAGAACTCAAAGAGTCCGACTCCCCCCATTCTACTCAGAGGCCACCGAAGTCATCTGCGGCGTACCTCAAGGATCCTCACTCAGTCCCACCCTCTTTAACGTATACATGACTCCTCTCGCCTCCATCGCACGTCAACACAACCTCAACATCATCTCTTATGCCGACGACACCCAGTTAATCCTCTCCCTCACCAAAGACCCCAACACCGCCAAAACCAACCTTCACGAAGGCATGAAAGAAGTAGCCGAATGGATGAAACAGAGCCGCCTAAAACTCAATTCAGACAAAACGGAGGTACTCATCCTAGGCTCTTCCCCCTCAGCTTGGGACGACTCCCGGTGGCCTTCCGCACTGGGCGCAGCACCAACACCCACAGACCACGCACGTAACCTTGGCTTCATCCTAGATTCCTCTCTCTCGATGTCCAGACAAGTCAACACCGTCTCGTCTTCCTGCTTCAACGCACTTCGCATTCTCAAAAAGATCTTCCGCTGGATCCCCCTCAAGACAAGAAAGACTGTCACCCACGCACTGGTCACGAGTCGACTGGATTACGGCAACACACTCTACGCCGGAATCACAGCAAAATTACAGAAAAAACTCCAGCGCATCCAAAACGCGTCGGCGAGACTCATATTAGACATCCCGCGCCAAGATCACATCACCAAACATCTAAAAGACCTCCACTGGCTTCCTGTTAACAAAAGAATTACTTTCCGCCTTCTCACCCACGCGCACAAAGCCCTCCACAATCTAGGACCCGAATGCCTCAACACTCGACTGTCCTTCTACAAACCCACCCGTCAACTTAGATCGTCCAATCATGCCCTCGCCACAGTCCCGCGCATCCGGAAATCCACCATGGGTGGCAGATCCTTCTCCTACCTGGCTGCCAAGACATGGAACTCACTCCCCACTCACCACCGCCTTACTCAGAACCACACCTCCTTCAGAAAAGAACTTAAAACCTGGCTTTTCGACAAATAATGAACCCCTTCCCATAGCGCCTTGAGACCCTCTGAGTGAGTAGTACGCTTTACAAATGTCAGAACTTGAACTTGAACAGGCTGCCATATCCCCATCAAAGGTGGACTGAGCAGATTTCCCCAAATCAGTGCATGGAACCTGGTTGCCCCAGAGAAAGACCCATATCTTAGCTCGGATCATAGTAACCCGCTACTTGGGGATCACATATGGAAACCTTTGGAGAAAGCACAGACAGTGCTACAGCACCATTATCTTGAAAAGCACTACCATTCCTAGGATACTAAGGGGCCGCTGGGCCCATTTTGTGAGGTCTTTCTGCATCCTTGCAACCATGGAGGGTGAGAATAAGGGACCTGGTGAGGGCCGGAAGCAGGGAAATGTGTATTCCCAGGTATGAGAAGGTTGGCCTACTAACAATAATCTGGATCTTCCAGTTAGTCACCTCTGCATCACCAGTCAGCGAGACCAGGATGGACTCGGTTCAATTTACTTGCAGGCCGGAGGCCTGCCCATATAATTTCAAACATTATCATAAATGTGGTTACCCTATAAAGTCAAAAGGACATGGGCATCGGTCAGTACAGAAAAACAATGGTCCTAGAATGTTGTAGCTTAAGTTCAAAACAGTATCAGTATCAGTATCAGTAACAGAATGAGTGTAGTCATTTAGGTTCATAAGATCATAAGCACACAAAGAAATAGCAAGGCCACTTCCAAAAGACTGATAACTTAAATGTATTCAGTCACACATTGAGTTATTTCAAAGAAACACACTTTAGGTATTTTGATGTACAATGTTTTATCCACACGGTTATCATCAGGGAGAAAGTGGTACGTGAAAAGTTTTAGTGCTCATGTGAAAGAATAGAAAAGGAAAAGAAGAAGCGGTTGTCGTTACATTGAGGAAATTCAAATATTTATGACATTAGGGAACCGGCATAGGTTGAAATGGTCTCCCTTAAGATATTCAGGCCTACCCTTATAAGCACAGTTGCGTACAGTACATTAGTTAAACTGTTCTTCTTCACAGTGTAACTTCATCTGTGAGTCAGGTGTAGGGGGCAGATGTAGGGTGTAGACCTATTCAGGATCGTCGACGTTTCGACCCTATTGCGTAAGGGTGAGTGTGGTCCTCAGCAGCGGGTCTTCCTCAGGACGGGGGTGGGGGTATCAATGTTTTAAGTCTGGTGAGTAACAACAGCATATGCTTCAAGATACAGTGAATGGTAAATCCTGTAGATCCATCAGGAAAAGGGAATGTTTCCCAACACCGCTGAGTGGAGGGAGAGATTGAGTAGATACAATATCAATAGCTCTGATCAAGTCATACGTCAGGTCTGAGAGCTGTCGATCCCTAACAAAGCCTCTCTGGTCCTGATGCAAGATGTCTCCAGCTACTCGCCCCAGTCTTGTGGCCATAACAGAGGCGAACATTTTATAATCAGCATTCAGGATAGATATTGGCCTGTAGGACCCACAGCTAGTTGCAGCTTTACCAGGTTTTAAGATCAGAGTTATAGATGCATTATCCTACGAAGCTGGGGGGGCTACCCCTCCTGAAGTATCTGATTGAAAAGAACGGTCAAAATAGGAACAATTTCCTTAGCCAGGACTCCATAAATGTCCGAGGGGAGGCCCTCAGGGACTGCCGCCTTCCCCATTTTACAGCTCACAATAGCTTTATTAACCTCTTCCTGTGTAATAGGTTGATCGAGATAACCTTGTTGGTCTGTGGTTAATGAAGGCAATGTGAGCTCATTCAGCCAGGTCTCAATACTAGAGTGGTCAACATATTTATCCTCATTGTAGATGTCTTAAAAAAAAAGACTGAAAAACCCTACGAATATCTTCATCTGATGTAAACGTTAGGTTGCCTTGCGTGATTGACCCAATGTTATTTCTAACTTGATCGGACTTTGCTTTCCAGGCGAGGAGTTTACCTGCTCCTTCGTCATACTCAAAGTGAGCAATTTTGCTTGCCTCCCACCTACGAAGTACCCGTGTATTTAACACTGTTTCAAGGTGTCCTTTCAAACTCATCAATTTGTTTTGTAACTCTTGAGATGTTTCAGGGGAGGTACCATTGGATCGATTTAATTCCGATTGCAATCTTTTTATTCCAGCCTCAATAGTGGAAACCTCCTCTCTATATCTATTTTTTCCTGTAGCTAGCCCTGCTGGTAATTTTGCCACATAGAAAAGCTTTATAGGCGTCCCATACGCACACCATTGAGGCAGAGGCTATGTTCATTTTCATGGACCATTCTGTCTCCAAAATCAAAGATGAAATCACTTCATCCTCCAACAATAGGGAGCGATCAAAGGACCATTACCTAGAAAAACTAGGAACTGTGCCCTCCACTTCCAGCCAGACTGCAGAATGATCGGATAAATGAGAGGGGAGATATGAAATGTTCTTAAATATGTCTTTAAATGACTGACTAACCAATATAAAATCGATCCTAGACTGATGCCGATATTTATAGTTACGAAACGAAAATCCCAATTGATGGGCTGAGCTTAACCTCCAAATATCAGAATAGGCATATTGTCTCATGGCTTCAAGTAGAAAGGCCCTGGTTTTAGAGGGGACCAAAGCACGGCTGTTAGGTGATTTATCTAGAAATGGATCCAAAACGATATTGAAATCCCCTGCCAGAATGGTTGGTTCTGGAAACTCTAGTAGGGGAGAAAAAATAGATTTAAGAGAAGAAGGGTCGTCTTGGCTAGGACCATAATAACCAACAATGGTAGTCTGTGCCCCTGAGATGTTAACATTCACAATGACCCATCTGCCACCTGGGTCCACCAACTGTGATAGGAGCCGAGCCTTTGCTGTTCTCTTAAAAAGGATCGCAACCCCCCTAATATTCACAGTCTGTGTTGTGCTGACTATGAAATCGATTCATTTATTCTTTCTGACAAGAGAGATCATCTCTGATTCTAGTAAGTGGGTCTCCTGAAGGACTATGACCTGCACACTAGAATCTCGCAGATATTGCAAAATCTTGTCCCTTCTAGGTCTAGTTTGCAGGCCATTGACGTTCCAGGAGAGAATCTGCAGACTAGTCATAACCAAAGTAGCCTCCACTCCATCGTACCGAGTTTTGGCTAAGAATCCACGTCAGCCTATCCAGTCCGGAAATGTTGACACCATAAGTTATTCTGAAAAAGAGGAGATTACTGTGAAGAGAATGAGGAATTTTTTTAAAAAAAATTCCCTGTAACACCCACCCCTGTTCCCCGGGCCCTAGCCTACCCAACCCCCCCCCCCCCCCCGGGGAACCCTTGCCCCAATTGCCTGGACAAAGTCCAGAGAATTGCACCCGAGGGCTCCCGCTAACCCTCGCTCCCGAAGGTGAAAAAGAAAAAGAAAAAAGAGATATGAACAAGAATGCCAACTTTTAATTCCATTTAAAAGTCAACAAAAACTGGATGCCAATTTCATACACATTATTAGACCTCCAGCTCTAAGAGATAGTTGGTGAAAGAAGGAAAGGAACTCTTTCAGGTAGAGACCCCTTACTATCTACAGATCGCAACCCTTACCTAAACAAAAGAGCTGCATTCACTCAAGACATCAACCGGGTTCGCTTGGGGCATCAACAAGGTTTTAAAGAACCGCTAAGAACTAGAATCTACCTCAACGGGACTTCATCTTTGCCCAAGTCTAGCAGTAGCTCGTCGGCCGCCTGTATAGTTTTAACATTATACATTTTATTCTTGTGCATGATTTTTAAGGCAGCCGGAAACTTAAGTTGTGCGACAGCTCCCAGTTTCCTAAAATCCTCCAGCCTCCTGCCCAACTCCCACTGCCTGTCCAAAGTTGCCCTGGACAAGTCTGATCTTATTTGAAATGGGAAGCCTTTAGCACTCAGGGTTTTTTTTTAAGAGATTGATTGAGGATCTGATCTTTCAGGGAGTAAGTATGGAAATTAACCAGGATCTTCATGGGCTTGAATCTCTGTGGATTTCTCCTAAAGGGGTCCCTGTGTATTCTTTGAATATCTATTCCCAGATCGTCCTCTGATTGCTCCAAGTCCAGAGACTCCTTTAAGACACCAATTACGAACAGCTTGATATCAGCCCCTTCGCTCCCCTCAGGAACATTGAGAATACGAAGATTGTTCCGTCAAGCGTTATTTTCCAATACTTCTAGCCTTTCCGAAAGAGCTATAGCTTCTTTTTTGAGAGAAGTAATGTCTGATTCAGCATTCCCAAGATGGACTGAGAGGTCGGCCACCGTGTCTTCCAAGGCCACAGTTCTCGTATTCAGCACATCAATTTTAATCTCCAACGACTCACAGAAGCTTCTAATCTCGGTTTGATTGGCAGTGGAAACTTCAAACCCTTTTTTAATATCCAAAGAAAGAGCTGTAAGCATGACCTCCAAGGAGGCCACTGAGGGGCCTACCTCACCCTGAGAGTTCCCATTTCCTAAAGTTGTGACTAGGCCCTCTGTGTCGCCCTGCGATAAAGTTATCGACCCTATTTGCTGCTCCAACCCTGGAGACCCCTCACCCCCCTCAACAGTATGGCTCGCTTCAACTGAGGTGGTGGCTAGAACCCCTCTGTTGGAGAGCAAGGTATCAGCAACTACTGGGGACCCTGCCAGCTCCTCCATATCTAGGGCTCCAGGGGGGAGGGGAGTCTTTACACCCCCAGACACTACTTTATGGGAAGCCCCCTCTTTCACCAAGTCTAAGACCTGTAGCAGCGCTTTAAACTATGACCGTAATGAAGGCGTTACTTTAATACCAGAGATCGGGGGGGCCTTTGTAGATATACGTGTTTTTGCGCGCTTCGCCTTTACCTCTCCATCCAAGAAAGTAGAGATATTGCCCTCTCTAGTAAGGTTAGAAGGAATCCCCTGAATCTTCAATACATTACTAGCCTCAGTTAAGAGTTGATCCATCCCACTTGTTACCCCCTGGGGGGGGGTCTGAGCTCTCACACCACGCTTCCTGCCCTTCTTTGGGCCACTAGAAACCGGAGGAGCTGATCTCACATGAACCTGGGTGCCCCCGCAAGATTCCCTCCTTGCCTGTGTCTGTTTTTGGTTTGTCGGGCTTATGTGCTTACTTTCAGCACGTGGTCCATCATCCATCGTCTGCACTCTCCACCTGCTGCACGCCGCTGCTGAGAGCACCCTCCGACCTGGCCTCGAGGAGACCAGTGCTGCCGCTGCCTCGAGTACCCCGGAGAAGGAGGCTCCGAACCCTACGAACTCTCCGGAGCTCCAGTGCTGCCGCTCTCCACTGTGACAAAGGCGAAAGGGAAACTGCGGTAACCCGCCAGCCCATCAAAGCACGAAAGCCTCAGGCCAGTGGTGAAATTTAAAAAAAAACGCGTTCAGACCGTGAACGCGGACACTTCCAAAACGCTTCGAGAACACTCCCTCGGACAGGTTCTAATCTTAGTCAGAACCGTCCTGGATCGCAGCAAGGGTCCAATACAATGGCATTCACATTCGGAAACAGAAAATTGTGGCTCCTCAATACAGAACAGCGAGCATAGGGAGCGTAGGGCTAAAGCGGGTGCAGCCGCCGCTCAACTAGCTGCCGCCATGTTCCCCCCCGTTATGACGTCAATACTAAACTGTCTTGTGGTAATCTCCTAAATGAAATGTTCGAAACACACAAAGATAAGCAAAGTGGATAGCAAATATACCAGTGAGAGGATGTGGGATAACAGCCTGCGCTGATCACTTTGACACTGGGGAACCACATTCGAGTCAAGGCGTCGGCTCAACATTCTGTGATTCTGGGAAAATCACTTGTGCAATCGGTGCAAAAAACTGGAAAAAAAAGTGCTCTAATCCATTTTAAAGTTGTTTGTGAAGAAAGTTTTGCTCGAAATTAAAAAATAAAAATAACTAGCCATTATTTAGCATTAAGTGTGTTTAATTTTTTACACAATTGAAATGTACATACTGCCATGACCTACTCCACATAATCAAAAATATAGCTCCAAAAAATATTGTAGGGCATCCAACCGCTCAAACATTTGATGAATCAGAACAAATATATTTTGCTCATGGGCCTGAATGCTGAAGCTACTCATATGGACCCTGCAGGATTTGGTCCTGTTCATTCCATGGTTTTGAAGAGTGAAGTATAAATGGCTCCCTTCTTATTGCTTTTTATTAATTCCGGTTACAAAGTAAATGTGATAATCCAGGGTGTAGATGTTGCTCTATACTTAAGGTAGGCATACCTTACCACATCAGTGAGAACACCTGTGAGAAGCTAAGTAACACAATGTGATGCAAAGTGATGCAAATGCAGTGAAAAACAATTTTTTGCAATCACGAATTTTCCCACTGAAATTTGACGGTAGTGCAAGGAAAATCATGGGATTGTCCTATGGATAAAATGTGTATTTTCAGTGAATTTGCATACAGTATATGAGAAACACTTGGGCGATTGTCTTCATGTAGAGATTTTTGCTGGAGTGTGTACCTCCCCTCTGTTCCTCAGCACATCATGAAAACAGGTCTAGTGCTGCACTACGATGGCATATTATGGTCAACTGCAACTGATGGCTTAGGTACACAATACACAGTAAATACAGCCCTGAACTATTTTTTACAATCATGCAATTTTTCTAACAGTTGTGCAGTGCTGAGTTGCACAAATATTAGGAAAACTTGGCCTTACTGAGTCAGACCCTCATTACAAGTATCCCAGGCGAATACTACTGTTGCCAGTGTTGCATAGCTCAGTGTCCTGCACCTGGGGTTACTGGTGCAGTAGTACCAAGTTTAGTTTTAATAGATCCTGAAATATACCTGATCAAATTTCCCCTGCTCTCTCAGATAGGCTGAGGGCCCAATGATCCCCACCTATAGCAACAGGAATGCTTCTACAGTTAGACTCAAAACTATATTGGCTGGCTTCATCTGAAGCAGACCTAAAGGCTCGAGGTTTCCTCTTTGTAGAAAGCTTTATCTGGAAGACAGCCAAGTATGTAATGATGTTTGCTTCTATAGATAAAACCTAGCTTTCTTTCAGGGAAGTGTTAGGTTATTGGGTATGAGAGGCACCCCCGCGTCTAGGGGAGGGGTGCCTTTAGTCGGATTTAGTGCTGAGGGAACAGTTTCGTTTCCCTGAAAGTGGGCAGGGGGAGGGACGCCTGAAATGCGTGTAAGAAGGAGGTGCATTGGCGGCCCCTCCCCTGTAGCGGATAAAATAGCCGGACTCTAGGGTGTAGCCCTCTTTGTCCTCTCACCGCTCGGAGTGGCCGGAAAGGCGCAGCGGGAACAGTTGCCCACCCACCCATCCCTAAGTTTTAAAGTAGGTTTGGCGGGGTCCGGACAACAGGAAAAGGCCGGGGGACCTCTGTATGCGGGAACTGCCCGACCCTGCAACAGGGAGGCAGTCATTGGGGCTCTGGGCAGGCGGGAGAGGGGGCCGTCCTGCCGGTGGTCCTGGACTCTCCGGCTCTACCCCAGTAGCCGGTGCTTGGATGAAGCAACAGTGTTATCTCATATGGATGAAGCGGTAAGAGGTTGGGTTGTGTCCTGCTGGTACAACACGCCTCGAGGGGATCTAGAGCTAAAGAATTGTAAATACATGATAACCTGTGGCACAGATGTATACTGCACCTCCCTATGTTCGGTAATGAGATTTTGATGGTTAATAAAATTGGTCAAAAGTTGGAAGTTTTTAACAACTAATAAAGATGGTGTTATTGACAAGTAATAAAGCTACGCAGTGAACACCAAGATCGGGTAAGGTGTCTTTGTGGTGGGGGGAGTGTGGTGGACGAATGGCACTGATATCCCCACTATATACCCATACCGCTAGACCCAAGCGCCACTCTACTGGCCAATTTTTACTCAACAACAGGTCTTAATTCATCTATACTAACAATAACAACTCCACAGGTAACTGCACCTATCCTTATACAAAACTAACTTTCTTACCCCAATGGACCAGAATGTATAGACATCACTACAGCAGGGTCCAATCAAGAACCTCTGCAAATACAGGTTAGTGTTCAACCAGGTACTCCCATCCATGGAGGTAGAAAAGCTTAGCTTTTAAAAATTGACCAGAAATGGCAAAATATGCTTGGATTTTACAGATCATTTTGTAACGTTTTTATAGTGAACTCTACTCAGAGCCAATTAAAAGTGTATTTTCGAAACTTGTTTAATCTTTCAAATCAGAATGCTCTCCCTGTGGATTCAGAAGTAATAATTATTTTCCAAAGGGGCTAATAAACTCACAGATTTGCATTATCCGGGCTTCTTAGCCAACACTTTTCTTGTAAAAACAAAAAAAAATGCCCAATTATGGATCTTCACTAATTCAGTTCCTTTGTGGTTTATCGTCATTTCAAAATCAAGATCATGCCGTTTTTCAGAGCCTGTCTTCAACCACAATATTGGCTGGCCATTTAGATTTGAAAGACGCATATTTTACTGTTCTATATAGCCACCCTCATACAAAAATGCTTTTGGTTTCTCTGTTAAGATCACTTTGATCAGTTGTCCATACTTTCCTTTAGTCTTTCTCCAGGGTCTAGGAAATTCACAAAGCTGTTTTCCTTCAATCTGAGTGCATGAGATTGTTAGTTTACCTGGACAACTTTCTTTTGACAGCTCAGAAGTAGTTCCTTTGCAATGTAGTCCTTTCAAAATAATCACGCCTGTGGCTCATTTCTTCTCAGAATGGACAACCTCTTTGCAGTGGGGTACATGTCTCACCTAGGCAGGGTAAAATCATTTACTTACTTAATCTGTGTAAAGGGGTTCTTGCATGGGTGTTAATGGGGGTTCCCATGTAACCACCCGTGGTTTTTGACTCAAAACTCTATTTACAAAATATAGTAGACAGGATTTTGCACCGAAAAAAATAACGCCACTTGAAAGCAGGTATAAATGCTTTTATTTCTCCTAATTTTCCCACTTTGTATTCCTGCTACTCTGTACAGTATACATTCAAAGTAAGACAAGTTTTACAGTTATTCTAAGCAGTCTTTTGTAATGGGTGCTGCTCTGAGTTGTGCGAAAGTTTTGATAATCTCACTTATGTAGGGTATTGACTGTATTACAAGATGCAGCAGCCCCACCCATTTTGACGTGCCTGGATCGGACTGAGGCTTGGTATGTGTTATTTGAGTTTGCACCCAATTACCACAGTTTGCCTTTTTTTCTGGCAAATTTGTTGGTGAAAAAAAGAGGATGTGTGGTAGCTACCACAAAATCCAGAAACCCGATTCAAGTATAGACTTCTGTTTGTACCTTGATCAGATTTGTCTGGAACTCGGAACAAGGACTTATGATGGGAATCCATGTATATTAAACTTGATATTCAACAGAAAAGAATACATGTAAATCAGTGAAGCTTCTGGACATAATAGCATATGTAAGGCTCCTTCTTACATACATGTTTTTACTTACCGACAACAACTTCAAAATATTTGGACTGGTTCATGCAGTGAGCTGCAGTAAGTATAAAGTATTCATTCAGAATCGTCCCACCACAGAATCCTTCCTGATTTTCATTCACCAAGAGAGCCTAAAAGAAACCAACATGCTTGCCTTTAATATTACACTTATGTCAGGCAAGTAGGGAAAACACCTGCAGCGCCATGCTAAGCTTCAAATGGAAACTGGAACATAAGTCACAGAAGTGCATTGGTTAAAGGTTGAGACCCTTGGCCGGAATGCTTTCTGGCTAGCTAATGCATGAAAATGGCAACTTCCTTTAGACAGCCTTCCGCCAGTGTGTTGATGGTTGTGGTGGAAGGCACCAACACTCAGTGGCGTAGTTAGACCAGTCGCTGTCCGTAGTGATCCCTGCGGCCGCATGTAAGAGCGGGAGGGGTGCTGGCAATACCTGAGGTGGCCCACCTTGTGGCATGTGTAAGAGCAGGAGGGTGCTGGCTATGTCGCAGGTAAGAGCAGGGGGAGGCTGCCGCCCCCAAAACTCATGTGCCCCCCCCCCCCTTGCTCCGCCACTGCCACCACTCAAATTTCGGAGCATATTTTTCATCATTATATTTTTACAAGATGAGGCAGAGAAAGGCAGAAAAGGAAGACAGAAGTTAGAAGAGGAAGATAGGTAAACAGAGACAAGGGCAAAACCATGGATGAAAACCAACCTGCAAGAGTAAAATAAAGAGACTGGAAGTACAGGGCGATGGAAGAAAAAGGCGTGAGGCGAAATAAAGATTATGCAAGCTTGACAGTGAGCAACTTCAGCATTTGGCAGTACCAGCAGTGAACTAAAAAGAAAACCTCTGACCCCGGAACCTTTTTTTAAGCACAATTTATACAAATTTAACGCTGCCCTTCACTCAGCTGTGGAGAGCCCGAAAAAGCAAATGCTAGCAGGCATTATCATCCCAATTTTTTGAAAGCCAGGAGTAGTTTTGCTTAAGTACTACAAGCTCAAGTACTGCCACGCTGCTCAGTTTCAAAGGTGGATGAGTTGTAATTTTTTTTGACAGGGATCTTCACAAAGGAGGCACCTAACCATACCTAAAAATAATCAACCACAAAAAACACAATGAGCACAGAATTTACCAAAAGATATTTGTAAGAAAACTATTAGTGGTTTTAAGAAATGTGGTGGGGCTGGTGGAGGGGGTGTGGGGGAGCGTGTGGGGGAGTGCACGGAGAAGCACAGGGGAAAGCGGAGCGTGGAGGAGTGGAATAATACATTATTTAAAAACATACCTGCTGCTGCTTTTGCTACCTCATGCCTGCTTCCTAGCCCCAGCAGACCCTGGCACAGAATCAAAGATTCCCTGTGCAATCCCTGCACTGCTCTCATGCTATGAGAGTAGCATGGGGATTGGCTTGAGCAGTTTGGTTTGATGCTCCCCTCTGGCACAGGTTTGTGCTTTTTCTCCAACCTGGCTGTCCTGTACTGCTGGGTTGGAGAAACATTACTGCACATGTCAGCTTGGCCAGCCAAAGAAGGCTAGCCAAACAGTTAGCAGTGCATTCCACTCCTCCCTCCCTTGGCCCACCCCCACCCCTCACTGCACATGCTGGCTCCCCCAGCAGGTGAACAATAAAACGATAATGAAATATCATTTTATTTTTCAGCTGCTGGCTCTCAGCCAATGTGGCAATGCTCCTCCGCCACTCTTGAGGGACCACAGCCTCGTAGCAGACTGGATTGTTGCTAATATGATGTGTACTCTATTTATCTGCATCTGGTCTGTCTGGGGTTATCCAGTCAGCAACTTTGGCTTTTGTTTGGTTCCTAAGTGGTTAGATTACTTTTTGCCAAACATGAGGATATGGGGTAACATATAGGGTAACACGATATTTACTATAGCTATGTGATGTTCACAGACAGCTACTATTGAAACAAGGCATAGTGATACATTGGCTGTAATTGTAGAAACGTTATCACAGTTTTGGCTATGATTGTTTCTGCTACATATTCACCTGCTGGTGGACATTTAAAATGTGGAATTTTTATATTGTTCAGATGGCTAATTTCCAACGTATAGAGCTAGAACATGTTCAATAAATTAGGATTAATATTGTGATTTGTTGTTAAAATGCAGGGTACATTTGAGTCAGAAAGAGAACAAACAACAGCACTATTTGATAACTAAGGGCCTGATTATGAGTTTGGTGGTTGCAACTCCACAGTTGCATCCGGTCTGCCCATTGTATTACAAGGTTGTCGGATTGCTGTTTAAAAGACTGACTGAGAACTGACGAGACTTGCAGCCATTTGCCGACCATCTCAACGTCAGTTGGGGGAAAGCAGCTGTCATAGGCAATACAGAGAAGTCTCACCACCATCCGAATTCCAAGTTGTATTTTGGATGAGCCGGCTGTGGCAGTGGGACCCCCTCCTCTGAGTTGAAAGAATCAAAGGAATTAGGGTGCATACTCACCCATTTCCTTTTCTTCCCTTAAGTCACTGATCTGGTTCCCTTTCTCCAGGTCCCCCCTTCACTGCAGCATCTTGACCCCAAGGAAAACAACCCTGTTGGCACAGAAATCCAGGCAAGTCTGTTTTGTACCATTTATCCATTGACTGGACTGGGCACATATGGTCCAGACTCCAGCAATGAGTAGTACTGATTTGTTCATGTGTCATGCATGTGTGTACTTTCATTACTTGTGCAGGCAAAATATACACACAAGCATCGACATATCTGAAAAAATATACACCGCTTTCAGACGTACCACCGCAGGGCCAGCGGTCACATCATAATATGGCGGGTGGGAGACCGCTGCCACTGCGGTCTTCTAGGGACTGCCACCACAGCGGTTTTGCAGTAAGAGCGCTGTACTCATGATCAGGTCCTATATTATTTATCACTAATGAGGAATAGTAAAACTACTAAAGATGAGTCAGCACATACCTGCCAGGGACATTCACCAGGAGAGCAGGCCCTCCCTCCAACTATCCTAGTGTCAACGTCAGTAGAGTCTATATCATTGTCGGCATCTGGAGAATTTGAGGCGAAGTAGTCATCAACTGTCTCTGTGGTGTTATTTTCATCGTGGGTGGTATCATTAACTATCTCCGTAGTAACATTTTCAATGCCGGTGGTTTTATTACTAGCTGTAAAATTCTGCTGCTCAACTTGAACTCTAGAATTATCTTTGGAGTCAATCAGACTTGGCTCATCAGGTGAGACTGCTCTCTTCCGTCTGATCGCATGGCGTTTCCCACATGGAAATTCCCCTAAAAAAATGTAATACAAGTAGGTAACTATGCAGTAAGATGATCATTAAATGCATTTATTTTTTATTTTACATCTAGTGCTACAAAACTTCAAAACAAGACATCAAATCAATTTTAAATATACACAAAAGCAATTGCTCAGAGAAGCCACTGAAAAGTTAAATTCAAATGTTTATGTAGCAGCACAAACTACAGAGAAAGGCTGTATTATTTTTAGACGTAACAATATGTGGCATCAGTGGCACATAAAATGGCTTTGGATAGAATAAAGTATCTTAAACATTCTCCAACCTCAATTTCAGAACCTTTTACTACTCATTATAAGATAAGGTTTTTTATCAGACTTTGTATATTGTTTCTGCCTTTGACAGTTAGGGTTTAGCAGTTCAAGTAGTATCTTCAGACATTGGTTCACATGCATAGACTTCAAAAAAAGTGTTAATTCAATGCATATCCTGGTTCAAAATCCACTTCTTGCTTGCGAGATGATGAAATCTAAATAAATACAAAAAGTATCTTAAAGAAAAGGAAAAGCTTAATTATCTGCTAAAATATATGTATTTTTTAAAAATTACTTCGTTAATGTAATGAACTTGTTGCTTTTATGATTTTATGTATTTTAAAGTCGAATAAAGCGTTTTCATATCATATCATATCACATACTGACTCCCACACCCATACAGCCACTTAGACACCAACTGACAGACAGATACAGACATATATATATATATATATATATAGATACCCAAAGCAGGAATGATACATCCAGAGTTGCCGACAATGAAACCCGTCTCATTCTAACATTCAACAACCAACATTTGATTATTAGAAATATAGTCAAACGCAACTGGTTACTTATTTCCAGTGACCCAGTATTAGGCGGTCAGGTTAAGGGCACACCTAGCATAGCTTACAAAAGAGCTAGAACTATGGGTAACTGTCTAGTGAGTAGCAGCCCTGAGATCAGGACCATGGGCTCGTGGTTGGACTCAAGTAAGGGCTTTCTCAAGTGCTCCTCCTGCAAAGCTTGCAGAAATGGAGTAAGCAAAAAGGAATACTCCACTCCATTCAGTAACAAACCGACAGTAATTAAACACCAACCGACATGCCGCACCGAGTACGCAGTGTATGTGCTGGAGTGCCCCTGTGGTCTGCGTTACGTAGGTAGCACAAGACCACATGTATACAAACGCATCCTCCAGCACCTACGGGCCATTACCAACGGCAACACTGCGTACCCGGTTGCCAGGCATTTTGAGGAGTCTCATGGCAAAAACCCTGCCGCATTGAGATATTTTGTCATTGACACGGTACCACCGCAGAGGAGGGAAGGGGACCGTGAGCTGCTTTTGCAAAGATTAGAGACCAGGCATATAACATTGTTTGATAACAAGACCCCTAATGGTCTCAATGCTGGGGAGGACTGCCACACATATTTATGAATACTGTTTATAACATTAACTAACCACACATATGTAAACATACTAGCTATCTCAACCATTTTTCTGATTGTTCAAAAAGTATTGTTTTTTTTATATCACTTTGCAAATTTATTCTTTATTAGGTAGCACTATTTCTTTTTATATTCTGCCAATATTGATTGCAGATTTTTCACGTATGACAATTGTTGCTCATTGTGTACTGTTACTTGCCTTACCCACTTGGGTGTGATTTCTAAGCAAATGTTAGCGACTATTATGCGCACACATTTGAGGGTTTGCCTGCGTATTGTTTAACTCAGACGCAGGGCTTTGGTATGGGTACTTTCATGCTTTGATGAACCGATTTGTGGTACAGTTTCTTTAAACATCAGTGTAAACTATAAGTACACACACAGGACTATAGTTTTAATTGCATTATGGTGGAATAACATAAATTTTAATATAAATTTCGATATATATATTAATTCACTTTGATTGTTTACATCGCATATTTGCTGCTATATTTATATCTGTATTTATAATTGTATTTATGTATTTATATTTATAATTATGGACAAAGATAGTACCATCAGTTGTTATATACCTAGGTCCATTTTACATGTATTATGAGCATTGCACAGTGGTTTTTACGTCATACTTGCACTTAAGCAGTAATTTGTTTAGACAGGATTTTTTCCATGTCTATTAAACAAATACTTTTTTGTTGGCACTAGCACTTTAAAAGGAGCACATACGCCCCTGCACGTTGTCATGTGATCAAGGCCTTGTTTGGCCGAAACGCGTAATGGAGATGTGGTGTATAGCAAAATAAAATAACTAGCACCAGTACTTGGGTTCGCCTCGTCTTTTCATACCTGCGAGACTGCTGGAGACGTCTTTCTGCCTAATATATATATATATAAATATACATATATATATATATATATATATATATATATATATATATATATATATATATATATATTACCTACTGGCGGTTGCCAGTAGGTAGTTATAGTTAGAACTTAGTTTCCATAGGAAAATAATTTTTTATTTGCTTATAACTTTGGCGTCTTTTGACTAATCCTCCTGAAATTCTCTAAAAAAAAGTCTATTCAGGTCATCTCCTATCCTGAAAGGTTTGGGGTGATTCATCATGTGGGGGCTGAGAAAAAAAGGGGCCCCAAAAGTCGTTTTCTCCATGTTAATTTCTATAGGAAATTTTGCGACGAGCTACAGCTCCAACTGCTGAACTGAATTACCCCAAATTTGGCAGAAAGGTAGAGCTTGGTTCAAAAAGCGACCTTTTTTAAAAATGATGTAAATCCGTTCAGTAGTTGCTGAGAAATTAGAAAAATAAAAGTTTTGATATCTGTGCAGAGCCGAAGTCCCGTGTGTGAGCATCACTATGATTGACTGCCAGCACTCCAAACCAGGAAGTGTTGACAGCCCTCTTGTGGCTCGGTAGAAGCGAGTCACCTGAAAATGGAGAAACAAAGGTATAAAACAAGTGAAGGGGGTAGGGTAGAAACACCCTGACTCCCTAGGCCTGCTATGGGGTCCCAGAAGGACCACCAGGGCCTAAAAAAGTATTAAAAAAAGAAATTGGCGCAGTTGACGCAGTGGCTTCAGGTTCCCGTGTTTTATTTTAATGAGGCCCTTGAGTTGGCTAGATATCTGGGGTATTTGTTTAAAAAAATAATAGCGGGTGCTCGCTGGGGGCCTCCTCAGTCCCGGGGCTTCACTTATGTTGGGAGGGGGGTTCAGTAGGCTGTGGAAATAGGTTCCAGGGGTATTTGTTAAAAAATAATAGCGGAGGCTCCTTGCGGCCCCCGCTGTCCCGGGGCTTTACTCATGTTGGGAGGGGGGTGCAGCAGGCTGTGGAAATTATATTGGGAAAACAACAATGCGCCGTATTGCGGCATTTCTTTAATATAATGTGGAATAATGTTTATTTATTATGCAGTGTTCACTTTTGTTACGGATAGAGTCACTTTCTTACAGAAAATGTATTAATATGTGAGAGGGTGTGTTTTGTTTGTGTGCGAGGAACAAAATTAACGTTTAATTGGCTGAGGTGTTCCAACAACAAGCTTAATGTTCATTGGGTGCGAACCATCGAAAGTAGAAGTGTTTTCTGCCATTCACTTCTCCTCCGCAGAGTAGCAAGGACATCTAATTTGCTCACATGTTGTAAGGAGGACCTTCCTGAGCTTAATGTTGATTGGTTACGAACTATTGAAAGTAGAAGTGTTGCTAGGTATTCCCTTCTCCTCCTCAGAGTAGGAGGGACATCTGATTGGCTGACGTGTTCTATGGAGGAGCTTCCAGAGCTTCATGTTGGTTGGTTGCGAACTATTGAAAGTAGAAGTGCTGACAGCCATTCACTTCCTCTACCCTCAGTATGAGCGACATCTGATTGGAGTGATGGTCTATAAGGAGGAACTTCCAGAGCTTAATGTTGATTGGTTGTGAACTATTGAAAGTAGAAGTGTTGGCAGACATTCACTTTCGCCCCGCGGAGTATTACGGGCATTTCATTGGGTAACGTGTTCCAAGCGGGACCTTCCGAAGCTTAATGTTCATTGGCCGTGAAGCATTAAAAGGAGAAGTGTTGGCAGCCAATCCCTACTCTTCTGCGGAACAACATGGACATTTTATTGGCTAAAGTGTTCAGACCACAAGTTTGCTCCTTATTGGTTGGGAGCGGTTCACTGTTGTGAGCCATTTTGTGACGCACTTCCAAAGGAGTACGGGAAAAAAAGTAGTATTGGGGAGGGTAGAAACACTATTAACTCTGTACAGTGGTCACAAGGTGGTGGACAGGGATTGTGAAGGTAAAAGTCATTTTTTATATATTTTAAGGGCCATTTATTTAATTGCCGTGGGGTGTACAAATCACGGTGGAAAAAAACAGTGTCGTGCAGTGTTCTTTCTATCAAGTTTGCGGGTGGGATACTTCCCAGGAGCACTATTTACTTATAATGTGGTGTTTATTTTTCTGACAGGGAGGTGTGGTTGCACAGCAAAAATTTCAGTCTAGGTTTGAAACAGTTTTCATTTAGCAATTACAAAAAAACTTTCTTCAAAAACTGACACTGTATATATCAAAGAAGTGACAAATAAAAATGGAATTTAATAAAATATCAGTTAAGCGTGGCGACACCCTCCTTTTTTCTGCTATAGTTTGTAAAAGTGTTGCCCCATATTCTTGATATTATAAAAGGGCATCAGTTACTTTTAGATAAAGTAGAATAGAAGTGCTACAACAAACACTCCCCCACTACATTATCTGAGGTGAGAAGAACAAGTAAAAAACAGTTAAACACAAATGACTTCATATTAGATAGAAATGTATGCATTATCATTTTTAAAATTTGTATTTCGTAGAATTTGGGAATGTTGTGTTGTAGTGCTTAGAGATCGCACACTGTTCCGCTAACAAATCATATACTCATTTAAGAATATATAGGATAGTACTATTATAATATACAGCACTGGTACTATATATTCTATAAGAAGGGAGAATGTGAATAGGAACTGCAATTCAGAAGAATAGAAATTAGAAAATAACATTAATAAATTTAGGGTTTATCAAATATTTAAAGTAACAAAGTATGTATGAAAGCTGTATTTTTTTTATACTTCAATTTCATAAAATATGCTCACTGAAAAAAATTCTGACCAAGTACGTTCTAATGTTTCGTAAGCTGTATTACAGATGGCGCAGACAAATGTCAAATTCCTCTTATTTAAAAATAGGACAGTCTATTACAATATAACTAATTACACCATTATTACACAAAAAAGAAAAGTAAAATAAAGTTATCTATAGAACAGAAAATCCATAACGAAATACTTTTGAGCGGTAATTATTTTCTGAGCTTCTTTTCTCCGGGACATCAAAAAGTTTGATCTTCGTGGCGACAGGTCATAAACTCCACTGTGATCATTATACTGTGAAAATTATAATATACATATTCACAGTATATGATCAAAAGGGGGGAACAGACTAAATACCAGAAGCTGGTGATGTTGCTTATATATCTTTACTCTTTGTGCCGACGGGTCATGAACTCCTCTGAGATCAACATGACTGTTCATATTGTGAGTGATGGTGTATATAAATAACTATATTGGAGAGTGAGTGATTGTGAGAGTGGCTGTATGGATGAGTGTGTACTTGCATCAGTGATTATATAAGGGAGTAAGTATGCATTACTATCTGTATGAATTAGTGAGGTGGTGTGTGTATAACTGTATAGGTGAGTAAATGGGAGTGTGATTGATTCTTTGCATGACTGACTAGGTGTGTGAGTAACTCCATGGATGATTAGCGGTGTGTGAGTGGCTAAATAGGTGTTTGAGTGCATATGATAGTGTTGTATTGATGAGTGACTGCATGTGTGAGTGGTTGAATAACTGAATGAGTGGATGTGTGTGTAGACCTAGGAATCAGTGAGTGGGTATGTAGTAACTGGTATTGGTGTGTCTATGGTTTCAAAAATGGTAGTCTGTATTTTAGAATGGGTGTTTCAAAGGTTAAATTAGGGTGTGAGGAGGTGCATCAGATTTTCACATGGATGATGTCATCAGTGATGTCATCAGAGATGTCATTTGAGAAGTCATCAGTGATGTCATCAGTGATGTCATCAGTGATGTCACTTACCATGCCATGAATGATGTAATATGTGATGTCATGAGCAGTGCATTGCGGGGGCATGAGTTATAGTTAGCTAAACTAACTATAACAGTGGAATTTCTATGGTTTTGTACGAGTGAAATGTCCAGCTAACTATAACACCCCTGAAACCTATGGTTTTTTTCATTGAATTTCAAAGGTTATTTAAATGCTAATTTCTAACTACAATATCCCGATAACCTATAATATTTTTTAAGTACATTTTAAAAACACGTGTATACATTTTATAGGGAAAACAAACTGAACAGTAGTCTTTTATAACTTATAATTATGGCTCCTGGTTTTATGGTATTTATTTTTGGGGCATTTCCGTATGCATTTATCCATTTTTTTTTAAATATTTGTATCTGTACTTTCCCATATATATTTTAGGTTTTGTGAAAAAAATGAATCTGAAATGAGTATATTTCCACATGTATTTGTCTGATAAATATGCACTCACGGCCGAAGGACTGACCGTTTTCAGTCATATAAACACTCTTATATGATAAACTATACAAAAACCTTGATATTAAAATGTGCATGTTTTCTTACACGAGCATATATATTGCTCCTTAAGGCTCTTTACTCAAATTCTTTTATTGTTTTAACCCTTTTACTTTTAGAACGACAGACCGAATGGCCTGGTACTCATCATTGACAGCATTTAGAATCGCTCAAAAAATAACCCAATTTCCGTTTTTATCCACATTTTAAAATAAATACAGAGAGGAAAATAAATACTTTTCTGTCTGTATTTATCTGTAAAAATTAGTAAAAACAGAAAACAAGGAGCCCTACTTATAATTTAACAATGTTTTCAACTTAATTAGCAGTAATCAACATAGAAGTGTGGTAAAAGTATGACGCAGCACCTATAATACCTGACTTCGAACAACAGCTTTCACAGTTCGATTCCTGACTCCAGCAGCATCTTAGCCCACCACTATCTCACTGTGTGTAAAACCTTGCTTAATGTTCCCAACGCCCCCAAGCGCCGGCACACCTTTCCGGGGGTATCTTTACGCTTTAAAAATGCTGGCATTTTTTTTAATTTAACAGCATAGTGATGACAAATATTAACACTTTTTTTTCTTCTATTGTGAACAATATTTGTCTTTATGTCTTCTATTTAGGTGTTTTTAATCATGAGAATGCAAATGACACAGTTTACTGGGTAACACTTTTTAAACTCTCCAATGTCTGTAGATATTAAGGACCTTATACGTGTTACGTTCGAAATCGAAACCTTTACAGCTTCACAGTTTGTAACTTTTCCCAACACGTACACAAATTTAACAGTTAAAACGTGAGCATGTGTAAACTCTAAAACGTGACATCTAAATGGGCGGAACCACATCTTCCTGCCATAGACTACTCAATAACCAAAAACAATATAAACCACACTCGTTGTGCAATTAGTTTCGTTTTCACAAGTTATTTCTCCGTGCCCATTCTGTGATGCATTTAGCACAGGAGAGGGAGTTTACCCAATATAGTCCCTGGGACCTGGGTGCTTAGCGGTACATGGAGAAAGGGGTCCCAGTACGTAATAAAATCTTTAAATCAGAAATATTGGAAAATATACAGGAAAGTACATATATTGCATAAACACACTTGTTATTTAATCACAGTGTGTGTTCAAAGTACAGAACGTAGTGCATATATCATTTCGTCATCCTCATAGTAAAACAGTGCCCCAAGCAGTGAGAGGGTAAGGAGGGGTGGGTAGTGCAGTGTGAGAAAAAATTTGCAAAGTTTCAACACAATCTAAAATGCAATTTCACAACTTAAAAGCTACGCAAAGATACCATTACTAAACCCTGACTTCACCATAGAGCCAGCTACAGAGAAAGACATTCAATGTTCGTATCTCATTTGATTAAGCTTAAAGCGCTTGTATGAATATCATGTTTGTTTGTCACGCAGGCTATTGGAAAGTTGGAGAATCAGTCGACGTTTCGACCCCAAAATAAATGGTAGGTAACCGCTGGGCCTTAGAACGGGGTCATCATCAGGACGTGGGGGGTGTGGCGGGGCAGGCAACTCAAGGGGAAAGCATCAAAAGGTTGGGCCGGACCACTCCAATCCCAGCGGGCGCAAATTATTTGGACGCAAGACGGGATCGTCACCAAAAAACATTAATTAAGGAGGCGGTTATGGCTGCCATGCAGGTCAATATAAATAATATACATTGTGTCTTGATCGCTCCTTATGAGTTAGAGAAAAGCCGCTACAATGGTCGGCAACAACTCTTGTACAGCCTGCGTAACCAACAAACATGATATTCATACAAGCGCTTTAAGCATGTTGTTTAATCAAATGAGATACGAGCATTGAATATCTTTCTCTGTATTTGTCACCCCTTTGATATATACAGTATCAATTTTCGAAGAAAGTTTATTTGTAATTGCTAAATGAAAACTGTTTCAAACCTTGACCGAAATTTTTGCTGTGCAACCACACCTCCCTGTCAGAAAAGTAAACACCACATTATAAGTAAATAGTGTTCCTGGGAAGTATCCCACCCGCAAACTTGATAGAAATAACACTGCACAACACTGTTATTTTTCCACAGTGATTTGTACACCCCGCGGCAATTAAATAAATGGCCCTTAAAATATATAAAAAATGACTTTTACCTTCACAATCCCTGTCCACCACCTTGTGACCACTATACAGAGTTAATAATGTTCCTACCCTCCCCTATACTACTTTGTTTTCACGTACTCCTTTGGAAGTGTGTCACAAACTTGTGCTCGGAACACTTTAGCCAATAAAATGTCCATGTTGTTTCGCAGATGAGTAGGGAATGGCTGCAAACACTTCTACTTTAAATGCTTCACAGCCAATGAACTTCGAAAGGTCCCGCTTGGAACACGTTACCCAATGAAATGTCCCTAATACTCCGCGGAGAGGGAAGGAATCACTGACAACACTTCTACTGTCAATGGTTTACTGCCAATCAATATTAAGCTTGGGAAAGTCCTCCTTGGAACACGTCAGCCAATCAGATGTCCCTCCTACTCCGCGGATCGGAAGTGAACTTCTGCCAACACTTCTACTTTCAATAGCTCACAACCAATCAACATTAAGCTCTGGAAGCTCCTCCTTAGAGCATGTCAGCCAATCAGATGTCCCTCCTATCTGCGGAAAGGAAGTGAATGGCTAGCAACACTTCTAATTTCATTGTTCACAACCAACCAACATGAAGCTCTGGAAGCTTCTCCTTAGAACAAGTCAGCCAATCAGATGTATCTCCTACTCTGCGGAGGAGAAGGGAACACCTAGCAACACTTCTACTTTCAAGAGTTTGCAACCAATCAACATTAAGCTCAGGAATGTCCTCCTTACAACATGTGAGCCAATTAGATGTCCTTGCTACTCTGCGGAAGAGAACTGAATGGCAGAAAACACTTCTACTTTTGATGGTTTGCACCCAATGAATATTAAGCTTGTTGTTAGAACACCTCAGCCAATTAAACGTTAATTTTGTTCTGCGCACACATACAGAACACGCCCTCCCACATATTAATACATTTCCTGTAACAAAGTGACTCTATCCATAACAAAAGTGAACACTGCATAATAAATAAACATTATTCCACATTATATTAAAGAAATGCTGCAATACGGCGCATTGTTGTTTTCCTGATATAATTTCCACAGTCTACTGCACCCCCCTCAAACATGAGTGAAGCCGCGGGACAGCGGGGGCCCCAGCGAGCCCCTGCAAGTATTTTTTAACAAATACCCCCGGGACCTATTTCCACAGCTTACTGAACACCCTCCAACATAAGTGAAGCCTAACGACTGCGATGGCCCCAGTGAGCCCTTGCTATTATTTTTTTAACAAATACCACCGAGACCTAGCCCATCCAAGGGCCTCATTAAAATAAAAAGTGGGAACCCGTGACCCCTGCACCAATTGCGCCATTATTATTTTTTTTTTAAATGCTTTTTTTGGCCCTGGATGTCCTTCTGGGATCCCCTGAGCAGGACTACGGGGTCAGGGTGTTTCTAACCTGCCCCCTTCTCTTGTTTTATACCATTGTTTCTCCATTTTTGGGTGACTCACTTCTACCAAGCCACAAAATGAATGCCAACACTTCCTCGTTTGGAGTGCTGGCAGCCAATTACATGGCACGGGCGCACAGGACTTAGGCTCCGCCCAGATATTGAAACTTTTATTTTTCTAATTTCTCAGCAACTTATAAACGGATTTACACCATTTTTAGGAAGTTTGCTTTCAGGCCCAAGCACTACCTTCCTGCCAAATGTGGAGTAATTCCGTTCAGTAGTTTTGGCTGTAGCCTTGCACAAAGTTTCCTATGGGAAATTGATTATTTGACTCTTATCTTTTGAATTTCTCAAAAACTACTGAGCGTATTACCACCATTTAAAAAAAGGTCGCTTTCTAAACGAAGCTCTACTTTTCTGCCAAATTTGGAGTAATTCCGTTCAGCAGTTCGATCAGTAGCTCGTCGCAAAATTTCCTATAGGAATTAACATGGAGAAAACGACTTATGAGACCCCCCTTTTTTTCTCAGCCCCCACTTGATGAATCACCCCCAAACTTTCAGGATAGGAGCTGACCTGGATAGACTTATATTTTGGAGAATTTCAGGAAGATTTGTCAAACAACGCCAAAGTTATTGGCAAATAAGAAAAGAAAAAAATCCTATGAAAACTAGGTTCTAACTATAACTACATGTCACTGACCATGTCATGAATGATGTAATATGTGACATCATCAGCAGTGCATTGCGGGGCATGAGTAATAGTTAGCTCAACTAACTATAAGGGCGGAATTTCTATGGTTTTGTATGAGTAAAATGTCCAACTAACATAACGTCCCTGAAACCTATGTTTTTTTCTGTGAATTTCAAAGGTTTTTTAAATGCTAATTTGTAACTATAACGTCCCTGAAACCTATGTTATTTTTTCAGTGAATATATATATATATATAGTTAGCTGGACATTTCACTCATACAAAACCATAGAAATTCCTCGTTATAATTAGTTCTGCTAACTATAACTCGCGCACTCGCAATGTACTGCTGATGATGTCACATATTAAATCACTCATGACAGTCGTGAAGGATCGGCGTACGGTGTGCGGCGGCTGCTTGTTTTTCAGTTACATCGTATACATTTAATATTATGTGATATGTACAATTGGCATGCGACCATTCCGCAACTCCTGCTCCCACGCATTCACAAGACATGCACATTACGGTACGCAACGCTTGCACGGTGGTGGGTCCCGTGTGACATCATATACATGCTGGCGCACACTGGGTGCGCGACTCCTGCAAAAAAAATGTTATGATGTAAAATGATATGTATGTGTCTTTATTATACATAGGGCAAGAGATTATCTAAGATATTCCTAAAAATAATATATTTGTACTTATAATAATCTTATCTTATTTTTAAATATATTTTTGTGGAGTCGCGTGGGGTGCGTGCTTCATGAGTGGAGAGTGTGCGGATCCCATGTGAGCTAAAAAAAAAAGATTTAATTGGTTCAGGACATTTTCCCACTGTAACTATTGAAGGATTCCTCCCATTTTAATCATTCTTTTTGGAGCATCTTTAGAGAGACATCTCTTTTCCTACAAGAACCCTTCTTGCTTGTTTTTTTGGTGTTTTAAAAAAAATATCAAACAAAATGGCATCTGAACAGCAGCAGCAGGAGGAAGTATCTTTTGAAAAAGAATTCTTGCAGGAGGGACTACGTCCACAGAGGCCGGAATCTGTTGTGTGGAAATTCTTCACTTTTTCACCTGGAGAGAAGAAAGTAAGTGCAAGAAAGGTGACGTGCAAAATTTGTAACCGAGTCCTATCAAGAGGCAGTGAAAAAAATACTCTTGTGGCACTGCTTCTATGTACAAGCATCTCCGGACAACACATCCTCTCAATCTTGCTCAGGAGGAAATGAGGCAAGCTGCTTTGAACCTCTCATCTGCTTTTGCAAGTACGTCTGGAGCATCCTCAGGAAAATCTGCAATGGACATTAGGCCAGAATTCGCCTTTCTCCAGCAACACTGCGTGAAGTGTAAGAAACTTATATGCTTCGGTGAGCAGTTGGTGGATGCAGTTTGTGCTGCGCAACCAAACCATTGTTGTTCTTTTTTTGTGTTTGTTTTTGGAATGATAAGTAATTCAAAAAGTTTCCTGTTTTATTTGTTCTTTTTTTGTTCATTTTTTGAAAAATCACCAAAAAAAATACAAAATTGTTAAAAAAAATTAAAAAAATACTAAAGAAAAAAGAAGAAAAAAAAGTTCTTATCAGAACTACCTTATCTGGTTAAAGAAAGAACTATAATTGCAAGGTAATGTGTGAAAGTTTGGTTCAATATATGTATACAGCATGATTGACTGAAAGAATGCATTAGTAGTGTATGGTGAATTTATAGGTGAAGATTTATGAAGAAGTACTGCAGCATGTCACTGCAAGCTCTTTAGCTGCACTGCACTGTGGTGTAGTGTAGTTCCTATCATCCCAATAGGCTCTGCGCATTGGAATAATACCTTCAATAGTATAGGCCTAGACCAGACGTTAACTAGGTCTACTACTGTCGATATTAGACTTAAAGTTTTGGGTTTGCCAGCTTAGCTCAGAGTTCACTAGAAACTTTCTCGAATGTTCAGGAAAGAATTAACTCCCCTGATTAGACAAGAAGGGATTTAGTTTCTGACAACCATAGAACATGACAACTTTGCTCTCCCCTAATCAAGAGTGTATCTCGAGAGTCGTGTGAACAAAAGGCAATTTATTTTACTCAGTCAGTACGTGCATTCTTAGTCTCATCAGATTGTAGAGAAAAGGAAGAGACGGGCGTGTTCAATAAAAAGGTGTTATTTATTGATCAGTCTCTTTTCTCATACAAGAGAAATGAATCAATATTATTGCAATACTTATGGTTAAGTAAAGTGCATACATTAAAAGCAGAAGTATAAAATAATACTGTAAAAACATTGATATGGTTTCTAAGCCATATGAAGGTTTAAAATGATTAAAATAGATTACATACATATATACATTTGACTAAACGTACTCAACTGGTGTTTCTAAATACGCCTACCCCGTGTACCTGACCTAAGCCTAATGCGTGGGCGGGAATAGAAAGTTACAGTTTAAGTTAAGTTTGTTTTGCCAAGTGACTGACTAAAGAATTCTCTGTGAGGGGTTATTCAGTTCTGTACCTGGAAGTTAGGATGAATGAGGGATGGTATCTCTTTCTCTGGTCTCGATATTCCAGGCTGCCTGCGAGGGCTGCTCGGAAGCGCCGGTGCTGGATTTCTCGGCAGGAGAAAGCAGCGCGTCTCGTTCTCAGCGCGTCAGGAAGGCGGGGCTGCGCCAGCGGGGTCTGCTCTGCTCTGGGCTTCGGCAAGTATGGCTGCTCCGTCTCGTCACCACCGCGTGTGTTTGCATAGGGCAATATCGGTAATATTTATACCTTTAAGGTGCCGAGATTGATGTAAGGATGGACATAGATACGTCAATAAGGATGTCATACGACTTGGTCGTTAGCACATTCTTTGCTGAAGTTCTCGATGAAATCAAAACAGTGGCCGCAGGGTTTTTCCAGGTTGATATAGGTTTGATTTGTTTTGAGAACTCCGTATGCCTTATCAGGGGCTGGAGGATTATCGCTTGTCTAATTAGATTGCAAGCGTTATGACCTAATCAGATAACACGTTCATGTGCCGTAGTGTGGCTTCGTCAGATAACAGTATCTGCATCATGGGGGTTTGCTGCCTCATGGGCTGACTGCTAGTTAACTTGTTGGCTTGTTAACCAAAATAGGGTCAGGAATAGGGGGATCGATTCAGAACCTATAGGAATACATCACACCCACTCCACGCTAACTATGGACATATTTACTAATCTAGGCATAGTAAACATAGTACAACATACTATAGAGTATTGTGTATACCTTACCACCCCAAAATACATAAATGCATTTTGAAATTTTTCAAATATACTGAGAAAAAATGCAGTCATAAGCAACATATGCACTCAAGCTGTAGAATAATGCTAAAGTAAACACGCATTTTCATACATTATTGCTATTTGGTATATGAGAATTTACACATGAAATGGCTCTTAATACAGAAAAAAGGTTCGAGACCATTCCATCACAGAATAAAATATTTATGAACATACCAGCGGGCAGCTAATGTCTATAAAGTATCTAAAAATAGAATTTTTAGTTCTTTAAGAATAGTTCTTACTTTAAGCAGAAGATAAGTGTCCCGAAAAATATGCAAAATTTTGGGTGCTGCTGAAAAAAAATTGCTGTCCGTGAACTGGAGGGAAAATTGTTCATGTGACTTTATTATCAAAGTTGAAGGCCAAATTCAGGGTGTTGGGAACGCCGTGTGCGAGCTTGCTCAAAAGTCTCTATTTCTGCTCTGGTGAGAACATCATATCATTTAGGCTTTCGAAAAAGCTGTCAACAGCTTCCTGGGAGAGTTCCACTAACTCGGAAAAAGGTGTAACCATGCATTCGTGCGCATGATTGTCTCCATTGACGTTCTGATTTGGATTGCTGACAGAAGGTTGTACCTGATCGATGCTGCTTTCATCTTGAACTTCACTACCCCTTAATCGTAGTGGTGAAGCTTCCACGAATGCCGTCATCAGGATTGGTAGCCTTTGAGGGCAGCACAAAACGTGAGCCTTGATTGGACTCAACAATGTTTCTGCATCCATTGGCGCATCCGATTGTAGCGTCAGACAGGTGTCTAACACGCATTCTTCTCCGCATAGCAGGCACCTTAATACAGGTAAAACACATCGTTGCCACATTGGTCGAAATGATAGAAACCAAGTCATGTTCAGGTCTCTAAGCCGGGATAGTCCCAGGATTTTTGATATCCGGTCCCGGTATCCAATGGCTAGGATTGTTTCTTCCCTTGTCGCAGGTGTTCTGTCTGTGTCATGGTTTGCCATAACGAAAAATAAGGACTAGGAATAGGATTCCTGCAATCAGTCCTAAAATGAGGGGAAGTCCGCCAAAAATCGAATGGACGAAATCTGGAAAAATACCCAGTATGGCTTCGAATGGTGTTAATGCCATCGAAAATACTGTCTTAAATACCTGTGAGACCCCATTGGTATCAGAAATATTTAAGATTTCGTTCAGGATTTCCGCAAAATGTATGGGGGAATTAGTTGATAACAAAGAATGTATCTCTGCAGTCGTCCTTGCGACTTGTAGATCATACGTTTCTTTTGATGACGTGAGCCTGGTCGGCGTCTGAAGAAGCACTGTTTTCATTCTGCTTAAAGTATCTATTCGAATAGAAGTAATTTTCAAGTTGGGCCATGCCCTTGCCTCCCTGTCTGGAAAGGAGCTGGGGAACAATAAGCGTCCACAGCACTTGACCTTCGCAGTCGTAGTTACGAGATAAGGAGTCCCGGGCATAAGACTACAACATCTGCGATCTACAATTAGAATGTAACTCCCATTATAGAGTCTTTGAAAGAATGGTTCTATCACTGTTGCAGGTGCGCCTTGCTGGTGACATGAAAGGTTATTTGAATTCCCTTCACAGGCTCCATGCAAACTAATTCCGTTACACAGAAGTGTGCCGCTTAGTGACATCGCACAATTATTGCCACTAAGAAACACTTTCTGTCCTTTATTACTGACACATGCATGTGAATAGGGCAGGTTCCATGTTGTTTTAATGTACCCCTTTCCCAATTTTTCGTACATGCCAGCCTGTATATATTTTTGGCAGTATTGAAACCTGAAGGTTGATATTGGAATATTAATTATCCCATGTATTATCCATTCACTGACAGGTCGTTCTGACATTGTCACTGGTAATCTCTCAAGTTTCTCAATGCTCAGGATTGTATAATCAGCACCCTTTTGTGCCATACTGATTTGTCTATCAGTAAGGTTAAAGATATTGAATAGTGACGTTGTGTTGATTAAACGCCAAGGCACATAGCCTGAACGCAGATTTTGTAACGTCCAGCCAAGCTGTACAATAGAACGCAATTGAGACTGACCGTGTTGTAACAACAGTAAGTCTTGCGATATTATGTCGATTGCTGAAGACACAATGCTGTCCAAAGAAAAAATTCTGGAGGACAGAGTCATTAACCCATTGTCCACTACAGAAAGTGATTTTTCCAAATTAATACGGTCAATTTCCCGTATTCTCTCTGCTGTTTCAATTTGAGTAACCTTCCAGGCCTCGTTGTATGCTGCATATACAGAGGCTGCTATGAAACGCTTTTGACGCTGTTTGCGTGGTCCCATAATGAAATCACGCAAGTCAGCACCATCAGTAAGTGAAGTAAGGTGTTGCTTAATTTCTGTCAGTGTGGAAGTTTGCAGCCATTGAAGGCATAATTTGCCCACACTGTAGGTGGTTATTATCCCTGGGTGTTGTCTTTGAGGATATCTAGGGTCTGGCCTGGTCATTTTGAACCCCTGTGTTTTGTTCAGGAATCTGTCTTGACAGTTATTAGTATCTGTGGGCCAGATCAACCACTGTTTCCAATCTGGATGTGTTCTGTTTTTGTTTAATACATAGTTTACGTCTATCTCTTCATCTGTAGAGCTATTGCTGTTCATTGTTGGTTTTGGAATAGACGGTTTATTTAAGTCTTTGATTTTGGCTAGGCCAAGACAGGTCGTTTGTTGAACAGTGTCATTTAAAAATATAATTTGTTCTGGGATCATGCAGGCTCTAAACAAAGATTCTATACCTTGTACTTGCCATTCTTTTGTACCCCAAACACTTTTCAATTCAACATTTTTGTCCCAATAATCAAAACCAAAAGTATTCATTTGTTCGAAGAATGAGTCTGAATATATCAATTTTGTGTTTGTTATCATGGTCTTTGTCCCTGTCTTATTTGACAATTTGAAATAAAATGTTTCAGCATTACTTGTGTTAAAACCTGAAAAGTATGAATATTTGTCATAGACGGTTCTTGAGCTTCCTTTTGGAGGTGTTGCACAATGTTCCCATTGATTATAATTTAAAACATTTCTAGGTTGTGCAGATTTATGTAAAAAATGGTTACCATAGTGGTTGTAGCAATACATACTATCATAATTTGTAGAACCCTGCAAATAATCATGTTTGGTAAATTTAGCAGACATTACTAAGTCAGACATCATATTATTAATGCTTTCGAAGTCCCAATCATCAGCAAATGAGTTTTGTTTTACAAAGTCACTCAATGAGATCTTAATTTGGTGTGGATATTTCAGGATTTCAACCGGACCATAGATTTCGTAGTCAGTGTTGTCCCATGCTACCCCACCCGGTATAGGATTGGCTGTGAAGTTGACTGAAGAAAGTTCTCTTTTCTCGACGTGTGAAGATGTGTGTGGTTTGAGGATCAAGTTGATTTTCTGACTTGCTGTGTCCATTTTAGCATATTTTCCCTCAATGAAGCGTCCCAAAGTTAGTACCATGATGAGCCAAAGTATGAGGATAAATGCACCAAAACCCACCCAAAATTCAAGCCATGGAGAAATCAGATATGTTTCTTTCAGTTGTTTCAAAAGTTCTTTAGCTTATCTTTAAAGGTTTTTGATGATGGCTGTGTCTTTGATTCACTGAAGTCTTCAGAGGAATCATCGAAATTTATGAAGTAGCCGGATGCAGTTCTGTCAATTGTTCCAATTGCTTCAGGATTACTGTGTCTTGCATTTTCACTTGGTACTTCATTGTAGATTGGTGTGTCTCTGCTAAATGTTTTTATTTGGGTTTCCAGAGGTCTAAGTTCCATTGCATTGTTGCATAGTCCTTGTTGTTCTTCTGTAGGCGTTTCGAATGTGATTAGCCTCTTTGTTAGGACCTCTGTACTGGTAGCAAACCTTGGTGTTCTGCTACTTATTGGGAGTCCACTTGGCCTACTGTTTGTTATCGGCCACATGATTGTGGTTTTACCAGGTCGATGGATACAACTCGGTTCTCCTTTTTACCAGCAAGCGGCGGTAGTACAACTGATCTTGTCCCGTTGACAGACAAGACAGGAACTGCTTTTCTGTAAGAAGGCCCAAATTCCTTCTTTACCGCGATCTTTTCCCTGACTAGATCCCAGACTTTTGGAATCCAGACAGGTCTTGCTGGGACAGGTGGTGGTTCTTCAGTGGTTGTTGGCTGCTGTTTCAACTTTATGTTGCTCAGGTCTTTTCTTGTTTTGTTTAAGTCCTGCAAAATAGCCAAACGGTCTTTGATATCAAAGCTTTTTTCTTTCACCACTGAAGTCTGACTGTCGAGGTCAGAGATTAACATCCTAGTTCCAAATAATAATTCGTACGGACTGAATCCCCTCAGAGAATTTCTTGGCAGGTTATTTAGACTACGTTGGACACTTATTAGATGTTTGACCCACCCAGCTCCCGAACCTAATATCCTTTCCGTTATAGATTGCTTTATGCCTTGGTTTTTTCTTTACACCATCCCGTATCCCTCAGGAAGGAAGTGAGAAGATTCCCGCTGTGCTATGCTCATTTGGCCATGTTTCCCCTCAGGCTGGAGGGCTAGAGTGAAAACAATGGTCAAACGTAGCATGCTCTTAGCGTATATGCCATTTAGACTCGCAAATCTTGTATAACAGTCCAGACGTCAGCCGAGTGCTGGTGATCTACATTATAAGTGGAAACTAACCTGTATATGTTAATCGCAAGCCTTGCTTTTTACTGTTGATTTTTTCTGGAGTGAAACGACACGGTATTACACCGTTTCTCTCACCACTGCGATTCCTGTTGCAGTTTGGGCAGTTTTTTACAAACATGGTATGATGCAGGCTCATGCCTGGCCACCAGTACCTTGATTGTAATTCTTCCAGAGAATCTTTTAGTTTGAGGTGTCTGAGACCCTCGCCCATATGTGCGTCTGCGATTAACAAGTTTCTCCTGTCCATGTTTGGAATCACTCTATCCCCCACTCCAGGGATTCGAGCAAAAGGGACGGAGTTTGCATCGATTATGTATGTATATTTGAGTGGATAGTTGATCGGTAGTGCTGAGCAGTCGTCTTTTGATGACGTTTTCACCGCCAGCATTGTTTCACCGTCAATATATTTTAATGTACGCTTTTTTTCGAAATACGGAAGCCGATTTAGTTGCTACCGTTGTGGCTGTTTCAGCCAATGAATTCCCTGCAACGTGAACGCCATCACGCTGATGACTCAGTGAGTGTGTCACGTGAGTCTTTGGTAGTTCTTTATGTAAAAGAGCTATTTGTTCCCAAAGCAGTTTCTGCTTTATTGTTGCATCTGTGTCATCTTTGTAACCGTTTTGAATCCATGTCTGCAAATCCTTGTTGTATGATTTGACGCAGTAATATGAATCAGACACTATAAGTGTCGGGAATTCGCGATCCGCATTATCTAGCGCCATTTTCAATGCCATTATTTCAGTCTGTTGTTCTGAATTAGTTTCTACTGAGTGTGTTTTTGTTAATAGAGGTCTTAGTTTACCTCCGCGCCACACTTCTTTTGTAATCCCACATGTGGGGTTGTATGCTTGTTCTCCCCAAACGGGGGGTTGAGCATGTCCGTCTGTATAGATTACACAGGCGTAATGTCGTAAAGGCAGAATGTCGATTGGCAGAGGGAATGTTCTTACATATTCTAGATTTTTTAATTCTTCTAGTTCTGGATCAAAGTAGTAGTATACTTTGTCCGTTGTGATTGAATTCACCCATTGTATCCACTTTGGATTCAATGCTGTGGTTGGTAAATTACATGGTGTTGTTAATGCCTCAAAGGCTGGTTCTGCTGTTCTGACTATGATATGTCTACCGTCAGCTTTGTCTTTTCCCCTAGCTATTGCGGTTTGAACTGCATGAACAATGTTTTCTTTAATACTGAACTTCTTTTCAGCCTCTGTGTACAAGTGTGATTTGAATGCAATTGGTACCTTTTCTCCCTCATTAGAGGTCAGGTATGTGAATCCGCATCTTCCTGGGATGACTCGAATCACAAGATTGCGTGTATTATCACGTGTTTCTAATTTTGTTTTAATTAGCATGTCTGTTTGTAAGGATCTCAGAATTTCTGTGTGTATTTGAGTCCAATTGGTTCTTTTAAAATCTGGTTTAATTAGATCATAAAGGGGTTTGACCCTTTCTGCGTAATTTGCAATGTATGTTCTTCCGAAATTTAGGAAGCCTAGAATTGACTGTAGGTTTTTTAGTGTTCTAGGTGCTTGGAGTACGGCACATTTCTCTAGGTATTGTCTGCCAGGCTTTTGCCTTCACTTGATAATTCATATCCTAAGAACAGGACTGTCAGATGGGCAATTCTGGATTTTTTAAAGTTGAATTTGTAACCCTCTGCTGCGAACCCAAGTATTATGGTGTTCACTCTCTTCAAGTGAGTATCCAAGTCATCATCTGTTAAGTAAATGTCGTCGACATAAGATAATGCTTCGTTGTCATATGTTTGTAGTAATTCTGTTACTCTCGCTGAGAATACTCCCGGGCTGTTCTTGTAACCCTGGGCTAACCGACAGAATTGTTTTTGAGTGCCATTTATTGAGAACGCAGACAAATATCTGCTCTCTGGTGCTATGTTTTGACAAAAGAATCCATTAGAGATGTCTAATGTTGTTTTGTATTTTTTGCGCACTATGTTATTCATTAGTGCAGCACTATGCGAGTTTTGCACTGCAAAAAGTTTTGCAACATGAGTTAAGGTGTCGGTAATCCAAAACTAGACGATATGAATTGTCTGGTTTGGAGACCGGAAACAAAGGGTTGTTCATTTGTGAGGTGCAAGTTTCAATCACCCCCTGGTATTCTAGCTGATCTAGGATTTCTTTTACCTGTTTTTTAGCTTCTTGTTTAATTGGGTACTGCCTTTGTGCAGTAGGTTGTGATTTTAACTGGATTTTGTGAGGAGGAGAGTCCTCATCCCATCCTACATGATTTTTATATAAAGCAGGAGCTTGAGCTACTGCCCACTTTCTAGCAAGTGTGTATTTTTTATGAATTGGGATATGATTTGAGAAGGCAGGCATAATTATTTCTTCGCCATGAGGGCAGTCCCTGACAAACTCTGGTGGCCAGTCTTTTTCAGCTAGAAGGATGTCATAGCCCTTGGAGAGATTATCCCAAAATAGTCCCCTTATTTTTCTAGTCTTATCCCCCTCTATACGTAATGTTATTTCATATATTTTGTGAGGTTTGCTAACTCTGGTGTCTGCAGTTTCCACTTGAAGATATTCATTCGTGTCCACTGTCTCCAGATGAGTCATAAGGACTTTGCGAGCTATGCTCACTTCTGCTGCGCGGTCTAGCATCCTCTGAGCCCATTCTCCGTTTTTCAGTTGTGTCCTCAGTATTCTCGGCATTGTTAACTACCTTGATACTGGCTACCTTCTTTTTTGGAAATTGTAATTTCTTTTTTAGATGAGCAGGTTCCTTGTCTTTGGACTTGGCGTGCTCTTCTCTTTGTTCTGATCGTCCTTTTCTTTCCGATTTCTGCGAGGAAGTCTGAAAAGATTGAGAGGGACGTGTATCAATGTCTTGATATCTATCAGGCTTCTTTAGATTATCCCTATTTCTAAGGTTATATCTTTTCCCAGAGGGGTCACTCTGGGGTGACCTGTGTCTTTGGTTCGGAGATTTTTCTCTCCGCCGAGGAGACCTTCCTCTGGACTGGAATTTCTTTTCTTTAGGATTGGATTGTTTGTTTCCATCCCAGTTCTTTTTTGGTGATGTTGAATTATTATTAAAAAATATTTTTTCAGGACTTTCAATCAGTTGTGGTTTTACTGGTATCCCACCTAAACTATCCCTACCTAGTTCCTCATAGGACTTTTCTATGATTCTGGCAATTTCAGCTGGTTGGTCTGCTATATCTGTCTCCTTTAACCTCTGGCGGATCGCCACGTTTGCTGCTTCTCCCTTTATGTTGGCTAATAATATAGCCGAGACCTGCTTGAAGTCTTTCAGTAATTTCATACCAAGAGTTAAAGCGGGTTCTGGACCGTATTCGTCTTGAATTTGTTTTAGCACATCTGGTATTACCGAAATGGATGGAACACCGTGCGTTTTTGTGTAGATGGAAGCAAAGACTGTACCCCAAGTGTCACAGTCCTCCACGTGTGGTGCGATTCCCATTGGAAGACAGATAGTCAGAATCCTGTGTTTTTCTAACGGGGTGGTGTCTGGAAACACCGCCTCTATTTGGGTGATTTTTTGTGCCAACCAGAATGGTATTTGTTCCCGTTTAGCCGGTACTTTACCTAGGCAGGACTGTATGTTCTGTGGTGTAATTTTAGTTGTGTTCCCCTGGTGAGGGGTCAGCTGTGGAATTTTAATTGCTGGCTGAATTGTTGAAGTCCGCATCACATATTGGACTAATTGTCTATGTACTTTTATTAATTGTTTTAGCTGTGTTAAAAGCTCTGCTGCAGACATCCTGTCGATGTCTGGATGTGGTGTGTATCCGGCTAGGACCGGCCACGTTGCTCCTGGTCTACCTAAGGGACCGAGCCTGGTGATGTGATTATTATGTTTTAGGGCGCCATCAAATAAGAGCAGGTGCTCTTGAAATTTGAGTGGTACTTCCACCTCCTCGAAAGGAGTGTACATTTCAGGAGGTTCCTCTATTTTGTAATAGTGGAAGTACTTTGTTACAGGATTTGCTGCTGGAAAATTTATCCATGAATAGTATACCTCTGTCTGCCGATATTCGTGTGCCTCAATTACGAATATGACTGTACCACCTCTAGGTGTCAGTCCGTTTTCTATAAGCTTTAAGGTTATAGATTTCCTTTTGATGACCGGGATGAGTATTATATCCGGGTCCGCTTCCTGTATGGCAGTATCAGCTGCTGCGAGTTCAGTTGCTATTCTAACTGCCTCTCTTTCATCATCACTCTCTACCATTTTACCGACAGGAAGGTTATTTCTTTTGTTTGCAGATCAGGTTTCTTATGGAAACAAAGATTAGATGCACAATATTTTGGAACAGTGTATCCTTCAACGTTGACTAAACCAAGAACCATACATAGGAGTTCCCTCCTGCGAGGTTTTGGAGGATATTACCTTTCACCCACTCCAGACGTCTTTGGAGTATAATGGGAAAAAAGGGGTCTGAGTAAGAAAGCACGACTGAGTTACTCTAAATGTCTTACGTTAGTTTTATCGCCCTTTCCAAAAGCGTTGGGCGCCATGTAGTGTAGTTCCTATCATCCCAATAGGCTCTGCGCATTGGAATAATACCTTCAATAGTATAGGCCTAGACCAGACGTTAACTAGGTCTACTACTGTCGATATTAGACTTAAAGTTTTGGGTTTGCCAGCTTAGCTCAGAGTTCACTAGAAACTTTCTCGAATGTTCAGGAAAGAATTAACTCCCCTGATTAGACAAGAAGGGATTTAGTTTCTGACAACCATAGAACATGACAACTTTGCTCTCCCCTAATCAAGAGTGTATCTCGAGAGTCGTGTGAACAAAAGGCAATTTATTTTACTCAGTCAGTACGTGCATTCTTAGTCTCATCAGATTGTAGAGAAAAGGAAGAGACGGGCGTGTTCAATAAAAAGGTGTTATTTATTGATCAGTCTCTTTTCTCATACAAGAGAAATGAATCAATATTATTGCAATACTTATGGTTAAGTAAAGTGCATACATTAAAAGCAGAAGTATAAAATAATACTGTAAAAACATTGATATGGTTTCTAAGCCATATGAAGGTTTAAAATGATTAAAATAGATTACATACATATATACATTTGACTAAACGTACTCAACTGGTGTTTCTAAATACGCCTACCCCGTGTACCTGACCTAAGCCTAATGCGTGGGCGGGAATAGAAAGTTACAGTTTAAGTTAAGTTTGTTTTGCCAAGTGACTGACTAAAGAATTCTCTGTGAGGGGTTATTCAGTTCTGTACCTGGAAGTTAGGATGAATGAGGGATGGTATCTCTTTCTCTGGTCTCGATATTCCAGGCTGCCTGCGAGGGCTGCTTGGAAGTGCCGGTGCTGGATTTCTCGGCAGGAGAAAGCAGCGCGTCTCGTTCTCAGCGCGTCAGGAAGGCGGGGCTGCGCCAGCGGGGTCTGCTCTGCTCTGGGCTTCGGCAAGTATGGCTGCTCCGTCTCGTCACCACCGCGTGTGTTTGCATAGGGCAATATCGGTAATATTTATACCTTTAAGGTGCCGAGATTGACGTAAGGATGGACATAGATACGTCAATAAGGATGTCATACGACTTGGTCGTTAGCACATTCTTTGCTGAAGTTCTCGATGAAATCAAAACAATGGCCGCAGGGTTTTTCCAGGTTGACATAGGTTTGATTTGTTTTGAGAACTCCGTATGCCTTATCAGGGGCTGGAGGATTATCGCTTGTCTAATTAGATCGCAAGCGTTATGACCTAATCAGATAACACGTTCCTGTGCCGTAGTGTGGCTTCGTCAGATAACGGTATCTGCATCATGGGGGTTTGCTGCCTCATGGGCTGACTGCTAGTTAACTTGTTGGCTTGTTAACCAAAATAGGGTCAGGAATAGGGGGATCGATTCAGAACCTATAGGAATACATCACAGTGGCACTTCCGAAGCACAGGGATGTGACATATGAACATGAATATGTTGCAACTCTGTGCTTCCCTCTGCACTGCTGCAGAAACTGCAGTTATGCGGTGACACATACACCCTTGCACCATGGTGCAAGGATGTCTGTGTTGTGCAGAAACTGTTTTTGTGCATGAAGGGACACCTTCCTGCACAAAAACAATCAGTAAAGGCATTTTCCACTTTCAATGTATGCTGTGTAATGCAGCATGCATTGAAAGAGGAAACAATTTGGAGAAATGAAAACAATTCTCCTCGTTGCGCCTTGCTACACCAACTCTAGGATGGCGCTGCATTCACACACATCTCCAGATTTACGATTTCTCATGAATCTGGAGATGTGTCTTCTTCTATGGGTGTTGCATGGGAACACCACAGCAACACCTATGGAACGCCCCTTCAACGCAAAGGGGCATATTACCAACGTTAAGCGATATTTATCGCTAACGATGCTTAGCAACGAATTTTTTAACGCTAAGCATCGTCAGAAATTATCGCAGATAAACCTTACTATTATCAAGGTTTATCGCAAATGCGATAAAAAACGGCCGCAATGCATGAATATCGCTGAAAAGTCAGCGATATTCATGCATTACCGAGCTAATGCTCTTAGCCATGTTATCCACCTCCCATTGGATAACATGGCTAAGAACTGCTCAGGGCAGGTGTTAGTTTTTGGAGATATTCGCGCTTAGCAATCGGCCCGACATCCTCTCTAGAATTCCCCCCGCCATATTAGAATGGCGGGGGGACCGCGGTGGATGGAAAGACTGTCCGCCGCTTTTCCGCCCCTGTCGCCTTGTGGCCGTGGCGGAAAATGTTTAATATGGTGGCGGTGTCTATTAGACACCGCCAGCCATATTAGCATGGGCTTTCAGACATGCCTTTCCGTGGTGGCAATGCTGCCCCGGAAAGGCATGTGGTCTTCACTCTGGGGGCCCCCTGCGGGCCCCCGGAGTAAAGGAGGGGTATGGGGTTCCACACGGGGGGGACGGTGCCTGCCGCTTTGTTTATGCAAATGCTGTAATGCATGTTTAGCATTGTGGTGGGCAGTGCTGAGAGCACCGCCCGCCACAATGCTAAAAATGCAGGATGTGCCTGCCACTCTGGTGGACACATCCTAATACCCCCCACGGGACCCCGCCCTTATGGCGGGCAGTCCCAAATTCCGATAAGATGGGGGGCGGACTAAGTCCGTCCGTCATCCTAATGACCCCCAGAGTGTGTTAGATTTGAGGGTCTCTAGTTGGCACAGGTAGGTACTTCTGACAAATAGGGATCCTTGCCTCTACTCAGGATAAGGGGATTACACTCCTAAAATAACCCCTGCTCTCCCCCTTGAAAGCTTGGCACGAGCAGACAGGCTTATCTCAGAGGCAGTGTGTTAAGCATTTGTGACCACATACAGTAACTCAGTGACAACACTACAGATGGACACCACACAAGGTTTTATATAAAAAATAAGTATAGTTTATATAGAGTTACCACAAGACCATAAACGACAAAAATACACAATACGGTTACTTTAAGATGGTAAATTTAGCTTAGTTCAGTTCAGTTCTTAAGATGCGACACTTTGCGTCAATGTACCTTAGGTTGCGTTGCGCTTCCACGACCAAGCCATGTCGCAGTGAGGGAAATGTGGCAAAGTTCAGGTGCAAAGAAATAAAGACGTGAAGATCTTCCAGATGCGGCACGCTTCTCCAGGGATGCGAGAAATTCTCGGTTCGATGCGTGGACTGCAGCGGCAACACCGTTGTTCCACGATGCGACAGCAGCAGCTCCATCGGCAACACTCTTCTCCCATGATGCGTAAAGCTTCTGCACGATGTGACAACTACAGCGGCTCCATCCACGATACGACAGCAGCAGCTCCAATGGCGGTGTGCTTCTCAGGGATGCGAGGTGCTCTTCTTCGATGCGGTGCAGTGCAGCAATTCCAGCGGGACACCCTCCTTCGGGGTTGCGACAGCAGGTACAGCGACGGCGACACACTCCAACCTCGTTGCGAGATTCTTCTCTTGATGCGGTGCAATATAACAGCTACAGCGGCGACACCCTCCTTCAGAGTTGCGACGGCAGCAGCAGCGATGGTGACACGCTTCCTCTTCGTTGTGGGATGCTTCTCCCGATGCGATGCAGTGCGACAGCTACAGCGCCGACATTCACGATGCGACGGCAGCAGCAGCAACGGCAACACGCTTCTTCTTTGTTGAGTCGTGCTTCCAGCTCCTTGCGACACGCTGTTCCTCAGAAGGCCCAAAACAGCAGCAGTCACTTCCAAAAGAACTCTGGGGAGCTGGGGGTTGACGTCTGTTGTCCCTGAGACTTTAGCAGGAGGCAAGCTCTTTTCCAAGCCCTTCACAAGTTGAAAGCAAAGTACACAAAGTTCCTTTCTCCTTCTTTTCGCAGTAAGGCAACCGCTGTAGGCCAATCCCCCAAGCAGCACTTCAGCTTGGGAATAGTCTCTCCTCAGTTTCTTCAGGTTCCTCTCCTCAGTAAAGGTTTCTTCTTGTAGTCCAAAAGGGATCTAATTTCATGGGATCAGGATCCGAATATTTATACCCCCAAATCCTTGGTTCTCTGAGAGGAGAGGGGCCTTTGCCCAGTTCCTGAGCACTCAGTGTACTAGACTTCTCCTTTCCTTTCACAGTGCAAGGCAGAGACATCAGCCGCACCCCAGGAGGTGAAGCCTGCATTATGGAAGGGAGGCACAGCCCTATTCAAGGTTCAGGTGCAACTCCTCCCTCCCATCTAGATGCAGATCTCTCTATTAACCACTGGGCTGACTCATCCTGCCTCTTGGAATCCCCCAGCCCTGTCACTCACAAAACCAGACAAAGGAATACACAACCTAGCAGAGGCAGGCTTTGGATAGTTAGACAAGCAAATACTTACTTTCTAAAAGTGGTATTTGCAAACACAGAATGTTAAAACAAACTTCACTAAAAGATGTATTTTATCATTCTGATTTCAGGTATACTAAACTTGAATTTCTACCATGTTCCCTGAGTCTGTTAGGATTATAAACATGTAATAATCTAACATCCCATTCTGGCCTATGGAGAACAGGTAGCCATGCAATAGTGAAAAACGAAAGTGGCTGTAATTCACTATAAGGACATGCCACACACATCAGGGCTTGTCCTACCTTATACTTACAATGCACCCTGCCCTTGGGTCTACCATAGGGGTGACTGATATGAAGAAAAGGGAAGGTGTAGGGACTGGCAAGTGGGTACACTGGCCGAGTCAGCATGACAGTACCAGACTGAACGCAGGCTCTGCAATGGCAGACCTTAGACACATTTTACAAGGCTGCTTCTGTGGGTGGCACAACCAGTGCTGCAAGCCCACCAGCAGCATTTGGATTACACGCCCTGAGCACACTCAGTGCACTGTACTAGGGTCTGACAAGTAAACCAAACATCCATTCATGGAATCACTAATCCACACATCGATTTACAACATCGAGCACTCGCATTGTGGCACTGGACAGCAGTGGCACAGTGCCCAAAGCATCTAACACCAGCAAAAATGCATGAGGCAACAGTAAAAATGGAAGGGAGACCCACACCAAGGGTGGCAGGTCTAACAGAGTATATAGTGAATTTATAAGTGCTTAGGTATTTGTGGAGTAATAGGATAAGTAGATAGTGCTGGATGGGTGAGTGGAGAAATGCATGGGATAGACAGGAGGATTCCTACACTGCATAGGTGCTAACTGGGTATTTAGAAGAGCGTATCAATAGTTTGTAGGTGGCTAGAGGTGTGCATGCAGTGTACAACATATTGTACCTGCACTTGTGTTAGTGACTACGCCATTCCTTAAGTATACAACTAATAACTGGAGTAATTTCAGTGTTGCAAAGAAAGTGTGTGTTGAATTTATAAGTGATAAGGTATTGGTGGAGTGATATGATATGTAGATAGTGCTGGATGGGTGAATGGAGAGGTGCATGGGACAGACAGGCTACCTAGACTGCATAGGTACTAGCTGGGTTTTTAGAAGAGTGTATCAATAGTATGTAGCTGGTTAGAGTTCTGCATGCATAGTGTACAAAATATTGTACCTGCACTTGGGTTAGTGGCTAGGCCATTACTTAAGTATATGACTAATAACAGGAGTAATTTCAGTGCTGCAAAGTGAGTGCATGCTAAATTTATAAGTGCTTAGGTATTGGCAGAGTGATAGGATACGTACATAGTGCTGGATGGGTGAATGGACAAGTGCATGGGACAGACAAAAGGATACCTAGACTGCATAGGTACTAGCTGGGGTTTTAGAAGAGTGTATCAATAGTATGTAGCTGGTAGGAGGTCTGCATGCATAGGGTACAAAATATTGTACCTGCACTTGGGTTAGTGGCTAGGCCATTCCTTAAGTATATGACTAATAACTGGAGTAATTTCAGTGCTGCAAGGAGAGTGCATGCTAAATTTATTAGTGCTTAGGTATTGGCAGAGTGATAGGATACGTAGATAGTGCTGGATGGGTGATTGGAGAAATACATGGCACATATAGAAGGATTCCAACACGGCATAGGTATTAAATGGGTATTTAGAAGAGCGTTTTATTAGTATGTATCTTGTTAGAGATCTGCATGCATAGTCTACAAAACATTGTACCTGTACCTGGGTTAGTGGCTAGGCCATTCCTAAAGTATATGACTAATAACTGGAGTAATTTCAGTGCTGCAAAGTGAGTGAATGCTAAATTTATAAGTGCTTAGGTATTGGCACAGTGATAGGATACGTACATAATGCTTGATGGGTGAATGGACAAGTGCATGGAACAGACAGTAGGATTCCTAAACTGCATAGGTACTAACTGAGTATTTAAAAGACTGTATCAATGCTATATAACTGATTAGAGGGCTGCATGCACAGTGCACAGAATATTGTAGCGGTACTAGTATTGGTGTGTCTATGGACTCGAGAATGGTAGTCTGTATTTTAGGGTGTGAGGAGGTGCATCAGAGGATCACGTAGATGATGTCATCAGTGATGTCATTTGAGATGTCATCAGTGATGTCATCAGTGATGTCACTGACCATGTCATGAGTGATGTAATATGGGACATATTCAGCAGTGCATTGCGGGGACGCGAGTTATAGTTAGCACAACTAACTATAACGGCCAAATTTCTCTTGTTTTGTACAATGAAATGTCCAAGAAATGTCAATGAAACCTGTGGGTTTTTTCAGCGAATTTCTGAGGTTTTTTAAATGCTTATTTCTAACTATAATGTCCCTGAAACTTGTGGTCTTTTCAGTGAATTGTATATATATGTATTTAATCTCCTCTCACTCTTACAAGGAAGGAATCAGCACTCAGGTTGTAGTTTGGAAGTATTTAATCTGCAAAGGATGTGATCCACGCGTTTCGGCTCATCTGAACCTTGCTAACAATACAAGACGTCATTGTAGCATCCTTATTTATATGTACAAATGCCTCCAGTTGCCAACATTAAGAAAAGGACTACATATTACTTTAATCCAAAAAAGCTGGTGGCCATATTGGCCTGGTCACAATGTCAAAATTCCGGAATTGATTCAATAAAGAAAAGAAAACAAGTGTTAATATGCACACAATGTCATTTCAGCATATCTTGCCCGTGACTGCCATACCTGTATGTTCGTCAATGTGACTTATTCATAATAAACATACTTAGGATTGCAAACATCAACATAAACAATGGACTACACATTACTTTAAAGTGAAAGGCTATCGGCCATATTAATCTGGGCATGTTGCGTATTATAATTGTTTTTACACAAAAGAAAAGAAAAAAAAGGGGTATTAATATACACACACTATCCCTAAATAAAGTTCTAGAGATTATAGTTCCATTACATTCACAGCTCATTTGAGATGTCATGAGTGATGTAACTGACCATGTCATGAATGATGTAATGTCTGAGGTAATTAGCAGTAATTTGTGGGGGTGTAAGTTATAGTTAGCTCATGTAACTATAACTGCTGAATTTCACTGGTTGTGTGTGAGTGAAATCTGAGTCTAACTATACCGTCCCTGTAATCTTAGTTTTTTTCAGCAAATTTCTAGTTTTTTTTTAACATTAAGTAAGATGCATATCACAGCCGAGCCGACTCAAGCTGATGAGGCCAACATTGCGGCTTCGGTGTGGGAAGATCATTTCCGCTGTCTTTATGAAGAGGTCGGCCCGGGCCTGCACAAGCCTCAAGCCGGTTCTTCATTTGAACACCTTTTTCCCCCGGTGGGTCAACTGTGCATTCTTTAACCTTGGAAGGCGTTGAGTCTATGCAATTTTCTTTAGGGGAGGTCTCCAATGCAATATCCAAATTGCCATCAGGAAAAGCCCCCGGATTAGATAAGATCCGGGGTGATCTATTTAAGCACCAACCTAGGGTCTGGGCTCCATATCTGCTAGTAGTTTTTAATGCAATTCTAGCGGGAATGGCGGTCCCTAGTACTTGGCTGGGAGCAGAGATTGTACCTATCTTCAAGAAAGGCTCCCCTTCCGCTCCCAGCCAACAATAGGCCAATCAGCCTCATTGATGTCTCCCAACAACTTTTTGCGAGGCTGATTCTTGACCGCCTTCAGGATTGGATGATGGACCATTCAGTCTTAAGTACATTCCAGGCGGGGTTCAGGAGTAAGGTGTCAACCACGGACCAACTCTTTCGGCTGGCCCTTCTCTTTTGGAAGACGGTGCGGGTGGAGGGGGGTACCCTATATACCGTCTTTGTCGACCTCCGTGCGGCATTTGATTTGGTTCCGCGGAGCAAACTCTGGACGGTACTTGCCAAACTTGGCATCCCCCACGCTCTTCTAGACATCATCATTCACCTACATACACAGAATTATGCACAGGTAAGGTGCGGGAGGATGGGTTGTCTTTCTGAAAGATTTCCCGTTGGCAGAGGGGTAAGGCAGGGCTGTGTTCTTGCACCGACCCTGTTTTGCCTCTTTGTCAACGGGGTAATCGATTTTTTAAACAATGTCACCAACACAGATGCCCCTAGGCTCGGCGGCAACAGGGTGCCCGCAATTATGTTTGCGGATGACACCCTGCTGCTGTCAAAATCCCCTATGGGGATCCAGCGTATCTTGGAGGTGTTTGAGGCATTCTGTGGGGAGCATGGTCTCGAAATAAATGCCATGAAAACAAAGCATATGATCTTTAATCCCCCCCTAAAAAACACGACCTAATCCATCTATAGGCCTGAATAGACTAGAAAGAGTCTTTACGTTTGAGTATCTGGGCGTGACCATTAATGATAAACTGGAATGGGGCGATCACCAGGCTAAGTCACAGCTCAGATTGGCGCAACTAACAGGGGGAATAATTAGGCTAGTAAATTCCAATAGATCATCTATTAGGCCGCTAGCCCCCTCGTTGGAGATTTATAGACTCCAGGCCAGAGGAGCAATCCTCTATGGTAGTGAACTCTGGGGACATGCTTGTAGAAAAGAGTTGGTCATTTTAGAAAATAAGTTTCTCAGGCAACTCCTAAAGTTACTGGTAAGCACACCACTCCTGCCTCTCAGGCTGGACCTAGGTCTGAAGCCCTTGGACGAAGTGGTGGGTGTGAAACCTCTAACTTTTTGGAGAATATTATGGTCCACTCCTGAGTTAGCCAATTATAGGCAGGAATTGCTGGAAATCCTTGCTCTTCCTGCTATAGAGAACATTCCGTGGTTTAAATATATAAAAACTGAATTTGCCCGGCTGGGCCTTTCGTCCCTGTGGAGCGATCCTGAAGTGGCATGCCAGGGTTTGTCACGTAAACAACTGGTGGCAACCTTCTACGCATGTAACCTGGCATCCCACATACAGGCTACACGCCCAGATTCTCTGGCTAACTCCTTTCTTGGGGTGAAAGACTTTTACAAGTTTGAGTTAGTTTTTGATGACATCTTTCCAAATTTGGCCAGGAAGTTATACCTCCAATGGCGGTACAGTACTCTCCCGCTAAGAGCATTAACGAGTAAATGGAAGCAGCAGTCCCTGGAAAATTGTCCTGGATGCAATTGTAGGCTTGAAGATGAATTGCATCTAGTCTTCTTCTGTTGTGCCTACACTGCGGCCAGAAGGTTTTGGGTAATTCCACTATGTAAAAATATAGGGTTTCGCAAATGCTCTGAGGCCTTCAGAATTCTCAAAACTGACTTATCAAAACCAATTGTGTTTGCAATGGCCAAATTTCTAGAAGCAGTTTGGCACAAGAGATTGCTCCTAATTTCTAGGGTATCCCATCCCTAAGCCCCATGTCTGTGCTAGTTTGCCCCAAAATTTCGGTATTATGTCACTATATGTAAGATTCTAGTTTTAGCTGATATACTGTTTTTATTTATAAATTAGTAACATTTTAGACTGTTTTACTGAATTTTTAGTGACTCACTGGATTGTTTTACAGAACATGTGACGTATTCTTTTCCGTACTATGTGCTATTTTGATTTTGGTGTAACAGTGATGTTTCCCCTTGTTTGTATCAATTTTATGTCTATCTTTTATGGCAAATCGCCGAAATAAAGATTAAATGGAAATGGCATATCACAATGGATTGGTGAGGGGTTGGAAGCAGGGCCTGGCATTGTGCTGCCCCTATCCAAGCTTGCTGCTCCTGCCTTCCCTCCTCCTAGCCATCCATTGTCCAAGTCCGTGTCCTTGCTCCCTTATTACAGCCCTGTGTGGCCGTTGTTCTGCCACTGGCCTTCCCGCCTTCTCAGTTAGCTTGCTGCCCCATCCACCTCCTACCTAATCTCTGTTGTCTGAATCCATGGACTAGCCTCCTCCCTCCTGCCATGCATGGTCTGAAGTGCTGCCACTCCCCTCCATTTAGCATGATGTACCAGTCCACTCCTCCTGCCCTCCATTGTCCATTTCTATGCCCCATCATTGACCTCCTGCTTAGCCTCTCTGCTTAGCTTGCTGCCCCTATTCTCCTTCCCCCTGCTCTCCGATGTCTGTGTGCATGCCCCTGCTCCATCCTTTTTGCCCACCATGTTCCATGGAACTGCCACTCCTACCTACTCTGAGTGTTCTGTTGAGCTGCCACTCCCCTCCCACCTGCCTAGCAGTGTCAGATGACTGTAACCTGTCCCTGGCACCTCCTACCTGCCTGTCCACATTCCATGCCCCTATCCCCTTCCTCCTGTCCTCCATGGTCCATTTTACTGTTGTGCTGCAACTGCTCCTCCTGCCCGCCCAGCATGGTCTGTTGTGAGGCCCCTTCCCCTGAACTCTCTTGTCTGTGCCCAGGCCCTGACCATCCCTTCTATCCTCCATGGTCCTTTGTGCATGCCCCTGCCCCCTCCTTCCTGCCCATCATAGCCATTGTGCTGCCACTAACCCTCCCGCTTGCCATGCATGGTCTTCTATGCTGCCATGGCCCCTCCCACCTTCCCTGTGTGGTCAGCTAGCTGCCCCTGACCCCCTCCCACCTTCCCTCCATGGTCTGTGTGTATGCCATTATAGTCTCACTGTTGCTCTCCATGGTGTGTCTTGCTTCTAGTGCCCATCCTGCCTGACCTCCATGGTCATCTTGCTGCTCCTGCCCTGCCCCCTTTTCACAGCCCTCTATTTCCATTTGCAGACCCCTAGTCCCTCTCTCCTGGCTTGTCTATTCCAATGTAATGCCCCTGATCCGTCCCTCCTGCCCTTTATGATCCGTTATGCTGCAGCTTTCTCTCCTGTCTGTCCATTATGGTCAGCTAGCTACCATTGCCTCTTTCCCCTCTGTTCTCTGTTGTCCATGTGCATGGTCCTGTCCCCTCCCTATTGCTTTTAATGGATTGTTGTGCTGCGCTCTCGTCCCACATGCCCTGTGTGGTGTATTGTGCTGCTGCAAACCCTAATGCCTGCCCTTTAGGGTCAGTTTGGTGCACCTCTCCATGTCCCTCCTGTCCTCTGTTATCCGAGTCCATGTCCCTACCTCAATTCCACCTGCCTTCCATGATCCAATGTACCATACTTGCTAACATTTTGAACTTGGTAAGAGGGAGATTTTGAAAAAAAACTACGGTATTGATTTTCCCCCTTGACTCACATTGACAAAGAGGAGATTGTAGACAAGGGACAGATCAAACCTATTTGGACTTAAAAACATTGGACATTTCCTAGCTGAATCGGGTCTGTTGGCATGGTTGTACTACCACTGCCTCTTCCTTCTGCCCACAATGGTCTATTATATTGCCACAGCCTCTCTTGCAAGTCCTGTATTGTTGGTTTGTTGACCCTGCCCCCCTTTACACTGCCCTCCATAGTCTGTTTTGCTGCCATTGCCCTTCATGCCTGCCCAGTGTGGTCAGATTGTTGCCTCTGCACCCTCCTACCTGCCTTCAATTTTCAGAGTCTGTGCCCCTGGCCTCTGCCTCTTAACAGTATCCTAATGAACAACTAGATTGCTAATACTCTATATTTATTACAAAAGTGTGGAACGCCTGACCTCATCTTGATGTAATCAAAACTGTAATACCTAGAGCATTTCCTTTAGAAATTACATATATGAGAGGGTCTTATTTGCATCACAATTATGGTTAATGCTCTAAAAAACTAAAATGAGGACATATTTTTTGAGTTTTCAAATAGCGACAAAGCACATTTAAATTATTTGTTATCTTTATGTTTTTTTATCCAATTGACCACTTGATTAAATGTTGCACTTAGGGGAGAGGATGTGGTGTTACTTCCAGAGCTGCAGACTTTGCAACTGGGGAACCAGGTTGGAGTTTCTGCTTCAGCTCGACATTCTGTGATTCTGGTCAAATCACTTAATCTCCCCATGTCTATAACCAAAATGAATTTGTTCTTGTGTGATGTAACCACTGCTCATGTAAGGCACTCCCATACCTGACAAGTCTGCACTATATAAAACTGCAAAACGACAAACAATAAAAAGTATTTGGCACACTCCTGTCATTGGGCTACATGTGGGCTACATCTGGGTGATATTTGTGCTACATTTGGGCTCTTTTGTCTCTGGTGGCCATCTAGGGTGATTTATTTGTTAAGAAGTTTCCTAATTTCCTCATTTACTGCAGTCTCCTCAGTAGGAAATGCTTTCAGTTTTTTACTTTGATTCCATCTAGAAGGTATTCAGATATGTCACACATTAGCCATAAATTCTGAATGTAAGCACTCTAGTTGCTCATAGATCACCGTAGTGAAGCTACTGCTCACCAGGGAAGTCTGCTGCTTGTATTCAAAGTGCATGTTTCAGTCTGCATGTCAGAATGTTTTAACCCCTTCCATGCTCATGACAAGGTCAGCTCGTCATGAGGCACACTGGAGCTGTGCTAATGACGAGCTGACCTTGTCATGAACAATGGGAATCCAGACATTTCAGCACCCAGCGGGAATTGCCTTAGCACCAATGTGGTTAATGAAATAGAAGAGGATTTGAGAAGTCAAAATGTGCCCTAATTTGTCTTTCCGCAGCACTAACATTAATTTCTTTGTCAAAATGAACCCCTTCATTTTGTTCCTTTGCAAATTAAATGTTTTAAATGTTACCATTTTATTCCAATCAATATGGCTTCAGGTGTGCCATGCTTTTGTCATAATTAAGACTGTTAGCACTCTAGTTGTTATTTAGAACACTCTGGGACATTCTTTCATTGGGCTAAACTTGGGCAACATCTAGCTGATATTTGTGCTACATTTGGGCTCTTTTGTCTCTGGTGGCCATCTTTTTTTTTTTTTTTTTAAGTTTCAAAAACCTTTATTATTTTCAACAAGTGGTGCACTGCTATTCAGCCAACAACCCGGAGGCAGTCAGCTTATTTGCATAGCGTTACACCGCTAATTGTGGGTTAGTTCCGTACACTTGTGCAGACTTCCAAAATTCGTATGTAACATGTTAACTAACAAAACACTTAGAGGCGGTTAGCATATGATGATGGTCCGTGACAAGTTTGAATTACCATGTTTTGGTTATACTTTGTCCGTGGTTCTTTGCCCTTCTCACACGATACTACATCCACCTTCGTACCTCATAAATTCCACCACATCACGTTCGCCCTTGAAACACTACATTCGCCCATCCAAACAGCTCCCCCAATATTACGTCTACTCCTCGTCAACCGCCATCCGCACTCCCACCCCATGGTACATCTCGCCGCCATCTCCACTATGGCATAGTGCAGCTACCCCTTATGCGTTTATTCGCTTTCATCCTCTACCGCCCCTGCCATCCAGGCCACCAAAGGCTGCCAAATGTCTACCGGCCTTGAACGTTGCGGCATTAATTCCCAGTAATTAGTCAGTTGGTCCTTACAGTACACCGCCGAACCCACCCAGCTTGATATTTTTGGCGGAGCTTTTTGTTTCCAGTGAACCGCTATCTGCCTCTTGGCCAGCAGTAAAAGAAGAGCTACTAGCTTCTGAGATGCACTGGGCATGCCCAACACAAATCCGAGGAGGGCCACAAGTGGATCTGGGTCCATTGCTATTCCCACTATCTGCCCTATCTTTTGAAAGATTGCCACCCAAAATCAATGTATTGGGCCACATACCCATGCTAGGTGGTAAAACGTAGCCTCTTGCTCCCCACACCTCCAGCAAGTCGCATCAGCCTGCAATCCCATTTTGAATAGCTGTTTGGGTGTGCGGTATGTCCTGTGTAAATAATTAAAATGTATCAGCCGCAATCTATAGTTTGGAGATAGGTGTTCAAGTTGAGTGCAGCAGAATTTCCACTGTTTCTCTGTGATACAAATGCCAGCTTCCATCTCCCACGGCAGTCTTGAGTCAGTATGTGTAACAGGTGCTTTGTTCTATGTGACTCTGTATATGCGTGCTATTAGTTTACGAGAGGAGCTATTCGAAAGTACATCCTCCAGAGCTGACAATGTCGGCGGTGCCGCAGGGAACATAGGATATCGGTGTTTGCACGCCGCCCTCAGTTGATAATAGAGGAGCAGCTCTGAGGCCGTGGGCACCTCCGATGCGCTCATAGTTTGTAAGGTCAAGAAAGTATCATCTGGATATAAGTCGCTTGCCACCTTCAGTCCGCAGCTTTGCGCCCTCTGTGCTACCGCCGCGTCCGTCAGTGGTCCCAGCAATGGATTACCCTCCAATGGCATGCTCGGAGTGTATATTTCTGTTATGCCCGCCTGTTTTGCTATGCCTGACCAGGCCCAATGCACCACCTCCACGGTATCAATGTCCGTCTGTGAACGTTTGTATTTCTGGTACAAGGCTGTCTTTAGTGTACAGGGCGCCGCCACGTCTACCTCTATAGCCACCTGGGGTTGGTAATGGATCGGGTGGTGCCAGTAATGTAGATATTGGGCCTGTGCACTGTATGCGTACAGTTCGAAATCCGGGGCTGCCAGACCCCCTTGATGGAAGGGAAGTGTCAGTAGCTTCCAGGCAACTCTGGGTTGCTTGCCCGCCCAGACCAGCTCAATAATAGCGGATCTAAGTCGCGAAAAAACGCCACTGTAAGCGGCAAGGGGATATTTACAAATAGGTATAGCAGTTTAGGCAGCACCACCATCTTTGGGATAGCTATGCGGCCCGTCAACGACAATGGCAGCTTTTTCCATTTCGTCACTTTGCTTTCTAGCCACTCCATAGCTACACCATAGTTGGACAGCCATATATCCTGAATCGTGCGGCTTATCCTACCCAAGTATTTGATGTCATCAGTAACCCAATCTATTGGGAATTCAGTGTGGCATTTGTTTGTACCATCAGTTAGGGGCAGCATCACCGGCTTCGACCACTTTATATTTATACCAGTGAGGCCACTATATCGTACCATTTCTCTCATTAATGGGTCAAAGTTCTCCGCCGGGTTCATCATGTATATGGTAATGTCGTCTGCATACATGGACACGAGCAGACCACGTGATGTAAAACCAATGCCACGCTGTGTGTGGTGCTGTCTCATTCGTGCCGCCAGTGGTTCCATCGCAATAGCAAAGAGTAATGGCGACAGGGGGCAGCCCTGTCTAGTCCCTCTTGTTATATCAATAGGAGCAGAGACTTGCCCATTTATTCGCAGTCTGGCCGTCGGGCTATTGTAAAGTATACTAATCCGCTTTGCAAACAACGGACTGAATCCCATTTGGGTAAAAAGTGTCAGCAGGAATTTCCACTCTAGAGAATCAAATGCTTTAGTTGCATCTAACAATGCGGCTGTGGCTTGCACCTTAGGATCCAGGTAGTGTAGAAGCCCAAATAACACCCTTAAATTATGCGAAGTGGATCTACCTGTCACGAATCCTGACTGATCCGATAATGCTGTGTGGGGCATCATGTATTTAAGCCTTTCAGCTATCAATTTCGCATAGATCTTGGCATCTAAGTTTATTAATGAAAGCGGGCGGTAAGAGTCTGGAGTAGTCGGGTCCTTATCAGGTTTAAGCAGCGTAATTATCATTGCTTCACGCAGCGACTGTGGAAGTTTGCCTGATTCTAGTGCTTCCTCATATACTTTGTGCAGTCTCGGTACCAGAATGTCCGCGTATTCCTTATAGAAGGCCGCCGTCAACCCATCTGGGCCCGGTGCCTTGTCCGGCGGTAAACTTGCTATGATCTCTCTTATGTCGTCTTGTGTAAACGGTAAGTCCATAAATTGTCTAGCCCCATCATTGAACCATACCAAGGCTATTGTATCAAGATAGTCTTTCAGTACCTGATCATCTGGCGTCACCTTGGAGGTATATAGATTCTTATAATATTCCGTCATAGTGTCCCGTACGGCTGGAGGTTCTCTAACCAGATCACCATCTACGCCCCTCAGTTCCATGATATAGTGCGTTCCCCTAGGCGCTCGCAGCATGTTCGCCAGCGTACGCCCAGCGCGGTCCCCTTCGCCATATCGTCTAGCTTGACTATATTTATTCAGAAATGCCACTTCCCTGTCTGCTTCTTCCTGATACTGAGTGAGTTTCGTTCTAGAATCAGCTCGTGCGCCGTCCGTAGTGTAGACTCAAGCTTGGCCAATTCTGCTTCTAGTTTACCCAGGGTATCCCGTATTGATCGTAACACCCCCGTTTTCAGCGCCATGCAGTTGCCTCTAGTCACCACTTTACAAGCCTCCCAGAGCGTGCCCGGCGATTCCACAGTGCTCTCGTTAATCTCAAAGTACTCTTCCAATTTCTTTCTCAACTCTTCCTTAAATACCTGGTCCCTCAATGCACGGGAGGGAAACCTCCAACTGAATGGTTGTATATATTGTGACGGCGTGGCCAATGTCAGACATACCGGGGCGTGATCAGATAACGACCTGGGAAAGTGTGTCACCTCAAGTGCCGAAGTGTGGATGTCACTGGACAACAACCAATAATCTAGTCGGGACCACGCAGCTCTATGTGCTGTGATGCATGTGCCTTTGCGGATCCCCGGGTGTAGTGCCCTCCAGGAGTCCACCAATTCTGCCTCTCCTATAATGTCTCCTAGTGTTTCCGCCGCCCTAGGGTGGTGTTCCCTAGTGGCCCCTTGTCTGTTTAGCGTGTCCGAAAGTACAGCATTGTAATCTCCCCCCCATATAATCGCCGCTGGGCTGCAGGCCTGTATTCTGTGCCATAAATTCCTGAAAAAATCAGGGTTGTCATCATTTGGGCCATAGGCATTCACCAGCAACACCCGCATTCCACATAACGTCCCCACCAACAGTATGAATCTACCCTCGGCATCTTTGACTTCCTCATGAGTTTTCCATTGTAGCCCCCTTCTGATCAGCACCGCCACCCCTCTCGAGTAGTTTGAATAGGGAGCGTGCACTATTTCTCCCCATCTATTATGTCTGAGTAGCTGTGTGGTAGTGGCAGTTAGGTGGGTCTCCTGCAATAGGCATATGTCCACATCCTTTCTTAGTAAAATTGCATGTACTAGTTTGGCTTTTCGTCTGTCATTCATGCCCCGCACATTCCAGGTAATACATTGTATTTGCTTCACAGCTGCAGGTATACAGAAATAAAGTGTCCTAACATCAAACCAGTCTCATCCGATATGCGTGCATGCACGACATCACACAACAATTTCTGCAGGATATACAGCGTCCTATACTTTTTCCTACACATGGGTAATGCTCCATAAGGTAACGTCCCAGTGGACCTCAATATACGCCACCAATCACAGTACAATGAGTGAACTTGTCTCTTACAGTTTGCCCTGGACCTTACATCATCTGGATCTATTTTACTAACCATTCCTCCTGATACCTCGCCTCCAAACAAACCATTAAGAGCATAACTTCCCAAATCTGATGCCCCATACTCCCCATCTGCTCCAACCCCCCAATTAGGTTGTGCATTGAGCCCCCCAGTTACCCCCCCACCTACAAGAACTATATATAGAGTCAATCTCAGTAACCTGTTAATGGGAATCATCCCCTGGGGTACGCAGGTTGGCCTCACACTATCCCCGTACTCATGACAGGGTGATCGAGCGCTGGCCTGAATGATTCAGCTCTAGGACCCCCTCCACCCGTAAATGTGTATACGCACACCCGCCGTCTGCCACGTTCAAGTAACCCATAATACTCTAGGTTTGGACGTAGGCCCTATCACGGCTATATCAGTTTATAGACAGTACCATTGCTGAACCTTAACAATAACAATCATTTAATGTCACTTAGCCTGTCCATCGATTCCTGTTCTTCTGGGTGCGCCCGGTTCTTTTGGTCTCTAGCCAGCTGTTTCGCGTACTGCAGTGCCACTTTCGCATCCACAAAAAAAGGCAGGTCTGCCCGGGCCCTGTACCCTCAGTTTTGCCGGGTATATCAACGTATATTTTGTCCCAATCTGTTGGAATATTTTTTTCGCTGGCATAAATTCTCTGCGGGCAGCTTGTACCTGTAGAGTGAAGTCCGGGTATATGGCGAGTTTATTTCCTTTGTACGGCACATCCGCCATGTCTCTTGCCATTCGGAGTATCGTGTCACGGTCTCTATAATTGAGGAGGCGCGCAATGATGGGCCTTGGCGGTGCTCCCGGCTTGGGCCTGGGCCCCAATGTCCTGTGAGCCCTCTCTATGAGGAACATTTGCGATAGTCCTGTTCCGAAAAGGTCCTTCATCATCTGCTCAATATATTGCTCCATGTTCTCAATGTCCATCGACTCTGCCACCCTCGAGCGCGCTTCCAACTCCTCATTCTTTTGTTGGATCAGTGCCAGCACCTTGTCCATGCCGCGTACCTTTTTATCCAGGTCCGTTTGACTTTCTTCTGTTTCAGTCACACGCGTTTCCAGCACCCCCGCTCTCCCTTCTTAATTATCCATTCTCTTCGTGATGCTGTCCATACGTGCAGCCAGGGCATCCATTTTGGTATCTATTCCTTGCAGGCTCGTTTTTAACTCTTGAAACATGGATTTGATGTCTTCCGTTTGCGAACTGCCCCGTTCCTCTCTCAATGCTTCTTCTTCTTCTTGGTCTTGTCCAGTTGTTTTCTGTTTTGACTTGTCGAAGGTGATCTTCGGCTGTCTTGTGTCCGGCTTGCCCATGGCGGCGTTCCTCCGCGAACCCGATGCGGGTGCGTCGTCTTAGCTGCAGCGCACTACTACTTCCCTGTTGTGCCGCACTGCTAAGTCTTCCCACACTAGTCGCCTGTGCTATACACCGGTATGTCAATCCGTCGGCAGCAACCAGTGGGGTTTTCCTGCCAGCACCGAGGTACACCACAACCACAGTAGTCTCCACCTGCAGTCGTGGGCTGGCTACAGCATGGCTCCTTTGCCTCAAGCAATCCACCTCGCAGCCACGCAACGCAGATACATTTGCTCTAAGTTCAGTTCTGCCACTTACTGGTATGTGGTTGACATTTCACGTTTTCTTTGTCGCGTTAAGGATCTCTCTCCGCAGTTGCCTGGGCCCAATCCAATATGACGGTTCGCGCCTTTTACACCCGGCGCTGACAACAGTGTCTTAATCACCAGCGCTACCAGGTCCGCCGCGTAAGTGGCTCGAGTATGTCAGTATGCCGTTCTTCCCTCTTTTTTCTGTGCACCTGGTAGCTGCGCCTACATTCCTTGTTGCCGAGGGCCTACGTTCGGCACGCACCAACCACGGGGGTATGACAGTGACCACGGGCCTTCTGCAACCGTCAGCACTCTACTCACAGTCTCTGTCCGAGGGCCCCTCTGCTCTGATCAGCTCCCTGCTTAGCTCCTGGCACTGGTTCCGCGGGCATCCGTTATTGCTGCCTTTGCCCCATCCAACATGGCGGCTCGCGCCGCTTTCTCCCGATGTCGGGCCCGCGCCACGAGGTCTCAGCGTGATCGGGAGGGTGGTGCTATTTATGGCCGTGATTTCACATTATACTGAAGGTAGCAGCCCAATGCAGTTCACGGCCCTACCGCATCTGTGTTTCGCGGGCTGACACTCACCGCACGTCTGCTGCGTGCCCGCTGTCTCTTCTGTGTGCGGTACGTCGCAGAGTCCGCCCCGTACTTCTTCAGGGATACTTTCACTGAGTGGCCGCAATGCTCGTTTCCTTCCCCGTGCGCGAGTCCTCGCAGGCGGCAGGGGTTACCTCGTATTCCGAGATCGCAGGGAGATCCGGGTTAGCGTTTCACCTCCCTCTGGCGCGTCTCATTGCCGGGCGGAGTCGCACTTTAGCCCCCGGCTTCACTGGATGCGCCAGGCCTCTCCGCGGTGCAGCGCGTGTCGGGTCGATCTCTGCACAGACTGCGTCTACAGACCCAGGATTTTTGCAAGTCAGCCCGAGCACAGTCCCTTTGCTCCGGGGGACGAGAGGTCCGAGCTAAATCACCAGAATTGCGGATAAATGTCGGATTAATTTGCTCGATCGGCGGAGCTGCGGTTTCAGGCAGCCATTCCGCTCGGCAGCCAAGCCACGCCCCTCCTGGTGGCCATCTTGGGAGACTTTGTTATGAAGGTTCCTATTTTCCTCATTTACTACAGTCTCCTCAGTAGGAAATACTTTCAGTTTTTTACTTTGATTCCATCAAGTAGGCATTCAGATGTGTCACACATTTCCCATAAATTTAGAATGTTAGCATTCTAGTTGCTTATTAGATCACTGTAGTAAAGCTACTGCTCACCAGGGAAGTCTGCTACTGGTATTGAAAGTGCATGTTTCAGTCTGCATGTCAGAATGTTTTAATAAAATAGAAGAGGATTTGAGAAGTCACTCAAAATGTGCCCTAATTTTTCTTTCTGCAGCACTAATCATACTTTCTATGGCAAAATGAACCCCCTAATTTTGTTCTTTTTTAAATTAAATGTTTTAAGAGTTACCACTTTATTCCAATTAAGATGGCTTCAAGTGTACAATACGTTTGGCATAAGTAGGACTGTTAGCGCTCTAGTTTTTCTTTAGAACACTCTGGGAAGCTACAGTAGAACACAAAGGAATCAACTGACAGTCTCTGCCCTTCTTTGATGTACATGTTTTACTGAGAATGTCAGACTTAATTCTCACATGACTACGAAAGGTAATGTGAATTTACAGAAAATATGCTCTCAGTTTAGCTTATAGATCATCTTCCAAACCTCTGTGGGAAAAGCATGAGAACATCGTTTTCTCTCAGACATGATATCCCAGCAGAAGGCTTTTTCACATGGTAAAATCACCTTAGAACACACCACAATTCCTAAAATGAGTATTGTACCATCAACAAATGATTTATAATGTAACTAAAGTCTTAAAACCTACTATTAACTGCAATTCTTTTTATTGAGGTGCTATCATGTATATTGTCCCAAGATGGCTGCCAACACTTCTTGGATGAAGTGCTGACAGCCAATCAGATCTCACGATGAGATGTGAGGTGGGGCTCTGCCTAGATATATATATTTATTTTTCCATAAATATTTAAAAAACTACTGAATGGATTTACACCATTTAACAAAAAGAGTTCTTTCTGAAACAAGGGCTACCTTTTTGCCAAATTTGGTGTAATTCCGTTCAGCAGTTCGGGCTGTAGCCGTGTCTAAAGTTTCCTAAGGAAAATAACATGGAGAAAACACGTTTTGGAACACCCCTTTTTCCTCTGCCCCCGCTTGTCGAATCACCCCGGAACTTTAATAAAAGTTAATTAAAAAAATGTATACGTCTTTTTTTGGGGGGTGACGGTCCACAATAGAAATAATATTTATAATTTGAAGTACTATGGTAAGACGTTTGAGAGTAGGGTTGAAAAGTACTGGCTGTACAATAAGTTATATTTACTCTGGATGCTCTACAAGAGAGAAAGGAAATCAAAGTAAAACAAAACAATGTGTACCAGATTCACAAACCCTGTGCACCACTTTCGCATGCAAAGCCACCCCCCTACAGAATTAAGTGTGTGGGCCTCAATGATGCCCTTCAAACCACGGAAACAACGACCCCCCGGAGTTTTATATATTGTGTGAGGGGGCTGCGTGGCCTTCCGCTTGGTGCCCTGGAGTCCACCACGCCCAGACCCGGTTCCTGCAGTGTCTTGGGGGAAACAGACATTACAACACGGTCATAACCACGCGTGACCATCACCACGAATCCATTAGCACGCATATTGCTTTACCACGCATGCTTTTATGACTAGTATTCATTTACCACGCATGATAAATGCATAAGCATGGTAATGGCTTTGTAGTGACGGTCATGCGTTGTAATGGCTGTGGCTTACATGCTTCAAATTAGTTTTTAGGTATTCGTGTGACCAAGTCTGATAAGATCGGACGCCAAGGACAAACACCGTGGTGTTTGTGGCAGGAAATCTCATGGCTCACAGAGAAGGTAGGCGGGGGGTGAAATAAAAATGAAAGTGGCAGGTATAATAAAAATTACGGAGGAAAACTACTAAAATGGCGGAGGACGGAGTATGTAATCAAGGTTTGGCGCCCCAGGCAATACGTTTCAAATAAATATAGATAGAATATGTTTATTAATATATTAGAAAAGTGTAGCAGCGGATGAGGCACACGGCACGGGAGATGAAAGCGGCAATGTAATATCTGAAATGAGGAGAGGTTTGCTTGGCAAACTTGAGTAAAAAGAAATAAATGTGGTCTTGGAAACGAAGCTGCGCATGCGTACAGATTACAACTGGTGCAGAAAAAAACAGAAAGTTTAACATACTATCATAGAAATATAGCTCTTTTTTTGACCAGTGAAGTTAGTTCTGAAAATAACTGTTTTTTTTTGTCTTTTTTTAACATAAAAAAATAAATTAGAAACAAAACAGTGTTCAACAGGAACAAATAAACAAACAAAAAAATTACCATTGTGAGCAACGGTGCTCCTGTTTGCGCCGTGTAATTAAATTAATTGACTGCTCCCCGTAGCAGGGCATCTCATTGCAAAATTTGCAATGGATTATTAAGTCAGCAAAATCCGGTTTGATATTTGGATGCAGAGTCCATGGCTGTGTGGTTGGTGCGCTTGAAGTGCTGGGAATAGCAGGTGATGGATTCTCCCGTAGCCTATCAGAGCAAGCTCTTGCATAATTGTGAGGATGGCGGTGTTTCACATGGCGAACCATGCTTGCTGTCCCAAATGAATACTTCTTGCTCGGATCTCCTCTTGACAGTGTGGTGTCACAGATTTTGCAGGTGACCTTCGCGGCATTTACCTTTTTCTGTCCTTCTGGAAAGGTGAAAAATGTCCAGATTACTGCCTCTTTTCTTTTTCCCTGTGACTGCTCAGCTATAAATTCCTCCCCTGAAGAATGTTCTGAAGTGGATTCCAGAAATGCAGCCATATTAAAATTGTTTTGTCAAATGACAGGAGCTCCGGACAAGAGATGGTTCTTCTGAGAAAGTCAAAAAAGAATGATTAAAATGGGTGGGGTCTTTCAAAAGTTGGAATTGGAAGTGTTATGATCGAATCAAATCTCTTATTTTAAAGTTACATGGCGTATGCGTAGGGTGCGCTTACGGTGCGTGAATGGACGACGTACGCCGCCATTTGCGTAATTGCTTTTAAAAGTAACATACGCTTACTAAAAGTTAATAAATATTATTTTAATAATTATCCTAGATAATGTCTTCCTTTAATATCTACATTAAATACATAGACATATCTTTTTAAACATTAGGAAACTTTCGCGGTATGCGTACAGTGCACCGTACAAACGTACATGACGTCACGCAGAAGCGTCGATGCGACGCGGACCGTGAAAACGTATTCGTAACGTATGCGCGGTTTAGCGCACAGTACGATTACCCGTACAAAGGATGGTGCGATCGCCGTATGCGTAGCGAACGAGTACTGAAAAAAAATCCAAAAAGAAAATATATAGAATTTTATTTTAATATATCGAAAAAAATATATATATATATATTTGAATTTTGTTTTGTATTCTTTTATATTAAAAATGTGTAATGTAACTTAAACATAAAATAACTTAAATAATTATTATAAAAATTTTGGAAATTACTATAAAAAGAAATAAATATAATAATTAATACATTTCAAAATTATGATTTACAAAAGCTTTGAAATTCACTGAAAAAACCATAGGTTTCAGCCACGTTACAGTTAGGAATTAGCATTTAAAAAACCTTAGAAATTCACTGAAAAAAACCATAGGTTTCACACATGTTATAGTTAGCTGGATATTTCACTCATACAAAACCATTAAAATCCCCCCGTTATAGTTAGTTCAGCTAACTATAACTCGCGCGCCCGCAATCCACTGCTGATGACGTCACATATTACATCACTCATGACATCACTGATGACATCTCAAAAGACAAAGAGGAAGGATGAAACCACTGGATTAATTGGTGATTTTAGGTAAGTTTTCTGGTCAATTACCATACATAGATCTTTGCTTTTGGAGAAGCAGCTTGAGGGAGTTCCAACTCCAAGTGCCACAGCTAACCAATCTAGCGAGGGTGATTGGCCAAGTACGAAAATATATATTTTTTCATTATTGAGTTTTAACAAATTGTGACTACTCCTGAACTGCTGCTAGAGAGTCTCTCAAATTAAGTTTCGACTTGGTTTTTGTTTCCTGAACCTCCAAAGGTTCTGGGAAGCTCTGACAAGGAGTGCTCATAGATGTTAAGAATTATTAGTTGTGAAGATGACCTCCAAGAATCCAGACGCACCCACAGACGTCTTGAGAAGAATTGGAGGTACAGCAAAACTTTGGAAGACTGCTCCACATACAAGAACGCCATGACAGAATACCACCAACTCATCAGATCCACCAAGAGGACCTTCATCCAAAACAAAATCCACGCCAATGCCAGCAACTTCAAGGAACTCTATAACATCACGAAGGAATTCACCAAGCCCCCCAGGTGAAGCCACGGATGTCACACCCTCCCAGGACCTCTGCAACAAACAATAAACAGAAGCAACCAGCAGCTGACTAAGGTTTCGCACATCCACTTCGTCTGTTTCAAAATTATTAGGCGGTGCGGCTACTCTCACCATCCGCTGCCAAGGATGTATATCAGACCAATGGTTGTGTAAGAGCAGAGAGGCGCACACAGTGAAGTCAATAGTATACGGAAGTCCAAAAAGAATTGTAGGTCTTCGGTTCTTATTTGTAAAAGTTTTCTTTATTTTCATGTACAGCAGCACAGCCAACGCGTTTCATTCCCATTCGTGCCTTGGGAATTTCATCAGGGCATGTTTTAGACAGTCTAGTCTGTGCGGTTACTCTCGATATCGTGCTTCTTCAAGAACAGTTTGAAGGGCAGTCACAGTGGGTCACAATGTGTACCTGCAGAATGCTTAATGTTGAAATCCAAGTGGAATGAAGGTCCAAGTTTCCACGAAATATCAGGTCGCTGTCACTATGATAGGTCAATAAAAGTAACAAATCCGGACCCCTAGTGTAAAAAGGTGTACCTCGGGGGAACTCCAGAGGGGAAAGGGAGTCTAAGTGCCCAACGAAGTCTCCGGCTTCAAAAGGGGTCCGCAGAAGCGTAGTAACGCCACGGTGCCTTCGGTATGGCCCCCGTTCTCCGCTGCTCCTCCTCCTGGAATTTTGGACACCTCTGCAACAAACTTGGCTTCTACTTCCACCTAAAAATAGGATCCCTCTATGACAACTTCAATAAACTGACCCGGACACCAAACCCACTCTGCCCCCAAGCAAGGACAGTCAGCCTACCATCTCCTCCTGGATCCCAGTCACCACTGAAGACACTGAATCGACCGTGAAAGGTATTCACTCAGGAGTCCCCACGGACCGCTGCCCTCCACACATCTTCCACAGAGCTGCCGCCGTCATTGCACTGGAGTTACAACGCACCATCAACTCCTCATTCTAAGCTGGCACATTACCCAACCACTGGAAATGCGCAGAAGTCAAACCCCTCCTGAAGAAGCCCTCAGCAGAGCCAACAGACCTCAAGAACTACCGACCCATCTCTCTCCTCCTTTTTGCGGGCAAAGCCACCAAAAAGTCTAACTAATGAAATTCATCGAAGAGAACTCCATCCTCGACCCCTCCCAATCTGGATTCTGCTGCAACCACTGCACTGAGACCTCCCAACTTGCCGCTACAGATGACATCCGCACTCTCCTCTACCAAGGACACAGCGTGGCCCTGATCCTGCTCGACCTCTCTGCAGCCTTTGGCACCATCTACCACTGCACTCTCACTGCCAGACTTGACACTGGCATACAGGGAACCGATATCAACTGGCTCCACTCCTTCCTCACTGGAAGAACCCAAAGAATCAGACTTCCACCCTGTCTCTCCGAACCCATAGAGATCAGCTGCAGAGATCCCCAAGGATCGTCGCTCTGCCCCACGCGGTTCAACATCTACAGGGCCCCCTTTGGGCCATCGTAAACAGCATGGACTCATCTTAGTATCCTACATCAACGACACCCAGCTCATCCTCTCCCTCACTAAGGACCCCCTCACCACCAGGCTCAGCTTCCAGGAAGGAATGAAGGACGTGACATCCTGAATGAGCAGCAGCTGCCTGAAGTTCAACTCGGAGACAACTGAAGTCCTCATCCTCGGACCCTCCCACTCTGCATGGGACAACACCTGGTGACCCATCGCCCTCGGCATTCCCGCCACCCACACGGACCATGCTCAGAACCTTGGCATCATTCCCGACTCCTCCCTCTCCTCGACCCAACAGATCAACGTCATTACCTCCACCTGCTTCAATACCCTCTGCATCCTTCGCAAGACCTTCAAATGGATCCCCAAAATCAAGAAAGACCATTACCCACAACCTCATAACCAGCAGATTGGACTACAGAAATGCACTCTATGCCGGGATCAACAAATATCTGCTCCGCAAGCTCCAGATCACACAGAATACCGCAGCCAGACTCAAACTCTGCATTCCTCGACAGAAACACATCACCCTACACCTGCAAGATCTCCACTGGCTCCCCATCAAGAAGAGAGTAACTTCCAAGATACTCAGCCACGCATACCAATGCCTCCACAACACAGGACCCCAATATTTCCACAAGAGAATCACATTCCACGTACCCAAGAGAAACCTCCAATCCGCTGATCTCATGCTTGCCACAACCCTGCGCATCCACAGAGCCAGAATGGGTGGAAGAGCCTTCTCCTATATTGTGGGAAATACCTGGAACAAGCTCCGGATCAACATCAGATGCGCCCCCACTTTGCACATCTTTAGTAAGACCCTCAAGACCTGGCTTTTCGACTGACTGGAGTTGCTCCTACCCAACATCTTCAGACCTATACGGGTGAGTAGCGCGCTTCACAATTCCCTGATTGATTGATTGAGAGATACAATCCAGTGAATCAAATTTTGTCAGATCTAAAGATGGGGGGAAGGGCAACAGAAGTGAGCCGTGGTCATACAGTAATGACCTGAACCAGGATAAAATAAGAATCTTTGAGAAGTCTAGATAGCTGCTTAGCTACACATCTCCTGCACCTTGCCCAGTGTTGACTACCCTGTAATTGGGTGAGGATTTGCTGTGTCGTTAGGATCAAGATTGTCCTTTCTCAAAAGTGGTGTAACCACTTCTACTTCACAATTGCTAGGCATTATTCCACAGGAGAGGTTGATATTGTTGAACTTGGTGGCGGGACTATCAGGCAATGGGTCATGAGGAAATCTGGAATTGACTCTACCTGGAAGCACTAAGTTTACTCCAGTTGGATGGGCAGAATTGCTCTCCAAGTGGACCAGCCCACAGGTAATCAGTGTGCAAATCTACATATTTAGCCACAGTTTGGGGGTATTTATAACTGTCATAAATAATTTGAACTTTTTTGTTGAATTGACAGGTTATGGTATTACAAAATTCTTGGGATTTGGTTCTGGCACTAGAGAGGCAGTTAAATCCTCAAGCATAAGAATTTGGTTGATGAGGCCATTCAGTGCCTTAAACAGTAAGATCTATCTATAAAGGCACCCTCTTTATTTCATGAGCATTGCTGAATAATAAGAGGATGAAATCTGGGCATAATCCACGCATTCTGCAGCCTAATAGATTGAAGACTTATTTTAGCAAATTGGAGCTCATGGTAAAGGAATTCAGCTCTTTGTGTTCTGAAGACCCCAGCCAGTCACTATACATGGTCAATTTCCCTTGAGACATCCCAAAACACTCTCAGAATCACCAAGCAGACTTTCAGCGTACCACTAAGACACCACAATTTTGTCATTTAAGCATTATCAGATGTCTCTTAGCTCACATTCAGACGCCGCCAACTGGTATTTAAACAAACCAGTTCTGCCCTCAGAGACTCTTGGTGTGCCCTCAGATTCATCCAGCATACTCTTAAAAATCCATTAGTGGGCTCTCAAAGACACCTACACTCATCTGATTCATACTCCCAATTGGCTATCAAAAACCATTCACTTAGCTAGTCCTAGCATGTCCCTAAACATCCTGAGCCTGTCTTTATTCATTTCAGCTACTCCAGGCCTTTGGAGACCCTGATAATTTCCTCAGGCACCCCAAGCAGGCCCTTTATTACCTTTTTCATAGTTTGAGAGGCCCTCAGCTGAATTGTTTACTGTCATCCAGACACAACCGCCTGGCAGTCAGGGAGAGAGCTTCAGCCATCCCGCCTATATACATTTGGTCCTTAGGCACCAGTTTAGCTGGCTTTAATACACTCTAAGAGATACTGCCAAAAGGGACCTGGTCTTAAATGACTGGGTGGGGCAGGTTGTCCTCAATTCCCCTCTGCCTACTCCTGTGCTCCCGTCTCCCTTTTTCTCCAACTCCCTAGCCTGAATCTAGCAAGTCACCATCCCTGTGATGGCCACAAATTGGAATTAGTCTCAATTCTCAGCCTCCCTTCTTACTATTCAAGAGATAGGATGGAATATGACACACTTTGAATCACAATTTTACAAACGGACTTGTAAGTACATAGGTTGGTTCGTAATATTCTTTACTGGTTGCAAAAATACTAGTCTCAGGTTTTTTTTACCAGTAAATAGTACATTTTGACCTGTTTTTTTGGGGTGTACTTTTAAGGAGGAGTTCATCCAGTTTGTTAATAACGCACACAAGGCTCTCTACACCAAGGACCCACCCACATTAACCACCGCCTGATCTTTTACTAACCATCGAGAAGACTATGCTCCGCCACTTCTTCACTTGCCAACACTCCTGCATCTACTGAAGGAGAAGTGGAGGACTCTCCTTCTCCCATATCGCAGCAAAGACCTGGAACAGCAGCACCTCCAAACCATCACCTCACTACTGGACTTCCGAATGGCCCTCAAGACCTAGTTGTTTGAGTAAGCCTCCGGGGCCTGCAAGCGCCTGGATCAGGTGATAAGCAAAGCTTTATAAATCCTGATTGATTGATTGATTGATTGATTAATTGATTGTTCAGGAAATGTTTCATGGTTGCTAAATGTGTTCCAATACAGAAAAGCCATATGGATTTAAAAGGGAATAGTGGCAACAATATTTATCAACTCCATTTTGAATATCTGTATACTCATGTGAGTTTATGTGTCTGTGCAAATGTTGATGTGAAAATAAAGTGTTATGCTAAATTGTGTATATCCATTTTCATTAGAGGCTTACACAAGAATAAAAATAGCAATAACAGCAGCAAAAACAAAAATCATAACAATAACATTAATAATATAATTCTTATTTTTAATGAGAATATATTTTTTGTTATAAACTTAACAGCAGAACCATCACAGTGTTGAATACTTTCATTTTCTTTGTTGACGGAGGCATTCATTTTTGACTGCTAATATTGCTTGTAATACATACAAAACGTTCTAGTTTTAATAATTGTTTTCATTCACTCATCTTAGAAAAGGCAGTTTTAATGCGCAAGTATAAGAAAAGGGTTTGGATGAGCTTTTGTTTTTATTTTTAAGTCTCACGAAATGTATACCAAAAATCTCCACACTGCAAATAAGGTTTTTCATTTCAGCTGTATATATACTTTGTTTTTTGTGTGCCGAGTGTGCCTCATCATTCTATCCATTTTTAATGAATAGACTTTTAATTCTAAAAAATGTGTTTCTTTTGAACAAACAGTTTTTTTGTTTCCCAAACAACATGTTTTTGCCATGTAATCAGTTTATTACTGTGTGCATATCAATTTGTTTTTGTGATGAATTGGTTCTTGTTTACATTTTGCCCAATTCAAGGGATTTGTGCTGAAACAGAGAGTTATTGGAATTTCAGGTCCAATAAAATTACTTTAAAAATGATATGTGATACATGAAACTAAATATAAAAAACGGGCTCAAAATCAGTTCATGATGTGTCAGTGAATCATTGAGTCTGTGAATGAGTGAACTAGTTAATCAGTCAGTCAATTACTCTTGGCCAGTGGTTCTTAACAATTTTTGTAAACAATATTTACAAAACGATATGTCACACAACATTTCTATATTCAATATTCTGATGAATGACTGAATTTATTTAAAAAAATGCACAATGTGGTAGCAGTGTGTTTTTTTGTCATTGAAAAAGCATACAATACCACAAGTAAGCCAGTTTATCTTTAAGAACAGGTTTATCCTTTTTCCATCAATGCAATATTTACTGAGTAGTTTAAGTTTTTTAAGAGAAGTGAGGGAAAGAAGTGGAAACACTCAAGTACCATATACCATAACATAACACATGTACTTGTAAATAACACATTCACCCCTTTGGTGTTTTGGAACTGAATAACAGGTGTTTATTGTTACCAACCTCAATGGTACTCATTTTATGAATCTGGAACAGATAGTAAAGACTGAGTAGACCTGGCGAGATTCAAACCTGTGGCCATGACTTCAAACACCGGTTTCTGGAGTTAGTCCACTGAGGCACAAAACTCAATGGGAAACAGGCTTTATAATGCGCATTATCCACACAGTGCCTTTACCACATATCCTTTACACTCAGTGCCTTTACCATGCAGTTCTTTACCATGCATATGCCTTTACCACATATGCCTTTACAATGAAATGGTATTAACATATCAGGTAAAGATATGTGTGTGTGTGTGTGTATATATATATATCTATTACCTACTGGCAGAATTACACCAAATTTGTCAAAAAGGTAGAGTTTGGTTCGCAAACTACGCTTTGGTGTAAATCCGTTCAGTAGTTCCTGAAAAAATCAAAGTAAAATCGTAGATATATCTATAGATGAAGTACCGTACTCTGTACTGTACTCTGTAGTGTACTCCGTACCTTCCAGAGGACGAGCTGCAAGCTAATTGGCTGTCAACACTTCAAACCAGGAAGTGTTGGCAGCCATCTTGTGCCTCTGTAGAACCGAAACTGCAAACACAACAATGATGGACAGAATGTGGATCAATGTCACACATTCACCCCAGTCCAAAGATCTGGGCCCAAATCCATCGTTTTTCCACTCCACACCACCCTGGGTTAGACAATGGCGATATGCAAATCAGCGCTGGCCCTGTGCCCCATGGGAACAGTCCAGTCCGAACTACAAAAGCCATGTCCATCCCAGAACGGAAACAAGCATCCGAGGACCGGCCCGGTTTCGAGGTAACACCTCTCTTCAGCCCGGCTAGCTTGATTCCAGTGGTGTGGAGTGCCTGGGACTCACGTCTGAGCATCCCCAGTACACTTAGAGCGGTAACTGCAAACACAACAATGATGGACAGAATGTGGATCAATGTCACACATTCACCCCAGTCCAAAGATCTGGGCCCAAATCCATCGTTTTTCCACTCCACACCACCCTGGGTTAGACAATGGCGATATGCAAATCAGCGCTGACCCTGTGCCCCATGGGAACAGTCCAGTCCGAACAGAACCGAGGCACAAGAAAGCAGTGAAACAAACGTGCAAAACACGCAAAGGGGGCAGGGTAGAAACACCCTGACCCCCTAGGCCTGCTCAGGGGGACCCCCAAGGCCGCCCCAAAATGTTTTTTTTTTTAAATTGCGGGATACGCGTAGGTACGCGTACCCTGTGAAAAAAAAACCCGTTCTGCTTTTTTTCAAATTAGCCCCCGGGGGTACCAAATCCCAGGGGCATAGTGAAAAAAAGTATTGGGGGCCCAATCCCCCCCACACTTCCCCGGGGACTGCCAGTAATTATAATAGCGGGGGGCACATGGCCCCCCCGCAGCCCCGGGGACTGCCACCCCCGGGGCTTTGTTTTTAAAAATTAAAAAAAAACCTGTGTGGCGGTGCTCAAGCCCCCCCACCCGCCCCGGGGACCGCCACCTCCCCGGGGCTCTATTATGTAAAATAGGGGGGGGTCTGTGGCGGACCCCCAGCCCTGGGGACCCCCACCCCCAGGGATTTTAACAGGTGGGAGGGGGGCCTCACGGCCCCCCTCCTGGAGCCCTTGATGGCCCTGGGGACCGGCACCCCCCTGGAGCCCTTGATGGCCCTGGGGACTGCCTCGCGGCTCCCGCCCTACCATAGCAAACTGCTTTGATTTTTGAAAGAGAGAGCAGGAAACCAGCTCTCTCTTTCAAAAATCAAAGCGTATTGCTTTTCTGCATGGGGAGCAGCATGTTAGCTGCTCCCCAAGCAGAAAAGCAATGCCGGTTCCCGCAGGATACGGAGAGCCGTTAGGGGCAGTGAGGGGCTTGGGGACCCCCCATGGTCCCCAACGGAGAGGGAAGGCCCTGCGGGATGGGATCCCCAGAGCCATAAGTTGCCCAGGAGGGGGGCCACGCGGCTCCCCTCTATCATTAATAGAAAAAAAAGAAAGAAAAAAGGCAGGCCCCGGGGGATGGGGTCCACGGGGCCTTAAGAGGGCATAGGAGGGGGGCTATGTAGCCCCCTGCTCAAAAAATAAAAAAAGAATAGTTGGCCATGCCCCGGGGGATGGGGTCCCCGGGGTCGGAATTGGCCACGGGAGGGGGGCTACGCGGCCCCCTTCCCGTAAAAAAAATGTTAAAAAAGAATTGGGGTCAGGCCCTGGGGGATGGGGTACCCAGGGCCCAAAAAAAAGGAAAAAGAAGGGGGGCTATACAGCCCCCCTTCTTAAAAGTATCCAAAAAAAAACAGGATCGGGAGGAGGCCACGCTCCCTCCCTGCACCTCTCTGCAAACGCGCCCCCCTGGCACGTTTGCAGAGGTGGAACTAATTCAACTTGCATACTGGGGGTCCCTGGGGGCCAACTAGCCCACCAAGAACCTCCAGTGTGGGCCAGGGGGCTGCCTTGCAGAGAGGTGTAATGAGACCACGCCCCTTTTTACACCTCTCTGCAACGCAGCCCCCTGGCGCATACTGGAGGTTGCTGGTGGGCTGCTTGGCCCCCAGGGACCCCCAGTATGCAAGGGGAATTAGTTCCCCCTCTGAAAAAGCACCAGGGGGCTGCATTGCAGAGAGTTGTAAAAAGGGGCATGGCCTCATTACACCTCTCTGCAATGCAGCCCCCTGGAGCATACTGGAGGTTCCTGGTGGGCTAGTTGGCCCCCAGGGACCCCCAGTATGCAAGGGGAATTAGTTCCCCCTCTGCAAACGCGCCAGGGGGCTGTGTTGCAGTGAGGTGTTCTGAGGCCATGCCCCTTTTTACACCTCTCTGCAACGCAGCCCCCTGGCGCATACTGGAGGTTCCTGGTGGGCTAGTTGGCCCCCAGAAACCCCCGTTATGCAAGGGGAATCAATCCCCCAACTTAGAATGCGTTACGGGGCATGTTTGCACAGTGGTGAAGGTAGGGGGTCGGGCTTGAGGTGACATGTGTGCAAACACGCCCTGAGGCGCGTTTTAGGTTGGGGAATATATTCCTATTCAATCCAGAGGTCCCCTAGGGGCCAACTAGTCCAACGGGTACCTCCAGTGAGCGCCAAGGAGCTGCGTTGCAGAGTGTTGTAAAAAGGGGGCGTGCCCTCTGAACACCTCTCTTCAACGAAGCTCCTGGTGCATACTGGAGGTACCTGGTGGGCTAGTTGGCTCACAGGTGACCTCAGGAGTGAAGAGGAATATATTCCCCAACCTAAAACGTGCCACAGGGTGTGTTTACACACATGTCACCTCAGGCCTCGCCCCCTACCTTCACTATTGAGCGAAATATTCCTCTAAAATCAGCCGAACAACGAATTCTGATTTGCTCACCTGTTATCACGAGAGACGTCAGTGCTGCATCTTTGAGCCCAGGACCGACCCTGAAAAGTAAATGTAACCATACTTACAGTAACTTGATGTTCCTTCCATAGGCTAACATTGACTGGTTTCACATGGAAATTTTTCAAAGTGTGCAGTTTTGTTACTTAAAAAAATCCTCAAAAATCAGTCGAACCACGAATTCCGATTTACTCACCTGTTATCAGGAGAGACCTCAAGTGCTGCATCTTTCAGCCCACTACTGATCCTGAAAAGTAATTCTAATCGTAGTTACAGTAACTTGAATTTCCTTCCATAGGCTAACATTGACTGGTTTCACTTGGAAATTTTTCTAAGTGTGGAGTTTTGGAAGTTTAAAAAATTCCTCTAAACTCAGCCGAACTACGAATTCCGATTTACTCACCTGTTATCACGAGAGACGTCAGTGCTTCCATAGGATATCATTGCCTGCGATATAAAATATATATAAATTAAAACATATGTAAAATAAAAAAACAAATATTACAGTTTCAATATTTTGAAAAAACATTTTTTTTCAATTTATATTAAAAATATGTAATGTAATTTAAATATCTAAAAAGAAATAGTTTAAAAAATGTAGTAAATCAGTATAAAAAATAACAATTAATACATTAAAAAATTGTCATTTACAAAACCTTCGAAATTCACTGAAAAAAACATAGGTTTCAGGCCTGATATAGTTAGGAATTAGCATTTAAAAAACCTTTGAAATTCACTGAAAAAAACATGGGTTTCAGGCCTGATATAGCTAGGAATTAGCATTTAAAAAACCTTTGAAATTCACTGAAAAAACCATAAGTTTCAGGCCTGATATAGTTAGGAATTAACATTTTAAAAACCTTAGAAATTCACTGAAAAAAACTATAGGTTTTAGGGGTGTTATAGTTAGCTGTACATTTCACTCATACAAAAGCATTGAAACGCCTCCGATATAGTTAGTTGTACTAACTATATCTCGCGCACCCGCAATCCACTGCTGATGATGTCACATATTACATCATTCATGACATGGTCAGTGACATCACTGATGACATCTCAAATGACATCACTGACTGCGTGGGGCTTACTGAAGGTAAAATGTAGGCTGTTGGCTGCTAAAGGAACCCCAGCAGTGAAGGGGACTTCAATCCCCATCCAAGAGCGTGCCAGGGAGAGCATTTGTAGAGTGGTGGGCAAAGTGTGCATGGCCTGGTTCGAGTACTTAACAATGCTGCTGTGTGGGACTGACTGGAGGTAATAGTTTGGAAAGTTGGCCCTCAAGGATGTCCTCCTTGGGGAAATGGTCCGTGGTAACACTGGTGGGACTACCTGCCGCCTAGAGGAGGGGGTAGCCCGTCCTGGTCTACCTCCGTCAGTTAGTGCACCAAAAGGTCATCCCTAACCCTGGCACACAAGTATCCGTGCCCGGGGTCTGGGTGGTTCCAAGGTAACCTAATCACCAACCAAATAGGACCCACTCGGTCCGTAAGCCAATGCCGTCAGTTACCCGGATGCTAGAGCTATCAAATCACTCACCTGTCCTAGGAGGACGTCTTCCAGTGAACTACCCAACGCCGAGCCACCCGGGTAGCGCTTATGAATCTTCCTCATTTCCTGCGGCACGTAGTGTAGCTGGGCTGGCGTCTCATCACGTCACATCACGTAGTACAGAGAGCGTCTCAGTAGTCTGAGCTGAGACGGCATCTGGAACAAGGCGGCCATCTTAGAGTGTAGGGACTAAATGCTTATTGTGGTGCATATTGCCAATAGCCAAATACTGCCCATGTCTTGACTGCTCAATACGTAGGTGTATTTAAGGCAGCCAAAATGCACTGTGTCAGGACTCGGGAACAGGGGAATTATACACAAACAAGACCCAACCTCAATGTGTAAGTATAGTTAGGGCAGCCTGAATGCAGTCGTGGACCATGTCAGGACTGCGGAGCAGGGGGTTTCTACACAAAAAAAAAATATATATATATATATATATATATATTCATTGAAAAAACCATAGGTTTCACACATGTTATAGTTAGCTGAACATTTCTCTCATACAAAACCTTGGAAATTCCTGTTATTGTTAGCTCAGGTAACTATAACTTGCGCGCCCGCGATGCACTGCTGATGACGTCACATATTACATCACTCATGCCATGGTCAGTGACATCACTCATGACATCACTGATGACATCTCAAATGACATCACTGATGACATCATCCAGTGAATGTGTGTATTTCTGATAAATCAATATGTTTTATATATGTATATCTAAAGGTCGATGGAAGAATAAATGTGTAAATAAGTGTCTAAATGGATGGGTTTTTTAAAGAAATGATTGTATAACTGACTTATTAAGTGTATCTTAGTGAATACATGTACTAGCGAGTAATGTTTAAATATGTAAATATCTGTATCAGTGTCTCACTTTGTGTATAAGTGGCTGAATGGGTTGGTGACTAGCTACATGAGTGTCGATATGGGTTATTAGTTGATTTTTATAGTATCAGTATGAGTGTCTGTATGGTTTGGTGGGAGGTATTACTTACCGCATAGATGCATGAATGGGTGACTCACTGTTTGTATGTGTTTTGAAGACAGCGTGTGTGCAGAACTGTATGGGTGGATGAGTTTGTGTATGGGTGTGTTAGTGAGTGAATCACTGTCTCAATAGTATCTTTATGAGTAACTACCTATGTTTTAAACTAGTACATGTGAGTATTGATGTATATATGTGAGTACATGTGAGAATGAGAGATTGTAAGAGTTCCTGTATAAATAAGTATGTGTTTCTGTAAGTGATTGTTTAAGAGAGTAAGTATGTGTACGATTCTGTAGAAGTAAGTGTAGTGGTGGGTGTATAGCTGTATATGCAAGTAAATGGATGTTTGATAGTTTATTTGCATGTGTGGATATGTGTGTGAGTAACTCTATAGATGAGTGTCGGTGTGTAATAAGATCTATAGGTGTATGAGTACATATGATGAGTGAGTACAGGTATGAGTGCCTATATAGAACTGTTAGTGAATGACTGGATGTGTATGTAGATTTTGGATTACTGAATAGGTTGTTCTAACTGGTATTGGTATCTCCATTTTTTTGAAAAGTTTAGTTTCTATTTTTGAATGTGTGTATCAAGGGTTATATTACGTTGAGAGGAGGTCTGCCACTCTTTCACAAGGATGATGTCATCAGTGATGTCATCAGTGATGCCATTTGAGATGTCATCAGTGATGTCATGAGTGATGTCACTGACCATGTCATGAGTGATGTAAATTGTGACGTCATCAGCAGTGCATTGCGGGCGCGCAAGTTATAGTTAGCTGAGCTAACTATAACGGAGGAATTTCAAAGGTTTTGTATGAGAGAAATGTTCAGCTAACTATAACGTGTGAAACCTATGTTTTTTTCAATGAATTTGCAAGGTTTTTTAAATGCTAATTCCTAACTATAACGTGTGTGAAACCTATTGTTTTTTCAGTGAATTTCAAAGGTTTTGTAAATGATAATTCATAAATATATTAATTATTATGTCTTTCTTTTTATACTAATTTTTTATATTTTTGATATACATATATTTATTTTATTTTTTAGATTATATTTCATATTCTTATTATAAAATAATAACAAAACTAAATTGCAAAGTAATTTTTGGAATAATTATTGCTTGACTTCGGTTGCAAGTATAACACAGCTCCAGCAATGCTCTTGGGGCCCTATGCTCATAATGCTGTATCAATCCTTACACCTGCTTCAAGCATGTGCAAGATTTTGACGCAGCATAAGCTCAAAAGTGACTGAATGAAATGTTATACATTTCACTCAGTCACTTTTAGGAGGCTTTGCTGCACCCCCTTCTGCACAGGAAAGCCTCTTCTGGCGCAGGGCTTTACAATGTAATGCACCCTCCAGATGCGTCACATTGTTAATAGCACACACCATGGCACATCTTTTGCACCACCACTGTGTCACAAAAGTGACGCAACTGCTGTGTAAAAGAGGCACAAGGGGATTGTAAATCGACCCCTAACACATACAAATTCACCCAGGCAATTTCACCAGCAGCGCAAATTGAAGCATAGACTTGTAACATACTTATGTACATATGTTACATTCAAGTGCTTCGGACATACTACAGTATACTATAGTTAAACACCTTATAGATTTATGCTGTAGCACTTCCTTATGGTTCAGCACTTTCACTTTCTCCTTACACTAGTAATATATTCATTCATTCATTTATGAACTACACGTTCATTCTGACAAACTTTTACACACTAACTAAGAAATATAGTTCTTTCTTTGACCAGTGAAGGTAGTTCTAAAAAAAAATGTTTTTTGGGGGGTTTTTAGTTTTGTATTTTTTTGGTGTTTTCTCAACAAATTCCAAGCGGAACAAAAGAATGAAGAAAAAAAAAAACTAATGTCGAGAACACCAATGATCCTGAGTTTTATCAGGTCAATAGACTGTTCCCCATAACACAAAAGTTTATGGCAATAAATGCATACAATTTTAACTTTAGCAAAGTCAGAATCAATTTGTGGGTGTGAACTGCTTGCTGAAAATACTGCTGCAACAGTTGATGTGCTTGGTGCAGCAGCAGGTGGGTTCTCATGCAACTTGCGCCTTGTAGCTCGAGCAAAGTTGTTGGGGTGCAAGTTCTTCACGTGTCGCACCATATTTGCTGTGCCAAAGGAGTATTTTTTACATGGATTACCCCTTGAAAGAGTTGTTTGGCGAATTTTACAGGTTACATTTGGAGCATTAACCTTTTTTTGCACTTCTGGAAAAGTAAAAAACTTCCAAATTAGAGATTCTTTCCTCTTCTTTGGAGGTTCTTCAGGAATTAAATCTCCCTCTGAAGAACTGCTGGAAGATGAGTCCATTGCTCTTATTATGGTGATTTCCCTTTTATTTGAGAAGATTCTCAGAAGAAATACTTCTTCTTAGAAAGTAAAAGTCGAATAATTATAATGGGACGGAACTTTCAACAGTCGCAATAGGAAAAGTTACGAACCAGTCAAATCTCTACTTTTAAAGTCAAATGGCTTTGCGAACGTGTTAGACCTGGCATCTTTGGCGTGGTTTCCCCCTATATTTTTGCCTCTACCTCCTGTATTTTTGATGTGGTTCTGGATTTCGTTTTTGCTGGTTTAGATGCTTTGGACACTCTGCCACTGCTGATCAGTGCCAGAGTGTAAGTGCTCCCTGTGTAAATTGTTATGATGATTGGATATACATGATTGGCATATTTGTATCACCAAGAAGTCCCTAGTAAAGTGCACTGAGTGTGCCAGGGCTGGTGATGACAAATGCTACTAGTGGGCCTGCAGCACTGATTGTGCCACCCACATGAGTAGCCCTAAAATGGTGTCTCAGGCCTGTCACCGCAGTGCCTGTGTGCAGTCTGTGAACTGCCATGTCCTCCTTGTCAGTGTCCCCACTGACCAGACCTAACCCTTCCCTTTTTGCGCACATTGGTCACCCCTATGGAAGGCCCAAGGTACCCCCCTGGGCAGGGTGCATTGTATGTGAAAGGTAGAGCATGTGCTGGTGCAGGTGACATGCTCTCGTAGTGAATTACAGCCATTTTCGTTTTTCACTATTGTAAGGCTATCTTGCTCCATAGGTTAGCATGGGGGATACTGGCGACAGTGGCTACCAGCATTTCTTCCCATAGGAACAAGATAGGACATAAGAGTCTAGTATCCCTGAACTCAGAATTTAATACCACATCTTTTAGGAAAGGTTGTGTTTGAATCCTGTGTTTGAGAACAGCACTTTTAGAAAGTTGCTGTTCTCTTGTCTGACCTTCCTGTGTGCCTTGGCTTGTTTGTGTATTGATTGTCTAGTTTGAGAGTGACAGGGGCTGGGGATTCCCCTGGAGGCTGGCTGAGTCAGCCCAAGGCTCAATGACTTCATTTGCAACTTGAGTGGTGGGAGGAGATAGCACCTGGGCCTGAATAGATTTGTGCCTGCCTTCCACAATGCTGGCTCCACCTCATGCTGGCCGGCTGACAACCCTGCCCCCACTCTGAAAGGAAAGGAGAAGCCAGGAAAACAAAGTGCTCAAGAAACACCCAGAACTGTTTCAGACCGGGCTCAGGGACCACTTGCACAAAGAGAACAAAGACTTTTAGGGGTATAAGTACAGGACCCCTGACAACAGAAAATTAGATCATCCTGTAATCAAGATAGAACCTCTGCCAAGGAGAAAGCTGAAACTGAATAAGAAAGATTGTCCAGCTGTTGCTCTGCTGGATTGCCCTGCTGTTGCTTTGCTGCCAAGGAGAGGGGAAGGACTTTACTTTGTGCTGTGTCCCCTTGCTTGAAGGAATCTCCAAGGGCCTGAGAAAAGCTGGCTCCCTGTTCTGAAGTCCCAGGAACAAAAGGACTTTACCCTCAGCTTCCCCTGAGCTCTACTGAGAGAGTTCTGTCCTTCCTGGAGTGCTTGGCCCCTGTGTGGTGCCTCTGGAAGTTGTACCTGTGTTGGGAAGCTGGAAACTAAGCTTGAGAGACTTTGCTATAGAAAAGTTATCGCATCGCTCGCTGCGGAGCGCATCCCCGACAGTGCGAGGAAATTCCCGCCGCTACGAAGGTCGAGATCATTGCAGCGCCTGTTGCCGCTGTCAGAGCCGTCGCATCCTTTGTTTGCGGGACGCACCCGATCGGTGCGGGAAGTCTAACATCGCTGTGAGTGTCGTCGCAGAGCCTGTCGTTGCTGGGTGATATCGCTGCACCGCCTGCTTGCGGACCGCATCACGTCGCTGCGAGAGTCATCGCCGAAGCCATTGCATCGAGGAGCTGCGAGAGAGAAGATCACCGCTGGTCCGCGCATCGTCGCCCCGGAGATCGTCGCGACTCCAAAGATTGTCGCATCGTGCCTTTGCGAGAACAAACTTCCTACGGAACCTACGCACTGGAATCCATACAAGTGGCCTTTCTCCCCATACAGACAGGATTCGTCGCAACACGCCCGCTGCTGCAGCGGGGCTGTCGCAAACGCCTCCCCAGGGTCTCAGGAGCAACGCATCGCTTGTTTTCCACCGTATCAGCTTCTGCTTTTTGAACTTTGTCACAACTAAAGGTACTGTGAGCTAAACGTGATGCAACTGTGAACTTTTTACGTGACTGTGGATTATTTTATCTCAACCTAAAGAATTTTATCGCAACCTTAAGAACTCTTTTGAAACCATATTCTTGAACTGTGTATGTTGGATTTTCGTCGTTTTGGTCTTGTGTAGTTTAAATTAAATGCCTTTATTTTTATAAACTATTGTGGAGTCAGTTTGTGGTGTTTTAACTGTGTTACTGTGAGTGTTGGTACAAATACTTTACACATTGCCTCTGGTTAGCCTAGGCTGCTCGTGCCAAGCTACCTAGAGGGTGAGCAGGGGTTATCTCAGAGGATTTCCTCCTTAACCTGACTAGAAGCAATGGTCCCTATTTGGACAGTGGTACCTACCCCTGCCAACTAGAGACCCCCATTTCTAACAGTACGCTTATGATGCGCTTGCGCAGCTCTTTCGATACGAGTGCGTATGATGTTTTACCGCGATTTGTGTAATTGGTTTTAAAAGTAATATATTATTGTTAAAAGTATAAAAAAAAATCATAGTCATCCCAAATGTCTGCCCTTAGTATCTACATTCAATACATAAATAAATGTTTTAAACCAAGTAGAAACATTGCCGCCTTTCGTGTACAGAACGCCGTACATGACCTCACACGGAAGCTTTAATGCGACGCGTAACGTCAAAGCATATTCGTACCGTAAGCACGGGTACTCGCTGAGTATGATTAGCAGTACAAAGTATGGTGCGATCACCCTCTCAGCGACAAATCAGAGCTCAGGGCGCGCTAAGGAGAATGATTAGAAGTGGTCTCTCATTGCAGATCCGATTCTGGGCCTGCCTCTGCGCACATTATAACACCGCCCCATCTCTCACTGTTGTTAGTTGTTCGTGCACACACTCACACTTGCACATGCGCAGTGCACGCCCGCCTACACTCCCCACATGCCAACACCTAGCACTCTTGCTATCACTAAGCCTGGAAACCAATACATTAGCCAATGGGATGTCCCCCAAGGCCATCATTCTTATAAACCACGAAAACGCTACCAATGATGGCCCTGGGCTTGGTTTGGTCAGCCCCGCGGTTCCCATATAATGCAGGCACTGACGTGAGCACGCTCTCTTTTGCCTTCCTGTGCTGCGGTGACAAACAGAGTGTTCGTCATCGATTTTACTACGAACTGATTGCTCGAGCGGAGGAGGACTCCTGACACTCGACGTGGTGCCACTGCTGCTGCAGCCCAGCCACAATACCATAGGCGCGGAGGCGGCGCCCGCACCCAAAACACCCCAGACTCAGCAAAACCGCAGCCTTTCAAGACACGACAGAAGCAAAGGTAAGAGAAGCCGTCTAAACATCAGCCTCCGCTGTAAATTCTATATGCATGATGATATATTTTTTCTCCATCATATGGCTTTCCTACCCCTCAATGGTTTTAAATTGTATGCACATAGTATAAATGTTTCTTTCTGCGTCACAATGTTGTATCCACTTTCAGCAAGGCCTAGTCATGCCGCTAAAACCTGTGAATCTTAAAATAGAAGTTGGCACGGAAACTGGAATAGAAAAGACAACGTTTATTAAGACCCCATAGGGTGGAACTACATTCAGACAATACCCTTCGGAAATGCATGAAGTAGCACACTAAACGTCTACCGTCTTGTTTTCGTCTGTCAGATTCCTTCTGACAGTGGTGAGTTTTTGGATACCGAGGCATTAGCCTCATTACTCCACATTCATTTTGAATTTTTTAGTCGGTGTTTAGGCTGTCTTATTGATGTGTGACACTTTGTTACAGTTGAGGTTGTATCACAGGGTCAGCTTAGTGATAGGCCGTGGGTAGCGGTCAATTGAGTTTGCAGAATTGTCAGCATGTTTCCTCAAAGAGTCTCGTCTTTTTCTATCTAGTACCTTCTGATAGTGTTCAGTTTTGCGTGCCTGCCGAGGCGATTATTCCGTCAGGCAGTGATGAGTTTTGCGAACCTGCTGGGCGTTTGCCTTCATGCACTGATGAGTTTTTGGATGCTGCGTTGCTGTTTCAGTTTCACAAGGTTAGTGCTTCGATGGGCCGCGGGAGCGGTCAAATGGGTTTGTAGAGATGTCTGCGAGTTTCCAGATCAGTGGGTTTTCTTTTTGATCCAATCCTTTGTAGAATGCCCTGTTGAGTTTGAGGAAATGGTCGTACAACATCTCAATGTCTAGGTCTCTGTGCAGGTCTGCTGTTCGTGTGATCATAGGAGCACCTGCTGCGATCCGTAGGGCCTTGCTCTGTAGTCTCTGTAGGACTTTCCGAAGCTGCGGGTGGCACCATTCCAAACTAGTGAAACGTATGTCATAGTTGGTCGAATAATTGCGGTGATTGCTCGCACCTTGCTCTGCATGGGCATCGACTTGGTCTTCAGGAGTGGGTATAATGCAGCCAGTTTGGCTGCTGCTTTCTGGCAGGTCTTCTCTATGTGGTCTCTCCAGCTGAGTTTAAAGTCCAGAGTCACTCCCAGGTAGGAAGGCACATGGTCCTTTTTATACCCACACAGGGGTTTCGGAAAATAGGCGGCACAAACAGAAGACAAATTCATGTACATCTAAGGGTATTTTCGAAGCACATTCAAAAAGTGAAAGGAGCTGACGATTTAATCAGTTTAGAGTAAACACATCTCAACAATGGTTTATCAGAAACAGATGTGGCTCGATAGAGCATGCGCATATTTGATAGGAAGCAAAAAAAAATTGTTGCTAAGCAGAATACGTGAGGAAGTAATCAGAGAGGTAGGACACAGCACATGGCGAGCACGAGGCAATGGAAGGCATACAAAATGGTGGATAGTAATACAAAATGGCCTCTGGAAACGGGCAACATAACATTGAAAGGTGCATTAGCTTCAGCGAATGCTAACCTAATCGTTGTCAATTTACGACAACAAGGTCCTCCAGAACTCTATTTTTTAAAATTCTCCGTGCATAAATTTTGCTTTCGTATTTTTGAACTGTCAAGTGCTTTAGCCTGTATTCATATAAATTGTGCGTTCATAATAGTATTATTTTTTTTAATCCGTCACGTGGCCCTCCTAGCTCTGTTTTGCTTTATTTTTGTGGAATATATGCTTTCTAGTTCATCTTATTTGCCCCCTCCTAATTCTCCCATTAGTTTTAATATTTATTACTGCGTCACGTGACACTCCCAAGCCTGTATTCTTTTAAATGATGCGTACATGGTTGTAATAGTTATTGCTGCGTCATATGGCCCTCTCAGACCTCTATTTGAATTAATATTTAAGAGTGGAATCTACTAACGTTTAGAAGACTATGACAAATGTAAGATGTTTTTAAAACTTTTTCAAGGGAAGATTGTTTATTTTGAAAATATATTCATTAATATTCACTTTTTCGAATACTTGTAAGTCTAAACGAATGTAATTGGGTTCTAATGTAAAGCTATTAATGATTGCATTTTAACTCTTCAGGTACCTTTTGAGAAAATGGACATTCTTCTTAGACCGACAAATACTGCCTCTCATTAGATACTTCTGGTAAGTGCAAGTTTTTCAACATTTATTAGTCCGTTTTCAAAGTTATTCTTGGAAAATATAACTGGTTGTATTAGTTTAAACTATCTAAATTTTCATATCAAATAATTTAAAGGGTAATCTTTTTAACCCCTTCGATGCTGATGACGGAGCGGTTCCGTCATCAGCATCGGTTGGGCTGTGCTGATGAGGAACCGCTCCATCATCAGTACAGCCCTCGGGGGGAGCGCTGTCGCTCCCCCCTGGGGCTCCGATCGTGGTGGCAGTAGTGGGGGTGGCAGCGGAAGACTTTGCGCTGCTCCCCCCGCTCCCCCCAAACTTCCTGGTGACGTCAGCGCGCTGTCGTGCACGCCGACGTCATCAGGAAGTGCTAGACGCGCTGGAAGCCATTTGCTTCCAGCGCGTCGAGCAGGTAGGTCTGTTTCCTGCTCTCCGGTGGGGTGGGGGGGGCCATTTCTCGGTGCCTTGAGGCATCAGGGGGGAGGAAACACTGTTTCCTCTCCCCTGATGTCCCAATGCAGGGCATTGCTGGTTCAGGATCGCGCAAAGCGTCGCGATCCTGCACCAGTAATGCCCCACTAGACACCAGGGATGGTTTTTTCCAGAAAAGGAAGCGACCCCTTGGGCAAGGGTCGCTTCCAGGGGCACAAAAATTCAGGTCAGACTTTTCTGCCCCCCCCTGGGGGCAGATCGCTTGATTTAGCGAGCGATCTCGACCCAGGGGGGGCAGAAAAGCCCACTGGACACCAGGGATTATTTATTTTGATAAAAGGAAGCGACCCCTTGGGAAAGGTTCGCTTCCTAGGGCATTTTTTATTTGTTTAGACTTTTCTGCCCCCCCTGGGGGCAGATCGACCGTTTTATTCGGGAATCTGGACCCAGGGGGGGGCAGGAAAGCCCACTAGACACCAGGGATTGTGTTTTTATTAGTAAAGGAAGCGACCCCTTGGGCAAGGGTCGCTTCCAGGGCCATAAAAATTTAGTGTAGACTTTTCTGCCCCCCCTGGGGGCAGATCGCCCATGTTAGCACATGATCTGGACCCAGGGGGGGCAGAAAAGCCCACTAGACACCAGGGATTTGTTTATAATTGTAAAGGAATCGACCCCTTGGGGAAGGGTCGCTTCCTAGTGGCCCATACATTTTTTTTAGACTTGTCCAGCCATTTTTTGGGCCACATCTGGACCCAGAGGGGGTAGAAAAGCCCACTGGAGGAAGCGGGCGTTACCGGCCTTGCTCTCCAGTGGTTCCGTTCCTTCCTTGCCAACCGTTCCTTCAGTGTGGCCGTCCCGCCATACCAGTCCAAACTCCATCCTTTGGATCTGGGGGTTCCCCAGGGCTCCTCGCTGAGCCCCACGTTATTCAATCTATACGTGAGACCGCTGGCTGAGGTAGTCAGGCAGTGGGGTATGACCATGGTGTCATACGCCGATGACACCCAGCTAGCGGTCACGATCAGCGGGGACGCGGATGTGGATGCCCCCAGATTCCAACAAGGACTTCGGGCGGTCGCCGGCTGGATGACGTCCAACTGTCTCCAGCTGAACGCTAGTAAGACCGAGGTTATGATCTTTGGCAAACAAACGGAACTCTGGGGAGACAGGTGGTGGCCAACGGATCTGGGCCCCACGCCAACCCCGGTCTCTGAGCTAAAAAACCTAGGGGTTTGGCTGGATCCAACTCTTGCCTTCGTCTGTCATACCAAACGCACGGCGGCCTGTTGTTTCGGCATCCTGCGTGGACTTCGTCCCGTGCTTAAGTACTTTGATGCCACCACTAGGCAGCTCGTGATCCAAGCTACAGTGATCTCCAGGCTGGATTACGCCAGTTCCCTCTTTGTGGGCCTGAATCAAGCGGAAATTAGCCGCCTTCAGCGCATTCAGAATGCCGCAGCGAGAGCGGTGGTGGGATTACCTAGATTTTGCTCCACCACTAACACCCTGCGTTCGCTGCACTGGCTTCCAATTGCACAAAGGATCCGGTTTAAGGCCCTCTGTGTTGCCTACAAGATCCTCACGGGATCTTCGGCTACAATCCTTTCCAAGCTCTTGTCTCGATATGTCCCGGTTCGGTCTTTAAGATCTTCAGACCTAGAACTTGCGGTCGTCCCCCGCTTTAAGTGTAGCAGGGCTGGTGGACGCTCTTTTCAAGTCCGCGCTGCAGTGCTATGGAATGCCCTTCCCCCGGCGATTCGCGCCCTTAGGGACCTGTTTTCTTTTCGCCGAGCTGTCAAAACCTTTTTGTTCCCTTAGTACTCTGTCTCTTCCGTTCTGTGTTGTTTAGTTGTGTTGTGCTGCTACCTTGTCGGGCGCCGGGACGCTCCTTCGCTGGAGCATCTGTGCGCTTAATAAATATGCATAACATAACATAACATAACTAGACACCAGGGATTTTAGTATATTTATAAAGGAAGCAACCCCTTGGGCAAGGGTCGCTTCCAGGGGGCATTATAAATATTGTAGACTATTCTGCCCTCCCCCTGGGGGCGGAGTGGCTGTTTTTTTTTACAGTTTCTGGTCCCGGGGGGATAGAAAAGCCCACTATACTCCAGGTTTTTGTTTTTTTATAGGGAGCGACCCCTTGGCCAAGGGTTGCTTCCTTGGGCCCATTAGTTTTCAGTATGTTCTGCCGTGTCTTTATTTGGCCTCTCTGCCCTCCGTAGGGTTGCTTCCAGGGGGCCCACGTTTATAATGATTTATAATCTTCCCCCCTTGGGGACAGACACCCCATTTGTGACATACCCTGTGACATGGCCTGTTGTAATGTGTGTTGTGTTTGTTTCTTCTAATGTGTATTGTTTTTTTTTCTCTTTAGATTGTTGCAGTGTGCGGTTCCGTTACTGGTGGTTCTGTTGTTCTGCTGTTTCTGTAGTTGCATGTGTTTGGTAAGAGACCTTTTTTTGTTCAATTGTAATGTAACTGTTTATTTTGCAAAGTTTGTAGTAATACGAGTATGTTTGGTTTCTGTTTGTTGTGATTGTAAAACATGTTTTGCATTTGTTTTTGATGTGTCCTTCTGTAGATGTAAGTTTTTTTTTCTTCTTTCTAGTGGGATATCGTTGCCTATTTGCTGTGTCTTTGCAGAGTAGGTGCTGGTGAGTGTAGTTGTGTCTTGTAAGTGAATTGTATATTTTTTCTAAATATAGTTTTTTGTGAAAAAGTCTTACATTTATTATCTTACTTTGCGCAGTGTTGGGGTTGTTGAGTTGTTTGTGCAGACTAATGGCTAGCCGCCGGATTACTGCTCAGCAAGTTGTTGGAATGCTTTTTGATTCTTCCTCTGACCATGGTCCAGAGTCTGACTCTGATTCTGAGCCAGAGGTGGGAGGTGAAGATTCAGGTAGTGAGTTTTCTCTACACATGGCTTCATCTGATGATGAAGACACTTTGAGTGCTGATGAAGCTACTTTTGGTGTGGATGATGTGCCTGTGGTTGGGGAGGACATTGCTGTGCCTGTGGTTGCGGAGGACATTGCTGTGCCAATAGTGCGGCAAGAGACATCTGGGCTACAGCCTGGGGCTGCTAGACTTCCAGTTGCTGTAGTGAGTCAAGAGGCAGCTGGGCGGCAGCCTGCGGCTGCAAGACTTGACGATGACAGTTCTGACCTCTGGGTTGCACAAGGCATGGTGCAGCCGGCATTGCCTGAATTTACTGGTGTTCCAGGGTGGAGGGTGAACACTGAAAACTTTTTGCCTATTGATTTTTTCAAGTTGTTTATGGATGATGTGTTTTTGGCAGGGATTGTAGAGCAGACTAATGTGTATGCTGAAATGTTTTTGAGGGTGAACAGTGCCAGCCTTAAGCCCCACGCTAGAGCTACCCGGTGGACTCCCACAAATTTGGAGGAGATGAAAAAGTTTTTGGGTTTAACTTTTTTGATGGGCTTGCTTAGGAAACCATCAATGGCTTCATATTGGTCTACTAGTCCCTTGATGGCAACAGCTATATTTCCGGCAGTCATGAGTCATGATAGGTATTTGCTTCTGCTTCGGATGATGCATTTTGTTGACAATAATCTTGCTTTGCCACGAGATCACCCTGATTGTGACCGTCTTTTCAAGATTCGGCCTGATCATTTTGTTGATCGATTTTCTGAGATCTTTTATCCTGGGAAAGAAATTGCAGGGGATGAGTCTTTGCTGTTGTTCAAGGGCCGCTTGGTATTTCGGCAATACATTCCTAGTAAGAGGGCACGCTATGGAATCAAACTGTATATGCTGTGTGACAGTGAGACTGGATATGTCTCTAATTTCAGGGTGTACACTGGTAAGGAATCCAGGATTAAACCCCCTGGTTGTCCCTCGACTTTTGGAGTGACTGAGAAAATTGTGTGGGAACTTGGTCGTGGATTTTTTAACAAAGGCCATCATTTGTATGTCGATAACTTCTACACTGGTGTGCGGTTGTTCAGGGAATTGGCCAAAGTGGACACTGTTGCTTGTGGCACAATCCGCTCAAACAGTAAAGGTTTCCCAAAAGAACTTGTTTGTCGAAAGCTTGCTCAGGGACAGTGCAGTGCATTGCGTTGTGAGGAGCTTCTAGCTGTGAAGTTTTCAGACAGGAGAGACGTCTACATGTTGACTACAATACATGATGAAAGCACTGAACCGGTGACTGTTTGGGGTCAGGTTGCAGAAGTGCGCAAACCTGTGTGCATACTGCACTACAATAAGTACATGGGTGGTGTTGACAGAGTAGATCAGAGGTTGGAACCGTATGCTGCTCTTCGTAAGGCTTACATTTGGTACAAGAAGTTGGCTATCCATCTTTTCCACTTGGCAACCTTTAATGCTTTTGTTGTGTTCCAGAAATCTTGTCCCCAGTCAAAGATGACTTTTGTAAAGTTTCAGGAGTCTGTAATAGGCAGCCTTGTTTTAGTGGAACAGGCAAGTGTTCCTAGAGTTAGAGTGGTGGAGGATGTTGCCAGATTGAAAGATCGCCACTTTCCTGATACAATTCCTCCTACAATCTCAAAAGACTTTCCCAGTCGGAGATGTAGAGTCTGTTGGCGAAGAGGTTTGCGGAAGGAGGTTCGTATGTACTACCCCGACTGCCCTTCAAACCCCAGGCTGTGTGTACCTGCTTGTTTTAGATTGTACCACACGCAAAAGAATTTTTGGGAGTATCAATGAGTGGTAAAGTGAACTGGTTGGTCTTTATTCTTTAAAACTTATTGTTCAGTTTCAAAGTTTGTATTTGTGTAGTCTTTTTAGATTTAGTTGTTGAGTTAGTAGATTTGTATCAATTTGCAATTTGTTTTTGTTTTTCTTTTATTTAAAAAAAAAACTAAAGTATGATGTTGGTTTGCGTGTAGTGTCCATTGTCTGACTGTGTGCATGGTTTGGCGCTTGGCTGCCGGTGTCTGTGGACTGGTGCTTGTCTGGCGGTGTCTGCGGACTGGTGCTTGACTGGCGGTGTGCGTGGTCTGGTGTTTGGTTGGCGGTGTGCGTGCTCTTGCGCTTGCCTGGTGTTGTGTTTGGATTTGTCTTTGGCTGGTGGTGTGCGTGGAGTGGTGCTTGGCTGGAGGTGTGTGTGGAGTTGCGCTTGGCTGGTGGTGTGTGTTGAGTGGCGCTTGGCTGGTCGTGTGTGTGGAGTGGCGCTTGGCTGGTGGTGTGCGTGGAGTGGTACTTGGCTGTCTGTGCACGGAGTGGTGCTTGGCTGGTGTTGTGTTTGTGGAGTGGCGCTTGGCTGGTGGTGTGTGTGGAGGGGCGCTTGGCTGGTGGTGTGCATGGAGTGGTACTTGGCTGTCTGTGCACGAAGTGGTGCTTGGCTGGCGGTGTGTGTGGAGTGGCGCTTTGCTGGATGGTGTGCGTGGAGTGGTACTTGGCTGTCTGTGCACGGAGTGGTGCTTGGCTGGTGTTGTGTTTGTGGAGTGGCGCTTGGCTGGTGGTGTGTGTGGAGGGGCGCTTGGCTGGTGGTGTGCGTGGAGTGGTACTTGGCTGTCTGTGCACGGAGTGGTGTTTGGCTGGCGGTGTGTGTGGAGTGGCGCTTGGCTTGCGGTGTGCGTGGAGTGATGCTTGGCTGGTGGTGTATGTGGAGTGGTACTTGGCTGTCGGTGTGCGCTGAGTGGTGTTTGGCTGGCGGTGTGCATGGTCTGGTGCTTGGATGGTGGTGTGCGTGGAGTGGCGCTTGGCTGGCGGTGTGTGTGGAGTGGCGCTTGGCTGGATGGTGTGTGTTGAGTGGCGCTTGGTGGTCGTGTGTGTGGAGTGGCGCTTGGCTGGTGGTGTGCATGGAGTGGTACTTGGCTGTCTGTGCACGGAGTGGTGCTTGGCTGGTGTTGTGTTTGTGGAGTGGCGCTTGGCTGGTGGTGTGTGTGGAGGGGCGCTTGGCTGGTGGTGTGCATGGAGTGGTACTTGGCTGTCTGTGCACGGAGTGGTGCTTGGCTGGCGGTGTGTGTGGAGTGGCGCTTTGCTGGATGGTGTGCGTGGAGTGGTACTTGGCTGTCTGTGCACGGAGTGGTGCTTGGCTGGTGTTGCGTTTGTGGAGTGGCGCTTGGCTGGTGGTGTGTGTGGAGGGGCGCTTGGCTGGTGGTGTGCGTGGAGTGGTACTTGGCTGTCTGTGCACGGAGTGGTGTTTGGCTGGCGGTGTGTGTGGAGTGGCGCTTGGCTTGCGGTGTGCGTGGAGTGATGCTTGGCTGGTGGTGTATGTGGAGTGGTACTTGGCTGTCGGTGTGCGCTGAGTGGTGTTTGGCTGGCGGTGTGCATGGTCTGGTGCTTGGATGGTGGTGTGCGTGGAGTGGCGCTTGGCTGGCGGTGTGTGTGGAGTGGCGCTTGGCTGGATGGTGTGCGTGGAGTGGTACTTGGCTGTCTGTGCACGGAGTGGTGCTTGGCTGGTGTTGTGTTTGTGGAGTGGCGCTTGGCTGGTGGTGTGCGTGGAGTGATGCTTGGCTGGTGGTGTGTGTGGAGTGGTACTTGGCTGTCGGTGTGCGCTGAGTGGTGTTTGGCTGGCGGTGTGCAGGGTCTGGTGCTTGGATGGTGGTGTGGGTGGACTGGCGCTCGGCTGGCGGTGTGTGAGTAGTTACTTTCTGTTGGTCACTACACACACTGCTAGTTGAGTGACACTCCACACAGTCCATCATTTTGTGTAGCTGCAGTGTCAGAAATGTGGGCGTGTGAAAGTGATGGGCCCTTGAATGGCGCTGTTTGCTGGTGTGAGTGTTGAAATGTGATGGGTCCGCGGCTGGCGGTGTGAATGTTTTGTATGTGTCACGCGTACGACAGGTGTATGAATGGCCTGTAAAGAGGTTGGTGCCTTGACGTGGCTTTACATTCACGAGCTGTGAGTCAGTGGTTCAGTTTATCATACTTTCAATTATACGCAGTGTATTTCATTTTTGTGAAATTACTTGCGAATACAATTGTATGTACTGAATCATCACTCACCCTCGTGCCAAATCCAACCAGTATGTGTGTGTGCTTGCGGATTAGATGGGTGTGCAGTAATATTTGTTTTTTTTCTCTTTCTGCAGTAGGGTGTACCTTGTCCCTTATTGTGATTGTTGTTATTTGTTGCTTTTCCTTCCGGATGGTGTCAATGGTCTGGTTTGTATCAGGTATGAAAGGTGCGTGAATGGCCTGTAAAACGGTTGGTGCCTTGTCGTGGCTTTACAGCTCACGAGTTGCGAGTCACTGGTTCGGTTTTTATGCATTTATTTATTGACAGAGCATTTCATTTTTTTGAAATATTTTGTTAATAAAATTTTATGTACTGAACCATCACTCGCCCTCGTGCCAAATCCAACCTGTATGTGTGTGTCTTTGAGGAATAGATAGCCGTGCTTGAATGTTTGACTTTTGAGTAACTCTGTTAAGGTGTGGTATCATTTTACTCGGGAGAACAAGGGGAACGCTGGGTGGTAGGACATTTTTGCCGGCACGGAGATCCCACGCAAAAAACTTTGGAAAAGTGATATTTTTACCTAATTTTAAGGTTTGCAAGGAATTCTGGGTAGGAAAACATTGGGGGACCCACGCATGCCATACCTCCCTGGACTCCCCCTGGTGTTTATTTTTTAGAACTGTTTGGGTTTGGTAGTTTCCAAAGATGCCCGCCAAGCCCCGGGCGCCAAAAGCTCAGGTGACCCCCTCAAAAAAGAAGATAGTTTTACTAAAGGTAATTTTTAAGTCTCCACCGTACGAATTGGGCCTTTTCCTGTTGCAGCCACTATGCCTACCCACGCAAGTGAGGTACCATTTTTATCCGGAGACCTGGGGGAACGCTGGGTGGGAGGAAATTTGTGTGAGCCCAGTGATGCCACGCTTTCCCACACAAAAATGTGTCAAAAATCTGCTTTTTTTGAGCTATAATCGAGATTTGCAGGGGATTCTGGGTAAAGGAACGTTGGAGGATCCACGCAAGCCATACCTCCTTGGAAGCCCCCGGGTGTCTACTTTTCAGAAATGTGTGGGTTTGGTAGGTTTCCCTAGATGGCCGTCTAGCACGGGGCCAAAAACCCAGGTAACCCCTCTTGCAAAAGCTGGTGGACTTGACATTGTCACCATTGTGAAATGTCAAGTCCAACGTTCCTTTACCCAGAATCCCTTGCAAACCTCAATTTTAGCTGGAAAAAAATCAGTTTTTTCACACTTTTTAGTGTGGGAAAGCGTGGCATCACTGGGCTCACACAAATTACCTCCCACCCAGCGTTCCCCAAGGTCTCCCGATACCTGGGTTTTTGGCCCCGTGCTAGACGGCCATCTCGGGAAACCTACCAAACCCACACATTTCTGAAAAGTAGACCCCCGGGGGCTTCCAAGGAGGTATGGCTTGCGTGGATCCTCCAACGTTCCTTTACCCAGAATCCCTTGCAAACCTCAATTTTAGCTGGAAAAAATCATTTTTTTCACACTTTTTAGTGTGGGAAAGCGTGGCATCACTGGGCTCGCACAAATTACCGCCCATCCAGCGTTCCCCAAGGTCTCCCGATAAAAATGGTACCTCACTTGCGTGGGTAGGCATAGTGGCTGCTATAGGAAAAGGCCCAATTCTTACTGTGGAGACCAAAAAATTACCTTTAGCCAAACAATCATATTTTTTGAGGGGGTCACTTGAGCTTTTGGCCCGGGGCTTGGCGGGCATCTTTGGAAACTACCAAACCCGAACAGTTCTGAGAACTAGACACCCGGGGGAGTCCAGGGAGGTATGGCATGCGTGGGTCCCCCAATGTTTTCCTACCCAGAAACCCCTGCAAACCTTAAATTTAGGTCAAGAAACCGATTTTTCCGTACTTTTTTGGGTGGGATCTCGCTGCCGGCACAAATGTCCTACCACCCAGCGTTTCCCTTGTTCTCCCGAATAAAATGATACCTCACTTGTGTGGGTGGGCCAAAGGTCTGTGACTAAGGCAGGGGGGCTTAATTTGTCAAACTTAAATACTACTTTTTTCAAAATTCATTTTTGGCCTGTTCTGCTTTGGGGCACCCACACAAGTGAGGTATCCTTTTACTCGGGAGAACAAGGGGAACGCTGGGTGGTAGAACATTTTTGCCGGCACGGCGATCCCACGCAAAAAAGTTTGGAAAAGTGATATTTTTACCTAATTTTAAGGTTTGCAAGGAGTTCTGGTTAGGAAAACATTGGGGGACCCACGCATGCCATACCTCCCTGGACTCCCCCGGGTGTCTAGTTTTCAGAACTGTTTGGGTTTGGTAGTTTCCAAAGAATACCACCGAGCCCCGGGCCAAAAACTCAGGTGCCCCCCCCCAAAAAAATCAAGGTTATATTGCTTCAGGGTATTTTAAATTCACCACCGTACGATTTGGACCTTTTCCTGTTGCAGCCACTATGTCTACCCACGCAAGTGAGGTACCATTTTTTTTGGGAGACCTTGGGGAACGCTGGGTGGGTGGAAATTTGTTGATCCACGCAGATTCCAGAACTTTCCACCACAGAAATGTGAGGAAAATGTGTTTTTTTTGTCAAATTTATTTTTAGGTTTGCAAGGGATTCTGGGTAACAAAACCTGGGGGTAGGCAGACGAGTCACCCCATCCTGAATTTCCCTGGGTGTCTAGTTTTCAAAAATGTATAGGTTGCTAGGTTTCCCTAGGTGCTGGCAGAGCTACGGCGCAAAAACAAAAGGTAGTCTTTTTGTCCAAAACGTGCTAGATTTCACTGGGAAATTGAGGTGCAACCATGCTGCGTTTTGCGCTGTTTCATGTCGCAGCCACTATGCCTACCCACGCAAGTGAGGTACCATTTTTTCAGGAGACCTGGGGGCACGCTGGGTGGGTGGAAATTTGTTTATCCACACAGATTCCAGAACTTTCCACCACAGAAATGTGAGGAAAATGTGTTTTTTTTGGTCAAATTTTTAGGTTTGCAAGGGATTCTGGGTAACAAAACCTGGGGGTAGGCAGACGAGTCACCCCATACTAAATTTCCCTGGGTGTATAGTTTTCAAAAATGTATAGGTTTGCTAGGTTTCCCTAGGTGCTGGCAGAGCTACGGCGCAAAAACAAAAGGTGGTCTTTTTGTCCAAAAAGTGCTAGATTTCACTGGGAAATTGAGGTGCGACCATGTTGCATTTTGCGCTGTTTCATGTCGCAGCCACTATGCCTACCCACGCAAGTGAGGTACCATTTTTTTCGGGAGACCTGGGGGAACGCTGGGTGGGTGGAAATTTGTTGATCCACGCAGATTCCAGAACTTTCCACCACAGAAATGTGAGGAAAATTTGTTTTTTTTGTCAAATTTTTAGGTTTGCAAGGGATTCTGGGTAACAAAACCTGGGGGTAGGCAGACGAGTTACCCCATCCTGAATTCCCCTGGGTGTCTAGTTTCAAAAAATTTATAGGTTTGCTAGGTTTCCCTAGGTGCTGGCAGAGCTACGGCGCAAAAACAAAAGGTAGTCTTTTTGTCCAAAACGTGCTAAATTTCACTGGGAAATTGAGGTGCGACCATGTTGCGTTTTGCGCTGTTTCATGTTGCAGCCACTATGCCTACCCACGCAAGTAAGGTACCATTTTTTTTGGGAGACCTGGGGGAACGCTGGGTGGGTAGAAATTTGTTGATCCACGCAGATTCCAGAACTTTCCACCACAGAAATGTGAGGAAAATGTGTTTTTTTTGTCAAATTTTTAGGTTTGCAAGGGATTCTGGGTAACAAAACCTGGGGCTAGGCAGACGAGTCACCCCATCCTGAATTCCCCTGGCTGTCTAGTTTTCAAAAATGTATAGGTTTGCTAGGTTTCCCTAGGTGCTGGCAGAGCTACGGTGCAAAAACAAAAGGTAGTCTTTTTGTCCAAAACATGCTAGATTTCACCGGGAAATTGAGGTGCGACCATGCTGCGTTTTGCGCTGTTTCATGTCGCAGCCACTATGCCTACCCACGCAAGTGAGGTACCATTTTTTCAGGAGACCTGGGGGCACGCTGGGTGGGTGGAAATTTGTTTATCCACGCAGATTCCAGAACTTTCCACCACAGAAATGTGAGGAAAATGTGTTTTTTGGTCAAATTTTTAGGTTTGCAAGGAATTCTGGGTAACAAAACCTGGGGGTAGGCAGACGAGTAACCCCATCCTGAATTCCCCTGGTTTGCTAGGTTTCCCTAGGTGCTGGCAGAGCTACGGCGCAAAAACAAAAGGTAGTCTTTTTGTCCAAAACGTGCTAGATTTCACTGGGAAATTGAGGTGCGACCATGCTGCGTTTTGCGCTGTTTCATGTCGCAGCCACTATGCCTACCCACGCAAGTGAGGTACCATTTTTTCAGGAGACCTGGGGGCACGCTGGGTGGGTGGAAATTTGTTTATCCACGCAGATTCCAGAACTTTCCACCACAGAAATGTGAGGAAAATGTGGTTTTTTTGTCAAATTTTTAGGTTTGCAAGGGATTCTGGGTAACAAAACCTGGAGGTAGGCAGACGAGTCACCCCATACTAAATTCCCCTGGGTGTATAGTTTTCAAAAATTTCTAGGTTTGCTAGGTTTCCCTAGGTGCTGGCAGAGCTACGGCGCAAAAACAAAAGGTGGTCTTTTTGTCCAAAAAGTGCTAGATTTCACCGGGAAATTGAGGTGCGACCATGTTGCGTTTTGAGCTGTTTCATGTCGCAGCCACTATGCCTACCCACGCAAGTGAGGTACCATTTTTTTCAGGAGACCTGGGGGAACGCTGGGTGGGTGGAAATGTGTTGATCCACGCAGATTCCAGAACTTTCCACCACAGAAATGTGAGGAAAATGTGTTTTCTTTGTCAAATTTTTAGGGTTGCAAGGGATTCTGGGTAACAAAACCTGGGGGTAGGCAGACGAGTTACCCAATCCTGAATTCCCCTGGGTGTCTAGTTTTGAAAAATGTATAGGTTTGCTAGGTTTCCCTAGGTGCTGGCAGAGCTACGGCGCAAAAACAAAAGGTAGTCTTTTTGTCCAAAACGTGCTAAATTTCACTGGGAAATTGAGGTGCGACCATGTTGCGTTTTGCACTGTTTCATGTTGCAGCCACTATGCCTACCCACGCAAGTAAGGTACCATTTTTTTAGGGAGACCTTGGGGAACGCTGGGTGTTTTGAAATTTGTTGATCCACGCAGATTCCAGAACTTTCCACCACAGAAATGTGAGGAAAATGTGTTTTTTTGGTCAAATTTTTAGGTTTGCAAGGGATTCTGGGTAACAAAACCTGGGGGTAGGCAGACGAGTCACCCCATCCTGAATTTCCCTGGGTGTCTAGTTTTCAAAAACGTATAGGTTTGCTAGGTTTCCCTAGGTGCTGACAGAGCTACGGCGCAAAAACAAAAGGTAGTCTTTTTGTCCAAAAAGTGCTAGATTTCACTGGGAAATTGAGGTGCGACCATGTTGCGTTTTGCGCTGTTTCATGTCGCAGCCACTATGCCTACCCACGCAAGTGAGGTACCAATTTTTTTCGGGAGACCTGGGGGAATGCTGGGTGGGTGGAAATTTGTTTATCCACGCAGATTCCAGAACTTTCCACCACAGAAATGTGAGGAAAATGTGTTTTTTGGTCAAATTTTTAGGTTTGCAAGGAATTCTGGGTAACAAAACCTGGGGGTAGGCAGACGAGTAACCCCATCCTGAATTCCCCTGGTTTGCTAGGTTTCCCTAGGTGCTGGCAGAGCTACGGCGCAAAAACAAAAGGTAGTCTTTTTGTCCAAAACGTGCTAGATTTCACTGGGAAATTGAGGTGCGACCATGCTGCGTTTTGCGCTGTTTCATGTCGCAGCCACTATGCCTACCCACGCAAGTGAGGTACCATTTTTTCAGGAGACCTGGGGGCACGCTGGGTGGGTGGAAATTTGTTTATCCACGCAGATTCCAGAACTTTCCACCACAGAAATGTGAGGAAAATGTGGTTTTTTTGTCAAATTTTTAGGTTTGCAAGGGATTCTGGGTAACAAAACCTGGGGGTAGGCAGACGAGTCACCCCATACTAAATTCCCCTGGGTGTATAGTTTTCAAAAATTTCTAGGTTTGCTAGGTTTCCCTAGGTGCTGGCAGAGCTACGGCGCAAAAACAAAAGGTGGTCTTTTTGTCCAAAAAGTGCTAGATTTCACCGGGAAATTGAGGTGCGACCATGTTGCGTTTTGAGCTGTTTCATGTCGCAGCCACTATGCCTACCCACGCAAGTGAGGTACCATTTTTTTCAGGAGACCTGGGGGAACGCTGGGTGGGTGGAAATTTGTTGATCCACGCAGATTCCAGAACTTTCCACCACAGAAATGTGAGGAAAATGTGTTTTCTTTGTCAAATTTTTAGGGTTGCAAGGGATTCTGGGTAACAAAACCTGGGGGTAGGCAGACGAGTTACCCAATCCTGAATTCCCCTGGGTGTCTAGTTTTGAAAAATGTATAGGTTTGCTAGGTTTCCCTAGGTGCTGGCAGAGCTACGGCGCAAAAACAAAAGGTAGTCTTTTTGTCCAAAACGTGCTAAATTTCACTGGGAAATTGAGGTGCGACCATGTTGCGTTTTGCACTGTTTCATGTTGCAGCCACTATGCCTACCCACGCAAGTAAGGTACCATTTTTTTAGGGAGACCTGGGGGAACGCTGGGTGTTTTGAAATTTGTTGATCCACGCAGATTCCAGAACTTTCCACCACAGAAATGTGAGGAAAATGTGTTTTTTTGGTCAAATTTTTAGGTTTGCAAGGGATTCTGGGTAACAAAACCTGGGGGTAGGCAGACGAGTCACCCCATCCTGAATTTCCCTGGGTGTCTAGTTTTCAAAAACGTATAGGTTTGCTAGGTTTCCCTAGGTGCTGACAGAGCTACGGCGCAAAAACAAAAGGTAGTCTTTTTGTCCAAAAAGTGCTAGATTTCACTGGGAAATTGAGGTGCGACCATGTTGCGTTTTGCGCTGTTTCATGTCGCAGCCACTATGCCTACCCACGCAAGTGAGGTACCAATTTTTTTCGGGAGACCTGGGGGAATGCTGGGTGGGTGGAAATTTGTTGATCCACGCAGATTCCAGAACTTTCCACCACAGAAATGTGAGGAAAATGTGTTTTTTTTGTCAAATGTTTAGGTTTGCAAGGGATTCTGGGTAACAAAACCTGGGGGTAGGCAGACGAGTTATCCCATCCTGAATTCCCCTGGGTGTCTAGTTTTGAAAAATGTATAGGTTTGCTAGGTTTCCCTAGGTGCTGGCAGAGCTACGGCGCAAAAACAAAAGGTAGTCTTTTTGTCCAAAACGTGCTAGATTTCACTGGGAAATTGAGGTGCGACCATGCTGCGTTTTGCGCTGTTTCATGTCGCAGCCACTATGCCTACCCACGCAAGTGAGGTACCATTTTTTGCAGGAGACCTAGGGGCACGCTGGGTGGGTGGAAATTTGTTGATCCACGCAGATTCCAGAACTTTCCACCACAGAAATATGAGGAAAATGTGTTTTTTTGGTCAAATTTTTAGGTTTGCAAGGGATTCTGGGTAACAAAACCTGGGGGTAGGCAGACGAGTCACCCCATCCTAAATTCCCCTGGGTGTCTAGTTTTCAAAAATGTATAGGTTTGCTAGGTTTCCCTAGGTGCTGGCAGAGCTACGGCGCAAAAACAAAAGGTAGTCTTTTTGTCCAAAACGTGCTAGATTTCACTGGGAAATTGAGGTGCGACCATGCTGCGTTTTGCGCTGTTTCATGTCGCAGCCACTATGCCTACCCACGCAAGTGAGGTACCATTTTTTAGGAGACCTGGGGGCACGCTTGGTGGGTGGAAATTTGTTGATCCACGCAGATTCCAGAACTTTCCACCACAGAAATGTGAAGAAAATGTGTTTTTTTTGTCAAAGTTTTGCAAGGGATTCTGGGTAACAAAACCTGGGGGTAGGCAGACGAGTCACCCCATCCTGAATTCCCCTGGGTGTCTAGTTTTCAAAAATGTATAGGTTTGCTAGGTTTCCCTAGGTGCTGGCAGAGCTATGGCGCAAAAACAAAAGGTAGTCTTTTTGTCCAAAACGTGCTAGATTTCACTGGGAAATTGAGGTGCGACCATGCTGCGTTTTGCGCTGTTTCATGTCGCAGACACTATGCCTACCCACGCAAGTGAGGTACCATTTTTTTCGGTAGACCTGGGGGAACGCTGGGTGGGTAGAAATTTGTTGATCCACGCAGATTCCAGAACTTTCCACCACAGAAATGTGAGGAAAATGTGTTTGTTTTGTCAAATGTTTAGGTTTTCAAGGGATTCTGGGTAACAAAACCTGGGGGTAGGCAGACGAGTCACCCCATACTTAATTCCCCTGGGTGTCTAGTTTTCAAAAATGTATAGGTTTGCTAGGTTTCCCTAGGTGCTGGCAGAGCTACGGCGCAAAAACAAAAGGTAGTCTTTTTGTCCAAAACGTGCTAGATTTCACTGGGAAATTGAGGTGCGACCATGCTGCGTTTTGCGCTGTTTCATGTCGCAGCCACTATGCCTACCCACGCAAGTGAGGTACCATTTTTTTCGGGAGACCTGGGGGAACGCTGGGTGGGTGGAAATTTGTTGATCCACGCAGATTCCAGAACTTTCCACCACAGAAATGTGAGGAAAATGTGTTTTTTTGTCAAATTTTTAGGTTTGCAAGGGATTCTGGGTAACAAAACCTGGGGGTAGGCAGACGAGTCACCCCATCCTGAACTCCCCTGGGTGTCTAATTTTCAAAAATATATAGGTTTGCTAGGTTTCCCTAGGTGCTGGCAGAGCTAGGGCTCAAAAAGAAAAGGTAGTCTCTTTGTCCAAAGAGCGCAAGATTTCACTGGGAAATTGAGGTGCGACCACGTTGCATTTTGCGCCGTTTCCTGTTGCAGGCACAAGGCCGACCCACACAAGTGAGGTACCGTTTTTATCAGGAGACTTGGGGTAATTCAGATTTGTAAATCAACTGTTATTACCAATTAAGCTTTCATGCATTTCTCCCTTTCAATGAAAGACATTGTGTAAAAAAAAATCTTTTTGAAAAATGACCAATTATTCTCATGCTAGTATGAGTATTCCCAATTTTGAAAATGTGCAATTATATACTATTTCTGAACTCTATAATTTGTACCCAATTCAGAAATACATAGGTGTCTTTCATACAGATTTTTCCATGTATACATTTTCCAAGATAAAGTGCTGTATACCCAGTAAATGAAAAAATACCATTGCAAGTTGCTGCTCAGTTTTTGGATCTGGGTCGTCGGGTTCTTGGTGAAACTACAAGTCCTATATATCCCCACAACCAGGAAGGTCTAACGGATGTAACTGTATATTGCTTTCCAAGAGCTGTCGAAATTAGAAAAAGTTATAGGTGAAAACGTTGAGACAAAAGGCTGTTTTTTTCAACAAATTTTCAATTATTCCAATATTTGACTGTTAGTTTCTATAAAGAAACCTTCATGGATTTAGACAAATGACCCCTTTCCGAATTCAGAATTTTGTCTACTTTTCGAAAATGTACAGCTTTCCAGGATCCATTATTGCTTTCAAACTCATTTTTACCATTAACTGGAAGGAGGTGGAAAGCTCTAAAAATAGCAAAAATAGGCTATGTCCCAGAAAAATGCCAAAACTGTGTGAAAAATGTCGGTTCTCTGACAAAAGACTGTCATTCCCTAAAAGCTGAGAAAATGGAGATTTCAGACCCACACACCCTTTTTTGATAACATTTTCAGGGAAAAACCCAGAGGCTTTCATTTGCAGCCCGTTTTTCCCTTTTTTCTGAAAAAAAACAAAAAAATCACTATATTTTGGTTAATTTCTGGGACCCCTCCAAGGGAATCCACAAACCCTGGGCGCCTTTAGAATCCACATGATGTTGGAAGAAAAGGACGCACATTTGGCGTGGATACCTTATGTGGTCAAAAAGTTACAAGGGCCTAAGCGCGCACTACCCCAAAACACCAAAAAAAGCCTTAGCACAGGAGGGGAAAAGGCCTAGCAGCGAAGGGGTTAAATAATTTTGTAATGTACCTAATGTAGACATCTGTACCGTAAAATGTAAACTCTCCATACTAAAAATCATATTTCTATAATATTTTCTATACACTTCCAAACCTTTAAGGAAGATAATCGGTAATGATTCACGGAGTAACAAAATTCAGACCTATCAAGAGTTTTTATTAAATAGAAGATAACTTTTCCCTACAAAAAATGTTCCTTATCTCTTTATTATAGCCTTATAGCCCGCCGTAGAGGGCTATACCGGCTATTAGAACATTGGAATGCTGGGAGCTCCATTGAAAACAATGGAGTGCTCCGGGCTTATAATGGCTGGTATAAGCCTGGAGCTCCAACATTCCAATGTTTCTTTGTTCACAGCTCTGGCTGTAAACAAAGGCTTCAAGTACCCTGAGGGGGTTCCAATCCCCTCACGCTCCAATAAGGCTTTGTTCTTTTTTGTTCGAGCATTCTACCCTCTAGTGGAAGAATGTTCGAATAGCCTTATAGCCCTTCGTAGCTGGGCTATACCGGCTATTAAAGTCCCTCTCCCTTGTTAAAGGCCCTCGCCTTCGGCTCGGGGCCTTTAACACTGGAGAGGGCCTTTAATAGCCGGTATAGCCCTCTCCGGCGGGCTATAAGGCTGCATTAGGACTATGAAATACTGGTGTAAAAATATAATTCATTCTATTGTCAGATATCTACATTGGTGACAGTGGAATTACCACTACTTTTTAGACTACCATTGAACAATGTTGTGTAGAGGAGCGGTGTTGCTTCTTGACCTTCAAAGAGGAAGAAATACATGTATATTTCAACAGGTAAACAAAATAATTGCTCAATTTCAAAAAGAAAATTAAGTAGGAATGTTAGAGGAACTCTGGACCAACTCTAAAAGGATTGTGCAAATCGTAACAGGTGAAAAAAAGTGTGTCTCAACATTACTTTTTAAGATAATTTGGACACACGACTAGACTGCAGGAGTGTGCAAATATCTAATTAGATATCTTGCATATGATCATATGTTAGTTAAAAACATACTTATGCACTTTTTATGCTGGACAGTGTTACTTCTAAACACCCTTTCACTGCTTTCCTCCATACCTTCAAAAACGATTTCATGGATTTACATGCATAGTCTTTCAGGTCTGTATATCTGTAATGTAAAACAATCATACTTGTTTTTCTTTTGTCACTGACATATAAAAACTCATCAGTCACTCCTATGTCAAGCTTTTACAATCCTGAATACTACGTTTTCTGTGAAAGGATGCCCATGCATAACAATGCTAAGTTTTCTTTAGCTCCATGCACACATGTAGTGTAACCTGTCAAACACTTTAAAATGCTACCCTCCCACTAGTTCTAAAGGCAGATGTAGAATACAACCGTTCTTCACAAAATAGAATTGGACGTCACTAAGTACAAAGTGTTTCTGTATTATGAAAGCTCTAAAGTGTCCCTTAAAGATTCCATCAAAGTCCAGACACATACTAACTGAAACACACCAACCATTAGTAACCTGTTAAATTTACCAAACAACTCTTTCAAGATGTGATCAATCCAAAAAATCCTCCTTTGGCACAGCAAAGATAGTGCAACACTTAAACAACTTGCACCCCAACAACTTTGCTTCACTGCAACACAGAGATTGCAGAACAACCCACTTGCGTCTGCATCAAGCACACCAACTACTGCAACAGCATCTTCAGCAAACAGTCTATGCTCACATATTGATCTTCAATTTGGTAAACTTTCAATTTCTATGCATTTATTGCGAATAACTTTTGTGTTACACGAAACAGTCCATCAACTTTATCAAAAACAACAAACAGAAGCGTCACTGTCCTTAACATTAGTTATTAGACATTTATCAAACTTTTTTGTTGTAAAAACTACCGCATCCAAAGGCAGTGGAAAATTTGCACACTTGTTGCCTTTCTTGGCTGGAGTTATGAATTATTCTAAAATTAATTCAAATTCAAAATGCAGACCCTTTATTCAGCCTAATTTTATCGCCCAGGCTTGATAATATGGCCCAGAGTGCGTAGTGTACAGCAGCTTCTCTGTAAAATCTACAATAACCTCCGAGCAGTGACAACAGATAGGTTACAACAGTCTGACAAACAGATCCACAACCTTATTACGCCACTTTTGAGACACTTTTAACATGGGTAAAGTGACGCAAGGAGCTTGTAAATCAATCTACATCTCACTTTTCAAGAAAAAATCTCAACTCCAGACTCTGCGACAAAGTTTTAATGTTGTTTTCTCTCTCTTTCTCTCTCTCACTCTCTGTGACATCATTTCTCATTCTCTCTTAAACTTATGGACACTGTCTGCTTGGCGTGTAGAAGAATTGGTGAAAAGAAGTTGTGAATCCAACTGGCTGAAGTGTTTGGCCGCTGTCTTTATACAACGGTAAGCACAGAGGCCTAAATCTACAAAGCCTTGATAGCAATGCATTAGAAATAAGTCGGCATAGCCATATTTACAATCCTGTTGTGCCACTTTTGCATCAGTAACGCAGTAGACTATTGAATATGTTGAATTGGAGGACTGACCGCATCCGATATTTGGTACTCCTGATTACACACCACATCTGGCGCTACCACACGCGGTAAATCAGGGATTAGGTAAACACAGAACAGAGCCACAAGTACATGCCACCTCCCACTGAACTTTGCCCTATGACACCCTGAGGTTGCATTGCCCTACATGCAGAGTGCTATTACATCCTTTGCAGCTAGATTATCTATCAATGTTCTCATAGCCTCTCTAATACGCGAACTGGTACACATAGTAACTGTTTAGATGAGTGCTGCCATTGTACCACCTCACTGTACCACTTTTTTGTGCAAATGTACGTGAAATATTCCCTATCTTTTTATATTGGCATTGTATATCTGTGTATCACTCAACTGCCTACATAAACCAATAAAATATATTCAAACAAAAAAATCAGTAACGCAGTAGACACTTCCATATAGACACCACTTGAACGCGGCTCTATAACAAGTGAAATGTACCAGGTACACTGCACTCGTAAAACTGTAGTGTTACCTTTATTTGTGAAAGGAGAGAGTGCGTAGTGTACAGCAGCTTCTCTGTAAAATCTATCATTACCTCCGAGCAGTGACAACAGATAGGTTACAACAGTCTGACAAACAGATCCACAACCTTATTACGCCACTTTTGAGTCACTTTTAACATGGGTAAAGTCAAGTGACGCAAGGAGCTTGTAAATCTACGTCTGACTTTTCAAGAAAAAAACTCAACTCCAGACTCTGCGACACAGTTTTAATGTTGTTTTCTCTCTCTTTTTCTCTCACACTCTCTGTGACATAATTTCTCTTTCTCTCTTAAACTTATACACACTGCTGTCTGCTTGGACGTGTAGAACAATTGCTGAAAAGAAGTTGTGAATTCAACTGGCCGAAGTGTTTGTCCACAGTGTTTATACAACAGTAAGCACAGCAGCCTACATATACAATGCCTTCATAGCAATGCATTAGAAATAAGTCGGCATATTTAAAATCCAGTTATGCCACTTTTGCGTCAGTAACGCAGTAAGCACTTCCGTATAGACACCACTTGAACGCGGCACTATAGCAAGTGAAATTTACCACGTACACTGCACTCGTAAAACTGTAGTGTTACCTTTATTTGTGAAAGCAGAGAGGGCAATATTATCAAGACTGGGCAATAATATTATCGCCACTTTATCGGCAGGAAACTGCTACTAAAGTGGCGATAATGGGCTTGATATTATGCTCTATGGAATTCCAATCGAAGCTCATGTTAGATGTGAAGGACATCTAACATGAGCTTCCATTGGAATTCCATAGAGCATATTATCAAGCCCATTATCGCCACTTTAGCGGCAGTTGCCTGCCGATAAAGTGGCGATAATTTTATCGCCCAGGCTTGATAATATGGCCCAGAGTGGGTAGTATACAGCAGCTTCTCTGTAAAATCTGTAATTACCTCCGAGCAGTGACAACAGATAGCTCACAACAGTCAGACAAACAGATCCACAACCTTATTACGCCACTTTTGAGTCACTTTTAACATGGGTAAAGTGACGCAAGGAGCCTGTAAATCTACGTCTGACTTTTCAAGTAAAAATCTCAACTCCAGACTCTGCGAGACATTTTTAATGTTGTTTTCTCTCTCTTTCTCTCTCTCACTCTCTGTGACATCATTTCTCTTTATCTCTTAAACTTATAGACACTGCTGTCTGCTTGGACGTGTAGAAGAATTGATGAAAATAAGTTGTGAATTCAACTGCCTGAAGTGTTTGGCCGCAAGGTTTATACAACGGTAAGCACAGAGGCCTAGATCTACAAAGCCTTTATAACAATGCATTAGAAATAAGTCGGCATAACGGGCGTCAGTAATGCAGTAGGCACTTCCATATAGACACCACTTGAACGCAGCACTATTACAAGTGAAATGTACCAGGTACACTGCACTCGTAAAACTGTAGTGTTACCTTTATTTGTGAAAGCAGAGAGGGCCATATTATAAAGCCTGGGCAATAAAATTATCGCCAATTTATCGGCAGGAAACTGCCGCTAAAGTGGCGATACTGGGCTTGATAATATGCTCTATGGAATTCCAATCAAAGCTCATGTTAGATGTGAAGGACATCTAACATGAGCTTCGATTGGAATTCCATAGAGCATATTATCAAGCCCATTATCGCCACTTTAGAGGCAGTTTCCTGCCAATAAAGTGGCGATAATTTTATCGCCCAGGCTTGATAATATGGCCCAGAGTGCGTAGTGTACAGCAGCTTCTCTGTAAAATCTATAATTACCTCCGAGCAGTGACAACAGATAGGTTACAACAGTCTGACAAACAGATCCACAACCTTATTACGCCACTTTTGAGTCACTTTTAACATGGGTAAAGTGACGCAAGGAGCTTGTAAATCTACGTCTGACTTTTCAAGAAAAAAATCTCAACTCTAGACTCTGCGACACAGTTTTAATGTTGTTTTCTCTCTCTTTCTCTCTCTCACTCTCAGTGACATCATTTCTCTTTCTCTCTTAAACTTATAGTCACTGCTGTCTGCTTGGACGTGTAGAAGAATTATTGAAAATCATTTGTGAATTCAACTGCCTGAAGTGTTTGGCCGCAAGGTTTATACAACAGTAAGCACTGAGGCCTAGATCTACAATGCCTTCATAGCAATGCATTAGAAATAAGTCGGCATAACAGGCGTCAGTAACGCAGTAGGCACTTCCATATAGACACCACTTGAATGCAGCACTATAACAGAACTGAAATGTACGAGGCACACTGCACACGTAAAACCGTAGAGTTACCAAAACTTGTAATGCTTCAGCTCATTTACTCACATCTACATAATTCTAAACTCTATTTTTCTTTTTGCAGATTACCAATCGAACATCTTTTGGAGTCCATTTAACAATTTGTTTATAATATTGTTTGTTGTTAAAGTTATTTTTCTAGTTGCTTCTAATATAGTTATAATTGAGTTTTGTTTATATTTATTGTTTTAATAAAAGTTAATAAAAAAAAACTACATACTTCTTTTATTTTGTGGGGGAGGGGTATGACGGTCCACAATAAAAATAATGTTGAAATACTATAGTAAGATATTCAAGACTAGGATTGAAAACTACTGAGTTCTAAGTAACAGATATAATAAAAATAACAGTGGAAAAACTACTAAAATGGCGGTGGACGGAGTACGTATTCAACGTTTGGCGCCTCGGCACTACCTTTCAGCAGTGGATGACACACACGACCCGAGAAAAGAAAACAACAAATTTACTACCTGAAATAAAGATAGGTTTGCTTGTTGAACTTGAAGAAAAAGAAAAAAATGTGGGCTTCGAAACGAGGCTGCGCAAGCGTAGAGAGTACAACTGCTACACAAAAAAAAGGAAAGTTTTACATACTATCATATGAAGGGGCATATTATCAACAAAAGGCGATACATTATTGCCGCTTTTATCGGCAGGAAACTGCCAATAAAGCAGCGATAATGGGCTTGATAATAGGCCCTTGTAAATTCCCATAGCAGCCCAGGTTCTGATGTTAACCTGGGCTACTATGGGAATTCACAAGGGCATATTATCAAGCCCATTATCGCCCCTTTATCGGCAGTTTCCTGCCGATAAAAGCAGCAATAATGTATCGCCTTTTGTTGATAATATGGCCCATTGCTCTTTTTTTGACCAGTAAACTTAGGTGCATATTATCAAGGACCGGTGTTAAAATTATCGCCGTTTTATTGGCAGGAAACTGCCGGTAGATTGCTCCTGAGGGACATTGGATGGTGGCTATTATAAAGAAGGAGACTATTCCTGTCTGTAGCTTTTTTATACAGTGTTGTGCTCAATCCATCATTGGTAAGTCTTATCCTTGAATCTAGAAAGGAAATACTCGTGTCTGAAATAGTGTGTGAGAGTTTACTTTAAAAAAGCTCCCACCTGCTGTGAGCCGTTGGGGTCCCTGGGGCCAAAATCAGCCCAGGGAGAAGTTAATGCACCCTTATACCCTACAACATGTTCCGGGCTCAGGGGAGGGAGTCACTGAGCCAAAATTGGTGGGTTGGCTGACATTGGGAGTTGGCCAAAGACCATGCCATGTGCTCAGCCCCAGGCCCTGTGGCCAACCCCCACGTGCATGGCTAATTAAATGTTACTTTGCAATAAAAAGCCCTAAAAATTCATTTAAAAAGCCAAAGGTTACAGGGACGTTATAGTTAGGAGATAGAATTAGAAAACTTTCGAATTTCACTGAAAGACCAAAGGTAACAGGGATGTTATAGTTAGGCTCAGATTTTACCCACACAAAATAAATAGAAATGTAGCAGTTTTTGTTGTAGTTTTCTCAATTAACTATCACTCATGCCCTAAGGTAACTATAACTTGTGGCCTCACCATGTACTGCTAATTACTCCACATATTACATCACTCATGACATATTCTATGACATCATTGATAATATCACTGCAACATTTCCTGTAAAATTATTGATGCGAAAGCTGTGCATGAGTTATAGTTACCTTAGGGTATGAGTTATAGTTTCTTGAGATAACTCTATTACTGCTGAATTTCTATGGTTTTGTGTGTAAAACTCTGAACCTAACAATAATGTTCCTGTAACCCTTGGCTTATAAGTAAATTTGCAAGTTTAAAACAGATTCTATTTCCTAACTATAATGCATCTGAAAATATATATATGTATATATATATATATATATATATTACCTACTGGCGGTCGCCAGTAGGTATATATAGTTAGGATTTTTTCTCTATGGGATTTTTGAAAATTCTATGTCTAATAACTTTGGCGTTTGTGGACGGAATTGGCTGAAATTTTCAGGAAAATGGAACATTTTGTTTCTGAGAAAATTTGGGGGGGTTTCGTCAAGGGGGGGCCGAGAAAAAAGGGGGGTCCCAAAACGCGTTTTTCCCATGTTAATTTCCATAGGGCGGTTGGCCTCACTTTTAGCTCGAACGGCTGAATGGATTTGCACGAAACTTGGCAAAATTGTAGGGACTGGTAGCCCGATGTGCCTTTGCTAGGTCTCAATATATGTGCTCCAGTGGATTTTGATAAATTAACGTTCAAAAAAATATATATATCTGTAACAGCGCTCCGGGTAGCGCTCCGGTGCGCGTACTTGACACGTAACGGAACTTCGCGAAGCGAAGCTGATTGGCTCTTTGGTGTCTGTCAACATTCTAAACAGTCCGGAGCGGCCGCCATCTTGTCTCTCGGTAGGATCGAGAGACAAGAGGAGGCCAAAACAAAGGGGGAAATGACCATAAGGGGGCATAGTAGATCCTCCCTGACCCCCTAGGTTTGATGTGGAGGCTTTAAAAGGGCCCCGCGGGGCAAAAAAAATAAATATATGTATATATTTTCCGGACGCCATCTTGTCTCTCGGTAGGATCGAGAGACAAGAGGAGGCCAAAACAAAGGGGCAAATGACCATAAGGGGGCATAGTAGATCCTCCCTGACCCCCTAGGTTTGATTTGGAGGCTTTAAAAGGGCCCCACGGGGCAAAAAAAAAAAAAAAAATTTCCGGACGCCATCTTGTCTCTCGGTAGGATCGAGAGACAAGAGGAGGCCAAAACAAAGGGGGAAATGACCATAAAGGGGCATAGTAGATCTTCCCTGACCCCCTAGGTTTGATGTGGAGGCTTTAAAAGGGCCCCGTGGGGAGCGCCCGGTACGCTTTTGTGCATTGGGCGGTGGTAATCTAAATGATGAGGGGGGGGGCAGCGTTCAAAGCACATCAGCGTGCATAAACACGAAAATGTTTTTATCTACCACGTACTTGACTTATCTCTCTGAGATGCATTCCCTTGTGTCTCGGCAATGGTAGTCTGTTCATTACATAGATCGCTCGAGGGCGGTAGTACAGACCGCGCGTAGGAAAGGGTCAAAAGCCAGGGGTATAGGAGTATGTAACAAGCGAGCCATTTAATTGAAAAAACTAAACGTGACAAACGGTTGCAGGATTAGTGAAGGTTGATTTTATAATTGAAAGTATAACAGGATCAGTTACAATAAAATCGTCCATACGCACACCATGGGCGAGTATCATCGGTAACATTACTTCGAAGCTTTAATAATACAATAATCAATAATGAAAAATCGACATCAATAGGGTTGTCCGTATGCCCAGTCAGTACCCTTCCCCGCAGGCCATGTGCACAAAGACCGCATATATCCCCCATAACGTCAAGGCTAAGTAACTAGAACGTCATAAGGAGTTGCAAGTCGCTCCCATACTGGAGCCATTTTGGTCAAGGCCAGGCAGGTCCAGAGTATAGTTCAATGTCTCCAATAAGTAGCGGCAGGACCAGAATCCCTTTCGGCAGTTCAAAAAGTTTGTCAGCGCCAACAGGAAGAACAGGCAGCATGAACCATGACTCAAAGGCGAGGGAGGCAAAATCTTCCCTACCGGGTCACGCTGAGGTCCCACCGGAGCTGATCAAGTTGGCAGTCTACAGTGTCTCTTAGTAATTCGGACAAAAACTGGCGTCAGCATGAGAGCACTACCATCCTGTGACAATGTTGTGGCCACTTCCGGAGAGCGGGACAGCAGGCGTATCCCTCCGCCGATGCACTGAATCAGCCTCCCTCACGGCATTAGATGTGGATAAGGCGGCGGACACCCGTGGCAGCGGTATATCCATGGGGGATAGTCGAGCAACAGTGGCGGTTGCCCCCATCGGAAGCCCCCATCGGAGCGGGTGAGACTCAGCTGGCCAAGCGAGGCACTGTGCCGCAAGAGCGGGCGCAACTCAGCTGGCCGAGTGAAGCGCTGGGGTGCAGCTGAGGAACCTCCACCTGGGGAGGTGGGGGAGGCTCGTTTGCCCCGCCTCTCCCTCCCAGTGCATCCCATGCCGTCTCCTGGCGCAGGTATATGTGATGGTCGGACCAGGCAATAAGAGGGGGGGTCATCAGGAAGGCATTCACCCCCCCCAAAAAAAGCTTCAATTAAGTTGAATGGCTGCAAGAGCCCCGATTACACCAGCAGCCCTGTTGATATGCCGATCTTGGGAAAAGTTCCTCTGTTGGATTGCAATGGCTGCAGTGATGGTCTTGGGAAACTGCTTCCGAAAACTCTAAAGGCCACGAAAGCTTGCTATGCTGTTCCTTTGGAAATGCGGTGCTGGGTGATGGAAGTTATTGAAGAGTTGGCAGTGGTGTTTTTTGTGGATTTTGGACGCTCTGCCACAGTCCATTCGAGTTCCAGGGTAGACCAGAGTCGTTCTAGTGGACCAGGCCCAAATCCGGGGAGTCGGCCGCCATTTTGAGCGTTCCGCAGCAACAGCCGCTCTTCACCCCGGCCACCGGAGCGGGTCCCCGGCCATCCAACCGAGTGGAACGCCAATGGCAGTCATGGTGCAGCTGACCGGGGAGTGAAACGCTAAGGCTCGCCCTGCTGCAGCTGACCGCGGGGACGGGCCTTTGCGCGTGGTGTCACCCCCGGGCTATTTGCACAACGGTCCTCCACCCCTAGGCCGCCACCTATGCTACCTCGACAGGAACAGCGTCATGCATTCAGTTCGATGTTGCAGCAGGCTGCTATGTAAATAGTTATTTAATAAAAAGTTTTACCGTGTTACTTTGCTGGTGTGTTGTATATATTTATAATATTTGCATAGGGTTTGTCGTTATTTTGGGTGGGGTGGGCGGCGGAGCCGAGCTAACTTCTCTTATTTAGTCAGCACATAAATTTACTTACTGGTGCGCATTTGGGATATCGGTTGGGGTCGGGTTCGTCGTACTGAAATAACCCTTCAAGTTTCTGGTGTAGGCTACTCTCCCATTCACTAGCTCCAGAGAGAGTCGTTCCTAAGTAAGGAAAGCGCTATATTTTTTTTCGTCCTTCACATGCGGATACCATGTTCGGGCTTATTTTTCTCATTCCATTAACCGTTCGATCACCGCCTCAGTCATACAAAAAGCATTTTTTTATTGACCCAGTTGTGCGCCACACATACTCATTCAAACCGTACAAATCAGGGCCCATGCGCACATTCATACCATACAATCTTTCACGCTCCCAGTGATGGTCTGCACTCCATGCAATATCTCACAGCGCTTGTCTATGTCTTTCCCTACATGGAGCACGGTGCGGTCCATGTCCACTCCATTCTTCAGTCGGAACTCCGATGTAACCTACAGAGGAGAAAAGAAAGGGGGGGGATACAGCATTCAGAGCATGTCAGCGCGCGCAAACACGAAAAAGGTTCTACTTATGTATCAGACTAGCTGCAGGAACGTGTGATACAACAGATCTTGGCTATCCCTTTCGCATTATTTTTCTGTGTAACATATCCTCCCCTTCTTATGATGCAAAAAAATGTTTCATTTTGTTTGTCTCTAAATTCGAGTTCCCTCTTCGTGTATTTGTTTCTCAATTAGTCGTATTTTATGGGACAAAATACCACACCTTACATTCGGCAGATACCTTAAGCTACGGTCGACCATTTTCTAATAATTCTGGAAAAAGGGCAGGTGTGACGGATACAAATTTCAATCAATCCAAAATTCAGGCAAAGGGTCTGCATTATCTGTTTTCTATTGTTTGGGAATAACAGCCACTATTCAAAAACCCAACCAAACTAGACGATTGTTATGACGCTGATTCCATACTTCCTTCGAAAATTGTTTATTGCAAAAATGTGAGTATACAAATACGGGCCTACAACCACGTGGGCCGGCCACGGAGCAAACTGGAATCGTATATGATGAGGGGACATTTACACTGTAGAAAAACGTAATGGCCAGGCCATTAGGTTGCAGGAATTAAGGTGTCTAACAGTTGCGGAATCGGTGGACGTTAATTTTATAATCAAAGTACGACAGGACCAGTTACAATGAAATTATCTAGATATACATTTCCGGGCAAGTACCATGAGTAACGTTAATTCGAATTTTTAATAGTACAGTAATCAATAATACATCAGAACTTAATATCAATATGGATGTCCAAATGTTCAATCAGTACCCGTCCCCGCCCGCCATGTGCTCCAAAACTGCATACATATCTCGTGATATCAAGGCTGAGCAACCAGTACACATCAAGGAGTTGCCAACATGTGGGATACATATTATCCAAATAGAAGCAGTTACCTCGAGAATGTTTGTCTGTATGAGGTTCTACAAAATTACATATTCAAGAGGAACATCAAAGAAGATATTGATAAAGGAGTGTATGCTGTAATTGGAAGTGAGGGATGTCTGGTCATTTTGGGCGAGGCCGGGCAGGTCCAGAATATAGTCAAAATGTCTCCACCAAGCAGCGGTCGGACCAGAACCCCTTTGAGTAGTCCAAAAAGTTCCGTTAAATGACAATAAAAGGGACAGGCAACAAGAACCATCAGTCAAAGAGAGGAGGGCAAGTTCTTCCCTACCGGGTCACGTTGGGGCTCCACCGGAACTGATTGAATTGGTAGTCTACAGTGTTTCTGGATGTTTCAGACTGAAGCTGGCGTCAGCATGAGAGCACCACCATTGCGTGGCTACGTCGTGGCTATTCCACGAGCAATCATGGCAGTCACTCCCCACCGGAAGCCTGCGGGAGTCGGGGGCCCCGGTGACTCTTGTAGAATCTTCAAGGCTGAGGGGACGCTTTCGGGAATGGGGCCCATGCCCTAGCAGTCAAGCGTCCGAGTTCCAGGGTTGCCCAGAGCTATCCTTGCAGGCCAGGCCCAAGTCTGTGGAGGCGACCGCCATTTCGTGAGCTCCGTGGCAGCCGTCTGTCGCTGTTCCGCAAGAGTGGGTGCAATTCAGCCGGATGGCGGGTGAGACGCTGTAGCCGCAAGAGCAGGCGTAACTCAACCGGCCGAATGAGGCACTGTGCCGCAAGAGCGGGCGTAACTCAGTTGGCCGAGCGAGGCACTGTGCCGCAAGAGCGGGCGCAACTCAGCTGGCCGAGTGAAGCGCTGGGGTGCAGCAGAGGAACCTCCACCTGGGGAGGTGGGGGAGGCTCGTTCGCGCCGCCTCTCCCTCCCAGTGCACCCCACGCCTTCTCCTGGCGCAGGTATATGTGATGGTCGGACCAGGCAATAAGAGGGGGGGGGTCATCAGCAAGGCATTCACCCCCCCCACCCATGGCTCGCTGGATGCCACCTCAGGGTGCACGAATGGGAAGGCCAGTACAACAACATCGTGGCCGTAGTGCTTCCGGGCCATCCACCCAACGACCTCTTCGGCCGATGGCTGCCAGCAAGGCCCCGCCCTATACGTGCCGGGGGCCTCGTCTTCCGGATGGGCGTAGCCGCGGACCTGCTGCACAAGGAGGGACAGGAACAGCGTCATGCATTTGGATCGATGTTGCAGCAGGCTGCCATGTAAATAGTTATTTAATAAAACGTTTTACCCTGTTACTTTGCTGGTGTGTTGTATATATTTATAATATTTGCATAGGGTTTGTCGTTATTTTGGGCGAGGTCAAAAAGAGATCCCATCAGTGGCCTACTGAGGATTTTTATGTTATAGTTTGCTTGCACGATACAGCGGCTAGTCCGCATTTTATATATATGTCCTTTTTATTAGGGGTGGAGTCGGATGATCTACCTCTAATAAACGGTCCGGGTTGAACCAACTACCAACAAACGGGGCAGAGATAGGCATGACGGGTTACAAAGGGGACAAAAGTCTGCACTACCTATCCTTCACTATCCGCAAAGACTAAACAGAGTATTGCGACTCTGCTTATTTGTGAATAGAGAATCACCCAAAGAGAACCAATTCTGAACGATCAATGTTCGGCCAAACAATCAATCAAATGAGGGATAAAAATAGGCACAACGGATTACAACGGGGGCTAAAGCCTGCGTTACCTATCCTTCACTATCTGCAAAGACTAAACAGAGTATTGCGACTCTGTGCTTGTTTGTAAATAGAGAATGAACCAAAGAGAACCAATTCCAAAACAGTAAATGCTTGGATAACAATCAATCAAATGGAGAGGGAAGCAGGCACGACGGATTACAACGGGGGCAAAGGTCTGCGTTACCTACCCTTCACTATCTGCAAAGAGAGAATACTCCTAAAAGAAAAGAGGGGGGGGCAGCGTTCAAAGCACATCAGCGTGCATAAACACGAAAATGTTTTTACCTACCACGTACTTGACATTTTAAAGTTTTTGATATTTGCTATTTAAAAACCATTGAAATTCACTGAAAAAAACATAGGTTATAGACCATATATAGTTAGGAATTAGCATTTACAAAACCTTGAAAATTCACTGAAAAAAACATGGGTTATAGACCATATATAGTTAGGAATTAGCATTTAAAAAACCTTATTTTACTCACACAAAACCATTGAAATTCCATATATAGTTAGTTGCACTAACTATATATCGCGCACCCGCAATCCACTGCTGATGATGTCACATATTACATCATTCATGACATGGTCAGTGACATCACTGATGACATCTCAAATGACATCACTGATGACATCACTGATGACATCTCAAATGACATCACTGATGACATCACTGATGACATCTCAAATGACATCACTGATAACATCTCAAATGACATCACTGATGACATCACTGATGACATCACTGATGACATCTCAAATGACATCACTTATGACATCACTGATGACATCTCATTTGACATCACAGGTCACATCACTGATGATATCATTCATGTGACAATACAATGCATCTCCTCACACTTTAATATAACCTCTGTTACACCCAGTGTTAAATACAGAATATAACTTTTTAAACCATTGACACACCAATACTAGTTACTACATACGCACTCACTGATTCCTATGTCTACACACACATTCACTCATTCACCCATACAATCATTCATACATACAATCACTCATCTTTACAACACTATCATATGCACTCATACACCTATACAGACACTCACACTCTGCCACTCATCCATGGAGTTACTCACACACCTAGTCAGTCCTGTAAAGAATCAATCACACTTCCATTTTCTCATCTATACAGTTAAACATAGAGCACCTTACATTTTCAAACATATACTAACACATACTTACTCTCTTATACAATCACTGATACAAGTACACATTGATCTGCACAGAGTCACACACCTCCCAGCCAGCCACACACACACTCAGTCTCCCATACAAATACTTGGGCAACCAATTAATAACCCATATAGCCACTCATATAGCTTCTGATCAACACATGCAGCAGCTTGCACAACAACAGACATACTGATGCACACTTTCAGACAGTTTAGTCACTAACCCATGCATTCAGTAAAACGCATTTAATCACTCACTCATACAGTCAATCACGCACCTACTAAAACCTTCATTCAGACACTTATACATCCACTCATTCTTCCACTCATTCTTCAATATGTAAAACATATTTAAACTTTACAGAAACACACAGTCACTGGATGATGTCATCAGTGATGTCATTTGAGATGTCATCAGTGATGTCATCAGTGATGTCATTTGAGATGTCATCAGTGATGTCATCAGTGATGTCACTGACCATGTCATGAATGATGTAATATGTGACATCATCAGCAGTGGATTGCGGGTGCGCGATATATAGTTAGTGCAACTAACTATATATGGAATTTCAATGGTTTTGTGTGAGTAAAATAAGGTTTTTTAAATGCTAATTCCTAACTATATATGGTCTATAACCCATGGTTTTTTCAGTGAATATATATATATATATATATATATATATATATATATATATATATATATATATATATATATATATATATATATATATATATATATATACCTACTGGCAGTCGCCAGTAGGTGGATATAGTTAGGACCTATTTTCCATAGGAAATCCGCAACATTCTATTTGGAGTAACTTTGGAGCCGGTTGAAGAATCTTCGTGACATTTTCAAAACTGGTGGGGCGCTCCGGACCGGTCCTATCCTGAAAGTCTTGGGGTGATTCGTGAAGCGGTGGCTGAGAAAAAAGAGGGGTCCCAAAACATGTTTTCCACATGCAGTTTCCATAGGTACCGTTCATCGCAGCTACAGCCCGAATGGCTGAACGGAATTACACCAAATTTGGTAAAGTGGTAGTCCTTGGTTCAGACTTGTGCCCTTTGCTTAAATGGTGTAAATCCGTTCAGTAGTTCCTAAGAAAATTACCATTAAATATATATATATATCTATGACCTCGGTGGATCCACGCATCTTGCGCGCACTGTAAGTGCACCGTCCCGATCACGCAGTGAATGCTAATTGGCTGTCAAATGGTTGTTAATATTCAAAACCAGGAATTGTTGGCAGCCATTTTGTGCCTCGGTAGAAGGGATGATCGAGAAAATAGTGGGACAAGTGTTCAACACGTATAAAAGGGGCATGTAAGAAATATTTTGATCATCTAGACCTGCTTGGGGGTCCCCCAAAAATATTTTTTTGGGGGGGGGAAAACAGAGAAATGTGCGTTGGGTGCATGGATACGCCGTAATAAAAATAAAAATGAAGCAGGGGCTCCTGTTCTTGTTTACAAATTAGCTACCTGGAAGGGCAAATCCTGGGTTCTAAAATATTACATTTGATGGGGGTCCAGAGGGGCAGTGTAGGCCGGGACCGCCATTCCTCTGTGCTACAAAATAAATGGGTGTGGGAGCTCAAAGGTCTGTCTAAGCCCCTGGGGTTACCACCCTCCGGGGCTTTTTATATTTTGAGAGGGGGTCCTTGTGGTCTCCATTCTGGAGCAGTCGAAAGCCTTGGGGAACACCACCCCCCAGGAGCGGCTCTTGCTCTGTCACGGGGTGTCTATCCCCGGGACACTGCTGTTTGCTATGGCAGGGCGGGAGTTGAGGTTCCCGCTGTGTCATAGCAAGCTTGAGGGCATATTAACAAGTGCTATTTCGCCAGAATGAAAAAAAACAAAAATGCGGTGAAAATGATATCGCCCTATTTACTAGGTGACGCTAAGATGCATTAATGCATGTTAGCAGCCAGTTTGCTAAGGGCTCGCCTCGTATCTCCAATGAGTTGCATTGTAGGTGTTCTCAGTGGCAAGGTAGGTGTTTCTATGAGAATATAAAAAGGAAGAGGGAGGTATGACAATAGTGTTGTATTTACAAGGCGACCCTGGATTTGAGGACCGATAGGAAAACTCTTGCTAATTGCGGTTTATCTCGGATCCTAACATCTGTTCTGAAGTAGACTTAAGCAGGTTTAATATGCAAGGTGGATTGATATCGTGATAACGTGTCACCGGATTGTCAACGGCAGGGGACCTCTCCCCCTACAGGATCTCTTGACACAATACGAGCCTCTGCGTTCCCTTAGATCTTCTTGCACGGGACGCCTGTCCATTCCTAAGGTTTCCAAAGCAAGGATGGGTGGCAGGTCCTTCAGGTACCTGGCCACATCCAGCTGGAACAAACTCCCTGTAGCGTTACGCCTGGAACCCTCAGAGTCCATTTTCAGAGCTAAACTAAAAACATTTCTCTTCGCCCAGTAGTGGTTCTCCTCAGCACTCCGCTGCTAGCGCCAGTATCACAGCGCGGGGACACGCCGTCTGGCGTCACCATGCGCTCTACAAAACTCCCTATTATTATTATTATTATTATTATTATATGTTAAGTCCACAGTCTTATATTAATAAGCTTTTCTCTTGCGAACATAAATTATCGCTGTATTTCTCGCGATATTGGGGGCATATTTACAAGGACAGCGTTAAAATTATCGTTGCTTTAGCGTTAGGAAAGTGCCGTTAAAGCGGCCATAATGGCTTAATAATAGGCTTTTGAGAGCCTTTTTGGATAGAAAATACAATAGAAAAACCTTAAAACTTCAATAAAAAATCATAGGTGACATGGACATTATAGTTGGCAAATAGAATTTGAAAAACATGAGTGATGTCATTTGAGATGTCAGCAATGATACTATCAGTGACGTCACTGACATTTGTCATGAGTGATGGAATATGTGAGGTCATAAGCAGTGCATTGTGGCAGCATAAGTTATAATTAGCTCAGGTAACTGTAACTGCTGAATTTCAATGGTTTTGTATGAGTGACATCGGAGACTAACTATAATGCCCCTGTAACCTTTGTTATTTCCAATGAATATATATATATATTCCGACGGATGGATGACTTCAACCCACTTGGGAGAATAATTTTGAGTTTATTTGTGAGTAAACAGCGCGCCCACTTGGGATACTGACTAAGACTACATCATCCAGAAGGCCGTGTTGTCGGCCACGCCCCATGAGGCAGGTGATTTATACTGACTGTGCACAATGCGCTGGCGCTATTACTCATTCATCATACGCCACTGAGGAAGAGAGTGCAAAGCTCTCGAAACGCGTCTGGCGTGGTAACTTTATGAAGCTACGATCTGTTTGGTTAAAGCTGCCAGCAAATCCCCATTAAACCAAGTGCTTACTACAAACCTCGTGTGGCATATCTTCAATTTGGGTGTCCTGCATCGTGTTGATGTTTAGCGGCTGTTTCCCGGTCGCGAAGATGACCCACCGCTTGTGAGCGGGTCCTGAGCGGGCTCCTGACTGGGGTCTCTCTCGAACAATGGACGAGGAGGGAGCTGGTGCCTCAAGCAGGGAGACACCCGTTCTCGCACGATGGAGATTACAAAGCAGGGCAGCTTTCCGACGGATGGATGACTTCAACCCACTTGGGAGAATAATTTTGAGTTTATTTGTGAGTAAACACCGCGCCCACTTGGGATACTGACTAAGACTACATCATCCAGAAGGCCGTGTTGTCGGCCACGCCCCATGAGGCAGGTGATTTATACTGACTGTGCACAATGCGCTGGCGCTATTACTCATTCATCATACGCCACTGAGGAAGAGAGTGCAAAGCTCTCGAAACGCGTCTGGCGTGGTAACTTTATGAAGCTACGATCTGTTTGGTTAAAGCTGCCAGCAAATCCCCATTAAACCAAGTGCTTACTACAAACCTCGTGTGGCATATCTTCAATTTGGGTGTCCTGCATCGTGTTGATGTTTAGCGGCTGTTTCCCGGTCGCGAAGATGACCCACCGCTTGTGAGCGGGTCCTGAGCGGGCTCCTGACTGGGGTCTCTCTCGAACAATGGACGAGGAGGGAGCTGGTGCCTCAAGCAGGGAGACACCCGTTCTCGCACGATGGAGATTACAAAGCAGGGCAGCTTTCCGACGGATGGATGACTTCAACCCACTTGGGAGAATAATTTTGAGTTTATTTGTGAGTAAACAGCGCGCCCACTTGGGATACTGACTAAGACTACATCATCCAGAAGGCCGTGTTGTCGGCCACGCCCCATGAGGCAGGTGATTTATACTGACTGTGCACAATGCGCTGGCGCTATTACTCATTCATCATACGCCACTGAGGAAGAGAGTGCAAAGCTCTCGAAACGCGTCTGGCGTGGTAACTTTATGAAGCTACGATCTGTTTGGTTAAAGCTGCCAGCAAATCCCCATTAAACCAAGTGCTTACTACAAACCTCGTGTGGCATATCTTCAATTTGGGTGTCCTGCATCGTGTATATATATATATTCCAAGAACTCCGTTTTCTTCCTCTGCACTCTTCCAGAAAAACGAACACGGACCCAGCAGGTAATTTGCAAATTTGTATTCTTTCGTGTGCAACACAATTGCCGTCATGACGCGTTTCGGGCCCTGTAAGCCCTTGATCACCTATATATATATATATATATATATATATACAGACACATAATATATACACACACATATATATATTTATAATAGGCGTTTCACTTGCATGATAAATACCTTTTAATTTGTTTCAAAAGCATGCATGGTAAAGGCACTCAGTGGTAAAGAATGTATGGTAAAGGCATGCAGAGTAGAGGCATTTGTTGCAATGTCATATATGTGCCCAATACCATGATTAATTAATATTCGTTTGTTTTTTAATATTTCTTATGAAAAGATAATGCAAACCATCCACAGATAATAACAATTAATTACGTAGATGTCGTAATCTACCATTTGATGCATAATAAAAAAAGACAAAAACAGGTAACAGTGCAGACATATTTTGTAACAAAGTACAAGCATTAAAGGATGCCATCTGGGTATTTGGTGACACCTTGAGAATCAGATGTTGCTAGACATTTGCATTTCCTTTTGTTTTGAATCACTGTCATTTCTAATGCTCAAATATATATACATTTAGAGCACCAACTCTTCACTAATGGTGGTTCATTCAGTAAAGCAGTAATTACTACAACATGCATAATCCCCCTAATGTGTGTTGTATCCAAAAGAAAATAAAGAATTAAGAGTTTAAGTCAGAGCCATGCCTAGAAAACTACTTGTGTTTTTCAAACTTGAATCCAGAAATTCTGGATCTTGGGACGATTGGTAAATGCATAACCATATAATCTTCCATATAGGGGAATACATAACCATATCATCCTACATATCGGGATACTAAAAGCACTGTGGATTTGGCCAACAATCTTAGCTGAACAATTTACATGGCGTTCAACAGAGATCCTGAATAATTTATATTGATGTTTTTGAAGCCAATGCATAGTCAGGATCCGATGACTTAGATTAGCACTCATAATAATCTTTAATTTTGTTATTCTGTTACTTTGCTTAAAAAACACAAGGAGATTATAGATGGAGCGCTGAAACTTTTCAGAGACTCACCCCCGGACACAGATCTGGGTTGAATCCATCAGCATTCCTTATCTCACTTCGCCATCCCAGTTCAGACCCAGCCATACGCAAATCAGTCTTGACCCTGTTCCTCATGGGAAGAGTCCAGCCCGAAATGCCAAGCCAGGTATTCCTTGGACCGGAAACAAGCATCCTGGGACCGGTTTTGCAGTAAAACCCTTCATCAGTCAGGCTAGCTTGAATCCAGTGGCAAAGTGAGCAAGGGACCCACCTCTGGGCATACCATGCAAACATAGGGTGAACAAAGCAAACACAAGGAGATGATGGACGGAGCACTGAAACTTTTCAGACACTCACCCCCAGTCACAGATCTGGGTTGAATCCATCATCGTTCTTTAGCTCAATTTTCCACCCGAGTCCAGACCCAGCCATATGAAAATCAGTCTTGACCCTATTCCTCATGGGAACAATGCAGCCCAAACTGCCAAGCCAGGTCATCCCTATATCGGAAACAAGCATCCAGGGACCCGTTTCGGGGTAACACCCCCTAATCAGACAGGCTAGTTTAAATACAGTGGCAAAGTGAGTAAGGGACCCATGTCTGGGCATTACCCTGCCCACTTGGATAAACACAAAGAGATAATGGATGGAGTGCTGAAACTTTTCAGACACTCACCCCCCATCTTTGTTCTTTAGGTCACTTGCCACCCCAGTTAACAGTCCATCAGAAAGCAAAGTGGTCCAAGTTATCAGGTGTCAGCCAATTAAGAAGCAATAAGTATGACCAATGGACATCTTTTCATGGCAATGCTTCAAGATCAACGATTGGAATGGACTTGATATTGTTACTAATTGGGGTTTAAAAAAATATTTCCTCATTTGGAAGTACATATAAAACCTGTTGAAGAAATTGAATGAGCGAATACTATATTTTCAAGAGGGCAAATGCATATCTACAATTAATCAGCCTAAATTTACAACAAAGTTCTCACCCATGACTGGCAAATGCATTGTGCACAGAATTAGGAAGACGAGTTTAACCATATTAAAGTATACCTTGTTGAGAAGGGGGATCATTAATCTTCAGGTCAATTCCTGCCAAATATGGGCATCAACTGCTAGAGTTTTAAATCTGGTGCGTATGAAGTAACAGGTAGAAAAAAAAGAACAAGGGCATGGTTAACAAACAAGATCTTGTAAGCGCCATTCCTCTTCTGTGGGCCCCAACACTTGCAATAGCCTTGCAAAGAAAAATACCAAATTATAAAACTTGATACATTGTAGGGTACAACCACCTATCTTTAGTGGCACTGAAGTTGCTTAATAGCTCTATGTGTGTTTTTGTACTGCCAGATAGATTTATTTCATGAGGATTCTACCTTGTGAACAAAATTAGAAGGTATTAATCGTGGCAGAACTCGAAATGGATAAAAAGCTTAAGTAATTTTTACCATTATTATAACATTATATAAACCCATAAGACCTAGCAGAAGACAGTCTGACTTTGTAATTGGCAATAAAACAAAAGAAGAAAAATGAATTGTAATAAAGCTTGAACTTTTCTTCAGCTTGGGTAAATATTTTAACTGCTAAATATACAGCTGAAGGAACATCCTACTGTCTGAGCCATCATATGTTGACTAAAAAAATGTGCACCTTTCCTTATTTAAAAAAATATCCTAAGACTTTTCTAAATTATTGAGCTTTTTCTTCAGTACACTTTACAGACAAATGTGGATTGGACGTGGCAATTGCACCATCGTCAACATAAGCAGCAATCCTGCAGACAGCTGCATTAAAAGCCAAAAGGATAGTGAAGACAATCTGAGCCAATAAACCAGATTGGAGTTCCTGAATGCTATATAAAATGTAGGCCCAATGCTAAACTTTTTGGGGCAACCCAAAAAAATGGCCTTGAGACCCTGTCAAATGCATTCTCAGCATCCAAAAAGCTCAAGAAGACAGGTGTGCTAGATTTGTCAGGGATATCAAAGGCTCTGGTTTCTAAATTAATATGATCAGTAATGTCCCTGGAAGGGATAGAGCCATGCTGCATCAGATCAACCATTCCATTATCAGTGTTATGAGTCAAATGACAAGTGAGTTTGAGCGTTCTTTAGCGTTGCAATTGAATAGGGAGATTCGATGATATGAGCAGCACAGTGTAGGATCCTTGTCTTTCTTCAAGAAAATTGAAATATCAGTTTCCCTCTAGGAAAGTGGCAATGTAAAGCCATAGTGAAATTAGTTTATTTATAGAAAACGAGCATAAGTACACAGGAGAAAGTGTAGTAAAATTCCGATGGGATTAAATCTGAAACATCTCCTTTTCCCTGTGGGAGTTTTAAAATTATCTAATCTAATTCTTGTACGTTAAAAGGAGATTCCATGATTTGGATTTGCTAGGGTTATTGCTAGCTGAGAGTTAACGACTGGTTTAAGGTAAACAGGTATCTCTTCTTCTGTGGAAATGCAGTTGTCTGTGTAAAATTGTACGCAGAACACGTAAAAGGCCTGACCAATAGAGTCCTTGGGCCCGATTCACAGAACTAACTTAAGACAAAATCATAAACGTACTACTTTTGGTATTCAATGAAGGCATTTAGTAGTCTTAAGTTAGGATTTTGTCTTAAATTAGGATTTTGTCCTAAATTAGGATTTGATTTTGTCCTAAATTAGGATTCTGTCTTAAGTTAGGATTTTGTCTTAAGTTAAATTTAAGTTTAACTTAAGTTTATCTTAAATTTAACTCAAGACAAAATCCTAATTTAGGACAAAATCCTAACTTAAGGCAAAATCCTAATTTAAGACAAAATCCTAATTTAAGACTACTAAATGCCTTCTGTGAATACCAAAAGTAGTAAGTTTACGATTTTGTCTTAAGCCAGTTCTGTGAATCAGGCCCACAGTTTTCAAATTGGAGGTCTTTAGCTTTAAAAATAGAGTAAATAAAGTTGAGGCCACAGCATTATTTTTTCAGCCCTTTTCTAAACTTGTTAAGCCAAAATGAATCCAAATGTGTCAATATATTCAAAACACTTATGCCATAGAGTAAAGGCAGCTCTGGCTTTCTTTTCCCAGATTCTTTTTGTGAGATTTATTTTGACGGTGAGAACGTTTTCTATAGATTGTTTCTTCTTGGGAAGGAGTCACTTTACCCTGAATCAGTTTCCCAGGTTCTATTTCTAAGGCTAAAAGAGTTTTTCCAAGACACCCTACTTCTTTTTTTATCCTGATTTGTATACTAATAATGTAGCTACGGGTATTCCCAACTATCTAATTTTTGAAGCAAATTATATTATGATGAGACATCTCTCTAGAGCGGAACATATATCTAATAAAACCACATGTTGAGCCTATTTCTGTTAATAACGTTAGATTGATGCTGTCACATAATGTGATAGGGCCTTCCTGTAACGCTAACTCCAAAAGTACACTCTGGAATAATGCTGGCTCATCTGTGTAAATGATACAAAATAGTGTAGTGAATTTTGTTTTACCAATCCTGGCAACTAGCCAAAGTCCCTTGTTGGTGCTTTTAGAGTTAAAGCACTGCCATGCATTGTGCTTGACCAGCGTTGCAACTCCTTTAATTTGGGGCTTCCTATGTAATCGCCTCTAAAATCCTCTATCTTAACCTGCACAATTCATCTCTATCATGATTAGTAAGGTGTGTTCCTTGAATACAGATAATATCTGCAGGAATATGAAACAATTCCTCAATCACCTTATGAATTTTGGATTGAGATCTGAGCCTATTGATATTTCACTTCTAAACTGGTACACCCTTCTTCCTAAAATTATTAGGTTTCATTTATTGGAAAAATAGTTGTTAGAGTGGTTACAGATTTGCTGCAATGAATGTGTATCTTTTCTTCCAATATTTTAAATGCTGTAATCCCCTAACTCTCCCTAGTGTTCCCCCCTAACCCTCACTAACTCCTATCCAGCCAAGAGTTTCCCGGCCCTCATTCAAGCTAAGTTATCCCTCTTTCTACTTATGAAAAGTTATTATTGCAAAGATTAAGAATGACTGCAGATCTCCAAAAGAGCCCTACATTTGACATTGTTTCCAGTGTTGATCTGTTATAGTGAGAACAAAGTCTGAACAAACAAAAAGGTAAATTCTTCAACTTTGAGTAAATTGGAAGGACATGTGGCTTGAAAAATTAGCTGACGATGTAGGAAGTTACCCACATAAATTAGAACTGTTCGTGGATAGGATGGAATTTTATCTGGCTTCGGGTTTTGAAATCGAAAACTGTGGACCTACTGAAATTGACTATCCATATCTTTGTCCTATAACCTTAGGAAAGCTTTCTGGAAGAGACATACCACAAAACCTCTGGGTTTTTACCCTAGTGATCCATCCAAGATGATTCAAATCTGCAAAATGTGTCCAAGCATTCAGTTTATTCATATTTTCTAGTTTTAATGTGACACTTTTGCCTTTTTGCTCCTGTTCTTGAAATTGATGTTGCATACTGGCTGTTGTCTCTTCCAGGCCATGTGTCTGTTCCTGAACTTCAGGAACTTGTAAGCTCATAAGGACCCCTTCTTCATCATCAATGTCTCTCATAATATTCACACTGAGTTATTTCTGCTTATCTCCTGTGTCCATGATACCCCATCCGTGATAGGCCACCTCATATTTCTTCTAGAGATCAATGAGTGAATCCTACTAAATCCAAATCCAAGTCACCCTGTGAGCATGGTTCAGATACGTCAGGTAATGAAAAGAAAACTTCTTCGGGCCGATTCACAGAACTAATCTGAGACAAAATCCTGAACTTACTACTTTTGGTATTCACAGAAGGCATTTAGTAGTAGTAAAGTTAGGACTACTGACTTTACTACTACTAACTGGAGACAAAATCCTAAACTTACTACTTTTGGTATCTGCAGAAGGCATTTAGTAGTAGTAAAGTTAGTAGTCCTAACTTTACCACTACTAAATGCCATATGTGAATACCAAAAGTAGTAAATTTAGGATTTTGTCTCAGATTAGTTATGTGAATTGGCCCTCTGTGCTGCCGCCTGAATGTAAAAAAAATTCTAATTGTTGTATCCAGGCCATAGGGCGTGCCTGAAATTGTGCCTGCTTTACTTTTCTCATTTTACAACGAGACAAATCTCCACTCATCCCCTGGATCACCTTGTATTTCATTATCTTTACCTAAAACTGAAATGTCCTGGGGAATTCTTAAGTCGGTGTCCAAAAATTCCACAGTGTAGTAACATTATGTAGGACCAGTGATGGTAGGGACTTCATTTTACATGTAAGAGTTTACATAGGATTTTGGACCACTACTTGTTTAGCTAATTGATACTATAGTGGAGGGTGTACAGATGTTTCCAGGTCTTCAGCCTTCATAGTATTTTACACCTCTGGGGGCAGGTACTTTCACAGGTGAAAGCATCCCAGGCTCCAGGCTGGGAGAGATTGTTTCTTAATGCTTCAGCACCTCTGTGCTACTTCCGAGTCCACAGGGGACCCTGGAGAGTCTTGTGAGGCCACAGAGCCAGGCAGGTCGGGCTAACCTGGGGTTCCAGCAAGGAAAGAATTTATCACCCATCACTGTGCTGCTGCTGTCTTCTTCTTCCTGCAGTGGCATGTTTCGCAGGTCACTGCAGAGTCATCTATGCTACTGCCGTAGCTGCATATACCACCAGAGAAGCTAAGCCTTGCAAGATGGATATGAGAATTGGGTGGCAGTGGCTGATGGCAAGCCATACTTCAATACTTCATGACTCATGACTCAGAAGCTCAGAAACTGAGCTGGTAGAGTGCCATGATATATATATATATATATATATATATATATATATATATATATATATATATATATATATATATATATATATATATATATATATATATACATATATATATATATATATATATATATATATATATATATATATATATATATATATATATATATATATATATATATATATATATATATATATTACCTACTGGCGGTCGCCAGTAGGTATATATAGTTAGGATTTTTTCTCTATGGGATTTTTGAAAATTCTATGTCTAATAACTTTGGCGTTTGTGGACGGAATTGGCTGAAATTTTCAGGAAAATGGCACATTTTGTTTCTGAGCAGCCCTTGAAAATTTGGGGGGGGTTCGTCAAGGGGGGGCCGAGAAAAAAGGGGGGTCCCAAAACGTGTTTTTAACATTGAGTTTTCCATAGGGCGGTTGGCCTCACTTTTAGCCCGAACGGCTGAATGGATTTGCACGAAACTTGGCAAAATTGTAGGGACTGGTAGCCCGATGTGCCTTTTGTAGGTCTCACTCAATATATGTGCTACAGTGGATTTTGAGAAATTAACGTTTAAAAAAAGATATATATCTGTAACAGCGGACCGGGCAGCGCTCCAGTCCGAGTACTTTTCGCGCAACGGAGCTTTGTGAAGCGAAGCTGATTGGTTCTCCGGCGTCTGTAAACATTCCAAACAGTCCGTAGCGGCCGCCATCTTGTCTCTCGGTAGGATCGAGAGACAAGAGGAGGCCAAAGCGAAGGGGCAAATGACCATAAGGGGGCATAGTAGATCCTCGCTGACCCCCTAGGTTTGATGTGGAGGTTTTAAAAGGGCCCCGCGGGGCAAAAAAAAAAAATAATAATAATAATCGAACGGCTGAATGGATTTGCACGAAACTTGGCAAAATATTAGGGACTGGTAGCCCGATGTGCCTTTGCTAGGTCTCAATATATGTGCTCCAGTGGATTTTGAGAAATTAACGTTCAAAAAAAGATATATATCTGTAACAGCGCTCCGCTTCGCGTACTTTTCGCGTTACGGAGCTTTGCGAAGCTGATTGGTTCTCCGGCGTCTGTCAACATTCCAAACAGTCCGTAGCGGCCGCCATCTTGTCTCTCGGTAGGATTGAGAGACAAGAGGAGGCCAAAGCGAAGGGGGAAATGACCATAAGGGGGCATAGTAGATCCTTCCTGACCTCTTAGGTTTGATGTACCATTTTGCCAAGTTTGGTGTAATTCCGTTCAGTCATTCAGGCTGTAGACGTATGTAAATGTCCTATGGAAAATTGCATGGGGAAAACACATTTGAAAGTGTTGAAATTTAGAACCAATTAAAATGTTACTTTGGTTTTGTATTTGTGTGTGATGAAAGTTAATTGGTTATGTATATATGTCAAATGAGAGGAAACCACAGCCATTTTGTGATACTACTGTCTGAGGTACATTTGTGAGGAATTTTTGGTGGTGAATTTCTGGTGTTTGATTTACACAGTACTAACACTTCTCCTACTTTTAAAAAGGTGAGTTGTTAATTTGTAAGGGGAACTATGTTGTACACTTGAAGATAATTTGAAAAATGTTTTCTGTTATTTATTTGCAGTCCTTCTGTTATACTAAATACTTGATAAAGTTAGTTTTATATTATGTATTACTAAAAACGATAAATGAAAGTGATTATTTTTTTCTGCAATTTACAGCAAGCAATTTCAAAATAAATGGCTCACAATGAAGAGACCGTGGCAATTTCTTTGTAAGGGGAACTATGTTGTACACTTGAAGATAATTTGAAAAATGTTTTCTGTTATTTATTTGCAGTCCTTCTGTTATACTAAATACTTGATAAAGTTAGTTTTATATTATGTATTACTAAAAACGATAAATGAAAGTGATTATTTTTTTCTGCAATTTACAGCAAGCAATTTCAAAATAAAATGGCTCACAATGAAGAGACCGTGGCAATTTCTTTTGAATTGTCCACTACATTGATTGAAATTGAGAGCACCAATAATGAAATATTGTCACAAGGAGGAGATGACTTGTATGATTCCATTAGATTGATTGAAATGGACAGCACCAATAATGAAATATTGTCACAAGGAGATGACTTGAATGATTCCACTACATTGATTGAAATTGAGAGCACCAATAATGAAATATTGTCACAAGGAGGAGATTACTTGTATGATTCCATTAGATTGATTGAAATGGACAGCACCAATAATGAAATATTGTCACAAGGAGGAGATGACTTGAATGATTCCACTACATTGATTGAAATTGAGAGCACCAATAATGAAATATTGTCACGAGGAGATGACTTGAATGATTCCACTACATTGATTGAAATTGACAGCACCAATAATGAAATATTGTCACAAGGAGGAGATGACTTGAATGATTTTTTTGATCAATCTGTTGATGGTGAATTTTTCGAATGTTTGGAGACCATAGAGTTACAAGAATCATCATTGCAGACTTTTCATGAGGAAATTGCTGATGAGGACATGTTACTAGTTCTTTCAAATTTAGAAAATTCTGAAGAATAAATTTATATTTAGAAATCAAAAATTGTTTGAGACATTATTCATTTTTATTTTTAATTTATGAGGTTGTAGTGAAGTGATTGTAGTATAAAATGAGACTTATAGTATAGAGTGCAACATTTTTATGTTACATGGTAAGTTTACTCATATTTACTTCCCTTCTGCCACTATATTATCTCCAATGTGTATTTGACATCTCTTCTTCATCTCCGGCCTCCTTTCTCTCACTGTGTGTCTCCGATGCATCTTATCGCTGCTATTTTGTGTAATTACAGAAGAGAGTAAAATAAAATAGTTCGGAACGTGAAAAGGGGGCAAAGTAGAGTACCCCTCACCCCCTAGGCCTTTTTAGGCGGTCCCAAAAGGATCAGTTTCTGCTTTCCTGAGAGATTATGGTATGAGTTCCATATACCACAATAATTTGCATTACAACATGCAAGATATCTATCTCCTATTACCAACTTTTGGAGATATTCGCGCTGAGCGCGAATATCTCCAAAAAGTAACACCTGCCCTGAGCAGTTCTTAGCCATGTTATCCAATGGGAGGTGGATAACATGGCTAAGAGCATTAGCTCGGTAATGCATGAATATCGCTGACTTTTTTTTTAGCGATATTCATGCATTGCGGCCGTTTATTATCGCATTTGCGATAAACCTTGATAATAGCAAGGTTTATCTTCGATAATTTCTGACGATGCTTAGCGGTAAAAAATTCGTTGGTAAGCATCGTTAGCGATAAATATCGCTTAACTTTGGTAATATGCACCAACGTCTGTTAACGTTCGATTCGAAGGAAATGAGGAAGTGTTGAAAAACATTGTCTGCGCCATCTTGCCTTTTTTGAAATGCCACACTTTTGTCGTGCACGGCAGCCATTTTAGATGCCTTGACCAGACCCACTCTCTGCACGCTGTCGATTCGTAGCATGGCTCCCCACCCTCGCAAGCATCTTCCCCAGGCACTGGTCACCCCCGCTCTCTGTCTTATGCATCGGCAATAAACCTCCCCCCATCTGCGCTGCTCTTCCCTGAAAATCACACTCTGTGCCCGCCCGACACCTCCCTTTCGCCCTATTCACTACCGCACCCTCTGACACTCCTCTTCCTCTGTGTCCGATTGTCCAGGCTATCACCTAGCCCTGCAGATGTAGTTTATGGCCCCAGCTGTAAAGAATCACCCCTCTTCAAAGGAGTTATAGTAGATCAAGGCCCACACCCGATGAGATCCGTCACACCACACGTGTTCCTACTATCTGAAAACCATCCTGTATTGTGATTGGGGAGGGGACCGAGCCTGAAGCGGAAGATTCCAGGAATGACTCTTTGTACATCAAAGTTTTTACAATTATGTGTCACATTAAAAATATATAGCACTCCAACAAAGTAGTAGGAATATAAAACTTTAATAACATATAAATATATACAACAAAACAAAAACAGTAAAAACATTTAAACAACGAAGAGACCGTGGCAATTTCTTTTGAATTCCTGATGAGGACATGTTACTAGTTCTTTCAAATTATGAAAATTCAGAAGATGTTGCCTGGGGGTGGGTCGTCAGTAGCAGTCTGTTGTGCGAATAGTTCCAAGGCAGCAGAACGCGCTGAAATCTAGATGGCACGAAAGTGATGTCTAGTAAGTTGCCGCCCAGCAAATAACGGCGTGGGGCGCCGCGGGGGTGAGTGAGTCCAGTAGGCACCACAGCTATTCTTACTGGCATTGCAGAATTACTGCTGGGGACAATGCCTGTGCTGTAGCAGGGTCACAGCAGAAACAAAAAGGATTCTGTTGAAGATGTTGTTGGTTTTCAATTTGAAAACAGTTCTGGTGTCAACTGCTATGCTAATGTAGTGGTTAATGTTTTGTTTTCTCTAGAAAATGTAAAAGAGGGGGAGGCAGTCCAAAGTTCCGTTAAAAGGGCAAAGGAAAGGATCGGTGGTTTGAACTATCAGTCAAAAAGGGGAGGGGGTGCAACAATTTTTCCTACCGGGTCACACTGTGCTTTCACCGGAACTGAGGTCTGCAGGATTCTAGTAATTCAAAGTGAGGCTGGCGCCAGCATGGGAGCGCCGACGTCCCGCGGATACAGTTTCGTCACTCCACGGGCGATCATGGCAGTCATTCCCCATCAGGGGTCGGAGACTCCCGCGGCTCCTCTAGAATCTTCAAGGTCGTGGAGGACTACGGTGGGGGAGTCACCCAGTGACCGGGCCATTTCTTTATGCTGGGCCCGCTCTTGCCAGGTCGACCGCCATTTTGAGAGTTCGGTAGCTACTGGCGATCGCGGGGTCAAATGAGCGGACGGGCTCCACCCTGCCGGGCGAGACGTTGCAGCATGGCCACAGTGGAAGAACCCTTTTCCGGGCGCCTGGAGCGCTGAGGGTGCAGCTGGGAAGCCTCCACCTGGGGAGGCGGGAGAGGCCTGTTCGCACCGTCTCTCCCTCCCAGTGCACCCCACGGCGTCTCGCTTGAGATTTGTTATGGCCGGACCAGGCGATGAGGATGAGGGGGGGGGGGTCGGAGGCATGTGCAAGACATCCCCCCCCAGTGTTGTCGCAGCCATTATTCAAGAAAGAAGAAGTGTCCCGTCCGTCTTCGGGCCGGGCTTCCGGTAGATGTCGGCCGGACGCCCCTGGCTCTGGCCCCATGAACGGGTTTCTTGGTTTATCGGCTGCAGCCGGATCCCGTCGGCCTCGGCCCCCCGACCGTTGGTGGCCGGACCGGAAGAGCATGTGGCGGGACTACCTGCAACTCTCAAGGGCCACCGCGGCCGGACTGGGAGAGAGAGGGGAGGGTCGAGGAGACATTCCCCCCCCTGCAACTGTTCAGCGTTGTAAAGGCAATCCCCTGGCCGGGTCCCGCTGGCCTCGGCCTCTCCTCCGGCTACACCCTACGTTAGGATCTCCTGGCCGAGGCGTGGCAGCAGGACCCGCCTTATATGGGCTGCTCCCGGCTGGGCGTAGCCGCAACCCTGCCCCACCTTGGAAGTTTCCAGAGTGGGGGCGGATGTTCTACTGACTTGCATTTTCCCTAGTCTATCGATTTTTTTGGCGTGGCAGGCGGTGGGACAGCGAGGGGTGATTTGGTTTCTCTTACTGTTTTTCTGGTCTCTCACCACTGGCATATTTTAACGTTTTCTTGTTTCTAGGACATTAATAGGTTTTATCATTACGTTATGTTATTGTTTCTTTGTTCGTTGTTTAATAAAAGTTCATGTTCATCAGTGGCCTACTGATTTTCGTTTTCCTATTCTTTTCTTTCCAGGTTGTTTCATGCTAAAGTTTCTGTTAACAGGATACAGTGATCACTTCGTTATTATTGCATATGTCCTTTTCACTAGGGGTGCTCTCTGGTCGGGCCAGATGACGTATCTCTAGTAAATGGTCCGGGTGAAACAGGTGCATCAATCAGTGGGGAGTAGATAGGCATGACAGATTACAACGGGGGAGAAAGGTCCGCATTACGTACCCTTTCACTATTTGCAAAGATTTTCCTACGTATATTTGCAAACAGGGAATACCTCCAAAAAGAACCAATTCCCAAACAGTCAATGTTTGGGGAAACAATCAATCAATGAGGAACGAAATAGGAACGACGTGTTAAAGGTTTGCGTTACCTACCCTTCACTATCTGCAAAGGGAGATAGAATATTCCTATTCTTCCTCGTTTGCAGGCAGAGAAGATTCTTAAGAGAATCAACTTCGAACAATTCAATGCTCGATTCAAACAATCAACAAGGGGTACTGTGAACACAAATGAACGCCGCTTATGTACATACACATTGGTATTATCAACAGGTTGTTCCTAATGTTTCTATTTTAGGGAGGTCAAAAAGAGATCCCATTAGTGGCCTACTGATTTTGCTCGATTCCTTTTGTTTTTTTACACGATTTTTCGCTATCTGCAAAGACTAAACAGAGTATTGCGACTCTGTGCTTGTTTGTAAATAGAGAATGAACCAAAGAGAACAATCAATCAAATGGAGAGAGAAGCAGGCACGACGGATTACAACGGGGGCAACGGGGGCAAAGGCCTGCGTTAACTACCCTTCACTATCTGCAAAGAGAGAGTACTCCTAATAGAAATGAGGGGTGGGGGGCAGCATTCAAAGCAGATCAGTGTGCATAAACACGAAAATGTTTTTACTTACCACGTACTTGACATTCGACAGCTTATGATATTTGCTATTAAAAAACCATTGAAATTCACTGAAAAAACCATAGGTTATAGACCATATATAGTTAGGAATTAGCATTTAAAAAACCTTATTTTACTCACACAAAACCATTGAAATTCCATATATAGTTAGTTGCACTAACTATATATCGCGCACCCGCAATCCACTGCTGATCATGTCACATATTACATCATTCATGACATGGTCAGTGACATCACTGATGACATCACTGATGACATCTCAAATGACATCACTGATGACATCACTGATGACATCTCATTTGACATCATTCTTGTGCTAATACGATAAACCTCTTCAGACTCTAATATAACCTTAGATACACTCAGTGTATACAGACACTCACACACTGCCACTCATCCATGGAGTTACTCACACACCCAGTCAGTCATGTAAAGAAACAATCTCACCTCCATTTCTTCAACTATACAGTTAAACACACCTTACTTATTGAAACATATACTAACACATATTTACTCTCTTATACAATCCCTGATACAAGTTCACAATGATCGATACAACCACTCACTCATTCAGTGGCTCTCATGCACAGTTATTTATATATGCCAACTCTCACATGTACTGTGTTTAACATATGTACTTACTATGACATGTAGCATTGAGATATCCATTCACTCATCAATACACTCATGCACACAGTCAACTGCCCATGTAGCTGTTTCCACATGCAGTCTTGAACTCATACACCTAGTGAATAAACTGCTCACACATCTATGCATAGAGTCACACACCTTCCAGCCACCCCCAAACAAACTCAATCTCCCATAGAAATACTTGGGCAACCAATTAATAACACATATAGCCTCTCGTATAGCTAATGATCAACACATGCAGCAGTTTACATCACAACAGACATAATGATGCACAAATTAAGACAGTTTAGTCACTAACCCATGCATTCAGTGAGACACATTTAATCACTCACTCATACAGTCAGTCACGCACCTACTAAATCCTTCATCCAGACACTTATACATCCACTCATTCTTCAATATGTAAGACATATTTTAACTTTACAGAAACATACAGTCACTGGATGTTGTCATCAGTGATGTCATCAGTGATGTCATTTGAGATGTCATCAGTGATGTCATCAGTGATGTCACTGACCATGTCATGAATGATGTAATATGTGACATGATCAGCAGTGGATTGCGGGTGCGCGATATATAGTTAGTGCAACTAACTATATATGGAATTTCAATGGTTTTGTGTGAGTAAAATAAGGTTTTTTAAATGCTAATTCCTAACTATATATGGTCTATAACCTATGGTTTTTTCAGTGAATATATATATATATATATATATATATATATATATATTCACTGAAAAAAACATAGGTTTCAAGCCTTATATAGTTAGGAATTAGCATTTAAAAAACCTTTCAAATTCACTCAATAAACTATAAGTTTTAGGGGTGTTATAGTTAGCTGGACATTTCACTCATACAAAACCATTGAAATTGCTCCTATATAGTTAGTTGTATTAACTATATTTCGCGCACCCGCAATCCACTGCTGATGATGTCACATATTACATCATTCATGACATGGTCAGTGACATCACTGATGACATCTCAAATGACATCACTGATGACATCACTGATGACATCATCCAGTGAATGTGGTTTGCTTCGTTATTTAAATATGCATTATATATATAGCAATTTGCATTGAAGAATGAGTGGATATATAAAAATAAATATTTGGATGGAGGATTTAGTCGCAGTGTAAGTGACGGTTTACTTGACCAATTTATAGTGTCTCACTAAATATAGTGGATAGTGACCAAACTGTGTGAATATCTGTAACACTTTGTCAGTTGTTGTGTAAACTGGTTCTCCAGTTGGTAACTAGCTATGTGAAAGTCTATATTAGTTATTGATTAGTTAACTGAGTATTTGTATGGGAGAGTGAATGTGTGTGTGGTTCGGTGGGAGGTGTGTGACTGCCCAATGATGTGTGAATACTTGATTCACTAGATATATGAAGTTAAAACTACATGTTCTAACAGTTGTTTGGGTGAGTGAATATCTTTATGGGTGTGGTGATGAGCAAATATATGTCTCAATGGTACATGTCCAACAAACTAGAAAAATAAAAGGCAGTGTATGTGTCAGTTGTTGTATATAAATAAGTATACATAAGACTCAATGATTGTGTGAGTGACTGTATGGATAACTGTATACTTGTAATAATGATTTTATAATTCACTAAGTATGACTTACTAGCTAAATGAATAGATGAAGTTGTGTTTGTATAAGTGTGTAGCTAAGTAAATATGTAAGTATGATCCATTGTTTGCATAAGTGAGTAGGATGACTTCATATGTGAATAGGATGTGTGCTGGTGTGTAATGTCGATATAGGTGTATAAGTATTTTTGATAGTGTTCTATTGTTCATTGACAGCATGTATGAGTGAATCTACAGGTAAGTGATTAGATGTGTGTATACATCTATAAATCACTGAGTGGGTTTTTAGATACTTGTATTGCTGTGACAATGGATTCAAATATGATACTCTGTATTTTACAAAGAGTGATGAAAGATTTTACTAGTGTATGAAAAGGTGTATGTGATTGTCACGTGGATGATGTCATCAGTGATGTCATCAGTGATGTCATTTGAGATGTCATCAGTGATGTCACTGACCATGTCATGAATGATGTAATATGTGACATCATCAGCAGTGGATTGCGGGTACGCGAAATATAGTTAGTACAACTAACTATATAGGAGCAATTTCAATGGTTTTGTATGAGTGAAATGTCCAGCTAACTATAACACCCCTAAAACTTATAGTTTGTTGAGTGAATTTCAAAGGTTTTTTAAATGCTAATTCCTAACTATATAAGGCCTGAAACCTGTGTTTTTTTCAGTGAATTTGAAAGGTTTTTTTAAATGCTAATTCCTAACTATATAAGGCCTGAAACCTATGTTTTTTTCAGTGAATTTCAAAGGTCTTTTAAATGCTAATTCCTAACTATATAAGGAATGAAACCTATGGTTTTTTCAGTGAATTTGCAAGGATTTTTAAATGCTAGTTCCTAACTATATAAGGCCTGAAACCTATGGTTTTTTCAGTGAATTTCAAAGTTTTTTTTAATGCTAATTCCTAACTATATAAGACCTGAAAGCCCACCAGGAATCTCCAGTATGCACCAAGGGACTGCATTGCAGAGAGGTGTAATGAAGCCACACCCCTTTTTACACCTCTCTGCAACGCAGCCCCCGGGCGTGTTTGCAGAGGGGAACTAATTCCCCTTGCAGACTGGGGGTCCCTGCAGGCCAACTAGCCCACCTTGAACCTGCAGTATGCGCCAGGGGGCTGCATTGCAGAGAGGTGTAGTGAGGCCACACCCTTTTTTACACCTCTCTGCAACGCAGCCCCGTGCATGTTTGAAGAGGGGGAACTAATTCCCCTTGCATACTGGGAGCCCCTGGGGGACAACTAGCCCACCTGGAACCTCCAGTATGCGCCAGGGGGCTGCATTGCACAGAGGTGAAATGAGGCTATGCCCCTTGTTACACCTCCCTGCAACGCAGCCCCCTGGCGCGTTTGCAGAGGAGGAACTAATCCCTTGCATACTGGGGGTCCCTGGGGGCCAACTAGCCCACCAGGAGCCTCCAGTATGCGCCAGGGGGCTGCATTGCAGAGAGGTGTAATGAGGTCACACCCTTTTTTACACCTCTCTGCAACGCAGCCCCCGTGCATGTTTGAAGAGGGGGAACTAATTCCCCTTGCATACTGGGGGTCCCTGGGGGCCAACTAGCCCACCAGGAGCCTCCAGTATGCGCCAGGGGGCTGTGTTGCTTTGCCCCGGAGGGCGGCGGTCCCCGGGGCAATGTGGGGGGGATTGGGCACCCCTCACACTTCTTTATCACTATGCCCCCGCGATTTGGTCCCCCTGGGGGGTCATTTTTAAAAAAACATACCGGGTTAACAAAAAAAATAATTGGCCTTGGGGGTCTTTGCGGGACCACCTTAACAGGCCAAGGGGGTCAGGGTGTTTCTACCCTCTCCCCTTTTTGTGTTCTACACGTTTGTTTTTCTGCTTTCTTCTGCCTCAGTCTACCGAGGCACAAGATGGCTGCCAACAATTTCTGTTTTGGAGTGTTGACAGACATTGGCAGCCAAGCAGCATGCAGCTCGCGCACGCAAAGGTCCGCGCACGTCCGCGCACGTCCGCGCATGTATATATAAATATATATATATTATAGTTAGCTGGACATTTTACTCATACAAAACCATTGAACTTCCCCCGTTATAGTTAGTTGTACTCACTATAACTTGCGCGCCCGCAATCCACTGCTGATGTGGTTTGGTGGGGGGTGTGTGATTGCCAAAAAATGTGTGAATAGTTCATTCAGTAGGTATATGAGGTTAAGACCACATGTTATAACAGTTGTTTCAGTGAGTGTATATGTTTATGGGTGTGGTGGTGATGAAATATTTCTCTCAATGGTACATCTCCATTAAACTTGAAAAAAAAAGGCAGTGTATGTGACAGTTATATCTAATTAAGTGTGCCTAAGACTTAGTGATTGTATGAGTCACTATATGGATAACTGTATACTTGTAATAGTGATTTTATAACACACTAAGTGTGAGTTACTATCCGTATAAATAGATGAAGTGGTGTTTGTATAAGTGTGTAGGTGAGTAAATGTAAGTATAATCAATTGTTTGCATAAGTCAGAAGGATGTCTTTATAACTGAATACAATGTGTGCTGGTGTGTAATGTTGAAATAGGCGTATAAGTATATTTGATAGTGTTCTGTTGATTATTCACTGCATATAACACTGAATCCATAGGTAAGTGATTAGATGTGTGTATAGTTCTATGAATAACTGAGTGGGTGTTTAGAAATTTCTATTGGTGTGTCAATGGTTTCAAATATGGCACTTTCTATTTTACAGTGAGTGATGAAAGATTATACTAGTGTGTGATGAGGTGTATTTGATTGTCACATGGATGATGTCATCAGTGATGTCATCAGTGATGTCATTTGAGATGTCATGAGTGATGCCATCAGTGATGTCACTGACCATGTCATGAATGATGCACTTTTTGTGACGTTCCGGTGGCGCAGAAGGCTGAGTGATATTTATCAGGCAGGACTAAGCCACTTTTTGTGGCGTAATCCTGCCTTATAAATATCAGTCCCTTTAACGCAGTGTCCTGCGTTAAAGGGGTGTGCAATGGGTGTTGCTGGGGGCGTTCCCAGCAGCATCCATGGACTTGAGTAATTTATAGCATCCTCAAAGTCAGTCTTTCAAAAATTCCGAAGTATAGGACATGATAATCCAAATCCAAATGTTTCTCAAGAAAAGTCATAAACCGTGTCCGTGGGTCATATCTGTCCAAACGCCGATTTTCCGAACGATTGAAAATGACTTTTCTTGAGAAACATTTGGATTTGGATTATCATGTCCTATACTTAGGAATTTTTGAAAGACTGACTTTGAGGATGCTATAAATTACTCAAGTCTGCCAGAATTGTGTGGGTAAAATTGATACCTAGTCACTTTGAATAAGAATGTACTTACGTCTCGTCTAACATTTGGAAGAAAGATCTAGTTATATGACAACAGGATACCGACATAACTTGAAGGAAATAAGAACGCCCTGAAGAAGTTCTGCTGTACAGAACGAAATGCGTCGGCTGGCTGTGATACATAAACTTAAGGGAAATAAAAGCATTTGAATATACACCAAGATTCAGCGCTTCAATAAGGACTCCAAGTGATATGATTTGATTGGACTTGTTGTGCAAGTGGTGCTGTGCCAAACTTTGGAATATTCTCCACTACTCTCTACTACTCACTCTCTACTACTCCACTACTCTCTAATACTCACTATCTACTACTCATTCTCTACTACTCTAGTACTCTCTACTACTCTCTCTCTTCTACTCACTCCCTACTACTCACTATCTACTACTCTCTACTACTCACTCTCTACTCTCTACTACTCACTCTCTACTACTCTCTCTCTACTACTCACTCTTTACTACTCACTCTCTACTACTCTCTACTACTCACTCTCTACTTCTCACTCTCTACTACTCTCTACTACTCACTCTCTACTAGTCTCTCTCTACTACTCTCTACTACTCACTCTCTACTACTCACTCTACTACTCACTCTCTACTACTCTCTACTACTCACTCTCTACTACGCTCTCTCTACTACTCTCTACTACTCACTCTCTACTACTCACTCTACTACTCACTCTCTACTACTCACTCTCTACTACTCTCTCTCTACTATTCTCTACTACTCACTCTACTACTCACTCTCTACTACTCTCTACTATTCTCTCTCTCTGCTATTCACTCTCTACTACTCACTCTCTACTACTCTCTACTACTCATTCTCTACTACTCACTCTCTGCTACTCTCTACTACTCACTCTTTACTACTCTCTACTACTCACTCTTTACTACTCTCTACTACTCACTCTCTACTGATCTCTACTACTCACAATACTACTTACTCTCTACTACTCTCTACTACTCACTCTCTACTACTCACTCTCTACTACTCTCTACTACTCACTCTACTACTCTCTACTACTCACTCTCTGCTACTCTCTCTACTGCTCTCTACTACTCTCTACTACTCACTCTCTACTCTCTACCTCTCTCTACTAGTCTCTACCTCTCTACCTCTACCTCTCTACCTCTCTCTACGCGCACACATATACACATATATATGCATATGCATTTATATATATGTATGTGTGTATATATATATACATTCTTTTCAAACAACAGTGGTCCCATGCACATTCTTAATACAATATCAATAAATATAGACAGAATCAATTCTATATTTTAGAATGACATGTCCAGCCGGACAGAGGTCCTTCACGTTTACTCAATAAACAAAATTCCAGAATTTAAAACAGGGATACCTTCCGCACACCCTGTGCAAAGCGCCCAGCAAATAATTGTTCCGAAAAGAAAAAAACGTCCATAAATGTTTTATTCAATTATGTCATAATTGTCACTGTGCATGTGATATCACCACATACAAGTACCACCCAAGATGGCGACCGCTCCCTGCACCACTCTTCTATTTTCATGACAATAACCACGTGTGCACTGTCCAATCACTGAGCACCCGCCCCCTCTTTACTTCCTGGTTCGTTTGCCCGAGCACGCCAGGGAATATCCTCATGACCGTCTATACCGGTGAGTTAACCAGCAGTACAAGGGTACTTGCCTTGTATTTTCGATACGATCAAAGCCCTAATAATTACCTCCTGTTCTAATAGGCTTACCCTGGCGTCGCCTGGTTACGATTCGGTAACGCGGCACCCTTCGCCTCGACTAGGTAAGCATCTGTGCATGGCACAAATCGCGCGCTGTCACGGGTATGTTATTTAACTTTGATAATTGCTCATTTATTTAGGGCTGCTGATCCGGGCCATTCTGAGTATTAACTCCTTTTGATAATTACTGAACGCTGCCTCGGCAAGCGGTATGTATTCCTTTACCGCGGTAGAAGCATGCACAAACTCCACCTCTTGATTTTTTGCCTTGCCTTAGGCACTACCGGATCAATTGTACCCGCACTGACCCCCCATTCGAGATTCGAGGATATATAGGTACTACCGCAATAGGCACCTTCAACATTCCTTACACGCGCATGAATAGGTCCACGAGCCTGTCCCTCCGCGTTGTCGCTTCTTCCTCACTCATGGGAAGCACGCAACTGACGGTATATTCAGCAACCTTGACACAAACACCTACTGGCCTGTCCCTTCGCGCCGCCGCCACCTCATCACTCATGGTAACCATGCCTCGGTAATGTTTGCAAACACACTGCACAAAAAGTCACTTGTTTTTTTATTTTAATTAAGTGTTGCATCGTTTTCAATGAGTATATTTCTCTCCCTGTTCTTTTCTTTTAGGCATTTTGAGGTTTAGCTAATAAGGCAATTATTTATTTGTCCTGATGATGGTCTCCAAGACCCTTTAGGGGGACCGAAACGCCGTCGACTTGCTTATGCACCTTATACGAATATTTGATTGCTAAATTATTGTAATGGTGCTACCTGATAATTTCTGTGAAATGAACATGTAAACAGAAGAACGCTTGTTTGCCTTACAACCTTTTCTATCTATCACCAACTGTTAACACCCCGCAAGTGTTGGGCACAGGCTTGTGTACCACACAGGGTGTGCGGAAGGTATCCCTGTTTTAAATTCTGGAATTTTGTTTATTGAGTAAACGTGAAGGACCTCTGTCCGGCTGGACATGTCATTCTAAAATATAGAATTGATTCTGTCTATATTTATTGATATTGTATTAAGAATGTGCATGGGACCACTGTTGTTTGAAAATAATTGCTCCCCGAGGTCCCCTGCTGACTAAATTGGGGCCCCTTGTTGCTTTCAATATATATATATATATATATATATATATATATATATATATATATATATATATATACATACATATATAAACATATATAATCTGCATATCTATATAAATACAAATATAAATGCATGCATACATATACATATATGCATACATATGCATGTTATTTACACGAAAGTTTGAAAAACACTAATAAAAGCAAAGCTAAAAAGCCACCTCATTACAAACAGAATGGCTTTAACTTAAACGAGGGCGTGATCTATTGCATTTTCAATGCTTGTTTACTTTGGTTCCATTAAGAAGGCATTCAGATGTGTCACACATTTGCCATAAATTCTGAATGTTAGCACTCTAGTTGCTCATTAGATCACTGTAGTAAAGCTACTGCTCACCAGGGAAGTCTGCTGCTGGTATTCAAAGTACATGTTTCAGTCTGCATGTCAGAATTTTTTTAATGAAATAGAAGAGGATTTGAGAAGTCATTAAAAATGTGCCCGAATTTTTCTTTCTGAAGCACTAATCATACTTTCTATGGCAAAATTACCCCCCTCATTTTGTTCCTTTTTAAATTAAATGTTTTCAGACTTACCACTTAATTCCAATCAAGATGGCTTCTGGTGTGCCATACTTTTGTCATAAGTAAGACTGTTAGCGCTCTAGTTGTTCTTTAGAACCCTCTGGGACATTCTGTCATTGGGCTATACTTGGGCTACATCTGGGTGATATTTGGGCTACATTTGGGCTCTTTTGTCTCTAGTGGCCATCTTGGGAGACTGCATGTCAGAATTTTTTAATGAAATAGAAGAGGATTTGAGAAGTCACTCAAAATGTGCCCTATTTTTTCTTTCTGCAGCACTAATCATACTTTCCATGGCAAAATATACCCCCTCATTTTGTTCCTTTTTAAATGAAATGTTTTAAGAGTTCCCACTTTATTCCAATCAAGATGGCTTCAGGTGTGCCATACCTGTGTAATAAGTAGGACTGTTAGCGCTCTAGTTGTTCTTTAGAACACTCTAGGAGGCTGCAGTAGAACACAAAGGAATCAACTGACAGTCTCTGTCCTTGTTGGATGTACATGTTTTACTGAGAATGTCAGACTTCATTCTCCCATGACTGAGAAAGATAATGTGAATTTACAGAAAATATGCTTTCAGTTTAGCTTATAGATCCCCTTCCAAACCACTGTGGGAAAAGCATTAGATAATAGTTTTCTTTCAAACATGATTCATGATTTCCCAGCAGAAGGCTTTTTCACATGGTAAAATCACCTTAGAACACACCACAATTCCTAAAATGAGTATGGTACCATCAACAAATGGTTTATAATGTAACTAAAGTCCTAAAACCTTCTATTAACTGCAATGCTTTTTAATGAGGTGCTATCATGTATATTGGTCCCAAGATGGCTGCCAACACTTCTTGGATGAAGTGCTGACAGCCAATCAGATCTCACAATGAGATGTGTGGTTAGGCTCCACCCAGATATATAATTTCTTTTCCTTTTAATTTTCTCAGGAACTACTGGAGGGATTTACACCATTTAAGCAAAAGCGTGATCTGCGAATCAGACTCTACCATTTTGCCAAAGTTCTAGTAATTCCATTCAGCCGTTCGGGCTGTAGCCGTGTCTAATCATCCTATTGAAAATAACATGGGGAAAACACGTTTTGGGACCCCCCTTTTTTCTCAGCCCCTACTTGACGAATCCCCCCAAAACTTTCAAGAAAGGAGCTGAGCGGAGCGGGCCATCTTCTTTGAGAAATTCACGAAGATTCATCAACCGGCGCCAAAGTTATTCCCAATAGAATGTTGTGGATTTCCTATGGAAACTAGGTCCTAACTATATATACCTACTGGCGACCGCCAGTAGGTAATATATATATATATATATATATATATTACCTACTGGCGGTGTTAACACAGTTTGTTATATATACCAGCCGTTAAAGGGTCAATAAAGGTATGGCCGAGACCAATAAGCGCCGCCTTTAAACAATTGGACTCTATAAGTACCCTCCTTACTTTCTAAGCAATGTATCATGTGATCAAGCCTCTGGCTAGAGGCGAAACGCGTCATGCGGGCTTGCTGGGTGCTATTCTGCTGCATGAAATAAACCACTGATTTTTGCACATAATTTGGGTCTGCCTTATCCGTTTTTCAGTTCGAGTGAGGTGACTGAGGCGCGGCTGCGTCTAAACGGAGTTCAAGTAATATTTCCACTGTGATCCGCTTCTGTGGTGGAAGACAGACCCCTCCTTCATTGGATTGGCTTGGCGGCAGGAAGCAGTTGTTTCTGTAACCCGGAAACACTAATCTACAGTGCTTCGGCGAGGAGCAGACCGCGAGAAGCCCCTGGACACCGAGTGAATTTCCTGCCTTGCAAACGGGAGTCTCAGCTGATCGGTGACGGTTCAGTTCCGGACAGCTTTCAAGTCAGCTCGAGACAGGTAGGACATTTTCGGACAAAGTTCCAGTAAGGAGTTGTGCAGACTCTATTAGCGCACTAGTATTCGGCGTCCCGAGACAAAAGTGCTACGTCAGTCTCAGAGGGTTTATCGAATTGACATTGACCCTAATAACACAACTACATAGTTGTCAGCAAAATGTCCGCGGATACGTTGCGACATAGAGGGGAGGCGGCGGGCAGCATGTTCGACAAATCCCCGGCTGGGGATTTGGACCCGCTTAGTCAAACACCCTTGGGCAATACCATTGAAGCCAACCCCACTTTGAGAGACATGTTCAAGAAAATGGAGAAACTAATAAAAAAGGAGCAAGGCAAGTGGTGGGAAAATAAATCTTTATCGAGATACTTGGCGGTGGGAAGAGTGCCGAGGGGGCTGAGAATTTCATTAGCCCCCAGCTATGAAACACCAGATCCATTAATGTTAACAAGATGGGCGGAAACTAACTTGGACTGTTCGGCAAAACTAATGGCCCTCCTAGTAGAATACGCTGAGAGCGATCGAGTGAAGTTACAAGCAGAAATTGACTTACTCGAAATAGAAATTCAAGGATTTGGGCCAAGTGAACAGGCTGATAAGTTCAGAAAGGAGATGATGCAGAGGGTTAAAAAGGATGAGGATGTGATAAAAAAACGCAAAGCCTTCAAATTTGAGCGTGACCGCCTCGACTATTTAAATGGCCACATTTTTACATATGCAAAAAAGTACGAAAATGTAAAAACCCGGGCACGAAAAGTACGACAACCAAATGATGGCAGCAAATCTGTCTCAATTTCATCAACAGATGCAAGTTTAACTTCGGGCAGTGAGGCGGAAAACGAGGTGGCAGGACCCTCCACGGTAGGGCCAATAAAACTGTCTCTTGCGCAGGAAGTAAGCTGCCTTTGTCAAGACCGGCGAGACACTTTAAGACCAAGAGTCCTAGGCAAGACTCAGGTAAACAAAACCGGGCAAACCAAAAACGTCTTGCCCGAAGGAAATGCCGCCAGCACAAAACAGCTCTGCTCGAATCAACCTGCCAGAGGCAGGTGGAACAGATCAAAACCCAAGACCAATCTGAATTAAATCCAAAATCTGTAGTTAACCTCTCTAACATCACTCTGTCCACCAACGATGAGATGATCCTAGTCTTAGGATTATCCTACTGTCCCCCTTCCAACTTCAATTATGTGGATACAAGAATGGACACTTACCGTTTCATACGCAAACTTAAACTACAAAAATTCTTTGCTCTCCAACCCAAGAAAGGAAAAAAACAAACAGGGACATTAAAAAGCCCCTCTTTGCTGGAAGCCGGTATCGTGTTGCCTTTGATGAGATCTGGAGTCTTCAACAGGAAGTGGAACCGGTGTTGGATGTGCCATTGGTAACCTCAAGGGAAGACCAAGGGATGTGCAATACTCCATTCAAACCTAAATCAACTTTCCAACCTGTGTTAACCCATGACAATATAGATGTGTACCATGATTTGGTCGTGAAAGAACTCAAACAACTATATATATCGACAAATAAAAAACTAATGATGATCAACAACAAAAACCAATGTTACCACAATTTAATCAAAAAATTGGAATTGGATAAATCCATAATTATTCGCCAAGCGGATAAAGGAGGGAACATTGTGTTGTGGCCGCGTGCCCTATATATAGCTGAGGCTGAAAGCCAACTTGCAGATGGTGCATGCTATAAGAAAAGCAATATGTCAACTTTAAAAGCATCTTGGGAAGACCAAAACCAGAAACTCATGGCATGGAGAAGTGCCAAACTTATTTCTAATGATGAATATAGATTCATGAAGAAGGATTTCCCGGTTATCCCATCATTCTATCTAATACCTGAAATTCATAAAGATTTAAACAAACCACCGGGCAGGCCGATCATATCGGCAATCAACAGCTCAACAGAAAACATTTAAAAATATATCGATTTTTTCCTCCAAGAGTGGGTAAAAGGACTCCCTTCATTTGTGCAGGACACTTCTGATTTTATCAAGAAAGTGAATGATGTAGTCTGGAGCACTGACTGTTTATTGATAACCCTTGATGTGTCTTCTCTTTATACATCAATCAAACATGCTGATGGGATTAAGGCTGTAGAATTCTACTTAAATAGGAGACCAATGAACTTTTCTGCACACAATAGAATGTTATTGTCCATGATTCAAGTGTGCTTGGAACTGAATTACTTCCTGTTCGATAACCAGATTTACCAGCAGGTTAGAGGGGTAGCTATGGGGTCTTGCTTCTCCCCGAGTCTAGCATGTCTTCACATGGGACTCTGGGAGGAGCAGACCCTTGGCAGTACTTACAAAACAACAATGCAACAACATGTTCCGCTTTACCTAAGATATATCGATGACATATTCATGGTGTGGCGAGGTACTACTGAAGAAGCAAATGTTTTTGTAAATGCACTAAATGACAACTGTTTAAACTTGTGTTTTACCTCTCACATTGATGCCAAATCGGTGATCTTTTTGGACACTGAAGTGTATGTGGCAGATTTGGTTCTCCACACCAAGCTCCATAGAAAGCCTACGCAAAAAACAACAAGTGATGGACTGAATGTGGATCAATGTCACACACTCCCCCAGTCAAAAGATCTGGGCCCAAATCCATCGTTTTTTTGCACTCCACACCACCCTGGGTCAGATAATGGCTTTATGCAAATCAGCTCTGACCCTGTTGCCCCATGGGAACAGTCCAGTCCGAACTACAACAGCCATATCTTTCCCAGACCGGAATCAAGCATCCGAGGACCGGACCGGTTTCGAGGTAACACCTCTCTTCAGCCCGGCTAGCTTGACTCCAAGTGGTGTGGAGTGCCTGGGACCCACGTCTGGGCATCCCCAGCGCACTTAGGGCGGCAATTGCAAAAAACAACAAGTGATGGACTGAATGTGGATCAATGTCACACACTCCCCCAGTCAAAAGATCTGGGCCCAAATCCATCGTTTTTTTGCACTCCACCACTTGGAGTCAAGCTAGCCGGGCTGAAGAGAGGTGTTACCTCGTAACCGGTCCGGTCCTCGGATGCTTGATTCCGGTCTGGGAAAGATATGGCTGTTGTAGTTCGGACTGGACTGTTCCCATGGGGCAACAGGGTCAGAGCTGATTTGCATAAAGCCATTATCTGACCCAGGGTGGTGTGGAGTGCAAAAAAACGATGGATTTGGGCCCAGATCTTTTGACTGGGGGAGTGTGTGACATTGATCCACATTCAGTCCATCACTTGTTGTTTTTTGCAATTGCCGCCCTAAGTGCGCTGGGGATGTCCAGACGTGGGTCCCAGGCACTCCACACCACTTGGAGTCAAGCTAGCCGGGCTGAAGAGAAGTGTTACCTCGAAACCGGTCCGGTCCTCGGATGCTTGATTCCGGTCTGGGAAAGATATGGCTGTTGTAGTTCGGACTGGACTGTTCCCATGGGGCAACAGGGTCAGAGCTGATTTGCATAAAGCCATTATCTGACCCAGGGTGGTGTGGAGTGCAAAAAAACGATGGATTTGGGCCCAGATCTTTTGACTGGGGGAGTGTGTGACATTGATCCACATTCAGTCCATCACTTGTTGTTTTTTGCAATTGCCGCCCTAAGTGCGCTGGGGATGCCCAGACGTGGGTCCCAGGCACTCCACACCACTTGGAGTCAAGCTAGCCGGGCTGAAGAGAGGTGTTACCTCGAAACCGGTCTGGTCCTCGGATGCTTGATTCCGGTCTGGGAAAGATATGGCTGTTGTAGTTCGGACTGGACTGTTCCCATGGGGCAACAGGGTCAGAGCTGATTTGCATAAAGCCATTATCTGACCCAGGGTGGTGTGGAGTGCAAAAAAACGATGGATTTGGGCCCAGATCTTTTGACTGGGGGAGTGTGTGACATTGATCCACATTCAGTCCATCACTTGTTGTTTTTTGCAATTGCCGCCCTAAGTGCGCTGGGGATGCCCAGACGTGGGTCCCAGGCACTCCACACCACTTGGAGTCAAGCTAGCCGGGCTGAAGAGAGGTGTTACCTCGAAACCGGTCCGGTCCTCGGATGCTTGATTCCGGTCTGGAAAAGATATGGCTGTTGTAGTTCGGACTGGACTGTTCCCATGGGGCAACAGGGTCAGAGCTGATTTGCATAAAGCCATTATCTGACCCAGGGTGGTGTGGAGTGCAAAAAAACGATGGATTTGGGCCCAGATCTTTTGACTGGGGGAGTGTGTGACATTGATCCACATTCAGTCCATCACTTGTTGTTTTTTGCAATTGCCGCCCTAAGTGCGCTGGGGATGCCCAGACGTGGGTCCCAGGCACTCCACACCACTTGGAGTCAAGCTAGCCGGGCTGAAGAGAGGTGTTACCTCGAAACCGGTCCGGTCCTCGGATGCTTGATTCCGGTCTGGGAAAGATATGGCTGTTGTAGTTCGGACTGGACTGTTCCCATGGGGCAACAGGGTCAGAGCTGATTTGCATAAAGCCATTATCTGACCCAGGGTGGTGTGGAGTGCAAAAAAACAATGGATTTGGGCCCAGATCTTTTGAATGGGGGAGTGTGTGACATTGATCCACATTCAGTCCATCACTTGTTGTTTTTTGCAATTGCCGCCCTAAGTGCGCTGGGGATGCCCAGACGTGGGTCCCAGGCACTCCACACCACTTGGAGTCAAGCTAGCCGGGCTGAAGAGAGGTGTTACCTCGAAACCGGTCCAGTCCTCGGATGCTTGATTCCGGTCTGGGAAAGATATGGCTGTTGTAGTTCGGACTGGACTGTTCCCATGGGGCAACAGGGTCAGAGCTGATTTGCATAAAGCCATTATCTGACCCAGGGTGGTGTGGAGTGCAAAAAAACGATGGATTTGGGCCCAGATCTTTTGACTGGGGGAGTGTGTGACATTGATCCACATTCAGTCCATCACTTGTTGTTTTTTGCCATAGAAAGCCTACAGCAGGCAATACGGTGCTACATGCATCTAGCCAACATCCCCAACACCTTATCAACAGCATCCCCTTCGGGGAGATGCTGCGGATCAGGCGTATCTGCAGTAATGATCTAGATTGTCACAAGGCTCAGGAGGAGAGTAAACAACGATTTGTGTCTAGGGGATATTCTGGCAAGATTATCCAACGGGCAATAAATAGATCTCTCACTGTTACAAGAGAAGATAACAGGGCAATCAAAAACATAACTAAAATCTCTGCAGTGGATGACACCATAAACCAACCTAGGGTCATCATGACATTCAATAAGCAGCACAAGGAAATCCGGGGGATTTTCTATAAAAACTGGAATCTTATAACTGGGGATCCGGTTATTGGGAAATTCATTACCACCAAACCAGATATTACATATAGGAAATCCCAATCCATGTCGAACCATCTGGTGAATAACTTACTGGAGAAACCGATTTCCGCGACTTGGGGCGCTCTGAGCAGAGGCTTCAAGAAGTGCTCGGTCTGTAAAGCATGCAGACATGGCTGCAACAAAACGCAGTACACTGTACCTTTTAGAGATAGTCCTGTCAAAATCAAGAAGCGCATGACGTGCAAGACTGAATTCGCAGTCTATGTGCTGCAGTGTCCGTGTGAGCTGAGGTACGTGGGTAGCACCCGCTTGCCCGTTCACAGGCGGATACTGCAGCACATCCGGGCCATCGTGGGTAAAGACCAAGCCTATCCGGTGGCCCGCGATTTTGAGATCCGACACAACAGTGATCCTTCGGTCTTGCAATACTATGCTATCGACTGCGTTATGCCACTCAAAAGAGTGGGAGATAGGGATGCAAAGCTCCGCTTATTAGAAACCAGATATATCATTGAATTGGACTGCAAGACACCAAGAGGTCTTAACGCGAGTGAGGACCTATATACCTGTTTGTAATACATCAAAGGGAATTGTCTAGCAGTCCATATCTAGTTGTCTGTTTGTACCTTGCACTTTATTCTATGCAATTCAAATTCTTGAATGAGCTGTCTTTGTATTATCCTGGGGCAAGGGAGTTGATGAAATGATTAAGAACTGTAATTCCTCCCTCCAAATCCTTCCAAATACTGAATGAAATTGTTTTTAAAGATAAATATCACACATTTTTGCACTATTTCAGCACTTTCATTGGCAGGATTCATTATGAGGATGTGCACTTATGACAAGTCTAGACCATTAATGGATAAAAAATTTGGACTTTAACAAATACTTTAAATTGATTTTGGTGGTGATATATTGGTCTTAGTTTATTTATTTTAAGAGAACAGCGGTCCAAAGCAATTTGGAAATATATGAACCAATAACAAACAGACCATAATAGGCTGTTATAGATTTATCCAAGTCCAGCCGGACAGGGAGTTTTTAATTGATAACTGAACAATGAATCAATGAATTAGTTACATCTCAATATATGAGCGACGTTTCAGTGTATTGGGGCACAGTCCTGTGCCGTACTCAGAACACAGGAAACACAGTGGAGAGATAGAGAGTAGTTTTTGTGAGCAAGAGAGAAATTTAGAAATTTTGAAATTTAGAAATTTTCAGACAAAAGAGAAGTGAGCTAGAGGAACACTTTTTAGATCAGTGTTACAAGTGTTTCCCAAAATAGTACATACAGAAAGTAATACACATTGGTTTCACTGTATGGCTATTTAAAAAGGTCGACGTTTCGATCCCACGCTCTGAAATACATTGGGATCATCATCAGGACATTACATTATTAATTTGCCTGCATGAAACAACAATACGCCTCAATTTTGTTCCGAGGGAACTGTACGGAGGTGCGGTTCCGCTGCGGATGCTCAGATCACATTCATTGGCAATTATTAATCTGGTGCCGTTATCAATCGGCGTGTTGTGCAGATGATTGCACAGAAAGTAGGAGGGATTCGATATTCCCGGGTGGGCGTTGGCGGTCCTTGGGGTTAGTTGGATCCGCGGTGGAAGGAACAATGTCCGGTTATGCTGTACGAGAAGACCTCTGCAGTGACTGGGTTGTGGCTCCATATTGGTCTTAGTTTATGTCTGGTAAAATCAAAAAGATTTCAATGATTGTATCTATTGAGATTTCTTTGTACAGAATTACGGTGTTAGTATAAATGGGCTTGCATTGGGCAGGTATTTTAAATGATGTATTTTAGGAAACAATCTCTTTTTAGGGGACAGCAATAATATTATAAACATTGACACTATGTCATTTATTGTCACGTTTCTTGTAATCAGCAAAGATTCACACATTGCAAATTGTTGAAAATGTCTTTGCACGGCTCATGTTTACAGCTTTTGAGATTTGATTTGCCCTTATCATAACCCAATTTTTATACTATGATTACTTGTCTTGTATTATACATTTATTTTAAGACCAAATGGTTTTTTTTCCATAAACCCACACCAGGCACTATGCCCTCGATGTTAACACAGTTTGTTATATATACCAGCCGTTAAAGGGTCAATAAAGGTATGGCCAGAACCAATAAGCGCCGCATTTAAACAATTGGACTCTATAAGTACCCTCCTTACTTTCTAAGCAATGTATCATGTGATCAAGCCTCTGGCTAGAGGCGAAACGCGTCATGCGGGCTTGCTGGGTGCTATTCTGCTGGATGAAATAAACCACTGATTTTTGCACATAATTTGGGTCTGCCTTATCCGTTTTTCAGTTCGAGTGAGGTGACTGAGGCACGGCTGCGTCTAAATGGCGTTCAAGTAATATATATTTTTATATATATATATATATATATATATATATATATATATATATATATATATATATATACATACGCAGGAAACGATCTCTTCACAAGGAAGTAATCGGAGGGACACAGCAGGGGATTCAGGAAAGGACGTTTATTTCGGCAATGGCATGACGCGTTTCGGCGAGTGTGCCTTTATCAAATACCGTTGCAAACACAGTCTTCCTCTTCAAACTGCATTAAAATACACCTTATCGTTCTCCCATTGGTGGCAGTCCAGGTGGGGCGTGTTTGAAAGTCCAATTAGTACTGCAACCCACATCGGTGAACTACAGCTCCCAGCAGACATCTGTGGCCGACTAGGTAAATTCTTGGAATACTCCCCACATATCCCTTCATGGGTCCTGGCACATAGTTCAGAACGTGATGACTGCAGTTTAAGTGAAAGCGCAGCGTAAGTGCCGGAACAACTCGCCTTCCCTGGCCCCCAACGCTCAAGCTGCATTAATCCTCTTCCAGCCAGCCCCTGGGATATGGGCAAAGTTGTCCTCTCCCTCCGTGCAGTCACAGACTGCGTTGGCAGCGATGCTTAGCCTTCCAGGAATGCGTCAGTCACGGAGTGCATTTCAATACCTTGAAATCTTCCACCAGTTGCCCTTGTTGACTCCGGACGCTTGATTGAGCGGGTCACCTCAAAGCGCGCCGAGGGCCAGCGCGCTGAAATATGCATATATGTAACCTACTGGTGATTGCCAGTAGGTAGTTAGAGTAGGGACCTAGTTGCCATAGGAAATCCGCAACATTCTATTTGGAATAACTTTGGTGCCGATCGACGAAATTCTCCTAGAAGATGGCCTGTTCTGCCCCGGTCCTTCCCTGAAAGTTTGGGGGTGATTCGTGAAGCGGAGGCTGAGAAAAATGGTCCCAAAACGTGTTTTTCCCATGCAATTTTCCATAGGGACCTTTAAGACGGGCTACAGCCCCAATTGCTGAACGGAATTACACCAAATTTGGCAAAAAAGGTAGAGTTTGGTTTGCAGATGACACTTTTTGTTAAATGGTGTAAATCCGTGCAGTAGTTCCTGAGAAAATCAAAAGTAAAATCATAGATAAATTCAATGGATGAAGTACCGTCAGAGGATTATACGCGTACCCTTACGAGCACAAGCTGCATGCTAATTGGCTGTCAACTGTCTGTCAACACTCCAAACCAGGAAGTGTTGGCAGCCATCTTGTGTCTCGGTAGAACCGAGGCACAAGAAAACTAAAAAACAAGTGTGACCCCCTAGGCCTGCTCAGGGGGTCCCAACAGGACCCCCAAGGCTTCCCTCCACAAATTTTTTTATCTTATAAAATTGCTGAATGCGCATGGGATACGCGTATCGCGTGAAAAAAAAGAAAACCCGAAGCCCGCTTTGTGCTAATTAGCCCCCGGGGGGGGCAAGTCCTGCGGGCAACGTAGTTTTTTTCATAATGGGGCCTAGAGGGCACCCCAGCCCCGGGGACCGCCACCCCAGGGCTTTTTTTTTTAAATATATGTGCAGGGGGCTCACGGCCCTGCAGTAAATGTATATGCATATGTGTTGGGGGGCTAGGCCCCCCCAGCACCGGGGACCGCCACCCTCTGGGGCATTAAAATATTAATTGAGGGGGGCTCTGAGGCCTCCCCAGCCCCGGGGACCACTACCCCCCGGGGCTTTAAAATATTAATTAAGGGGGGCTCTGAGGCCCCCCCAGCCCGGGGACCGCCACTCCCGAGGCTTCTTGAAAGTATTGGAGGGGGGCCGGGTGGCCCCCCTCCTGGAGCCCAAGATGGCCCTGGGGACCGCCACCCCCCAGGGCTGGCTCCTGCAGTGTCCCGGGGTGCACGTCCCCAGGACACTGCCGTTTGCAATGACAGGGTGGGAGCCCTGCATTCCTATTTGGAAGAGAGAGCAGGATAAACTGCTGAATGTTTTTCCTCAGGGGGAGCAGCATGTTAGTTGTTCTCCCTGAGGAAAAGCAATGCCAGCTGGGACCGTGGGGCCATTGGGGCTCCATCTACGGTCCCAAACGTTTCATGTAAGCCCGGGGGATGGGGTCCCCGAGGATAATAAAAATAAGTGATAGGGTCTCACTTTCAAAATCCAAACAAGATTGCATTTCCACATGCAAGTTAGCATCTCCCCATGTGTAAAAGCAATGCCGGCTTCCGGGGCTTTGGAGAGCGTACCATTTTACCGTAAACAAATAAAAAAGAATTGGCCTTGGGGGTCCTTGTGGGACACCCTGAGCAGGCCTAGGGGGTCAGGGTGTTTCTACCCTGCCCCCTTTGTGTCTTTTGCGCACTTGTTTTTAGTTTTCTTGTGCCTCGGTTCTACCGAGACACAAGATGGCTGCCAACACTTCCTGGTTTGGAGTGCCTGGTTTGGGGGGTGCACTGCTCTGTCTTTCAAAATGCAAACTAAGTTTGCTATGGGAGGGCGGGAGCTGCAAGACTTCCTACCTCTCATAGCAAACAGCAGTGTCCTGGGGGTAGGCACCCTGGATCACTGCAGGAACCGGCCCTGGGGCGTGGCGGTCCCCAGTGCTCACAAGGGCACTAGGTGGAGGGCTACACAGCCTGACTCCCACAATACACAAATCTCCGGGGGTGGTTGTTCCTGGGGTTTGAGGGGCGTCATTGAGGCCCACACACTTTTAATTTTGTAGGGAGGGTCTTGGACGCGAAGGTGGTGCAAAGGGGTTGTAAATCTGGTACACAGTGGTTTTTTTTACTTTGCTTTCCTTTCTGTCTTGTAGAGGATCCAGGGTAAATATATGCCTATGCACTATGCATGCAGTCTTGTATGTACCTGCACACTTGTCTTTTATACCTTCAATTCCCCTGTCTGCATCCTTACACTTCTACCAAACACTCTGTCACTGATGTTGCAGTATTGTAGTGACCCATTCAACAGTGTGTGCTAATCCATTCACTGCATTAAAACACTAACACTTACAAATTCACCTAGGCAGTTTACCAGAAGTGCAGAGGGAAGCATAGACTTGTGACATATTTATGTACATATGTTACATTCATGTGCTTCGGAAGTACTACAGTATACTGTAAGTAAACACCTTATAGAGTTATGCTGTAGCCCTTCCTTATAGTTCTGCACTTTCACATTCACCATACACTACTAATGTATCCTTTCATTCATTTATGCACTACACATTCATTCAAAAAACATTTACACACTATCATACTAATATAGCTCTTTTTTTGAGCAGTGAAGTTAGTTCTTAAAAGAACTTTTTTGTGTCATTTTTGTAGTTTTGTATTTTTTTTTTAACAGTGTTTTTTTTTTTTTTTAAGGAAAAAAAGGGAATTGCGCAAACAAAACAGTCTGCAACTGGAACAAATAAATAAAAAAAATTAACGGCGGGAGCAACGGTGCTCTTGTTTGCGCCTGCAAATCAAATCAATGGACTGTTCGCCATAACATAATGTCTCTTTACAAAATTTGCAAAGAATGATAAGGTCTCCAAAATCGGGATGGATGTCTGGATGCGGACTCGATGGTGCTGTGGAAGTGCTGGCTACAGCTGGTGGAGGGTGTTCCCGCAGTCTGTCGCATGCAGCTCTCGCATAATTGTGGGGATTAACAGTCGTCGCATGTCTCACCATGCTGGCGGTTCCAAATGAATATTTTTTATTCGGATCACCTCTAGAAAGCATGGTCCCACAAACCTTGCAGGTGACCTTGGCTGCATTGACCTTCTTTTCTCCGTCTGGAAATGTAAAAAACTTCCAGATCAGAGCTTCCTTCCTTTTTGGCAGTGCATCCTCAGCAAGAAATTCTTCTCTGAAGAGTGTTCAGATATATATTCCTCCTGGCGTGCAGCCATATTAAAGATGTCTTCAAAAACACAAGAGCTTCAGAAAGGAAGTGGTTCTTCAGTGAAAGTCAAAGAAGAATGATTAAAATGGGTGGGTTCCTTTAACAGTTAGAATAGGAAGTATTATGAACCAATCAAATCTCTTGTTTTGAAGTCACGTAGGGTGCGCTTACGATGCGAGTACGTACGACGTACCCTGCGATTTGCATAATTGCTTTTAAAAGTAATATATGCTTATTAAAACTAAATGAATACTATTTTTATGATAACCTAAGATAATGTTTTGCCTTAAAATTTATATTAAATACATACATATATCTTTTTAAGCATTAAAAAAAAATCGCGGGGTATGCGTAGCGTATGCCGTTCAAACGCACATAATGTCACGCGGAAGCGCCGATGCGATGCATAACGTCAAAAGGTATCTGTGATGTATGCGCGGGTACACGTACAGTACGATCATAGTTGCGCAGCAATGTGCGAGGACGGTACACGTACTCTACGTTTACCACAAAAAAATGCAAAAAAAAATAGAAATTAATTTTAATATATTGAAAAAATATATAAAATAAAGAAAACACTTTTTGAATGTTGTTTTTTTATTATTTTACATAAAAAATATGTAATGTAATTTAGAAAGTAAAATAGGTAACAATTATTATTATAAAAAATTTAGTAAATTAGTATAAAAAATATATAACAATTAATACATTTAAAAATGATAATTTACAAAACCTTTGAAATTCACTGAAAAAACCATAGGTTTCGGCCACGTTATAGTTAGGAATTAGCATTTAAAAAACCTTGCAAATTCACTGAAAAAACATAGGTTTCAGCCACGTTATAGTTAGGAATTAGCATTTAAAAAACCTTAGAAATTCACTGAGAAAACCATAGGTTTCACACATGTTATAGTTAGCGGGACATTTCACTCATACAAAACCATTGAAATTCCCCCGTTATAGTTAGTTCAGCTAACTACAACTCGTGCGCCCGCAATCCACTGCTGATGACATCACATATTATATCACTCATGACATGGTCAGTGACATCACTCATGACATCACTGATGACATCTCAAATTACATCACTGATTACATCACTGATGACATCATCCTTGTGAAAGAGTGGCAGACCTCCTCTCACCCTAATATAACTTTCGATACACACATTGAAAAATAGAAACTAAAATGTTCAAAACAATGGAGATACCAATACTAGTTAGAACAAACTATTCGGTAATTCCAAAATCTACATACACATCCACTCATTCACCAACAGTTCTATATAGTCACCAATATATGTACTCACTCATCATATGTACACATACACCTATACATCCTATACACATCTACACTCATACATAGAGTTACTCACACACATACTCACACATGCAAATAAACTTTCAAACATCCATGTACTTGCATATACAGCTATACACACAACACTACACTTACTTCTACAGAAACATACATATACTTACTCTCTTAAACAATCACTTATAGAAACACATACTTCTTTATACAGGAACTTTTACAATCTGTCACTCTCATATATACCCACTTATATACATCAATACTCACATATACTAGTTTAAAACATATGTACTTACTCATAAAGACACTATTGAGACAGTCATTCACTCACTAACACACCCATACACACACTCATCCACTCATACAATCCTGCACACATGCTGTCTTCAAAACCCATACAAATAGTGAGTTACTCATTTATGCATCTTTATGCTAAGTAATATCCCACACCGAACCATACAGACAATCATACTAATACTCTAAAAGCCAACTAATAACCCATATACACACTCATGTAGCTACTCACCAACCCATGCAGCCACTTATACACTAAGTGAGACACTGATACAGATATTTAAATATTTAAACATTACTCGCTAATACATGTATTCACTAAGATACACTTAAGTCAGTTATACAATCAATTTTACAAAAAAAATCTATTTAGACACTTATTTACCCATTTATTCTTCCATCGACCTTTAGATATACATATATAAAAAATATTTATTTTTCAGAAAGACACACATTCACTTGATGATGTCATCAGTGATGTCATTTGGGATGTCATTAGTGATGTCATGAGTGATGTCACTGACCATGTCATGAGTGATGTAATATGTGACGTCAAAAGCAGTGGATTGTGGGCGCGCGAGTTATAGTTAGCTGAACTAACTATAACGGGGGAATTTCAATGGTTTTGTATGAGTGAAATGTCCAGCTAACTATAATATGTGTGAAACCTATTTTTTTCAGTGAATTTCTAAGGTTTTTTAAATGCTAATTCCTAACTATAATGTGGCTGAAACCTATGGTTTTTTCAGTGAATATATATATTTATTTATAAAGCACAACATTGATCCGAATGGATATCACGGCGCTAACGGACGGCCCTTTACAGGTGAAAAATCAAGTAGTGAGGGGGATTCTATAACTTATCAGGCTTTGGGAAATAGGTGTGTTTTCAGCTTTTTCCTGAATAGCTGGTGGCAATTGATAAGTCGAAGTTCAGATGGAAGTAAGTTCCAAGATTTTGCCGCCAAATAAGAAAAGGAGTGGCCCCCAATCTAGACTTTTTAATACGCTTAGTGGTTGCCTTGGCCAGAAGGCATGATCGCAAATTCCGATTGGGAAGATAGGACTCCCAGTTGTCTGAGAGGTGGTGTGCAATGCACAGAAGACCATGTACATTTGTTCCAAAAGTACTGAACCCTTATTTATCGTTCAGGGTAGACTATTTTCAGCTATAGTACACATTAAAGGCTGAACCCCTCCTCGGAGCTGAATTGGTGACATAAATCCTACAATCACACTAGGTGATTTTACATCACAGGACTGCTACATTACTAAATTACTGGATAAAGTGCACCAAATCTGTGACTAGAACTCTGTCTAGTTATCAGGTCACAAATTAAAGAACCAAGTTATTGTGAGAAGTAATCCTATAAAACAACCAAGGAAGTAAGATTACTGGAAGGCAAGTATTCAATGACTTACACATCCAAAAACATCCAATAAAGGATTGTATGTGATTATTAGCAAATTATGCTGGAAACACGGGGACCTCAGATATTAGACAGTGAAAAATATTCTTCGTATGACAGTGTCTTATCCTTCAGTTTATTCTTTACCAAAACTCGAAATTTGGGAAATTCATCCATTGACTTTTCACTTCCCTTTTCTTTACTGCAACAAACGCCACCTTTATTGCAACCTGGGGCAAAGAATAGCCAAGTGAATTTACGATTGAGATACAAAATCTTGTCCTGGTATTAACGACATTGAATCTGAAGGCACTCCAATTGACGATCAATAAAAACAGTCACCACAAACCTTGACACCTTAGAATACACATGTTGAAACCTCAGCATTAAAATATCACAAACCACAGCAGTTATCAGAGTTCACACTTTGACTTTGATTATGATTCAGGCATAGTCGTAGTTACTTGCCGACCCACTATTATAGTGCAAGAATGTACTAGTCTGTCTGTTCAAAAGTTCGAAAATGCATGCAATATTTACTGCATTGCTAAATATCACATATGTATTGTCCATGTGTGTTATTATTGCATCACCTATGTATACCATGCCATATTAACTGAAAATGAAAAATAACACATGCAGTAAATAAACCTCATCTACAAGTACAAGAGGTCATTGAAAATTTGTTGGAAATGCCACCTAGAAATACTCCCACTAAAATGCAGGTGCTAAAAGTTTGTTAAGTGTGGGGAATTAAGGAAAAGCTGGAAAACAACACCAAAATGCTGAGAACAATATTGCAATTCACAAAAAAACAATACTTTTACTGTTTGAGCGGAAAATTCCCACTAGTGTTTGTCCTACATAAACAGACATTCATAGCTAAAATACTCCGAGGTTAGTTGTAGCAGCTCACATTTCCACTCCACATTACATCACTGTGGATGCAGAACTGCTAGGCCACTACATCATTCTACACTAGATTCATGTTCTATTACAACCAGCCATGCTGCATGAGGATAAAAGGCCAACCAGCTATGACCTCAAAGATGTAGACCTGTAGATGAGAGCTAGAATTGACAGAGTCAGCATAAGATCCTGAGTGTAAGGAAATGCCTCTTTGTGCATGATCACCCCCAAAGATTTGGATTGGTGCTGCTAGTATTTCAACTCTGAGAGTGCACTGAGGTCTGCTAGCCAGACCTCAGTGTTCTACCCCTCACAAAATGTTTTTTGAATGACTTCCCCAATTGGCAGAAGCTTGCTTACTTATGAGTCCCTAGTATATAGTACCACGGATACCCAGAGCATGCAAGAAGACAGAATGTCCCCCCAGAGCTGCAGCACTGGTTGGGCCACCCTGTGTGGGGCAAAATACAAAATGGACCCCAGGTTGCCCCAGCAGCCTGGAAGAGCAGTTTTAAACTGCTAGTTTGACATACCAATATAAACCAATGGTAAAAACCCCAATTCCTTTAACAATATAAGTAAGTATCCCCTAAGAAAGGCCTATTGAGCTGAGGCAGGAAGTTATGTATCATTACAAGAACACATACTTTCAATATGTCCCCACAGCTAAACGTCCAATTTGTAATTTTTGCTGTGGAAAAGTTAGTAGCCAATTTGGCTAACACAGCGTTACCAGTTGACCACTCAGCCTGGCTAACTTCTGAATGGGACTACTAAAACGGATACTTTGTGGTATCAAAATAATTCCCGCATTAAAACCGACTTGATGCCCAAGACCAATTTAATGTAACTTTTAAAGAAAAGCAACTTTTAGAAAGTTGCCACTCTGTTGACCAGTTTGTCCAGTGGCCTCACACAGTTGCTGGCCACCAGACAGTTTTTTGCCCTCCTGGATAAGAGTGTCAATGATCACCAGGCACTGGAAAAATAGAAGCCTGCCACGAGGAGAGGTATTACCTCCCCCTTGCAAGGAGCAATTCAGGGAATTGGCCCAAAAGGCGAGATTCCAAGAAGAAGCTGCCTATGAGAGGCAAATGAAAATCACACTCCTGAAGGGTTGTTCCTTTGTTCAGGTTGAGAGGCTGGCAGTGGGAACAGAGAAGAAAGACTAGTGTCCAACCCTTTTTTCTCATGGGCGTGTAGCCCCAAGGTAGCTACACCTCCATGGTGGACTACCAAGCTCTTAACATCTAAGGAAGCGTTCAGACATCTTAGAAGTGGGCAGAATATTGCACCCTGGGATTGCTAGATGCCACATATAGCAGGAAGTTGTTACAGGGCAGGAGCTATCCTGGTAGCTCCTTGACTAGGAACTTCATTGCCTCAGGGCCATTTCTGGGTATAAGTATGGCACCCCTAATACCCTGAACCCCTGATTAATCTGGAGAGAGCACTGAAGAAGGACTGCCCTGCTGACCCCTGGACCTGGCAAGAGAGGCTGCACTGTCTGCTAGACTGAACCTGATGCCCCATGGGCTAGCAGAGAGAGGGCTGTGGCTCCTGGCTCATGGAAAAGTCACTCACAAGCCTCTGACCAAAGAAGTGACTCCAAGGGTCAGACGACTTGAACCAGCATCAGGGTCATCAAAGTTGAAGAATCCCATTCTGGCAAGTCAGTAGCCACTTTCTGCAAATCACTGCTGACCGCCACTGGGCGCCCCAAGAAACTGATCATCGACTGCCAGAAGTTGCTCCCAGGTCTGCTCAACCTGGGAGTGCCATCTCAGTCCAGATTGGTCACCTAAGAGGACACCAGCCCTCACCAGAAGATACAGCTGGACTCGCTGTGTATGGAGACTGGTAGTCCAGCAGCACCTGGCCTTCTACTGCCTCAAAGAGGCCTTCAAGGGGCACAGACCCTGTGACCAAAGTTGCCCCACTTAACCCATGGACTGAGGAATAACCACAAGGACACCCCTTTGATTGCACAGTACCAAGAGCATCTTTCTGCATCCTCAGCATCAGGAAGTTGAAGTCTATGGCTGTCTTGATGTGAAGTCTATGGATGTCTTGATGTGAAGTATGTAATTAGAATTGAGACTGCTTTGGTGACCAGGTAACTGTCCAAATACTTCTTAGGGCTTCCCTGGGCTTTCTCCCTGTCAGATTTGGTCACCCCACTCGGGCTGGAGTTAAATACAACCCTTTCAAACATTTAAAAAGTTTCTAAACTTTTCAGGTATCAATGCTCATTAGTGCTTTGGACTAAAACGTCAAGATTTAAGTTTTAATTAAAACCCAGATCCAGAACTCTCTAGTGGCTTCTGCTCATCTTACTGTCTAAAAGTTCATAAAAATATAATCTATTTTTATAAATTGGTGTCTGATTTATTTCGTGTTGTGAATTCTTTATTTTGTTGCTTGGTGCCTCTAAATGCTTTACACTAGTTCCTTTGTTTAAGCCTTCCTGCATGAAGCCACAGCAACCCAAAGTTGAGCTAAAGGTTTTACAAATAAGACTGACTGGACTCAAGACACTTTTGCAAGTGTACTACACGGTACGTTTGCGCAACCATACCATAAAATACACCACAATCCTCACACTTTGGACATAAAATAGTATTATAAGCACTGCATAAAACATACTTGCATGGTTAGACAATAACATGAAGCACAAGATACAGGTCTACATGGCCATTCCCCCTCCTGAAAATGCTCTACGGATTATTTGCAATAGACACCAAACAATGGACAATAGGTTTAGCCAAGGAACCTATTTTTTACAACATCAACTTCACTTAAATATGGTATCTATTTTGTCAGTTAATCCCTTCCACTGTCATGTTCTGTTTTTTGGTAGGGTCCTCAGCATGAGATGGCCTTCATACGACCCTGGTGTCTTACTACTTCCTCAGCCGGTGAATTCCAGCTCAAATCCATGAACACTACTGGAGTCTGTGATGAAAGATTTTGCCAGGTTCCTGCTTGTGATGACTGATTGATTTTAGGGGTTGACCATGGATTCTTTTTGTCTAATGTAAGGAAGTTTGACCTTACAAGGTCCGTGCCTGAAGAGTCCCACCCAGGAAGGAAGTGTTGGTGTGCTGAGATGCTTCTGTGTTCTGCTCTGGCTATTCCAGCTCTCTATGGATTATCTTTTCTCATGGAACTATTTGAACCACGTTAATGAAATGCATAGTCATTTGCTAAACACTGTGGCTAAGGATTAGGCAGCCAATAGTCACAATTTTAAAATATTGACAATTAATGCAGGTATTTGACCTCTACTGTTACTATTGATTTTTTAATATATTGGGAAGTTTGACGAAATTTTCTAACAGAAATCCGTTTTTTTTCATCCAAGTCTCACTTTTGAAGGCAGACTTTTTCGGGATAGCACCTAGGCCTTTGAGTGTGTTACCTTTCATCGAGGTTACTTTTCTAGATGCCAGTGTAAAAATCACTCATTTAGGGTTGCATCCCATAGTTAAAAGTTGGGCAACTGATCAATATATTTGCTCACAAAAACGGTTAAAGTGTCAGTTGTGGCAACTTTTTCGCAAAAAGATAATTCCTTTTTCAAGGTTGAGCACCTGTAGTTTGAGTCTGCTAAGAAGGCTCCAGAACATCTAGAAACCAATATGAGGGCTCCAGAGCATAAAAATAGAGGTACGAAGGGTAGCCAAAAGAAATAATGCCAGGGAATGGGACAAGACAGAACGTCCATCATTAAGGGAATGGTTGTCAAACACGGATTGGTGCCAAAACGCAGAACAAGTGGTACACAAAGGGCGAGGGTGTCCAAGAAAGTGGGGAAAAGTATGGGGACCACAGAAGGATTTTAGAGATGGGTAGGGTGATAATCAGTGTCGAAAGGCATCCAAAATGACCAGGGTGGCAAATAGTTAGACTTACGACCCTCACTCTGGGTAATGCTGATTACAAACATGTCGAGATACGATGGTCATTGATTTGATGCCTATTGAATCGTGTTTTTCTGTATATGTAACCTAAAGACAAATGTATGATCCGTGTTAAATGTATGATGTAAAATCAATAAAAAGATGTTTAAAAAATAGAGGTATGGGTATCCTGACTGTGAAGAATAACTACTTCAAGGTGCCCATACTGAGTACAATGGGGTTGAATTGCAAGGGAATATAATAAAGTTCATGGTATATGTATTGGTAGATTCAAAATGCACTTCTCAAACTACTATGTGTTGTATACATATGCTATGGTGTGGACTGGACTTTAGGAAGAGAGGGGTTAGTGGGGGCAAGGACATTAGTAATAGTTATTATAATGTTGTGCATGTTTTAATATAAATGTCAATTAAATTATGTATACAAACAAAACGGGGATGGATTGGAAGGCAAGACATAGTTGTTAACATGCAACATCTTGTAAAGATCGCAGAAACACAAGTAATAAGGCTCAACATAAACATTCAATTGAAGTGCATTTTACAAGGACAGCAGTGCTCTGTACATGCGGATGGAAACATACATTCTTGTTAGATACATTTTGAGTTCTCACATAGAATACATAACAATCTATCAATTTAGTTCCAAATCATTTGGATTTTTTCTGCATTTCAAAGATGGGGTTCTCTTAACAGGAGGCATCACGGAGGTGGTCATAAAGGTGTAACTTCCTATGCTGGCATAATATATCATGGTTCTCCCCTGAATTATTCTCTCATGTTCACAGTTGTGAATCAATTATTGTCCTCTTCAGGCCAGGAGCAGCTTCTCTATTAGAGCAGAGGAGCATTGTTCCACTAACAAAATTGCCCCCCAAAAAAGCCCCAGAGATGAAAAATAATAAGCCACTTTATTTTTCATCAACTCGTCCCGAACTGCGTGTCAGAATGGGGCTGGGTCATTGGTGCAACAGGGAGAAGTGGTGGGCTGGCTGTGCACATCGGCTTCAAGTGTGCATGTCTCTTTGACCAGATGTCTTGCGACAGCGAGCCAGACAAGCGCATTTTAAATCTCACTAACCAAGCTGTCTACTGGGTTAGAGAAAGCATAGGCCTCCAGTGCCCTTGAGAGCGCTGAGAGAGGCAGCTCCCTCCAATCCTGTTGCTTCTCTCATTCTGGTTACCAGTATAACAGCAGCACCAGGATTGGTTAGGAAAATTGGCAGGGGCCGTCAGAAGAGACAGAAGCAGCAGACAGACCGGAGCAAGGAGTACGGCGAACACTGTGCAGAAATCAAGATAAGTGGCAATTTTTTTTATTTATAGTCACCACTCGCCTTGAATGCATGCATCCACCCACCATCCATTTGCCACCCCAGCGCCACTCTTCTGAGTTGCCAGATGCTGCTGCCTCAGGCATGGGTTTAATTATTAAATGTACTGTCTATTATGGGGTGGGCTACTCTACAGATGGTAACTTGATAAGGTCAGTAATGGGGATTGCCTTCACCATTCTTAATTGGACAGTGAGCAAGTAGAAAGGTTATGTTACTCCTGATTGTGTATCCATTTCAGTACTTAGTTTGAGCCAGTGGTTGCTGGTAGGTTCTACCAACACTCAGTTGTGGGAACCGGCACTTACTTTTCTTTTTTTTGTGTGGCAAAGGGGAGAACAGGGAAGGAAAAGAACCTGGGTGACTGAGATAAAGAGGGGAAGGAGTGAGGGATTGTCTGGCGGTGGACCAGAGTCATTAGGTGGAATCAAAACTAAGCATCATTGGTATTCAACACTCTGATATCCTCTAGTACGGCCTTTTAAGAAAAACATTGGCGCCCGGCACAAATTACAATCAGCAATAATAAATGTATCCAGAGTTTTTGCATTTTGAGGGTTAGGGCAGGTACAAATGAAATATCAGCCACGCTATTATTGAGTGGCAGATCTTAATACAACCACCTAATACCAAATATATATTTTATTATGGCGCAGAGTCAAGGCTGGTATTACATTTCTTGTCACCTTATGCACAGTGACATTTTGCTTTCACTTTCTCTAGCAAAATTGCAATTGTATTTATATAGCGCTTACTTCCTCTGACAAGGCGTTGAAGCACTTCACAGCGAGTAGCACTCTACTTCAGAACCCAAGGTTAGTGGGTAATCCAGTGGTTTCTGTTGGTTATTATGATTAGTCATGCCAAATCAAGCATTCATTCAGTGGTCGGCTAAGGCGGAGGAGTGCCACCCCTCTGCATCTTTTGCAGCGGAAAAAGGAAAATAAAATTATAATAACACTATGTTATTACCATTTTATTTTCCCTTTGTCATGCAGCTTTACAGGGCGGGCTGGGGCTTGGCTGTCATCATAGCCAGCAAAGGGACAAATGGTGGGCATTTAAGGAGCATAATGGTCTGGCCGGCCCTCTTGAGCCAGTCAAACAGTCCTGCACAATTCAAATGTTCCCCACCAGGGTGAGGAACATGCACAGGATCCCTTTCCTTGTCTGAGTGCCGATCCATAGCGCTCAGACCACTCACAATGCTGCATAGCTGCATTGTGATTGTCCTAGAAGAGCCTGTGTGCCTGGGTGCTTCCTGCCTCAAAGGACGACGAGAGGCAAGGCGATGGTCTGGCTGTAAGGCAAATCACAATACAATTTGTTTTTTAATCCCCCCACCCCACCTGCGCTATTCGTTGGCAGCCACCACTGCATTCACGAGAAAACAATGCATGCATTTATCCCACTTAATTTGTTGTAGATTATACATGGGCTATCCTGTTTTAGGTTTAAACCTATAATAACTGATAAAACCCCACCAAAAGGGAAATAACCCTCACCAGCGTAAACACATAAACACTGAAAAACACTGCAAGAACCACAAACTAAATGCCATTCACAGAAATGAAAAAGATAGTGAAAGTGTCTTTTGTATTTCTTCCTGAAAGGGCCAATACAATGTAGCTTTGTTATATAAGGTAGCAGCAAGAAAGAATGGGCTAATATTGTTCTACTTGAATTATGCTTTTTAAGGAGGCCACATTGGCTTTTTTTAGTTTAGTAGTCTTTGGGCTAAAGTTGCAGGGTTTAGACAAATGTTTTAGGTCATTTTGAATATTTTATAAACTGTAGAAAATCAGGAAATATCAAAATCATAGTTTATATTTTGGCTATAATTTATTCTTTCACTGATAGGTAAAATGGCTGGTTTCATAAGAATATTTCCAATATGTACTATCACATTTACCCACAGACAGAGAATGGCTGAAACCCCTTGATACATCAGCCCCCTTTTCTAGCAAGTCAGTATTGATAGTAGGTGAATTGCCAAACACCCCATGCTTTAAACATTCAATGCAAGGTGCAGTGACAGGTGCATGTGAAAAGAGTTCTGTCACCAAGCTTCTGGGATAGTGGTGAAAACATGGAACCAGACTTTTGGAAAATATGGAACACAATGGCCCTTTGAATTCTGCTGCATAAAGTTCTTACTAAATTGAACAAAGATTGGAGTGATATTGTTTGTATTGTTTGTATTTACGTTGATTTAGCTATGTATATGAAAATGTTTTGTGATGACCTGTCAAAATCGATACTTGAGCTGAAGTGCTTTCCTGTAAGAGATCCTTACCACTTGCTATATGGTATGCTGAAAGCATATTTGCAATCTGCAGAGTTAGTGAAGAATGCTATTGACTTTGTAGTCCATTCTGGTGCACTGTTTCGTTATGCATGGGAACTCAAATGCAAATATTTCTCATGTTGTGCTTTGTGCCGCATCAAAGAAAGATGCATCCCACTTGTGTCATTTAACCAGGAGTTCTCAGTTCTAGATGCTGTGAATGCTATTTTATTTATGTGGTGGCCGTTTACAGAATTTTTGCTTAGTGATAATGCCAAAGGCAAGAAAGGTGAGGATCTTCAGTCGCTTTTTGATAGTGATGTGAAAAAAAGTACTCTACTGCATTCTTAAATTTTTACAGTCAAACGTGATTGCTGTAGTGGACATAATCAAAACAGTAGAGTCTGAAATAACCCTTGTCTAATAAGTGTTCAGTGTAATTGGTGTAGATGTAAAACATCTCCTTGAGAGTAGGCGCTTTTAGTAACTTTGGCACTGCAACATGTTCCATGTTAAAATGCTTGCCACTTGGTAAGCAAATATTTGTTGAGGAGCAATTCAGGACATTTTATTTTACAATGCATGAGAAATGGCTTGCAATGATGCATCAAATGTCCATTCACCAACCATGGCATTTGAAGTCAATGAAGCCTCACTGTGGTGCTCTGCACAAGTTCTAGATCTCTTCCATAAAAGGGAATTTTCTCTGGATCTTGAAAAGTAATGCTTCATTTTTTACCTCTTCAATAGCTCTGAGGGCATATACGCCCGTTCAATGCATGTGTTGCAGAACATGTCCCAGATAATCACAATCTTATGGTGTACCAGTGTTGGGATAGAAAGCTATGTAGGTTACCAGAGTTAGCAAATTGCGTACTGGATGTTTTTGCATTGTCCATCTCAAGTGCAAATGTTGAGAGGGCCTTTTCACAGATAAAGGTTTACATGGGAAGGAAAGAGTGATCGCGCATGACCAACGACTCATAAAGAAGTATTGTATGGTGTAGTACAATGAGTTTGATTTGTAAAAATGTATTTGGACCTTATATACACTGTCTATATGCCCTGCACTATCAGTGCAGAAAGCAAGAAATAATAAAAGCAAAGCATTCCATAAACACCGGAAAACACTGCTTCTGTTGGTTTTAATAGCGCGGAAAAGTGTAACCACTGATAACTACAGTTTTTTTAAGATATTGAAATCACTGGAAAAACCCCACCAGAATTTACCTAAAATAGAAACTGAAAACAGGAAAGCCTAATTATATAATACCAAGCAGGTTTAATAAGTGCAGTAGTAAACTACTTACCCCTTCTGTTGGATCTTTGATGCCAGCCTGCAGTTGTCTTGTAGTAAAACTCACCCTCTGCATGGTGATGAGACTTAATACAGCCCTGAACTAGTGTACTTAAATTAATTTTTTTAAAGGTGCCTGTTTTGACTTACCTTTTGGCACGCATGACTTCTGGTCTTCACCTAGGACGTATCCTGTGGCACATGAACATTTAACACTCCTTTCCACTGGTTTGCAAAACTGTTCACATCCTCCATTGTCCAAGCTGCAGAGCTGCGGAGTAACTGCAGGAAGCAAAACTCCAATTGAATTCAAATATCACAGCAACGATCAACTCATGAAATGGAAACAGTAACAAGCTGTCTGGCACTAGGAGAATCACTGGCTGTTTTACCAATTCCAACCTTGAAATTTCAATTGTTCAGATTTATTCTTAACTGAGTGAAATTATTCACTTATCAGGTTGAAGCATAATTGAAACACACATATATGAGTTACATATATCAATAATAATTCGCAAGTAACATTATGGTATTTTGCTTAGCTTAAATTACAATCGGCGTTTTTAAATGCAAGTAATGGAACATACATCGATTTAGTTTTGTTAAATCTATTAAGTGAATCATCAACAATATTCCATCTAATTATTTTTCTCTGTGTTCAGCTGCTGAATGTTTGTGATTTCTTTTTCACAGTTGTGTGAGGAATCAAGTTTATAGTTTAAAGTGTATGTTTAGGGGATCGAGATCTTCAGTAATTACAGCACACTGAAAAAAATGCGATGAATGAGTTTCCCATTGGGAATATGGTAGAAAATAGCACAAGTTGGTGACATTTTAAAGGGCACCTTTTTTGCTGTCACTTTTTTAATTATCAGCATCACTTTACTTTAACGGGTATTTGGTCAACTTGGTGATACAGGGTAGATTTCAAAATTAGTGAGAAGCAATTTCTGTTGAAACTAAACAAATTTAAAGGGGCCTTGTTATTCTAGAAAATATTTGATGATGCATAGGATGTGCAACCTACTGGAATTGTAACATTTGGTCAAACATAATGAGATTAATTTACATGGAATGAATTTGAAGGGCCTTTTGCAGTGACAGAACGGGGAAATAATGGGCAGATTTTGCAACTATTCAGATCAGTAATAGAGGTGGAGCACAAATGGTACTTAAAACTGAGCTATAGTGGGGCTTATACTTTGTCTCCCGCCTGGAAAAAATTATACAAATTATACATTTAATTTAACTCCTGGAATTTTGGGGAAAATGTGTGCAAATGATAGATATTGAACTGCATTTAACTTAAAACATAATTGAAAATGGAATTTGATTTTAAAGTCACCTCTAAAGACATTTAAAAACAGACAGGTGCAGCAACGAAATACCTACCTCACACAGCAGTCATTGCAATAACAGCTAAATGGAGTTCTGATTCAGACAGTCAGTCAGAGTAGGTGAAGACCAGGGAGGGACTGTGAACGGTGCCCAGGTGCTGACTGTGGTCAGACTGGGAGTTGCAGTTCCACCTGTAGTGTTATCTCTATTTCCATTACTTGTGTATTTTATAGAACTTAGAATGTTCAACGTGGGGAGATTCTTGTAGAGTCAGTTACTGGCTGATAGCTGATGGTTAGGGTGCTTATGAATAAACCTAATCCAAAGACTATTTTCCTTTCTGTGTTTATTCACAACTTTACAATGGCGATGAGGACGGGATAGAAGAAAAGAAAAGAGCGCCTTAACATCAAGCTAAGTTGAATGACTGCAATGTTATGGAAAATTCGTTTTATGCTTAAGACGGATGGAAAATCATTTTCTGGGTTTTGTATTAAACCAGAGTGCATCTGAATCTTTGTATGAACTTCCCCTGTGGCTGTTGTTTTAAAAGGGAAGCTTTGGTTTCTCCAGCGGCAGTAATTTAAAGTGAAGGAAGGGAAGGATTTTGTTATACTGAGAAACAGTCGTCTTCATAGTAACATCGAAGGTGTTGAAGTATATTAATGATAATAATATGGGTTAACACGACAAATTTTAATAAGAGATGAGTATTTGACTGTTACAGTTTTGTTCGTGTGAAGACCTATAATTTTTCCCCAGCGGCAGTAGTTTTAAATAGGGAAGCTTTGTTTCCCCAGCGGCGGAAATTTGAAGTGGAGGAAGGGAAAGAACTCATAATAGACATTTACAGTATAACCTCGAAAGTTTTAAAATTTATTAACATGATTTAACGAGTCATATTTAAGGGAAGGAGTGGATTTGACCGTTACCGTTTTCTTCATGTGAGGAGCTCTTCTCTGTTCGTGAGCTTGTGCCAAGTGATGACGTTGTGGAATCAGTCCTGGGATTCGGCGAACGTTCAGCGTGAGACAACGTGTTCAGGATTGGCTAAAGACACTGTGTGAGGACACGTCACAGCGCAAGGAAGGCAAAGATCTCTGCGTGAGGAAACGTCTGTACTTGCTGAGGAAAATCGGATTTTTTTAAATTTTATTCCTTTAGTCTTGAAACTTGAAGGAATCTTATATTTCAGTTTGATAATATTGAATGAGGAAGGAACGTTTTGGGTTGTTTGTTTTCGAGCAAGTTGTTTCTTCATCAAAAACGGAATTCAAAGAAGAAAGAAGCATATCGTTATTTTGAAAAGATTGTGGTGAATTTAAGAAGTGACTTCAAAATTAGTATTGTAAAATATTTACAACTTATTGTTATTGATAAATTGTTTTCACATGGTTGGATGAAATATTTTTTTTGATTTTTTTATTTTTAGACTTTGTTGAGGAAGGTAGTATTTTCGTGATTATTTCAAATGTTTCATGCACAACAATGAAAATTTTAATTTAGTTATAATTATCGAGAAGTTGGCAATAGTATTTAAAATACAGTATACTGCAAGTTTATATATTTTAAGTCTAGAAAATGCAGAATGTGACCACATCTCCATTTTTTTGAGTGATCCAGGTGAACCTAAAGTAAAATGGAGTAAGTGGAATTTTTTTTTTCACATCATGCAAAGGTTTGTGGAACTAATTTAAGTGCGGAAAGGAAGCATTCCTTATTGTTACATTGTCTTGGGGGTGAGGGGCAGGAAGTGCTTGAAAATTTACCTGATTTGTCTCAACAAGAGCAAAGTGGTTTGGATGAATATGAAGTGTGTTTATTGCAATTGGATAAACATTATCTACCACGTGTAAGTACTATTATGGAGAGATATCATTTTGGTAAACGTGAACAAGGAAAAGATGAGTCAGTGGAAGAATATATTACTGCTCTAAGGAAATTGTCTTCTACCTGTAAGTATGGTGCTGCGAATGAAGAATGTATAAGGGATCAATTTGTTTTGAAGTGTAGAGAAGATAAAATCAGGGAAGAATTGTGGCTCAAGGGTGAGCCTCCTTTGGAAGAAGTAGTTGGTATAGCAAAAAGAGTAGAACATATGTTGAAATGTGTGAATGAGTTAAAAAATGAAAAAGGAAAGATTGAAGAAAAGGTGGAAGAGGTTAAGGTTGAGGTTTCTCAAATAAAGGAAGTGAAGCCTGTTGTAAAAAATGTGAGTAAAGAGGAAACTAATGTAGCTGGTTTTACCTGTTTTAGATGTGGAAAGACAGGTCATAAGGCTAACTCAAAGTTCTGTCCAGCTATGAGTTTTGTTTGTCATGGCTGTGGTAAAAAGGGACACTTTGTTAAATTTTGTAAAACAAAGGATAGGAAAGTGGTTAACAAAGAGATAAAGGAGGTTATTTGTCAGATTAAAGTTGAAAACGACAAGGATCATCCCACTGGTTTGATCAAGATTGATGATACAGAAATAGAGGTGAAATTTTACTCTTGTGCACGTATTACAATTATTTCAAGAGAAATTTATGAGGAACATTTTAAAAGTAAGAATAAGCTTAGTAGAATGGATGTGTGTCCAGGTGGATATGGTGGTGCACCCATTACCATGATGGGTTATTTTAATGCTTCCATTGAATTTGGGAAGAGAATAACTGTGGGTAAAATCTATGTTTCAAAAGTTGGTGATTGTTTGATTGGGTGGCCACATCAACGCTTATTGGGTGTAATTTTGAATCCAAATTCTGATCCTCAAGTACAAATTCAAGAAGTGGAATCTAAAGCAAATACATTTATGGAAGAATTTCCTAAACTTTTTAGTTCAGAATTAGGATGTTTAAAAGGTTATAAACATTGTATAAAATTAAAAAAAGATGCTGTACCTGTTATTGCAAAGGTTAGGAGAATTCCAATAGCCATACAAGAGAAGGTGGAGCAAGAACTAAAGAAATTGCAAAAACAGGAGCTCATTACTTCTGTAGAAGCAACTGAATGGTTGGCGCCAATTGTTGTCGCTAACAAACCCAATGGGGAGATAAGACTCTGCTGTGATTTAAGATCTTTAAACAGGGAAGTTGTAGTGGATAAATTTCCTCCACCAAATATTGATCTAACGGCATTTATAACGCCGATGGGTGCATTCAAATATAGGAGAATGCCGTTTGGTCTTGTGTCGGCTGCGTCAGTTTTTCAGCAGGTCATGCATTCAATTTTGAAAGGAATAAAATCTGTAAAATGTTATCAGGATGATTTATTAATTTATGGAGTGAATCAACAAGAACATGACAAGACTTTAAGAATGGTGCTGAAAAGATTGGAAAATGCTGGTTTAATGTTAAAATATGAAAAATGTAGGTTTTCGGTCAATGAGGTGAATTATTTGGGACATCATATTTCAGGAAGTGGAATCACACCTAAAAAAGAGTTGGTTGACACTATTGAGAATCTGGTTTCGCCTAAAAACAAGGAAGAAGTGGTTTCATTTCTTGGAATGGTTGAATACTATGGAAAATGTATAAACAATTTAGCAGAGAAAACTAGCAATCTGAGATATCTTCTAGGTAAAAATAAGGAATTTAAGTGGACAGATGAATGTCAAAGGGAGTTTAGTGATGTTAAACAGGATTTGGTTGATGCTCCGGATTTGCAAGCATTTGTACCCTTTGAGGAGACTTTTGTAGTAACAGATGCTAGTTCCAAGGGTGTGGGTGCTGTTTTAAAACAAAGAAGGAATGGTCAAGAGAAACTTATTGCTTGTGCCTCTAGGAGTTTGAGGGGTGCGGAACTGAACTATTTCGTCATAGAGAAGGAGGCTCTGGCTATTTATTGGGCACTAAGGAAGTTTAAGAATTTTCTATGCGGTATGAGGTTCTTAGTCTGTACGGATCATAAACCATTAAGAGAGATTTTTATGATGAAAGGTTTAGATAGTGTTTCGTCAAGGATTCGAAAATGGGTTATTGGTCTGCAGGAGTTTAATTTCAGTGTTGACTATATACCAGGAGTTGATAATGTGTTTACTGATTGTCTATCACGTTTGGTTGATGGAGTTCAGGGAGTTGATCAGGAAGATGAAACATGTGAAAATGAAGTTAATGTATGTGAGATTACTTCTGGTGCCATACTTGAAGATGAGTGGTTGGAGGAAATTGGTAAGGATTCGGAAATTGAGAAAATAATTGCTTTAGTCAAAGGAAAGGTTAATTGGGACAGCTCTTTTGAAAAGGTATGGCATTTGGTTGAAAATGAGTTGTCAGTGGAGAATGGAATTTTATTGAGGGGTACTAAGTTAATTCCTCCTTGTTCTTTGAGGAGAAGATTGATTGAAGAGGCTCATCAGGGTCATTCAGGAATTGTTAAAACCAAGGAAAGAATTCGGTGTTCATTTTGGTGGCCAGGGATGGATCAGGAAATAGAAAGAGAAGTGAGAGAGTGTTTGCAATCTAGGGTAAGCGACAACATTTTATTATCACGTACCACTCCCATGGTTTGTCGCAATCTTCCAACAGACATTGCTATAGATATTGTAGGTCCTCTTGCTGGTGAGCATCGTACACCTTATTTGATAGTTTTGATTGATCTGTATTCTAGGTGGGTGGAAGTTTCTTCTGTTTCTGAAGTTACTTCTTCATGTGTTATTTCTTTTCTCAAAGAAGTTTTTAGAAGGGAAGGTTTTCCGAAATCTCTTTTATCAGATAATGGTCCACAATTTTGCTCGAGCATGATGTCAGAATTTTTAAAGTCTTGTGGAATAAAACATAAAAGATCATCTGTTTATCATCCAGAAACTAATGAAACTGTGGAAAGGTTCAACAGGGTGATTAAGGAGAATGTACAACTTTCTAGGGTAAATTCTATGGATTGGAAGGAGGAATTACAAAAATGCATTCTAGCACATAGATTTTCACCACAAATGACTACTAAGAAAACTCCTTTTGAATTATTTAAAGGGAGAATTCCTAATACGAGTTTGAGTCCAGCTTGGATGTGTTGGCGTAAAGGGTTAATAAACAATGGAAATGGTGATTGGAGGGTAAGAGAGGAGAAAATTCAGTTAAGGAATAAAATTTGCTATGATGAAAGGAAAAGAGTAAAGGAAGGGAAGATTGAGGTTGGTGATGTAGTTCGGGTCAGAGCACCTGTAGGAGCTTTAGCTTGGTCAAAATACTCTGCTCCACTGCATGTTATAAAATGTTTTAAAAACTCAGTCAAATTGGAAAATGGTAAAATATGGAATTTAAATCGTGTTCCTATTGTAAAGGATTACACATTTGTTGATAAATCAAATATAAAGGATTCCATTTGTTGTGATGATGCAAAAGTAACTCCACAAAGGTTTAGTTCTCGCATTAAGAGAGTTCCATCTTATCTCAAAGACTATACTAGTTAAAGATCTCTTTATGTCTTATCTATGTACATTTAAAGCATTGTATTCTGTGCTCATTTTTTTATGTGCAATTTCATCTATGCTTTCATCTTAATTCTTTTTAATTTAAGTTTAGTCTTTATTATAAGAAAGAGGATGTGTAGTGTTATCTCCATTTCCATTACTTGTGTATTTTATAGAACTTAGAATGTTCAACGTGGGGAGATTCTTGTAGAGTCAGTTACTGGCTGATAGCTGATGGTTAGGGTGCTTATGAATAAACATAATCCAAAGACTATTTACCTTTCTGTGTTTATTCACAACTTTACACCACCTTTATTCGCAGGAACTAACATCTGTTAGTCATATGGCCGACCCATCCCCTATCTGAAGTGAGCTTTAGTGCTGCAGGTTGGTTCTAGACTCCGTCTTTGTTCTTGTCCCTCTTCTTCAATGTAAGAAGGCATAAGGTGTAGCATGTAAAATGGGGCACATCCCATGGGAAGTAGAACTCCATCTCTTATCCATCAAGCAGGCCAATTATGTGCTGCCCCTACCCCCATGGTGGTTCATTCTCCCCAACTCCCTCCTCTCCCTCCCTAACAGTCGTCAAACACTTCCTCCTTCAGCTCTCTCTCTCTCTCTTTCTCTCTCTCGCTCTCTCTCTCTCTCTCTCTCTCTCTCTCTCTCTCTCTCTCTCTCTCTCTCTCTCTCATTGGAGCCTGTCTTTACTGCATTGTGAATAAAACAAGCACAAAAACCTACTCGCAGCACTAGAGATGCAAATAGGTACCCAGAGATTTTACCATAGCAGAGAGCAGAAGAGCAGATACTGTGATATGGAGAAGGGAGGCTGCATTATGCAATGCAGTTGCAGATAAACAAACTTCATTAGCCTATTATGTTGCAACTACATTGGAACCTGCAATTTCGAAGAGGCATGTGCATCGTTATGAAAGACACGACCATGACTTCCAGAGGGGTGCTTTAAAAGTAATATTTTAATGGGGTAGTCCCATCATTTTCTAATTAGTGCATATTTACAAGGTTCTCTAATTTAGAAATTTCCAATAAAAAAATCAGGGGTAGGAAAATAGGTTAAAACCTGACAGCAGCTCGAAATGTGTTAATTGGGAAATTTCTCTCAAGGAAATGTTTTAAAATGAAAGCAAATTGTTCATTCAAAAGAACAACTCTCAAAATTGTATATGCTTTAACTATCATTCAAATGCATATCTTACTACTTGCTCTTCCTTTCTCTCTCACATTGTCTTCTACCCTCCCTTATTATAAATTTTTTATCTTATAACCTTAGGCTCTCTTTTGATTTCCATTTCCGTATCATCCCCCTTTTATCCATCTCATGTTCCTTCCTTCCTTTGAACATCTCCTTTACCATGATCAGATTTTCTCAGCATATTTTGAAAAGGTGTACACGAAGTTTACTTGAGCCTTCTTCACCATTCACTTTTTAGAATAGTGATCGAGGCCCCTCTGCAAAAGAGATGGTTCATATTGGAAATATACCCAAACTCTATATTATGAAAAGTTCAAGAAATTGAAATGCATTTTCATCTTAATTACAAAAAAAATGATCTCTTGATAAGATAGCAAAATTGCTATGCAGCCATGAAAACTCACAGTTAAGAAAAGAGGTATAGCCAGGCTGACCTTGATTTCCAGATATTCGTTCAATATTTATTTTAAGGAAGTTCAAATAAAGGAAAAGCCTTCAGATGGGAAATGGTTTACAGGATTGCAAAGTTAGATGGTTGGATAGTTAGAGCAAAGCAATTATGAGCTGTGTGGCATAAAAGGGGTGGATTGTGGGATCATACTGGCTAGAGGGAACCTGGCTCATCCTATACCAGAAGTTAGATGGATTGAGTTTACCAGTTTAAAATGGATTCTACTTGATTCAACAGGTATCTGCAACATGGACAATTTGGTTAACCTGTCCTGTCAACAGTTTACCTTACCTCACTCCCCTTGCATGTTCTGCATTGGCAGACAAACCATCAACCCTGATCCAACCCCCTGTCGAGAGTTCTCTGATTACATGTTCCAAGTTTTGCCAACTTCCCTGTACTATGTAGTAACCAATGTCACTGGTACGCCCATTTTACTGGGGTATAATTTTCTCAAACAACATAACCAATTTAAATGAGATTGGCAGCTTATTTGTTTTGAAGATAATTTTTCCTGATCTTTAGGATTTTCTAGATAATAATGGCAACAAGCACAACAGTGTGCAAATTATTTTAAATATTTAGAAGACTTTGGCTACACTCCTTGTTGCAGATTGTCTAATTTTTGTGAGGGATCTATAATGTCTCACATTTTCTGCCAGTAGCAACAGACGTGCTAAAGAGATTTCATCTAATTAGTTCCACAAAGGCTTTTACACTGAGTATGCGACTACCAATAATATTTAAGTATGACTGCAGGATGGTTCAGTTAACTGAACATTTGCTGATCATGCACTTATCTGCAGTTCCATCATGACAAGAGTAGTCCACCCTTTTAAGATACAAAACTGAGTACTGTTTAATTTACAGCACTAAGAAATGGCACAACTATGGTAAAACTATATGAAAACCAAGAGAGTATTTATGCAAATAAAATAAAGAGTGTGTCCTCAAATACAAATGGACAGTAAATGTTGACATCTGGCAGATTCCAGCCTTATATTTTGCTCACTGTGCCAATTCCGACAGGGTTCAATCTGATGCATAACATACTTGACAATGCTCCAATAGCAGCAATCCAGTTAGAGCTGTCAAGCTGTGTCACCTCAGAATGTAAACAAAAGCAATCTTTTTTTAAGTTTGAATTTATTAAAGAACACAAGAAAAGTAACAGCATTATAATAAGTACAACAAATCTTATTTAACATAAAAGTTGTATGGAAAACAAGATATAAGTGAAATATGACTATCAAGCTGTATAAAAAAGAGGAATATATACATTATAAACCAAGACAAAAGGGGGGAGAGGAAGAACAATATATAATTAATTTATAGTATAAGAATAAAAGGCAAGAATAATAAATGATTTACCACTGGAAGCATAACAATAAGTGAAACTAAAATAGCATGGTAAAAAACTATAAGAGAACATTATTTTCTAATCCTTTAAGAAAAAAGAGGCAAAGAGTGGTTTCCGAACATCATCTGCTACAGTAATAAATTTAACAATAGAAGAGGCAGATATGGATAAATATGCGGTTAATGGAAGCCATGAGAGATTTTTTTTAATCACTAGAGAAATAGGGGAGACATAATTAGTGTGTGGTTTATGATGGAAACACAAGGCGTTCCACCAGAATCTAAAAGTAACTTTATCTGCTTGTTTCCAATTTGAGGTTATTAGGTGAAAAGCAACAGCTAACAATAGGTCTAACAATTTAAAACTCAATAGTGACTGAGGCTAATTGGGCAACAGAGTGCCTAGGAATAGGTTTATTATAGAAATGAGGATCTTAACTTTGAACATTTTCTTAATTTGGGACTGGACCAATTGCCAAAATTAGTGGATGGGGGACACTTAAATAACATGTGTTTTAAATCAGCAGTAGGACAGGAACAGGACCAACAAGTAGAGGACATGTCCGGTGTGAAAGATTCTAGAATCACAGGAGGAAAAAGCACCCAATTGTAGAAAAAATAAAGGGTTCGTGTGGTATTAGCAGCTCGTGAGTTTTTTTTGAAGCCTCAACCAAAACTTATCGCAAGTACTGGTTGGCCAAAATTGTAGTAAGTCTTTTTCCCAAGCCAAATCAATCTTTGGTTTGAGTCTATCCATGGGTAATTGTAGGGATTTGTATACAGTGGGAGAAGAGGGGGAAGTATCTAATATTGGAAAAAGGTTAAAACAGTTTGCAGGGAGGTTGGACGTGTTTGGTAAAGTAAGAAAGTATTGGTTAAGGGTGGGGCATAGAAGATCATATTGCCGTTTAAAGGAAGCTGGTAGAGAAAACTTTGTTTGGAGATGAGTAAACGAGAGGGGTTCATTGTCAAATAGAGGTTGGGAGATCCAACATAAGCCCTTAGAAAGCCAATTTTTCCAATATATGGAACATTTTTTATTCGTATTGATTTATTATGCCAAATGGATTGATGTTGATATGAGTTAGTTGAAGGATACCAAGTCAGTAAGAGAGGAATTAAGAGTTTGCGGGAATGAGATATGATAGGGGAACGTAAAGAAGAAATATTGGAAGTAAAAATGAGGATTTACTGAAAATCGAAGGGGGTAATGAGAAATATATCTATTTTTATCCACAACGGAGGAAATACGGGGGCTCCGAAGAGAGCCAACGGGCAGCTTCTTTTAGGGAAAATGCAGAATGATAAGTTTTGAAATCAGGAAACCAAAGATCTCCCCTGGATTTGCCTTTTTTAAAGAGGAAAAAGCTATACGAGGAGGTTTGCCTTTCCAAAGAAATTTTAGTAAGAGAGAATTAATTTCTTAAAATAATACTCAGGAATGAGAACCAGAATCATGTAAATAATATATAAAATCTGAGGAGTGAGCATCATTTTAATCGAGTCTGTACGGCCCCACCAAGACAGAAAGAGATGATGCCAACGGGGCATGGTATCATTTAATGTTTTAGTAATGTGGTCAAAATGTTGTTTTAATGTTTCAGGAATTGTCAGACGAAACCACAAGCCTATATATGTTATTTTAGAATATTACCAAGAAAAACCAGCGAGGACAAAAAAGTGTTTTTGACATAGCACATTTAAAGGCAAAACTTTACATTTATCAATATTAAGTCAATATCCTGAAAGCTGAGAAAATAGGTGGGAGAGAGGTTGCAGAATTAGAACACTATAAAAGAATGTCATCAGTGTAGACTGACATTTTAACCTGATGAGGGCCATATTGGAAAGGAGGAGATAAGAGGCACCCTTGTCGTATCCCTCTAAATAGTGGAAAATAATCTGAGTTTTTACCATTAACAAAGATTGAGGCTTTGGGACCTGAATATAGTAGAGAAATTAAAGCGATCAACTTAGATGGAAATCCAGCCTATTTTAATGTGTAAAACATAAAGTCATAACCAATCCTATCAAATGCTTTTTCTGCATCTAAATCAATAGCAGCAATAGGGCGAATTAAAGATGAGGCCTTGCTGACAATGTTGAAAAAAGACTTGAGAGTTGTCAGAGGCTAATCCTCCAACAAAAGCAATCTTAAACCTGGTTTGGTCTTGTTGGACCTAATCAAAATAATATGACACATTTTCCTAAAATTTGGGAACTGTACTTTATTCAGCCTAGCCCAGCTGTTGTACAGAGCACGATAGGTTTTTAGAAATATCTGTTCCGCTCCATAAAGAACTGATGCATCCTCAATTCGCCAATATCAGCACCATGTATTCCTGCTGGAATCACCTTTCCTTCTCATAGGTTTATAGTGCTGCTTTCACTGCTAAATATGTGTTTTCCCTGTTGACTGACAAAAGGCTTCCACTTTGCTGATCAGCACTCCTTTGGCTTCCTGAATGTTTTCCTTCCAAACCCTATTATCAGCTTTTCTTACCCACAGCTAGATTCAATAGTCATTTACTTTAAATGAGAACTTACCAATTTCACAGTTTTTACCCTCATATCCTTCCAGGCATAGACATGTGTATTCGCCAATTCCATCAACACATGAGCCCCCATAGTTGCAATGTACTGACTCACACTGATCTCCATCTGCAAAGACATATACTTATGAATGACAGATAGAAAATTGTCAAATAGACTAAATATTTGCTGAACAATATGTTAAGATTTGTAGGGTCAACTCATTATTCTATATCTCTGCAGTCATATTATAAGTGGCCTGTTAATATCGATTGGGCCAATAACAACAGCTACAGGTCTATTGGGATAACAAGCCCCATAGTTTATGACTGTTTCATCCAGACACTTCACGAACTGCAAATTGATAAAAGTTTGTGAGGAACGAAGCTAGAAAACTAATTCCTGTCTCTTATTCTCCAAAACCTCACAATCAAAGGTAGTCCACTGCACCTCCCCCCAACCCCCTACCCTCCCCCAGATAATAATGTTAGATGTAGGAGGTACTTAGGGATGATTACTGGGCAATGTAATCATTTATTAATACATTTGATTTTTCCTTAGAATTAAAACTAAAATAAAACATTTGTTCTGCACATTCTGAGTGTGGACTATTGACTAAAAAGACAGAATCACTTAATGTTTGCCAGAGAGAAATATCTTTAAAGGTGCTCTTCAAATCTCATGTGGATCTCCCCCATTGAAGCTTATCACTGTGAAGCAGCTAATATGTTGTGTGAGTTCATTGCAATTTGACTCAAGTGAAACAAATATTGATTATAAATGAAGAGGGGCATAAGTTAACTTCAAATTTATAGGATGTCAGATTTCTTTTGTCAAAAAATTACTATGTCAAGCAACGGTGTGCACTAATGTGATAAAGATGGTGTTAGACTACTGTACAATAAATATTTTTGTAACAGTTGAGCAAAGTCTAATATTAGAGTTCTAAAGTTTATAAAAGCTGCATGGGAAACATATTTAAAACTGATAAGAAAATGTATGTTTAATAAAATGTAAATTAAAAAAGGCTACCGAAAGGACCTTGAAAATACTGAAATAGAATATGTTGGTTTACACAAGTTAAGAAGCTTTCACCTAAATCAGAGGTGCAATTGACACAGATTTCGAATCTGATGTAAATTTGGTACATATTTTGTGCAAAACAACTGTACCAAGGATACAATTTACAAAAAGTAAAACATGTTGGTGTATCAAGGTACTTCACAATTGTTTAGCACAGCAGAGGGGAATGTATGCAGAACTAGAATGGTGCTGGAAAGGTGAAAGTCATGTTAAGCGACATAGCTAGGATTTAGAAGCAGCTAGCCACATAGACATGTGAGGCTTGAATGTCATGGTCTATGTAGCCTTTAGCTGTGGTAGAAGAGATTTGCTTTGAGAAAGTGGTTCATTAGTTATTTTGTGAATTGAACAACATATGAGGTAAGTCTGATTTGGAAGGCAAAATTGTTTCACTGTTTAGGGGCGTCAACTGAGAAAGCTTAGTAGTAGGTCATCTTTTCATCTCATTTTTCTAGTTCCTGCTCTGAAATGGTTTGACTCCTTGGTCTTTGCACTGGTATTCGGGATTCTACCAAGAAGGCCAGTGATGACAACTTTGTATGTCATGCAACTTGATTTTAAAGAACAGTGGGCTTTGAGGGAGAACAAATGGAATACTATCAGGGTGATGCCCTCAAACCCCAGCCGGGTCTGGTGGCTCAGTGGACTAATGCATCCACTGCAGGGGCCTGTGTTTGACCTCATGGTCACAGGGTCAAATCCCGCGGGTCCACTCAGCCTTGCATCCATTTGAGGTCGATAAAATGAGTACCATTGAGTTGGGTAACAATATACATCTGTTATTTCAGCGCCAAGATGCCCTGTTGCTGGGGCAAACGTGCGCTTTACAAATACACCTGTTATTAGTTGTGCTGCTATGAGTAGGATAGCTTAAGTCCAGTGTGTGAGAAAAGTACAGGTTTAGGAATAAATGCATCATGGTTGGATGCCAGTGCAGATGTTGGTTTAAGAAGATAAAGTTTTACCTTACCGGTGTTTTCTTTGTGATGTGTGCCTTGAATCACCACCTCATGCGCAGACATCACCACCTCATCAGACTAGCCAAGAGATCCTATTTCAAAGACCGCCTGGATCACAACGCACACAACAGCAAAGAGCTCTTCCGCATCGTGAAAGAACTCTCCAATCCCGACACCAGCGCCAACGACATCCCGCCCTCACAAGAACTGTGCGACTCACTGGCCATCTTCTTCCACCGCAAGATAGCTGACATCCACGACAGCTTCAACTCCACAACCGCACCAACGATGCATGACTCCACCACCCCAGCGATCACCAACAGCGCCAACCACCTGACCTCCTGGACCAACACCAACGACGACGAGACACGCAAGATCATGAACTCCATCCACTCAGGATCTCCGTCAGACCCGTGCCCACACCACGTATTCAATAAAGCAGACGCGGCTATCGCACCCCAACTACGGAAGGTCATCAACATCTCCTTCAAAAAAGCGTCATTTCCGGAAAGCTGGAAGCACGCCGAAATCAACGTCCTCCTCAAAAAGCCCAAGGCGGACCCCAAGGACCTCAAGAATGTCCGACCCATCTCCCTGCTCCCGTTCCCGGCAAAGGTCATCGAGAAAATTGTCAACATTCAACTGACCAGCCACCCCGAAGACAACAACATCCTGGACCCGTCCCAATCCGGATTCAGATGAAACCACATCACTGAGACAGCCTGCTTTGCCGCCACCGACGACATCAGACGCCAACTGGACAACGGCGAAACATCAGCCCTCATTCTCCTGGACCTGTCATCCGCATTCAACACGGTCTGCCACCGCACCCTAAAGACACGCCTCCAAGAAGCCGGAATCCAAGAGAAGGCCCTTGACTGGACCACGTCCTTCCTCTCCGGCAGAACCCAGAGCGTCCGCCTCCCACCTTTCCGGTCAGAAGCCACCGACATCATCTGCAGCGTCCCCCAGGGCTCATCCCTCAGCCCGACACTGTTCAACATCTACATGGCCCCCCTGGCACAAGTGGCCCACCACCACAACCTCAACATCATCTCCTACGCCGACGACACCCAGCTCATCCTCTCCCTCACCAAGGACCCCCACACCGCCAAAACCAACATTCACGAGGTCATGAAGGCCATCGCCGACTGGATGAGGAGCAGCCGTCTGAAACTGAACTCGGACAAGACGGAGGTCCTCATCCTCTGACCCACCCCCTCAGCCTGGGACGACTCCTGGTGGCCGACCGCTCTAGGGACAGCACCGATACCAACCGACCACGCACGCAACCTAGGATTCATCCTCGACTCCTCCCTCTCAATGTCCAAGCAAGTCAACGCCATCTCCTCCTCCTGCTACAACACCCTACAATTGCTCCGCCGGATCTTCAAATGGATCCCGACCGAAACAAGAAGAACAGTGACACAGGCCCTCGTCAGCAGCAGACTGGACTACGGCAACACACTCTACGCAGGAATCCCAGCCAAACACCAACGGCGGCTACAACGCATCCAAAACGCCTCCGCCCAACTGATCGTCAATGCCCCCCGCCGCAGCCACATCACCCCCCTCCTGAGAGACCTGCCCTGGCTCCCCATCGACAAGAGGATCACCTTCATGCTCCTCACCCACGCACACAAAGCACTCCACAACGCCGGACCAGCCTACCTGAACAGCAGACTCAGCTTCTACACCCCCACCCGCCAGCTCCGCTCCGCCAGCCTCGCCCTCGCAGATGTCCCCCGCATCGAACGTACAACCGCCGGCAGCAGATCCTTCTCTTACCTCGCCGCCAAAACCTGGAACACCCTCCCAACCCACCTGCGCCACACCCAAGACCTTCTCGCCTTCAGAAGACTCCTCAAGACCTGGCTCTTCGAGCAATAGCGGCACCCCCCCCCCCCTCCCCTCAGCGCCTTGAGACCCTCACGGGTATGTCGCGCGCTTTGCAAGTACCCTGATTGATTGATTGATTGATTGATTGAATGACAAGTGATTCTCAATAAAGAATCAATGTGATCTAGCCAAGGGATCCCCTGTTGAGTGAAATCCTCAAGGTCAAGAGCTGTGCATATTGAGGTTTGTTTTAGTGAGAAGGAGAGCTTTGTTATCATGGGTCATGGGAAATCCAGGGTAAGTTGGGAGAGAGAGAAGCAAGACTTGCATAGGTAGCTGTCTTTTACTTTATAAGTAGGTGGATTTGGGTATCACTGGGGTTTAGTTGGATCTGAAGTTTTTCATCGTTGCGATTTAGGATTATCAATGTTTCAATGTCATTTACAACTTGATTGGATAGAGAGAGGATGAAGAAACTCTTCTTCAAATTTTTATTGGAATGATGTTTTGCTGGTCTTATTCAGCATTATTATCGCTCTCCACCCCCAATCACTATCCTAAGGTCCTTGTGACCTTGTTCTTCCTTGCCCTTCACACACAATCCTATATCGATCCATATGCTAAATCATGTATGATTGTATCATCTGTTTGAACTTTGGAATCTTTTTAGTTAACCATTTCCTTATATCATGTATCCATAGGGTCATGTATTGTATGAGCCAGATGTTAGACTCCATGAACAGCGATAACTCTCTTAGCAAGAGAAAGGTACAATGCAACACATGTAAAACGTCTGATATTTCATATAAATATATCATGTAGAAACAAATTAACTAGCTGGTCGCAAAAGTTACAAACATATGTAAAACCTTTTTACATAGTAAAAGTGCCATGTGCATTCATCTGCTGCTACATTATAAAAAGAATGCTGGCAGCCATTTTAATGAAAACCTGCATGAACCATAGAAAAAAGGATATTTGAACTCTGATCTCATCCTCAACTCCGCAAACATTCTAGATACCGCCAGGGGAATACACAGACCTACCTTCCCGCCCTCTTACATTTTCTGTAAAAATATCTCTCATTTTATAAAAAGGCAAGTTGGAACACTATTCTTATTTCCCTACCCAGTATTCCACTGCTAATGATGTATTCAGCTATAAATTTGCCCCTTGACCAAAACGATAATCTACTTTAAAGCATGGAATTATTATGTATCATAAAAGGGTTCAACCACAACTCCTTGTAGCCAATGACTGCCAAAACCCTAAAGGCATAGGTAAACCCTATGTGAATATCTTGAGAATTGACTACATCATAGTCAGTGAATCCATCGCAGCTAGATTGAAATATTTCAAAGTCAAGGACAGGGCCAAAAGTGACTGCATGCCCTGGAGAGCTGTGATACAGTTTGAAGTACCAACAGCCACTATCTTTCAATTATTAGGAGAGTCAAGAGGGGAAGAGAAGCATAAAATCCTCCAAAGGATAAAATGGCCAGAAAATATAGGAGATAAGATGCAAGCTTGGCTGGATCTGAAGCAGGAAGGCACTCCACCAACGCATCTACCACCTATAAAGGATTGGGAGAATATCGCAGAGGACCTCCAATTGAATCTGGCAAATCCTCAGCATCAACGTACGTGCTTCAAAGCGCCATCAATTGTAGGAAAGAAACAACACCCGAAACAGATACTTGAAGGAAAACAGGCCTTCCATAAGGCATTACAAGCAAGGAAAAGAGGGGGCAACCCAACTGAGGGACCGTTGGTTACCGCTCTATGGTCAGCCTTAAGAAAGAAACTGTGGGAACACAAAAAGGAACATACAGAAAGGGAATGGCTTAAAGTTTTCTCTCTGTTGAAGACAAAAGAACCCTTCCGCACTGTGGAGGCACATCAACTAGTTGAGCAGTCGAGGGCCACCACGAGAAAACAGAGTGGCGAGCATGATTGGTTAAAGCACGTAACACAACTATATTTGTACGCTCCCTCAAATAAAGGTCGCTCTGAAGCAAAGAGCTGGAGAGAGGGGCAATAAACTTCCAAGATTCGAATGCTCCCTTTGACAACGGCTCTACAGATCAGAGCACCTGGGAAGCGAGGACATTGCAGGTCGACATGTTTGATAAATTCCAACATGGTTATCACAACCTTTCAGAAAATGAGGAACGATGGAGCTCCAGGGCCAAACGGGTTACCTGCACCTGTATTTAAAATAACTGCAGATGTTTGGACAGCAATCCTAACCCCGCTCTTTAACCAAATCCTTTTTACAGCTACAACACTAGATTCTTGGAGGGGCTCCATACTTGTCCCCATCTTTAAAAAAGGCGACTGTTTGAAACCATCAAACTACAGGATTATCGCCCTTACCGATCTTGAAGCTAAGGCTTACACTCATCTCCCCTTGAATGATATGGATCTTGGGCACAAGAAAAAGGCATTCTCCCCTTCTATCAGTCAGGTTTCAGGTCACAGTCGTCAGCTGTGAATACCATCCTTGCGTTAGCTCACTTATCAAACCAGGAGGTGAAGAAGAAAAGTCCTCCATTGTTTTGCTGTATCATCCATTACATCAGAGCTTTTTTACAAAGTAGATCAAAGAAGGTTATGGTGAAAATTAGACAACTGGGGAATTCCATCTAAACTTCTGAACGCAATAAGATCCCTATATGAGGATACCTGGGTGTAGGTCAAAACAAGTTCCTATACAGTGACCCCCCAAATTGCCACAAACATAGGGCTTCACCAGGGCAGTGTGTTGGCACCGATCCTATTAAATCTATACACCGCAGACCTGGGAGCTGCTCTGCAAGGTGCCAATTTAGTAGCGCCTAGGCTGAGAAGTGTTAGGTTCCCGGTACTACAATATGCTGATGACACAGCAATAATGGACCACACCAAAGTGGGCCTTAAAAGAGCCCTACATGCTTTGGATTGCTTTAATAAGGGTAACTCCCTGACAGTCAACCAGGGGAAGACTAAAGTAGTCATCTTCAGGAGATACCACCTCAAAAGCCAAGCACCATGGCTCCTGGGTGATCTGCAAATCGGCACAGTGGTTTCCTATAATAATCTTGGGGTCTGGCTCTCAGAACAGGCCAAGGCAAACATGCAATTGAAACATCTAATCTCCAAGGCCAACAATGTCACGCAACTCAGCCAACATCTGCTAAGTCCTTCGGCTGGACTAATATTGACTTTTCTAAAAGCAAAACTGCTTCCAGCTATCAGTTACTGCCACTTGGCCTTCCCTCTGTCATTGGATGCCTTTTTAACTTTAGCTAAAGCATACAAATCAGTGTTCCATATCCTGAGGACACCCAGGAAATCCAGGCTGAGATTGGAACTTGGCCTCGGGAGGCCAGATCTGACGTGCCAGGGGGACCTTATTAAGCTATACCTAAGGATCTTGAGGGCTTCATCAGACTCCTTAAGATATCAATTGAGATCCACCTTCTCGGAGGTGGGATCAGTCTGACATGCCAGCCTAGAGGCAGCAAGAATACGGCTTCTGGAAATTTCACTCAATGCCTGGAAAAAAGTAGTAAGGAAACAAATCTATGAAACATCCTTTGCTCAAGACCTTAAGGCCCGAAATAAAATACTTTTTATGAGATTCATAATGTTATGCACCGCTGATTTTAATCCAGCATAGGCATGTAAGGGAGAACATGCAGAATGTAGTCTGTGCTCTTTCCCGAAGGAATCTTGGCTGCACCTCTTATGCTGTTGCCCCAAACTGAATAATGAACGTCGGCGCCTCCTTCGTCTGATCTGTACTGTCAATGGAGTAAAGACCTGCAGAGAAGCCTCAGCATTATGCTTTTCCAAATCAAATTCAATGATTTTAGCAAGATTGGGGAAATTCATGCACCTGATCAGGATCGCCTTAAAGGACTCGCAGGAATGCAATCCTGCTCCTATAACTGACATGGCACGCCAAATCACACTGCAGCAAGCAGGCTGGTCCCCGACAGGCACCAAGGAGTGCCGCTCTTTTAATCAGAACTATCAAGTCCGAGTATTTTCAAAAGTTTGATTTTCTTTTTTTCACAATTTGCTTTTAATCAAAATGAATTTTGAATAACACTGAGGACTGTATAACGTGCCTAAGGGCATACCGTTGAGCCCAAAGCCATGATATGGGTGAGTAGGGGAGGGTGCTGGGGGCAGGAGGGAGGAACTGCTTAGTTTAATTATGATTCTCTTCTAATGACGTTTTTGCTTTTGCTGCAATGATTTTAATTACGCGAACAGTTAATAAAAATGCATTCATTCATACTTGATTTTTTTCTGCCATGGTTTCTGACATTATAATTCAGAGAAACATTAGTCTGGTGAGGGTCACATCCTAATGCAGCACTCAGTAGGTCTCAACTAATTGTTTTCTTTAATTGTATCATGGCAAAACCAAAAATGTATTGTCAGTGTAGGTGCCCCACTGAGCAATTGTAAAAGATATTGAAGAAATTTAGCATTGATTTAAGGTATTTGTAAACTAGACACATGCCACAGAGGTCTGAGTGATTTGCTAATGGAAACACAAGGAGATGATGGATGGAGCGCTGAAACTTTTCAGACACTCACCCCCAGTCACCGATCTGGGTTGAATCCATCATCATTCTTTAGCTGACTTTGCCACCCCAGTTCAGACTCAGCTATATGCAAATCAGTCTTGACCCTGTGCCTCATCGGAGCCGTCCAGCCTGAACTGCCAAGCAAGGTCTTCCCTGGACCAGAAACAAGCATCCAGGGACCGGTTTTGGGGTAACACCCTTCATCAGCCAGGCTAGCTTGAATCCAGTGGCAAAGCGAGAAAGGGACCCACGTTTGGGCATACCCTGCGAACTTCATATGCTAATGTAGCCACATAACCTTATAATAAACATGCATTGACTAATACAATGCAAGAAATGTTTAATACCATTATAATGCATGGAGTCTTCTCGGATTCCTCGAGAATTTGCCCTCCTGACTTAAAAACATTACATTTTTATCCTCCTGTGCATATTCTCACAGTAGGTTGGATTATATTTTTCCAGTAAAAATCTTACTGCTAGTGTATTACATTCTGAAATCAGTCCCATCTAGATTTCTGGTCATGCACCAGTTTTTCAGATTTTGATCTCTTACTTCGAAGAAAGCATTATAACTGATGAAAGTTTATTTCTTTTTTCTTACTAAAGGATATATATAACTACAATTGATAATATAAATAGAGTTAAGGCAAAATACTGTGGCCATAAAAATATGGTGGGAAAATGTTTGGTTCAGTACTTAATTGTTCAGAAAGAGAACACTCATGTTAATTCAATCAGTTAAAAATATGATGGACTTTCAAAGGAAGTTCCTAGAGATTTTGCTGCTTTTTTCCTAAACCGGTATTCTAAGTTGTAATCTATAGAATCTTTTCCTTCTCTAGATGAAATCAATATTTATAAATTTAAAATTCAAATAAATTATTATTCCCCACTAGACCTTTCCTCTTTTGAAGATCATTTATTCCTCGAAGAAGTTGTCTAATTACCTTTGCAAAAGGGAAGTCCCTTGGTCCAGATGGTTTTTCCTTAGGTATATTACTTACACTTTTCTGATTTATGTTCTCCTAAAGTATTACAATTACATGACCATTTTTACATTACTAATAATCCCCAGAGTAGTTCTTTTTACAGGGTATGGTTATACCTTATTCCTAAACCTGGGAAAGATGTGTCTTTTTACTAGAATTATTAGCCAATATCATTAATTAATATTGATTGCATAATATTTACAAAAAGTGTAGCTTTTAGTTTAGAAAAACTCATCCCCAAATTAACTAAAATGAAACAAGTAGGCCTTGTAAAAGGTAGAATAGACTCCAGTAATGCTAGTGGGTCATTTAGAGTTTAGAGTTTGGTGGACAGGTACCCTGTCACAAATGTGATGGATATCCTGTTCACCTTATTACAAATGTGATAGGATATGATATACTAGTAAAAATATGAACGGGAGATCTACCATGTTTGTGACAGTTTAGCCCGCCTCAAAATCTAAATTAGGCTCAGAAGGTTTTTTAAATATAATTAGTAAAGCATCTTCAATGAAATCACCTTATCCTTAAGATGCTATAAAAGCCTTTGAATAGCTCATTTAGGACTTTAGGACTTTATGTTATTTGCTTAATGATGTCATCATATAGGCCCCAAGTGTTCCAATATCATCTGAATATCGTTTCTTTTTGCATCAATTTTTGTTAACATTATAACTTCCTCATTTTTCACCATTTGAAGAAACAATAAAGTATGTTCCATTTTCTTCTCCTTTATATCTTTACCCTCAAACATTTCTAGCTAAAATTGAAAATAACTCTACTATTGAAGTCTTTTTTGTGCTGAATGAGCAGTAAAATGTTTTGCCAATGCTGACAATATTGTGCTATATGTTAATATAACTGACAGTTCAATACTAGCTTTCTTTTGTAAAGTATATGGTTTTGGCTATAAACCTAATTTAAAAAAGTAATCTGGTGCACTTTGAATACATAGATATTTAGTTTTCTAGGTCAGTTAAGGATACGTTGAAACTTAACTTTCATTTACTTCTAGGTTAAAATGAATCATGTTAAAAATTGTATCCACTTTATTTATCTTGGTGGGGTAGATTCCATTCTATTAAAATTATGATCGCTTCAAAAAATTTATGTATTTTAATTGATGTTCTTATTAATATACAAAAATGTATCTTCTGGATGTTGGATACTTTATAAAATGTATTGCGAAAAATTATAAAAATTCATTTGGGACTAGATAAATGCTATTTTCCAGATAATGTTCCACTTTCAATACAAAATGTTATACTTGGTAGTTTAGTGTATGAGTTTAAATACTTTCCCTTAAAGGTAACCAAATCGCCATTATTTTGCAATAGCTTTACAAAAAATCTTGGCAAATTGGAACAGTAGTTCTAACTTATCTTACAACACTTGTTGGAATGGTGTATGCTTTGTTCATAAAATTAATAGTAAGAATGTATTTATTGATTGCACTTTATTCCATCTGTCCATTGATAATAATAGATTCTCATCATCATCATTTCATCTTTATTTCGACATAGGAAGTGTCATAAAAGAATGCACAATAAAATACATCGTATATCATTGCAATTGTTAAAAGGAAAACAAGTTCCATTAATGGTAAAATTATCCTGAAAAAACATTATCAAACAACAAATCATAGGGCAATCCCCTGGAAAAGGCCTCAGATCATCACAGACCCCAGAACACCTAAGCGAATTACACAACTGTATTGCATCTCATTTTTCTAAATATTTTCTTCTGGTTCACCTTGACATATTATTTTATAAACGTTGCTATGTATTTGTGGAAAGAGGAATGAAGAAATTACTAAACTTCCTTGATGATATTATGATGTGCTTTATAGATTGTATTCCTGATTTAAAAGTTGACAGCAGTTTCACTGCATAGCTCTTAGTGTCACTTACTGGATTTATTAATTACTTTTAATTTATTATATATAAGTTATTTATTGGCACCTTTAACCCTTTTCCCTTTCCCCTCCCGTTTTTTCGGAATATTTCTATTTAGTGGTTATCCTGATATTCTTATATGCTATTCCTCCATATATGATTCCCATTTTAATATGTTGAGGGATTTCATTGTTGTTTTTGACAGCAAATCTTGTTATGTTTTATTGTTGTGCTCTTATACAAAATAAAATTCTTGAACATAAACATAAATTACTGAACGTATAAGCAATATCCTGCAATCAAGAAAAAAGCACTTTACATCTTCTACTCTATGAGACACTGTTGCTGCACTTTTTTTTATATTGCTTTTGCCATTTTATATCTTCCTTGAGTTGAACTCAAAATAATACAAGTACTGTCAATTAGTAGAAAACTTGTTATTAGATTGAAAAGTGCTATTCAGGTCGATGGCCTTCCACTTTGTTTTTCTCCATTGCTACTACTGATCCCCCTTTCAGAATAGCACATAGAGAATCTTTCCGGTAATTTTCTGGATCCAGTTGGCGTCTTTGAAATTACCACTAAGAAAAGTAAAGTGTTCAGGGGAAAACCAGCAAGTGTAAAGACTATTTCAGTGAAATGAGTCATCCTTAAACCATTACAAAGAGATCTAGCCTGAAAAAACATGCATGAATGAATGCAGTACTTAGCCATGGTATCATGGAATTGTTACATTCAACTTGATGGAAAAAGGCATATGCGTATTTGATGGTATGGGGTTTCTTACATTGGTGTCTTGTCTAATGACTTTGTATGAACCCATTTATCCAAAATGTTGACTATCACTTCATAATGCTCTTTATCCTAGCTAGTTTGATTGTGATCACTCTTATTATCATTTGAATAAGTCTCTCATTTTTGGACCTCAATAGATAAGGAAAAATGTAAAATATAATTTTGATGACACTGCTAATCAATATAACCTGCTTCATTTTACATTACTTAGATGCATTGCCAATCACTCAATTAATGACAGCACTTAAGGTGAACAGTAAATGCTGTCACATGTTTAAGAACTGGTGGCTTCATTTCCCCCTTTCAGCTGTTCAAGTACATGTCATGTGGCCTTGTATACATTCCGAAATATAAATTGACAGACATTTAAAACTTCACCACAATGTCACCAATGCACTTATGTAGGAAGTTGTCATTTCAGGCTTATCGCTTATTTCCTTGGTCAGCCTTTACCAATTTTATATTTATGGGAAGAAGATATGTTGGATTTAGTGACTTTTGATTTCATCTGTAGAAGACCTCTTTCCTTGATATTGCTGTGTTGTGGTTGTCTCATTCATTGTTAATGCAAAAAACAGCTTCCTGGTGTCAAATAGTATTAATTAATATAAGCTTAAGTTTATTTGGTCCAAAAGGGGGTGGTGATGGACGGAGCATCTGAATCAATCAAACACCCACACCCAGTCAAAAGATCTGGGTTTAATCCATCACCGTTCTTTAGTCCACTCTGCCACCCCAGTTCAGACATGGCTATATGCAAATCAGTCTGACCCTGTGCCTCATGGGAACAGTCCAGCCCGAACTGCCAAGCCATGTCTTCCCTGGACCGGAAACAAGCTTCCGAGGACCGGTTTCTGGCATTCCAGCCATCTTCAGCCCGGCTTGCTTGAATCCAGTGGCAAAGTGAGCAAGGGACTCACGTCTGAGCATACCCTGCCACACTTAGGGCGGCCAAAAGCGGTACAAAAGGGGGTGGTGATGGATGGAGCATCTGAATCAATCAAACACTCACACCCAGTCAAAAGATCTGGGTTTAATCCATCACCGTTCTTTAGCCCACTCTGCCACCCCAGTTCAGACATGGCTATATGCAAATCAGTCTGACCCTGTGCCTCAGTCCCCTTTTGTATCGCTTTGTTTGCCCTAAGTGTTGCAGGGTATGCTCAGACGTGAGTCCCTTGCTCACTTGGCCACTGGATTCAAGATAGCCTGGCTGATGAGGATTATGAATCCGAAACCGGTCCCAGGATGCTTGTTTCCGGTCCATGGAAGACATGGCTTGGCAGTTCGGGCTTGACTGTTCCCATGAGGCACAGGGTCAGACTGATTTGCATATAGCCATGTCTGAAATGGGGTGGCTGAGTGTGCTAAAGAATGGTGATGGATTAAACCCAGATCAGTTGACTGGGGGTGATTGTTTGATTTGCTCAAACGCTCCGTCCATCATCCCCTTTTGTATCGCTTTGTTCGCCCTAAGTGTGGCAGGGTATGCTCAGACGTGAGTCCCTTGCTCACTTGGCCACTGGATTCAAGATAGCCTGGCTGATGAGGATTATGAATCCGAAACCGGTCCCAGGATGCTTGTTTCCATTCCATGGAAGACATGGCTTGGCAGTTCGGGCTGGACTGTTCCCATGAGGCACAGGGTCAGACTGATTTGCATATAGCCATGTCTGAAATGGGGTGGCTGAGTGGGCTAAAGAATGGTGATGGATTAAACCCAGATCAGTTGACTGGGGGTGATTGTTTGATTTGCTCAAACGCTCCGTCCATCATCCCCTTTTGTATCGCTTTGTTCGCCCTAAGTGTGGCAGGGTATGCTCAGACGTGAGTCCCTTGCTCACTTGGCCACTGGATTCAAGATAGCCTGGCTGATGAGGATTATGAATCCGAAACCGGTCCCAGGATGCTTGTTTCCGGTCCATGGAAGACATGGCTTGGCAGTTGGGGCTGGACTGTTCCCATGAGGCACAGGGTCAGACTGATTTGCATATAGCCATGTCTGAAATGGGGTGGCTGAGTGGGCTAAAGATTGGTGATGGATTAAACCCAGATCAGTTGACTGGGGGTGATTGTTTGATTTGCTCAAACGCTCTGTCCATCATCCCCTTTTGTATCGCTAAGTTTATTTGGTTAGCATGAGGTTAGAGTGCTTGACTGAGATGAACTGAACTGACTAGTCTGATATTATTTTTACAGATAAAACCTTTCCATGGCAGATACTCTAGAATAACAATAATCAAGAAACATTTGGCATTTAAATATGTTTTTTTACTATTAAAAGTGGACCAATGAACATGGCGAAAAACCATGATGATCTCCTGGTTCATTTTCAAATATGGATTGATTGACAATCATGGCTGAGTATAATTAAATAGTTACTTTGTAGTATTCAAAGTGCAGTGTGAGGGTCTAAAGTCGGAGATTGAAAGTTGTAAGAGGAATGTGGTGCCAACAGGCATATACACCGAAAAAATCTGTTGCTTGATAACATGCACTCATGAAATAAATCCTTTGGAGACTGATTTCATGTGAGCAGGGATCAACTAAGAAAGGGTCATTCAACACCCTTGGTCATACAACCAATACGGGGCTTGAAAGGTATTCACCTATTGTGACAGAGGAGAAATTTGAGAGTGGGAACCATCAAGAGTGCTCCATTAATATTATAGCAATGTATACTGTGTTTGCAGCGGCCTAAGGATGAGGGATGGCAATAGCAGTACCATAATCATTGCTGCAGCTAGAGGATTCCGCTAACACATTTGGAAAAACTAAACCAGTGCTTTCTTCATCCCAATCACTTGTCAACATTCTCACTCATCTCAGCCCTGAGAAGGTAAAGGTAAAAACCCTAAAATTGTGGAAGTTATGAAAAACCTTTCAAGGGAAAGAACACATTCCATCAGATATGAAAGTAGCAACACTTTCTTCTGGTCTTAGATAATAAGGACATTTCTTTATTTTGAATATTTGTGATTGAAGGGAAGTGCAGCCGAATTTTAACCTAGTTATATGCAATAACACTTATTCTAAAACAGAGCATACAATGATTGTGCTATAGAAAAAGGAGCAAACAGCACCTTCTCTGAGAGCTTTTTTTGAATGCATAGGTACCCTTGCATCTAGAATTACTTATACCATGAGCAGCAGTAATTTTGGGAAGCCGGAATATCCCAGTATTGCAACTTGCACCATAAGTGAGCATTTGGAGATGAAGACTTAGCATGGGAATTGGAGGTACCACATCTAAATCCTGTAATAAATACTCATGTTCAGGCAGTTTAATACTCAGTCACTTCAACAGCTTTTGGCTTCTGAAATATCCCAGGGCAACTATTGGGAATGCAGCATTGCCATTGGAGGTGTAATTTCTGATTCAGCATGTAACTCTGGGCCAGATGTACAAATATCTGGTTGCAAAATAATGACTGCTAAATTGCAAATGGTAATTTTTCAAACAGTAATGATTGTTAAGAATTTACCTATGTAGAAATAGGTTGGTTCATAAAAAATCAAATCATAGTGTTGTGTATGAATTTAGGACCCTAGTCTAATTTTCCCGATTCATGTCCATATATAGGTATAAATCACCCTATCCTTACATAGGCGTAGAAATCATAACCATATTTAGCCTTAGCCTGTGCAGCCCAAATACGGCATGGCTACTACCACTAGTTCCGAGAATCCACAACGATTTCTTGGAAAAACCCGCCTTCAGCAGTCAGGGACTTCCCCCTGCTTGAATATAGATTTATCCAAGAACTCATGGAGTTTTCAAAGAACTGAGTCTATGATGACGTTATTATGTCCAACCTTACGTCATACTTGGCACCTTCAAGGTATAAATATGCCCACACTTGCCCAAGCAAACACACAGTGGTTTGGAGCAGTTCGACTATCTACTTGCCCGACACCCTGCTACAGCAAGTGCCGAAGGAAGCCGACCCTCCAGCTGACGCCCTGAGAGACGCTGTCTTTTCTCCTGCTGAGAAATCCAGCTCCAGTCTTTCCAGGCTACCCTTGCGGGTTGCTGGAAAATCGAGTCCTGAGAGAGAGATACAAGACCTCCTTCATTCTAAACCAAGGTCTGGAGCTGATTAGAGCCTTAGAGAATTCTTGAAGAGATTCTTGGCAAAGAATACTAAACTTAAGCTACACCTCACTTACTTCTTCCCTTGTACTAGACTTAGGTTAGGTACACCGGGGTAGGCGTATTTTAGAAGCACCAGTTGAGTACTTTTAGTCATTATTTATCACTGTATGTATTTTATGTATTTTATGTATTTTAGGGCTTAGAAACCATATCATGCTTTTACAGTATTATTATATAATACTCTTCGTACTGTACGCATTGTACTCTATAATCAGTATTGCGATTGTTGCAGTTCATTTCTTATGCTTAGAAAGAAGACTGTTCAATAAATACTTTTATTGAAAACGCCCGTCTCTCTATTGTTCAGCACCTCTGGTGAAACGAAGCATGGACGATTGACTGAGTGAAATAACTATCTATTGTTTCCACGACTCTAGAGATTGATTTCTTATTCTTGGGAAACAAAGTTGTCATGTTTATGCGGTTGTCAAAAACTAATCCCTTCTTGTGAATTAGAGAAAGTTTCTAGTGACCTCTGAGCTAGCTGGCACTCACAATTAAGTTTAATATATTCAGTAGAGACCTAGTCGACCTCGGTCCTACGTCTAAACTACAGGATATATTATTCCAATGCTCAGAGCCTATTGGGAATATAGGATCTACACTACATGGCGCCCAACGTTTGGTAAGGCGATAATTTAATGCTAGATACTAGAGTAACTCAGTCGTGCTTTTCACACAAACCCCTTTTTTCCCGTAAAATACTCCTGTAGACATCTGGAGTGGGTGAAAGGATAATATCCGCCAAAACTGAGTAGGACGAAAAATCCTATGTATTAGTTTTGGTTTGTTCAACGTTGAAGGATACAGTGTTCCAAAATATTGTGAACCTAATCTTTGTTTCCTTGAAACTTGCTCTGCAAAACTTTCGGTCAACAAAATGTCGGATAGTGACGAGGAATTGGAAAGAGCTGCAGCAGTTTTAGACAACAGAACACTCCAACAAAATGACCCGGATGTTATAATCATCCCGGCAAATGTAAGAAAAACTATAACTTACAAACTAATAAATAATGGAGTATCATCGAGAGGGGGTAAAGTAAATTTTGTTATAGAGCACATGCATATCGGCAGACAGAGGTATTCTATTCAAGGATTCAGTTTCCTCCAGCAAATGAAGGAACGCATGAGTTCCACTACTACAAAGTAGAGGAACCTCCAGCGGAATACGTTCCTTACGAGGACGTTGAAATTCCATTAACTTACCAAGAGCATCAGCTCTGGTTTAAAGGCGCCCTACAACATCAAAATCATATTACCAGGCTCGGTCCACTAGGTAGACCAGGAGCAACATGGCCGGTATTAGCCAGCTATACACCACATCCTGACATTGATAACATGACAGGACAAGAACTGTTGGCTCAGCTAAAAAAGTTAATTAAAATACATAGACAACTGGTTCAATATGTTATGCGGACCTTAATAGTCCAACCTACTGTAAGGATTCCACAGCACACCCCTCACCAGGGGAACACAAACAAAATCACACCACAGACTATACAATCAGTCATTGGTAAATTGTCCGCAAAAAGGGAACAAATTCTGTTCTGGTTAGCTCAGAAAATTACCCAAATTGAGGCAGTATTCCCTGAAACACAGAATTCAGACAATCTGTTTACCAATGGGGATAGCACCACATGTGGAGGACTGTGACACTTGGGGTACAGTCTTTGCTGCAATCTACACAAAGACACATGGTGTTCCGTCCATGGCGGTAATACCAGACGTTATAAGACAGATTTAAAATGAATACAGACCAGAACCAGCTTTAAATCTTGGTATGAAATTACTAAAAGATTTCAAACAGGTCTCGGCTATACTATTAGCCAACATTAAAGGTGAAGCAGCATCCGTGGCAATCCGCCAAAAGCTAAAAGAGACAGATATAGCAGAGCAACCACATGAACTTGCAAGAATTATTGAAAAACCATATGAAGAACTAGGAAGAGATAGTTTGGGTGGGAAACCATTAAAACCACAACTAACTGAAAATCCTGAGAAAGTTTTTATTAAAAATAATCTCACTACTCCTAAAAAGAAGTGGGGAAACAGTAAACAAACACTTTCTAAAGAGAAACGATCTCAGTCCAGAGGAAGATCTCCCCAACGAGGACATAGGTCTCCCCTACGGGAGCCCTCTGAAAAGAGGTATAACCTCAGAAATAGGGATAATTTGAGAAAAACCTGATAGATATCAAGATACTGATACACGTTCCTCTCGTACCTTTCAGACTTCCTCGCAGAAATCCGAGAGGAGAGGACGATCTGAACAAAAAGAAGAACACCTGAAGTCCAAAGACGAAAGGCACGTTCCTAAAAATAAGAAAACTCAATTCACCAAGAAGAAGGTAGCAAGTGTAAAGATCAGACAGGCTGAGGATCTTGAGGACACAACTCAAGAACGGGGAGTGGGCCCAGACAATGCTAGACAGTGCAGCAGAAGTAACCATAGCTCGCAAGATCCTGAAGGATCATCTGGAGACAGTGGACTTGAATGAATTCATTCAAGTTGAAACTGCTGATACCAGGGTTAGTGTACCTCATAAATTATATGAAGTAACACTCCGGATGGAGGGGGACATCACTAGAAAAATAAAAGCACTCTTTTGGGAGAAGCTATCTAAGGGTTATGACATTCTTCTAGCTGAACAAGACTGGCCACCTGAATTTGTCAGGAAGTGCCCACATGGCGAAGAGATAATTATGCCAGCCTTCTCAAATCACATTCCAATTCATAAAAAATACACATATGCCAGAAAATGGGCAGTAGCTCCAGCATTATACAAAAAGCACGTAGGATGGTATGAGGACTCTCCTCACCATAAAATCCAGTTAAAAAATAAACCAAAAATGCAAAGGCAATATCCTGTAAAACAGGAAGCTAAAAAACAGGTCAGGGAGATTTTAAATCAACTTGAATACCAAGGGGTGATTGAAACATGCACCTCATCAATGAACACTCCTTTGTTTCCTGTCTCCAAGCCAGACAATACATATCGTCTAGTTTTGGACTACAGACACTTAAACTCTTGTTGCAAAACTTTTGCAGTACAAAATGCACACTGTGCAGCACTGATGAATAACATCATACGGAAAAAATATAAAACCACATTAGATATTTCAAATGGGTTTTTCTGTCAAAACATAGCACCAGAAAGCAGGTACTTGACCGCTTTCTCAATAATGGGGACACAGCGACATTTTGCCGTCTCCCCAAGGATTCAAGAATAGTCCAGGGTTATTTTCAGCCAGAGTAACAGAGTTACTACAAATGTACAATGATGAGGCATTATCTTATGTCAACGACATCTATCTTACAGACGATAATTTGGACGTGCACTTGAAGAGAGTGGACACCATAATACTTAGGGTTTGCTTCTGAAGGGTACAAATTCAATTTTAAGAAATCACGAATTGCCCACCTCAACGTCCTATTCTTGGGATATGAACTTTCAAGTGAAGGCAAAAGCCTGGCAGCAAACTTTCTAGAGCAATGTGCGCTGCTCCAACCTCCAAAAACGCTGAAAAACTTACAGTCAATTCTAGGTTTCCTGAATTTTGGAAGAACTTATGTTCTAAACTACGCAGAAAGGGTTAAACCTATCTACAAACTAATTAAACCTGATTTCAAACCAACAAACTGGACTCAAAACCATACAGAAATTTTGCGTTTAGTACAAACGGACATGTTAGCAAAACACAGCAAAAACACAGTTAGAGACACGCAACAATGTGCACAATCTTGTGATATGAATCAGCCCAGGGAGATGCAGATTCACATACCTGACCTTTAATGAAGGTGAAAAGGTAACAATTTCATACAAATCACACTTGTACACACAAGCTGAAATAAAATTCACTTCTACAGAAAAAATTCTGACAGCGGTTCAAACAGCAGTAGCAAAAGAGAGAGCCCTCGCGCAGGGTAAACACATAATGATCGTTAAAGCAAGCATTCCAAATGCAAAAGCTTTACATCCGAGATGGATACAATGGGTTAATTCTTTTGCTGCAGCAGACTTTGAATACGTTTTTGACCCCGACTTGAAAACACAAGAATTCCTACAATATGAACACGAATGTCCTCTGCCGACCGAGATTCTGCCTCTAGAACATTACAGATGTATAATCTATACAGACGGATCAGCACAGCCCCCAATTGGGGGTAAACAAGCTTACTGTGCTGTGTGCGCAATTGTTAAAGGTCGCTGGCACGAAGGTAAATTTTGACCTATGGTCACTAAAACTCAATCACTCGGGGACTGTACAGCTCAACGAGCTGAACTACAGACTTTCAAGATGGCACTTGAAAATACCGATCACGAATTCCCCACACTAATAGTGTGCGATTCATATTTCTGCGTTGAATCTTACAACGAGCACTTGCAGAACTGGGTTCGAAACAATTTCAAAAATGCAAAAGGTGGCACAATAAAGCATAAAATGCTTTGGGAACAAATAGTTCTTTTGCAAAAAGAACTACAAAAGACTCGGATGTATGACATTACAACGCATGCTTTTACCTCGCATGCTTTTACAACGCATAGTGCTTTTAGGCGCTGGATAGTGAATTGTTTAATTTACTATTCCAACTCCAGTCCCGTGGATAGTAGGGAAGGTGTTGTATAGTACATTAAACATATTCCCTATCCTAGAGCGCCCCCCAGCGCAATGCGTTGTAATGGTTTGCATTGTAAAAGTTGTGCTGTAAAGGCACTGCGTGGTAAAAGTTGCGTTGTAAAGGTTGTATACCAAAAGACTCATCAGCGTGATGGCGTTCACGTTGCAGGGAATCCATTGGCTGACGAAGCCGCAAAGGCAGCTGTGCAAACGGCTTCCGTAGCTGCAATCACTCACTCAAAAAGAGTAATAGACGATGAAACGTTGCTAGCAGTAAAAACCTCAATGAAAGGTAGCTATGCAGCATTACCTCTAAACTATCCACTCACGTATACATACATAATTGATGCAAACTCCGTTCCTTTTGCTCGAATCCCTGGAGTGGGGAACAGAGTAATTCCAAACAAGAGCCGGAGAGGTGCTTTGGTTCACGAAGCACATATGGGAGAGGGTCTGATACATCAAGGGATCTTAAAATCTCTAATAGAATTAGAAGAGATGTACTGGTGGCCAGGAATGAGCGTCCAAGTTTACAAATTTGGAATTAACTGTGATACCTGTTACGGATATCATAGCTTTGCAGACCACCAGATACCTGACTACAGTGTAGCCAGCCTGGTACAGACACCATTGTTAGACAGCATTAGAATTTCTACACGCAGACGTCACCATGGACAGATGCGGTCCCATAACTATTAGGACAAGATTCATTTGGATGTGGCCCCAGCGCTCGGCTGACGCTCGAACTGTTATAAAAGATTTTGCGAATCTTTATCGGCACATACTCAATCTGCACGCTACATTCTGATCAGGGTCCTGCATTTAGCTCTCGGGCTTACAGGGAGGCCATGATCAGTTTGGGCATTGCATTGCGGGACTCAAGTCCATTCCATCCTGAGGGAAATGCGGTAGTGGAAAGAAAAAAACTTGACATAAAGCAATCTATAACAGCTGGGGTATTAGGTTCGGGTGATGGATGGGTCAAACATCTAATAAGTGTCCAACGTAGTCTTAACAATCTGCCAAGGAATTCTCTGGGTGGAATCACTCTATATGAATTATTGTTTGGTACTAGAATGATAATCGAAGACCTCGATTGTAAAACTTCAGTGGTGGAACAAAAACCCTTTGATGTCAAAGATCGTTTGGCTGTTTTACAGGACTTAAATGAAACAAGAAGTCTGAGTAACACGATACAGAAGCCAACGACCACTGAAGAGAAACCACCTGTCCCAGTAAGACCTATCTGGATTCCAAAGATTGGGGATCTAGTCAGGGAAAAGATCGCGGTAAAGAAGGAATTTGGGCCTTCTTACAGAAAATCAGTACCTGTCTTAGCTATCCACGGAACAAGACCAGTGTTACTACCGCCCCTTGCTGGTAAATGGGAGAACAGAGTTGTGTCCATCGACCTGGTCAGACCACATCATGTGGCCGATAATAAGTAGTAGGCCCAGTGGTCTCCCAAGATGTAGCGGACAACCAAATCTTGCTACAATCCAAGAGGTTCAAACTGAAAGACTTATCACGTTTGATAAACCTGCAGTAAGAAAAGAAGGACTATGCAACAATGCCATGGAACTTGTGCCTCTTGAGACCCAAATTACAGTTCGGCAAGAAAATCCTATCTACAATGATATTGCCTCTGACTATACAAATATGACAAAGGAAGAAGCAGCTCCAACGATTCAAAACAATCCTGATGCAATTCCAACAATTGACAGAACTGCCTCTGGTTATTTCATCAGCTTTGATACATTTTCTAAGGATCCCAGTGAACCTGAAAATACGCCAGCAAATAAAACTTTCAAAGAAAAAATAACAAAACTCTTTCATCAACTTGAAAAAACATATCTGGTTTCACCATGGATTGAATTTTGGATTGTGTTAGGTGTACTTTTTCTGGTACTTTGGCTTATTCTTGTTTTGAGTTTGAGAAGGATGATAGATGGAAAATACAGTACAATGGACACAGCAAGTAATAACATCAACTTGCTCCTGAAACCTCACAAATCATCTCATCGTGAACGAAGAGACATGTCACCAGTGAACATCACAGCCATTCCTATACCTGGTGGTATAGCATGGGACACACTGATTATGACATTTATGGCCCGGTGGAACTGTTGAAGTTTCCACACCAGTTCAAGGTTTGTCTCACCCAGCACATTTTCTGATGATTGGTGACAGATTTAGAAATGTCAGCTAAATTTACAAAACATGAATACTTAAAAGGTTCATCAGATTACGAACAGATGTATTGTTTTAATCATTATGGTCACCAATATTTGCATAAATCTGCAAACCCTAGAAATGTTTTTACGTATAATCAAGAGGAACATTGTCCAAAGCCACCAAAGGGAAAAGTTTCCATACTTCTCAGGGTTTAACATCACAAATCCCGAAATGTTTTATTTCAAAAATTTAAATAAGACAGGAATGAAAAACATGTTGACCAATACTAAACGTATAATCAAGAGGAACATTGTCCAAAGCCACCAAAGGGTAGCTCAAAAACATTTTATGAAAAGTTTCCATACTTCTCAGGGTTTAACATCACAAATCCAGAAACGTTTTATTCCAAAAATGTAAATAAGACAGGAATGAAAAACATGTTGACCAATACTAAACAAATTTATTCTGCAAACTTTTATGCTCAACTGTCTACATTAGGTTTTGACTTATGGAAAGACAACATTGAGACAAAAACTGTCCGGGGCACGAAAGATTGGCAGGTGCAAGGTTTAGAAGCCTTATTCAGAGCCTGCATCATCCCAGAACAAATAATGTTTTTAAATGACACTGTTCAACAAACATCTTGTCTTGGCTTAGCGAAGATAAAAGATTTAAATAAACCGTCCATACCAAAGCCCACACCTGACAGTAATAACACTGCAGATGAGGAGGTAGATGTAAAACAGATTTTACAACACAACAGAATTAATCGTGATTGGAAAAAATGGTTAATCTGGCCCACAGACACTAATAACTGTCAAGATAGATTCCTGAACAAAACACATGAGTTCACAGTTAATAGACCAGATCCAAGATACTCCCAGAGACAACATCCAGGGATAGCAACAACTTATAGTGAAGGAAAGCTATGCCTTGAGTGGCTACAGAAATCTACACTCCCAGAAATAAAACGTTTCATATACGCCGGTATATACGCTGCTTACAATGAATCATAGAAAATCACGCAAATGGAAACTGCAGAAAGAATACGAGAAATTGATCATATTATTTAGAGAAAGCTCTCTCTGTAGTAGACAATGGGTTAACGACTCTGTCCTCCAGAATTTTTTCTCTGGACAGCATTGTGTCATCTGCCATTGACATAATAGAGCAGGACTTGCTAATGTTACAACATGGCCAGTCCCAATTACGTTCTACAATGCAGCTAGGCTAGACGTTACAAAATCTCCGTTCAGGCGATGTGCCATGGCGTCTAATCAACACCACGTCATTGTTTGCTGTACTTAACCTTACAGATAAACACATCTCTTTGGCACAAAGAGGAGCGGACTATACGGTGCTGAGCATTGAAAAACTGGAAAGATTACCATTAACAGTTTCGTTGAATGGATAATACATGGCACCATCACGATACCAGTTACGATTTTCCAGTTTCAGTATTGCTTAAGACACATACCAGCGGGCCTGTATGAAAGGTTGAGTAAAAAATCCATTAAGTCGACCTGGAATTTACCATATACACACAAATGTTGGATTGGGGGAAAGGAGGTATTTCTTAGTGGTAAAAATTGTAAGAACTCGCTAAGCACTTTTGTGTCAAGGTAATATTTTACACGGAGCCTGAAAAGGTTCTTCAAACAACCTCTCTTCCCACCTGCACGGTTCACCAGCAGCCGTGATAGAACCAGTTTTCAGGCAGCTTTCCAATAGCAGCTATGTTATGCTCAATGATCACAGCTGTTGTGGCATGTTGCCAGGAAGAGCGTATCTAGTTAGTGTGTTAGCCAGGGTCACTTGTTGTATGCAAGTATTGTATCCAAAAAGCAAGACAGATAGGGAGTCGGCGTTATGGCCTTCACTGAATATCTCTTCTATACGAATTGATACTTTAAGCAGAATGAAAGCCATTGTTTTGCAAAAAACTGTGCCACTGACCTCGTCTAAAGAAACTTATGATCTGCAAGTTGCAAGGACTTCTGCAGAGATACATGCGTTATTATCAACAAACTGCCCAGTACATTTCGCAGAAATGTTAGGTCAAATCTTAAACATGTCTGATACCAGCGGCATCGCACATGTATTTAAGACGATTTTTTCAGAACTGTTAGCACCCTTTGAAGCAGTCCTCGGCATTTTTCCAAAATTTCGTGCACTCTGTGTTCGGCGGCCTGCCTCTCATTTTTGGACTCGTAGCAGGAATTCTATTTTTATTCCTTCAGCTCCGATACGGCAAGTCCAGTCACCAGTGATATCCAGACTACCATGGAACAAGCCCTCCTAGCCATGCGGTATCGTGAAAGGATTACACAGATTCTTGGCTTGTCTCGTTTAAGAGATCTGAATACCACTTGGTTCCTTTCATTCAGACCAATCTGGCAAGATTGCATATTACCTGTTCTACGATGCCTGCTTTGCGGAGAAGAATGCGTGTTGGACATTTGTCTTACACTTCCATCAGTTCTGCCATCGGATGTTGACGCCTTGCTAGGTCCGGTAACGACTTATGCATCGTGTTGCCCCCAACGGCTACCAATCCTGATGACGGCATTCATTGAAGTCTCACCGGCAAGTCTAACTGAGGGTTAGATAAATGAAACTATAGGCACACAGGTACCAGCCATTGCGAACATTGCTAATGCGCAAAAACGCTGACGGCGATGATCCTCATATGTGCACATTTGATCTACTTGATGAAGTAGTTCCACTTTCGCCTACCATGGTAGATGATTTCTTTGCCAGCCTAGACGATTTGATGTTTTCTCCTGACTCCGAGAATACATTTTGAAATCTGCACAGAGCGTTCCCTGAACTCTGAAATCCGACCTTCGCTTTTTTCAAAAACAAACATTCTAACTTGGGAACTCTATTTAAAATTTAGACTCTACGATTAAAATTTGAACTTTTTTTCTTCCAAAATATAACTTTTGTATGGCACAGAGTAATCTGCTTAAAGTAGAACTATTCTTAGAGAACAAGAATTCTTTTGAACACTTCTTAGAGACAATATTTGGCCTTGTCCTCAAAACTATAACTGTTGATATACTATGTTATGGAATGGTCTGGACTTTTTTATATACTTAAGAGCATTTCATAAATGTAATTTCGTGACTCTTTAGGTTAGCATTAATAATTTCATGCTAGATATCATATAGGTAAACACTTTTCTCAAATGCGTACAGTTTATACTCATTTCATGTACAGCCTTTTCAAATGCAAATCTTGTATTTTGGGTGGGACTGTAAATACAGGCTTTAGATATGTTTCAGTACTTATAATTTAGTAATGTTGAACTTAATAAAGTGGAGTGGGTGTTGTGTATGAATTTAGGACCCTAGTGTAATTTTCCCGATTCAGGCCCATAACCATATTTAGCCTTAGCCTATGCAGCCCACATACGGCATGGCTACTGCCACTAGTTCTGAGAATCTACAACGATTTCTTGGAAAAACCTGCCTTCAGCCGTCAGGGACTTCCCCCTGCTTGAATATTGATTTATCCAAGAACTCATGGAGTTTTCAAAGAACTGAGTCTTTGACGACGTTATTATGTCCAACCTTACGTCAAACTCGGCACCTTCAAGGTATAAATATGCCCACACTTGCCCAAGCAAACACACAGTGGTTTGGAGCAGTTCGACTATCTACTTGCCCGACGCCCTGCTACAGCAAGTGCCGAAGGAAGCAGACCCTCCAGCAGACCCACTGAGAGACACTGTCTTTTCTCGTGCCGAGAAATCCAGCTCCAGTGTTTCCAGGCTACCCTTGCGGGTTGCTGGGAAATCGAGTCCTGAGAGAGAGATACAAGACCTCCTACATTCTAAACCAAGGTATGGAGCTGATTAGACCCTTAGAGAATTCTTGGAGAGACTCTTGGCAAAGAATACTAAACTTAAGCTATACCTTACTTATTTCTTCCCTTGTACTAGACTTAGGTTAGGTACACCGGGGTAGGCGTATTTTAGAAGCACCAGTTGAGTAATTTTAGTCATTATTTATCACTGTATGTATTTTATGTATTTTAGGTATTTTATGGCTTAGAAACCATATCATGCTTTTACAGTATTATTTTATAATACTCTTCATACTGTACGCATTGTACTTTATAACCAGTATTGCGATTGTAGCAGTTCATTTCTTATGCTTGAGAAAGAAGACTGTTTTATTGAACACGCCCGTCTCTCTATTTCTCAGCACCTCTGGTGAAATGAAGCATGCATGATTGACTGAGTGAAATAACTATCTATTGTTTCCGCGACTCTAGAGATTGATTTCTTATTCTTGGGGAACAAAGTTGTCATATTTATGCGGTTGTCAGAAACTAATCCCTTCTTGTGAATTCGAGAACGTTTCTAGTGACCTCTGAGCTAGCTGGCACTCACAATTAAGTTTAATATATTCAGTAGAGACCTAGTCGACCTCAGTCCTACATCTAAACTACAGGATATATTATTCCAATGCGCAGAGCCTATTGGGAATACAGGAACTACACTACAATAGTTGGTCGCGATCAACCTCATGTTTGTATCTCTCCTTGAGTGACTTTACAACTTGTACATTTGCAATTGTTCCCTCCTTTCACTCCACTTGTATATATAACTCTAACCACTAGTATATGTAGTAGACCTTTGTACTTACTACCATTCCTATGTGATTGTAGAATGTATCTGTTTGTATTTCTTTCTTGAGTGACTTTACAACTTGTACATTTGCAATTTTCTCAGTTTATATCTCCTATGTAACTCTTGTAATCCAAAGTCCGTATGTAACACAACTGGTTCTTTTGTAAAGTGCTCTGACACCTTCGGGTAATGTTCGCGCTACATAAATCGCCATCAATAAATAAATACATAAATAAATAAATATGAATATTATTGAGGTAGGTCCCAAATGGCGACTCACTATGATTGGAGGCCATTGCAGGGATGGTGGCCTACTGACCACCATGAATGTGATTGCCTTTCAATAAAGTAAACATTTTACAATGTAGCCGGGATTTCTTAGAGGTAAAGGGACTGCGTTCGAAATGAAAAGTTTACTGTTTAAAAAAAGTTTTTTTTTTCTTTTTAGATTTGGCAGTGGTCCCTGGAATATTTGGATAGGAATCACTATTTAGAAGGGATAACTACAACACACTTATTCCAAATAGTGATATTAATTACTAGACCCATGTTTTCTGAGTTAGGAAAAAGTTACCAACTTAAAAAGCTATTTTGCAGTCACAAGCTCCTATTTGGAGTATTTGTGACCACAAGAATACTTTGCACATCTGACCCTCTAACACTAGCCTTCAAACTCAAAATTAAATCTCTAAAGCTTAGGGCCGGTCTAGTGTAGTACAAACAGAGGTTGCCCACTGTCACTGAGTGTTCCCCCCGGATGGCATCTCTATGTAGGAACAACAACAGATAGTCAATAGTTTTGCTGATAGCAAAACAAAGTTTTTTTTAATTGTTGCGTGCATTTTCATAAATGTATTATGTAAACTTAATAGAAGAACTGTTCAATTGAAATCAATGGGACGCTTGAGTGTTTCAGAAGCAGACTTCATATATATATATATATATTACTGCTGCAACCAAAAAGGGTCCTTCCGGGGTCCCGCTCCCATTGTCGGGTGGCGCGTCATCCGGCGAACCCGTAAGCCGGAAAGTTCAATAACCAGTCCCAGTGTGCTGAAAGCACTACGCGCACTCGGTAGTAGAGATGCCCAAAGGTTTTTTATTTACTCAATAAACGTTACGCGTTTCGACACCAAAGTGTGTCTTGCTCACACAAGACAAGACACACTTTGGTGTCGAAACGCGTAACGTTTATTGAGTAAATAAAAAACCTTTGGGCATCTCTACTACCGAGTGCGCGTAGTGCTTTCAGCACACTGGGACTGGTTATATATATATATATATATATATATATATATATATATATATATATATATATATATATATATATATATATATATATTACCTACTGGCGGTCGCCAGTAGGTATATATAGTTAGGATTTTTTCTCTATGGGTTTTTTGAAAATTCTATGTCTAATAACTTTGGCGTTTGTGGACGGAATTGGCTGAAATTTTCAGGAAAATGGCACATTTTGTTTCTGAGCAGCCCTTGAAAATTTGGGGGGGGTTCGTCCAGTGGGGGCCGAGAAAAAAGGGGGGTCCCAAAACGTGTTTTTAACATTGAGTTTTCCATAGGGCGGTTGGCCTCACTTTCAGCCCGAACGGCTGAATGGATTTGCACGAAACTTGGCAAAATTGTAGGGACTGGTAGCCCGATGTGCCTTTTGTAGGTCTCAATATATGTGCTCCAGTGGATTTTGAGAAATTAACGTTTAAAAAAAGATATATATCTGTAACAGCGGACCGGTTAGCGCTCTGGTTCGCGGACTTTTCGCGCAACGGAGCTTTGTGAAGCGAAGCTGATTGGTTCTCCGGCGTCTGTCAACATTCCAAACAGTCCGTAGCGGCCGCCATCTTGTCTCTCGGTAGGATCGAGAGACAAGAGGAGGTCAAAACAAAGGGGGAAATAACTATAAGGGGGCATAGTAGATCCTCGCTGACCCCCTAGGTTTGATGTGGAGGTTTTAAAAGGGCCCCGCGGGGCAAAAAAAAATAATAAAAATAATAATTGAACGGCTGAATGGATTTGCACGAAACTTGGCAAAATATTAGGGACTGGTAGCCCGATGTGCCTTTGCTAGGTCTCAATATATGTGCTCCAGTGGATTTTGAGAAATTAACGTTCAAAAAAAGATATATATCTGTAACAGCGCTCCGCTTCGCGTAACGGAGGTTTGCGAAGCTGATTGGTCATTCTGTCACTGGGCTATAGTTGGGCTACATCTGGCTGATATTTGGGCTACATTTGTTTTTTTGTGTGTCTGGCGGCCATCTTTGGGCTACATTGGGCTACATTGGGCTTCATTGGGCTACATTCGGCTAATTAGCAAATAGCTCATCGCAAACTAGGAATGGTAAAGAATCGCTATTTATTCCTTAAAGTTCGCTATTTAGGAAATGCAAATAACTTTGATGATACATATGGCGGTTCATCTCTAACAAGATAAGAAGCATAGGGATAGATTTATGATGACTGGCGCATCACCAGGGATGTGTTAGTCATTCTGTGCCGCTGTTCCGTCACCTATGGTGTGCTGCATTTACAATGCGGCGCATCACGGGGCAAAAACAGCACAGATGCGTGATGTATCTGTGCCGTAAAGGTGGCGCATTGCTGGAGTTGTATCGCAAGTGTGATGAAGGTCCAGCAAGGGTCGGGGGTGCCCCTGTCGCAGGGTTTCTGTTCTCACACAGAACTGTGGACAGAGGATTGGAACCTCGGCGAATTAGGGTGTCCCAAAACTCACGTTAGTAATCAAAAACTATTTAGCAAGCTAGGTACAGTGTCACATTGGATATAACAAACTCTCAATGTTTAGACAATCCAGAATATGAACTTATAGTACCTCAGGATACGTGGAACTCATGAACAGTCGGTCGTTATATATTTCTTAGAAACCAGAACATGGAGTTAAGAAGAACACATGTGTATTTGAAATGTTTATTTACTAATGCCGTCTTCTCAGGCGTAGTACCTTAGATAATAAAAGTACACATATTATCAGTAGCAAAATTACCAGCATAGTTACTAGTACATAAAAAGTGAATGGTGATAGTATGTTAACATGCTGTAAATGAATAAGAGTTAGCAACACTTATAAGCAGCCGCGGGCCGTGGAGGGAGTTACGGTGAGGCAGGGAGGCGGGGAGGGGGAGAAGCAGGGTGGAGAATACAAGTACACATATTATCAGTAGCAAAATTACCAGCATAGTTACTAGTACATAAAAAGCGAATGGTGACAGTATGTTAACATGCTGTAAATGAATAAGAGTTAGCAACACTTATAAGCAGCCGCGGGCCGTGGAGGGAGTTACGGTGGGGCAGGGAGGCGGGGAGGGGGAGGGGCAAGGTAGAGAGGGCTCCACCCTGCTTCTCCCCCTCCCCGCCTCCCTGCCCCATCGTAACTCCCTCCACGGCCCGCGGCTGCTTATATCTCACCCTCCCTAATACACATATTATATTATTTGCTAAGAAGGTCTCTTTGTGTTGGTTTAGGGCGTGCCCATACTTTAGTGTCTTAGATTTGAAGGAATCACATCAGCATACACCAGCTCTCTCTTCATGTGAACCGCATCAACTGTTGTGTATGTGTGTTCGGCAAAGCAATATAAAACCCGCCTCATGCCCAGAATTGGCAGAAGTTGCACTTATGTTATGAGTATGAAGTCGTGGAGATCAGACCTCATAACAATTCTGTATCGTGTTGTTCTTGAAACTTTAGCACTCGCTGTACAGATATAGTTTAACAAGCAAAGCAGATAGTAGAGCAATAACATATTATTCTCATGTAAACCACGATGAACTACTAGGTTGAAAGCTAAAGCAACAACTAAATGTCGTGTGCAGAAGTTGCAAAAAAGGAAAAATGGCGTTTAAACCGGTAATGAGCCCATGCTAACTTAACACGGTGTAAAGATATCCAGGACCTAGATGACACCTCCTCATGATCCGGAAACGAACTGAATAAGATAATAGAAGTGCCATCTCATGAGAGCAGATTGCAAGTTTATATGTGGACGGTCCGCAAGGTAAAGCATTAAAAACTAGGAAAATTCAATGCTAAAGAAAAATAAAACAGCCAAGTACTTTATCGAGTCTTAAGCCAATAGGCAAGGTAAATAATAAAAACTTGACAATTAAGTCAATGAATTGTCAATGAAATGCTAGTACTCAGCATATGAAACATGAAAAAGGTCTATGACATAACTGTGTATGCAAAATAAGCTGCAACAGCCTCCAACAGGAAGTCACCGTCTTCATCCGAAAACAGTTCAGCCATCCAATTTAAAAGCGGAAAAGAACATACGTGCTCTCCCAGCACCGGATCCTCTATCACCATCAGAGGACAGCTCGGTGGGTTTTCAAGAAAGCTGTGTTCCAAGAAAGACTGTGCTGCCGCCAGTAAATTCCAGGGACCAAGTAGTCCATGCATCAATGCCACAGCCATAATCCTTTCGCCAGGACAAATCAACTCGTGAGTAATGATAGGAGTCATCAGCTGATTAAAGTCGACGTCAGGAGAAACCGGTCCGCAGAGACACAAATCAATGGCCCAATCGAAATAACAGGTCAGGCAGTGAAATACAGGCTGGACACAGGTGAAGTAGGAGAACCGAAAAGATAATCCATATGCCGTGCTTAATATCGCCAACGGCATTGTGCCATAATATTCTAGCATGCGATTGCGGAACAGTGTCAGCAGCTGCAGGGTCGGAGGTTGCATAGGAGGGACATCCATATTTAAAAATGTAAAAAAGTACAAGAGCGTCCGCTGGTAATGCAAGTAAAAATGCAATCCACGAACCAGAGTGGAGAAAATGGAATGAAAGGGAGCAGGGATGACTCCAAAGATTTTCTCAAATGAAGTCACGAGACCACTGGTAACAACTTTAAAAAAGTGTGCCAGGGATTTTGTGGAGGATGCGTTAAAGATAGTCGGAAACATGTTGCTGAAATTGAAAGGCAAACCTGTGTACGGGTGTTCGCTATGTGAAGTACGAAAGTTTCACGGGCCGAACTCAAGGCCACCTCTCTCTGAAACAAAAGAGCTCTTATTCTTGTCATGCCGTTGAAACGTGTCCCAAGGTTGGTATTTGTGGCCAGATTGAAAACTCCCTATGTTCATGTGTGGGAGGAAATAGAACATTTCTGCAGCAAATAACCCGTTCACTTACTGTTACGATAAAAGGAATACTTTTAATTAACTCAGAACAATCTTCATTATTGAGCATCAAATAACTACCATTTTGCAACAACTTGAACGTGGGGATGATAGCAGGAACTGGCGTGCCTTGCATCACGCAAGCCATATTTGGTCGCTGTTTGTTGCATGAATCGTGTAACTGTATGTGCCTACACATTAGTGAATGATCTGGCGTCTCAGTGCATTCCTCTCCATTCAGATAAACTTCTTGATCATCTTTGAAACATCTGTATGTGTATGGAAGCGACCAGACCTCATGAACAAAAGCACTACCTAAAGGTTCATAAAGACCTATTGGTATATATTTCATACAATTTGAAAACTTATATAAAGCAAAAGGCAGCGTTATTAAACCGTCGATAAGGCATGGTGCCAAAAAACCCGCAATCCTCTGCTGATGATGTCACTGAGCATGTCATGAATGATGTAATATGTGACATCATCAGTAGTGGATTATGGGTAATAGTATCTCTAGTTTACTCCCCTATAGCTGTCTTTCTTTTAACATAAGTGTGTGTTTCCTTCCCTTATACTTACTGTTTTTGGTTCGCTTCCAGTTCGCGTACCAGCGAGCGAACTAGGAAGCGAACTAAGAGAAATAGAGGTTGGCACAGTTCCAAATATTGTACCAATTTTTTAATAACGGGGAGGTAGTTCTGAAAAGAACTTTTTTTTTTATTTTTCTGAACATTTTTTTACTGTAAGGTTCCCGATTCGCGAAGCGGGAACGAAGAAAAAAAAATATTTAAAAAAATAATTATTCATAAACATATAAAATATATTTTTGGATTTAAAGAAGAATAAATTTTACAGCTACAGATATTAGCTGTTAAAAAACCAATGAAATTCACTGAAAAAACCATAGGTTATAGACCATATATAGTTAGGAATTAGCATTTACAAAACCTTGAAAATTCACTGAAAAAACCATAGGTTATAGACCATATATAGTTAGGAATTAGCATTTACTAAACCTTATTTTACTCACACAAAACCATTGAAATTCCATATATAGTTAGTTGCACTAACTATATATCGCGCACCCGCAATCCACTGCTGATGATGTCACATATTACATCATTCATGACATGGTCAGTGACATCACTGATGACATCACTGATGACATCTCAAATGACATCACTGATGACATCTCACTTGATATCAATGATCACATCACTGATGATATCATTCATGTGATAATACAATGCATCTCCTCACACTCTAATATAACCTCCGTTACACCCAGTGTTAAATAGAGAGTATCATTTTTGAAACCATTGACACACCAATACTAGTTACTACATACGCACTCACTGATTCCTATGTCTACACACACATTCACTCATACAATCATTCATACATACAATCACTCATCTTTACAACACTATCATATGCACTCATACACCTATACAGACACTCACACTCTGCCACTCATCCATGGAGTTACTCACACACCTAGTCAGTCCTGAAAAGAATCAATCACACTTCCATTTTCTTATCTATACAGTTAAACACAGAACACCTTACATTTTTGAAACATATACTAACACATAGTTACTCTCTTATAGAATCACTGATACAAGTACACATTGATCTGCACAGAGTCACACACCTCCCAGCCAGCCATACACACACTCAGTCTCCCATACAAATACTTGTGCAACCAATCAATAACCCATATAGCTACTTATATAGCTACTGATGAACACGTGCAGCAGCTTGCACAACAACAGACATACTGATGCACACTTTTAGACAGTTTAGTCACTAACCCGTGCATTCAGTAAGACGCATTTAATCACTCACTCATACAGTCAATCACGCACCTACTAAAACCTTCATTCAGACACTTATACATCCACTCATTCTTCAATATGTAAAACATATTTAAACTTTACAGAAACACATAATCACTGGATGTTGTCATCAGTGATGTCATCAGTGATGTCACTGACCATGTCATGAATGATGTAATATGTGACATCATCAGCAGTGGATTGCGGGTGCGCGATATATAGTTAGTGCAACTAACTATATATGGAATTTCAATGGTTTTGTGTGAGTAAAATAAGGTTTAGTAAATGCTAATTCCTAACTATATATGGTCTATAACCTATGGTTTTTTCAGTGAATTTTCAAGGTTTTGTAAATGCTAATTCCTAACTATATATGGTCTATAACCTATGGTTTTTTCAGTGAATATATATATATATATATGCAGAGAACTATTCATAGGCAAAATAACATTGATAGGAAACTTGCTTTTTCTTATTCAACACTTTTAATGTGTGATGTCCAACTCATAAGTGGGATTTGTTTACACTTCTTTCAAGATTTTGCATACCTGGTTCTCAAAAGCAGGGTCACCCTATACTACAATGGCACTTTTTGGTCCAAATGTAGCACACAGCAGAACGTTTGGTTTAAACAAACAATTTTAAGTAATAGCATATTTCTCTTACCTTGATATTTATTCCAGAATTTTCTCTGTTGGAAGAAAAAATGTTAGCATTAGGTTAACAGGTGGCATTTAGAAGAGATAAAAACTAGAAGTAACTGACGAGGATCTGTTCGACCAATTTATGCATGAATGAAATAGACTCAGGGCCTGAAATCCTAACTTTCTTGTTGAAAAATACATTCACAATTTTCTACTAGACTTATTTTTTTAACGCTCATAATTTGGGACCAGAAACCTTTTTACAAACCTACCTTTGTACTAATGAATTGGTTTGAAAAATATGGAATCAGATTGAGTAGTAATCAAACCTACTTAATTAATATTCATAGGTTAAGGCTCACATTGTAGCTGAATCCAATTGGCTACAATCACAGAGATGGTAGCTTGAATGGGTCAGCATACTCCGATGTCTGTTATTGAGTTAAATTGAAGTATCTTGTTTTTAAGAAAAGCAGCCGCCAGTTTTTTTTCAAAGGAAAGAGGACTGCTTTTTTTAATTTTTTGTTTTAATTCTGTGTTTTTAAATTCCTAGAGTTGTAGATTCGGCTGTGGTCCGCACAGCCACTGCCTACTCCCCCAGAAACTTTTTCCAAAATTCAGAAAGGAGATAAGGTCCAAAGGGTATTCTTTCCCTTTTCCAAATCAACTACCACCCCAGCTTGGAGGTTGTAACTTTTCAGTGGTTTGCTATAGGTAAATTCTGGTCTCAAACTATTAATTCATCTGATAATGATTTAGTATTTGGAAGGGAAGCCCAAAACATACTGCTTCCAAATACCAAACTGGTATTGATTCAAAAACGCATTTTCGGAATGGGTACAATTTTATTGACTCCTAAAATGTTTTTTGTTCATGGTCACAAAAGTTTTTGTGTTTTTGTGGCTGCAAACTTAAAATCAGAGTGTTTCTGCAAGGGCACAAACATTTAGCACATCTTTGCCCTCAGTAGGATATAGGTGAGGCATTTAAAAATTATTGAAAGCTAGGCATGGGAAGGCCTCATTTTGAATCTTTCTTCACACATGCCATTTCTACCATATGAAATTTGTTACGTTTGTCTCTGCCATGCTGATTTTTATCTTATGCATGTTCTTAGACCTTTTCTAATTTCAGACACATTTGCTCATGATCAACATTGAAATGGGCTCTCAGCAACCGCCCTGGGCTCAGGTTAAATATAAGTTCTCCACTCCTTAATGATATAAATATCAACTGCACAAAATTAATTTTCTGGGACATTTTATGCTGCCACCTCATATTCCTCATATTCTGAATAGAGTCCTTCAAACAAACTCATGCCCGCTCCCCAGAATCAATTAGATGCCCTATTTTACCAGTCTGGTAGTGCACTGTTCCAACCCATTAAACCTCGGGTCATAAAGTGATATGTGTCAAAATTGTTTACCATATTTAGATAGTTTGGTTTTTCCCATGAGGTTAATTGGAGCGTCTTATCTGTTATTAGAAGCTCTGGATATCCTTATCTGACTTTGATTCATATTTGAGGAATGTCTTCATTGTGATTGCATGCATGCACAACAAACACACCTTCAGACCAATTAGATTGATAATCAACAAAAGAAGGGGATATCTCAGTTTTTTCACAATGTATTCACTGGACACATTAGGCCTATTATTATGTTGGACGGACTTACGCCCGCCCGACACGTCTCGGAAATTGGACCTACCGACCTATGGTCGACAGAACCGACCGCCTCATTATAACTGTTCGGTCGCATACTCCCGATCCTCTATGGGCGCTCGTAAACCGACCATAACACAAGCTCCCATAGAAGAATGGGAGTCTGTGTTCATCCCTGCACCGTGAGGCAGGCACCTGGTGGTGCCTGCTACACAGTGCAGGGATGAACAGGGGGACACCATAGGTGCCCCCTCGGCCCCCAACCGGAGGCTGCAGAGGCAAGGGGGTCCCACATGGAAAGCCTGCCAGAGACCGAGTATCATAATCCCAAGGGCGGGAAGGCCGTCCTTTGGGAGAGCAGCCGTCCTCCAACTGGTCGACGGGCTCCTTGAGCCTGTCAGAAGCCAGCCAGAATGACCGGCCAGTTTAATTTCCGACCACCAGCATTTTAATGCGGCGGTTGGGAATTAAACCGAGATGTGGCCGCATCGTAATCGGCCTCATTAAGTCTAAAACCAGTCTCTTCTATGACACATCTGGTTATGGAATGGGAGCCAAAGATATGTTAATTGTTCAGTGTGTTTATAACTTAATGAGCCACCACACAAATTTTCACCTTTTCTACCATCTCTTATTCTACACCTGCCTGCCAAACCCTTCTCTCATTCACTTCCAGTTGACACTGCTAGGGCCAGATTTACTTGGAGTTACACTGGCACTCTTCTAATAATAAGTGATGAAAAGTGTCACGAAGCATCACAAATATCAGCCATGGATCAACGTTCACTTGCAAAAACTATTTTGCACTGAAAGTTGTCCATCGAGTTGTACTCAAGCTTCTACGCACAATTTCCCAACTAATGTATGCAAGGGGGGCATGTATGGGTTGAGCCAGCACAAATATCTTAGTGTTTTTATTAGGAGTGCGATCTACCTATTACTCAAATCCTAACACGAAAAAAGAGCAGGCACAAGCAAGTAGCCAAGCAGTATCTTGCCTAATAAACCTACATGTAAGGTTTGCTAGACTAAAGCACACATCTTACATCTCCGACCACTGTGCTGGTGTATATATATATAGGAATTAGTACCGGAGGATGTACCTCTCATTCAAAAATCTATGCAACACAGTGGAGATTCGCCTGCATGCCATGGCTCTGCATGACGTAGGACAGCCAGATTTATTATAAGGGCAACTGATGATATCATTGGCAGATGTCTCGCTACTCCTAAACCTGGCGCTGCTCTATTGTCTGCCTTTTGTGCAAAGCAGAGCTCCATATTTTCAGTAAGCACTTCCTTGCACGAAGGACAGTAAATCTGGGCTCTAGAGTCCCTAACAAACCAGCATTACTATTAATGTCTTCAACTTCCTAGAACCAGTCTTACCAGGCTATAAATATGCAATGCTTTCACCTTTTGCTCATGTTTAGTGAACCCTTAAAGTAAATGTGCTTATCTTGCAGTACTCATAATGTATTCCCAACCTTTTCTTCAATGCCTCTTATACCTTTTAGGGTCTAATTATGACTATGGCGGTCCATTGGACCGCCATAGCCATGGTGGTGGTCCACCTGCCATATTCTAACTATGGCAGTTGGAACGCCACAGAACCACTGCTACCGCCATGGATCTGTGATCACTGGCGGTCTTGCTGCAGTTTGAGGGTGGTAATATGGAGGCGATGCCAATGCGGAACCACCAAGCATATCACTAATTTCCTCACCACCACAGTGTGGCAGCGAGGAAACTAAGGGTGCCTTACAGGGCCAACTGTTGCCTCTGCGCCAGGGGATGCATGCAGGGGGGCACATGGTGTTCCCCCGTATGCATGCACTCCCAGTTCCTGCAGTCCATGCCCTGCAGGAACGTGCAGTGGTATTTCCATTGCCCTGTCTTGCTAAGGCTCAAATATGAGCCTTATCACCACACTGGCGTGGGCGAGCTGCCACAGGACCGCCCGACCTTGATTCAAGTCGGAATCCGGCAGGCGGACTCATTATGGTTTGGCTGTCTTGGAGCAGGGCACTGACATGGCTGCTTGCTCCAAGACCCCCAAACTCATAATAAGGACCGTAATGTTACTCAGGTCTCAATTTCCTAGGATTTAGCTTCTCTCATCCTCTTCTCCAGGTGAATGTTTTCTGTAGCTAGGCAATCAGCTGTAACATTTTTCCTTCCAGGCATAGATCTTTCCTAATGGTTGTTCTATTTTAATTACACAACCAACTCAAAATGTGTGGCATGGCCTTACAGATTGGTCCTTTAATAGAGATCAGGTATATCTAAGTCTTAGAGCCAGTATAAAAGACATTCTCTAAGCATACATCTTGTAATACATGCAAACTAACATAAAATCTGGACCTCCTGGGTTATAGTATAATACAAACCTGCCTTTTTTAATGAATGACAAGAAAAAACGTTGTTTGTTTTTGTCTTTCCTCTCCTAGACTAAGGTTGTCTCCACTCTGTACCCACTTGGATCAGTGGTCAGAATTGTCCTCCTCTGTATGTCAAATATGAATACTGTAAGTAGTTAACAATCTAAGTAATAGTATTCCATATACACCTCCACACACTATTCACTCCATTCATTTCTCACAACCTAATGATTTATGGCAGCTTTTTTGGCAAAATGTATCACAAACTTAACTTGCATAATCTTATAAAGGGGCAGTTCAACTGTTTCAACCATCCCTTTATTAGGTGTAACCCATTCTTTTGAGGATTTGTGCACAAAATAAGCAGTGACTATAAATTTGTATTTCTTCTGTCTCATTCTAAGAACTTTTTCCTGGAGGATTTTTAGAACTTGCTCAATTTGTGTTCAGGCTTTCTTTTGCCTTGTCAAGAAATAAAAACTCATCCCATTAAAGAGTGATGCCGGACTAAATATCATCTTTTAAAATGATGCGCATACTCAGGAGTGATGGAGGGTGTGATGTAACTCCTCAAACAACCCTACGTGGAAGAATGTAGATGAAAGGGGTATTGTAGAAGACATTTGAGCCTTGTACAAAGTAGTTATCACTTCATTTATTGAGGAAGCAGATAATGATCCAGCCATAACTGTCTATTGAGGTCTTTTAAGTTGATGCATATTCTCATTTTACTATAAGCTTTTTGGGGATCACAAAGCACAAAAGCCAATCTGAGATGTCTGTATGGTCCAAACATATACTTTATATGGATTCCCTAAACCCTCTTTTAGCTGATATTTCATCATTAGTGATATGTTTTGATCATGTGAGTTCTGAGTACTCTTCATGATTTAAACAAATGTGTGCTCTACAACCTCCAAACTGCTATGTCACCTTCTTAAATATGATTCAGAAAAGGGGGTGGTGATGAACAGAGTGTCTGAATTAAGCAGACCACTCTTACCCAGTCCAAAGATCAGGGCTTGATCCATCACCGTTATTTAGCTCACTGCCCCATCCCAGCTCAGAACCTGGCTATATGCAAATTAGTCTGTCCCTGGCCCAGTGCATCATGAGAACAGGGCAGACCAAACTACCAAGCCAATTCTTCACCAGAAAGGAGACAAGCTACCGGGGACCGGTTTCTGGCATTTCAGCCTCGTCGGCCCGGCTTGCTTGAATCCTGATGGAGCAGTGAGCAAGGGACTCATGTCTGAGTATACCCTGCCACACCTATAGTGGCCAAAAACGATTCAGAAAAGGGGGTGGTGATGAACAGAGTGTCTGAATTAAGCAGACGACTCTTACCCAGTCCAAAGATCAGGGCTTGATCCATCACCGTTATTTAGCTCACTGCCCCATCCCAGCTCAGAACCTGGCTATATGCAAATTAGTCTGTCCCTGGCCCAGTGCATCATGGGAACAGGGCAGACCAAACTACCAAGCCAATTCTTCACCAGAAAGGAGACAAGCTACCGGGGACCGGTTTCTGGCATTTCAGCCTCGTCGGCCCGGCTTGCTTGAATCCTGATGGAGCAGTGAGCAAGGGACTCATGTCTGAGTATACCCTGCCACACCTATAGTGGCCAAAAACGATTCAGAAAAGGGGGTGGTGATGAACAGAGTGTCTGAATTAAGGAGACCACTCTTACCCAGTCCAAAGATCAGGGCTTGATCCATCACCGTTATTTAGCTCACTGCCCCATCCCAGCTCAGAACCTGGCTATATGCAAATTAGTCTGTCCCTGGCCCAGTGCATCATGGGAACAGGGCAGACCAAACTACCAAGCCAATTCTTCACCAGACAGGAGACAAGCTACCGGGAACCGGTTTCTGGCATTTCAGCCTCGTCGGCCCGGCTTGCTTAAATCCTGATGGAGCAGTGAGCAAGGGACTCATGTCTGAGTATACCCTGCCACACCTATAGTGGCCAAAAACAATTCAGAAAAGGGGGTGGTGATAAACAGAGTGTCTAAATTAAGCAGACCACTCTTACCCAGTCCAAAGATCAGGGCTTGATCCATCACCGTTATTTAGCTCACTGCCCCATCCCAGCTCAGAACCTGGCTATATGCAAATTAGTCTGTCCCTGGCCCAGTGCATCATGGGAACAGGGCAGACCAAACTACCAAGCCAATTCTTCACCAGAAAGGAGACAAGCTACCGGGGACCGGTTTCTGGCATTTCAGCCTCGTCGGCCTGGCTTGCTTGAATCCTGATGGAGCAGTGAGCAAGGGACTCATGTCTGAGTATACCCTGCCACACCTATAGTGGCCAAAAACTATTCAGAAAAGGGGGTGGTGATGAACAGAGTGTCTGAATTAAGCAGACCACTCTTACCCAGTCCAAAGATCAGGGCTTGATCCATCACCGTTATTTAGCTCACTGCCCCATCCCAGCTCAGAACCTGGCTATATGCAAATTAGTCTGTCCCTGGCCCAGTGCATCATGGGAACAGGGCAGACCAAACTACCAAGCCAATTCTTCACCAGAAAGGAGACAAGCTACCGGGGACCGGTTTCTGGCATTTCAGCCTCGTCGGCCCGGCTTGCTTGAATCCTGATGGAGCAGTGAGCAAGGGACTCATGTCTGAGTATACCCTGCCACACCTATAGTGGCCAAAAACGACTCAGAAAAGGGGGTGGTGATGAACAGAGTGTCTGAATTAAGCAGACCACTCTTACCCAGTCCAAAGATCAGGGCTTGATCCATCACCGTTATTTAGCTCACTGCCCCATCCCAGCTCAGAACCTGGCTATATGCAAATTAGTCTGTCCCTGGCCCAGTGCATCATGGGAACAGGGCAGACCAAACTACCAAGCCAATTCTTCACCAGAAAGGAGACAAGCTACCGGGGACCGGTTTCTGGCATTTCAGCCTCGTCGGCCCGGCTTGCTTGAATCCTGATGGAGCAGTGAGCAAGGGACTCATGTCTGAGTATACCCTGCCACACCTATAGTGGCCAAAAACGATTCAGAAAAGGGGGTGGTGATGAACAGAGTGTCTGAATTAAGCAGACCACTCTTACCCAGTCCAAAGATCAGGGCTTGATCCATCACCGTTATTTAGCTCACTGCCCCATCCCAGCTCAGAACCTGGCTATATGCAAATTAGTCTGTCCCTGGCCCAGTGCATCATGGGAACAGGGCAGACCAAACTACCAAGCCAATTCTTCACCAGAAAGGAGACAAGCTACCGGGGACCGGTTTCTGGCATTTCAGCCTCGTCGGCCCGGCTTGCTTGAATCCTGATGGAGCAGTGAGCATTTTGTCCACCATAAGCATGGAAGGGTATACTCAGATGTGAGTCCCTTGCTAATTGCACCATCAGGATTCAAGCAAGCTGGGCCGACGAGGCTGAAATGCCAGAAACCGGTCCCCGGTAGCTTGTTTCCTTCCCAGTGTAAGAATTGGCTTGGTAGTTTGGTTTGCCCTGTTCCCATCATGCACTGGGACAGGAACAGACCAATTTGCATATAGCCAATTTCTGAGCTGGGATGGTGCAGTGAGCTAAAAAACGGTGATGGATCAAGCCCTGATCTTTGGACTGGGTAAGAGTGGTCTGCTTAATTCAGACACTCTGTTCATCACCACCCCCTTTTCTGAATCATTTTGTCCACCATAAGCGTGGAAGGGTATACTCAGATGTGAGTCCCTTGCTCATTGCACCATCAGGATTCAAGCAAGCCGGGCCGACGAGGCTGAAATGCCAGAAACCGGTCCCCAGTAGCTTGTTTCCTTCCCAGTATAAGAATTGGCTTGGTAGTTTGGTTTGCCCTGTTCCCATCATGCACTGGGACAGGAACAGACTAATTTGCATATAGCCAATTTCTGAGCTGGGATGGTGCAGTGAGCTAAAAATCAGTGATGGATCAAGCCCTGATCTTTGGACTGGGTAAGAGTGGTCTGCTTAATTCAGGCCCTCTGTTCATCACCACCCCCTTTTCTGAATCATTTTGTCCACCATAAGCGTGGAAGGGTATACTCAGATGTGAGTCCCTTGCTCATTGCACCATCAGGATTCAAGCAAGCCGGGCCGACGAGGCTGAAATGCCAGAAACCGGTCCCCGGTAGCTTGTTTCCTTCCCAGTATAAGAATTGGCTTGGTAGTTTGGTTTGCCCTGTTCCCATCATGCACTGGGACAGGAACAGACTAATTTGCATATAGCCAATTTCTGAGCTGGGATGGTGCAGTGAGCTAAAAAACGGTGATGGATCAAGCCCTGATCTTTGGACTGGGTAAGAGTGGTCTGCCTAATTCAGGCACTCTGTTCATCACCACCCCCTTTTCTGAATCATTTTGTCCACCATAAGCGTGGAAGGGTATACTCAGATGTGAGTCCCTTGCTCATTGCACCATCAGGATTCAAGCAAGCCGGGCCGACGAGGCTGAAATGCCAGAAACTGGTCCCCGGTAGCTTGTTTACTTCCCAGTATAAGAATTGGCTTGGTAGTTTGGTTTGCCCTGTTCCCATCATGCACTGGGACAGGAACAGACTAATTTGCATATAGCCAATTTCTGAGCTGGGATGGTGCAGTGAGCTAAAAAACAGTGATGGATCAAGCCCTGATCTTTGGACTGGGTAAGAGTGGTCTGCTTAATTCAGGCACTCTGTTCATCACCACCCCCTTTTCTGAATCATTTTGTCCACCATAAGCGTGGAAGGGTATACTCAGATGTGAGTCCCTTGCTCATTGCACCATCAGGATTCAAGCAAGCCGGGCCGACGAGGCTGAAATGCCAGAAACCGGTCCCCGGTAGCTTGTTTACTTCCCAGTATAAGAATTGGCTTGGTAGTTTGGTTTGCCCTGTTCCCATCATGCACTGGGACAGGAACAGACTAATTTGCATATAGCCAATTTCTGAGTTGGGATGGTGCAGTGAGCTAAAAAACGGTGATGGATCAAGCCCTGATCTTTGGACTGGGTAAGAGTGGTCTGCCTAATTCAGGCACTCTGTTCATCACCACCCCCTTTTCTGAATCATTTTGTCCACCATAAGCGTGGAAGGGTATACTCAGATGTGAGTCCCTTGCTCATTGCACCATCAGGATTCAAGCAAGCCGGGCCGACGAGGCTGAAATGCCAGAAACTGGTCCCCGGTAGCTTGTTTACTTCCCAGTATAAGAATTGGCTTGGTAGTTTGGTTTGCCCTGTTCCCATCTTGCACTGGGACAGGAACAGACTAATTTGCATATAGCCAATTTCTGAGCTGGGATGGTGCAGTGAGCTAAAAAACGGTGATGGATCAAGCCCTGATCTTTGGACTGGGTAAGAGTGGTCTGCTTAATTCAGGCACTCTGTTCATCACCACCCCCTTTTCTGAATCATTTTGTCCACCATAAGCGTGGAAGGGTATACTCAGATGTGAGTCCCTTGCTCATTGCACCATCAGGATTCAAGCAAGCCGGGCCGACGAGGCTGAAATGCCAGAAACCGGTCCCCGGTAGCTTGTTTCCTTCCCAGTTATATGAATTGGCTTGGTAGTTTGGTTTGCCCTGTTCCCATGATGCACTGGGACAGGAACAGACTAATTTGCATATAGCCAATTTCTGAGCTGGGATGGTGCAGTGAGCTAAAAAACGGTGATGGATCAAGCCCTGATCTTTGGACTGGGTAAGAGTGGTCTGCTTAATTCAGGCACTCTGTTCATCACCACCCCCTTTTCTGAACCTTCTTTAATATGGCAGTTGCTGTGCCTCCAAAAGTTACAGCAGGCTCCTTGGAATTTTGATAAACAATTATGCTAGGCTCATTTTAAAAATTCCATTCCTTAAAGTGTATTCCTTTCCCTTCACCACACAGCTTACTTGTTATTTGACAACAAAATGGTTTTGTTTTTTTTTCAAATTGACTAGCTGATGTCTGTGGGCAAAAGTATTGCATTTTAAATGTATATATATTCAATCTTTCACTGAGTTTTATAAGCTTATTGGTGATGTTGTTCAGTCAGTGCCTGTGGCTATTTGGTGCCGTCAGTTAGGGCCTTGCCCAGATCACGGAGAAAAAGTATGTACAATTGGCCATGAGCTGGACAAAATTTGCCACCCAAAATAAACAAACACTAATTTTAGCTACTTTTTAATTGTTGCAGAAGACAATTTAAAAATAATGTGCATTGTTTTTAATACATTTTCATTGTTTGCTACAAACTTAGATAAAACCTTTAAAGTTTGGAACTTTTGAAATAGTTACACCGGTTTCAATAAACACATTTAAAACATGTAGAATCGTTTGTGAGTTTTAATAAAGGCCGAGTTTGTTAGAAATCTTTAAAAGTTATGAAGTTTATAATTGGGACACCAATGCTTATAAAGCTTATACTGGTTATTCCTAAGCTTCCCGTGGAAGAGAATGTATGGAAGGCTATTATGGTGTACAGCACCAGTAAGAATCCTAGGGGAGACAGCCAGTCATCAGGATTTTTGACACATCCAGGAAGGTTCTTACTGTCACTGCAGTAGTTGATGGAAGGGCATTCTCCTGGAATCCATAGGTGAAGAGGGAATAGCTATGGTGCCTAATCTCAACAAGAAGAACCGTAGGTCCTTATTACGAGTCAGGCGGTCTACATACTGACAGGCTCGCGGCCAGGGTGGTCAGGCTGCCCGGGTGCCACCGCTGCTATCAGGGATTCCTGGCAGTGTTGCAGCAGTCTTGAGGCTGCAATATGCTTGGCGGGCAGCCACAGTCTCGCCAAATATATTATGATTTTCCTCACTGCCATACTTTTCATGGCGGTGTGACCACCACGAAAAGTGTGGCAGTGAGAAAACAAAGGGGGTAGGCCCCCCTTGTGCCTCTGCACCATGGGGTGCATGCAGGGGGGCACATGCTGTGCACCCAGGAAGCATGCACCCTATAACCTGCAGGGCATGTACTTCAGCAGTGCATGCCTTGCAGGTGTTCATTTTGATGTTGCCAATTCTGTGCCTATTTCATAGGCAATGCAGTGAGAACACCAAAGAACTGCCCACCAGACAGAAGATAACTCCTAATCTGGCAGGTGGTTCAACCACAGATTTGGCGGGGCAGGAGGTCCCACTACCACACCACCAAACTTGTAATAAGGCCCTTAGATTTTACAGTTTGTGAACCACTTTCCATGATGAATGTCTGCACTAAAATATTTTAAGAACTACTGGCTAGGAGCCCATAACACATGATATTAGATTTGACCCACAAGGATCACTGTAATGGAAAACTGAAAAGTATTAAATGAAATGTTTTTGTACAAGTGAATCGAATTATGTTATTTTTATTTTCCATTGCCCCTGCGGGTGCTCTTATTTAGGGCAAACAACAACAAAAAATGGGAATTAATGTTAGTGAACCAGATCTAATGTCTGAAATAATTTATTTAGGGCCAGATGTACGATGTAATTTTGCATGCACAAACTGGTTTGCAAACCCGTTTGCGCATGCAAAATCACTGTTGGCCATGTACAATTCCTATATAGCGAGTCGCAATTTATTTGCGACTCGCTATTTATTTGCGACTCGCTATTTAGGAATTGCGAGTCGCAATTAGGAAGGGGCGTTCCCTTCCTAATTGCGTCTGCAATGCTTTTTGTGAATGTTTTGTGAATGCAATTGCGGTCGCAAATTACCACCCTCTTCAATAATGGTACTGCAGTCACAATTTGGAAGGGATCCCCAGGGGACCCCTTAGGCTTTGTGACTATCTCTAAAAATATTTTTCCCAGGGACCTCTGCCTGCCCTTAAAAAATGGAACGAAAACGTTTAATTTCTTTTTTTGTAAATGCATCCTGTTTTCCTTTAAGGAAAACGGGCTGCATTAAAAAAAAAAAAGCTGCTTTATTAAAAAGCAGTCCCAGACATGGTGGTCTGCTGAGCCCAGCTGGCCACCATCACTGGGAGGGCTGACATTCCCAATGGGCTCACAAATTGTGAAAGGTCATTCATTTTAATGAGCCTCGCAATTTGCGACCCCATTGGGAATCGCAAAAGAGTGTAATAACACTGTTGTACATTTCATTTAGCACCACACAATTTGCGACTCTCAATGAGTTGCAAATTGCGAGGCGCTAAATGAAAGGGTCATACATCTAGCCCCTAATCTACATTCAGCAAGGCATGTTTCACAGGAACATCATTTACCTCTTCCCTAAGACAATTATAGATAATGCCCCTTCCCTAAGGAGGGGCAGCATAAGAAAAAAGATTGTTATCAAAACAAAAATACACAGATACAAAGGCATTTCCACGCGCAGGGGGCGGTGTGCCCGAGGTGCTTCTTAGCGGGGGCAGAACTGGATCATATGATGTGGGATTGCCCGAAGCTGGGCTTGTATTGGACAGAAGTGGGAGAACTATTGACAGGGGTGACAGATAGACAGCTGACTTTTGATAAGGCGGTCTGCCTGCTACTGTGGTTCCCGCACACGAAGAAAACGAAGATCACCAGTAAATTCATGGACCTAGGACTTATTTTAGCCCAGAGAGAGATCACCTGGCACTGGAAGTCATCGGAGGGCCCGTCCAGTAGGTGCTGGGCAACGGAATTGGAAAAATGGGCTAGAAGTGAAAGTATGGTCCGGCTTCGACAGGCGACTCGCACAGATGATGAGAAGGGTCTAGAGGCAGCAAGGATTTGGGAAGGTCTAGTGGTGGCTCTGCAGGAGTACCGGTCACGGGAGGCAAACCGAGAAGAAGAGGGCTAATAGGGGAATCCAGATGATGCACGAATGTACGAATGTTGTTTTATCGGCTCCTGATTGACAAGTTTAAATCCTGAATTTGGCTCACACCAGCGAACAAACAGGGAGTGGGTGGGGGGGGTGATAGACGACCACTGCCGGGAGAGTGACGTTGACAGCAGAGTGAGTTAAGAGCTAGTGGTAGAATGCTGGGCTCGCAGGCTAGATCCCATTAGGTGGGGTGGAAGATGTGGGAACGGTGCACTGCTCCTTCTTGTGACCGGGAGAAAATAAGTTTTTTGTTGGGGTTAGGGGTTGGGTAGGTAGGGGAAAAAGCAGATCTTTTAAACAAGCCTAATTATATTGATGTCAAATGTATATTGTTGCTGTGATATTGTCGCCTGGTCTCTGAGTGGATTTTTGGATGTCGCCGCCCTACCTTCGGGATGTGGGCTAAATGGCTGTGTACGATACTGTTCGTGACTGACAACCAGCAATACGTGGAGACTGACAGGATTGTCCAAATGATTGTATAACTCTGATTCTGCAATAAAAATTGTTTTAAAAAAAAAAATCAAAACAAAAATACACCCGGTGGAACAAGGAGTTATGAAGCTTGCACCTAAACTGAATAAATAAAACATCGAATTTCCTGTTAGTAGATTTTTGTGCAACAGTCTGCATGGAAATGCTACACCATAGGGATGCAAAGATAATGTCTGACATCTCACAGAAACACTGTTTTACAATATTGCAAACTGCTAAAAGTAATTATGCACACATTTAAATTATTCCTTGATTGTCAAATTATTTCCAAAACCCATGCACTATACTTTATATGCCACTATTGGGGTTGGAGATTTCCCACCAGTATTTGGTGCAAAAGATTGCTAAACACCCTAGACTGTAAGGGTAAATGGAGAATGAACTGTGCATTGAAGCTGTCAGAGAGTGGTCTATGGCTTTGAGCACATAACTATTTTACATAATTTTTACTTTTTTGCACCATGTCTATATTCTGCACAAAATTATCCACATAAAGATGGTATTTGGCCTAAGTGCAAGCCACCCAGGGCACGCAGACTACATCCGCAGCAGGCCCCTGCCCAGACCCATGTCATAGTGGTGCAGACTCCGTAAACACGGGCCCACTAGCTGCGCAGGGTCTTGGAGGTTAACACTCACGCTACAGTGGCACAGCAGAAGTACTACTGGTAACTACTTCACCCAGCCAGTTAGGGGGTACTCTTTACAGCTGCAATCACTTACCCATTCCCCATGTTGCGTTTGTTAATATATTTATCACATACATTCTCTTTTTTAACCCGTAGCAGGTGCCTGCCCCATCCAATCATCACTCGTGTACTCCAGCCAGAGTTTTACCACTTGCCGGGAGTTTCCTCCTGCATTTACCACCTGTTGTCCTTAATCCTGCAGCAGTAAGATCCATTCCTCCACTCTTTATTCATTTTTGGTTTACTTTGTAAATAAATAATTAAAATTACTTTCTTTTGCTTACAGTTGTGGACTTTGTATCGATCACCAAACACCCGGGAACAGATAAACCTGTGATCCCGTTAAATTCTTTTTATCTTTATTTCCACTGTGACTTCTGCATCACAGCATATTACATATGTTGAGTGAGATGGATTTGAGTTTGGTAATTTCTTAATAGGGGTCTAAACCACCCTCTCGAGTTTATAGTCACATCATACAACTCTTCAGATGGCTTTTTGTTATTGTTTTTTTACAATGTGCATTCATTAATACGACTCGTGACATTCTCAATGATATATTTGCTCATACCTTTCATGCTAATTTAGACTTAAGTGCCATGGCAGTCTTTCAGACTGTCTTCAGTATTCTGTCCTCTTGCTTTACATGACAGAGATTGCTCTCAGCATTTCTTGTTGCATACTACAAATTGTTCACAACATCAACATGCTTTTGACCACCAATAGATATTTAGGTGCAGATCATTTAAGGCCAAGCCCATGAATACAACATTTTTGGAGGTTATTGTATCATTCTCAACATATACAGGGTAAGTGGATTATTCCATCTTAGAGGTGCAGGAGCTTGTCTATTCAATTTCTCTTATCTTTGTAATCCAAACACTAGTGCTTTCTTTAGTTCTTCTACCTTAATATTTTTCTTGGCTTTTCTATAAATATTTTTTATTTTAACCCATTACGCTTTACAGCTTCAGGCCACATTTCCGTGCTTCTTCAATGCGGTATACAGATTGGTGGTGACAAATCATGAACTATTGTAGTTTTCATCTTCAAGTAATTCTTTGATGTAATCTAACTAGGCACCTGTGATTGCAAGTATTCATACAGTGGTAACTAGTGGCTTTCCTGAAGAAGGAGCTTTTATGCCGAAGTGTACGTAGATGAATTTGGAAGAGAAGATGCCTCTCAACTAGCCACAACAATAATTTACTGTTGCCAATAACATTGTACCAATATTGACTAATGTACACTTTAGACATTATTTGTATTGTATATATTGTTTTCGATCACATTTGATTTAGTTAGTTCATAGTGTGCATGTGTTGGTTTGATTTTTGATGCGAATGGAGGATGACAGAAGGTCATTGATGACATTCCTAATGATATCATGTTTATAGTATGCAATTGCTTTTTACGCTTAATAACATAATGTTTAATTAATATAAAAACAAAAAGAATATCATTGATGACTATATTTTCTTTCAGATACACTTTGTGCGTTGTTTATCTTCTGTTATTATATATATTTTTCTTTTTCATTCCTAGATTAGGCACACTGTTAAAAAATATTAGCTCTAGGTCTCTCTATATTGCATCACTCACAAGGCCACCATTTTATCCAGATAGACCTGCAAAGCTATTCTCAAAAAAGAAAGATACATTGTGCAGCAAGCTGACCATTCTTTCATACAAGAACAAAGTTACACTTAAACAACAAATGTAAACAAAATTTAAAAGATAAAAAACAAATGCTGAAATGTTATAAAGGAAAATGTCATCATTAAACATCTGAAAGAGTGGAACAGATACATCTTAGGCAGAAATTGTGGAAATTGGAAATAAAAAATTTCAAAGTATGGAAAATTGTGGGAGGAGAAACAGTGCCATACAGCCCCTATCTCCTACTCATTTTGGTTCACTATCCTTCAAGGTGCAGTGACAAAAACACAATAGGAGTATACTATGGTTGTAAAGGACAACACTGAAACACTACCGACATAGGCCACATCAGAGACACACACTTCTGTCTGACCACCCCTAAACAGAATCATACTACCATTCCCCAAGTAAAGATGGTGCATTATCGGTGCTATTAAGCACTCTATTAATGCAATTACATTACAATACAATTAAATACAATACAATGTCTCTATGGCCTTCATGAAGCAGGCCCAGAGTGAGCATTTGTCTTTCTTGTAAACCATGCTGTGCAGTTTAGCAATGTCTGTAGCTTAAAGGTGATCTTTACAAGGTAGCTAAACTATCGGAAACTTGAAATAGCTGTTCAAGTGTGTTATGCATGCATGTCTCCAACTAACAAAATAATATTATCTTGGTGCAGAACTATGTATTTGCTATTTCTATGCTTCTCTGTCGAGTTATATATTCGTGAATCACATTTAGTTCCATTTCTTTCTGGGGAGTTGGTGACCCAAGCCTTCGCAGACACTTTGAGGCAGCTCACACAGCGGGTGCATTTACCATGTATAAAGCACTATCCTACACATTAAAGGCCCAATTCCTATGCCGTTCGGAGTGCCTCCGAATCGGATTTGGCTTTCCCAGATCCAACTAGTAGCTCTTGTTTATAACGAATCGTACACAGGTCTGCATGACCAAGTACAATGCGAAGATCGGGTACGCACCGACCAAATCATTTCCTGGACCCGAACCTGTCTGTACGACTCATTTGTAGCAGAATCGTGCCGTCCTATGGAGCCGAATTCCAACCAAGCGAGTACGATGCACAATTCGGACAGCAGCTTCGCCTCGGTTTCAGCTAGATGAAACGGTTGTCTGACGCCTACTTCGGGGGGCAGTAGCAGGCCCCCCTTCACCTGGGGCCCTCTGAATCTGTCACTGGGTCTGCCCATGAGTCCCCTCGATCCAGGCATGCACAGTATGGCGGGCACGTACACTTTTTCCCACCCACCCCATAAGCCTACGGCAGCATCGTATCTGCTCGTTCGGACTCCCGGAGCACGTCTCGCTCGGAAAGCGCTCCGGAACCGAGTTGTACGGACGCCTTTTCTACCGAGATCGGAATCAGGCCCAAAAATATTAGCGTGTTGCCCATTACAGTCAAAGGGGCATCTGTGGGGTATGACTGTCTGTATTAACTGGGAGAATGCATGCTCTTGTGCCTCCTAAGATCTACCCTCACCTCAGTGAAATACACACCTTGACTTTATATGACTCCATCATAGTCCACTAATGACCACCATGGTTCAATAAATAAAATGGCATTTAGAGTGACTTTGGGTCACACTGCCATAATGTAACACCCACAGTAAATGGCAATTTGGTTACAGGGACAACTGGTTGATGAAGGACGTGTACAGGATATTTGGCATGCGAAATCTACGACAGCAGTTTACAGAGGTATGGTGCCCTCCTATGTCATGACATGGATTACTTCCATCACCTAACAAGGACATGAACAATTTATCAAAATACTTTATTGTCCTTTGAATAGAGACATTTAGACAAGACAATTGTTAACTGGACTCAGTGTGCTATTTACTTAACCTTACAGTGGCATCGTCATTCTCGAAGACTTCTCTGGCTTCTTCATATGAGCATCGCTCCTCCATGCATTCTCGCTCAAGGTTCCCTTTCTTGAACTCCTCCAGCCCTGAATTTGCACGTTTCCGCCTCAGTAGAATCTCGGTGGCATGTTGTTTCCTAATGAACACTGGAAGAAAGGCATACCTTTAAGTGAGTCAATTTGTCTAGATTGAAGTGGTTTGAAACCCCGATATTGATTCATTTAATACAATGATGCACACCAAAGCGATCAAGCAATAGTGACTGGCTCCAATGAGTGTTTGTTACACTCCTTTGAGCCCTTTTTGAGAAAGGAAATGTTTGCCAGAACAAACATTGTTTATTGAGATGCGATTTAGTCAAACATCTTTCCACCCCTCTTTTTTGCACCTTTGCTATTGCACACGGAATTTCAGTTTTTCAATTTCTCTCAAAGTTGTGTCGCCACAATTAGACTTTTAAATATCGACCTCTGCCACTATCGATGTGCACAATGTTTTCCAGGTTAAATGATATGTAGTTAGAATAGTAAATCTAAGTTCCTCTTTGTATGCTTACCATCAAGCAAGTTATTGCACAATTCAATATCTATTACTCTTGACTGTTGAAGGTTCATATTTTTGTATTTAATATTTTACCATACATCCTCTCTCAAACCCGTACCACGAAAATGGTACATATGAAAATACAGAGCCAAACTAAGTACTTTGTTATGCAATACAGCGGAGTAACCCACGTTTTAGTGTTGCAGTGTATGAAAGGTAGGGAGCCGAACAGCACCATGTTTACTAAGTTATGGCACTGTGCCTCTCTCTTCCTGCACTGGTGCTTTTTAGGCTGTCTTGCACAACACATATTCCCTTGGACCAGTTTTGAAATGTTGTTTAAGATAAGTTTGCTGAGGTGAAGGCATCATTTCCAGTTGAGCCTAATTTCAGCTTTTTTCCTTTTTGTTTAATACATGTCAAACTCTGGGGATGATTTACTTAGACCGGATCTCTATTCTTCCTCAACTAACATAATTAATTACCAATTACAGAAATATTATTAATTAAAAAACAAATTAAAACGCATAAAAATTATTTAACTTATCACACGTCACCCCTATAATCCCCACAACCCAGGCTTTAATTAGGAAATGTCACACCACTGGACATTCTTCCTGCAACTATAACTTTGTCTTCTGTGTGACCAACTATACATTTTTATTGGATACTGCACTGCATATGAGGAGTTGTTCATTCAACTGGTATTTCCTCATGGGGTCAGCTGCGAGCTGGTCTGCTCGTTGTGCTTCTATTGCTCCCCTCAACGTCATGGAGATAAAGTTGGCTTTTTGTTATTAGCTGGTTGTGGAGCTTTTGTCACATCCATAGTTTTGAGGAGATTTTTTTGCTCTGTGTGTTATTGAGCCATTTGTGAGGCATCTCACACTCAGTGTTTCTCTGACTTTTATTTTACTGAGGAAGGTACTCTTTTCCTAACTGGTGGTGGTAACTATTAGAGGTATTTTGCCCTCTCCTCGGTGCTCCTTAGCTACCCTGGACACCCTCTGAGCTCTATCAACCTTCTCTTTCTTATGGAGCCCTCTTCCACCCTTGGACAGAAGAGTACCTCAACTAATATGTCCTCTCTCTGCAAGGACTCAAATACGGTTGCTTCTTCCAAGCGCCAGAAGAAGGAATCAACTCTCTACCAAATCCCCCTACCCATCACCATGGAGGATCTTATTGCAGAACTGAAGCTTATTAAGCCTTTTGTTATCGACACCAATGCTAACATTCAAAGGCTTGGAGAGAAATGGTCCAATCTAGAATCTATGGTTTCTGAGGTGGAACAGAGAATTAGTGATACTCAGGATGTAATTCCTCAAATTGCAGCCATATCTAAGGAAATTGCTCTCCTCAAGACTCAAAGGGAGGACTTAGAAAATTGCCACAGGAGAAACAGCCTTCGAATTTACGGTATTCCTCAGGGAAAGGAGGAGTCTGATAGGCTCGCCTTTCTGAGAATGCACATCCCCAAGTTTGTTGGTATCACGGAGGGTACAACTCTTAATTTGTAAAGTGCACACTGCATCAGTCCTATCTTCAGAGCTCAATCTTCAACTTCAATGGTTGCTCGTCCTAGAGGGATAATTGTTCTATTCTTGGAACACACTGAGCTGTTAATGGTCCTCTCGGCGGCCAAGCTCAGAAAGCAGATGTTGTGGTCTGGTCAAAAAGTTTTCTTTTCTCAGGATGTGGCCCGTGCCAACTGCTGCTCGTCGCAAAGAATTTCTGTCTCCCCGCCCAGTGCTTCGATCAATGAATGCTAGATACGGCCTGGGGCATCATGCTTCTTTAAGGTTACATACAAAGAATGCTCCTACTCCTTCGATTGTCCTGAAGATCTGCGTCAATTTATCTCTTGCCATAAAGGCGATGAGATGGACTTTGGAGGCTCCTGAGGAATGTCTTTTTAACCTCTTTGTGCTACAGTAATGTCTTTTTTCATTTTCTGTGCGATCCTTCTTACACTCTAATGTTCTGAAGTCACATGTCTTCTTTTCTCTGTCGTTAGTCCAGTCTTGTTGTTTTCCTTGCAGGATACTTGATTATGTTCATCTTCTTTGGAGACTATTTCTTATCATTTCCCATGTTTTTCTCCACAGACTTCTCTCTCTCTGTATCCAAACATTTTCCTGATGTTCCATTACCTCCTACTTTCCCATCCTGTTCCTCCAGTTTACAGTCAATCCTGATGTTTGGTGAGTGTCAACCTACCCACCTGATACCTTTGTTCAGCTATTGGCTTGTTTTCCTTGATATGTTTTCAGTTCCCCCTCCTGTTCTACCTTCTACTTTGCTCCCTGTTCTGCATCTTTTCATATAGATATTGGTTCTGGTTGCTTCCGGATGGCTTACGGACGTTGCCGTCTGACTTTCCTTTGCGGCTCCCCGCCTCCACATGATACCCCTTTTCCTCTGGATATGTATTCTGTCATCCTTGACTGAAGTCCTTCAACTTCATGTCAACCTCTCTCTGTCTATCATCTAGTCTGTCTCCCTTCCTTTCTTTCCTTTTTTCTTTTTCTTTGTCCTCTTTCTGTCCCTTCCTCTCTGATCTCGGTCCCTTTTCTTTCCTTTTCTCGGTTTCTGGTAAACCCTTCTTCTTCTTCTAGCATTTGCTCCTTCTGGTCTCTTACTTTCTCTTTCCCTTCTTTCTTTCCTTTTTTTTGTTTCTATCTATATTCTTCTTTTAATCTCTTCAGCATATTGTTTGAGATTATTTCCAATGTTCTTTTTTCTCTGGTTCATTATTACTCTATAACTCTTTCGTCCTATTGGTTCTATTATTCACTTTCCTGCTTACAGTTTTACATACTGAATTTGCAAGTTTTTGCATGTTTTCATCCCACTTATATCTGTTTTTACCCGTTCTAAATTGCATTTGTGGTACTTAATGTTCTTTTTTGTTATTATGACTGATAATGTTCATATAGTTTCCTGGAATGTGATGGGTCTGCGCAATCCTGTTAAGAAGCAGAGGGTACTTACTCATTTATCTAGGTTAAAATGTAAAATTGCGATGCTCCAAGAGACTCATCTTAATGAAATGATGTTAACTCTCTCAAAAAGCAATGGGTAGGTCATGTTTACTGTTCCCCGGCTAAGGATAGGAAAAATAGAGTGGTGACCTTATTTCACAAGTCCCTTTCTCTGGTTCTAGAAAAGGAGGAGAGTGTTGATGATGGTATGGTAGATGGCGTCTTCTACATCTCACTTTAAATGGATCCCCTTTCTCTCTTCCTAACATATACAGCCCCACTGGTGTTGACTCAGAATCCTGGCAGTTCATGTCTCACACTCTTCATTCATGTGCTGACACTAACTTATTGGTGATAGGGGATTTCAATCAGGTCCTGCACCTTTCACGTGTAGAAAATCTACTGCTCGATATACCCCAACAAAATGCAAAAAAACCTTTATGAATATGACACGCTCGAGTGCTTTGGTGGATGCTTGGAGGATATTTCACCCGGACACCCTAGAATACACTTTTTTCCCCCACCCATAAATCTTTATCCAGAATAGATTACATTTTTTAAGTCCTCTTCTTCTTTCTAATCAAAATAATGCAGAAATTGTGTCTATTCTTATTTCCGATCATGCTGTTCTGATTAATTTAGATCTTCCTTCCGAGCCTTCTAAGCCTCGCAGATGGCATTTTAACAACTATTCACTTAAAGACACCACTTTTTTGGAGCGCTTCAAAGAGTTTTTGTTGAACTTCTTCCTCAGGAATATTACTCCCGATATCCCTTTCCATACTATTTGGGATGCCTTTAAATCTACAGCTAGAGGCTTCATTGTTGATTATGTTGCGGTGAAAAAGAAACAATGTATCAGAGATACAGCTTCCTTGTTAGCCTCTATTAAGCAATTGTAGCATGCCTCATTTCCTGTCACATTGAGGATTCACTCAAGAAATTAGTCCAAGCTAAATTGTGTTTTAATAGAAAATCGACAGAAGATGCTTCTGGAGTCCTACTTAAAATTATTCTGAATTTTATGGTGGCCGCAACAAACTGCTTGCGAACTACCTGAAGGTTAAATCTCAAAGATCTCAAAGATCTAAAATAACTAACATTATAGATGATGATGGTGTTAATCATTTTAAAGATGAGGAAATATTAAAATGCTTTATGGATTTCTATAGGACTTCATACACTCCTGAATCTTCTCCTTCTGACACAGCCCTGGAATCTTTTTTTTTAAGCATTACCTCCTCATGTTTCCCCCTCTCCTGATTGCTCTGTATTAGAAAAAGACTTATTCCTCTCTGAAATTAAGTCAGCCCTAACTAAATTACCGAAAGGGGAATCTCCCGGCCTGGATGGCTTTACGGCTGAGTTTTATTCTTGTTTTTCTCAGTTACTCTTCCCTCACCTTTTATCTTTATTCCAATACTTTATTTCTCATAAGGAGGCCCGTGGCTCCTTTCTTGAAGCCATGATATGTTTAATTCCCAAAAAGATAAAGATCCTTCTTCTTGTGCTAATTATCACCCAATTCCTTTAATTAATTTAGATTGCAATATTTTTGCTAAGGTTATTGCTCTTCGTATTAATAAAGTTATTCCTGACTTGATTGGTTATGAGCAGACAGGGTTTTTTCAAAGGTAGAACGCTTGTGGATAATTCTAGAATCTTTTTAAACATTATCCATCTTGGTTCTAAAAGTTCCTCCCCCGTTGCAGCTATCACCCTAGACGCGGAGAAAGATTTTGACCGCATTTGCTGGCTTTTTATGATGCATGCACTCAAGTGACATGGGTTTGGTATTTTATCCCTTATCAATTTGTTATATTCTGCCCCTGTTACTTCAGTTTTTGTCAACGTATTTCAATCTTCTTACTTTAACCTTCAGCGATGTGTGTGGTTTAAGGACCAAGTTGATTTTCTGGCTTGCTGTGTCCATTGTAGCATATTTTCCCTCAATGAAATGTCCCAAGCATAGTACCATGATGAGCCAAAGTATGAGGATAAATGTACCAAATGCAACCCAAATTTCAATCCATGGAGAAATCAGATAGGTTTCTTTGAGTTGATGAAAAAGTTCCTTTGCTTTGTCTTTAAAAGTTTTTGTTGTCGGCTGTACTTCTGGTTCACTTGGATCTTCAGAAAAATCATCGAAGTTGATGAAGTAGCCTGATGCCGTTCTGTCAATTGTTCTAATTGCTTCTGGATTACTTTTTGCTTTTGGAATTTGTTTTGTTTCATCAGCATAGTCATTTGTTACTTCATTGTAGGTTGGTGTTTCGTGATGAAAAGTTTTGATTTGGGTTTTAAGAGCTTCAAGTTCTATTGCTTTGTTGCATAGTCCTTGTTGATTCACTGTAGATTTTTCAAATGTGATTAGTCTTTCAGTTTGAACCTCTGTGGATGTAGCAAACTTTGGTGTTCTGCTGCTTCTCGGGAGTCCACTTGGCCTACTACTTGTTATCGGCCACATGATTGTGGTTTAACCAGGTCGATGGATACAACTCGGTTCTCCTTTTTACCAGCAAGGGGCGGTAGTACTACTGATCTTGTCCCGTTGACAGACAAGACAGGAACTGCTTTTCTGTAAGAAGGCCCAAATTCCTTCTTTACCGCGATCTTCTCTCTGACCAGATCCCCGATCTTTGGAATCCAGACAGGCCTTGCTGGGACAGGTGGTTTCTCTTCAGTGGTTGTTGGCTGTTGTTTCAATTTTATGTTGCTCAGGTCTTTTCTTGTTTCATTTAAGTCCTGTAAAATAGCCAAGCGATCTTTGATATCAAAGCATTTTTCTTTAACCACTGAAGTCTGACTATCTAAGTCCTGGACTAACATTCTAGTCCCAAACAATAGTTCGTACGGACTGAGACCTCTCAGAGAATTTCTTGGCAGATTATTAAGACTACGTTGGACACTTATTAGATGTTTGACCCACCCAGCTCCCGAACCTAATACCTTTGCTGTTATAGATTGCTTTATGTCACGGTTTTTTCTTTCCACAATTCCGTTTCCCTCGGGATGAAAGGGACAAGAGTACCGCAATGCAATGTCCATGCTGGTTATGGCCTCCTTATAAGCTCGAGAGCTAAAAGCAGGACCCTGGTCAGAATGCAGCATGCCAATTGTGTATGTGCCGATAAAGACTCGCAAATCTTTTATAACAGTTCTGGCGTCAGCCGATCGCTGGGGCCACATCTATATGAATCTCGTGCATGAATCCACTGCGACCATGATATATTTATAGTTACCATCCCTTTGTAAGGGACCGCAGTGGTCCAGGTAAACACAGGCTAATGGTGTATCTGAGATTAGAAGGGGCGTCTGGGCTGGTCATTTCACTGTTGATACCTTCATTCTTTGACATATTTCACATTCTAGAACATAGTTCCTAGTTTGTCTTCTTATTTTCGGCCACCAGTATCTCTGTTTTAATAACGATACTGTGGCTGAAACGCCAGCATGTACAGAAGCAAGCCCTTCGTGTGCCGCTATAATGAGTCCTAACCTATGTTCCATGTTTGGAATAGCCCTATCCCCCACTCCAGGGATTTGAGCAAATGGAACGTTATTCGCATCAGTTATGTATGAGTACTTTACTGGAAAGCCTTTCGGGAGTGTTTCTATCGCACCTTTTACCGTAGCGCAGACAGCCTGTAATATTTCGCTGTCTATTTTTGTTTTTGACCGAGTGATGGCAGCTACGGAAGCCGTTTGCACAGCTGCCTTCGCGGCTTCATCAGCCAATGAATTCCCTGCAACGTGAACGCCATCACGTTGATGACTCAGTGTATGTATCACGTGAGTCTTTTGTAGTTCTTTTTGTAAAAGAACTACTTGTTCCCAAAGCATTTTATGCTTGATTGTGCCACCTTTTGCATCTTTAAAACCGTTCTGAACCCAGATCTGCAAGTATTCATTGTAAGATTGAACGCAATAGTACGAATCGCACACTATGAGTGTGGGGAATTCTCGATCGGTATTTTCAAGCGCCATCTTAAATGCTAGTAATTCAGCTCGCTGAGCTGTACAATCTCCTAGAGATTGCGTTTTAGTGACCAGTGGCCTAAATTTTCCTTCGTGCCAGCGACCTTTTACAATCGCGCACGCAGCACTGTAAGCTTGTTTACCCCCGACTGCGGGTTGTGCTGATCCGTCCGTGTATATTATGCAGCCGTAATGTTCTAGAGGCAGAATTTCGGTCGGCAGAGGACATTCAAATTCATATTGGAGAAATTCTTGTGTTTTTAAATTAGGATTAAATTCGTATACCACGTCTGTTGCAGCAAGAGAATTAGCCCACTGTATCCATCTCGGATGTAGTGCTTTAGCATTTGGAATGCTTGCCTTTGTTACCGCCTCCAGGGCTGGTATTGGTGTCACAATGATTATTCGGTTACCTTGTGCTAGGGCTCTTTCTTTCGCTACAGCAGTTTGTACCGCGGTCAGAATTTTTTCCGTTGGTCTAAATTTCATTTCAGCTTTTGTGTACAAGTGTTATTTGTATGCAATTGGTACCTTTTCTCCCTCATTAGAGGTCAGGTATGTGAATCCGCATCTTCCTGGGATGACTCGAATCACAAGATTGCGTGTGTTGTCGCGAGTTTGTAGTTTTGTTTTAACTAACATGTCTGTTTGTAAAGATCTCAAAATTTCTGTGTGTTTTTGAGTCCAGTTGATTCTTTTAAAATCTGGTTTTATTAGATCATAGAGAGGTTTAACTCTCTCTGCATAATTTATAATGTAAGTTCTTCCGAAATTTAGGAAACCTAGAATTGATTGTAAGTTTTTTAGTGTTCTGGGTGCTTGGATTACAGCACATTTCTCTAGGAAATTGTCAGCCAGGCTTTTGCCTTCACTTGATAGTTCATATCCTAAAAACAGGACAGTTAGATGGGCAATTCTTGACTTTTTAAAGTTGAATTTGTAACCCTCTGCTGCGAACCCAAGTATTATGGTGTTCACTCTTTTCAAGTGAGTATCCAAGTCATCATCTGTTAGATAGATGTCATCGACATAGGATAATGCCTCATCATCATATATTTGTAGTAGCTCTGTTACTCTTGCTGAGAATAATCCTGGGCTGTTCTTGAACCCCTGTGGTAAACGACAGAATTTTTTTTGTGAGCCGTTTATTGAGAACGAGGTCAAATATCTGCTTTCTGGTGCTATATTTTGACAAAAGAATCCATTAGAGATGTCTAATGTTGTTTTGTATTTTTTGCGCACTATGTTATTCATTAGTGCTGCACTGTGTGAGTTTTGCACTGCAAAAGTTTTGCAACATGAGTTCAAGTGTCTGTAGTCCGAAACAAGACAATATGAATTATCTGGTTTGGAGACAGGAAACAAAGGATTGTTCATTTGTGAGGTGCAAGTTTCAATCACCCCCTGGTATTCAAGTTGATCTAGGATCTCTTTTACATGTTTTTTAGCTTCTTGCTTAATTGGGTACTGCCCCTGTGCAGTAGGTTGTGATTTTAACTGGATTTTGTGAGGAGGAGAGTCCTCATCCCATCCCACATGGTTTTTATATAATGCAGGAGCTTGGGCTACTGCCCACTTTCTTGCAAGTGTATATTTTTTATGTATTGGAATATGATTTGAGAAGGCAGGCATAATTATTTCTTCGCCATGAGGGCACTCCCTGACAAACTCTGGTGGCCAGTCTTTTTCAGCTAGAAGGATGTCATAGCCCTTGGAGAGATTATCCCAAAATAGACCCCTTATTTTCCTAGTCTTATCCCCCTCTATACGCAATGTTATTTCATATATTTTATGAGGTTTGCTAACTCTGGTATCTGCAGTTTCCACCTGAATGTATTCATTCGTGTCCACTGTCTCCAGATGATTCATCATGATCTTGCGAGCTATGCTCACTTCTGCTGTGCTGTCTAGCATTGTCTGAGCCCATTCTCCGTTTTTCAGCTGTGTCCTCAGTATCCTCGGCATGTTTGATTACTTTAATACTGGCTACCTTCTTCTTTGGAAATTGTAATTTTTTATTTTGATGAGCAGGTTCCTTGTCTTTGGACTTGACGTGCTCTTCCCTGTGTTCTGATCGTCCTCTTCTTTCCGATTTCTGCGAGGAAGTCTGAAAAGATTGAGAGGGACGCGTATCAATATCTTGATATCTGTCAGGTTTTTTTATATTATCCCTATTTCTAAGGTTGTATTTTTTCACAGAGGGCTCCCTTTGGGGAGACTTGCGTCCTTGGTCCGGAGATCTTTCTCTCCGCAGAGGAGACCTTCCTCTGGTTTGGAATCTTTTTTCCTTCGGAGTGCATTGTTTATTTCCATCCCAGCTCTTTTTTTGAGTGTTTAGATTATTTTTAATAAATACCTTTTCAGGATTTTCAATTAGTTGGGGTTTCACTGGTTTCCCACCCAAACTATCTCTTCCTAGTTCTTCATAGGATTTTTCTATGATTCTGGCAATTTCAAATGGTTGGTCTGCTATATTTGTCTCTTTCAACCTCTGGCGGATCGCCACATTTGCTGCTTCTCCCTTTATATTGGCTAGTAATATTGCTGAGACTTGTTTGAAGTCTTTTAGTAATTTCATACCCAGAGTTAGGGCCGGTTCTGGACCGTATTCATCTTGAATTTGTTTTAGCACATCTGGTATTACTGACATGGATGGAACACCATGTGTTTTTGTGTAAATGGAAGCAAAGACTGTACCCCAAGTGTCACAGTCCTCCACATGTGGTGCGATTCCCATTGGGAGACAGATAGTCAGAATCCTGTGTTTCTCAACATGGGTGGTATCCGGAAATACCGCCTCTATTTGAGTGATTTTTTGTGCTAACCAGAATGGAATTTGTTCCCGTTTTGCGGGTACTTTACCTAGACAGGACTGTATGTTCTGTGGTGTAATTTTATTTGTGTTCCCCTGAGTAGGGGTCAGCTGTGGAATTTTAATAGCTGGTTGGACTGTTGAAGTCCGCATTACATATTGGACTAATTGTCTGTGTATTTTGATTAGTTGTTTTAGCTGTGCTAAAAGATCTGGTGCAGGCATTTCTTCAATGTCTGGATGTGGTGTGTATCCGGCTAGGACTGGCCACGTTGCTCCTGGTCTACCTAGTGGACCGAGCCTGGTGATGTGATTATTATGTTTTAGGGCGCCATTAAACAAGAGCAGGTGCTCTTGGTATTTGAGTGGTATTTCCACCTCCTCGAAAGGAGTATACTCATTCGGAGGTTCCTCTATTTTGTAATAGGGGAAGTCCTTTGTTACAGCGTTTGCTGCTGGAAAGTTTATCCATGAATAGAATACCTCTGTCTGCCGATATTCGTGTGCCTCAATTACGAATATTACTGTACCACCTCTCGGTGTCAGCCCATTTTCTATAAGTTTTAAAGTTATAGTTTTCCTTATGTTGACCGGGATGAGTATTGCCCCGGGTCTTGCTGTAGGAGACTATTGTCATCTGCTAGGAGTTGAGCTGCTACTCTAGCTGTCTCCCTTTCTACTTCACTGTCTGACATTTTACTGACAGGAAGGTTATTTTGTTTATTTGCAGATCAGGTTTCTACGGAAACAAAGATTAGATGCACAATATTTTGGAACAGTGTATCCTTCAACGTTGAATAAACCAAGAACCATACATAGGAGTCTCCTCCTACTAAGTTTGGCGGATTTAACCTTTCACCCACTCCAGACGTCTTTGGAGTATTATGGGAAAAAAGGGTCTGAGTGAAAAAGCACGACTGAGTTAGATTTATCGCCTATCCAAACCGTTGGGCGCCCTGTAGTGTAGTTCCTATTATCTCAATAGGCTCTGCGCATTGGAATAATATCTTCAATAGTATAGACGTAGGACTGTGGTTAACTAGGTCTTCTACTGACGATATTAGACTTAAAGTTTATGTGTGCCAGCTAGCTCAGAGTTCACTAGAAACTTTCTCGAATAGGCAAGGAGGAGTTTAACCTCCCTGGATAGACAAGAAGGGATTTAGTTTCTGACAACCATAGAACATGACAACTTTGCTCTCCCCTAATCAAGAGTATATCTCTAGAGTCGTGTGAAAACAAAAGACAACTTCTTTTACTCAGTCAGTACGTGCATTCTTAGTTTCACCAGATTGTAGAGAAAAGGAAGAGACGGGCGTGTTCAATAAAAAGGTGTTATTTATTGATCAGTCTCTTTTCTCGTACAAGAGAAATGAATCGCTATTATTGCAATACTTAAGGTTAAGTACAGTGCATACAGTAAAAGCAGAATTATAAAATAATACTGTAAAAGCATTGATATGGTTTCTTAGCCATATGATACTTTAAAATGGATAAAATAGATACATACATATATACATTGACTAATCGTACTCAACTGGTGCTTCTAACTACGCCTACCCCAGTGTACCTGACCTAAGCCTAATACGTGGGCGGGAGTAGATAAGTAGCAGTTTAAGTTAAGTTTGCTTTGCCAAGGGTCTGACTCAAGAATTCTCTGTAAGGGGTTATTCAGTTCTGTACCTGGGATTTAGAAGGCTGGAGGGCTGGTATCTCAATCTTAGGACTTGATATCCCAGCTGCCTGCGAGGGTGGCTGGAAACGCTGGAGCTGGATTTCTCGGCACGAGAAAAGGCAGCGTCTCACTCTCAGCGCGTCAAAAGGGAGGGGCAGCATCCGTGGGCTTTCTCTATCAGCTGGGCTCCTCGGCAAGTCGCGCTGCTCCAATCTCGTCACCACCACCGTGTGTTTGCTTAGGGCAATGTCGGTAATATTTATACCTGAAAGGTGCCGAGATTGACGTAAGGATGGACATGAATACGTCAATAAGGATGTCATAAGAACTGGTCGTTCTTACATTCTTTACTGGAGTTCTTGGCTAAATCAAAACAATAGCTGCGGGGGATTTCCCAGGTTGCTGGAGGTTTGATTTGTTTTGAGAACTCGGTATGCTTTCTATGGGGGCTGGAGGAATAGTGCTTGCTTAATGTGGTAGCATGCGCTATGACCTAATCAGAAAACGGGTTTCTGTGCCGTTGTATGGCCACTATTGATTTATTAACCGGACAAGGGTCAGAAGCAGGAATATTGATACAGTTCCCATAGGAAATACATCACAGGGTCACCCCACAAAGGATAAGTTAAAGAAAAAATGAAGGGTTCAATTTATATCCTACACTTACTCCTCATTCGCTCATGTGGGGGGGGTTATCTGGGTGGCACTTGGAGCGTCCTTTCGGTTGATTTACTAAAAAGGTGGATCAGAATGGGTGGTATGTCCTGGTGCAGGGGACACTAGATGGAGTAGACCTGACTATATTGTATGTAAATGTCCCTGACATAGATGACAGGGCGTTTTTTCTGCATCTGCAAACACCAGTGACGGACAACATGGCATATTGCCTATTGTGGGTTGGAGACTTTAATTGTGTCCTTGACGCAGACATGGAAAGGCAGCCCCTATGCCCTTAGCGAACCTGATATGACGGAAACACTAACTACAGTCATGTACACCTAGGGTGTAAGGATATTTAGAGAGACCTCCAACTAACCAAGAAAGAGTATTTGTGCTAATCTGCCACTCATGGCACTGATAGCAGATTGGACCGTGCCCCAGGGACAGCGGTCACATGAGTGGAAATGCAGTCTGCCACTCACTAGGGCAGGTATCTGTCAGATCACTCCCCCTACTCTTGGAGTGGGGAGATGCAGGTCCCAGGGGGCGGTCATGTTTGTGCTTAAAGGCAGATGCCCTACTGGATGCTCCATTTAGACAGCTGATCCGGGAGGTAATTACAGAGTACCTTGCGGGTAATTGGAGCACCACAGAAAGAGCTTGGGTGAGACATGAGAACCGCTTGGTAGACTTACAAAATGAGAAAACAGACACTGACTGCTTCTCGAGGGGGACAAGCCTGGGAATCTGCTAGCCTGACTGCTCAAAAACAAGGTGAACAGTATGCCTATTGTGGCTCTACTAAGGCAGGATGGATCTCTGGCCACATACCAATGAGTTATCAATGACACACTGGGGAGCCACTTGAGCAAGCTGAAAAGAAGAGGTGTTGCTGCTGTCCCAGATGCAGTGAATAGATACTTAGATAATGAATATCTGCCGGAGCTGCCTCCTTTACTGATGGAGGAGTTGAAAGTGGATATCACTCTGGAGAAACTGTAGGAGGCACTGAGTAAGATGAATAGGGGTTAAGCACCAGTTGGCGAAGGCTACCCGGGTGAGTGCTACCAGGCATATGTAGCACAGTGGGCAGAACCACTGCTTGAAGTCTTTCGAGAAGTGAGGAATGGGGGATTCTGCCCCCCACCCTCGGGTAGAGTGTAATTGTAAAGCTACCGAAGCCAGGGGAGATGAGATGTCTCTGTCAGCCTATCGACCCCTTACCATGCTTAATGTGGACACCAAGATGTTCTGTAAGGTGCTGGTGGAGAAATTGCAAGGTGTGGTTTGTTCTTTGTTTCACAATGATCAAAGCGGTTTATCCTAATATGTAGTACAGCCCTCAATTTGAGGAGAGTTGCAAATGTGATGCACTCTGTACACCATAGTGGGGGAGACCTAGTCCTGGTGTGGGTGAACATCACGTAAGCATTTGAAACTTCATAGTGGACATATCTGCTGCAAGTTCTTCGGAAGATGAGTTTTGGGTCCAAGTTCAGCAAGTGAGTGAGGCTCCCATATACAGCCACCAGGGTGTAAACTGGTGGCTTGGTGTCTGATGAGTGGAATGTGCAGAGAGTCAGACAGCAGGGCTGCCCCCTCACCACGCTCCTTTTCGGGCTGGCACTGGAGCCCTGGCAGCGCGGCTTCACTGAGAGCTGGAGGAGTTTTGCATAAGGGTGGGTGACATGATGCATCTCCTTTCTCTGTATGCTGATGATGTTCTGTTCCATTTGAGAACATCCATGGAGGCAGTGCCGCTGCTGCTGGCCCACCTGGAGGATTTTAGAGTGGTGGCAGGACAGCGCATAAATAGACATAAGTCCTTTCTTTTCTCTCGGGGGGGCACTTAGAGTGGCCCCAGAAGGGACTTTAGTACCATTGAGGCTGAGGTGGGAGACCAAGATGTTCCAGTACCTCAGCATCATGGTTGGACACTTTTTGGACAGTCAAAGTGTATATAGTATTGACCAGCTGGTGAGTTGCCTGACAAAATCAGTACAGTTCTGAAACACATTACCGCCATCAATGGCAGGGAGAATTACGGTGGCAAAAATAGTGCCCCCCCACAGTGTTTGTATGCATCCAGAAAGCACTCTATACCATGTCATTTAGCCTTATCAAAACCCTTCATCAGCTTATGGTCTTTCGCATCTGGGCGGGGAAGAGGAGCTATGTGGCAGTGCCTCTGCTCAAGCGGGATCTCCTGGAAGCAGGCATGGGCCTCCCAGGCCTGGAAATCTACTACTATGACTCTGAACTATATCATGCATCACAATGGTAGCAGAGGACAAACATTTGGAGTAGCAAGTCCTGTGTGGTACATACTGCACACACTTGCTATTGACTCTACTCGTGAGAGCCTCTAGACAGTAATAAGATGTGCCCTACCTAGTGCAACAAGTAGTGGAGGCATGGGAGTGTACAACCAGCAGGATCTTCAAAAGCCCTCCCTACGACAGGGAGCTCAATCTCTGGGCACTCTTGCCTTTCAACTGTAATATTGAGGCTATGTCCGTAGTTCATTGGAGAGAGGGGCATGTGAGACACTAGACAACATCTACCCAAAAGAGAAATGTCTCACCTTGGACGAGGTGCAGGAGGCTTTTGCAGTGGGAGGCGGGAAATTCTTGCATTATGCTGATCTGGAGCACGGTGAGGGAGATCTGGACGAACCTGCCCACCTCTCCCCAACAAACGGAAATGCTTCAGTTATTGCTGATGGAGAGCCACTTGGTGACACTTATGTGCAGTGTGCTCAAGGTTGGCAGAGTCAGGACTGATCCAGCAGCACACAGGGAATGGGGGGGACTTGGAATTCCCCCTAACAGACAGGGAGTAGAATAAATCATGCAAGCTGGATAAGTGGGCCTACTGCAATGCCAGGTTCAATCTGGCGCACTTTAACTATGTTCACCGTACATACATAACTCCAGTCTAAATCAGACGCATGAACAGAGACAGAGGCACAAACTGTCCTAGAAGTGGAGGAGAGGGTGCATCCTTCTTGCATATTGCATGGGATTGTCCCAGGGTAAATGCATACTAGGTGACTGTGGTCCTGCGACTGCACATGGTTGCAACACTGATGGTTGAGATGTCACCCTGGGTTTGTCTGCTCTGGCTTGTCAAACAACACAAAGGGGGTATGATGCAATGGAGGTTACAGCAGTTGGCCCTTGTGTTAGCCATAAGATGAGTGTCTATAGGATGGTTGAGCACGAGGGCCATCTCACTCACACTATGGCTGAAAAAGATTACTGAGTCGGCATTAGAAGAGGAGGCACACATGATAATCAATCGCCGGGATTGAAAACTGCAGGACGATCTAGAATCCTGGGCCATGCTGGTGGAGGCCATACAGATGGAGGTGGCGATTAGGGGTCAGAGTTACAGGGTTCTGCACACATTGTCTCACATGGGCAACAGTCAGAAGGGGATAGGAGGGACATGGGTCCACCTTAAAGACCTAGAGAACCACAACAAGGACCACAACAAGGGAGTAGGCAACCAAGAAGTGGGATCCTTCTTCTTTACAGTAGAGCGCCGTGATGAATCCATTGTTAATGACTAACAGCATTTTATTTCCTTTTTCTCATGGGACACTTGCCTAGAGGATTGGTGGGGTTGTGTCTGGAGGGATGAGACAGAGGGCTGGATCCTTTTGACAACTAAGAATGGGAATATCTTGCAACCTGAGCACATGTACAGTTTGTTGTTTACCTATGTTTCCTTTTGTTGATAAAAAAGCAAATGTGTAATGCACTGATATCACTATGTATACTCACAGGGCTGGGATGCCTTAAATAAATGGCCCACAAAAAGATTTTTCAAAAACACAAAAAAAACCTGCAACTTGTGGCCCGCCATGCAATCTTTAGGACTGCACATAGTACTTTACATTACACAATACAATAAATGGCATCATTGATGACATTTATGATTACACCTCAATTGATATAATTGATGATATCACTGATGACATCATACAGTCACTGTGGCACCATACTATATCTGGACCTGGAGTATTTCAACATGCTACACTTATGGACAATTTTCTACTCACCTTATTGGGATTAACCTCTTTAAGACTTCACATGATTAGCAATTTAAAGTTTAGAGGTTAAACTAGAACTGGTGAATTTCATGGATTTTTTAGTTTTTAAATGTTAGTTTTTACCGTTTACCTTAATTCACCACCTATGACACCACTTTAACCTTTGTTTTTTCCATGAATTTATACACACATGCGTGCATGTGTGTGCGTGTGTGTTTGTGTGCGTGCGTGTGTGTATGTGTAGCAGTAGTAATAGTATTTTTAAGAGATTGTTTCCATTGAAAAAGGCAATTTTTAAACCTATAAATTGCAGGGAACCAGGAAATCTGGAAAATATTTCATGGTTGTCAAATATGGGTTTCCTCGTTATAATGACAGCCTCCAACCACTGAGGGGAGCATTCATATTTGTCAGGTGTTGTAAAGTGCTCTATTGTAATATTCCCCCCCACACTTTTTTCTGCTAGTTGCTGTGGTAATTGGTCTGAAAGTGTGCTGGGTCCTGCCAACCAGAACCAGCACCTGTGCTTTCTCTTAAATGATAAATATGAATTGGTACACCCAATTGGCAAGTACTTTTAAACTCCTATAAGGCCCTAGTATATGGTACCAGTGGTACCCAGGGCAGGGATGTAAAAGATGCACCAGGGGTGTAGCACAGATTGTGACACCCTGATTCATCCGAGTAAAACCAAAATCAGCAAGTCTGCCATGTCAGCCCTGTATGAGCACCCTGCCTGGTCAAGTTCAACCCTGCACATACCACTTGTGGAAAGATCCCCTCACTGCACTTAGTATACGTTAGACAATCATAAGGCAGGCCCCCTATAGCCCAGGAGGCAGGGTGCATTATACTCAATTTGTGGGCATTCAGGTGCAAGCATATATGGTCCTATGGTAGCAATCTGAATGCGAGTCAATAGCAAGTGTCCAGCGGTCCATAAGATATCATGGGCTGGCATTAGGACATTACCTATATGTCCAGCTCCAGGGCTTTAAGTGGGATGAAAAAGCGGGGGGTCTTTCAAAAGGGCGTAGGTGACATGTTTAAGGGTGTGGCTTAAAAACACATGAGCTAAAAATCTGTGCTTAGCACAGTGTGCCGCCGACTGATATTTTGCTGTTTCTGTCATTGTATCTAGATATATGATACAACAAGTAACATTGTACATACAAAAAGCCAGGTCTACTAGCTATGTCAATGCCTGTTAGTTGCATAAAATAAATAAGCAACAACTTTGTTTTTTTTAATATAATACTGAAAATCATTCAGTTCTGAAATGATGAGACTGTGAAAGAACTAAAACGAGTCTCTTCAAAGTTACTTCAAAGGCTTTGAGCAGTGGTACTGCTACAGAGTTACGTTATTTTTCATTGTGAATGCGAGGGCAAAAATTAAGAGCTAAAAAGACACACAGATGATGGACGGAATGCAGAGCAAATCAAAAATTCACCCACAGTAAAAAGATCTGGAATAAATCCATTGTTCTTTTGAGAGGTGTCGTGCAGCAGCCAGGGCAGCTGATGTCGGAGCACAGGGTTCATGGTTCGATCCCCGGCTCTAGCGGCAGCTCAGCTCAGCACCATGTGACTCTGGACAATAGCTCACTTAATTTCCATGATGGTCCCCAGCGCCTTGAGACCCCTAAGGGTGAGTAGTTTGCACTTTACAAATACGGATTTACATTTAAATGTACCCCAGTTCAGACCCAGCCATATGCAAATCAGTCTTGACCCTGTGCTTCTTGGGAACAGTCCAGACTAAACTGCCAAGCCAGGTCCTGCCTGAACTGGAAACAAGAATCCTGGGACTGGTTTCGGGGCATCACCCCTCATCAGCCAGGCTACCTTGAATCCAGTGGCGCAGTGAGCCCGTGACCCACATCTGGGCATACCTGGTGCACTTAGGGCAAGAAAGCAAAAGACACACATATGATGGACGAAATGCAGAGGAAATAAAACATTCACCCCCAGTTAATAGATTTGGGTTAAATCCATTGTTGTTTTGCTCACCATGCCACCCCAGTTTAGACCCAGCCATATGCAAATCAGCTGTGACCCTGTGCCTCTTGGGAACAGTCCAGACCAAACTGCCAAGCCAGGATGGAGCAAAAGACACAAAATTGATGGACGGAATTCAGAACAAATCAAAACCTTCAACCCCAGTCAAGATATCTGGGCTAAATCCATTATTCTTTTGCTCACCATGTCACCCCAGTTTAGACCTGGCCATATGCAAATCAGTCTTGACCCTGTGCCTCATGGGAACAGTCCATCCCGACCTGCCAAGCCAGGTCCTAACTGGAGCAGAAACAAGCATCCTAGGACAGGTTTCATGGTTTCACCCCTCATCAGTCAGGATAGCCTGATTCCAGTCGCACAGTGAGCACAAGGCCCACGTCTGGGCATATCTGGCGCACTTAGGGCGAGAAAGCAAAAGACAAAAAATTGATGGACAGAATTCAGAACAAATCAAAACATTCACCCCCAGTTAAGAGATCTGGGTTAAATCCATCATTCTTTTGCTCACCATGCCACCACAGTTTAGACCTGACCATATGCAATTCAGTCTTGACTCTGTGCCTCACTCAAGTTGTGTTAGAGGCCCCGCTCTGTCCGTCGGTACCCCCAGTCAGGAACTTCACTGGAGTGGAGGTCACCTCTGAGCTGGTGCCGAGTGAGGTGAGGCTTACCCCTTGAGAAGCAGTGATGCAGTCCAGACATCATGCTTACATCAAGGGTTAGAATACAAGTACATCTGCAGTAATACTGTATGTATGACTTCTTTTTGCTCTTTGTGATTGCAGTGACAAAGGTTATTATAGGTCCTGAAGAAAGCCAGGGAGAACAATCCTAGTGGCTGAAACATGTCGACCACTGAAACAGTTATTAATTTCTGTTTCGTATCTTTTTCTCACTTTCACACTGATTTTAAATAGGAAACCACTTGAGAGATTTTTAGCACTAGCATCAGTAAGCTTAGTATACCATCTCAGTGGTTTATCCTTTTTTATCGCATCTTTCTCCCAGTTCTGTTTGCACTGCACTTTAGAGATTATCTCAATTCACCTACTCTCTAAATACAATCCCATCTGATTTTTTCCTTTTGTAAGAATCTCACAGAAGGATACAACTCTTTCTCTCTGTTCCCTCTGAAAATTAAGAGGGTCAGGAGATGGTTGTTTGGGACCCCAGATGATGGCACTGGGCACATGATTGTGTATTGATGGGATACCAGTTATCCTGAGGTGATTCTGAGTACCATTTCTCAGTTTTTCCTTTGCTTTCCTTTTTCTACTGTATACTCAACATCACAGTGAGTTGTGAGTGCCTCTACAGTTGGCTCTAGAGGTATATTCTTAGCTCCATGATAGCCCAGTCACTTTCTTTCAAGCGGCGATAATGGGCTTGATAATATGCCCTTGTGAACTCCCATAGAAGCCCAAGTTCTGGTGTTAACCTGGGCTTCTATGGGAATTCACAAGGGCATATTATCAAGCCCATTATCGCCGCTTTAGCTGCAGATTCCTGCCTATAAAAGCAGCGATAATGTATCGCCCTTGCTTGATATATGGCCCCCGATCTCATAGGCTGGGGAACTCAGCCACAGAATTTTGCGAAATAAGGATTCCATCCAATGTGAGGCGTAGGTTAAGTCTGATTTTCTTCCGACTCTCTTATTGGTCTCTAAGCACGACAATGCATTCAGATAACAACCAAAAATTACTCTACAAGTTCGAAGGAAATCAGTCCACGCTTTCCTAAACTTCCATGCAATAATTTGAAGAACGTTAATATTTCTGTCCTCTTTTTTTTACATATTGATCTTGCACTGGTCTGTCTCCAATCTTAAACCACATTAATAAATTACCATTTGTTCAATTGTGTTTATCTTAATTTGTGCCCTTGGTGATTTGCATTGTGTTAAACTGAGGTGACCCGATTGTAGTGTAAACATACATCCAAATCACGAGTACTTATCCAGTTTTGACACTGTTTTCGAAGCAGATTGCTTTATTAGCATTTATGCTCTCTGCTTAGTAGAAAGCTTTATTTACATAGGTTTTGTAAAGCAGAAGTTGTCCCCATCTTAGAATTTTAATAAGCTGGGGGTCTTAATTTGAAAAGTCTGATTAAGCAAACTGTCTGGCGCTGTAGCGTTGGCTCGTTGAGGTTGGACCATGTCCAACACTCTTCATATATGACACCTCTCTAGGTGGAGGTGAGCTCTAAGCACGTTTTAGGCTGTTTTCTGACACACGCCCATCGACAGAGATCACAGAATCAACATGTTGGGCCAACCAGTAGGCGAAGGTGGTGGTAACATTGACCATTGCAGCACTGATTGTGCACTTGAACAATAAGCCCTAAGCATGTTTTTTCACTTTGTTGAAAACTGTCAGATGGGGGTAACTGCAGCGCTAGCAGAATCTGGGAAACTCAGGGGATCACAAAATCGTACAGCTTGTTGATGGCTGACTCAGCTCTTTTTCCTTCCGAGTTCCAAGAAATTAATATATAACCTATTGCGCAGTCATTTATAGAAAAATGTTGTTTAGCGGGAAGCCTAAATTATACTACCTGGTCTAGAGGAAGCTATTAAGATGAACTTAGGTGGGTATACAGAATTTGTTTGTGCAGGCAGGCCCCTTCCAAAAATGGTACATGGGCACCCTGATTAACATGAACATTAATAATGGATATTACCATAATTGCTTAGATTCACGATTTAGATTTAAAAAAACTTTATTTTAGCTTTTTTCCACATAAAGACTCCTTCACTTCAACGCAGGACGATGGGGAAAATATTTTCCAATTTTTTCTTCTCGATTTTCCCTATTATCTGTTCCCAAATGTTGGTATATATGCCGAACGATTCATTCAAATGTCTAAATTAAAGGCATAATATTACATTTGAAGAAACATCCATAAAGAAACTCCCATCAAATAACGAATGCATTTTTGGAGCATATTTAAGAACCTTTCCCAGCAGTGTCATTTACACATGTAAAAAGTCACAAACTCACAAAGACAAGATTGTCTAAACGTACCATGCTAACATGACACCTTCAATTGCAAAGTGTGCAGATGTGTTTGCACAACCAAGTAACAGAAGCTTTTGGGCATCCACAGGGTTGTGTCAAAAGAGTGTGAGGAAATACAGTCCAAATGAGGTGAGCGCCCACACAGGTCATAGCGTTGTGAGTTTTCATAAACAACTACTGGTTACAAGTCCTAAGTGCATAAACAGCTGAAAGTGACAGCATGTGCAGATACCTCTCCTATATCTCCAGGGTGGCTTCACAAAGGAAAACGTGTTCAAGGAAAGACCGCATAGAAAGAAAAAAAAAATATATATATATATATATATATATATATATATATATATATATTACAATTTTCCTAACCTTATTCCTGTAAATGCTTTGCATTGTGGAGACTAGTATGTACAAAAGATTATGAAAAGCAGATAAATATCTGGGCACTGCCAGCACATGACACCAGTCACCTAAGAGCTTTGTAATCAGGTAAGCAGTAATGTAATGTTATTCACTATTGGTGTAATAAAATGTTCGACAGAAAACGGAGTGGAGCCCAACCGAGGCACCACATAGGGACAAGCCTCAACGGTATTCCTTTGATATGCCAGGGGTCGCAAGAGGCAATCCGGGGGCGCAGCTGCGCCCCCTGGCGACCCCTAAATGACTTCCAAGCAGAGCAGCCCTGAAAAATTGGGGATTGGTACACCAAGACAATAATTAACGACTATTGAGTCTAATGTAAAGTAAAGCGCATAGCTTCAGACCGTATTGTTTCCCTGCATGCGGGATAGATACACTGCAATAACTCGCGAAAGCAAACCTGCAACTTGCCCTTGAAATGAAGGGAAATAAGCGTTAATTACAGGATAAATTATTAAAAGTAAGCAGATAACTCCTACCGTTTTCTTCGGCTTGCAGGAGGACAGCTGAAAAGGTCAGAAGTGCTAAAAAGCAGTGGAGGCCCGCCATCGCGTGCTGAGTGGGGAGCTGCTCTGGACTGCCGGAGAAGGACGAACAAGCTGGCTGCCAGAATGGCTGAGAAAACAGAGATTTCCTGTCATGTCCCCCAGGCCCAGCTGTTTGCCAAGAAAACAACTCCGGTGTTTTACACAGTAATCCCACCCAGAATCCAGGCCGGTCGGTAAAAGAGAAGCCTAGTCTACTGTAAAAAACATACCACTGAGTACAAATAAAACAGAAATTCACCAGACGCTAAATATGTACCTCGGTCCGTTTTCCTGACAGGAAAGAAAGCGCAGGAAGATATTGTAAGTAGGAAGAATGAGTGGCCCAACAACTACTGCAGATGGGGTGGCAGTAATCCGGATACAAAGCACCAATTTGAAGCTGTTAAAAAAACACCCTAACAAACCATGAACATGGCAAATATACATTGTAAGTCCTAAATAATTCTAGCTAAACACTGGCGTTTCTGGAGGGGTGCGACAATTGGTTGCAATGCCTCAGCACTATTGGTCCTGCCCCCCCCCCCTGGGCCCCACTACCTCCGCAGCTGAATGTACGAGGAGTGACAGAGTGACACAGAAAAACAAACAAGACACTGCACCTTTCCACACAAATGCATTCGTCCTGCTGCCTTTTTTTGCAGTACAGGGTTCTCGGCATAACATGTTTAAATCTGACTTTGAATGCATGTGTTTAAATATCTATAACTAAATATACATATTGCACAGTGGCGGTCGCCCGACCACTGTGCAGTGATATGTAAGTCACTTTCCAAAGGTCGAGTGTTGTTAGATCTGGCTTAGCCAAGACCTTTTGATTTTCAACAAAATAATATACAAAATACTTATTTAGCCAGCTTTCTTCATCCATTGGTCTGTCATTTGCATTCTGCTTCCGCACACTAGAGCATACAGCACTGGTGTCAACCCACTTTAGCCACTGGATAACTTAACTTTGTGTGACTGCATTTTGCACTTTCACAAGGAGCACATCCATTCACAAGCTAGTTCCCTTCTGGGTTAGTGTTTTGGTTTTTAATTGTTTACTTTGATGTTGCCTTCGTGTTTAGAGTGGGATGTGACAGCAGGACATTTTGTAGCAGATGTGAGTACAGGCCATTTCCACGCTTTATCAGCTCCTGTCTATTGCCAATGCTGCTGTAAATTCCTTTTGGGAAAGTCCTTCGTTTATCTGACTTTCTCAGATAAACAAAGGACACTCCAAAAGAAATTCACAGCATAACAGATTGCACCATTTGAAACTGTTCTTCATGAAGTTATCAAAGACTTCAATATTGTATATTTTAATTCTTAAAGAGACAATTCTTCAGACCTCATTTATTCTGGACTCCATTTCACCAGTTGTTCTTCTGTTTGTATTGTCCTACACTTGTCTTCTCCACATCGACTGTAAAGCGCTCCGATACCCTGGTCTGGCCAGCGCTATAGAAAACTTCTAAAATAAAATAAATAAATTCAATAAACTTTGCCCAGGAAGAAAGCTTTTATTATGTTTAGTTTGCAGCACTTTTTAATTTAATTCTTTATTCCTTCTTTTTTCATTTGTTCTTTCCTTCTTTCTTTCTTTCCCTTTTTCTTTCAATCCTTTTTTCATTTCTGTCTCATCTCTTCTTTATTGCTATCCTTTTTTTTCTTTCACTGCTTCTTTCCTTTATATCTTAATGTTTTAATTCCTTCTTTCTTACTTTCCTTTTTCTTTCATTCTGTTATTACTTTTCTTTCTTTTTTCGATCTTTCATTCCTTTTTTATTTATTTCCTTTATTCTTTCATTCTTTTGTTCTATCTTTCCTTGTTTCTTGCTTTCCTTTTTGTTTCATTCCTTCTTTCTCGGTTTTATTTTTTTTCATTCTTCCATTACTTCTTTCCTTCGTTCTTTCATTCCGTCTTTCTTGCTTTCCTCCATTCTTGCTTTCTTTCTCCCTTGTCTACTTTCTTTCACTCTTTCCTTCTCTATGCTTTCGTTCTCTTTAATTCTTTATTCTTTCATTTCTTCCTTCATGCTTTCTTTCCTTCTTTCTTGCTTTCATTCCTTCTTTCTTTACCTCACCCTTTCTTTCCTTCCTTCTCTTTTACCTTCTGTCTTTATTTCCCTCTGTCTTGCTTTCCTTTTATCTGGCCTCCCTTCTTTTCTCTTCTTCTCTCTTGCCTTTTTTTCATTCCTTCTTTCTTGGCTTCTTTCTTTTCTTCTTGCCTTCTTTTTTCCTTCTTGCCTTTTGTTTTCTTCTTTTTTGCCTTCCTTTTTTCATTCCTTTCATTCCTTTCTTGTTTTCTTCTCTTTCTTTTTTCTTTCTTTCTTTCTTTCTTTCTTTCTTTCTTTCTTTCTTTCCTTCTTTCTTTCTTTCTTTCTTTCTTTCTTTCTTTCTTTCTTTCTTTCCTTCTTTCTTTCTTTCTTTCTTGCTTCCTTTCTTTCTTTCTTTCTTCTTTCTTCTTTCTTTCTTTCTTGTTTTCTTTCTCACTCAAAGGCAAAAGGCAGGCACCAAATGGCATAATGGTTGTTTTTCTTAGTTCTGTGTTAGCCAACTCCTTTTGATTTTACTACATTTGTCTATGGTTGTGTCATTACCAATTTTCTCCAACCCAGTAGAGGATGCATCAAGGGGCAACTCCTCACCCAACTTCAGCCTTTGACTGACTTTACTTTGAATTAAGGCACCCTCCTCTTTCACAAGGAGCAGCTACAAACACAAAATAGTTTCCTTCAGTGCCAGGGAGTATTTTAGCAATGTCTGCTTATTTGATACTAAAAAACATTTTACCTTTGGTCATTATAGTTTTTTTAGATTGGTATATATATTACCTACTGGCGGTCGCCAGTAGGTATATATAGTTAGGATTTTTTCTCTATGGGATTTTTGAAAATTCTATGTCTAATAACTTTGGCGTTTGTGGACGGAATTGGCTGACATTTTCAGGAAAATGGAACATTTTGTTTCTGAGCAGCCCCTGAAAATTTGGGGGGGTTTCGTCAAGGGGGGGCCGAGAAAAAAGGGGGGTCCCAAAACGTGTTTTTAACATTGAGTTTTCCATAGGGCGGTTGGCCTCACTTTTAGCCCGAACGGCTGAATGGATTTGCACGAAACTTGGCAAAATTGTAGGGACTGGTAGCCCGATGTGCCTTTGCTAGGTCTCAATATATGTGCTCCAGTGGATTTTGAGAAATTAACGTTAAAAAAAAGATATATATCTGTAACAGCGGACCAGGCAGCGCTCCAGTTCGCGTACTTTTCGCGTTACGGAGCTTTGTGAAGCGAAGCTGATTGGTTCTCCGGCGTCTGTAAACATTCCAAACAGTCCGTAGCGGCCGCCATCTTGTCTCTCGGTAGGATCGAGAGACAAGAGGAGGCCAAAGCGAAGGGGCAAATGACCATAAGGGGGCATAGTAGATCCTCCCTGACCCCCTAGGTTTGATGTGGAGGTTTTAAAAGGGCCCCGCGGGGCAAAAAAAAAAATAATATTAATCGAACGGCTGAATGGATTTGCACGAAACTTGGCAAAATTGTAGGGACTGGTAGCCCGATGTGCCTTTGCTAGGTCTCAATATATGTGCTCCAGTGGATTTTGAGAAATTAACGTTCAAAAAAAGATATATATCTGTAACAGCGCTCCGCTTCGCGTACTTTTCGCGTTACGTAGCTTTGCGAAGCTGATTGGTTCTCCGGCGTCTGTAAACATTCCAAACAGTCCGTAGCGGCCGCCATCTTGTCTCTCGGTAGGATCGAGAGACAAGAGGAGGCCAAAGCGAAGGGGCAAATGACCATAAGGGGGCATAGTAGATCCTCACTGACCTCTTAGGTTTGATGTACCATTTTGCCAAGTTTGGTGTAATTCCGTTCAGCCATTCAGGCTGTAGACGTATCTAAATGTCCTATGGAAAATTGCATGGGGAAAACACATTTGAAAGTGTTGAAATTTAGAACCAATTAAAATGTTACTTTGGTTTTGTATTTGAGTGTGATGAAAGTTAATTGGTTATGTATATATCTAAAATGAGAGGAAACCACAGCCATTTTGTGATACTACTGTCTGAGGTACATTTGTGAGGAATTTTTGGTGCTCAATTTCTGGTGTTTGATTTACACAGTACTAACACTTCTCCTACTTTCAAAAAGGTACGTTGTTAATTTGTAAGGGGAACTATGTTGTACACTTTAAGATAATTTGAAAAATGTTTTCTGTTATTCATTTTCAGTCCTTCTGTTATACTAAATACTTGATAAAGTTAGTTTTATATTATGTATTACTAAAAACGATAAATGAAAGTGATTATTTTTTTCTGCAATTTACAGCAAGAAATTTCAAAATAAAATGGATCACAATGAAGAGACCGTGGCAATTTCTTTTGAATTATCCACTACATTTATTGAAATTGACAGCACCAATAATGAAATATTCTCACAAGGAGGAGATGACTTGAATGATTTTTTTGATCAATCTCTTGACGGCGAATTTATCGAATGTTTGGAGACCATAGAGTTACAAGAATCAGCATTGCAGACCCTTTCATGAGGAGATTTCTGATGAGATGATTGAAGAGGAAATTCCTGATGAGGACATGTTACTAGTTCTTTCAAATTATGAAAATTCAGAAGAATAAATTTATATTTAGAAATCAAAAATTGTTTGAGACATTATTCATTTTTATTTTTAATTTATGAGGTTGTAGCGAAGTGATTGTAGTATAAAAAAAGACTTATAGTATAGAGTGCAAAAATTGGTTCTTTTTGGAGGGGCAAAAAAAAAAATCGTTTTTTTGGTGGGGTGCGCCCGGTTAGCGTAACGGGAAGTGGACTGGGGAGCGTACTACAAGGAAAGAAGAATGATTGACTTTTAACTTATTGTATGTTTATAGACTTGTTTTTCTGCTGAGTGACGTCTCGGCCTATCTCCACGGGATGCAGTCCCTACCATCTCGGCGTTTAGGCCCAGGGGGACCGGTAGTGTGGGAGAGATAACGGGGCATATTATCAAGGGGGTTTATCTCCGCTTTTTTGGCTTTAAAAGCCAAGAAAGCGGAGATAAAATTATCTCCGTATTACGTAGCTGTCGCTAACACCAGTTAGCGACCGCTAGTAGGAGATAGCGACCATCTTGGCCTCCACTTTGCATGTCAGTGATATTTATCACTAATGACATGCAAAGTGGGCATGCCAAGATGTTAGCGACTGGAAACAGTCGCTAACATCGCTATCTCCTATTACCAACTTTTGGAGATATTCGCGCTAAGCGCGAATATCTCCAAAAAGTAACACCTGTCCTGAGCAGTTCTTAGCCATGTCATCCAATGGGAGGTGGATAACATGGCTAAGAGCATTAGCTCGGTAATGCATGAATATCGCTGACTTTTCAGCGATATTAATGCACTGCGGCCGTTTTTTATCGCATTTGCGATAAACCTTGATAATAGCAAGGTTTATCTGCGATAATTTCTGACGATGCTTAGCGGTAAAAAATTCGTTGCTAAGCATCGTTAGGGATAAATATCGCTTAACTTTGGTAATATGCCCCAACGTCTGTTAACGTTCGATTCGAAGGAAATGAGGAAGTGTTGAAAAACATTGTCTGCGCCATCTTGCCTTTTTTCAAATGCCACACTTTTGTCGTGCACGGCAGCCATTTTAGATGCCTTGACCAGACCCACTCTCTGCACGCTGTCGATCCGTAGCATGGCTCCCCACCCTCGCAAGCATCTTCCCCAGGCACTGGTCACCCCCGCTCTCTGTCTTATGCATGGGCAATAAACCTCCCCCCATCTGCGCTGCTCTTCCCTGAGAATCACACCCTGTGCCCGCCCGACACCTCCCTTTCGCCCTATTCACTACCGCACCCTCTGACACTCCTCTTCCTCTGTGTCCGATTGTGTAGGCCGGTCCCAGGCTATCAGCTAGCCCTGCAGATGTAGTTTATGGCCCCAGCTGTAAAGAATCACCCCTCTTCAAAGGAGTTATAGTAGATCAAGGCCCACACCCGATGAGATCCGTCACACCACACGCGTTCCTACTATCTGAAAACCATCCTGTATTGTGATTGGGGAGGGGACCGAGCCTGAAGCGGAAGATTCCAGGGATGACTCTTTGTACATCAAAGTTTTTACAATTATGTGTCACATTAAAAATATATAGCACTCCAACAAAGTAGTAGGAATATAAAACTTTAATAACTTATAAATATATACAACAACACAAAAACAGTAAAAACATTTAAACAATGAAGAGACCGTGGTAATTTCTTTTGAATTATCCACTACATTTATTGAAATTGACAGCACCAATAATGAAATATTCTCACAAGGAGGAGATGACTTGAATGATTTTTTTGATCAATCTCTTGACGGCGAATTTATCGAATGTTTGGAGACCATAGAGTTACAAGAATCATCATTGCAGACTTTTCATGAGGAGATTCCTGATGAGATGATTGAAGAGGAAATTCCTGATGAGGACATGTTACTAGTTCTTTCAAATTATGAAAATTCAGAAGATGTTGCCTGGGTGCCGCACTGATTTGGGTATCCGGCGTGGGGCGTCCCGGGGGGTGGGTCGTCAGTAGCGGTCTGTTGTGCGAATAGTTCCAAGGCAGCAGAACGCGCTGAAATCTGGATTGCACCAAGGTGATGTCCAGTAAGTTGCCGCCCACCAAATAACGGCGTGGGGCGCCGCGGGGGGGGGGGAGGCAGTCCAAAGTTCCGTTAAAAGGGCAAAGGAAAGGATCGGTGGTTTGAACCATCAGTCAAAAAGGGGAGGGGGTGCAACAATTTTTCCTACCGGGTCACACTGTGCTTTCACCGGAACTGAGGTCTGCAGGATTCTAGTCATTCAAACTGAGGCTGGCGCCAGCATGGGAGCGCCGACGTCCCGCGGCTACAGTTTCGTCACTCCACGGGCGATCATGGCAGTCATTCCCCATCGGGGGTGTCTGCGGGGGTCGGGGACTCCCGCGGCTCCTCTAGAATCTTCAAGGTCGTGGAGGACTACGGTGGTGGAGTCAACCAGTGACAGGGCCATTTCTTTATGCTGGGCCCGCTCTTGCCAGGTCGACCGCCATTTTGAGAGTTCGGTAGCTACCGGCGATCGCTGGGTCAAATGAGCGGACGGGCTCCACCCTGCCGGGCGAGACGTTGCAGCATCGCCACAGTGGAAGAACCCTTTTCCGGGCGCCTGGAGCGCTGAGGGTGCAGCTGGGAAGCCTCCACCTGGGGAGGCGGGAGAGGCCTGTTCGCACCGTCTCTCCCTCCCAGTGCACCCCACGGCGTCTCGCTTGACATTTGTTATGGCCGGACCAGGCGATGAGGACGAGGGGGGGGGGTCGGAGGCATGTGCAAGACATCCCCCCCCAGTGTTGTCGCAGCCATTATAAAAGAAAGAAGAAATGTCCCGTCCGTCTTTGGGCCGGACCTCCGGTGGATGGCGGCCGGACTCCCTTTGCTCTGGCCCCATGAACGGGTTCCTTGGCTCATCCGGTGGGGCAGGCCTTGGCGTGTGGTGCCTCTCCTGGGCCTTTCGTGCAGTGGCCTCTCCACTCCCAGGCCCTCCATGGATGCTGGCCCAGACTGGGAGAGAGAGGGTCTAACCTGCAATTCTCCAGGGTTACCGCCACCGCGGCCGGATCCCGTCGGCCTCGGCCTCTGGTTGATGGTGGCCGGACTGGGAGAGAGAGGGGAGGGTCGAGGACACAGACATTCCCCCCCTTGCAACTCTCCAGGGTGGTCGTAGCAATCCCCCTGGACAGGTGCCATTGGCCTCGGCCTTTCCTCCGGCTACACCCTACGTGATGATCTTCTGCCGACGGTTGGCAGCAGGACCCGCCTTATATGTGTTGCTTCCGGCTGGGCGTAGCCGGAAACCTGTTGCACTTTGGAAGTTTCCAGAATGGGGCGGATGTCTGCTGACTTGTATCTTTCCCAGTTTGCCGTTATTTGGCCGTGGCAGGCGGTGGGACAGACACGTTTTGGGGCAGTGAGGGGCGATGAAGCCTCGTTGCCTTGTGGCCGTTGCAATGTCACACTTGGTTTCTCTTACTGTTTTCAGGTTTCTTATTACGGGCTTACTTCTAACGTTTCTTGTTTCTAGGACAATAATAGGTTTTATCATTACGTATTGCTATCGTTTCTTTGTTTGTTATTTAATAAAAAGTTCATCAGTGACCTACTGATTTTCGTTTTCCTATTCCTTTCTTTCCAGGTTGTTTCATGCTAAAGTTTCTGTTAAAAGGATACAGTGATCACTTCGTTATTATTGAATATGTCCTTTTCACTAGGGGTGCTCTCTGGTCGGGCCAGATGACCTATCTCTAGTAAATGGTCCGGGTGAAACAGGTGCATCAATCAGTGGGGAGTAGATAGGCATGACAGATTACAACGGGGGACAAAGGTCCGCATTACCTACCCTTTCACTACTTGCAAAGATTTTCCTACGTTTATTTGCAAACAGGGAATACCTCCAAAAAGAACCAATTCCCAAACAGTCAATGTTCGGGCAAACAATCAATCAATGAGGAACGAAATAGGCACGATGTGTTAAAGGTTTGCGTTACCTACCCTTCACTATCTGCAAAGGGAGAGAGAATATTCCTATTCTTCCCCGTTTGCAGGCAGAGAAGATCCTTAAGAGAACCAACTTCGAACAATTCAATGCTCGATTCAATCAATCAATCAATGGGGAGAAAAATAGGTATGACGGATTACAATGGGGACAAAAGTCTGCATTTACCTATCCTTCACTATCTGCAAAGACTAAACAGAGTATGGCGATTCTGTGCTTGTTTGCAAATGCTTGGATAACAATCAATCAAATGGAGAGAGAAGCAGGCACGACGGATTACAACGGGGGCAAAGGCCTGCGTTAACTAACCTTCACTATCTGGAAAGAGAGAGTACTCCTCATAGAAATGAGGGGGGGGGGCAGCATTGAAAGCAGATCAGTGTGCATAAACACGAAAATGTTTTTTCTTACTACGTACTTGACAATCGACAGCTTATGATATTTGCTATTAAAAAACCATTGAAATTCACTGAAAAAACCATAGGTTATAGACCATATATAGTTAGGAATTAGCATTTACAAAACCTTGACAATTCACTGAAAAAACCATAGGTTATAGACCATATATAGTTAGGAATTAGCATTTAAAAAACCTTATTTTACTCACACAAAACCATTGAAATTCCATATATAGTTAGTAGTACTAACTATATATCGCGCACCCGCAATCCACTGCTGATCATGTCACATATTACATCATTCATGACATGGTCAGTGACATCACTGATGACATCACTGATGACATCTCAAATGACATCACTGATGACATCTCAAATGACATCACTGATGACATCACTGATGACATCACTGATGACATCTCAAATGACATCACTGATGACATCTCATTTGACATTACTGATCACATCACTGATGACATCATTCATGTGATTATACGATGAACCTCTTCAGACTCTAATATAACCTTAGATACACTCAGTGTAAACAGACACTCACAGACTGTCACTCATCCATGGAGTTACTTACACACCTAGTCAGTCATGCAAAGAATCAATCACACCTCAATTTCCTCAACTATACAGTTATACACACCTTACTTATTCAAACATATACTAACACATATTTACTCTCTTTTACAATCCCTGATACAAGTTCACAATGATCCATACAGCCACTCACACATTCACTGACTCTTATGCACAGTTATTTATATATGCCAATTCTCACATGTACTGTGTTTTACATATGTACTTACTTTGACATGTAGCACTGAGATATCCATTCACTCACCAATGCACTCATGCACACAGTCAACCACCCATACAGCTGTTTCCACATGCACTTTTGAACCCATACATCTAGTGAATTAACTGCTCACACATCTATGCACAGAGTCATACACCTCCCAGCCACCCACACACACACTCAGTCTCCCATACAAATACTTGAGCAACCAATCAATAACCCATATACTTACTCATATAGCTACTGATCAACACATGCAGCAGTTTACAGAACAACAAACATAATGATGCACAAATTAAGACAGTTCGTCACTAACCCATGCACTCAGTGAGACACATTTAACCACTCACTCATACAGTCAGGCATGCACCTACTAAATCCTTCATCCAGATACTTCTACATCCACTCATTCTTCAATATGTAAGACATATTTTAACTTTACAGAAATACACAGTCACTGGATGTTGTCATCAGTGATGTCATTTGAGATGTCATCAGTGATGTCATCAGTGATGTCATTTGAGATGTCATCAGTGATGTCATCAGTGATGTCACTGACCATGTCATGAATGATGTAATATGTGACAAGATCAGCAGTGGATTGCGGGTGCGCGATATATAGTTAGTACTACTAACTATATATGGAATTTCAATGGTTTTGTGTGAGTAAAATAAGGTTTTTTAAATGCTAATTCCTAACTATATATGGTCTATAACCTATGGTTTTTTCAGTGAATATATATATATACACATATATAATTTAAAAAACGTAAAAATTCACTGAAAAAAAACAAATGCTAAAGGGATATTATGGTTAGATGAAAATGTCAGTTAAAACATACCATTTAAATTAACAAAAACACTGATAATAACCAAATATAGCTATCTCAAGAAACTGCAATGTGTGCCCTAAAGTAACTATCACTCATACCCAAACATACACTACTAATAACCTCACATTTTACATTACAAACTACATGTTCTATGACATTATTACAAATAGCGCTCCAACACGTGAAAGGACATCATTAATGACAACACTGTACGTGGCATGTGGCACGAGTTGTGGTGCATGCATGATTCTTATCGCGTGTGGGTGATGGCCATTTTCAAGCCTTAACCCCTTCGCTGCTAGGCCTGTCCACCATAACCCTCCCCCCCCCCCGGGTGCTAAAACATTTTTGGGCTATTTGGGGGAGTTCACTCTTAGGCCCCCAAAACTTTTTGACCACATAAGCTTAGTATCCACACCAAATTTGAGTCCTTTTCTTCCAACATCATGCGATTCTAAAGGTACCCAGAGTTTGTAGATTCCCCTAGAGGGGACCCAGAAATTAGCCAAAATACAGCTACTATCCTTGGGAAAAATGGGGAAAAAAAGGCCACAGATGAAAGCGTCTGCTTTTTCCCCTGCAAATGGTATCAGAAAAGGGGTTGTGGTGCTGAAATCACCATATTCCCAGCTTTTAGGGACAAGCAGGCTTTTGTCAGAAAACCAAAATAGTTTACACAGTTTTGTCAATTTTCTGGGACACAATTTTGCTATTTTTTGTGCTATCAACCTTCTTCCAGTTAATGGTAAAAATGGGTATAAAAGCAATAATGGATCCTTGAAAGCTATACATTTTAGAAAAGTAGACAAAATTCTGAATTTCGCAAGGGGTAATTTGTGTAGCTTCTTCAAGGTTTCTTAATAGAAACTAACAGTTAAATATAGGAAAAATGGAAAATTAGTTGGAAAAAACAGCCATTTGTGCCAATATTTTCACTTGTAACTTCTTATAATTATGTCAGCTGTTTGAAAGCAATACAAAATTGCATCCGCTGGCCCTTTCTGGTTGTGGGGAAATATAGGACTTGTAGGTTCACCAAGAACCCGATGAACCCAGAGCCAACAGCTGAGCAGCGTCTTGCAATGGTTTTTTATTATTTACTGGGTATATAACAATTATTTTGGGAAAATGTATATATGGAAAAATCGGTACGAAAGACACCTATGTATTTCTGAAATGGTAACAACATATAGAGTTTAGAAACAGTAGATATTTGCTCATTTCCAAAATTGGGAGTACCCATACTAGCATGAGAATTATAGGTACTTTTCAAATAGACTTCTTTTTTACACATTGTCTTTCATTTGGAAGGCAGCAATGCATCAAAAGTCAATAGGTAATAACAGTTGCTCTGTAATTCTGTGTTACCCTAAGTCTCCCGATAACAATGGTATCTCAGTTGTTTGGGTAGGCCTAGAGCACACGACAGGAAACGGCTCAAAACGCAACGTGGACACACCACATTTTACAATTAAAAATGACCCTTATTTGCAAAGTGCCTAGCTGTAGTTTTTTAACCCTAGCTCTGCCAGCACAGAGAGAAACCTAGAAAACCTAAACCTATACATTTTTTAAAACTAGACACCGAGGGAAATTCAGGATGGAGTAACTTGACTGGCTGTCACCAGGTTCTGTTACCCAGAATTCATTGCAAACCTAAAAAAAGTTTGAAAAAATAAATTTTCCTTACATTTCTCTGGTGGAAAGTTCTGGAATCTGCATGGATCCACAAGATTCTACCCATCCCCCGTTCCCTAAAGTCTGTAAAGAAAAATGGTACCTCACTTGTGTGGGTAGGCCTAGTGCCCTCGACAGGAAACGGCCCAAAACGCAATGTGGACACACCACATTTTCAAAATGACAAATGACCCCTTTTTTGCAAAGTGCCTAGCTGTAGTTTTCGAATCCTAGCTCTGCCGGCACCTAGAGAAACCTAGCAAACCTATACATTTTTTTAAACTAGACACCCAGGGAAATCCAGAATGGGGTGACCTGACTGGCTCTTGCCAGATTCTGTTACCCAGAATCTCTTACAAACCTAAACAATTGTAAAATAAAAACCACATTTTCCTCACATTTCTGTGGTGGAAAGTTCTGGAATCTGCGTGCATCCACAAAATTCCAACCACCCCTTGTTCCCCAAAGTCTTCCAAGAAAAATGGTACCTCACTTGTGTGCATAGGCCTAGTGCACGGGACAGGAAACGGCCCAAATCACAACGTGGACACACAACATTTTCACAGTGAAAAATTACCCTTTTTTTTGCAAAGTGCATAGCTGTATTTTTTTAACCCTAGCTCTGCCCTCACCTAAGGAAACCCAGCAAACCTATACATTTCTGAAGACTAGACACCGACCGGAATACAGGATGGGGTGACTTTACTGGCTCCCACCAGGTTCTGTTACCCAGGATCCCTTGCAAACCTAAAAGGTTTTCCAAAAAAAATAAATTTTCCTCACATTTCTGTGGTGGAAAGTTCTGAAACCTGTGTGTATTCACAACATTCCACCCACCCCACGTTTTCCAAAGTCTTTCAAGAAAAATGGTACCTCACTTGTGTGGGTAGGCCTAGTGCCCGTGACAGGAAGCGGCCCAAAATGCATTGTGGACACACCACATTTTCACAGTGAAAAATGACCTTTTTTTTGCAAAGTGCCCAGCTGTAGTTTTTGAACCCTAGCTCTGCCGGCACCTATGGAAACTTAGCAGACCTATACATTTTTGAAAACTAGACACCCAGGGAAATGTAGGATGGGGATACTTGACTGACTCTCACCAGGTTCTGTTATCCAGAATCATTTGCAAACCTAAACAATTGTCAAAAAAACAAATTTTCCTCACATTTCTGTGGTGGAAAGTTCTGGAATCTGCCTAGATCCACAAAATGCAACCCACCCAGAATTACCCAAAGTCTTCCAAGAAAAATGGTACCTCACTTGTGTGGTAGGCCTAGTGCCCGCGACAGGAAATGGCCCAAATCGCTACGTGGAGACACCACATTTTCACAGATTAAAATGACCCATTTTTTTGCAAAGTGCCCGGCTGTTTTAACCCTAGCTCTGCCATCACCAAGGGAACACAAGCACACCTATACATTTTTGAAGACTAGACACCCAGGGGAGTCCAGGATGGGGTCAGGATGGGGTGACATGACTGGCTTTCACCAGGTTATGTTACCCAGAATCCCTTGCAAACCTAAACAATTGTCAAAAAAACACATTGTCCTCACATTTCTGTGGTGGAAAGTTCTGGAATCTGCCTGGATCCACAAAATTCAACCAACCCAACGTTCCCCAAAGTCTTCCAAGAAAAATGGTACCTCACCTGTGTGGGTAGGCCTAGTGCCCGTGACAGGAAGCGGCCTAAAACGTATAGTGGACACACTACACATTCACAGTGAAAAATCACCCTTTTTTTCAAAGTGCCAAGCTGTAGTATTTGAACCCTAGCTCTACTGGCACCTAGGGAAACCTAGCAAACTGATATATTTTAGAAGACTAGACACCCAGGGGAATCTAGGATTGGGTGACTTGGCTGGCACTTACCAGGTTCTGTTACCCAGGATCCCTTGCAAACCTAAAAAGTTTTCCCAAAAAAATACATTTTCCTCACATTTATGTGGTGGAAAGTTCTGAAACCTGTGTGTATTCACATAATTCCACCAACCCCACGTTTTACAAAGTCTTCCAAGAAAAATGGTACCTCACTTGTGTGGGTAGGCCTAGTGCCCGTGACAGGAAGCGGCCCAAAACGCATTGTGGACACACCACATTTTCACAGTGAAAAATGACCCTTTTTTTGCAAAGTGCCCAGCTGTAGTTTTTGAATCCAAGCTCTGCCGGCACCTATGGAAACCTAGCAAACCTATACATTTATAAAAACTAGACACCCAGGGAATTTTAGGATGGGGTGACTTGACTGGCCCTTACCAGGTTCTGTTATCCAGAATCATTTGAAAACCTAAACAATTCTCAAAAAAACAAATCTTCCTCACATTTCTGTGGTGGAAAGTTCTGGAATCTGCCTGGATCCACAAAATTCAACCCACCTGGAGTTCCCCAAAGTCTTCCAAGAAAAATGGTACCTCACTTGTGTGGGTAGGCCTAGTGCCCGCTGATCCAGCGGCCTATAGGAAATATGTCATAAACAACGCTACCTAACTCTATAACCTACTTCTTAAAACACTACTCTAACTCATGGACCCATTAATCAAATATGACATATTTTGACCTACTGAATCAGGTGTCCAAATTAAACTTATATACAACTTATTTACAACTTATATACAACCTATATACAACCGTGGTAAAAGATGACATCATTTGAACAAATCCTAACTATTTAAATGACCACCATGGCGATGGCATCTAGCTAATAGTAAACTGCGCTCCTGAATAACCAAGACCAGCTTGTTTCAAAAGTAAGATTTTATTAACTAGTTTTGTGATTGTTGAGAATATAAATTTATAAATGCAATTTTATTAGAATCATAGTAAGCATGTTTGGAAACATCATAGAAAATTACAGTTTAAGTAAGAAATTATAAGTTTAGCATTTCTAAAATCCTAAGTCCCTAGCTAAGCTAAATAAATGGAAATAAAGTAAAGTCTTTAAGGGTTCTTACGTGGTCCAAGCAAAGTCCGTCAGCACGACACCCTCATCCGAAAGTTGAAAAGCAACAGCCAGAGCCAACCATAGGGCATGGGTTTTTTATACCTTTCTACACTAGCTAATCTAAGTAAAGGAACATTTTCTGCAAAAGTCGATGTCCCATTGGTCCGAGAGTGACAAGTGACATGTCACCCCATATTTCAAAACTTCCATTTCGTCATATTCTTTGAGACCATTGTCTTTATTGTACGTGTTCCAAAGCTTCCTTAGTTTGCAATAAATTTGAACAAGAGTTCTCACTGGTTTCATTTCACTTCCTCGGATGCCAAGTTATCAAATGTTCTTTCTGCCGGTTTCTGACCTTGGCCACGTCCGACAAAATAATGACAGCGCTTCTTCATTGTTAAGTGAATGTAACTTTCATGGAAAACTTTAGAGTGGACATCTTGTGCTTCTTGCAGAAATTAAATTCATCTTTTAGCAACTCGAGCAAACTAGGCCCAAAAGCAGGCAACTTATTTTTCTAGTATAAAACAAACACAAGGAAAGTATTAATGAAAGAAATATTATTCATTCTGTTTCCACCCTTCGTTTACTAATTGATTAAACCACCCAATTAGTCTAGTGTTACCTAGCAAGAAGCAAACAAATAAAGCAGCATTTTATATCTACCAGTCTTCAAGAATCCATGAAATCTTATATGCACCTATAATAGTGTAAATGATATCACATAGACAAGGAAAGCAAAATAAGCACATGCCACTTTTAAATCTGCCGCAGTTAGTAATGACAAAATGAAAACGAAAAAATTAATTTATTATTTTTGCACGAACAAAAGATGCAACAATAATGCACGTTTATGAGCACACATGTTAATGTCCCCGTGTGTAAAGTTTAATCTAGGTTGAGTTAGCATAACACATCACAAATCATTAATATTATTAATTTATGTTATGGAAGTGTGACTTCACGAGTTTAAACAAAATTTTATTTTCTATCTCGCTCCATCAACTCCCTCATCTGGTGATTAACAAATCACCACACCACAACCCAAAATTTGGAAAATTTAGACTTCTTGGAAAATGATTCAAATTCATTTGAATTAGTATTTCTAGAAATTTGTTTCTGCAAAATCCCTGCAATTGTCATATTGTGCTCTGTGTAATTCTTGTAACTCAATCTCCCTTTCTTCTTCTTTTTTGATTTTATAAATTCTTCTCTTTTCCTTCATTTGTTTCTTTCTCTTATGCAACAAACAACCAATTTTTGTCAGAACAAATATGAATATTATCACAATCAAAGGTGCCAAAATCTTGCCAAGAACTGAACTTCCAATGTCATGAAACCAATTTTTAATTGTTTGGAATCTTTTTGAAAGTTTTTCTGAAAAATCTTCTTCTTCTAATGGAATTATCTCTGAATGCATTTCTGTAATGTTCTTAATGTACATCTCAATGTTCTTACTTTCGTCGGGAATATAGGTGCAACAATGTTGCACATGTAAAATGCCGCAGACTCCTCCCTCTTTTGCTAGGAGTATGTCTAAAGCAAGGCGATCTTGAATCACCATGGATCTGATTGCAATGACCTCAACATTCACTAATTGGAAACCATCAGCTGTATCTGTTGACAATCTGTCAACAATTGTGGATAATTTTCTGATTCTTCCTGCATTCAGGGTTATACCTACTAAAGGTATCACTGCTTCAAAAATATCTCCCAAAATCTCTGTGAAAGTTTCTCTTTTAGCCCTATTTACATAATTATTAATTTTGAACAATCCTTCTCTATCTCTGTCAACATGAAAGATTTTAGGAAAAACAATCCCAACATAACAAGTCCCATACCAGTGGTCAGGAAGGTTGTAGTAAGCTCTGTCACCACAAACAAAATAAATCCCAGGGAAAATTGGATCTTTTCCACCTTTGAATCCCCAACCTCCCATGATCTGATATGTATCTTCACAATTGCTTGCACCCACAAAATAATGATCAAAAAGTGTATTGTCTCTTCTAATGCAAAGCTTACCACTAATTGGTTTGTCTATGTGAATTGCAACATTATCAAGTGTTTTGCCATTTAACTTCTCATCCTCTATTTGCCAGAACCTAGATTTAGTCTGCTTGACTATTTCATTTCTCTTGTAAATTGCTCTCCTCTCCTCAACTAGGTTCAAAATTTTCTTTCCTTCAACACTTAATTTGCAGGTTAGATTGTTCTTGTAAGCATACTCATAAGTGAGTTCATTAGTGACAAGGAAAAATTCCCTCATCTGTTTATCTTTTTTATGCTTATTCAAAGCACCCTCAATTTTTAAATTTGCAAAAATTTCATGAAAATCTGAATAATAATATTCTAAGCATCCAGTTTGATAGAACAAGCTAGCTAACACACTGCATGTCACACCATATGTAAGAGGAAGCATATTGTATGTCACTCCCTCAGAAACAGAAGCAGGTAATTTAACGCAGACGTAGCAATCTTTTGCATCCATTACCTTGACATATTCACTCAAAAGCCTTGTGAATGTATTGCTTGAAAAATCACTAATAGATTTGTCCTGGTGAATGTTAGGTCGATGATCAATAACTTTGCCTGTTGCACTATGTTTGTTTTGACTAACTGAAGCTTTGCTTGTCATGTTGGCTTTGTGAAAATCTTTGTTAATTTCAAATGGAATAATAACAGCTAAAACTAACCAGAGCAGAATCAAAATGAGCACACACACCAGAGTCATCTTACAGCATCTCTTAAAAATGGAACACCTTGAAGTACTCTGTTCCTTGACGTAAGGCATCTTTTGTTAGCTTTGCCTCAAAAGAAAACAACAAAAATTATTTTAAAAATTATTTTAAAAATGATTAATTATTTACTAATTATTTACACCCCCCTTTTTAAAAGATTTTTTTTTTTTTTTAAACTCTAACAGTGTTTCTTCGACCTTATGTCACAAGTAAGTTTTTTCCAGCTAAACAAATTTTCTTCGACCTTGTGTCACCTAACAAGTTTTCTTCGGCCTTCTGCCAAAATTAAAAACCAAAAACCCCAATTAAAATTTCTGTACTTCAATCATTGTCACTAATCTCTTCACTTTCTTCTTCCTCTTGACTGCTACCGTAAATATCAATAACAGGTGGAATTACTAGATAAGTCCACTCAGGAGATTTATATTTTTGATTTGGCTTTATAATCCTCCTTGTCTTCTTTGTCACTACTTCAATTTTCCTTCCAACTCCAACTTCTTTTTCAGAACCCTTTTGACTACTGATTTCTTCCACCTGCTCCTTTGGTTTTTTGATTAACCTGACTCTCAATCTTCCACCTGGCCAAAAATCTGTTTTTCTCAAGAATTTTCTTTTTGGTTCAGAAACATTCGTTTCTGACTTCCAAGATCTTTTCTTCGCACTTCCACTTTCACCATCCACGTCACTTTCTTCAGATTCGCAGTCTGAAACTTCAATGATTGACTCAGGAATTTTTCTATTCAGCAGTTTAACTCCATCAGGAACTATACTTTGTCTTCCATCACTGGTACTCGGTAATTCGTCTTCTTCCTCTTCTTCAATTACCTCCAACTTCCCAGTTTCAGGATTTCTGTTCATTATTTCAGAGCTTGACTTCTGCTTTTCGATACTCTCCTGGTCAGAAATTTCAATTGGTTCAGCTTCTCTGTCTTCAAAATTTTCAATAGAATTTACTCCACTTTTCTTCTTAACTGAATCTTCAGTTGTTTTTCTTTCTAACAGATTCTCTTCATCTCCAGAATCTATTTCAATAATTTCCAAATCTTTTCTTGTCAATTCTCCATTCACAGGCACAGGTTCCAGATGTCGACTTCTCTGTCGATCTTCTGAATCTGGATTCCTCTCACTTTCTACTTCAGAATCAGAATCTTCTGTAGAATCACTCTCCTCATCAGAATTTTCAGGAGTAGGCACTGGAATAGTATGACTAGGATGGATCCACCTTTTCAATCCTCTGCATTTCACTGCATTTGTAGTGACCAGAATTATTTGTCTAGGCTTCTGCCACCTAGGAACCAGACAATTTCTTCTTCGATGTACTTTTGTTCTGACCCAAACACCAGGTCTCAAATCATGTGTCTGAACTTTCTCATCTGATTGTGCTTCAGTTCCCAGCTGATTAGACACAGAAGTTACTATATCAGATAACCTCTTACAGTAATCCAAAATAGCACTGTCATTTATGCTTAACAATTTGCCTACAGGTACAAAAGCTTGCCTCATGACTCTGCCCATAAGTGTTTCATGTGGGCTTAAACCTGTCTTTTTATCAGGTGTACTTCTCAATGACATTAAAACAAGTGGAAGAGCATCGGTCCACTTTACACCTGTTTCTAGACACATTTTTCCAATCCTGTTTTTCTATTGTCCCATTAATCTGTTCAACCACCCCAGATGCCTCTGGTCTGTATGCACAGTGTATTTTCTGCTCAATGTTCAATGCCTCACATATCAGTTTCATAAGTTTGTTATCAAAATGGCTTCCTTCATCACTCTCAATAGTGACTGGAAAACCGTACCTCAGGATAATTTCTCTGAGCAGCAGTTTTGCTACTGTAATTGAATCACAATGTCTTGTAGGAAATGCTTCCACCCATCTTGAAAACAAACAAACAATCACAAGAACATATTTCAAACAATTGTGTAGAGGCATTTCAATGAAATCCATCTGCAACCTGGTAAAGGGACCACCCTCTCGACCAATTACTCCTGTACCTACAACTGATTTTCTGTTGGGGTTCATTTGTTGGCACGACAAACACCTTTGACAAAGAGACTCTGCAATCGTTCTAAATTTCGTATTAAACCAAGTCTCTCGGAAAAGTCTGATCATGGAATCTCTTCCAAGGTGAGCTGGACCATGATACAATCTGGCCATGTCAGCAATCAAACAATTTGGTAAGACTATTCTGCCATCTTTGTAAGTCCACACTCCATCCTCATCACGTGGTCTACAATCTGCTCTTAACCACAAATCTTTCTCCTCATCATCTGCTTCGTTTTGTAAGTCCCTGATTTCCTGCCATGTCTCTATTGCTGTTGTTAGCATCAATGAATTTGAATCACATTCTTTACTCTTTTCCTGATTGTATGCACGACAATTTTTCGCACAGTATTTTGCTGTTTCATCTGCATAGGCATTGCCTTTTGACATATAATCCACTCCTTTTGTATGTGCTGCGCATTTCACAATTGCAATCTCTTTTGGCAATTGTATACCATCAATTAGTCTTTTGATAAAAACTGCATTTTTAATTGGTGACCCTGCTGAAGTTAAATAGCCTCTCTGAGACCAAAGCTGTCCATAATCATGCACAACTCCGTACCCATACTGACTATCAGTAATGATGGTAACTCTCAAATCTTTTGATATTTCACAAGCACGAATTAAAGCAATCAATTCAGCCACTTGTGCTGAACGAATTCCTTCAAGACACGATGCTTCTTCAACATCTGCAACTGTACAGACTGAGTACGCTGCTTTCAAAACAACTCCCTCTGTCCTCAGACAGGAGCCATCCACAAAGTAGACCACATCTGATTCAGGCAAAGGTACATCTTTAATGTCCTGCCTTGGTTTTGTGCAAAATTCCATGACATCCAGACACTCATGTTCCACTTCATTTTCATCAACAATTTCAGAATCAGGTAATAATGTGGAAGGATTTAAATTCAAGTATCTTGAAATGGAAACATTGTCTGCTCCTAGTATGATTTTCTCATACTTCGTCAACCTGCTGCTGGTTAAATGTTGAGTTTTACCTCTCGTCAGTAGTATTTCAACTGAATGAGGCACAAATACTTTAACAGGAAATCCCATTATGATTCCTTCGCTTTGCTCAAGACTTACACTTGTAGCTGCAACTGCTTTCAAACAACCTGGTAAGGCTTTTGCAACAGGATCAAGAACTGCAGAGAAGTATGCAATGGGTTTCTTTAGATTCCCATGTCTCTGAATTAACACAGACAATGCACATCCTTCTCTCTCACTTCAGTATAGTTCAAAACCTTTCTCATAATTTGGCATGCCTAAGGCAGGAGCTTGACATAAGCTCTTTTTCAGATTTTCAAAAGACTCCAACTCAGCTTCATTGAGAACAATTGGATCTTTTACATCAGATTTTGTCAATCTCTGTAATGGTTTTGCAATTACTGAAAATCCACTTATCCATTGTCGACAGTAGCCAACCATCCCCAGAAACATCCTGACCTGTCTCTGTGTTCTTGGTGGTTGCATTGCTTGAATCATTTTTATTCTCTCAACTGTCACCTGTCTTTTTCCTTTAGCAATTCTGTGTCCAAGATATTTCACTTCTTGTTTACAAAACTGTAATTTTGCTGGAGACACTTTATGTCCCTCATCTGCAAGATGGTTTAAAAGTATTATTGTGTCTGTCACACAATTTTCTCTTGTTTTAGCAGAAATCAACAAGTCGTCGATATACTGCACCAACGTTGACCTGCCAGGTAAATCTAAATCTTCCAAAGATCTTTTTAACAGCTCATTAAAGATTGAAGGACTCTCTGTGTACCCCTGAGGAATTCTACACCATGCGAGGGTCCTACTCTGGAATCTGAAAGCGAAAATTTCCTGACTCTCTGGATGTAAAGGAACAGTAAAGAATGCATTGCAAAGATCAATGACAGTGTACCATTCTGCATCATGTGGAATCTGATACAAAATGACTGATGGGTTTGGAACCACAGAACAACATGGAACAACAATCTGATTGACTTTTCTCAAATCTTGAACGATCCTGTACGTTCCATTCAATTTTTTAATTCCCATGATCGGTGAATTACAAGCGCTACTCTCAATTTCTTTTAAAACACCTTGTTTAATGAATTTTTCAATCACAGGTATAACTCCCTCGATTGTCTCTGCTTTCATCTTGTACTGAGGAATATTTGGAAATTCTATTCCCTGTTTCAGTGTAATTTTGACTGGATCGACATGTTTCATCAGACCCATCTCATTTCCAGTCAAATCCCAAATTTCAGATTTCACTGTTTCCTTGAGCTCTTCTGGCAGATTTTCTTTTTCAAATGCAGGAAACAATTTTGTTTCTTCTGATTCCATCAACATCATTGTCATTCTGTACAAGCCATCTTCCTTCATTGTTTGCAATTCAACTCCTTCAGGAGAACAATATATTCTGAAATTCATTTTGCACAATATATCTCTGCCCAATAGATTTACTGGACTACTGTTACAAACCACAAACCTGTGTTTGTCTTTAAAATTTCCAATTTCGACTGGTGCTGGGTCAGTCAAATCAGTTCTGATCTGTTGATTGCTTACTCCGACAACTTGGATGGTTTCCCCAGAGAGAGGTAGGTTTTCAATTTCCACTGATCTAACAGTAGAACGGGTAGCACCAGTGTCCACTAGAAAAGTGATGTCTACATCATTAACTTTCCCGTTTACGAATGGACCAGACTGGTCAACCTCAAGAGTGGCTCCAACAACACACTCTTCCCCCTCTCTCGGGCACCGTCAGAAATAATCATCAGAGTCACTTTCCTGTCCTTCTGTTAACAAATACTGGGCCATATGTAGGTGGCCAAATACCGATCGCTAACACCGAAAAAGGGTCATTTTCGGTGTTACCGACAAAAATGTAGCCATGTGAGATGTAGGTAATACCGAACAGGTTCGATAATAACGAATCGGTAATAACCATTAGTTACCGACTTGGAATTACCGAAACAATGAATACCGAATTGGTATAAACGATTCGGTAATAACCCCAAATATGCTATGTAGCAAACCCGGGTAATACCGATTTTGACCAAAATCGGTAATACCGAGTCGTTAATTACCACGTTTCAGGAGCATGTGGTAAACAGGAGGAGTCTATATAAACAGACCCAAAATGCATCACTGTGGACACTATGGCAGGCCTCTATCTCATAGCAAGGCGGCTACGCCTGAGAGCAGCAGGAATGAGGATCTGGGGACGTGAGGAGCAGGTGTACAGAGTACGCATCACTCTGTTCCAGTTGACAGAGGCAGAAATACACGAGAGATACAGATTGCACCCACAAACCATCCTGGATCTAATACGGGACCTAAGACCCTATCTGGAGCACCAGACGCCAAGGGCCCACGCAATCCCCACCCATGTCCAGGTACTCTGCTGCCTGCACCTCCTTGCATCAGGAAGTTTCCAGGGTGTGATAGCAGTAGTGGGTGGAGTATCACAGAGCTGCCTATCCCGGTTCTTCAACACCTTCCTAGACGCCATGATGGACAGAATGGAACATTACATATCCTTTCCCAGTATGCAGGCGGAGCTGCAGAGAACCAAGCTGGAGTTCTATCAACTTGCCCACTTCCCCCACGTGATCGGCTGCATCGATGGGACCCACATTCCCATCTGCCCACCTGCAGCAAGTGAATATATTTACAGGAACCGCAAATCCACCCACTCAATCAATGTGCAGGTGATCTGCAATGCTAAACACATAATAACAGACATCGTGGCAAAATACCCCGGGAGTACCCACGATGCTTACATCTTCAGGAACAGTGGCATACATACACGTCTGCTCGCTGGTGAATTTGCCGACGGATACATACTTGGTAAGTAAATGTCACACACCCTGATGTACACCCTGGCACAAGCTGTTGGTCACACCAATCAATGCAACTTACTTCTCATCATAGGTGACAGCGCATATGCCCTCCGGCCTTTTCTCCTCACACCATATCTGAACCCAACCACCCGAAGGGAGAGGAGATACAATGTGGCACATAGGAGCACACGCAACGTGGTGGAGCGCACTTTTGGTTTGCTCAAAAGCAGATTCCGTTGCCTCCACAAAACAGGAGGTGCGCGTCTGTACAGCCCCATCAAATGTTGCAAGATCATTGCTACGTGTGCAATGCTACACAATCTGGCCACTAAAAAAGGAACAGCAGTGGAACTAACTGAGTCAGAGGACGAGGACGAGGACAACCCTCAGCCAGAGCCCAGCGCGGCTGGTGCTGCAATTGAACATGATGGGAGACATAGACGGGCAGAGATCACATCACACTATTTCTGAGTGAGTAACGACACTGAGGCATTTCAAATTACATGTAGAGGTGTTTATTTGGCACACCTCCAGCATTGTGAGCATAGTCCAATTGGACATGGGTTACATCACCCATCACATGCATGTGGACAGCCAGTGTCCTTCACTTCTTGCGTCCCCGTGCTGCACGTGCTTGTTCCCCATCGACACAGACTGGTGAGTCCGACCGTTCCTGTGCTGGGACATTACGTCCACTACGCCTCCTGCACTCGGTGGGTGAGGGTGTAATGCTACCACGGCTGGTAGCCTCCTCACTGTCCCCCCCCCTTCCATATTAGAGGCCTTTGCATTCTGCATGAGCTCTAGCACTGAGGTCATGGACACCATCCCCCTGGCCACATCCCTGCTGCAATGCGCCATCTCCTCCTGCATGGCGATGGACCGGCGACACATCAGTGATGTCGTAGTGGCCAGCCGGTTCACCGACTTGGTATAGTCCTGGAGTCTCTGTCTCTCCCGGCGCATGCCAACACGGTCCTGCTCCAGCTGGCTGCAGAGGTTGTCCACCGAGGTTGCTACCCTCTCCATCCCTGCAGACATATTCTCCCCCATGGCACTGATACCCTTCTCCATCTTGTGCATATGTCTGTTAATGTTTGCCACCTCCCTGTGTAATGACTTCATCTCCCTCCATTGCAGGCACTGGACCTTCAGCATGTTGCCTTCCAGTCCATCGAACACACTGTCACCCTGCTCAACTGCCACTGGACTGTCTGGCCTTGCCCTGCGGCGTCGTGATGAGATGTTCGCACCCTCGGATGCAGAACCTGCCCGCACCCTGTTGGATCTCTGTACGATAGGACTTTGTGCGCGCTGGCTGATCTCCTCGTCCGACGCCTCCATCTGCTGGAGGGTGTTCACGGCATGCCTCCTGCCTGACTGTGGTGGTGGTGGTGGTGGTGGTGGTGTTGGTGAACGTCGCAGTGGTGACTGAGTGAGAGGGGATTGCGGACCTCCCTGGCGCTGTGGTGATGGCTGTGGTGGAGGATTGGCTGGCTGCGATGGCGCAGAGCTGGTGTTCCCTGCAGGCATGCTGTCTTCATCCCGTCCACTCCCCTCTGGCCTGGCTGACCTGCCTCTGCTGCCCTCTGCTGCACTGCGAGATGACTCGCCTGAAATGACACAAATGTAAATATTCTCAATGCTCTGTCTGCATTGCCACTGCATTAAAGTACATGCCAACAGTGCACAGTGGTTATCCTGACCTATCGAAATCTATTACCATGCTATTGTGTTAGCTGCTCTGACAGTCCTGATCATGATTTCACACTGACTACATCACCCAGAATGCATTGCAGGTAAGCAGTAAGACATGGTGTGGAGTGGGAGCACATTTACCACTATGGGGGTTGGGGTGGGGGAGGGGGTAGGGCTGCATGCTGGGCATGCTTCTTACCTTGTTTTCTAGCTGCTCTGGCGGAGCTGTCTGCGTCTCCTGTGCCACTCACACTCTCCCGCTGGATGGTGGACTCTACCATCTGTTCCAGTGGTGTTGGTACTGGGGCTCGATTTTTTCCTCCTCCAGTTTTCCCTGCCAGCCTATGTCTCTCTGCCATCCTCTGTTTTGCTGTTTTTCTGAGGTCATACCACCTCTTTCTGATGTCCTCTATGGTGCGCAGGGTCACACCTATGGCATTGATCTTGTCCCGAATGCCACTCCATATTTGCCTCTTCTGTGCGTCTGGCACTTGTTGGGACTGGGCTCCAAACAGCTTGTGGTACTCTTGCGTGACATCCTCGATCAGGATCTCAAGCTCCTTGTCGCTGAACTTGAGTTTTCTTTTTCTTTCACCGGCCTCCTTCTCCTTGTCCTGGCTTGCCATTTCAATGCTTGTTCAGTGGTTTTCCTTTTTTTTTTCTTGGATGTGTTGGTGCTGGCTCCTCAGCTCTCCTGCCTGCCTGCCTGCCTCACAGTGAGCTCCAGGCCCTGTGCACCTGGCTGGGTGTGGCAACTTCCTGTTTGGGAAGTAAATGGGTGTATCAGGATTGGCTGATTCACCAAAACACTATTTTTTGAATTACCGAGTCGGTAATACCGAATTTGGGTGTGGATTCAGTAACACCGAATCGGTAATAGCCTTTCGGTATGTATTTTTATTACCGATCTGTTCACAATCGGTATTTGATACCGATTTGCTACGAATCGGTAATGTTTACCGATTTTTTACCTACATCACGTTTACCTCATTCTTAATACCGATTCGGTATGAATCGGTATTAAGGATTCGGTATTGGCAATTTACCTACATATGGCCCACTGTTGTGAAGCATTTTGCACAATTTGCCTTTGGGATTTTATTACCTGATCATCTCCTTGAAATCCCACACCAGAATTATATTTTTGAGTTCCCCCACAATTAGGAAACGGAGGCTGTGGCAATTGACTCTGATGGTGATTCACCTGTTGCTGCAGCTGTCGCTGAAGACTTAATTCGTTTATATTCTGTCGCAACTGTAGCTGTCGCTGCAGATCAACATCACTCTGCATCTGTGGATTTAACCATGGATTTTTTAAATTTCTGGGTGGCTTCTTACATTCGTCCCTCCAGTGTCCAATCTCGCCACAATTAAAACAAGGTAATTTTTGCTTTAACTCTTCAACTTTGGGATTACATTTCCTGATAATATTATTACCTTTAAATTTTCCTTGACCTTGATTCAAATTTGTAGTCTGAACAAAATTTGTGTTTTTATTTCCAAGATTAGCAATCTGTTGCTCAGCCACTTTTACTTGAGCCCACATTGCTTTCTCCTTGAGCTTCTTCTGTCTCACTTCTAACTCATCACTGCAGTATTTTGATTTTCTCAAAATGTCATCAACAGAAAGTGCTTGCCATCCAACAATGCTGTTCCTAATCATATCTGCAATTTCTGGCTTCAGACCATAAACAAATCTGTAGACGAAATGACTCATATCTTTTTCGTCTAGTTTTTCATAGCCACTGTATTGTTTAAAAATCAACAGTAACCTTTCGTAAAATGAATGAACTGATTCTTTTGGTTCTTGGTTTGTTCTTTCAATTTTAACCCAATCAACCTCTTTTGGTGGAATTTTGTTTTTCAACCAGTAAATCACTTTTCCATAAAAGTCCATTACAATTGGATTAGGAGCACCTGTTTCTTTAATTCGCTCAGGTTCTACTTTTGGCCAACTTATGGCTATTTTACACTCTGTCCAAAGATCTGATGGGACAACAATGTCAACAAAATCCATCCAGATCAATCCACAGAACTTTTGAAACTTTGATGAACCTGTCTACCTGTCTGTACCACTCAACAGGCTTCTCTATCAGTCTTGGAAAATCATTTGTAAACAGTAATATGTCCTGTCTTGACCAAGGGACATGAACATATCCTCCACCTGCAATCTCTCTCATTGGAAATTGTTTTGACAATTTTTCCAATTTCTCATCTTCCTTCTTTCTTGTCCATTTCACTCTCCACTTACTCAACTCTCCCAGTTTTTTTATGTAAACAATCAAATCTTTTATGTGCATAATCCTTCCCATTGAGTTCAAATTCTCAATGTCACCTTCTGAAAAGTCTAATCTGTAATGTTTTGCAAAATTCTTTTGCCTGCTCAAATCAATTTGAAGTTCTGCTGCCAGTTCATCCAACTGATCATATTTGTTTTTTGTTTTCCACTGAATACTCTTGCAAATGAACAGTAGTTCATCATCTCGATAAAATTTTAAACTGTCAGGACCAATTGTACCAATTATTAATTCCTCCAAATTTGCTTTTAATTTTGCAACATCAAGTTTAGGTTTTGACACTCTGACTTCAGAACACTCAGCATCAGATTCTGCACCCATCGGTGAATTTTGAAATGAGCCCTCATTACAAGTCAGATCAGGCATTCTCGTTTTTGAAGAATTAATTTCAGATATGTCTGTGTAAAAATTTTCAGCAACCTTTTGAATTTCTGCATTTAAAGGAACAGTCAAACCTGGCTTATTAACCTCTCTTTGTTCAAAAACAGGTTGAACAGGACCAATCGTTACTGGAACTGTCACAGCTTCCATGCTTTTTGTTATTTGTCGAATTAATTCTTCCTTTGATCGTAAATACTCAGAAGAATTCTCAGCTTCCACATTTCTGACTTCTCTCACATAGTTTTTTGGAGCTTCCCTTTCTCTAGGAATTAGTGAAAAATGTCTACCTCCAATACAGACATTTGCATTTGTCTCAGTTTCCGATTTTCTTGGAGTTTCAAAAGATTCAGAATTATTTGGGTAAATTTTGGAAGTTTCATTAACTGGAGGTGCACTCGGTGTGGTTTCTGTAGAAACCATCGGAGTAGACCATGACCTAGGAGGTCTCAAAGGCTCATTCCTTTTATCTGAAGTGTAAATTTCTTCTAAAACTACATCTTCAGTTTCACTTTCTACAGGGGCATTATTCTTCTTTTCAGTTCTTTTTCCATCAGGAGAACCTAAAACCATCTCTCTAATTAAATAGAGTCCCTCACTCATGCTTCTCTGTCTCCACATTCGCATCCTGTCTTCATGTGTCTCCCTTCTATAACTTGGAATTTTAGGAGGTCTTTTAATTCCACTTGCTTCTCTTTGTAACTGAAACATCTCATCCTCCCATTCAACCAAAGCTTCAAATTGAGTAGGTCTCGGTTTTGGAATAAGAGCATTCATTTTCTCCCTCAAATTTCTCAAAACCTTTACATTAAACGAACCATCGTCAGGCCAAGCCAAAACACCATCATCCTTAGTGTAGTGTTTCCAAATATCAAACCACAAAACAGTATGATAACCATATTCACCTTCCATAGACGCTGCAGGTGTTTTGTACTTATGAAGTAATTTACCACCTCGCGTCTCGATTTTCTTGTCAGGTGAAATACAAATTTTAAGTTTCTGAAACAACGTTGCCTTTTTCTCAACGTGTTTAAAATGATAACTCATTTTTTAAAGTTAAATTCAATTAACAAATTTGTTCGTAAAATATTTCCGGGATGTTCCACTAAGCCAGCCAATCCGTGCGCGAAACACACCAACAAGCCAATGAGAGTTGAGCTACGTCACCTTTTTACTCAACCAATAGAAATAGAGATTTTCTGAAAAACCAATCGACTTACAGTCCGTCAGAAATTTGAGAACCAATCAGAACGCAGTTTGTGACGTAAATCACCCAATCACAGCGCGGCTCTGTGACGTACACAGCAGCTGCGGTTTCTCACTTCTCACTCTTAGCGCTCACCCCTCCTTCACAAAATTTTTTCACAGCGCCATTTTGAAAACGCTTTTTCAGTGAAAATTAATTTTAACAACGACAATAAAGACTCATCTGTCTGTTTCTCTAATAAGTGACAGAATTTCAATCACTCAAGTATTCTCTTGCTCGGAATAGAAGGCGCTATTCCCATAGAATATACATTTGTCAGTACAGTAATCTTTTTACTCTACCCTTCAAACAAGTAATTATGAACTCATTTCACTCAGAACGCACAACTAAGTGACTGTTCGAAAGTTCCACTTGAACATATCTTACAAAACAAACTCGCACTTTCACACGGAAAAAGTCCCTAAATTCAAACACACATGAAATCCGTACAGGACTCTCACCTGTTTATAGAAATCATGCACCGTTAGTAGAAATAACGACGTTATCCGTACAGGACTCTCACCTGTTTATAGATAATCATGCACCGACGTTACCCTACCCTTCACTCGAGCTCGAATATATACTAATACTTTTATCGCAGTGAGTTTTATAACAGGCTCTCAGTCCCTATACTCATGCTGTTCAAATTTCTTAGATAATCCTCACTATACAACATTCACACCTAGCCCTAGCATGTGTTGCACGGCCACAACACTTGTGATACACGGCGATATCACTACTCTGAAACAGATCAAATGCCCTGTGTGACTACCTTCTCATCACACAATCTGTACCGGTACGACTCACATATAGCACAAAAACGAACTCAACATGTGTTAAACATCGATCCTATATCCATACCATAACACATTGGTTACCTTTAGCAACCATCAATCTCTGCTACCAGAAGAATTGATCCAGCGGCCTATAGGAAATATGTCATAAACAACGCTACCTAACTCTATAACCTACTTCATAAAACACTACTCTAACTCATGGACCCATTAATCAAATATGACATATTTTGACCTACTGAATCAGGTGGCCAAATTAAACTTATATACAACTTATTTACAACTTATATACAACCTATATACAACCGCGGTAAAAGATGACATCATTTGAACAAATCCTAACTATTTAAATGACCACCATGGCGATGGCATCTAGCTAATAGTAACCTGCGCTCCTGAATAACCAAGACCAGCTTGTTTCAAAAGTAAGATTTTATTAACTAGTTTTTTAGATTGTTGAGAATATAAATTTATAAATGAAATTGTATTAGAATCATAGTAAGCATGTTTGGAAACATCATAGAAAATTACAGTTTAAGTAAGAAATTATAAGTTTATCATTTCTAAAATCCTAAGTCCCTAGCTAAGCTAAATAAATGGAAATAAAGTAAAGTCTTTAAGGGTCCTTACGTGCTCCAAGCAAAGTCCGTCAGCACGACACCCTCATCCGAAAGTTGAAAAGCAACAGCCAGAGCCAACCATAGGGCATGGGTTTTTTATACCTTTCTACGCTAGCTACTCTAAGTAAAGGAAAATTTTCTGCAAAAGTCGATGTCCCATTGGTCCGAGAGTGACAAGTGACATGTCACCCCATATTTCAAAACTTCCATTTCGTCATATTCTTTGAGACCATTGTCTTTATTGTACGTGTTCCAAAGCTTCCTTAGTTTGCAACAAATTTGAACAAGAGTTATCACTAGTTTCATTTCACTTCCTCGGAGGCCAAGTTATCAAATGTTCTTTCTGCCGGTTTCTGACCTTGGCCACGTCCGACAAAATAGTGACAGCGCTTCTTCATTGTTAAGTGAATGTAACTTTCATGGAAAACTTTAGAGTGGACATCTCGTGCTTCTTGCAGAAATTAAATTCATCTTTTAGCAACTCGAGCAAACTAGGCCCAAAAGCAGGCAACTTATTTTTCTAGTATAAAACAAACACAAGGAAAGTATTAATGAAAGAAATATTATTCATTCTGTTTCCACCCTTCGTTTACTAATTGATTAAACCACCCAATTAGTCTAGTGTTACCTAGCAAGAAGCAAACAAATAAAGCAGCATTTTATATCTACCAGTCTTCAAGAATCCATGAAATCTTATATGCACCTATAATAGTGGAAATGACATCACATAGACAAGGAAAGCAAAATAAGCACATGCCACTTTTAAATCTGCCGCAGTTAGTAATGACAAAATTAAAACGACAAAATTAATTTATTATTTTTGCACGAACAAAAGATGCAACAATAATGCACGTTTATGAGCACACATGTTAATGTCCCCGTGTGTAAAGTTTAATCTAGGTTGAGTTAGCATAACACATCACAAATCATTAATATTATTAATTTATGTTATGGAAGTGTGACTTCACGAGTTTAAACAAAATTTTATTTTCTATCTTGCTCCATCACCGCGACAGGAAATGGCCCAAATCGCTACGTGGACACACCACATTTTCACAGTGAAAAATTACCCCTTTTTTTGAAAAGTGCCTAGCTGCATTTTTTTTTAACCCTAGCTCTGCCATCACCTAGGGAACACAAGCAAACCTATACATTTTTAAAGACTAGTCACCCAGGGGAGTCCAGGATGGGGTGACATGACTGGCTCTCACCAGGTTATGTTACCCAGAATCCCTTGCAAACCTAAACAATTGTCAAAAAACACATTTTCCTCACATTTCTGTGGTGGAAAGTTCTGGGATATGCGTGGTTCCAAACAATTCCACCCACCCCGCTTTCCCCAAAGTCTTCCAAGAAAATGGTACCTCACTTGTGTAGGTAGGCCTAGTGCCTGCGACATGAAACGGTCCAAAACGCAACGTGGAAACACCACATTTTCACAGTGAAAAATTACCCTTTTTTTGCAAAGTGCCTAGCTGTAGTTTGTTAACCCTAGATCTGCCTAGCAAACCTATACAATTTTGAAAACTATACACCCAGAGACATTCAGGATGGGGTGACTTGACTGGCTTTCACCAGGTTCTGTTACCCAGAATCCCTTGCAAACCTAAAAACGTGTAAAACAAAACACATTTTCCTTTCATTTCTGTGGTGGAAAGTTCTAGAATCTGTGTGGATCCACAAAATTCCACCCACCCTGTGTTCCCCAAAGTCTTCTGAGAAAAATGGTGCCTTACTTGTATGGGTGGGTCAAGTACCCGGTACAGGCAAGGGCCCAAAACCTATTGAGGCGACATCAAAAGTACCTATCACCAACCAACCTGGTTTTGCCAGGGGAGTCCCATGGGTTTTTGGCCCGGGTCTCGGTGGACATCGCGGGAAACCTACCAAACCCATACATTTCTGGAAACTAGAAACCCGGGGGAGTTCAGCGAGGTATGGCCTGCGTGGGTTCCCCAACATTCTAGTACATAGATTCCCCTGCAAACCTCAAATTTTGCTGAAAAAATCACTTTCTTCTCAAATTTTTGTGTGGGAAAATCTGGAATGTGCCTGGATCCACAAATTCCCTCCCACCCAGCGTTCCCCCAGGTCTCCCAATACAATTGGTATCTCACTTGTGTGGGTAGGCATTGTGGCTGCAACAGGAAATGGACTACTGTAAGGGAGAAGGTCCACCCAGATGGATTAAACAATGGCTCATAAGGAGTCCGGTCGTTTCAATACATAACATGGAGCTCACCAGGGGGCGACAGAAAGGTCACAGGGTGAAATGAATTTCAGATATAGGAAATGGCCCAAATTGTACTGTGGAGACTTCAAAATTACCAATAACATGGCTTGGTGGCCATCTTGGGAAAGTTCCAAACCCAAACATTTCTGGAAACTAGACTCCTGGGGGCATCCAATGAGGTAGGGCTTGCGTGGATCACCCCAATGTTTTCATACCCACGATGCCATGCAAACCTCAAATGCAGCTGAAAAAACCACATTTTCCACATAATTTTGTGTGGAATCACTGTAACGGCACAGGTGTCCTACAACACAGCGTTCCCCTGAGTCTCCCGAGTAAAATGATACCTCACTTTTGTGGGTGTCAAATGAAGAATTGTCTTGCAAATATGTCCGACGTACCCAGTGGAAGCCTCGAGCTACAGCTAACCGCACAAAGCGGAGTCCGGTAAAAGAAGGACGGCTAAGGGTTTCAACCGCCAGACGATCCTCAATGTCTCTGCTGAGTTTCCCATGAGTAAGGGCAATCCAGTTACACTAAATACCTCGGGGGATTCCCGGGTAGGCAAGTTCCTCCTCCGTCATGCAGTGCCGCAACTAATACAGAACTCCCCCCAACTATGTCCCCTTCCCATCTCCCCGTTGTCCCTCCTCCCCCCCTCCCCCAGGTGGTGGCGCCAACTCACAGTCTCTCTCTTTGCTACGCATTCACATCACTCGGGTAGTTAGACCTGGAAAAGGTGGAGTGCTCGTAAGGCCGATGGACAGACAGCAGATGGCAAACCATTCGATAAGAACTTGACTAATGGCCCCCCCGGAACATAAAGTTCTTAAAGTTGCCCAAGAAGATGTCCACCATTCTCTCCATGCTCATCAATCTCCATAACTTCGCGTGCCATAGCGACATAGCCGGGGCCGTCGGTCTCTTCCATGCCGCAGCCAGTGTGAGCTTAGCCGCTCCCAAACATAGCCACATAATCTGTTTGTCTGCTTTCGTCTGATGCTCCAATAACGGATCTCGGAGACCCAAGATAACAAAGGATAGGGAGTCCGGGATCGGGTATCCCAACATGTCTTTGATATGAGATAAAATTTCGGTCCAAAAAGGACGGATGACTGGACAGTCCCACCAGATGTGGCGAAAGTCACCCAGTAAGCCACAGCCCCTCCAGCAGCGATCCGAGGTCACCGGGAATATGCGATGGAGTTTTGAGGGGTAGAGGTACCAATCAAACATAGTTTTGAAATGGGCGTCTCGTAGATCCGCTGAGTGATTGTGGGTTTTAATGTCCCGCCAGAGACCTTTCCATTCACCTTCCGCTATGTCCCTACCCAGCTGACTTTCCCAGTGGTCCAGATAGCGGGGACGAGGGGAGACCACTGTGCCAAGCAAGAGCTTATATAAAAAGGAGATCGTTCCCTTCATCGTGGCGGTCCGTAAAATAAAGGCCTTGAAAGGTGAGGGTGGTCTCGTAGCCGCCTCGCTCAGACCGGGCGAGGTAGCCCAATGGATCAGCTGGGCATAACGGAAGTGTTCCGTGGGTGGCAGGCCATAGTCCCGCATGCAATTAGCGAATGTGAGGGGCTCCATGCCATGGAATAGATGCGTAAGGGCCCTACAGCCGCCCTCCCTCCAAGCCCGAAATGGCCCCTCCTGCAGCGCCGGCGGGAAAGCCGGGTTGAAGTGCAAAGGAGTGAAGGGGGAGGGGAACGACGTCCAGCGCTCGTCTCCCGACACCGTGTCCCACACCTTTAGAACAGTGCCTGTGGGCGTGCTGATGTAAGCGTTCCTAGGCCTGTCTGGCTTGGGCTTCCAAGCCAGGTCCCAGATCGACCTCCCAGCCACACTCCTATCCATGTGCAGCCAGTGTTTTTCAGATTCCTGCTGCGACCACTCCACCAAGACCCGCAGTTGTGCGGCCTTATAGTACAGGTGCATATCCGAGAGGCCCACTCCTCCCTCCTCCTTCGGGCGCCTCAGAGTCGTATAGGAGAGGCGTGCCCGTCCACCCTGCCAGATGAACTTCAGCAGGAGGGTCTTCAGCCGTCAGAAGAAATCCATCTCCATTGGTATGGGGAGGGCTTGGAAAAGGTACAGAAATTTAGGGAGGAGGACCATCTTGATGGCATGGATCCTGCCCAGCCAGGTAATGTATTTTGGCTTCCATCGATCCAGTTCCCCCCTCACAGCTGATAACATAGGCGGAAAGTTCGCTGCGAACAGGGAGCTAATAGAAGGTGTCAATCGGACCCCCAAATAGAGGAGGGAGGCCGGCGCCCATGCCAACGGTGTAAGCGTTCGCAATCGCTCTAACTCGGCCGGCGGGAGTGTCAAGTTCAAGATGTAGGATTTATCAAAATTAACTCCGGCCACCTCTTCAAAGCTGGACAGTAGAGTTTGAATGTGCGGCAGAGATTGCCCCGGGTCCCCCACAGAGATTAGCACATCGTCCGCAAAAAGGGAGATTTTATGTTGTTCCCCCGAGAAGGGGAGTCCCTTTATCAGCTCCTGCTCACGCAGCGCGATGGCCAGAGGTTCGATGCTTAAGGCAAAGAGCAGAGGCGAAAGAGGGCAGCCCTGTCTCGTACCCCTGGTGTGAGCGAAGCTGGCGGAGCGATGTCCATTAACCATCACCCTGGAGCAAGGAGTGCTATAGTTCGCGCGGATCATGGTAATCAATTGGTGCGAAAATCCAAAGGCCTCCAAAGTACGGAACATGAAGTTCCAGTCCACCCGATCGAAGGCCTTTTCCGCATCCAACCCCACCAGCACTGCTGGGAGACGGAACCTCGAGGCCTTCTCAATGAGGTGAATCACCCTCCTCAGGTTGTCATGCGTTTGGCGTCCCTTAATAAACCCTGATTGATCTGGGTGAATGATGGCCGGCATCAGATCCCGAAGCCTACGTGCAAGAATAGCGGAGTATAGCTTAGCATCTATGTTGAGTAGAGCTATCGGGCGGTAGGACGAGCAGTGGGATAGGTCCTTCCCCGGTTTAGGAATCACGGAAATTATAGCCTCGGCCATGGAACCCATGGTGCGACCCGTGACTGCCATTTCGTTGAAGAGGGGTACCAAAAATTCGCAAAGCTCTGTAGCGAAGGTTTTGTAGAATAACGCCGTGTAGCCATCCGGACCGGGAGCTTTGTGAAGCTTAAGGTCCCTGATAGCCTCCAACACCTCCTCTCTAGAGATGGGGGCCGCAAGCAGTTCGTTCCACTCTTTCGACACTCGTGGAATGGGGAGGTCAGCCAGAAAGCGGGCCTGAGCTGCTCGGTCTAGGGAGTCACCCTTATACAGTGTCTCATAGAACCGGACAAAGAGGTGTGCCTTATCTACATCACTGTGGCGGAGCGATCCCGAAGAGTCAAAGATGCCACCTATATACTCCCTTTCCCTTTTATCACGCAGTTGACGAGACAGATGTCTGCCTATTTTGTTACCCTGAGAATAGGAGAGGCGCCGAAGCCGAAGCAGGGTGAACTCCGCCCGATTGGCATAGTGGGCCTTTAACTTACCCCGAACTGCAGTCAGTGGTCTCAGAGTGAGCCTAGACGGGTTAACTTTGTGGGCCTGCTCTAAGGTAGCCAGTTCCGCCTCCAATTCCTCCCGCTCCTTCCGCCTCAACTTATTGAGGTTGGCGTTAAGGTGAAGGCACGTGCCCCTTATGGAGGCCTTACATGCATCCCAGGTATTAAAGAGGGAGGTGTCCGATGCCGGATTGAGAGTCCGGAACTCCCCTATTGCCTTGCGCAGCTCCTTGCAGGAGACGTCATCCCTGACAAGGGCTGGTGGGAAATACCATTTCTTCACTCCATCCCCCCCGGAGGGCCAGCGTAGTCCTAGTACCAGCAGGCTATGGTCCGATACAGATAGAGGGAAAATGCTAGAATCTCGGATATCCCCTTGAAGGGCCTGGCTCACAAAAATATGGTCAAGCCTGGAGTAGGAGTGATGAACATGGGAGAAGAACGAGTAGTCGCGCGATTGGGGGTGCAGAAATCTCCAGCAATCAACCAAGCCAAGTTCACCAATCATACTCTGATTCTCAGTGGAAAACACACCAGCACCCCCCCTCTGCGCCCGTGAGCTGTCTAGATCTCTGTCCCAGACCATATTAAAATCCCCCATAAGCACTATAAGGCCTTCGGCAAAGTCCCCCGCCTTGTCAAGCATGTCTCGGAGAAAGGCATTCTGCCCCGAGTTGGGGACATACACCACCACAAACGTACAGGTCACTCCACCAAGCACTCCTTTGACCATAAGCCACCTCCCTTCCTTGTCACCGCTAATCCCCAAAGGTTGAAAATGTAGAGACGTGAAAGAGAAGCGCTACCCCTCTATGTTTAGTGGATGCAGAGGACCTATAGATTAGCGGGAAATGCCTATGGCGTAGCCGGAGTTCATCCTTACGCGCCAGGTGGGTCTCCTGGAGTCCCACAATATCCAGGTGATGATCAGTAAGATATTTCCAAACTTTTTGGCGCTTCTGAGGTGAGTTAAGCCCTTTGACATTCCATGTCCCAATACTAAGCGGCATCATGGAAAGTTAGAACCCACCCCTGCTTATTCAAGGTGAGTGCCATCCCACTCCTCCAGCGCCTAGGAAACATACCCGCCCGGCCCAGTGTCCCCACCTCCACCGGGTCTGCACCGAACTCTGTACCCCTTTCAGTGTCCGAAACCTCAAGGCCAGCCACAACTTCCACCCAGTCAACAGTCCCACCCATAGACCCGACAGCCAAGAGCCCCAAGAACACAGTAGCAGTGTGAGAAAAGCATACCAGACATTCATACCAGGCGCCACCACCACCCAGCCCACCCAACCCCTTCCCGCCAAGCCCCCCACAACACCCCCAGCGCCCCTCCCCCAAGTCAAACCCCAACTCAAAAACAAACAGATATACTTAGCTGTCCCAACGAATCGTCCCAGATCAGTGCAGCGCACAGAGTAGTCACTGGGAAGGGGGCGGGAGACTCTATGCAGGACTCCCAAGGCCTCGGTCCGGGGTGTCTTCTCACAAAGTACCACCATACCAACGGAACCTGAGTGCACGAGCCCCTCCGGCGCCCGCAGGCCAGCAGCCCACAATTCAGGCCGCTCCAGAGCTCTGCTGCGAAGTCGTCAATGTCGCTGAAGCAACGGAGGCCACCGCATCTCCCCTCTCCTGTAGGCTGGTCGCTCGATCAGGCCGCCCGCGATCTGACGCCGATCCCACTCTGTGCCAAGAGGAGGATCGATGTCTCCTTCTCGTCGAAGGGCTGCCCGCCCTTGAGGCTGGGGACTCATCCTCGATGCCCAGGAGCTCATTTGCCACCTGTAGGGAGCGGATCTGTGCCAGCTTATTCTGCCACCGGAAAACTATGCGGAAGGGATGGCCCCATGAGTAAGGAATGTTGTGATTCCGCAGAAACGCCGATACTGGCCTAAACTCTCGTCTTTTCTGAAGAGTCATCGCCGCCAGGTCCTGATAGAGCTGCGGGCGGTGCTCCCGGAATTGCAGCGTCGGAACATCTCGCGCTTTCCTGAGAATTCTCTCCTTTAGCTGAAAATCATGGACACAAACGAGGATATCAGGGGGCGGTCCTCCTCCCCTCCGCGGCAGACCAACTCTATGGACTCGATCCATCCGAATCTCATGCACGTCCTCATCACCCAGGATCTGAAGGAATAGCTTTTGCACATAGCCACGTAGATCACCCGCTTCGCCATCCCACGGCACCGCTCGTATACGAATGTTATTTCTCCTAGAACGGTTCTCTAAATCTTCCGCGTGGGATTGCAAGTCTAAGTTCTGTTCAGTGAGCCGCAGCACGTCCTGCTGCAATTGATGGACGTCATTTGCCATGCTGAGATCGTGATCCTCCAGCGTGGCCACTCTCTCCCCAATGCCGTCCATGTCTCGCCGTACCTCCCGAAGATCAGACGTCAGTTGCGCCCGGAGGTCCGAGATATCCTCCTTGATGGATTTAAAGAGGTCAGTCATGAAAGCTTTGGTGACCGGAGCCTCATCGTCAGACCTTTTGGGAGAGGCGCTAGGGCCAGGGGACGCCGGTTGTTGGGTGGTCTTCGGCTGGCCGTCTTTACCGTTCTTCCCCTTGCGCAAAACAGTAGACATTGCGGCCCCCTTTGATTTCCTGGGAGACACCACGGACGCCGCCCTCCCGCAGCAGTACAGAACCTCGCCAAAGTCCCTGCCACGTGCCCACGTCGTGTGCTCAGAGCTCCAACTGTTGCTCCTAATCGTCTCAGTGAGGTAGGTAGACCAGGCCCAGTGGAGGCAGCCCACACAGCTCCAGCCCCTACACCAATGCCAAGGGTGCTGTCGCAATGCTGCGAAAAAGTCGAAAGTCTAGGGGACTGACCTTCCCCTGCGGCCCACACCACAAGCGGGCACTCCGACCAGCCAGGCCTCTCTCCAGTGACGTCCACTCCGTTCCACTCTGCGGACCGGACCCGCTCACCCCCGTGCTCTAGCAAAGTCTCATCCCCTAAGCTGGAGGGGGGGGAGGGGAACCAAACTCGTGCCAAAAGTCTCCTTTGTGGTGCCAATCGCTCCCACCCGGGGCAGATGTCTATCCTCACAGTCCACACGGCTCCCTCAACGTCTGTGCCCACTTCCTTGCATACCTGCAGCGTGCACCGGCTCCCTTCTGCACCGGTGCTTATCTCCGAGGGGCCAAGTGCTCACGTTGCCTTGTGCCACAGCCCAGCCACCAGCAACCGGGCCAGACCGACCAGGCACACGCGGGTCCAAGCAGGAGGCCGCGGTACGCACCGCCTCGTGCCTGCCTCTGCACACTACTGTGGGGGCTGACCGTCCTCCCTCCGAGGCCGTCCCAGCTTCAATCTACGGTCCGGGCCGCTGTGTAGAGGCGCGGGTCTCGGAAGCAGCGCAGACTGCCTCCCGAACTAGGCCTCAATCCACGGCCTCGAGCAGTCCGCTGGCCGCGCTGCAGCACCAGTTGTTCGCGGGCGATAAGCCCCGCCTCCTCCTAGGGCTCAGGGTCACGGCGTCAACCAGGCTCTTCCTCGTCGCCGCCTGGCCCCCGCAGCGCCTTACAGCAATGTCCAGGTGCTTCCGCCTGCCACCGTCCGCCGAACAGCACCAGAACTCCCCGCACTGCCGTCCCGCGCCACAGCTCGCAGCGCCGCACAGGCCTCGGGCACCGCCGCCGGTTCCGGTCCCGCGAACACGGGCTCAGGGATCGCCGGGATTCGCACCACAGCTGGCCACCTCACCAAGAAGGCTCCAGAGCGACCAAAAGCCCCAGGGGGACGCCCGGGGCTAACGCTGGACAAAGCTTTGTAGGGCCCGGCGTCGGAGGGGACTAGAAGCACGTCCTACTCCGTCGCCATCTTGGCCACGACCCCCCCCATTTTAATTTTAAATAACTCCCTGGTGTCTAGTGGGCAAAATAAACGGGAAGAATACACATTTAAAAAATATGCCTTCTGGAAGCGACCCTTGCCCAAGAGGATGCTTCCAATTTTCTATCCCTGGTTCTGCTGGGCTTTTCTGACCCCCCCACCATGGGCCAGAAATGCCAAGAAATGCAGGTTATCTATCCCAAGGGGAGGCAGAAAAGTCTTAAAAATGATTTAGGCCGATAAGGAAGTGACCCTTGCCCAAGGGCCGCTTCCATTTAAAATGTAAAACACTCCCTGGTGTCAAAAGCGGTTTTCTGCCCCCCCCCGCCGGCCAAATAAACAGACTGATCTGCCCCCAGGAGGGGGGAGGGGGGAGGGCAGAATAGACTTAAAAAAAATAGGTGCCCTGGAAGCAAGCCTTGACCAAGTGGTCGCTTCCACTTTATTTTAATAAACTTCCCTGGCTCTCTCTAGTGGGCTTTTTTTCGGCCCCCCCCCTGGGGCCAGAAATGCCAAAATATTCAGGCGATCTGTCCCCGGGGGGGCAGAAAACTCTTAAAATTAATTATCCCCCTAAGGAAGCAAAACTTGCTCAAGGGGTCCCTTCCTTTAAATAAAAACACATCCCTGGTGCCTAGTGGCGGCATTCCTGCTGCACGATTGTGCCGCTGTGCGCGACCGTGCAGCAGGAATGCCCTGCACTGAGACGTCAGGGGAGCGGAAACACTCTTTCCTCTCCTCCAATGCCATAATGTGAACGATCTGCCTCCCGAGCACAAAAGTCACCTCTTCCTCGTCTGGAAACAAATAGTTTCCAGGCCTCCAGCTCTTCCTGATGACGTAGGCACGTGCTGTGCGCGCTGACATCACAGGATCACCGAGGGGGGGTCAGGGGTGGCAGCAGAAACTCTTTCGCTGCCATCCCTGCTTGTGGGCGCAGATGGGCTGCCCATGGGAGGAGCGCCAGTGCTTCCCCCATGGGTGATTGCCATGAAGGAGCGGTTCCGTCATGAACACACACCCACCGTGGCTCATGACGGAACCGCTGCGTCATGGGGTTAATAGAATGGCAAATTAAAATGTTGCAAAAAAAAAAAAATAAAGATGCGTGTGAAGCACAAAAAGGATGCGAGTGGCCTGGCAGCACTTGACTGCTAAAACCTTTGTAAGATTTTTCTTAAAGTAACATAAATTTGGAACCGCAGCCGGCAGGTTTGGGAGTGAGATGGTAAAGTATGGAAGCACTGTTGAACGAGAAGGAGAGCTGTGATAAGGAAACATGCTAGTAAGTGTGTGGGCATTCCACAGAGAGGATAATGAGATAGAGCAAGGAAGCATATATACTCTCCTGGAGTGCCAAAGAGAAAATAATACACAATTTCTCAAGTATGGCTGAAAGGACACAATTCATCCAATCAGAGCAATGTGAGACCGCAATACTGCTGGGAGGATAAACACAAGCATAGGAAGGAAAAGCATTAATTGAAGTGAAGACAACTGAGTTAGACAATGACGCCAAACAATCATGAGTAAGGGGATGACTTAAAGCTCACTCAAAGTATACATCATTTATTTGAAGCAATAGATCTGTCTGTAGCCAAAAACAAAAAATAGAGAAGCTACTCCTTTTACAGTGCCTATTTTGTTTTCACTCAAGGAACAGAGGTACAAGGAAACTGTATAGCAATACAAAGGTGCTTTTTAGGGAAGGGTGGTCCAGTGAGCTCGGCACATGAGGTGGCACCCCACAATCATGTTTAAGATAAAGGTTATCCCACTTGGAAGACGATTCAAACAAGAGGAGGGAAAGTCAAGCAGTTTGGAAGGAAACATTTCACTGATAGACTGTCCATCTCTCTACCTTAGGTAGCTTCTAAGGGTAAGCACTTTTCATGGGGAGGCATAGATATTAAAGACGAAGGTGACACCAGTTACAGAGGTGGTAGTGAAGGCTGACTCCATTAAGGAGAGGGAGCTGGGTAGCTAAACTAAAGATTACACAGAGAGACTTAGGAAAGATTGCATATTAATTACTGGTACGTTTCTTTCCTAAAAGACACCTGAACGAATACCACCAGCTAGGTTACACTCTAATAAGTGATTTGAGGTATATCTAGGCTGAGTAGCCCTGTGTTAGCTTTTCTGATTATTTCACCATGAACTGATCCCATACATGTATTGTGAGAAAATTAATTGGGGAATGTCTTAGTGGAAGTGGATAACCTATTTCTGGTTTCAGTAACCAGGCCCAAAAATAAGTCACATCCTCATAAGCAATGGGGATTGAGAGGAATGTTAAGGAGTCTTGTAAATACTACTTCCCTAACGTAGATATGTGTAAAAAAAGACTATTGGCATTGATGAGAAGAGTAAATTACTTGCACTCTATTAAACAACCTTTCCTCTGGAAATGAAAAAAATACAAGAAGTTACCTCTCACTCTGGATGAGATGCTTCATTATTGGGGCTCCTTCTCCAGCACCCTCAAGGATCGGTGCTTTTATCCAGGGAGATGTTTTAATTTGTTTTATCCTTCGAAGGACAGGGGCCCTGATGAAAGCCTACACATATGTAAAGTACTTGGTTCAGGCTGAAACATGTTGACCATCAGGAATGGTGAGGGAGACACTATAGTAATTGTTAACACTCCTCCTATACAGTCCTGTTTTAATCTTAGATAGCCAGGAAAAATACAAAAGTAAAATTTAGCAGCATTTTGGAATATACATTTCTTATGCCAAAAAAATATTTCTCCCTTTAAAGAGCTCAAAGATAGCCCGCCAAACACCATTAGGGTGCTAATGAAGGGAATCCCAATGATGAAGAATGTCACCAAGTATAAGTGAGGGGTACCTTTGTATGATTTTTTCATCTCTGGAGGAAAGGTCGCTCGATGAAGCAGGGGCAATATATTCCCCCCAAGGACATCCTAGCTCATTTTTGTTGTGTACATATCGAAAAAGACCACCACTGCAGAGCCTATTATCTCATCTGCCTCTTTGCTATCTCTGCCCCATCAACAGTTACTTCAGTTGTCACTTTCATTTAATTTATGGTGAAGGTGGATTGTAGAGCCAATGTGCATGTAAAGCATGTTGGTCTGGTGAGGGCACAGTGAGAGAAAACAAAGATTTCTAGATCTCTTGGAAACTTGAATATACATCTGATAGTTCTTGTAGTGTCATGTGAATTATCAATGATGGAACCCTTGTGGCTCCTGATGAACTCCATAGAACTGTGACATAAGTGTTGGAGTGTAGTAAAGTAAATGCAGGTTAAGAATGCTGAGTTCACATTTACACGCAGACAAAAAAAGACGCGTAATACTACGCTCTGTGTGTGGTGTAGTCATTGGCAGGTAACCAGGCTTAGGGATGAAGCTACAACTGGTAACGAGATAGGGGATAAGTAACCTGAAGATTGACAGTGCCTTTCCAGAGAGTTTGTCGTGGTCCAGCAACCTGCGTGTGCTTGCCCTGTGTGTCTCAGTCAAAGAGAAGAATCAACGTTTGGTGTAGGTGGAGTCAAAGCACAACTTCAGCGAGTGTGAAGAGGTTGAAGATAAAGAAAGGTTCATTGAGAAGCCTACACATCGTTGACCAAGAACCTGCTGGTAAGGCCGTAAAGAGCGATACTGTACTTCTACGCAACCTAAAGCTATACATCATACAGAGTGATAACATTAAAGGAGGATCCAAACAGGTTTTCGAAAGAGCAGCATATATAGCGACAGCAAAGTGCAATATAAAGATTTGATAAGAAGTGCTGCGAGGCAGAGATCAACCAGGTGTTAGAAAGTACAAAGAGAAGCCTAAACACAAAGCAATTAAAATACAAAAAACAGTCATCTGCTTACCAGAACTCAGTAAAGACTGTCATCATACCACATCGCTGGATGAAGTGGCCCAAGAGGGTGTTCTCGGGCTGTCCTTACGGAGCCGTCCATACATGAAGCAACACACCACCAAAGCTACCAGGTGGCGGCTCAGAACAATTCCAGAGGTCTCCAGAAAAGTGTGAGGCTCTAATGGAGACCAAGCAAGAGGTCATGTTTCCTGTTTTTATCTAAGATGACCCAGAGGTCAGCACATCGCAAGGCCTCAGAGATGGTTTGCATGAACAAGATCACCAAGCACCATCATAAAGAATACTATTTTCCCCTTCAGTAAGTTCCACCAAAGGTTACAATGCCACCGGCTTCCTGAAACCACCACACAACCATTCGATACCGGCAAAAAGCAAAACATTGGCAACAGAAGGACAGCTTGTATGGATACATTTGATGATTTCAGTGATGCATTAGAAGAAGTAAATAACAAGAAGATTATCAAATACCTTAAGAATCTTGCTGGAGAAGTTGTAAAAAAAGTTATAAAGAAAATGCAGTGAACTGACAAAATGTTATACTGTAAAATAAATCAAAGCAGCCTTGAATCCCAAATTCAATCCAATGCCAAATGTAGATTACAAAAGATACATTTTCAGTCAAGAACAACAGAAAGTTGGTGAAACCATCAACAAATTTGTTTAGAGACTGGATACGCTCATTAAACACTGTAAGCTCAATTAATTTAATGAGGAAGCTATATGTGTCAGATTTATTGACAGATGCCTGTCAGATTCATGCAGACGACAAAAGCTGAATGAAAGTCTTATCCTGGAGCGAGTTAACATTGCTGCCAGAGCTGAAGAGCGTGCAGATAGACAAGCTGCTGACATGGAGGCCGGAGGTCCGTCAGTCATAAACATGAAAAGTAAGGAAAAGTACAATGTAGAAGGCCACAGAGTGATGTCTCCAAAGAAAAAGAAGTTGTGCTACAGGTGTGGCTTTTCATTTCCACACAAAAGAAAATGTCCTACCATTGGACAGGGTAAACACCCAATATATAGAATAAAAAATATCGAGAGAACATAATATCGAATTAAAAATATCGAGAGGACAGAATATAGAATGGACATAATATAGTTGAAAATAATATCAACATATAGGTAAGTATCGAATGTCATTATATAGTATGTTATAATATAGAATGTTATTATATTGAATTTTTTAAAATTGTATTATATGTTAGTATATGTGTTAAAAGTATATAATATTTTTTTAATATATGTGACAATTTTTTAAAGATAATGAATTATATGTTAATTAATTCTTGCGGATATTAGTTCCGTAGCGGGTTGTGAGTTTATAGGGGAATAGGATGGGAAGTAATGTAATAAAAAAATTTGTTTTAATAATAATTTATTAATTCATAATTTTATGGTTAATAATTAATATTGGTAATTCATTTTTGCGTATATTAGTTCCGTAGAGGGTTGTGGGTTTATAGGGGAATAGGGTGGGAAGTAATGTAATTTAAATAAAAAAAAGAAAAAGGTATTAATTAATAATGTTATGCCTAATATTGAATATTGCTAATTATGTTAATTAATTTATTATTGAATATTAAAACAAGTTATTAATATGTTTTAATTAATTGATAAATATGTAAATTGTTGTTACTTAGTAATTAATTAAATATTAATTATTAATAATTATTGTATTAATATGTTAATTATGATACGTTTTTTGAGGAGTGTGTTGAGTGTTTGTAGGGGAGTATGGTGTTTATTAAAATATTTAAAAATACATTTTGATTAATATTTATATAATATGTAATCAAAGTTATTTTATACTGTTAATTGTGTTAATTAATTTATATATCATTGTTTTTATATTTTTGGTAATTGTGATTGGCTAATTAATGAAATCTTAATTAATTATGTTAATTTATGATTATTTTACATTATTGGAGTTGACGTTTATAGTGGAAAATAGTGGGGAGTAAATTACATTCAAATAATCAATTTGTTTTAAATTAATTGTAATTAAATTGTAGGACTGGGTCTACTAAATTATTCCTCTATGCTATCCAACACTTTCCCTACTGTTGCACTCACTGGAGTGGGAATAGTAATTTTTACCCCTACGCTATCCAACTCTTTCCCTACTATTGACTACCTGGAGAGGGAATAGTAATTCTTACCCCTACGCTATCCAAGTCTTTCCCTATTGTTGCACTCTCTGGAGTGGGAATAGTCATTTTTACCCTTACGCTATTCAATGCTTTCTCTACTGTTGCACTCACTGGAGTGGGAATACTAATTTTTACACTCCCGCTATTTAATTATTTCCCTACTGTTCCACTCACTGGAGTTGGAATAATAATTTTTACCTACCCGCTATCCAACACTTTCCCTACTGTTGCACTCACTGGAGTAGGAATACTAATTTTTACACTCCCGCTATTTAATTATTTCCCTACTGTTCCACTCACTGGAGTTGGAATAGTAATTTTTACCTACCCGCTATCCAACACTTTCCCTACTGTTGCACTCACTGGAGTAGGAATAGTAATTTTTACCCCTACGCTATCCAACGCTTTCCCTACGGGTGCACTCACTGGAGTTGGAATAGTAATTTTTACCTACCCGCTATCCTACACTTTCCCTACTGTTGCATTCACTGGCGTAGAATAGCAATTTTTACCCACCCGCTATCCAACACTTTCCCTACTGTTGCACTCACTGGAGTGGGAATAGTAATTTTTACCCCTACTCCATCCAACGCGTTCCCTACTGTTGCACTCACTGCAGTGGGAATAGTAATTTTTACCCTCCCGCTATCCAACGCTTTCCCTACTGTTGCACTCACTGTAGTGGGAATAGTAATTTTTACCCTCCCACTATCCAACAAATTCTCTACTTTTGCACTTGTTGGAGTGTGAATACTAATTTTATTCCCTTAGCTATGTAATGTTTTTAATGTTGTTATATTTAATGTAGTGTAAGTTATTAATTAACATACAAAGTATTACTTCAATTATTCAAATTGTTATATAGTATGTATTTTTATATTTGTATAATAGGTTTAGTTATATATATATATATGTAAATATATGTTTAATAATGTTTTACATATTTTATAATTAAGATTAATAATTATTTTATAATATTAAGTAAATATATATATGTTAAAAAGTATATTTTTTACATTACATTTATTATTGTTGCATTTAAAGCTTTTTTACATAATTTTAATGCTTTATATAATTGTGTTAATTATTTAATTACTTTTATATTATTGTTAATACATTTACGAAATTTAATATTTTAGTTAACTATATTTTAACTATCGATATTTTGTACTTGATATTTTAGTACTTACCTGTTTGTAGATAGGGATTCTATATTCTGACCTTCGATATTTTTTAATCGATATTCTGGACAGTCGATATTCTGTCCATCGATATTTAGTCACTGAACCATTGGACAGATCTGCAAAGGGTGTGGGAACAAGAACCATTTTGTAACGGTTTGTAAGGAAAAGGAAACTGTAAGTGCATCACGATGCAAAGACAAAATGGCCTCCTGAACATTCAAAAAGCGATGGTTGACGCACAACCAGTAGGCCAAATGACCACACCAGTTGAGGCAAGTTGACACCAAACAAAGTCGATCGTCATCTAAGTCAGCATCAGACAGTTCTTCAGTATCAATGGCAAGTGAAAGTGAAGAAGTTGGTTGTACAATGTCAATGCATACCTCAGAAAAACATGCACATGTTGAATTGGCAGATTGTGAAGAAAAATACAGGTCAAAGAAAAGTTGACAGTTAAAAAGCACCAACGGTATTCAAACACTGTCCGTAAATTACACTAAAAGTAAATCGGTGCTCAATACCTTTCATGATAGACAGTGGTACTTCAAAAACATCATGCCTGAGGAGAAATACAGTGAACTATCTCCATTGCCACAACTTACACCATTAGAAATAAAACTGTATACATGGGAAGCATCAACACCATTAAAAAGTCAAGGTTCATTAGTAGCAACGATGAAACACAAGAAAACAAAATTACAAGCACCTTTTCATGTACTTCAAGGTAAGGCGTCAACTGCTTGTTTACTCAGCTTTAGCACAGCTGTTGATATGGGACTGATTTCGGTGAACTATAGGCTGAATTCTCATCACAAAATAGTGAGTCAGTTCCCTTCATTGTTTCATGGGTCAGGAAAACTCAAGACTATGAAAGTAGAAATATACATTAATGGATACATCTGTCCTATTGCTTAAAGACACAGACAAATTGTGTTTCATCTACCGGAAGATGTTGAAAAAGATCTTGAATCCTTACTCAAGAATGATATCATTGAGCATTCCACTGGGTTTCTCCCATGGTGGTGGTACCCAAAAAGGACAGTGATGGAGCTGTACACACTGTGTTGATATGCGTCAAGCGAACAAGGCAATTGAAACCGAACGACATCCCGGTACCCACATTACTAACGTGATAAAACAATTGAAGGTCTTTTTTCGCCATTATTTGAATAAAGGGTATCATCAGTTGGAACTCGAGGAGAATGGCATGTACATTACAACCTTTTTTAAACATATTGATCTGTTCCATTATAAAAGACTAAGGGGCATATTATCAAGAAACGGCGTTAACATTATCGCCGCTTTAGTGTCAGAAAACGGCAGCTAAAGCGGCGATAATGGGCTTGATAATAAGCTCTTGTGAATTCCCATTGAAGCCCATGTTCTGGTGTGAACATGGGCTTCTACAGGAATTCTCTACGGCGTATTATCAAGCCCATTATCGCCGCTTTAGCGGCAGTTTTCTGCCGCTATAGGGGCGATAATGTTAACGCTGTGCTTGATAATATGCCCCATAGTTTCAGTGTGGGAAAAAAACAGGTACCAACCACACTCTATTTCCGCTCCTATCGCTGCAGGAAAATAGCAAACCAATATTATTTTAGGTCTGTTAGGCGTTTCTTGCCCTTTTAATTACAATTTTTCTTTTTTAGCAAAAAATTCTTATGTGTAAAAAGAATACAAAACATTTAAAACATTTACACACAAATAAAAAACATTTGTCACATATATATATACACAAATTATATTCTAACTGTACAAGATATTTCTTTTAGTCCAATAAATGAACTCAGATGACAGCAAGAAAAGTCATAAATAATAGGGGCCTTACTGAAAGCACCTTTATAACCCACAGGCCCTTCATAAAAAGAAAAACACCCATAAGAGAAATACCTCAAACCAAGTGACCAACGGGAACTAAAAGGTATGTCTAGGAGAGTAAAGACGAAGCATGGTTGTACTTAAAGAAGTGTTGAAACAGAATAGTGATAAATCTACTTCTCACTAAGGTACAGGACTAAAAAGAAAAGCGACCAAGAAAGAAGAGAACGCTAAACCTGTAGACCGGCGGCTGCTGGATAAACAGGTAGAGATAGCGATGTTTGTAGTTTTGGATAAGAAAAATCGCTCTCTGAATTAAAAATTTAAACTTTTCCATCTCTGTACACACTTTCAGATACTCACTAAAAGACAGAGCCCTGAAGAGAACCTATGAATTGAAGTCAACTGGTTCGAAACGCCTACTATAGACCTATGAATTGTACTATGGTTTATATCATCCAAATATTTTGTTTTCTACATTAAGCGTCATTTTGCCAAATGTAGATACTTTGTCAAATTTAGATAAGCATCTGAGTTCATTTATTTGACTAAAAGAAATATCTTGTACAGTTAGAATATAATTTGTGTATATATATGTGACAAATGTTTTGTATTTTTGTGTAAATGTTTTAAATGTTTTGTATTCTTTTTACACATAAGAATTTTTTGCTAAAAAACAAAAATAGTAATTAAAAGGGCAAGAAACGCCTAACAGACCTAAAATAATATTGGTTTGCTCTTTTCCTGCAGCGATAGGAGCGGAAATAGAGTGTGGTTGGTACCTGTTTTTTTCCCAGATATATACGGCCCAACCAGCCACAAGTCCCAGGGCCTGACTCCATTTTTTGTATCAATCTTAGAACGAGGTCTTTCCTCGTGAGAGTTTGAAGGGCGCACGATTAAATCAAGCACCCAACCCGAAAGAATAAATTATCGGAGGGACTAGATCCTTCCGTAAGATATGTGTGAGAAGGATACTTTATCATTTTCTGAAAGCCACATCCAAAACTTAATAGCATCTGCTCCATTCTCAAATATCGCTCTTAGCACTTCTGCACAGCAACAGAATGAGTCGGACAAACTAACTAGACTGCGCAAAAAACAAATTCGAACCGAGCTCCACGGCCACTTCCTTTTGAAACATCTAGTGGGGGGTACCATTCCGTGGGGCCTACAGGTAAAAAAAATTCCAGTGATTTTCACTGAAGACGCAGCATATAGAAAAGGGTTTAGCTGCATCAATACGAAATGCAGCAGGGACCTTATGGTCCACACAATAGAAACGGCTCAACGACTCTGTGCTAAGGAATTACAAGAGATAGAAGATCTAACCCAAGTCATAAAAAATAGCCCAACCGTGTCTGATGCCAAAGCCCTTCTAGACAAAATAGAAAAAGAGATTTTGACATTTAAGGACAATACCATTAACAACAAAACAGCGCAATACGAGAAAGATTCAAAGTCTTTCACACTTGAGAAGGCATACCCTTTTCTAAAGGACGATTTTTATACACAGGTTGACCCACGAGGGCCTTTATATAATAACCAAGGAAGGTCTCGTAACAGGTACAAGACTTTCTCTGAGACTTCCTCCTCCGAATCATCAGGCTCAGATACACGCGGTAACCCCAACAAGAAACAGGTGAATTTTTTAGACAAGGACCAACAATCCAAAACAAGGTACAAAGTACCATGGGAAATGCGGACAAGGAAGAACACTTACAAATCATAACAAGCAATACTAGTATAGTCAATCTGTCCCAGAAAATACTGACAAAAGATGAGGAATCTGTTCTTAACTTAGGATTGAAATTTGTTCCTCGCCAATACACAGATTTTACAAAATCTAAACTGGAAGCAATAGACTTTTGTCGGAAAATTAGGCTTAAAGCCTTTTTTGCTAATAAACCCTGTATGGTAGAAAAAGAAACAACAGGACTACGGAATAAATCCACCTTTGTGCCAACACAACAAATTCCAAAACAAATTTATGCATTCGAGCAGACTCTTTTGTCAACAATAGATAAACTTGAGAAAAATAAAGGGTATATGAAACAAAACATAAGCAAAGGCCAAAGAGAAGCCTTGAGAAATTTGAAAGACGACACTTCGATAATAATTAAACAGGCCGATAAGGGCGGAGCTGTGGTGGTGTGGCCTAGAGACAAATACATAATAGAAGCAAAGTCTCAAGTGGACAATAAAATGTGGTACAGGCCGTTGGATGAGGATCCTGTTAAAAGTATACAAGGTTTGATTTCAGAAATAATCAAACTAGGGATGGAAACCGGCTTTGTGGGTCCGAAAGAAGGCGACTATTTAATCAAAAAGTTTCCTAGGACACCCATTTTATATTTTCTCCCGAAAATCCATAAAAACTTAAATGAACCCCCAGGACGCCCAATCGTGTCAGGGTGCGATTCATGTCTGGAGCACCTAGCCAAATATGTTGATTTCTTTTTAAAACCCTTCATTTCCCAGGTCAAGTCTTACCTAAAAGATACAACCGATTTTTTACTCAAGGTTGAGGGAACATAGGGGCATATTATCAAGGGTCTTTATCTCCGCTTTTTTGGCTTTAAAAGCCAAGAAAGCGGAGATAAAATTATCTCCCTATTACCAAGCTGTCGCTAACACCAGTTAGCGACAGCTAATAGGAGATAGTGACCATCTTGGGCCCCGCTTTGCATGTCAGTGATATTTATCACTAATGACATGCAAAGTGGGCGTGCCAAGATGTTAGCGACTGAAAACAGTCGCTAACATCGCTATCTCCTATTACCAACTTTTGGAGATATTCGCGCTAAGCGCGAATATCTCCAAAAGCTAACACCTGCCCTGAGCAGTTCTTAGCCATGTTATCCAATGGGAGGTGGATAACATGGCTAAGAGCATTTGCTCGATAATGCATGAATATCGCTGACTTTTCAGCGATATTCATGCATTGCGGCCGTTTTTTATCGCATTTGCGATAAACCTTGCTAATAGCAAGGTTTATCTGCGATAAAAATTGCCGATGTGCGGCGAAAATTTTTGTCTCTAAACAAGTTAGAGACAAAAATTATCTCTATTGGTTGGTAATATGCCCCAGAGTTTGATCCAGCGACAGACATACTAGTGACAATGGACGTAACGTCCCTATATACCCAGATCCCCCAGGACGAAGCCCTGGAAGTAATGGAATTGTATTTGGAAGCCCGTCCCAGACCCCATCGGGTACCTACTTCATTCATCCTGCAACTAGCGGAGGTTGCCCTAAAAAAGAACTATTTCAGATTTAACGAGCAATTCTTCATGCAAACCAAGGGAACTGCTATGGGATGTCCATACGCGCCAGAAATGGCCGTGTTGTTCATGGCAGAATATGAGAGGAAATATATTGACCATAACAACCCTCACTTTGAACACATAAAACAATGGTACCGCTACATCAATGACGTGTGGCTCCTGTGGCAGGGGAGCCACGCGGAATTGATGCAGTTCCATATCTGGCTAAATAATAAACATCAGGACATCAAGTTTTCAATAGATTCTAGTACCACCAAAATGACTTTGTTTGATGTCGAAATTACATGCGCAGAAGGACGACTTAAATCGTGCCTATACAGAAAAAAGACAGACAAGAACACAATATTACACAACCAAAGTGCCCATCCGAGAAATCTAAAGGCGAATTTGCCTTATGGACAACTACTTCGCATTCGAAGAAATTGTACTGACGTTTCAGATTTCGCACAACATGCAGATAGCTACTGCGACGAATTAAAAGAAAGAGGGTACCCTCGTAAACTATTAAAACATTCAACCAAAAGGGCCCGCTTTACACCAAGAGAATGTCTTTTGGAGAAAAAAGAGAAGCCAGAGCTAGACAGACTGGTCTGCGTGACCACTTTTTGTCCAGACAGTAGTAAAAACAGACAAGCAGTGTTAAAAAATTGGCACTTATTGGAAAACCTGGAATGTCCATTTCCCAGGCCCTTATTTGCATATAAGAAAAACAGAAGTATAGGCCAGATGGTTGTGCGAGCCGACATATTGACACCAAAACCAAAAAGCGATTTAATTACAAAATGGGGTCTAAAACCAATAACAGGACACCGAAAATGTGGCACCTGTGTGGCATGCGCCAACGCAATGGAAGGCGAAGAATTTTCCATGGCAATGTAAAATGGAAACATTCTGGTTTTACAAATTGTAAAACTAAAAACGTTATATATGTAATTGTATGCCCCTGTCCAAAGATCTATATCGGAAAGACCACCCAGCAAGTGAATACACGTATGACCCAACACAGATCTCGAATAAAAAAGAAAGTATTAACTGCCCCAATGGTAGAGCACTTTTTAGAGCAATGCCATGGGGAAAATGACTTCCAATGGTCTGTATTGTTTAATGTTCAAGGCAGGAATGCGTCAGTGGATCCTGAGAGAGTACTACTACAAAAAGAAGCATACCTAATACTGAAATTCAACAGTGCCCTCTCAGGTCTTAACTCATTATCCGAAATCTCTAGACTATAAGCATAGAGATACATATACAAGGGTCACAAGAGATTGCTAGGTCCATTCAAAGATGGCCACTGCTGTAAACACAGAAATGAATCTCTCTACTCTAACCCCAGTATGCCAGACTACCCAGTATAATTGACTGAATGATATTATAAACGATTCCAGGATGCGCACAAAGTGATTTTATGTAAAATAAATGATAAATGAATCCTCCGTGTGGAATATGGTGGCTTTAGTAAGTCTATTATTAAAAACGACAATATATTGTCCACTGGACCTTTTTACACCGTAAATTTAAATCGCTGGCTCACAACGACCTGAAAGCGAAGCCTGCAAAAGTTAAATGGTAAAAATCATCAAATATTAAAGATAACCTTTTCCAATATGGCCGACAAAAAATCCCACTGACTGACTATAATAACCCAAACAAAGATGGCGGCGGTGTCCACGGATTGCTATTGCAGACCCCGGATCGCGCCGCATCGAGGTAAAAGTCTAGATAGAATAACGTAGTTATATGTTAACTTAAAAATGATCAAAGTTTACATTGACTTTGGCATTTAACCACACAGGTTAACGACACGAATGTTATTGCCAGTCCGAACGAGTGCAAGGGAGAACAACAACGGACCCACGCATAGAATACTAACGGTATGCCTTCTCTAGCGCGAAAGCCGCTCCTAAAGTGTAATAACTAGTACAAATTGGATTAACCCTATAAAAACACCTTAACTTCGTAGAACTTGTGAATACATTGAAGAGAGGCACACAGCGCCGACAAATAGAGACTGCACGCGCTGATACTACGAAAGTGATACACCAATACAGGTATGCCTGTTTGACTAAATCCGATTGACAGCAAGAAAAAAATAAATAATAGGGGCCTTACTGAAAGCACCTTTATAACCCACAGGCCCTTCATAAAAGAAAAACACCCATAAGAGAAATACCTCAAACCAAGTGACCCATGGGAACTAAAAGGTATGTCTAGGAGAGTAAAGACGAAGCATGGTTGTACTTAAAGAAGTGTTGAAACAGAATAGTGATAAATCTACTTCTCACTAAGGTACAGGACTAAAAAGAAAAGCGACCAAGAAAGAAGAGAACGCTAAACCTGTAAACCGGCGGCTGCTGGATAAACAGGTAGAGATAGCGATGTTTGTAGTTTTGGATAAGAAAAATCGCTCTCAGAATTAAAAATTAAAACTTTTCCATCTCTGTACACACTTTCAGATACTCACTAAAAGACAGAGCCCTGAAGAGAACCTATGAATTGAAGTCAACTGGTTCGAAACGCGTACTATAGACCTATGAATTGTACTATGGTTTATATCATCCAAATATTTTGTTTTCTACATTAAGCGTCATTTTGCCAAATTTAGATACTTTGTCAAATTTAGATAAGCATCTGAGTTCATTTATTGGACTAAAAGAAATATCTTGTACAGTTAGAATATAATTTGTGTATATATATGTGACAAATGTTTTGTATTTTTGTGTAAATGTTTTAAATGTTTTGTATTCTTTTTACACATAAGAATTTTTTGCTAAAAAAGAAAAATAGTAATGTAAAAGGGCAAGAAACGCCTAACAGACCTAAAATAATATTGGTTTGCTATTTTCCTGCAGCGATAGGAGCGGAAATAGAGTGTGGTTGGTACCTGTTTTTTTCCCAGATATATACGGCCCAACCAGCCACAAGTCCCAGGGCCTGACTCCATTTTTTGTATCAACCTAAGTTTCAGTGTGTCATCAGCTGCAGACTTTTTTAGCGATGTCATTCTACGTATAATATAGCCTGTCATGAATGCTTTCAATTATAGTGATGACATATTCGTTTTCGCAGCTACACAGAAGAACCACGATAAAGCTCTCATATAAGTGTGTTGTTTGCTCCCTGATACATGATTAACTTTGAATTCTGAGAAATGTGAGTTCCATAAGACAAAGCTAAAGTTATTTGGCTATCTTTTTGCTGGGTTACAACACATGATCCAGCTAAAGTGCAAGGGTTGTCAACTGCCGGTCCCCCACACAATGTTTCCATGTTACCTTCATTCATTGTCATGGTCAGCTTCTATTCTAGATATATACAAGACTTTGCCACCATGAGGGCTCCATTAAGAAACATAACAAAAAATGGAATGTTTCATTTCATTGGTTACATGACAACAAACAAAGCTTCAAGAAAATCAAACAAGCCACTGATACCACTAATGAAATAGCATACTTTGATCCAAAGCTTCAAACTGAGGTTGTTGTTGATGCTAACCCCATCTGGTTAGGCACAATCCTTGCACAGCACAGTGGACCCACAAATGCTTGAAAATATATTGTGGTAATTGCAAACACAACAGTGATGGACAGAATGTGGATCAATGTCACACATTCACCCCAGTCCAAAGATCTGGGCCCAAATCCATCGTTTTTCCACTCCACACCACCCTGGGTTAGACAATGGTGATATGCAAATCAGCGCTGACCCTGAGCATATATTGTGGCATATGCAAGCAGAAGTTTCTCCAAAACAGACCATGCTTATTCCCAACCTGAGAAAGAATGTTTAGCAGTGGTGTGGGTTTGTGAGCATTTCCACATATTGTTATATGGCAAGCGTTTTCCGCTGGTGACAGGTCATCAAGCACTGCTGACCATCTTTGGCAATCCAGTGGCTAAGATGTCTCCTCGCATTGAACATTAGGGTCTACGATTACAAGAATGCAACAACACAATCGTGCACCATCCAGATAAAGATCAAAATCCTGCCAACTACTTTTCACAAGTGCACTGGGCGGTGAACTCTGCTCTGTTCATGCAGTTTGCAGAGTTTTCTGCACTCCAAGCTCCACGGAGCTCACGTGGAGTGCAGAAAACTCTGCTTTGTGTAGTGCCGGTGAGTTTTTTCCCGGCTCGTGAGTTGTAAGTTTACGAGCGTAAGCTGCCGCTCTGGTAGAATTTCTACCCAAGCGGCAGGAAGACCAGTGCAAACGGCAGTTTGCACTGCACTACACCACTTGCGGTGCTCCGTGGAGTATCTTTAGTCTTCGATGAGTTCTGCGTAGCAAAACTCTGAGAACCACGCCCAGGCCTGCTGTACAGTGCCATGGTACCCCTTCCATGATTTACCTTGATTTACCGGCCTCATTTATAGACAAACAGGCTGTGATCCGGCAATCTGGGGCTGCTGCAATTCAAAGTTGGCTGCTCCAATTGCCACATCACGATGGGACACTGACAGCCCGATCGCTGAATCATGCGTCAACATGATGGCAAATTGTAAGCCAATGGAAACAACCCAGGAGGTGACGTGGAAGGACGAGCAATGAAAGAAGAGCAAAGCCTGCGAAGGGAGTTCAGAAGGAGAGGAAGGAAACTATGGGAATCGGAAATGCGCCAAATTGGATAACGGAATCAGCAAAAGTGCAGACGTGAGGCAAGAGGAGTTTGCCAGGACAAGCCCGGGAGACCAATGCAAGCCCAACGGAGAAAGGGACCTCGATAACGCTGTCATGTCCAGTGGTCCACAAGGAGCAGAGGACAATGAGACGAACCCTGCCATGACCCTGGAGTGCCATGGCCTCAGGCAAGTACCAATCTTTTGTTACTTCATTATCCGTCATTGATGGGAGGAAAGGTCACATGTCACGGCTGGGGTTGACAGAGGGTGAGACCAGTCAGGGCTGACACTGTACAAGCGCTGCCAGGGTCAAAGTAGCACTGGACACAATATAGTTTGAAATAGTGCACACAACCTATGAGTGTGGTGACGGAGACACTGTTAAGCAGTCCTCACTCTTAAACGGACCTCATCTTCTTTATCCCAAAGGGAAGAGAACACATCACAGAAAGGGTCTACACCAAGATTCAGGGGAAAAGGACCATCAAGGACAAATATCAACTAACCAAGAAGCAAGCTATCTTCTACCTCCTTGGCCTTATTTTCTTCTTTATCTTTTGTTGGTCCGGAGTGTCTACCTTAGTGTAACAAACAGTACTAATAAACCCCATTGAGAAAAGAGAACCTTAGGTCTGGGAGTATCATTTCATGTCCACACAGACCTTACATTTTCCATTGACAGAGCCCCTGTTGTCTCCATCGATGGAAAACTCCCTCCAGTGGCCGATGGAGTCGGGCAGCCAAAGGAACAACATTACTATGCAAACCCTCTTTATAGTGGATAATGTAATGTTATTTTGTTTTCTGCCCGTTGCCGCCACGAAAAAGATTGCAATTAGAGACACAAAAACATAATGATCCCACACCCTTAAAGACAATGCCCAGTTGTTTGGGGGTCCTTTGTTTTTTGTTTCTCTGAAACAAACACGCACAGTCGGAGTTTGTACAACAAAAGAAACCATCATGACGGCAGTTCCTTTCAGTTTACAGAGGAGATCCATCCATAGAAAATACAAGAATTACATGAATGCATTTACACATTGTGGAATTAATTACATGCATTCACAGATGAAATGATACAGAGAAATTAGAAATCAGATGGGCAAAGAAACATGAAAAGAAAAAGAGGGAAACAGTTAGTGAAGGGAAACAGGAGGAGCAAAATGAGGATGAAGTGACAGTTTATTCACTTAGAGAAATAGCAGGAGGAACGTACATGCATGTTCATTGGAGTAGAGGTGATTTGGCAGCATTTATGAACAGCTTTCCAAAGTTGAGAGACAAGCCGGTACAGTGGTATGCACAAGCAAAAATCTTAAGTGCCGTGGACTGATTTGAATGCATTCTTTGACATGGTGGTGCCTTCTGATTTATGGGCTGAATGTAAGATGGCAGTGCAATGGCCAAAAGAGGAACCACCTAGGGAAAAGGGGACAAATGCACCAACACCTGTAAGCATGGAATAATATGTAGCAGTTATTACATATTTGAAAGGCAGAGTACCCCCAGAAGATATGGGTTGGCTCAAGATTAAAAGAGCAATGCAAGAGCCAAAAGAGACAGTTCATGAGTATTATGAGAGAATGTTGCAGGTTTTTCAGCAGCACAGTGGACATGAGTATCCTGAGGAGAAGGAAATGGAGATTTTTGCATCCCAGTTTATTTTAGGATTGAAGCCTGAGATCTGTGTACACATAACCCAAAGTTTAATTGGCTGTCAAAACAAACCTCTTGATGAAATACTGTGATGTGACAAATATTGTAGCGATTAATTTGATATGAAGCAAAAAAAGATAAAAGAGAAATTCATGTTATCGCAGACCACGTTAGCTCAGAAAGAATTTCAAAACCCTTTTTTTGTGGGAAACCAGGGAAACGTGCAAGATGTTGCTGCGCCACAGGGAAATCAAGAGGGGACAAATGTGTTGTAGGGTAGAGGTGTTCCTGTAAGTACAAGATTTGGATCAGACGTGACTGCCATCAAAAAGGTTACTGCTTGTCACATCTGTCATAGAATTGGATATTGGAAGTGTAAATGAAGATATAATCCTGAAAATGCTGAGGAAAATATGAAACCACTGCGAGGTTCCAAAGATGCCTATTCAACAGATGCAAATGCCAATACAGGTACAGGCTCAAATGATAGCTCCTGCCCCGCCCCAATTGGGAATCCTAGATTAAATTTAAATCAAATGCCAAAAATGAATACTAATCCATTTCAGAATGTTATGCCCCAGATTAAGAATACTATTCAACAATATTTAGAATGCTATGCCACCATTTCAAAATTCAAACCAGAATTCATTAAAACAATTCCCTTAATTTGAAATCGATGGCTCCAGTTCTGATAATTCTAAATGACTGGTCCTGAGAGGGGAGGAAGATTGCATACTTGACACAGTTTTAGAGGTAGACCAGAGTGGCCCAAATGTTGATGCTGAGGTTTATGGTCACCCCCTATAGTTTCTCATCAATACAGGAGTGTGGGAGGGCTGAGCGGATATATGCATACGGAGGCAGAATGCATTTCTTATTGTTGCTGTTTATTGTAACTTGATGTAAAGAATCAGGCTTTGATGTAATTATGCCTTACAGAGGTTTCTCCCCTCGGAATGGTGCACACCGCGAGTTTCTAAAAGAAAAATGAGAACCAATAGCGGTAATCATACGTTAAGAAATACGTCTTTACTAATCCAGCAACACACCCTTAGGTGAATCCTTAAGAGGATTCACCTAAAGTCGGCGGTCTGGACTCAGGGATAAATACACGGTAAGTAGTGGGGGTCAGCAGGTTTTCTCACAAGGAGCTACCTGTACTACAGTTAGAACACAGTGGAAGTCCCAGACCTACCTCGCTCTGGGAAAACTATCCAGGTAGTCAGAGTTACAAATGAACAAAATTGAAGCCAATATCGGAGAAAGTCCCAGTAAAAATAGGGGCGTTCAGAAAAAAGCATCAATTTGTTGTATGTGACCCAAGTTCTGTGAACCTTTTAGGAAGAGATCTACTATGCAGGAAAATTGCACCATTCATTAAATGCTGGATGGGGTGGCTTTTCAAACACATGATGAAGATGCAGATTTAAAATCGATTAAGCAGCAAGCTGAGTTAGGCATGTTCCCTTTATTAACCATTGAGACAGTGCCTGAGGATTTGAGAGAAACAGTAAATATAAAAGTTTGGGATTTCACAGGGAAAGACATAGGACATTTCAAAGGTGAAGCTCCAATTCAAATAAATGTAAAACTAAATGCTGTCAACCCAAGAAAGCCACCATATAATTTGACTCCAGAGACTATTGCAGGAATAAAATCAGTAATAGAGGATATGTTAAAGAAAGGGATTTTGAGGGTAATAATTGGGAGTCCATGCAATTCTCCAATTATGGATTGCAGAAGCCCAATAGAAAATTTAGAATTGTGTAAGATTTGAGAAAGGTAAATGAGATAGTAGTGCATTGTTGTACCGTGGTACCGAATCCAGCTGCCATATTGTTTTCAAATCCCATGTACTGCAGAGTGGTTTACAGTCATTGATTTATGCAAGGCTTTCTTCTTACTGCCATTGCATGAAGGAAGCCAGTATATTTTATCCTTTGTGTTCCAGCAGAAGGTATTAACATGGTGCCGTGTCCCACAATGGTACACCGAGATTCCATACATTTTTAACCAGATTCTTAAAAGAAATCTGAAAACCCTACAGATGCACAATAAGTCTACCCTCGTCCTGTACATAGATGACCTACATGTGGCATCAGACACATATCATGCATGTAAAAATTACACCATTGCACTGCTGAATCATCTTGCTGAGAATGGATACAAAGGGGCACATTAGGATGGTGGGGGGACACGTTGTAAAAAGGGACCGCCCGCCATAAGGGCGGGGGTCCCGTGGGGGCCATTAGGATGCACCCGCCACACTGGAGGGCGCATCCCGCATATCTAACATTGCGGCGGGCATGTATCCACACCCATCATAATATGGATGGCGGTGTCTAGCTGACACCACCACCTTAATAAACTCTTTTCCGCCCGGTCGACTTGTTGACCGGGCGGAAAAGCCATGGCCCCTCCGCCATAGTAATATGGCAGGGTGGAAATGGGTGGTGGGCGGGGACGGATGTCAGGCAGATCGCCACTGCCATGCGGGCGGTGGCGATTCGCCCAACATCATAATGACCCCCAAAGTGTTTCCAGGGAAACTGCAGTACAGCCAAAAAGAAGTTCAATATATGGGTCACATCATTGTGGAAGGAGCTAGAAAGGTGTCTCCAAAAAAGCGTGGAAGCCATCTTACAGATGAGTCCGCCTGAACTCAAAAAGAAGTCAGAATATTTTTGGGATCATTGGCCACTGCAGGCAGTGGATTCCAAACGTTTCCTTAATGCCAAAACTTCTACTGAGGTTGACACACAGAGATGTGTCTGATCCGATTCCATGGACAACAAATGCACAAAAGCATTGCAGGAACTGAAAAAAAAATGGGTTGTGCCCCAGCCCTAAGAATGCCTGTTTATACAAAATAAATCACTTTATTTTGCAGCGAGAAAGATGGGTGCACTCTCTCAGTTTTTACACAAATGAAAGGAGGAGCCTGAAGGCCTATTGCCTATTTTATCTACTACACTTAACCCTGTAGCAGCGTGTCTTCCCGTTTGCCAAAAAGCGGAAGCCGTGGTAAGTACTAGTCTGGAAAAGAGTGAGAACCCAGTGACAGGTTACCCTTTAACTGTTATAGTCCCACACTCTGTGGAGATATTTATGACCAGAACCAAGACACGATACATGACTCATAACAGACAGACCTGTTATGAGCAGAGCATCTTGTCCTCAGATATTATCACAATGAAATGCTGCACAGTCTTAAACCCTTTAACATTATTTCCTGTCTAGATGTCATGGATCTGTGCACCAAACACCGTCCTGACATTAAGGATGAACCATTAATTGAGCCAGACCATGTGCTATTTGTGGATGGTTCATGCCTAAGAGGAAATGTTGTAAATCACCATGGGGTGACCCAGTATCCCTCAGAACCTGGGCAATATAATGTAATATCTACAATGGTTCTGTCGGGTTCACAACCTGATTTCTTCAAGTTCTAATTAAATCACTTCACATTTCATTCCGTCATATAGCTAATCAGACCAGAGCACCAACCATTTGAGCTCTATCAATGTAAATCCATTGATGCTAATCACTAACATGGGATGAGCCGAAACGAGAACAGGAGAATGGGTCAGAGGCAGAACAGAATGGATGGGTAAGAGGAGGATGTGAGAAAAACGCTTATGACATCTGGATGTCAGCTGATAGGTGACCAGCGTTACTTGATAGCTTGTTGTTTAAATGACATGATAATATCATGGGTACACACATTTGGGATGAGATGCCAAGGTAAGAGTATTCAGACAGAATTGGTACAACCTCATGTTCCAAATGTTTGCAGACGAAGTCTATCACAGGTGTGTAACATGTCAGCAACTGAATGCAGGAAAACAAACACATGTCACATTGGGAGATCAGGTAGCCCTTTCAACAGAATGCAGATGGATTTTATCAAGATGCCTGTGCATAATAGTCTGAGATATATCCTTGTGATTGTTTTTTCTTGAGATGGGTGGAAGCCTACCTGATGAGAAAGAATGACAGCCTGACTGTAGCAAAGCTGTTATTGCAAAAACTGATCCCTAGGTACAGCATGCAAATTTCTCTTGAGTCAGATAGAGGAACGCACTTCAATAATGAAATGAAATTCACATCGCACACTCACAGCCAGATGCAGGGATACAAGGAGCCGCCCTCGACTGGATACAATCCTTCCTCTCCGGCCAAACCCAGAGGATCAGACTCCCTCTCTTCTGCTCCAAACCCACCGATATCAACTGCGGAGTACCCCCACTCCAAACCACCCAGAACGCCGCAGCCAGACTCGTCCTCGGAACTCCGCAGCATGAGCACATGACCCAACACCTATGTGACCTCCACTGGCTCCCCATCGAGAAGAGAGTCACTTTCAAACTCCTCACCCATGCCTACAAAGCCCTCAACAACATCAGACCCAAATACCTCAATGAGAGAGTCTCCTTCCGCGCACCCAAGAGAAACCTCCGCTCCGCCGACCTTCGCCCTGGCAGATGTTCCCTGCTTCGGCAGAAATAAAGCTGGAGGAAGAGCCTTCTCCTACATTGCAGCCAAAACCTGGAATGAGCTCCAGATGAACATCAGATGCTCCCCAACCCTGCACATGTTCAGGAAGGACCTCAAGACCTGGCTCTTAGACTGATACGGAACCACCTCCCCCGCCAAGCACCTTGAGACCCTCACGGGTGAGTAGCGCACTATATAATCCCGGATTGATTGATTGAAATGATGAAGATGATCTGCACAGCCTTATAGACTGAGCAAAGATTACATTGCAGTTACAGTCCAGAAGCTTCAGGTATCAGTGAACAAATGAACGGTTCGATCAAGTCCAGATTGGCAAAGGTGTTTGCTTCAACCTCACTAAAGTGGCCAGATGCTTTACCTTTTGTTTTGATGAGCATTTAAAGTACCCCAGACAGGAAGTCAGGACTATCACTACATGAGATCCTATTGGGCAGGGCAATGAGGCTACCTGTTGTGCCTGCAAATGCACACTGGATTCAAGCCTTACATTCCAAAAGAGTGCGCAATCAAGAAAAAGTGCTTTGTTCTTTGATCTCAGAAGAAGAGATCTGGTGGTCACACCATCAGTAGAGAGACCAACCAGAACAGCTGGACAATGCCAATTTAGCCACAGGAAGAAGAGAGGGGTAAAGATCAGCAACTGGCGAGACAAGTGCCTGAAGTAATACAAAATGGCATTGAGATCTCTAATGAAAAAGAAACAGAGCTCAAATCACAGATTGGAAGTGCCCGTGGAGTGGTGCAAGGAGACGAGGACAACCCAGGTGAAGAAACCAGCATTAGGATAAGAAGAACAAATCAACAAGCAGAGGAGTTTTTCAATAACTTGAAACCCAGGGATTAAACCTAATGAAAAACAAAACAGATGACAAAAGTTGTATCAGTGCAAATCGACAGATAATAAGGCGATTCAAAAGAGCATGAGTACCAGCACGAGTACCTTGTCACAGATACTCAGCACCTGAATGGTCTTATTATGTAAACACTGCAATGTTACACTAGAAGACCTCTGCAATGTGAATCCTGAATTATTAGAGCGCCCTGAAAGCAGAAAGATCTCAAAAATGGATTGGGGAAACACTTGAAGTAAAAAAAGCTGGAAGACACTGAAAGAAAGTCTTCAAACTATAACTGATAGGTTTATTATTTTAGTTTTTTTTTACAGAAGATCAACCTAGGCCTGAATAGAAAGCTACAGAAGAGTTAGGGATAATATTTTAGAAGAACAAATAGTAGGTTTAAGGATTGTCTATTTAGAGAGCTAAATTGCTGAAGAGAAAATAAAATACCACTAACTGTATCAAAGACGCTATCTACTAAAACTATTGAACTAAACTTTGTCTGACTCATTGAGAATGTGTTGTATTGGAATACGTGTAAATATATCATGGGTTTGATTTTCGTGATAACAGTAATAACCTGACACCTCAGAAGACAAAGCAAAGAATCTTACTGATACACACAGTTCTGATATTAGAGGACATCCTTTAAGTTATTCCTTTGCAAGTTAGAAAAGGGATGAATAATCTACTAATGTTTATTCTAGACTAGTTCAAGAATACACTAATTGATATGGATGCAAAAGATTGCCATGTTTGTGCACATTTACCCACTTGTGTTTCTGAGGAAGTTACATGCTACCATATACCGCTGTCTTATGCTGCGTCCTCTACTATTTTACTGTCATTAGTTTATAGGCAAGGACATTTTGAATACTTCTATTCTAATCATGATTAAGGGGCATATGTAGGTAATTTATATTTTGTGATTCTCAAATAGTGATTTTTAAGGGATCGCTACTTGAGAATTAGCAAAATGGAATGTAGGTAATAATTCGCATTTTTTTGCAAATCCCTAAAATTCCTTAATTGCGATTCGCAAATTGCGAATCGCAATTAAGGAATGAATGTCCCATTCATTCCTATGGGCCAAGAGGCCCATAGGAATGAATTGGGATACATTCTCAAATTGAGAAAATCGCAATTTGAGAATCACAATTCCAAGGGTGCCAGAGTGTCCAAAGGACACCAGTTGCACCCCTGGAATGTTCCTGTAAGTACATGTTGCGCACATAAATGCCCTAAGGGCATGTCTGTGCGCCACATGGCACTTTTAATTAAAACAAAAAAGCATTTTGACAGGAAATCGCAAAATACCATCTACTTTGAGTAGGTGGTATTTTGCGATTCCTTAAGCCAAAATCGCAATTTAAAAGGCACCCCTATATAGCATTTAAGGAATCGCAAAATTGCGATTCCTTAAATGCTTGAGCAGAATAAGGAATCGCAATTTTTGCGATTCCGTATTTTGCTATGTGGCACCTACATACCAAAACGCCATTTGCGATTCGCAAACGCCTTCCTACATATGCCCCTAAGTACTTTCTAGAGTACCTTTGATAGACAGCATGAACTTACACCTGAAAGCAAAAGAGATGGACTCAGCTTGGTAATATTTCTTTCCACACACACCTATAGATAGTGTAAAGCCTCTTAAAAATATTTTACCCTGTCTGCAGTGACCTGTAGATAAGGCATACATAATGTCTTTATAAGAGAGGCACTTTCATATGACTTAGAGAATGCAAGGAAGAAAGAAGAAAACAAATTTAGAAAGAAGATGGTTTACCTAAACTCAGACTAGACAGCCAACACAAGGAGAAGAATTTTGTATACAGAAGACAAACACCAAAAAGTACAAGACATGTAGGGATTAGTAGTTGCAAACACACATTTTAATTGACAGGGGGATATTGGCAGACAATATAGAATGACGAAAATGCTATCCCAGGGGTTTTCTATATTTGTTGTAAAACACTTATTTCCTGATGCTGACCGATTGGAAGGGAACATGTTACTTAGGTATATTCATTTTGAAGATATAGCATGTTACAAGTTTAGATGCAGTAACATTAACACCAGCACATAGACAGAAACGTAGTACAGAAACTAGAACTGGATTAGTAGGAGACATATTTGGAGCAATTCTACCTGTAGGTGTCATCTTAAATTATGAAAATATTAGGAAGTCAACAACAGCTGTCGACAAAACACAACACATGTGGGGCTTTGCTTGTAATTTACACAGAATTGGTTGCTACAAGGTCCATGGTTTTGCAAGACTGTCTTGCTTTAGACATACTACCTGCAGAAAAAGGAGGAGTTTGCTGGATACTTAAATTATCTCACTGCTGCTCATACATACCTGTTGAAAGCACAGAGATAGCGATTTATGCAAAGAACATTTCAGGTTTTGACCCTGAATTACATGAACTTGAAACACCAAGTCTGTGTGAAAAGTTTGGGAAAGGACTAGCCACAATTGGGAACTGGTTTTCAACAGCTGGAAAAGGTATACTGAAAGCTATATTAATGCCAATAGTAATATTAGGGTTTTGTCTTATATTTCTTTATGCTCTATTACTTAGTTGCAAATATTTCTTATGCAAAAGACAAGAACATTTCCAGAAGAAATTGTATGAAAGGGATATGGGAATGCATGGCATTATGAAGAACGATTATATGAAATCCTTAAAATTTAGGGCATTGAAAAGAAAAAGACAAGACTCCACTGATGACAAAAGTGCATTCTGAAAAAATTCATATGTGAAACTTTATTGAGTGATGATTTAAGAATCATCAGAAGGGAGGGGTTGTGAAAGGTGAAAATTTTAAACTAAATAGACCTTAAATTAACATTGAAAAATGTACGTTGACATTGGACAATGTATTTAACCTTGTCATAGAAAGGTTGCATAGAAAACTAAAAAACATAGTACATGTAGTTCTTTAAATGTGAAAAATAAAACATGAATCTTTAAAACATAGTAGAAGGTGCTTTCTTAAACATGTTGAGAAAATGTGCAGCTTCAGCTTAATAAGAAGCAGTAAGGTCCCATTCCTAATGTGTCTTCATGACTAAGGCCTTAGATTTTCTTTTGACCCTTGTTTGCCATTTAAATAAAATGCTTTTTAGAAAATTTTGACCTAATGTTAGCATCTGACTCCAAAATCTATCATCACTTTAAAATATGCTGCTCTAAGAGAAATGTATTTCTTTGCTTCCCCACACCACATGATTTATTTCCCTGAAACAATATGCTTCGCTGTATCTTTCACAATGAATAGCGTATTAGTAATGTTAAGCTTACTGAAGATATTGTTTAACACGATTTAACTAGGACTTTACCAATAAAAATGTTTCCTTGGTTTAGACTAGTCCTTTATACACACAATGGGACACAGGCGGCAGCTGGCAGAGTAAGCCTGAGAGGGTTCTTATGAGAACCTTCCCTCATGTATGTAGGGTACAACATTTAGAAATTTTTAGATAACTGCTCACAGGTGTGAATGTTTACTGTGGGAATTGGGAGAAGGGACAATAGACCATTGGAAGACCTGTTTCCATTGAATGAAGATGACTTAGCCGGCTGGATATTGCATCATGATTTATGTGTTCATATATATGTGCCCCTAGTTAGAGAGAATTAATGCCTTCCTATCCTCAATGCTATATGCATTGCTTTCCTTTATTCTTGTCCGAATTACTGTGTGTTATTGCTAACCGCGATTTCCCTTGCCCTAACCATTTTTGCAGGGAGACTTCTCATTATGTTGATCATAGCTACGGCTGTGATTATTTTCCTATGATTTACTAACCGTTATTAATTACAGCAACTGTTGGGGAACTCGACTGAGTTTCCAGGACTGCTCTTCATGGGGAGTTAATTTCTTTTGACTAACTAGATGCTCCAGAATATTACTCTTTTCCAAAATGACTCATTATGGGTACTTATTAGGTTATCTTGGGTTCTCTTAGATTAAGGGGCCGATTATGATAGCGGTTTTTCCGCATCCCCCAGGCCGGCGGAAGCCACCGCCGGCCTGGAGGATGCAGAAAAAACGCTGCAGAGCCTCCAAAGACCCACCGCCATATTAGGATGGCTGGTGGGCCTGGAATTCCGTACGCAGCTTTTCCGCCGCGGTCGCCTTCCGACCGCGGCGGGAAAGCTCTAACATGGCTGGCGGTGTCTATCAGACACCGCCAGGCATATTAGGATGTCTGCGGTACTATGCCTTTCCACGGCGGCATTGTCTGGGATTAAGAACCTACACGGTCCTGAGGAGAACCCCACCCTAATTATAGGGGTTTGAAACGCGTCGACCATTTTGTCGTCCAGCATCTGGCCAATCCTTTTTTTGCATTTAATTGGTTACACAAGGGATCTTGTGAGAACTCCAACTTCAAATAAGTTTGCAAAAATATGAAAAGAAATATTTTGGACTGAATTGCTTGACCATTTTGTCGTCCAGCATCTGGCCAATCCTTTTTTTGCATTTAATTGGTTACACAAGGGATCTTGTGAGAACTCCAACTTCAAATAAGTTTGCAAAAATATGAAAAGAAATATTTTGGACTGAATTGCTTTCCGTTGCTTGGACGCTTTGTTATCCAATATTGTTTGTTTTATTGTTGAGAATGGATGGTGTATGAATGAGTGGCCAAGTGTGTTTGTAATTTTTTGATCTAATTGCTTGTATATAATGTATATATAATTGTATGCTTTATTGTATTCTGTATTTTCCATGCACGATAAACAAGGTGCTTACAAGAAAAATGAGATTGTCATAAAAAAGAATAAATTTGTCTAAAATATTCATAAGGTTGTTTTTGCTTGAATCAAAACAGCTTGTCTTAGAAATTCTAGTGTTTTTGGAACAAAGTCCCAGGATTGGCATTTGTTTTGTTTGATTAGTATTCCCATATGCACATGGGCATCCGCAGGGGGGGCAAGGAGGGGCGTTTGCCCCCCCCTGGAGCGACCCTCCTTGCCCCCCCCTGCAGACGCCCATGACCTGTGGACGGCCATGACAACCATGACTTCAAGACGGGGTTCTCACTCTCTTTCCTCTCCTTTCTTTTATTTGCTTCCCTGTGAAATAGATCCAAAAAAGAAAGAAGCTTTTGCTGGAAATGTCGTATTTTTCTGACATTTTAATTCCAAAGTGCAGCATTGGGAATAACAGGCTAAAAATATGAAAAATAGATAAATAAATAAATAAAGTAAGACAGAGTGGTAGCAAACTGGCCAAACTGATGTTATTCACACTGAAACACTAGCACCACTTTTACAGAGTTTGCCAGTGAAGCGCTAGTTTGGTTTTCTTGTCTTTGTTTTCCCTGGACTTGGAACTAGTGCACCAATCCTGGAGGTACTGCAATGTGTGGATTGGAAAACAAAATGTGTGCTGCGGCACTGCGTCCAGTGATGTGGTATTTTGACCATACTGCTTACGTTTTGCAAGGATATAAGCAATGGCAGTTGAAATGGGTCCATTCAGGGCCCTGTAGTTGTGTCCTTAACTTTTCAGACAAAAGCACTCACTGATTTCTGAATAGTGAGTGTAAAAGCATTAAGGTAACCATGTTGTTCCTGCTTACATTTCCCATGGTTTGCTAAATTTTGCATTCCCTATAAGTGTTTGCTCTTTCCAAGATGTTTTTGCTTTTTTTTTGTAGGCCGCATGATGCTCTTGTCTATTGCGTAATTTAAATTGCGCATCCAGGTGTTTATAGCGGGCAACAATTGGGTTGTATTGAAAACAGTGGGAGTTTTTCTCAGTGGGGCAGTACGGTGTTCAGTGGGGGAATTTGGAACTGGGAACCAGGTTCAGCCTTAATAACCAGTCCACCAGACCACTCTCCTGCGAGAGCACAATCACATGCTAGACCTTAGAAGGCTTTGCAACACCTTAGAAGTCCTGGTGTCTTCGCACCAGCAGGTGGACCCTAGTATGACAAGTGTAGGCTAACCTTCAAGTCTTGTCCACCACTATCCATACTGAAGTTCACCTCCAGTCTTGCGGGTAGGCCTCTGCAGCAGCATACCATAGAACAGCAGTCACTGAGGTCACAGCACCCTTGAGAAGGACCAGCTCTAGGGCGGTGCAACCAGTGTGACCGCACCGGGTGCTAACTTTAGGTGAAGGCATCATGTTTGCAAGTATATTATGGTTTTAAAAACGCTTGCTGCCTCCTTCCTGGCCTCCAGCATTTTTGGGCAACAATAACAATGTCATGATGACTCTGGTGATTAATGTTCTTCCTAGAGAGAGATCAGAATTTTGTCTAGTGGAAGTTTTGACTCATGGAAAGGTAGCTCAGAGGGTTAATGTACCGGCTGCAAAGAACATGCGCCATGCAGATCACAAAGTGCACATAATGTAAATAGGTCAGTGGGCTACTGCTTTTGTCAGAGAGATCCTTTTGTTACTTGCAGTTTATAAGTTAAAATCCTAACTTAGAACAGTGAGCTATTAACTGTCATCTAAGAGCTGCATACAAACTGCAAGGTATAAATTAGAGAGTTATGTCCCCCCCCCCCCCTTCCCCATTCTTTGATTATCCTAATGTCCCAAAAAGTGTTGTTTTGGACAATAATCAATTCTGATTATTAAGAAGAACCCCCAACCATGGTATTATGTTTTAAATTCCGGGTATTGTGTTTCTCCAGACCAATCACTATAAAACTATACGGGCTACTAGTATGGTTTTCATGTGACTCCTACACCTTGTAGTCCTTAGTCTTATGTAACATTTTCTCTACAGTGATTTACACACATATTGATTGTCTCTGTGTAATGTGTGTGATGTAAAGTGCTCTGACACCCTACAATGGTATGAGTGGCGCTGTAAATCAAATTAAATGCATCTGAGAGAGAGTGGTTATGGAGACTTGGGGGGCACAGTTACAGGGTGGTAGGGAGAGAATCCATGGCAGAGGTGGTCATTGGGAGGCACTAAAAACATTAATGCACAGGACTCCACCAGTGCTATGGCTGGCCCTGCTCTTGAGGCCAGTCTGCCTCACCCACAGGTACCTCCATTGGCCTTGTTTCAACAGCAGTAGCTGCAACTCACCAGGGATTGGCAATGCAGGATTTGCACGCACACCAAACTAAGTTCACAAACTTCACAGTCTCCCTGCTTTATTCACAAGCACTTTTAACATGTGCTGCATGCTGTGGGGCCACTGGAATGAATTATGCAGCAAAGGATGACAACATTATGCCGTGGTGTTGACTAAATTATGCATTTAAAAAAAGGCCGCAGCATAATGCAGTATATTTTATTTTATTTTATTTATTTATTTATACAATTTATAGAGCGCGCAATTACCCTGGGGTGTCTCGGCGCTGAACAGAACATATGCTGAAAGGGGGCTTTGACTTATTATTGGTTAAATAGCCAAGTTTTTAATTGTTTCCGAAATGTCATTAAGGAAGGGCTGGTTTTTATATATTGGGGGAGAGAGTTCCACAATCTGGAGACAGATACTATAAATCGTCTGTCTCCCCAGGTCACATTTTTTGTTTGTGGGATTGGAAGTAAGTGGGCTGAGGAAGAGCGTAAGGCTCTTTTGGGGTTGTATACACATAGAGCTTTTTTTAAGTAGTCTGGACCTATGTTGTTCAAGGCCTTACAAGTAATACACAACGCCTTAAATTTAGTACGACTCCTGGCCGGGAGCCAGTGAAGTTGGCGAACAATCGGGGTGATGGAAGAAAATTTTGATGTACAGGTCAGAATTCTAGCAGCCGCATTCTGAATTAGTTGCATCTTGTTAAGGACTTGTTCCTGGGCGTTTAGCAGCAGAGCATTGCAATAATCGATCTTAGAAATAACTAAGGTGCACATTAGGGTTTTGCCTGCATTGGGAGGAAGGGAAGGCAGTAATTTCTTAACCATCCTTAGCGTATAAAAGGATGCCGAGACCACTGCCTTGGCATAGCTCAAAAATGACAACTTATTGTCAAATAATACTCCTAAGTTCCTAACTTTGGTGACCGGAGTTGGGGGGGCTCCTAGGTCCGAGGGCCACCATGCTGGGGACCAAGACGGGGTCAATTTACCGAAGATCATGACCTCCGTCTTGTCAGAGTTTAATTTTAAGCAGTTGTGATCCATCCAGGAGCTGATAGCCATCATGCCTTCCTGAAAGTTGGCCGCAACTGCTCCTCTGTTGTTATGGATGGCCAGTACCAACTGGGTGTCATCGGCGTATGATGTCAGGCCAATTCCCTATGATTTAATGACCCTCGCCAAGTCCGACACATAGATGTTAAAAAGTGTCGGACTTAACGAGGATCCTTGGAGGACACCACATGGTAAGGTGAAAACAGGAGAGTAGAAGCCACCCAATTTGATGGACTGTTTGCGGCCGGACAGAAAAGAAGCCAGAAGGGATTTGACTTTACTCTGAATGCCAATGTGGGCTACACGGTCGATCAAGATGTTGTGATCGACCGTGCCGAAGGCCGCATACAGGTCCAATAATATTAGGACTGCTGCGCCTCCTTGATCCATAATCAATCTGACTACATCTGCTGCCTTTACTAGTGCTGTTTCTGTCCCGTGCCCTTTCCTAAACCCAAATTGGGTGTCGTCAAGGAGATTGTTCTGGTCGATATAATCGGCCAGCTGACAATTCATGATTTTCTCAAATATTTTAGACGGAAAGGGGAGAGATGCAATCGGTCGATAACTTTTGGGTTCTAAGGGATCCAGATTTGTTTTTTTCAGTAAAGGTTTTATAATTACTTTCTTCCAGATCGACGGATAATAGCCCGGAAGAAACATAGAGTTACAAATATTTGTAAGAGCTGGGGCTATCAGGTTGGTCACTGGTTTTAGTATCTGCGGTGGACATGGATCAAGCGGTGACCCTGATTTGATGGTTGTCATAAGTTCAACTATCTGCGTTTGAGAGATTTGACTAAATCCACAGAAGACTGTTGGCATGGGGGAGTCGCTACTATTGGAGACACTACTATTAGAGCGTGTAGGTTCAGTAGTCACCTTGGCGGTAAAATTGGAAAAGATGTCGTTAACCTTAAGCTTAAAAAAGTCGGCCAGGTCATTACACAGCTTTTGGGATGGTTCTGTAGTGGTACATAATGGTGGAGTAGACAGCTTCATGACAACTTGATAGAGTTGTTTGGTAGAATTTTTAGCTGACTCTATTTGCTCGAGATAAAATTTCTGTTTCTCTGTGGTTAAAAGCTTTCTATATGTGGCCAATGCTTTTTTATATAAATCTTTATCGTTGTTGTCATATTTTATTATTTTGACGTGTGTACACATGCTAACAGTCTCTGGAAAGATTTTGCCTTATTAGTACCAGTGTAACATACAAACGCAACAGTGAGAAAGGTGACCAGTCAACCTTTACAATAGGCCATCCACTCCGCAGCAACACAAGTCTCATTTTATATTAACTTTTGATATGTTTGAGCTACAAACAATTTATTAGTTTAAATGGTCAGATCATGCAGCAGATCTTGCATTATAAGGTAATATGGCAGAGCCATAATTTTAGAGAAAACATTTGCAAACTAGGATATTTTGCCATTCATGTTTGAACTGCTGTTGATGAAAAAGGGTGAAGTGCTGATGACAGAAACTCCATGGCTCTGTGACAAATGGCTTGTGTTTCCACATTTTATCGTATTTGGTACATTCAGTGATTAGAAGCATATACCACTTTGTGAATATATTTTAATATCAATAACTCATTATAACCTTAAGTAATCATGTGTATCCATTGGTTGATTAAACTGGGCAGTAAAATGCCAAACAAATACTAAAAAATGGGATGTCTGCGCATTCTAGCCACACCTCTGGCTCCGCCCACAGATCCAACCATTGGGTTATTCCCGCCCTCTGATACTCCGCCCACTGTTCCCCAATTTTTTTTCCGCCACTTCGACCACTGTGTAAGACTCAGCATCCCTGGACCTGTGATGTGGCGCAGCTGCGGGCGCCGCATGTGCCACACATTTACGGTGCCGGGCTTCCGCATAAGGGAGCTGGCCATTATTGTATCCCTAAACATGCGCACAATGTCAGTTTGACATTGACTACACGTAGAGGGACTCTAAGTTTCTTTTAAAAAATATAGCTAACATTTGGACCTATACATTTTATTTTGTATAAATTAATTGAGTGTGTGTAAAATGTAGCAATTCCCAGGGAATTCTAGTAAAGGGAGCACCCACTGGCAAAGCACAAGCTTGTGTGTATTTGCTGCATTATTTATTACTAACTTTGACGTTGTGCTTTAACTTTGGATAAAAGTTATCATGAATTCTAACACCAAGAAGCCAATATTGGTAAATATGTGTGCTACAAATAATCCCTAACATACACTGTGCATACAGTATATTTAATCTGGTGCTTTAATCATAGGCTGTTTTAAAGTATTCTGATAAAAATGGAATCGTGCTGAAGACAGCCTTGATTGGTGTTGGATCGAGGACCCAGAAGTCTGCACACCTAGCAGACAGAGATAAAGCACCTTGTCAGAAAGTTTAGCGTTTTCCCTACAGGTGGTGTTTGTTGGCCTGTGGCAGGGTCAGTCACATGTCCTGGATTCCTGGCATTTAATTGAGCCTATCCTAGTTCTGTGCCCCAGTGTTTCTTGTGCCCCAGCTGGCACACATCATGTCGGAGGATGGTGATGACGTTAACATTTTGCCCCCCCCCCCTGGAAAAATGTCTGCGGACACCCATGCATATGCACACTCCCGTACTGAGTCAGAGAACTACAACCAGGCACTCAGCTAGACCCTGAATATCATTGAGCGAACCTTTGGACTGCCCAAGGCCAGGTTTACTGACTGGACATTTCAGGGGGTACATTTCGTTACTCCTCCCCATTGGTCTGCAAAATACTCTTGTGTGCATACTAATGTCCCCTGGGACGTGGACCTACAACAGCAGACCCCGATGGAGGAGGATGATGCCGATGGTGGACACATCCAAAACACTGCTGCTGCCAATCACCAATGCACACACATTGTGCAGCATTTTTTTACGTGATTCACATGTTCAGAAATGGAAGATGAACCAACATGTCATAAAGGTTCAGCATGAGATTAGATATTTGAAACTTTACTTGTCTTTGTGTTTATGTCACAGTCCCAGGAAACATCTACATGCACACATTTCACCAACTAGAAGTAGCCCTCAGAAGTTTACAATCAGGTCAGAAGCCAGGCATCAACGACAAAGTGTGAGAAATAATGCACTGAGAATTGTCATGGGCTCTGTGGCATTTGCACCTTGCCCATTTCCATGGCTATGTGTCAGTAAAATAAACATGCTGGAGTAGGAAAGGTGACTCTTTAGTATGGAAAGTGACATTTTACCACTAAGCGTGATGTTTGAGTAGGAAAGATGACACTTTTCTAGAAAGGTGACCTGTCAGTAATTAACGTGACTTTTTTATTTGCATACTTTTTTATACTTTTTTTCACATTAGAAGCAGTGAAAAGTGACGCTAAGGTGGTTTGGGTCACGTTGCATGATGTCGATCTGCCTTACAATAATTTTCCGGCTGATACGTTAGTTTTCGCTGTGCCATAACACCTGTGCCAGCGTCTTTTTTTTCACATAAGCTGCAGCTTACACCATGGTGCACCATACTGTAAATATGGCGCATCAATGATGTTCTAAAAATTATGTAGCATTTTGTAAGTCATTTTTACGCATCACTGACGCAGTAATGCATCACGTGTTGTAAATGAGGTCCTCAATCCATTAAAAAGCGTATATACATCATTACCATTTCTATTTGAGTCTTCCACTACTGAGAATATACTTGCTTTTCACAAACAATTTAATTTAGGTTTTCTTAATCTCTTAATAAAGTTGACATTATGTTCTAGCCAATAGAAGTTTCCATAAGGAATATTATTGACAAATGAACCAAATATCAAAGACTTGTAATTTTTAAACAAACTATATTAAAACAATCTTTTTAACTCTGCCATGATTTAACTATGTTCAGCATAATGGTCAAAGGAGGGTCCCCAATGCCTAAAAGTTTACAGGAGGCTGAAGTTTGTGCTCTCATAAATACTCCCACCATGGAGACATATATCCATAGACGACAACTGTTTGCATGCACATTAGCATACCGGTACTTTACTGAAAGTGATATGAGTGCACTTTGATTTAGTTAATGATGTGTAATTCCTTAAAGTGACAGAATACCTAAAAATGTATAAAATTAGGTTGTTAAATACATTAATATATTTAACGAGTTTAAACAGTGGAGGGGGCACATACACTTTTCTGGAGACACAATAAATGATATTGTTCTACCTTATTGTTACTGTTGAAAATGGTGATGGATTTTTCTAAAATATTATTTATCCACTAACCTACCTTCACTTTAGGTTTGATTTCAAAGACGACATGCAGCATCACTGTTACGGATAAACACGTTGTTGATGTTTTCCCTGAAAAAAGATACCACCTTCGCTGCTGCCTAGAAAAACAAAGCACAACTGTGAAGCCCAGGAATGGAAAAAAAACTTTTATCTACATTACAATGGGTAAAAGAAAAATTCCTTTCCCTGTATTTGAAACATGGGGTGAAGAATCCCTCCATACATTCTATTTAACGGAGGCAACACCCTGGCTCTAGCACACACCTGCCTCTTTTCCCTGCCCCCAGGCCACACTGACAAAAATCATCCCACTTTCGGCCACAGAGAGGTGGCCGGAACCTCCAACCTGCATATAGGGAAGCCCCATGGCATCACTCCACCAGAAATGGTGCACCCGGGGCATGGCTAAGCGCCCGACGCGGATGGCAGCACAGTGGTAGGAGCTCCTTCCCTACCGGAGATTACCGGCGGTTCGCGTCACTCCAGCGAATCATGGAGACCTGTTCCCGACGGCGGAACTAATCAGAAAGCACCGGAGCCGGATTCCGCTCCTCAACAGAGCCGACATTGCCCATAAGCGCCCGATTTAACTTCGGTCGCGGCTCTTCCCGGCCGTGACCGCCATTTTGTTTTCTTTCCGGCGCTTCTCTCAGATGTGCGTTTTGCCGCACGTAATATCACCGGCTCTCATGGACCATTTCTGATGCCGTTTTCCTTCATCTCATGACGGCGACCTCCATCGATCACCACAGGTGACTTTTTTCCAATCTCTGGCACTAACTTTCTGTGTTTTTTTTTTCTTAGACTTTTTTTTTTTGCTCTCCTCCCGCTTGGCGGCCATTTTGTCCCTCTGAAGGGAGTTTTCCTTGGCATGTAGTGGACGCTGTTATTTCCTTGCAATTCACTGCACATTTTTGTTGCTCCTTTTGACTTTTTTTGGCACTCTTCCTGCTTTAACCTTCAACTGGTTCTACTGCCCATTTTTAAGCCCTTGCCTATTATCTCAACTGTATTTCGCGCTATTTTTGACGTCTCATTCACCTGCATTTCGATGGCGCAGCGTCTCGACAAGCTCCCTAAGCGCAATTACATCAAAAACTCAAAATTGTTTACGGCGCTGGCTCACCTAGAAGCCTCCACAGACCTTCCTATTGCTAATACGACAGCCGACATGGAGACTTCTCTTCAGGTTGCGACCAAAACCAACTCTAAAAGGTTGAAGAAAGACCCACCCTCCCCCTCGAAATCCTCCTCGGCTATTTCACTCGAACTACTCCTTGAAGAAATGCGAGCCCTGCGCCCCTACATGGAAGACACAAATGCCAAGTTGCTAACGCTCACTGACAACTGGTCTCAGATGGACGCCAGGGTCTCCACCGTGGAAAAGGATGTCTCGTCTCTTCGGGAAACGGCTACCAAGGTCGTCCACATGGATCTTCAGATTTCCTCTCTTCAAAGGCAGGTAGAGGACCTTGAAAACAGAAATAGACGCAATAACCTGCGTCTTTACGGCCTGAAGGAGGGTTGTGAGGGGAGTGATCCTATTGCTTTCTTCAAGTCCTTTCTTCCCCAGCTGTTGCACTTGCCTGAAGATACCTCACTCAACATTCAGCGTGCACACAGGCTTGGACGAGTCTCCTCCTCTATCTCTCCCTCAACTAAACCTAGAGGGGTGATAATGTATTTTCTTGAATACACGGACTTGCTGAAGGTCCTCTTAGCAGCCAAAGCTTCACCACGTCTTACTTGGTCAGGATCCAACTTATTTTTTGCTCAAGATTACGCCAAATCCACTGCTGCCCGTCGCAAAGCCTTTCTTGACATGAGAGCGGACCTCCGTTCCATTGGAGCCAGATATGGACTTTTCCATCCTTGTCTATTTAAAGTCACCTATAACAACAAGACTACAACTTTTGAAGATCCTGTACGACTCTGAAGTTTCCTGAACTCATGTGGTTCTGCTGGCATGGAGTTCTCCAGTTCTTCTTCCTCGTCTCCACCATGACTTTTGTTGTTGTTATAACTGATTGCTCCACGCCATTTTGTTCATTTTTCATTCATGTTTACTTGGTTCTCGGCTTTTAGACTCTCAGACGAGTCTATATCTCTCTTGGTTGTTGTCTGTTACCGTTGATACTCATTTCTTCTTTTGTTGACATGATATTTGTTTGCGCTCTCGCTGTTTATCGCCCTCTAACCCTGTTACTTTCCTTCCTCCACAGATCATATCTAATGTTCCATCATGTTTTCTCCGGTTGGACGTCTCGCTGCCCTGTGTACTCGCCCTTCGTTGGTTGGTCTTACCTCCCTCCTATTACTTCCGTTCTGTTCCCCTTTTGTCCCGACTTTTGATCGTCTTCTCTCCCCGACATCCTCTGTAAGTACCTTCCCTTACCTCTTATTTTGACATGTTATCACTTATTGCATTTGTTCTCCTTTTTTTAACCTCCCAGACTTTTTCAAGTATTTTGGTGTCACTCTCGTCTAGATTGTTTTCTATTCTCCTCTCACTTTTTTCTCTTCTTCTTCTCACCGTTCTTTGGTTTCATATATTCATTCCTTTCTTTTTCCTGTATTTTCTTCACACTCTCTTTTGTTTCTCTTCTTACCTTACTACGTATTTTTTACCTTGTCATTTCTCTGTTACCTTTTATATACGCTTCCTCATGCTTTTCATAATCGATAACTCTTCTTCATCCTGGTTTACACTTGGTTTTTTCTCTCAGCTCAATTATTCTCCCACATCGACCTTTTTCTTCATCAGAATCATCGACACAGTTCTCCTTTGTGGTTTTTTTCTCCTGCTTTTATATGTTTCCTCTTATCTCTTATATAACGCTTCTCCAACGTTCCTTTCTTTTTCCTGGATCATTCTCTACGTTGCTATAGTCCTGTTCTCTTTTGCACCCTTATTTCTTCTGATCACTTTCCCCTCTCCCTTTCTCTGCTTCCTCTCTTCCTTTTTCTCCATTTTCCCTGAATATGAGGCTTCATTTTTCTTCCCTATTTCTTTTACCCTCTCCCTCTCTAATTTTACTTGATGTCAATACGTATTGTTTCCTGGAACGTTAAAGGTTTGCATTCCCCCATTAAGAGGCAAAAGATCCTCTCCCATCTAGCTAAATTGAACGTAGATGTTGCCTTCTTGCAAGAAAACCATTTGTCTGACATTGAAGCTGCCAAACTTAAGAGAGGTTGGGTGGGGACTGTTTTCTCTGCTCCTGGTGATGGTAAAAGAAATGGTGTTACTTTGTTAATTCGCAAGTCCTTTTCTCATTCAGTTTTGCAGTCTGAATCTGACCCTGAAGGCAGGTGGTTATTTGTAAAACTTTACTCGAAAGGTATCCCTTTTTCCCTGCTCAATGTTTATGCCCCCACTGGTGGGAATCATGTCTTCTGGAGCGCATTTGCCTCCCGTATCACTGAATGCATTGACGACAATTTTATTTTGGCAGGCGACTGCAATATGCCCTTGGATCCCTTTCTGGACAGGCATTCCAAATCATTTTTTGTTCCTAACAAATCTCACAAGCTTTTCTCGCACGCCATTTCTCAACACAAACTTGTTGATGCCTGGCGACTATGTAATCCGACCTCTAAAGAATTTACTTTTTATTCCCCGGTGCACCTTTTCCAATCACATATTGACTATATCTTCTTGTCTCACCACATGTCCCAATCCCTTACTCAGGCTGACATTGGCCCCATATTGTTTTCTGACCATGCACCAGTTTTAATTAATATTGATATTTTACCCAAATCCATTGGCCCCAAGAGAAGGCGCTTCAACAACACTCTTCTCCTCGACCCCAAATTTACTGCCTCCTCTACCGATTTTTCTACTGAATTTTTTGCTCTCAACGATACTCCCTCTTTAGCCGAACACACCATCTGGGATGCTTACAAAGCTGCGGCCAGAGACTTCATCATCAGACATGTTGCCGCAAAACGTAAAGCTGCTCGTAAATGCACCAGTGACCTCTTATCTCAGATCAAGACCCTAGAACACTCTTTCTACACCTCCCACACCCAGACGAGTTTGACAGCTCTTGTAGATGCCAAAATGAAATACAACAAGCAATCCACTGAAGATGCCTCACTGTACTTACTGAAATCCAGTTCGAAATGTTATGGTGGGAAAAATAAGGCGGGGAAGGTTCTTGCTAATTATTTGAAAGTTAAGCAGAACAAATTGAACATTTAGTCTGTTTTTGATGGTAACTCAGTCCTGCAACATAAAGATGCTGATATTTTGGAAGAATGTTCTTGTTTTTACTCTACACTCTATTCTTCTGAAACTCAACCTTCTGCTCACTCTCTCTCCACCTTCTTTGCAAGCATTTAACCTCCTCTCAATTTTCCTGTTGACCTATCTACCCTTGAAACCTCCATTACCACCCGCGAATTACATACCGCACTCCACTCCCTTAAGAAAGACAAGGCTCCAGGTCCAGATGGGTTTATGGTCGAATTCTACCAACACTTTGCGACCCTTTTGCTACCCAAATTACACTGTCTCCTCGATTCCTTTAAAGCCAGAGGTGCATCCTCGGGCACATTCTCAGATGCTTACATTTGCATTATACCCAAGGAGTGGAAGGACACAATATCACTTGTTAACATCGACTACAAATTATATGCCAAATCTTTAGCCATCAGATTGGATCCTTTTCTTCCAGAGCTCCTAGGTCCCGAACAATCTGGATTTGTCAAAGGTCGCTTCATCACCGATAACACCAGACTCCTATTCAATGTCCTTTCTAAGTCATCACGTTTTAGTGATTCCCTAGCCGCAATCGCCTTAGATGCTGAGAAGGCGTTTGATAGAGTGAAATGGACTTTTCTTTTTTCTGCATTAAAGTGGTTTGGGTTTGGCCCTAATTTTATTTCCCTCATCTCCTTCCTTTACACGAACCCCAGAGCAGCGGTTTGCGCCAATGGCTTAATCTCTTCCTTTTTTAGTCTTGGCAGAGGTGTTCGCCAGGGATGCCCTCTTTCCCCCTTCCTCTTTAACCTGGCCCTAGAACCTTTCCTCTCTAAATTACGTCAAAATCCAAATATTCATGGTTTCCAACTCTCCCATTCGCATGTTAAACTAGCTGCTTATGCAGATGATATTTTACTCCTCATATCCAACCCCTCTAGCTCCATCCCCGCGTTCCTTGACGAAGTTAACGTTTATTCTCAACGTTCTGGTTATAAACTGAATAACGATAAATGCGAAATTCTCCCCCTCACAAAATTCACCTTCAAATCTGATTTTGCTGCATCCAATTTCACGTGGAACCCGGCTCACATAAAATATCTCGGTTTGCATATCACCCCTTCTATCTCAGATACTATCTCACTCTGCCTTAATCAATGTACCCAAAAACTATCAGACCTTACTTCCAGATGGCACCCCCTTTACCTCTCCTGGTGGGGTCGTCTCGACACCATCAAGATGATGTTATCCCCAATCGTCCTCTATACCATTTCAAATATTCCTGTCTCCATCCCTGCCAAATTCTTTAATAAAATCAATACTACCCTCTCCTCCTTTTTGTGGTCTGGTAAGAAATCGCGTATGTCTTTGCTTCGATTGCGCCTCCCCAAGTCAGAGGGTGGGGTTAATTTCCCAAATTTCCCTGCCTATCACAAAGCTTTCCTCCTGAAACAAGCTTCCCTCTGGCTAAAAGACCCCACCGAGCCTCTCCCCCTTTGGGTTGAACTTGAACGTCTCTCTCTCTCCCCTTTTTCTTTTGCCGAATACCTCTCCTTTTCCCGTAAACCTCAGTTTATCTCTACTCCTATCCACAAATACACTGCTAAATTACTCTTAGCCTCTTCTCCGGATCCTCCCTCTTCTGTTGCTGACTTCCTTAACACCACCATTTGGTATAATAACAGCATTCTCATCAACCAGAAACCATTTTATTGGAAAACTTGGAGGCATCGAGGCCTAATCTGGGTTTCCCAACTCTTCATTGGATCTGTTTTTAAGTCCTTTTCTACCCTTAGCCAAACTTTCTCTCTCCCTTCCTCCTTTGCCCATAAATTCTTCTTACTCAGGAATGCAGTTATGCACGTGTATGACTCCCTATCTCACTCCCCTCTCCCCGCTGTTTCTTTTAACCCAACTTCATCACTCCATTCCCTACTGCGCTCAGGCCCCACAGCTTCCTCCATCTACCATTCCTTTCACAAACCTCCGTCACCCCGGCCGAAATCCACAGTAGAAGAGCAGTGGGAATCTGAATTTGCCATGACCTGGTCTACCTCCCTTTGGGATAAACTTTGGACTAAGCTCCGCAAGTCCTCTAGGGCTGCCTCTCTCACACAAACACTTTTCTTTATTTATAATCGACTCCTCTTTACGCCATCTCTCCTTCACAAGAGGTTCTCCTTGGTTCCAGATCTTTGCTGGTCCTGCTCAACCCCAATGCTAGGCTCTTTCATATGCTTTTTCTATGTCCCCTCACACACACCTTCTGGAATCAAGTATGGGACCAAATCAATACTATATTTCAAACTTCTATCCCCTTTTCTCTTACTGATATTTTTCTTGGCACACTTTCCTCTTCCTGGGCTAATGTTGATTCAAATGTTCAAATTATTGATTTGTTACTAGCTGTTGCATTCCAACAGATCACTGTTAATTGGAAGAATTCGAATAACATTACTCTTAAAGCTTGGTGGTTTAATGTATGTTACAATCATAGACTTGATAGTGCATTTGTCTATCCACTTAATCTTGCCCCGAAAAGACACGCCCTATGGCTTCCCATTACCCTATACCTTGATGTTTGTGCTAAACGCCCTTCTCACCTACCTCCCTCTCAACAGGAGGTTTCAAAACCCCCCTAAGTTACCTTTCGTTCCTTTATTTTCTTTAGACTTATTTTTTCTTACATACTATCTATTGCCTTGCCCTCATTTAGACAGCCTCATATATTTTGTATCTCTAGCCTCATTTTTTTTTTTATTTTTTTTTTTTATACTTATCGTTGTAACCTAACTTACCTTATCTGCTTGATGATATTGCATCTAATTTCTCTTTTTGTAATGACACCTTTTTTACTCTAATAACAATTTTACTTGAACTCAAAAAAAAGAAATGGTGCACCCACCTATCTGACAGTAGTTGTTTCTTAGAACAGGAACATATAAGTTAAACCCTCATGTTTTAGGTTTGCTTTCAAACCACATAGAGTGCTCATTGGCACCTTTGACCAATTTTCTTTATATCCCCGGAGAGCACAATGAGCCTGTTGACAATCCCCCATGGTCTTGTTACTGATAAGCCCAATGCCACGCATCAGCTGTGCATTAGAAGCAGCTGCCATTGTCAAACTAAGCCCAAGGCCTATTGTTTTATGATCATAAACCTCAGTGTTCCTTGCTCTGCTCCCGCATCTGACACCTCCCTCAACCGGCATCAATCAGCCTCTTCCTCTTCCCACTGCAGAACTATGCCTACGCTTCGAGCTCCATGCATGGTGCAGGACTGCCCCATGATCTGCTGGTAGGCCTGGTACAGTTTTATGACCCCTTGCAAGTGTCTAGCCCTCGGTACTCAAAACATCTTCACCCTTTTCATCAGAATACATTCCCTCTATGATGAAACACATAAAATACCAAGGTATGGCCTAGGCAGGCCGGTGCAATGGTTAGGCGATTTCTTTAATTGATTCAGCTGTAAAAGTGTTAGGGAAAGTGATTTTAACTAAGTTAATGGATTGGCTGAATGAGAGTATTATTTTAACAAACCTTCAATATGGCTTCAGAAAAGGAAGGAGCACAATGGACCAGTGTTTAAATCTACATTTAATAGCAGGGAAATATACAGTGGCTAGGGTGGGAACATTACAGCTGGCCTTTATGGACCTATCTTCGGCTTTCGATCTGGTAAACAGATCAAAGATATGGTCTATTCTGACTGATATGGGTATTGATCAATGTTAAGCTCACTTCTTGGCTGACTTACACAAGGATTTCTCTGCAAGGGTGAGAGTCAGTCAAGAAGGAAACTACACAAAGCACTTTAGGTCAGGAAGAGGCGTTCGTCAGGGCTGCATTTTAGCTCCATTGCCTTTTACCCTATATATGAATAACGTAGGCAAGTTTTTAGATTCTGCTAGCCTAGATATCCCGCGTGTAGGGGACAGGGCTATCCCTGTCTTCCTATATGCAAATTCATCAGGCCCTACAAAGCCCTTAGAGCCCTCCGCTCAGACCATGAATACCTTGTCACTATTCCCAGAGTGAAGAAGGTGCGCACGGGTGGACGGCGTTTCTCTGTCAACGCGGCCCGTCTTTGGAACTCCCTCCCCCGTGACCTTAGGACAGAACCAGACTATCTCCGATTTAGAAAGCGGCTGAAAACGCACATGTTCCCCTGATCTTACCCCCCCCCCCCCCCCCCGGGCTTCCGTCTGGTCTGATCGGATCTTAGCGCTGGGATACTTACGGGTGACTACGCGCTTTACAAAAATCTAATAATAATAATATGCAGATGACGCCGTATTGTTGGCTCATTCAGCTGTAAGGCTCCAGAGTCTTTTGGATTCCTCTGGGGCCTTTATGCAATCCTTGAACTTAATCATTAACATTGCCAAATCGTACACAATGACCATGGGACAGAGACCAAGAAAGCTACAAACCTCATATTGTGAAGGCGTTGAGCTGTCTAGGGTGACTTCTTTCACCTATTTGGGGGTTCTGTTTGACAAGAGGGCTTGTGGCCCCCCCAACAGAAAGCAAAAAACATGTCATGGCTAGATCTACGGCTGCCTTCCATGGTTTCGCACAGTGACTTGGGGCCAGGCCAATCCCAGCTTTTCTCAATATTTACAGGTCTAAATGCACAGCCATTGCAAGGTAAGGGTCTGCTATCTGGGGTTACAAGTCGGTGGAGGGGTTACAGATAGTTGAAAACAAGATTTTACGTTGTCTTCTGTCGGTCCCACAATCTACCTCCACTTATGTAATACATCAAGAGTTGGGTATTAGCTACGTTTCAGACTTGATAAGGCTGGCGCTGGTGGAATGTTGGCTTAAGACCTGGACTAATCCAGAAGTAGCTCTGAGCCAGGATATTATCAGGGATTGTGTCTCTATGGAGAGAGCTAGTTCCATTCTGTGGTTACAACATGTTAAGTGAATTTTATATAACTTAGGGTGCCCAGAACTCTTCTATTATCCGGAAAAATAAGAAAAGAGGATCTGGTGTGGGTAAAGACACATTCTTTGAATCTATTGTCTGCAGAGAGACAGGCGATTGAACTAATGAAACCTTCAGTAAAAACATATCATTTTCTAAAAACCTCTCCACAGGCTGAATCCTATTTAACAACTGTCACTAAGCCCTTCCATCGCCTGCTTTTAACCAGATTGTGTTTTAATTTGGTTCACTGTTTACTAGCCGACTCACAAGGTTGGAGCAGGCTGCGCGACTTAGGTCCTTGCTCATGCAACAATTTTTAAACCAAGGATACCATGCACTTTATAGTGTTTTGCGACCATTATAGTGTTATTCGTAGCAGGTTTTTACTCCCAATCTTAAGGGGAAAAGGCTTTATACAGGTTAGACCCCCTTTAATTTATCTACAGATGGTGAATGATTCTTGGGAGATTTTTAAAATTGTGAGCTACTTAGTCACTGCAGTGAGGCTTAGGAGAAAACGGTATCCCCTGACGTGTGATTCGAGTGTACATGTATGATTAAATGATCTCTGTTTACTTTGGGGCCTATTATCATGGCGGACGGATCGCCACCGCCCAACCGGTGGTGGCAAACCGCCCGCCAAAACACCCTGCCGGACGGCCATTTATCCCCCGCCACATTAGCATGGCGGGGGGTACCGCAGCAGGCGGAAAGACCGTCCGCAGCTTTTCTGCTGGCAGGCAATCGTCACGATTGGAAAAGGCCCATAATATGGTGGTGGTGCCTTGTAGGCACCGCCATCCATATTATGATGTCTGCGGTGGAATGCCTTGCCATGGAAAGGCATGCAGAGTTTACTTTGGGGGACCGTTGTGGGCCTCCACAGGGGTGGGGGGCTGCACTTAGGGGGTACCCCCCTACATTTGCATTCACAAGGTGGCAGGCATTGCGCGGTGCCTGTCACGTTGTGCCTGCCAATGCACAACATGTATTTTCAACATTGTGGCAGGTGCTGCTTACAGCACCGCCTGCCACAATATTGAATATGTGGGATGTGACCGCAAGGGTGCCGGTCGCATCCTAATGGGCATAGCATGACCGCCGCACCTCTGGCGGTCGGTCCCGTTTACCGTTACAGTGCGTAATGGGCCCCTTTGTTCGGAGCTGTTTTTAACTCTTATCTTAGTCACTTACTTTTATGTATGCAAAACTGGTATACTGTGCTACCATTGTATCTATGAAATACGGCTTTGAAATGTTTTTTAGGTCACCCATATCTATTGATGAATTGTATTTTAGATATTATTATCGTGTATGATATGTACTTTTATGGTTTTTATTAACCAAATAAAGTGGTTTTGACTGACTGGTGCAATGGTTAATTTTTGCAGTTTTTGATGCAAGCATATGCCACAAAAGTAAAGTAAAAATAAAAAACTGCTACTACCAACTTATGGTCACCATATGCTTGCAATAAAATAAAATGTAAAAACATTGACTGGAATGGCCATTTTGATAGTGAAATGTTTTAAATACAAAGGGCCAGATGTAGGAAGCCTAATTCCGGTCGGTAACGGCCGAAATTACCGAATTTCGGCCGTTACCGACCGGTATTAGGCTTTTCAGATGTAGGGGCCTAATGTAAGGATTCGGTAATTTACCGAATCGGTAATTTAAGGAATCAGGAAATTACCGAATTCTTAAATACCGATTCTGTAAATTACCGAATCCTAAATGTAGGGAGCACTCAAATGAGTGCTTTTCCCATTATAGGATTCGATATTTACCACCAACTAAAAGTGGGTGGTAAATATCAAAACCCCAAAATAAGCAATTTTTTCAAACTATTACAGTGCCATGTGGCAGACATACATGCCCTTAGGGCATGTATGTGTGCCACATGTGCACCCATACACTATTCAGGGGTGCAACAGGGTATCAAAGTCACACTCTGCCACCCTTCAATGTGTTCCCCCTTTTACCGAAACGGTATTTTCCAATTCGGTAATTCCCATTTATTCCTATGGGCCTCCAGGCCCATAGGAATCAATGGGAATTACCGAATCGATAAATACCGATTCGGTATTTACTGAATTTTACCGATTCGGTAATACTTACCGAGTGAATACCTACATCCCATTTACCGATTCTAAAATACCAAATCGGTAAAATTCTGTATTTTAGAATCGGTAAATCTGGATTACCTACATCTGGCACAAAGACTTTCAGTTGTGCCACTCGTTTCTTATTATTATTTGGAATGGAGGCGAGAATGAATCACCACCAAGACAAACCATTCAAATCGCATGGAAATACAATATTACACAGTCACTAAAAGACTTTATAAGAGCTACTTTAAAAGGGAGACGGAAGATAAACCACCATGTAACTGGGCAGCCAAAGTGCATGCAAAATAAACAGCCAGCTTTTAAAGTTAATATAGAAAATAAATACAACTTGAAAAAAACACACTATTCCCCAGCTTTTTCTCTGAAGAGAAAGGAAATATTTTTAGGCAGATGTGAATTATGTGTGCTTGTCTTGTGCAGTCACTCCAAGTGAAGTAAGCTTATGGGTAACATAGTCTGATTCATTGCCCCATACTGTATGCTGTGATTGGCACAAGCAAAATGAGAATGGCAATTCAAAATACCAATAAATTAGGCCAGCTGACGTAAAGCCTATTTATTTATGTATATTATGTATGATTCTTTTGAAATTTTTAACAAAAAGGAGGTGTCTTAACAAAGTCTACTACATCCAAAAGCACTCGTAATTAGAAAGCTATTACATTTTTTAATTACGAGTGCTTTTGGATGTAGTAAACTTTGTTAGGATTTGTCCTTTTTGTTATAAATTGACTATCCAGGGATAAGGATGTGTTCCAATCAATCCTCTCTTTTTTTGTTGATATTGTGATTCTTTTGAAAAACAATAGGCAGGCATGACATCTAAAGGTGTCTCAAGGCCAGACCTAAGAATGCACCAAGATGTGCTGCCAAAACAGATTAATATGGGATGAGGCTATATCAATTAATTTAAACACCTGTACATTAAAATAGTAAGCCTAACACCCAGACACACCCCAGAGAAATGTATAAACACCCAAAAGAAACAATATTGCCTAGTTAATCCCTAATATGATGCCAAAGACTGCAGAGAATTTTATAAAAATGATATTACAAGCTGTTGATTGTCAGTCAAAAAATGGAATTTTAATCAAAAACAATTTGAGAGCAACAATGGAAATGCTAATATAAACTTTACAGAGCAATATGCTGCCATTGAGTCAGCAAAGGAACACAATTAATTGAGTCTAATAACAAGTCAAACTTGATTACAAAATAAATTAATTCTGCAGTCCATCTTATTTAAGTACAGATCGAGGTTTCAGCCCAAAGGTAAACTTGACCAGGGCCATCATCAGGACAAAGTCTCGCAAAACAAAAAGGTATCTCTTTTGTTTCTTTTGTGTGTTTATACATTTCTTTGGGGTGTGTTTGGGTGTTAGGCTTAATGTACATGTGCTTCAATTCCTTTATATGGACTTATCCCTTGTGATTGATGCTACCCCAAGTGAACCATACTCATTTGATCTTATATAATTACCTTTGTTCTTAAGGTTATTGGGTTGACTTCGTAAATTGACATTATGAAAAAGATTGGTAGGTAATATGGCAGTACATGTAAAAAAAGTTTATTTTATTACAATAGCTGTTAGTGATTTGGGGTATTTGATATACTCCTGAGTGACATTGCTTTTAATTTGTATCAGTAATACTTCATTAAATACATCAAAAAAGTTATTTTCCTGACACGTTTGCCCCCTCTATTTTGAAGCAGGATGTATTGGCATATTACCATTTACAAAGCAGTATATATAAATAAACATCTTTTTCTCATTGTGAATACTACTAATATGAATGTAAATATGAAACAAGTGAGTTTTCTTCACGATTAAAGTCCTAAAACTTTACAGTTACTAAGTAAGATTAAACATTGTTAGGAAATACTTTGCTGGGCAGGAAGCCAAACTGTCCTAAAGTCTATACATTTAAAAGCAGTTTCCAGGAATGTTTTGCAATGTCAACATGTATGATGAATTGCGCAATTACTTTCTTCAGCAGAGTTTATGAAAAGTAAGGGGTAGGCCCTTACATTTTGAAACACTGGGCTAGATGTGCCAAAATTGGAATAGCGATAAACTAATTGTGATTTTTTGTGACTTGCAATTAGGAAATCGCTATTCCTAATGTATACAACTCTTTTAAGTTTTATTAAATGTTATAGGGTACTTGAAGTACGCACTACTGCTCAGGAAGAGTGTCTCGGCGCTGATGTACTTTGAAGCTGGACTGATGCTGTCCCTGAAGGGAGGAGAGAACCTTAAGGTTGTTGCTGGAACAACCAGTTTTTCAGCAGCTTCCTAAAGGTAAGTAGGTCCAGCAACTGTCTAAGTGTCACCGGAAGAAGGATCTAGACTCAGGCAACCTGAACTTGGAAGGAGCGACCACCAGTACTGGTGCAGGAAAACTTAGGGACAACTGCCTGATGCCAAGAAGATGACCTCAGGGTTCTGCCGGGGACATAGTGTGATACTCTCCTTCTAAGATAGTCAGCGCCCGTACCTTGTAAAGCCTTAAAAGCAGATTTTTTTTCAGACGGGAAGGCAGTGCAAAGCCATCAGGTGAGGTGAGAGCCGAGATCGCTGTCCAAGCATGAGGACTGCCCTGGCGGCCGCATTCTGGACTACCTGAAGTCTGTTGAGTAGATACACTGGGAGGCCAAGGTATATAGGACATTTACCTAGTTCCACATACAGACAATGAGAGCTTGGACCACAGTCTTCCTGTGGGTGAGAGGCAGTATGGGGAGAAATTTCTTAGTGATTCATAGTGGGTCACAAATAGGCTTGCCTCATGAATATTAATGAGGTAGGTTGCAATTTGTGACCCACTGGGATTCGCTGCCATCACCGGGATGGTGGCCTGTATGTCTGTGATTGCTTTTTAATAAAGCATTTTCTTTAAACAAGGCCCATTTGCTTTAGAGGAAAATGGGATGAGTTTAAAAAGAAAACAAATGAAACTTTGAAGCACATTTTTTAAGTGTAGGCAGTGGTCCCTTAGACCATTGTCTGCTCTTAGACGCCCTCAAAACGCCCCTTCCAAATACCGAATCGTAAAACCCAAATTGCGATTCGGGAACAAGTTTCCGAATCGCAGTTTCAGTTTTGTACATCGCAAAAAGCATTTTTGTGGTCGCAAATGGCCCAATTCACAGAATCCGGTGGTTTGTATAGACAAAAATGCTTCAGACATCTAGCCAATAATCATGGAAAGAGTCCATTACAAATTTTATTACCTCACTCAGAAAAACATCAGTGAGAAAAGTCGGCTCATACGTTCATTCATTCGGGTCTCCTTGATTAGACCATGCCAAAAATGTATACATTTTTAATGATTATGGGGTTCCCACAGAGGGAAACTTGTTTCCAATGTCAAGTGGGAGACAAACATAATGTTTAAACATAATGTTTGGGTTGTGGTTCTGGAATTATAGCTCCTTGGTTATATCAAAGTAATAGATTTGTAATACCTGAACAGATTTAAGAATCTAAGCCTCGTTAGAAACTGGAAGCCTGAAACCGGTCCTCGGAAGCTTGTTTCCGGTCCAGGGAAGACATGGCTTGGCAGTTCGGGCTGGACTGTTCCCACGAAGCACGGGGTCAGACTGATTTGCATATAGCCATGTCTGAACTGGGGTGGCAGAGTGGACTAAAGAACGGTGATCGATTAAACCCAGATCTTTTGACTGGGTGTGAGTGTTTGATTGATTCAGATGCTCGGTCCATCACCACCCCCTTGTGTACCGCTTTTGGCCGCCATAAGTGTGGCAGGGTATGCTCAGACGTGAGTCCCTTGCTCACTTTGCCACTGGATTCAACCAAGCCGGGCTGAAGACGGCTGGAATGCCAGAAACCGGTTCTCGGAAGCTTGTTTCCGGTCCAGGGAAGACATGGCTTGGCAGTTCGGGCTGAACTGTTCCCATGAGGCATGGGGTCAGACTGATTTGCATATAGCCATGTCTGAACTGGGGTGGCAGAGTGGGCTAAAGAACGGTGATGGATTAAACCCAGATCTTTTGACTGGGTGTGAGTGTTTGATTGATTCAGATGCTCCGTCCATCACCACCCCCTTTTGTACAGTGAATGGAGAGAGCAGAACTATGCCCTTTCTCTGAATATGATGCAGTTCTGCTCTCTCCTTGTGATACAACGAGGTGCGGCAACTTTGCATAGAAAATCATGCCCTCAGTCATTAGTAAGAGTAGTAGTATATTATTCGATCATTTTATGACCATTCACATGTAAAAAAGAACAGACCAATAGTACCATATTAACTTAAAAATTGGAATAAAATATCAATAAAACACATCATGAAAGCAAAAAAATTGTAAGCTTAGTTACAAGATGAGATATTGAATAAAAATGTTTTTTCAAACATTACGTTCAGTAAATCCCAAAAGAAGAAAAGGGTTCATATGGGTTTCATCATGGGCAGTCACCAGTCATATGGAGGCTAATACGATCAGTTTTACAGATATCAATAGAGGGCCTCTCTTCACAACAGCCATTGCACATGGTGATTCCTAGCTGATAATAGATAGCTTAAGCTTAATGCACCAGGCATAGATCAGATATCTCGATATTGTGAAATCAAGCGATTTAGTTGTGTCAGATCTAAACATACATAAGCCATCTGTGGGTCATTTGAAGGACAAGAGGCGACATATGGGGGTATTCACGTTTTTATAATATGTACGTCGCTGGGACAAATAAACATAAAATGCTCTATTGATTCAGAGCTGTTGGACCTGGCCCTTTTGGCAGGTTCACCCTGAAACTTTTTGCTTTTTCCTAGCCTGTTTCTGGAACCTAGTGTTGATGGTTTTAGGCCTTTGCGCACTTTTTCACTGTGGTACAGTGTAAAGTGCGTGTGCTCTCTGTGTATGTGTGGTGAGTGACCTGCCCTCCCATAGGAATGAATGGGGAATATGTATGCCCATGGTAGTTCCTGATGTGTGGGGAGTGCAGGGTCGAGTTTGATATGTGCGAACTCGTGAGATTGAATGCTGCGTAATGGTGTATGCGGCATGATTGTGTCTAGTCTAGAAGTGCCACTTTTAGAAGTTGGCATATTTGTGTAGTCTGTGGCTGGCGTGTGATTGGCTGGTGAGCCTGGCCCAGGAGTGCCTGGGCCTGCTTGTGGATTGACTGTCTGGTTTGAGGGTGACAGGGGCTGCAGAGCCCCAGGAGGTTGTCTGAGTCAGCCCGTGGATGAAAGGCAGCATCTGCTGCCAAGGAAGTGGGTGGAGATAGCACCTGAGAGTGAATGAGGCTGTGCCTGCCTGCCACAATGCTGGCTCCACCTCCCCGCTGGGCGACTGTCCCCTCTGTCCCTGATACTGAAAGGAAGTCCCCATAACCAGTTCTAGCTGGTTCTCACACTGCCTGCACAAAGACTTCAAAGACTTTTCTGTGTATAAGAAGGGGCTGTGTCCCCTTCCAAAATGTTCTTGTTTTTGGACTTGAATCTGCCAGGGGCGTACTGCTGCTTGGGCTCAGGGGAATCCCTGGGCCCTGCCCAGCCCCTGGACACCTGATGGACTTTCCTGGACTCCTGGGGGACCCCTCTGCCTTGCTTGGGCTGATGGGGGGGACTTGGCTTTGCCCCCTGGGACTCCCCGGGACCTTTGCAGCATGGAGAAGCTGCATTTTCCTGTAGAGAGCGCTTGATTGGTATTTCTAGCGCCTGGAAGCGCTGTGCTTCCCCCTGAGCGCCTGGGAGCGCTCTGCCGGTTTTCTAGCGCTTTGGAGCGCTTTACTTTGCCCAAGCGCTTAGTAGCGCTTTTATTTTCATATTTAATTGAAGCCGGTGCCCACCCGGCATTGCCCCGTGTTGAAATTCACCGCCGCTGCCTGGGACACAGCACCGAAGGGGCCGCGCTGGGATTGGGCCGCTGTTGGGGGCTCGTCCCGGTGGGCCGCGCTGCCATTGGCTGGCCGGCACGGATTGCCTTGATGACGTCTCCCCGGGCCGCGCCGTGATTGGCTGCCGGCCCGAGGAGAGAAGAGAAGATGAGCGAGGCGGCCATTGCTGGGCTCCCGGGACCCGGGGAGAGCCCTGCTGGTGCCATGACGATGTTGCCGGTCTCCCGTGCTTGAGAGGGAGACCGGGGAAGAAGGAAGCCGCCTGCCGTGTCCGCCCCGGGGCTCCTGAGTGAAGGGAGAGCCCCGGGGAGAGAGAGAAGTCCGGCCGCCCGAGCCGCGAGGCCTCCGTACTGTGAGGAGAGCCCCGCGGCAGGACCGCGAGCAGTGGGTGAGTCTGGGCTGGGCCGGGCAAAGTGGGGCATGTCTGTTCTGTTCCACGAGGGAGGTAGGGGACTATCGTGGTGCTGGTTTCGAGGCACAGAGTCAGGGTGGCCCCGGTTGGCAGCGGGTCGCCCCAACGGTAATTAGAGCCCCGAGGCTCCCGGTCCACGTGGCTGTTGGAGAGCCCTGAGAAGGCTCTGGGGGCCATTTCTTTTAATTAGAGGGGGGCGTCGGGGCACATTGCCGGTGCCCGCCCCCCCCGCCTGCGAGGTGTTGGTTCAGAGCTCGAGAGGCTCAGGGTGCCAGTTTGTATTTACGAGCCTTGAGAAGCTCGAGGGCCAGTTCTTTTGTTTTCAGGGCCTGAGGGCTCCATGGGGCCCATATGTTTTAGAGCCTGTGTGGCTCCAACGTCTGGGGCATGTGAGATGCCCAGAGCCTGTGTGGCTCCAGCAGTGGGCGCAGTTTGCGCCTAAGGGTCAGCGAGGACCCTGTTGACGTTTTGAAGTTCCCAGCTGCCCAGCAATTAGTGGGCAGCTGCACCGTTTAGGCGCTTGGGATTGTTCACAGGTGCCCAGCAAATAGTGGGCACCTGCACCGTTTAGGCCCCTGACATTGAGACACAGGGCGTCTTAGCCCCAACAAGGCCAGTTGGCCTAGGGACTGCCACAGGTGGTGGCTTATGTAAGTTTTGCGCAATTGTATGGCTATTGCACCTCTGAATGTGTTTTCTTGCACCATGTGTTATTGCTGCACCTCTGAATGTTTTTAGACATCATGTGATTTTTGCGCTATTGTATTGTTCTGGTACCTCTGAATGTATTTTAATGCATCATGTGTTTCCCTTTACTACTCCTTTGAATGTATATTTATGCATCATGGGTAAGGTGCTCTTTTCTAGACTCCTAAACGCTGTGTGATACTAAGGTGGTTGTCCGTACACCTCTGAATGTTTTAGGCATCATGTGTTTTCCTTTACTACTCCTCTGAATGTGTTTCATGCATCATGGGTAATGTGTTCATGTTTATACCCCTAAATGCTGTGTGATACTTAGGTGGTTGTTCTTTTTAGTACGGGTGGTCCTAGTGAGGTCCTAGTCCCCTGCGTGACATTCTCCTAAGGTGGTTCGGGTTGCGTAGGTGGTACTTACCTGTTCCCAGTAGTTACTGGATGTGATTTATAACTGTTATTGTGTTTTATATCTTATTTTCTATGATCTACAAAGTACTATTTCTAAATGTGTTGATTCTGACAGTGGCCCATGTGGCCCTGTCTTGTAAATAATCCCTTATGAATATTGCCCGTGCCAGTTGGCACAATGTACATGTGTGATTTTTATCTGATGTGTTTTGACAATACAAAAGTTATTTTCATATAACCTTGTGTGGAGTTCCTTTTATGGTGTGCCTAGGATGTTGTTGCTGTTGTGTGCTGGCGCAAATGCTTTACACATTGCCTCCGAGTTTAGCCTTATTGCTCGTGCCAAGCTACCAAGGGGGTGAGCAGGGGTTATCTTGGCGTGTGACTTCCTTGCCCTGGCTAGAATGGTGGTTTCTGCCTGGCTTTGGCGTCAGCCCTAGCCTACCAGAAATAGCCAGTTCTAACATTGTTGGTCAGCGGTGCGGATTTGGACTTATGTTTGCACAGTGCCACAGCGACAACTGGCTACATTACAAAACTCTGCATTTTTTAGATAGTCACATGTTTGGGATTATTGTTTATGATTTTGTTTTTCCTCAGAGTGTAATTTTCAGATGGTGTTCCTGCGCTTTATGTTTAGTGGCAGATGAGAGAAAATGACAGGGCGGGATGCCAGTAGAGTGGGAGGTTCCCATAGATTAGGAATCCCTTGCTGGGTCCAGTGGCCAATCCTGTTCCTGTCCCTGTGTGGGTAGATGGAAGAGAGGGAGTGTGGAGGAGAAATGGCTTGCTTGGGAGGGTGGTTATCCCCTGAGTGTAGTGTGTGTGTGTCTGGATTCCCCAGCATGGTAGGATCCAGTGGTGGCAGCTTAAATGTGTCCAGTGCGTGAAGTCCCATTCCCAGTTCCCAGAGTATGGTGCCTGGTGCTCAGTAAGAGAGGTACAGGTTGAGAGTCAGGGGCAGTGAGGAACTGTCTCACCAGTCTGGAGGGGGAGTGTGTGGATGAGTGGTGTCTTGAACTGGAGGAGTTGGTGTGAGTTTTTTTAAGGAGCTTGCACGTGAGGTGTACCTCTGGTGGTGTGCAGGAGGTCCTGCAGAGGCACTGGACAAGAAGGTGGATGTCTGGCCGTGTGCTAGATGTCTTGCAGAGACATTAGGGGGTGATTTTAAAAATAGTGGCTTGTGTATCTGATGATCCTGTGTAGGTGAAGAGGTTCATGTGTAGCCCAGCTAGGTCCCATTAGGATGGTAGGGGTGTAGGGACTCACGTCCTGTCTCAGCGGCGGCGGAGTGAGTGTGGGACGGTGTGTCCCACGTTGGCCCGAAACCCTGTCTCTGGGGCTGGAGGGTTCCCCCGGGAGCGCCAGATCAGGGCCCTAGGCTGTACATACAGGTCATTTGAGTAGGATCTTCCTGTGTCTAGAGGACGGGGAGTTTCTGTAATCAGAACTCCGGCGCTCCTGGTGTTGGGCTGTACCGCTCCTAAGTGGAGGGTGCAGAAGTCCTGGTTCGCTGGGCATTTGACCGTCTAGAGTGCTTGCCCATTTGTGGGGCCTCTGGAGGTTGTTCCCTGAGGAGGGGGGAGGCCAGGTTCAGGTTCAGCCTGACCTGGAGGGAAGGGCATCTGTTCTCAGTGTCCTGACCGGTTTTGGCTTCTAGGGGTACCGCTCCAAGGTGGGAGGGTGCAGAACTCTGGAAGGGGGTGCAGAGGGACAGTGTCCTTACTTCTGACCCCGGTGCAACCTGAGGGTTTTGATCCTAGGTTGGGAGATTAGGAAGCTTCCAGGTCAAGAGGAATTTTAGGATTATTAATCTCTACCAAAGTGGATCAGCTGAAGAGACTGAGGGGGCTGCCCTTGCTGTGTGATCTGGGGCTCACCTGCAGTTTGTTGTTTCCACTAAGGTAGAGGAAAGGGGACTTTGCTGTGTGCTGTGTCCCCCCACCTGCTTGAAAGGGGACTTTGCCGTGTGCTGTGTCCCCCCACCTGCTTGAAGAGGAACTGTGCTGTGTGCTTTGTACCTCAGAAGTGAAATAGTTTCCAGGTGGTAGACCAGTGATGGAGTGAGGACCTGATCTGGTGTCAGAGTTGTGTTCTGGTGGGTGCTTCCCTGTGAGGGTGCGGAAACCCAGAAGTAGAGGTAGGGTGGGGCATTCTTGCCCGTGACCTCTTGTCAGCCTGAGGGTGTGGTCCCTAGGTTGAAGGATCAGTGGTAGTTGTAGCTACACTGAGAGAGAGAGTGGAGAATGGCTATTGTGTGCCAGGGGTTACTGCCCCCGCTCTGTGGATTGGTTAGGACCTGTGATATTTGGATGGACTAGGGCCTGGTCTTGGCCGTGAAGGACTAGAGAGTACCAGTGGGGTATCCTAACTGTGTCAGAGAGTTCTGTTTGAGAGAAGTACATGTGGGTTCAGAGTGGCGAAAAACCGGAGGGTGTCCCTGCCGTGCGGGCCCGTGTCCGTGTTTTGTCGCCCAAAGCAAGGAAGCCCATCAGTGGAGTGATTGGTCTACCCTGCGTTTTGGCTGGAAGGGAGCTGTGTTGGACCAGGCCGAAACTTTTTGCTTTTTCCTAGCCTGTTTCTGGAACCTAGTGTTGATGGTTTTAGGCCTTTGCGCACTTTTTCACTGTGATACAGTGTAAAGTGCGTGTGCTCTCTGTGTATGTGTGGTGAGTGACCTGCCCTCCCATAGGAATGAATGGGGAATATGTATGCCCATGGTAGTTCCTGATGTGTGGGGAGTGCAGGGTCGAGTTTGATAAGTGGGAACTCGTGAGATTGAATGCTGCGTAATGGTGTATGCGGCATGATTGTGTCTAGTCTAGAAGTGCCACTTTTAGAAGTTGGCATATTTGTGTAGTCTGTGGCTGGCGTGTGATTGGCTGGTGAGCCTAGCCCAGGAGTGCCTGGGCCTGCTTGTGGATTGACTGTCTGGTTTGAGGGTGACAGGGGCTGCAGAGCCCCAGGAGGTTGTCTGAGTCAGCCCATGGATGAAAGGCAGCATCTGCTGCCAAGGAAGTGGGTGGAGATAGCACCTGAGAGTGAATGAGGCTGTGCCTGCCTGCCACAATGCTGGCTCCAACTCCCCGCTGGGCGACTGTCACCTCTGTCCCTGATACTGAAAGGAAGTCCCCATAACCAGTTCTAGCTGGTTCTCACACTGCCTGCACAAAGACTTCAAAGACTTTTCTGTGTATAAGAAGGGGCTGTGTCCCCTTCCAAAATGTTCTTGTTTTTGGACTTGAATCTGCCAGGGGCGTGCTCCTGCTTGGGCTCAGGGGAATCCCTGGGCCCTGCCCAGCCCCATGACACCTGATGGACTTTCCTGGACTCCTGGGGGACCCCTCTGCCTTGCTTGGGCTGATGGGGGGAACTTGGCTTTGCCCCCTGGGACTCTCTGGGACCTTTGCAGCATGGAGAAGCTGCATTTTCCTGTAGAGAGCGCTTGATTGGTATTTCTAGCGCCTGGAAGCGCTGTGCTTCCCCCTGAGCGCCTGGGAGCGCTCTGCCGGTTTTCTAGCGCTTTGTAGCGCTTTACTTTGCCCACGCGCTTAGTAGCGCTTTTATTTTCATATTTAATTGAAGCCGGTGCCCACCCAGCATTGCCCCGTGTTGAAATTCACCGCCGCTGCCTGGGACACAGCACCGAAGGGGCCGCGCTGGGATTGGGCCGCTGTTGGGGGCTCATCCCGGTGGGCCGCGCTGCGATGATGACGTCTCCCCGGGCCGCGCCGTGATTGGCTGCCGGCCCGAGGAGAGAAGAGAAGATGAGCGAGGCGGCCATTGCTGGGCTCCCGGGAGCCGGGGAGAGCCCTGCTGGTGCCATGACGATGTTGCCGGTCTCCCGTGCTAGAGAGGGAGACCGGGGAAGAAGGAAGCCGCCTGCCGTGTCTGCCCCGGGGCTCCTGATTGAAGGGAGAGCCCCGGGGAGAGATAGAAGTCCGTCCGCCCGAGCCGCGAGGCCTCCGTACTGTGAGGAGAGCCCCGCAGCAGGACCGCGAGCAGTGGGTGAGTCTGGGCTGGGCCGGGCAAAGTGGGGCATGTCTGTTCTGCTCCATGAGGGAGGTAGGGGACTATCGTGGTGCCGGTTGCGAGGCACAGAGTCAGGGCGGCCCCGGTTGGCAGCGGGTCGCCCCAACGGTAATTAGAGCCCCGAGGCTCCCTGTCCACGTGGCTGTTGGAGAGCCCTGAGAAGGCTCTGGGGGCCATCTCTTTTAAATAGAGGGGGGCGTCGGGGCACATTGCCGGTACCCGCCCCCCCCTGCCTGCGAGGTGTTGGTTCAGAGCTCGAGAGGCTCAGGGTGCCAGTTTGTTTTTACGAGCCTTGAGAAGCTCGAGGGCCAGTTCTTTTGTTTTCAGGGCCTGAGGGCTCCTGGGGCCCATGTGTTTTAGAGCCTGTGTGGCTCCAACGTCTGGGGCATGTGAGATGCCCAGAGCCTGTGTGGCTCCAGCAGTGGGCGCAGTTTGCGCCTAAGGGTCAGCGAGGACCCTGCTGACGTTTTGAAGTTCCCAGCTGCCCAGCAATTAGTGGGCAGCTGCACCGTTTAGGCGCTTGGGGTTGTTCACAGGTGCCCAACAAGTAGTGGGCACCTGCACCGTTTAGGCCCCTGACATTGAGACACAGGGCGTCTTAGCCCCAACAATGCCAGTTGGCCTAGGGACTGCCACAGGTGGTGGCTTATGTAGGTTTTGCACAATTGTATGGCTATTGCACCTCTGAAAGTGTTTTCTTGCACCATGTGTTATTCCTGCACCTCTGAATGTTTTTAGACATCATGTGATTTTTGCGCTATTGTATTGTTCTGGTACCTCTGAATGTATTTTAATGCATCATGTGTTTCCCTTTACTACTCCCCTGAATGTATATTTATGCATCATGGGTAAGGTGCTCTTTTCTAGACCCCTAAACGCTGTGTGATACTTAGGTGGTTGTCCGTACACCTCTGAATGTTTTAGGCATCATGTGTTTTCCTTTACTACTCCTCTGAATGTGTTTCATGCATCATGGGTAATGTGTTCTTGTTTATACCCCTAAATGCTGTGTGATACTTAGGTGGTTGTTCTTTTTAGTACAGGTGGTCCTAGTGAGGTCCTAGTCCCCTGCGTGACATTCTCCTAAGGTGGTTAGGGTTGCGTAGGTGGTACTTACCTGTTCCCAGTAGTTACTGGATGTGATTTATAACTCTTATTTTGTTTTATATCTTATTTTCTATGATCTACAAAGTACTATTTCTAAATGTGTTGATTCTGACAGTGGCCCATGTGGCCCTGTCTTGTAAATAATCCCTTATGAATATTGCCCGTGCCAGTTGGCACAATGTACATGTGTGATTTTTATCTGATGTGTTTTGACAATACAAAAGTTATTTTCATATAACCTTGTGTGTAGTTCCTTTTGTGGTGTGCCTAGGATGTTGTTGCTGTTGTGTGCTGGCGCAAATGCTTTACACATTGCCTCCGAGTTTAGCCTTACTGCTCATGCCAAGCTACCAAGGGGGTGAGCAGGGGTTATCTTGGCGTGTGACTTCCTTGCCCTGACTAGAATGGTGGTTTCTGCCTGGCTTTGGCGTCAGCCCTAGCCTACCAGAAATAGCCAGTTCTAACAAGAGCTTAATGAACACATGGGACACAGTGGAGATACATTTGTATTCTTCCATTTGCTTTTATTAGCATTAGGTGGAAAAACCCCAACCCTGAATTGTATATAAGGTGCGCCTGCATGGGAAGGTTCGATATCATCCATAAACATTTAAAAAAAAAAAAGCTTTTAAAATCTAGAAGTCTATCAGTTAAAGTGCCCAGTGCCTCCTTGCTCGCAAATGCGAGCTCACCATTTCCCCAAAATTTTAGAAGAGGGAGCACTTTGTTATTCATGGATTTGAGTCCTCCCACAGGACCACCATGCCCAAATTATATATCCACTGCTTAACCTCTTTAAACCAACCCAGTCGCCCAACTTGTTTTTCAAGGGTAAATAACTCATCTGCAGCTTCCTTGATAGGGATTTGGGTATTACTAGTCCATAACCTAACCCAGAACACCAGGATCTTCAAAACTGCAATGAGTGAAATTGACATTATCCTTAGGTCTAGGTGTACATGGAGTAGTGGCTTGTTTATTCTTAGATGTAAAATTGATCTTATACATTTGCTTTCTGTCACATCTAGTTGTTTCAGTTGGTCTGTGCCCCACAATTTGGAACCATAGAGTGCGGCTCCCAGCCCTTTCGCCCAATGGATTCCGATTGCATGGGAAAGTGGGCAGAACACAGATCAGGTAAATTTTTTAACGATTGCACTATCTACATGCTGAAATGAATGGGGGCACTTTTTTATCTGGGCAGACCATGACAAGTTACTAGAGAACTTAACTCCCAAGTAGTCAAAGACCTTCACTTGTTCTAAAATGTTTGATCCCAACATCAGTTTCCCTTTAAAGGATCTGTGTGAGGTAAAAACCGTAAACTTCTTTTCAGAGCTGATAATTTCAAGACCTGGGTCATGACATGCTGTTACGAGCCTGTTTAAAAAATTTTTAATAACCATTTGCCGTTTTGGAGATTAGCAGCGGGTCATCTGCAAAAAGTGGGAAGGGGATTGGTCTACCGGCTAGTTTTGGGGGATCACCCGTGAAATCATATAGGGCATTAATAAGCCAATTCATAAATAAGGTAAACAGGGTTGGGGCCAGAACACAACCCTGGTGTATCCATTTTGATCCACTAACACTCTTAGATGAATCTCTTCCCGAACTCCATCTAACTTGGGCATAATTATCTTGATGCAGTCGCACAATTAGTTGGAGTAGGCCACTGGGAAACCCAACATCCCCAAGGGCAGCCCATAGTTTGACACGATTAATGGAGTCAAATGCCAATTTGAGATCCACAAACACAACATTCAGGTGACCCTTTGTAATCATAACTTCCTTCCATATGAGTAGGAGGAAGCAAAACACCTCATCTAAGTTGGTTGTGGATGCCATAAAAACAGCTTGCAGGTGGGACAGAATATTATTTTCCTTTATCCAGGAGTGAAAGTGAGACAATGTTATTTTGAAGAATACTTTCTGTGCTGTATATATAAGGCTAATAGGCCTATAGTTGGAGGGATCCCCTTTATCAAGTTTTTTAAATATGGGGATTATTTTTGCACTCTTTCAGGTCCCGGGAATATCCCCTCCTCGGGCAATAGCGTTAAAGACAGAGTAAAACAAAGGACCCCATATATTTAGCTTTGAGCGGTAGAGATCACCAGGTATTCCATCTAGCCCTGGTGCTTTCCCTGGTTGCAGTGTACTGATTGCTGTCACAGTCTCCTCCAAGGTGAAGCTAACTAGATTCTCTGCTTCTGGCTCACAAGAAGAGGGCGTCCCATCCCTGATGTTATTTTTGTTGAAATCCCGGTCATCCCCAAAATATAATTTCTGAAAGTGATCTTCCCAGATCTGTGGGTGGCTGAAGAAGTCCTCCTCTGTGACAAGATTACCTGTCCCTTTAGTGAACAGGTGCATGAATAGCTGGCAATTCTTTGATCTAGATGCCTTAACTAGGTTGCGCCATTTCTCTTCCTCCCAGCCTCAGCCTGTGACTTGCTACATGCTTTCCTTCTCTCTGTTGAAGCCTTCCTTTAAAGCGGAGATTTGATCTGTTTTGGAGGAGGAATTTGTCATGATACTAGCATAATTTGAGAAAGCATCTTCCATGGCAGTAAGGGATTGAACTACCTCTTTATAGATGACCCTTCCATTGTTGTTTGAAGTAACCACAGGGACCGACACTGGACTGATGGTGTTCATAGTAGGTATGCCAACTAATTCCATGCCAAGTGTCACTATCCTTTCTTTCTATTACACCCATATCATGCACTTTGGGCCATAGTTCTAGATCAACCATTATATAGTCAATCCTACTCTGTGTGTTCACCCTTTTAAAGATGAAGGATGCATCTGGGTCAGAGGGCATCTGTTCACTGCAAGCTCGGGCACAATGAGTGTGAAGGAAAGTATTTGCTGACTGACCTTTGTACATCTTTTAATGAGGGTATCTGCAGTTTTTTTATACCTCTTGCTGACTTTTCCTCCTGGACAATATCCTGCAAGTAATCTACGGGTTCATAAAAAACATTAAAATCCCCAGCAACTATGAGATAGTGTTCCCTTTTAAAACTCTTAAGATAGTTAGATAGCGTCAGGATTCTATTTGAATTATTGTGCTGGCTGCTAAAGCGATTATAGATATTGATTAGTCTTATTTTAAGTTTCCCTTAGGGAATGCTAGATCACGGCCCAATAAATTAGATGAACCGATTTCAAGCCTACTTGTTTTAAAAAGCCATTCATGTGTTAGTCCAGATCAATAAACCACCAGCAGGTCTGCCTGCAGGCGAAGGTCTAGCTCAATCAATCGTGTCAAACTATGGGCTGCCCTTAGGGATCTTGGGCTTCTTAGTGACCTACTCAACTAATTGTCCTTTTGCTATTTGTGAGCGGTCAACTCGCATATATATATATATAATCCGGGTGAATAAGGGTTTTCATGTTAAACACAGCCTTCAGTGGGTATGTGGTGCTCACTTGAGTTAATCTGATGCAGTGCAGGCAGACATTTTGAAAATGAAACTGAGAACAAAGTCTGATTTGGGCTCCTGTCATTTGGTATCAGTAATAAAACTTCGGACCATTGCACAACACAGTGAAAACATATTTTCAAATTTCAAACTCACCCCAGACGATATTTGGTAGAAAATGCCTATTTTTATCGTTTTTACAAAACTTTCCAATAGTGGACATATTCTGCCGGCTTCCCTCGTTCATGAGCATTTTCATTCGAACTGTTAACCTTCCATTTGTGCTTTCCTGTGGATTCTGAATGATAGGATTCAGGGAAACTTTCAAGGTGATATGATGTGCCCACGGATGCCAAGCTGGTTGGAGTGAATGCAGCTTTTTTCACAAAGAAAGGGGCTGATTTATGTGTTGATGGAAACGGTACTCAGTTTTAATGGTGATGGAGTAGCTTTTCCCCCAACATAATAGTCTGCCCGCTGGATTTCAATGTGAGCGAATCTTTCGTGTAACTCTGTATCTGCTGCCTTACAAAGTGGCGTCGGAGATTAACCTGTATGTTTGCCCACCCAATTTAGAAGCACCAACCATACAGAGTGGGCCTTGTCTTTGCTCAGTAGGTCAGAAGGAGTTGTTGATGGTGGGGGTGGGTTAAATGGAAGCTACAATATATTTGTTGAGAAAGAAACAGAGGCATTGTAGGACTTTTGCTGGGCTATGCATACTGACCATAGAAAGGGGTGGCGCTTGACAGAAAAAGGCCAATACTTTCCTATTGTGGCTACTAACAGGTTGTCAGGCACTTTCCTCACAACTATTGCTCTGTAACCATAGACTCTCGAAGTAAAGTATAAAGGAGTGGGGTTTTTAAGGAAGGTACTGTTTGACCATAAACCAGACCTGCGTAGCTAAATGCATTGCCACTACTTGGCACAGCTTCTTTTTGAAGTCTGTGTGACAGAGCATCCCAGAGATGCCAACATGTGCCCAGCAACGTGGATGTAAGGGACAGACCCCACACACAAAAGCTGTGTGCGATAAGGAGAGGCCCCTTCTGATTTCCCTGTATGCATACAACATTACACTTTACATGAGGGACCCACAAATTGTACTTCAGCCTATACTCAGAGAATTTACATATTTGGTTGACTGACAGGACTAACTATAAACTGGGGCAAGTCAATGGTGTGTCTACCCAGGCTGGGCACAAACATGGCAGACCTTACCTTTCCACTGGAATGGCATAATTCACCTATTATATATTGAGGGCCTTTTTTAGACCTCAGTGGATGGGTTACACCGCCAAAGAAGTGATGGATATCCCGTCCACTTTATTACAAGTGCATTATATCCTATGGCACTTGTACACACAGAGTTACTCCAGGAACAGGGATATTTTAAAAGTACTTCAATCTACAATAATCACAAAAACTGAGAGGAAACTCATCACTGTGAGCTATACAAGGAGATGCAGGAGGCTGTGCCCCTCATGTGCAACCCTTGCCATAGTGGGTTGGGATGAGGATCTAAACTCCGCCTAACAGAGAAGATGTGGTTGTACTGCTGCTCCCAAATGGATGAGTGCTTCCTCAGCAGTCGACTGCAAAGAATACATTTCCGATATCTACAGTGAGATGTATTACACTCCGGAAGTGCTACATAAATGGGGTTTGCGACCCAACCACCTATGCGACCACTGTGGGGTGTATAGCATCTAGCATGGGAATCCAGAGAAGCCTAACATCGGAGCATAACTTAGTCGGCCGGCGATCAGCTGGGAACTGTCAAATGTCGCAGTTACCAGCTGATGACCTCACCGATGTACGGTGTCCACGCAGGGACACTGATAGGCGATATGGATACGGTGTCCAGTAGTGGACACAAGTATGCCAAACATAACACCCGGGTCCCGGATTGACGGAGCAACGGAATACGGGCGGTATGGGCTAGCGGAGGCAAGGAGCGGAAAGCAGTAAGCGGGGGCTGCGGGGCTGCGGAATTGTTACTTTCCAGCTCCGCCGCTCGGCCACTGCAGCCCATCGGCGGCTCCGGGATGATTTTTTCCTGCCTGCAGCGTTGTGCTCTCCCTGGCCCTATTGCTGCCGTGGCTGCCTGCCTGTTGTGGCCTGTTGTGGCCCCTGTCATCGCCACTGCTGAAATTACCCAGTTTTGCCGCTTCGCGCTTTGCCGCTTTACCGACTGCCCCTATTCTCACCAATTACCATCCAATTGCCATCTATGGTGAAGGGGCAGTGCAGCGGGACGCGGATGCAGTGGTGGCTACCATGGTCTATGGTACTGCTGCGGGTCTGCTGCGGTACTGTGGTACTGCTGGGGGTAAAATCAGTGCTGAAAGCTGTGGTGGCAGGCGGTTAGACACGGCTGGCCGGCCTGTGCCCACCACATCTTGCAGAGAGGGGCAGTGAACCTCTAAACAACAATCAACTAACAATTGTCAACCACCCACGCCTCACCCTCCACCCTCAGCCTTCGCCTCCCCTGACTCATTGGGCTCCACCAGCTTTGCCACCAGCCCTTTCATCAGCCCTTTTATCAGTCCCTTATCAGCCTCCCCCCCCCGGACTAGAGTGCTGTGTAGTGTAGCTCACTGTGCAACATTAGTGGGGGCTGTGTAGTGCTGAGGCAAAGGAAAGGCTAAAGTCCTCCCTGTGGGACTACTGGCCGGCTGCTTGGGGCAGCTTGGGGTCGCCCTGGGGTCACCTAGAGAGCAGTGAGAAAAGAGGAGAGGAGCGTGATCAGCAGCCGGAACCACACCCCTGTGGCTGGTACCTTCCATATGCAAGGAAGAATGTGAGGAGCGTGTCTGCTATATCAGTGTGTGGCAGCTTCAAGAATTGGGACATCGGCAGTCACTCTCACTTCCACCAGCCCAGATTCCATCCGAAACTTCCACCATATTTCCCATATTTCCCATCTGCATAGCACACTCGATCTCATTACATATCATGTGTTAAACCAGACACGGTCCACGGAGCCAGTCATGAGATCGGGCCGAGTAAGGAAGACTCCCTTGAAGTCAAAGTCAAAGTTCAAGTCCAAACAAAAACAATATAGATAACGCAACAGCAAGAATAGAAGAGTCAAGTGGCCCTCGACTGGGGTCAGTATCTACTTAAAAAAACACAGAGAGCACCCCAACTATGGGGACCACTAGTATCTGCTTTAACACAAATTCTCCTATACACTCCCCCACTAATCGCGCTGTCGTCAGTGCAAAGCCAAGAATGTGCGAATAAACCACTAATCTACCAGTTAACCCGATGCAGTCACCGGAAACACAAGGAAGACAAGGGGACTGTGCCCTCATAAACATCGATGGGGCCTCTCAAAGAAAAAAGCCTTGCACTTTCCAACCCAAAATTTACACGAAATTCGTGTTTTTGAAAGATCCGGGTACAGCAATCTATTAAAAAACCACAAATGTAAAAGAGTTGCAATCGCCATTACAGCCAGAGAAGTTTGGAGTAACTCATCAGCTAACTAAACAGCTAACCTATCAGCCAGTTGATCAGGCTCTTCCTAAGTCACTTTTCATGCCATCTGAGCCCCAATCTCAACCCTCAGTTCACCAATTTAATTACCTAGTTGAAAACCAAGTCATAACCGACCAAAGGAACACATCTACGACAGATGACCAGATTCCACCAAAAAGCACCCTTGATATTAGCCAACCAATCAGCCAGCCAAATCTGCCAACCACTCAGCCAGCTAGCCAAGCTCCTCCAATGCCACTCAACACACCATTTGAATCCCAACCTCAATCCTCACTTCATCAAGTCGAACATCAAACCAAAACCGACCAAAAGAACACACCTATCAGAGATGATCAGCCTCCCCAAAAAGCATTGTTGATACTAGGCCAGCTGAAAAAGACTCTGAAGAGGAAATTGAGGCAAAGGTTGGAAATGTTACACCAGGGGGGACGCTCCTGAACCAGCTTACAGATCGATTGGGAATGGCTCTCTTGCGGTCTGCAAAAAACAGCTCCCCACTACAGCAGAAAAATGTAACGTTAGGCATAGTGGGCGCGTCAGATCACCCTGCGGACCCCCACAGTTCTTTGGCCAGTAAACTATCCGAATGCAACGCGGTGCCTCCTTATGAAGACTCTCATATATCAAGGCTGGACCTGTCTTTTCTGGCCTCAAAGGAGTGGGAGGAGCTTGTCGCTTCATATAATCTAAAACCTGCTCAAAATAACACATATACTGTACCACTTAATACACCATTGCAGGAAAGAAGCAATCTCAGCAATATTATGCCCATTGATTCAATCTGGGCGGCAATTCTAAATTCAATGCAATATTCAACTACAGCTTTACAATTCCAATCTCATAAAAAGGACTTACAATTTACGGTCCTTCAGACACTGGTCGACTTTACCTCAGGGATCGACAAAAAACTATTGGGGCTCAATAACTTAATTAAGCGGGGACAAGAAGCGCTGCACGGAAGCCAAACCCTCCATCTTGAATGCACCTGTGCACCAATAATTGATAAGCTAACAACACTACCAACTACGTTAGGGAACCTCCTATCAGAAATAAAAGGCAGTGCTCCACCGTCCCTTACATCTTCAGATGGTCAGGACAAGGTAGGGACCGCCTCGCCTGCACCCCAAAAAACTTAACCAACAGCAACTAGCTCTTCCAATACTTCTGAAGTTAGCGACGCAACGCCAACAATGGCCCCAATAAAAACAGCTTCTTCAAACAAAAACCTTACACCTCATAAAGCTTGTAACAAACAAAAACGGAAGGGTCGCAACAAGAAGCCACATTGAGCAAACCACCTGCCTTTGTGAGGGAACCAGTCCCCGATCTTGAAGAAATCGGGTCCAGCTACTGTTTCACCTTGCCTGGCAGGTTGGAGCATTCCATCACAGAGCCCCTTACAACTATGGCTGCCACCTTGGGGTCACCATCGAGTCCAGCAAGAAGGATGACCCCAATAGTGAATGAGAGGCAGAAGCCAACACGAACAGCAAAAAACCCAGCAAGAAAGAACATCTCAATAACGAATGAGAGGCAGGAGGCAACATTAACAGCAAAAAAATCCAGCAACCCCGAAAGCTGTCGACCAAGGAGTAGAACAAAACAACTCCCTCCAGTTAAGGCTTCATTTAGAGGACCAAACCCCTACTTACAGAATCAAGGAAAGTATAACCGAAGAAGTGGGCAGCATCACTCTCATTCCGGAATACGTATCACGGGGAAGAGATTACATATTAAACAGAGGGAACGTTTTACAACTCTTAAACTCCATCCCGAGCCTTGGAAATATCAAATCACCGGACTTACTTTCCATAGAATTCCTTCCAAATAATAACTGCCTGGGCCCAAAGGTGACGAGGACAAGATGGAGCTCAAGTGAAATCACAATCAAAATCAAGGAAGAGGAAAGCACGCTCAAACACTGGGGTATAAAAATGGCAGTCGAATCGAAATCTCCTTATCCAACCCCGTTCTTAAAAGCTCAAATCATCGTCCCTGACCAAATTACCACTTCAATATTAAGAGGGGCAAGAAGCAGAACCCCTGGCAAACTCACAGCTTTTATAGAAGGATATAATTTAAGCAGAAGCTCAGGGCTATAAATTCCAATTGAGAAACCGGGTCCAGAAGCACGGTCGCAAGTAACAAGCACAATATTAACAGAACGTCCAAACTGACAAGAGAGTGATACCCCACGGGCAGCCCTACTTGTGCAAGGTCAAATCAAACTCTGCATTTGGAACATTTATGGCCTGGCAGCAAAATTGGTTGATCACGAAGTAGTCAATTATATGAAAACATTCGACTTAATACTTCTCCAGGAAACTTGGGAAGATAACGCCAAGGAACTCCAAGGATATTCCTCCGACTTCGTCCCGGCAACAAAGGGCTCTAACTTTGGCCGCTGTTCAGGGGGATTAATGATGTTGGCTTCAATAACCACAATGGGTTCAATAAAGCCCATAGAGGCGAAAATTACATCACCCAACGCAGGTCATGGAATATAGATAATGCTCAAATTCAACAATACGATACAAGACGTAATAATATTTAACACCTATGTGCAACCCAAATGAAAACAAAAAGCTGTAAAGGAGGTGTCAAAGGAAATAAAACGGATCATGGATGAGCAAGACACTGACCACATAATCGTTGCTGGCGATTTCAACCTACACCTTTTTGGGTCAAGCCAAGGTGACGGCCCTGTGCACGAACTTACATCACATTGGGGGATACCGAATTAGGGGAAAGCAAACAATAGCAAACCCTTAAGATGGGCTAAATATCTGCTACAAGAACTAGAACATCTAAATTTAAGAGCATTGAACTGCCGCTTTCTGGAGGATAACCTACCAGTTGCTACTTTTCACTCCTCAAACACATCCTCCTATTTAGATTACACGTTTGTAACACTAGTAATGTTTGATAAAATAGCAACCTTCAAAATAGGTGATCATGCCCAGAGCGATCACCTGCCACTAGAAGTAATGCTGAAAGCGAGGTCAGCTGCTATACTAGATACCTTGAACCCGATTACAACCGAAGAAGTCTCTAATCTAGAGCGTTTAAGGTGCAATGTCAACAATATTGAAGCTCTATCAGCCTCTGCTAAAACCTTATTTGAGAGAGAAAAAGAAACTGGTACCACAATTGTAACAGCATGGGAAAACTTCATTAAGACCTTTAGTGGTAATTTTGTGACCAGGACCAGGGCCAAATCAAGACAACAAGAAGGCGAATTAATAAAAATAAATTCCAGCCGGAAACTAAGAGCCTCAAACGCACCACAACCTGAACCCTTCGCCAACTGCGAAAAATACCAGGGAACTTGGAGCTGCAGTCGACCCTTAGACAAATAAAGGCACTACTGAGATGGAGGAAGTGGAGAAAAATAAGGCAAAAGAATGACGAAACGAGGGCCAAATTATTGCATGATGACAAGCAACACAATAGTGCCAAGTTTTGGCAAACAATTCATAAGATAGAGCGACCAAACCACCCAGGAATTAGTTCCAATTTAACAGAGGCCGACTGGGTTGATTATCTCTCCGCTAACTTTAACAACAAGTGAGGGGAACCAAACAAGGGAGCAGGCCTCGCGGCACCGGACACCGAATCGCCCAACAAGCGAAAAGCGACACAAAACTGCACAATCAAAACTCACTAGGTCGACAGAATTAATATCCATAAGAAACAGGGGGTCCTGATGGCTGGTGATTTAGACCCTACAGACCTCACTGTAGAGGAAGGATATGCCCCCACAGAAAAACAGATAAAAGGCCTACTAACCAAGGGTAGAGATACGGGAGCGCCCGGCCCTAATGGAATCCCACCAAAACTGTATAAACACGACGCCGTGTTTTAGAGCAAGGCTCTATTACCAGTCTTCGAGGGCTTAAATAACACAGTCACCATTCCAGAATCTTTGAAAGTATCTATTATTAGCCCAATTTTTAGACAAGGCAAAAGAAAATTATCCAAATAACTACCGACTGATCGCCCTCCTTGACGTAGATGCTAAATACTACACCGGTACAATCCTGGACGAGCTAACATCCTGGGCTTCAGATAAATCCATTATCCCCATTAATCAAACCTGGTTCCGAGGTGGACAAGGAACTACAACAAATATACTGGCTCTCACGTTGTTAATGGATGCAGACAAAGTTTCAAAAATGCCTCTCTTACTGTGTTTTATTGACTACACAGCCGCTTTCGACCATGTCTACCGTTCCAAACTTTGGGGAAAACTGGATAATTGGGGTATACCAATCACTATTTTGGATCGGCTAAAATAGTTGCATACAGACACATGGATCAGGGTCAAACTAGGTGCAGGGTCACACATCTCAAAACTAATCATGACCTCGAAAGACCTCAAGCAGGAGTATGTCCTGGCCCCGATCCTTTTTAATCTTTTTTTGGCCTGGGGAGTTGGATAGTTGTGTATCCCATGCTCCAAAATTGGGAAACAAGCTAATGTCTAGCTTGCTATATGCTGATGACCTGGTTTTAATCAGCAGGACACCAATTGGACTTCAGCATCTAATAAATACGACAAGCAGTTTTTCTAATCGGAACTCCCTCAAAATAAACCTTAAGAAGACTAAAATTATGGCAGTTAACTACCACAAAAAGAAGACCAACAGTTGGTTCCTCGACGGCCAATGTTTGGATCAAGTACAAAATCACAAATACCTGGGAGTTTTAATGGATCATAAAAGCACATTCAAACTCCAGCAAGAATCCATGCGAAGAAAGGGGACCACAATGTATTTAGCACTGAAGTCACTGAAGAGACGGCTTGCCGACCTCACGCTTGATCCCTTTTTACAGGTCTTGAGGGCCTAACTGCTGCCGACATTGTCATATGGGAGTGAGGCTCTAAAAGGTAAAGACACAGCAGTTTTAGATGTCATAATTGCCAACTCCTACAGAGCAATTTTCCACCTCCCAAAATATGCCTCCCCGGCTCAAATCAGGTTAGAATTTGGGATCCAAAGACAAACGGTGGAAAGGAGGAGTACCTACGTCAAAAGTTGGCACAAAATCCAAAGTGCAGAGGCAGGATCTTTAAACTCCCACCTCTGGAAAGCCTTGCACAATCAAGAAAAATGTCCAGCCAGGGAGTATCTGTTTGACTCCATTAAGTTACTGGGCCTGTCTGCACTCTGGGCCGTTCCAACGGATCATCTTTCCTTCAAAAAAGCAGTGAAAAAAACAACATCTATGCTATCTATTTTAGAAGACAAAGCAATTCTCACTAAAAAGGTGCACGGCTGGATAGTGCTTAGTGACTATGTAAGGCTGAAACCACAAGCCTACTTGAGTGCCGGAATTAAGATAAGCTGGAAGGAAAACTTTCTAAGGTTGCGCTTGGGGGTAATTACGATAAAACCCCATCTTCCACCATGGGAAAGGAAAGGAGGCCCTCCGACCGGTCATCTATGCGGAAGTGGGAGGGAAGACATCACTCACGTCGTCTGCAACTGTCCCAACTTAAAGGACATTAGATGCATCTTGTTACGTCCCTTTTTTAGGTATTACGGCATCCGGCCCTGTAGACAGGCACTGAAGCTTTGCTTCAATCCCATTGACGTTCAGCTTAACTGTCGGCTAACAAAATTCTTTGAGACGGTAACAAAGAGACTTTAAACCCTGTCGCTATCCGAAATACACTAATATGCTTCATAAGTACAATATTACCTCAATATCTTGTTTTAGTTGTACTTGCACTTTAATAACCAAACCTCTAACTTGGACAACGGACTTGGTTAAGCTGTACCATCCGACCTGAAAAGTTGTTGTAGTCAATGACAGATAGCACTATATGAGACGTAAGAGTCTATGAGAATCTCTTTTAAAACAACCTGTTGTATAAATTAGGAATATGTAATTGATGACTTTTTTTTTACATTATGCAACTTTTATTGTTTTTAATTGTATTTAATTGTGTACAATGGGAATCTTTTTTGTTATGTATTTGCAAAGATTTTAACTAATCAAGCAAAATAAAATATTATCTTATCTGCAAAAAAAAAAATACAGGACATATGGGCGGCATTCTTAGGTTTTTTACTCAGAGATGAAAATGGAGATGAGAGCTGATCACTAACAAATGCACAACACATACCCGGGTGTCTAATTGTATGGATGACATTTGCAGGCAAATAAATAAATTAGTTTTGTAGTATGAACAATTTTCATCAGCAGGATAAGGGTCATTGATAACTGTGAAAAATGATTGTTTTAGTTAATTTAGGAACATTGTAATAAACCAGTTTAAAAAGAACCTCCTCTCTTTTGAGATAAACCCCAGTTAGTAGGATACATTTTTGCCTAATTGGATTATGTTAGGAAATCAGGACAAATAAATCTGAAAGTTTCAATGGATCTGACACTATGTAAAGAATTTATTTACAAAACATTTCCTACGAACTCTCACTTTTTAGATTACATTTGTTTATCTATGTTTATTACCCACATAAAAGCAGTACAACATATTTATTGGATGGTGCATGACATAATTAAACTAACATGCAATTAGTTTGAAAGAAAGCAAATACTGCTGTCACAAAGTTATTATAGAAGAGCTTTATTTGCTAGTTAATTAAAACATTCAGAAATAAATATATAGACAGTGTAACAAATGAGTGTAATAAATAAGCTTAAATACATATATATTCGAGAATTAAAAGACTGATCAGTACATGCTATAAAAAGACATGGCTTGTCGTTGGCGTCAAGGACATTGGCCGGACAACCATTGAATTAAATAAGCTTGAATAAATATATCACAGCAAAGTGGTTTGTACAATGAAGAATGTATTAGTAAATGGGCAGGTAAAAGGAAAAAGTGTTCGGATGTCTGTTTATTCCACATACAGGGAGCTGCTCTGTAGTCTTTTCTGTCCTTGAAGCTCACAGGAGGGCAGCTTTCCAACCCTTGATTGATGTTCAGAGCATGGGTATAAGGGGCAACAGGTTTAGGCCTCAATCCTTCTGCTGGTCAGTGTATGTCCAACCTTTGCATTTTTGATCAAACGCACAATATTGACCACAAAAATATTGCATTTGTCATACAAGCTGTGTATGTTACCATAATATCATTGACATTTATTTAGTATGACATATCAGTTTTGATATATGCATGGCATATACATATATCTAATCCAATTTTAAAATGGATACCACTTCTAACAAATATAACTACTCTTCTAGCCCTAACAAAAGCCCTGAATCTAACCATAGCCTTGAACTTAACAAAAACCCTAAACATGAATAGCCTTAAGGCTAACCATAGCCAGAACCCAACCCTAGCTTTGAAACTATCTCTAGCCCTAACCATTCATATTACTTCTCTATAACCTTTCTGACAATATTAATGCAGAGGATGCTGTAATTTCTGATATGTTTTTTCAACATAGTGCCTAAGATACTTTAGTCGGTCAATAGCTTTCTACTGATATTTTGATGGTAAACCTTCTGGTCTTCTTCCAAGTCCAGGTGTGATCTGCTGAGCTGGTACTGAGGTGCCATTTTTATAATGCACAATATCCTGTGACTGGTGACAAATCCTGAGGGGAAACATCCTTTACAACGGGGTGTTTACACCGCGTGTCCTTTATGACGCTGCCATTACAACGCAAGTCATTACTACGACTTGCGCTGGATGGCGCTCTTGCTTAAGGAATAGTTTGATTTTCTATTCCAACACCTTCCCTACTGTTAGGTGGGCTGGAGTTGGAATAGAAAATTAAATTATTCCACAATCCAGTGCCCTCCAACGCAAGTCGAATATTCCGAATTATTGAGAAGGCATCTTAAAAATTGCCGATATGTTTATTCAATTTAAAAGTTGTATTAGATGTGGATGTGAGGGTAAGCACTTCTTTGTGCTTTCTACATTTGCTAGGTGAATGATACAAGTGGAGGTGTTCAATGTTCATTAGGAAAATAAAAAATATGTTTAGCAATTAGCATTTCTCAGTTTTATAATATACAACTGTTTAAGATGTATGAAAATCGATTTATGAATACATGGATTTTGTTTGGAGTTATGTTTTTTAATTTCTACGAATTATTATAATGTGCTTCATTTAGAAGGGCGATATCGCATGTTTATTTCTCACGTACGTGCACATGACATCATGTTGTGCCTAATTTAAGACTGAAAATTATACTTAAACGTTTAAAGAAATGCGGAAAAGAAGTAAATGAAGTTATCTAAATTTTCAAAAAAGGGGAAAACTCATGTTCGGCCAATTACACCCGATAATACTTCTATATTCAACAGCCAAAGTGTCTCGGAAAACATTGTCATGATGATGAAAATTTCTCCTACTTTGAAGAAGTCTGGGAACAACCAAACAATATTTATGGTGTATCTCATAAAAGGCAAATTCAGTGCTGTGAATAAAGTCCCCTCATATGTTATATTCATCGAACTTCAAACACATCTGATTATGTAGACCATGGGAACCTACACAAACTTCTGGAATACTGGTTATGGGTCCCATATTATCACCATTAATTAAACATTTAGATTAATTAAGTTGTGCTCAAATGGTGAAAAGAAACATTTTCAGTGACCAATGGGTTGCATCCCAGGGACCCACCATAGGGCACTGCATCATAGGAACCTCAGGAGTGCAGACAGGTGGCAATCTATGTGAGTACTGCCAGGTCTTTACCATCAAAAGGGGTGATGCAATGTTACATTACAATACCAGTTTACAACTCTGCATCATACTTTAAGTCTATTTCATAGAAACAGGTCTAGTTGAGACAGATGAAAATACAAAACAATACAATGCTTTCCAGGTCTGCCTCCTTCATCAGAAGGGACGCACAGACACTGTGCAGTAATCTCTAGCTTTATGCTTGTTTACTGTTTAGTGCATACCGAATGTGTATGAACCAGAAACAGAGGTTGGTGGAAAGGGCCTTGAGACAAAAAACCCTGATAAACTTGCCTCCATAAAATATAAAATTAGATTATAATCTTTCCTTCCAAGATATCCTCTCTGCAGGCTTTGATGTTGATAATTACAAACCTGTGCATTATGTTTTGAATAGATACATTTTTTGGCTTCATATATTTTAGGCCACATATTAAGCAAAGCTTGTTGTCATGGGTATCTAGACCTACCTAAAAGCCTACATCCAATCAGAAAGTCATCACATCCTTTACCTACTATAGGGACAATGTTTATTTACACTGTGTTGGAAGACAGTACCTCTCCTAGCAAACCTAGTTGCACAGTAGTAAGAACTTATGCATCAAAAGCAAATGTTGAGAAAACATACCTCCACCATCTTTCCCCTTTATAATTTTGGGCACTGTACTTATCCTGACATGGCAGTGAAGAATGTTCAAAAAGAACAATTTTACTTCTAACTTTGAAATTTAAAAAAATAATCAGACTTAATTTTATTGGGGTTTACAGCTTGATTGGTGTTTATATGAATTTTGTAAGAACAAAGCTAAATATTTCCCTCACAGACCATCTTATTTTAGTCATTGGACATAATTCCTATATATTCAATAATACATCAAGAAATGCAACACTAACAAATCTGATAATCTCATATGTTATTTTATTTTATCAAAGTCTTCATCATTTTCTTTTTATCTCATTTTTCAAAATGTTATATTTTTACCCCAAAAAGTGTTTTTTTACAAATTCTATAAAAAAGTACAATAGTATGTTTTTACTGGATTTCTCGGCTCACAAATACATTTCTTTTATAGCAGTGATTATTTATAATCCAGAAAACAATAACCTAAGTAAAAATACATACGACAGAACAATTTCAAAAAGAATTATGTCACCCTGGTTAGCAATAAATACATGCAATCATACTGCAATCATACCAAATCATACAGGCTCACAACAACTCCACTCATTCAATATCTTTACACAGTTGAGTACTATCAGGCAGAAGAACACTGCTGCCAGCTTCCGAGTCTCCAAATTGAGTATGAGACTCAGCACTAGGTCGACGCGCGTTTCGGTGGATTCGGGGTGTTAAGACCACCTTCCTCAGGACCTTTCCAGATATAACAATCAATTCCCAGGGGACCTGTAAATACATAAATATATAAGGACTGTTGCACTAAAAAAAGATATATACCAAAATTAAATGTCATCGTCGGACCCAACATGAACATTCATATGTTAAACCTGGCTATGTCATGCTCAAACTCTCAATGGTAAAGCAAGATGAGAAAAGGGGAAGAAAAAGGCTAGACAAGAATATACATGCAATGTTTCATAATCATGTCCAACATCTCTTGATTTACAGAAACAAGAAACAATCTATCACTCAAAACAATAATGAAATAAACCAGATAGCCATCACCAGCACCCTTGTGCATAAAATGTTATCCAAGAAAAGTTCCTCATCACTGACATCCCTTTTGATGAAGTTATGTATTTATGGCATCAACTTAAATAATGCCAAAGGGAGATATGTGTACAGTTCAACACTGTCACTCCAAATATTGAGCGTCCAATGATGATTTCTTATCCAACATCAAGGATAATTTGTCCTGGTCCCTACAATTAATAAATTCACCATTAGCAGTTCGACCTATCCCCCATAGATAACTGAAGCAAGATAAGGATATTCTACTAGTCTTACCAAAAAGTTATTATTTTTATTTTCGGGGTCTGATGCTAATTGAAATATTTAGAATCCTCCGTAGTGGCAGATTGCTTCATCCAAATTGCATCTGATATGCTGAAAGACAGTGTCACAAAATCTCATCCGTTCCTATGCTTCTCACTTTTTTAGTTCTAAAGTTGTTTATCATAATGTCTCACGTACTTACCTACTATAGACGTTATATAGCATAAGTGACCAATCGCCACACCCAGGTTGCACAATATATGCTGAAAGACAATGCCATATCATTTAATTAGTATCTAAACTGCTGAGTCTCTTAGCTATTGGGCAAATATCACAATAATATCAGGGGTTCCTACCTGATTAAGTTGTATTGTATTCTATCCCAGATGTTGCTTTTCTTTAAATCGGGCTGAGTTTCGCTACCTTAATTTCCGTGCAAAATGTATACGACGACACCTGTAGGATAGCATTATATAGATATATATAGTGGAGTCTATCTCTGAAAATTCTGTATTCTACTTAGCAATAAGACATCAACCTCTTGGCAGGCCTGCCCTATTTGATACACCAAGTGAACACCATTTAAAACATTTTAAATCTACACGAAACTCACTCCCAGGGCATCGTATAAATGACAGGTAGCAAAAACCCCTTCAAGTCATTGAATAACTATTTAGTGAGTCCATCCCTGTTACAATACGCTGATAAGGGGTCCTAAATTCAGACAGGGAGCGAATGTAGAGATAATAGTAAAAAAATCTAATGGGCTCAACTTCAAACAAAGGAGATAGTTTATTGGAATTATCTCCCCCAAGTACCAAAGATCGACTCCAAAGTTATTACTGGGCCGGTCAGACAGGGGTGATAGTTTATTTTAACGCTCTACCCCAAATACAGAAGATCGACGCTAAAAATTATTACCAGACCGGTCAACCACCTACAACTACAATACCCCAGCATTCCTCTTCCCTTCTTATATCTTATGCTATCATCAGGATCCCATAACACTACGTAGAACCGGAACAAGGGTGCCGATGAACAATATATGCTTTTAAATAGCCGGTCTTCCCGCACAAGAAACCCGCCAAAGTGATATCTCGCGATTTTAGAAATGTGAGCTCCGCAAAATACGCAGTATGCATAGAAAGAGGACTGGAGCTGGACGCCATCTATAAGGCATCAGTATGAAGCACAAGCGCGACCATAGAAATCTCACGTGATTGTACTAACATGAACTTAGTCTTATTTAACCAGAAACATAAAAAACAGACTATTGCTAAACGCCATCTTAGCGGTATAAATCTAACATTACTCCATTGATTAAAAGGCCCAAACGCGATCAAGTTATTCATCAACATAGAAAGAAAACTACTTAAAGTTGATATCCACGGGGCATCGGGATCTATATAAAATATATATTTTCCCACCTATACCAGCCCCTTATCTAAAAGTGACAGGATGTATTGATGGTCTTATAATAACATCATATCAACAACCGAGCAATATTAGATTCGATTACAGACAGCCGAATGGAAGTATAGTCACACACTTCGTCAATAATACAATGTTATGTTTTTTCCATATCTGAAAGGGGACTAATGTTAGATTTCAAATATTAAACAATGTTGATCCAACAATTGTGCTTAACTAATTCCAGACAGAGAAGACTCCCTGATAAATTACCAGAACTACACCAATCCTCCCTAATATGATCTCAAATATGTTCCAAAGATGTATTACAGCATTAGAGGCAAGTTAATCAGGTGTTGGTGACATGCCACGCTATATCATCATTCAGACCCTTACGTATACTGTCAAATTGGAAAATCCAAAGCATTTCACGTTTTTTCCGCATCATCTCTGTGGGTTGTCCTGCTTTTTATTGAATTTTCTCTATAATACACCATTTTATATCCAAATCTGTGTGATGTACTTCGAGAAAATGTTGTACTAGGGGCGCAAAGACCATCTTTGTCCTGATAGCGGACTTATGTTCACTAAAACGTAGCCGAAATTCTTGGCCCGTCTCACCCACATACGCCAGCCCACAGGGGCAGAAAAGGATGTAAACAATATTACTGCTTCTACAGTTAGTAAGATGTCTCAATTTCACGACTTTGTCATTATAGCTGAGTTGATCCGTGACTAAGGCCGCCTCACAGGCATGGCAAAAGCCACATCTATGATTACCCAATACAATGGGTAGACCTGTGATGGATGTCTGATTTTCGATGCTTCTAGTTTTGTTGCTTGTATGTCCTGAGGTTCCGATTTCCTCAGTACACAATAAGGGGGAGTGGGAGCTGGGGCTCCTTTTTATCCGTGTTGAGAATTCTCCAGTTTTTATTAATAACATTCTTGATTTTAAAGTTTAATGTTGAATGGTTAATTATACACGTAATTTGGTTATGTGGAAATCGTTTTGTGCCTTGCAATAATGCCTCCCTGTCATAGTACTTCACTCTTTTATATGCGTGACGTACTAGACGATGTGGGTACCCTCGATTTAGAAGTCGTTCTATCAAGGCGTCTCCATGCAAATGGAAGGCTTTCATGTCGGTGCAGTTCAGCCGTATGCGGAGAAACTCCCCAAAAGGAATTGAGTCTTTTTTACAGTTAGGATGGAAACTGATAAACTGCAATATGGTATTCTTAGCCGTAGGTTTACGGAAAAGACTCACCTGCAATTGTTCATTTGAACCCTCTATGGTAATATCCAGAAATTCAACCTTCTGTGGGCTCCAATTTGCAGTGAACTTCAGCATTAAGCCAGAGTATACATTCATGTAGGGTCTCCTGTTCTCTTCTCCATACAAAAAAAATATCATCAAGAAAGCGCCTCCATATGGACAGATTCTCGAAAAAGGGTGCTGCTTCATTGAAGATGTTCTTGAGTTCCCACTCCCCCATGTAGGCATTAGTCACACTGGGTGCACAAGATGCTCCCATACTTGTGCCTTTGATTTGTTTATATAGGGACCCATTGAAATCGAAAAAGTTATTGAGAAGAACAACCTCTAGACATTGCTGTTTGAAACCATCCGGTCTACCATCAGGAAACCTTTGCAAGAGGGATGCTACTGCAAGTAACGCTTGACATTGAGGAATGTTGGTATACAATGCCTCAATGTCAAGCGTTACCAGTATTTCCTTTTCAGAGTCAAAAGGCAAACCGTCAACCTTCCTTATAATGCCCCCCGTTTCTCATATAAATGAGGCATATTTCTGCGTGGGGGGACATAGGAACGAGTCCACATATTTAGAAAGTGGCTCCGTACTGGACCCTATTGTGGAAATAATTGGGCGCATGGGTGGATTTGTCTCATTTGTGTGTGTTTTCGGTAGACCATAGAGGGCTGAAGTAGTCGGACATGTTTTATTGAAAAATCTATATTCTTCCTTGCAAATATATAAGGTCTGGAGTTATGCTGACCTACTCTTTGCTCTTGATGATTATCATTTTCAGAATCAGAGGATCCTGTATCCGAAAAGTTGGTATATCGTCTATTAAAGTTATTGGGATAATTCGGGGTAAACCCACTTTGGCCTCCATCTTGGTAATAATTGGGATTAAGGTAAGGATACGCCTTCTCCCTGGTGAACCACCTTATATCCTTCCTCAGTTTTTCAGATTTTGTGTTTGTCAAATATGTCTTTCATCTCAGCCAAGGTATTCTTCTATAATCTTGTTTTAGCCTCTTCTACTGCATTTGAAGATTTTAATTTGTCTTCTAATTCAAGAATCTCTTGACTAAGAACTGTCATTATCTCTTTCGCAGTTTCAATTATTAACATCATCCAGTCCCTGGAGCAGCGGTTTGAAATCAGCGACCACTGCTCCAGGAACTTGCGAATTTCAATGAAGAGGGCTGGAGCATTCCGAACTCCCAGGCCGGAGGGGATCACTCACTCCCACTTTGAGATATTCCAGCATATAAAACGCATGAGATTCAACACGTTTGAGCTTCTTTTTTAAATTTAGTTGAATTTGCCATTCACTATTATCACTCTGCTGAGCAGATGTAGGTCCACCGCTATCTATAACTTGACCTATTATTGAGGAAACCTCCTCATCGGAGAACCCGAAGGTCTGTAATCCTTCCATTTTTCCTATCCAAAGACTAATGATATCTCACGTGCTTGTGTGTTACCAAATCCAGAATTGAGGAACCAAAGAGAAAGAAAAAAACAAATTGTTAAAGTGAAAGAAAGTTATACAATCATACACAACAACCACATCACCAGGTCCAACCACAACAATATTACAACCAAGGAGAAAATCTCCACGTAAAAGAATCCCACAGTTCAAAAAACGTAAATGCTAAGGCTAAAGTCAAGGGACCCCTTCTATAATAAGTTACGGTCAGGGAAGAGAGGGGAAGGAGAATACACACAAAGCTAAATATTTCCCTCACAGACCATCCTATTTTAGTCATTGGACATAATTCCTATATATTCAATAATACATCAAGAAATGCAACACTAACAAATCTGATCATCTCATATGTTATTTTATTTTACCAAAGTCTTCATCATTTTCTTTTTATCTAATTTTTCAAAATTTTATATTTTTACCCAAAAAAGTGTTTTTTACAAATTCTATAAAAAAGTACAATAGTATGTTTTTACTGGATTTCTCGGCTCACAAATAAATTTATTTTATAGAAGTGATTATTTATAATCCAGAAAACAATAACCTAAGTAAAAATACATAAGACAGAACAATTTCAAAAATAATTTTGTAAGAGCAGCCTTATCGTGTTTCAAGACTATTTGTTTTGGTACACTGATTTTTATTGATTTTAGCAATGAGAACCATAACTCAGGCAGTACAAGACAATCGATCAATGAAGGTTGTAAATCAAAAAACTCATGCATAATGGACAGAGCGAGTCTTTCAATCCAAAGTGATTCTACCATCTCCCCCAAATCTTCTGATGTATTTAGGGGCAGCCCTGCGCTGCGCAGATGGGCTCCTCCATCTTTGTGCACCAGTCAATGGCCCTGCGCCATGCCTTTATGTCAGGTGCAGTTGCAGAATTCCATTCCCTGGCCAAGGAGCGTTATGCGAATGATAAGTACACGGGCCTCCCCAATACATGGGACAGAGCCAGTGGCAGACAATATGATATGGGGCTGGTGGAGCAGAGGGGGGATGAGGAGATGGCAGGGGGGATCGGCAGTGGGGGGTGGTGGGGAGTTGAAAAAAATTCACTTACCTGATCTCGCCGTGTCTCTCCTCTGTCTTCCCCACGTCGTGTCTCTTCCAGGAATCACCCAGGCTCCCCATAGCTAATCACAATGCTGCAATGCAGCATTGTGATTGGTAAGTACCCAGGCTACCCTGAACCAATCACAATGCTGCAGTGCAGAGTTGTGATGGGTCTGAGTGTTGTGGTTCTGGCCTCAGACAGGGGCTGGGGGCCTGTTCTCCACCCAGGCTATAATGCAGCCTGGGTGGAAAACATACAAAGTGCGCATGACACTTTGGCTGACCCAAGGCGGCCGGCCAAAGCGTCATGGACACTTTAGAGTGCAGCAACAACTCCTTATCCCTGATGTCAGGGTAGCCAAACCCCGCCCATAAAATGATGATACTAAAAATAAAATGATAACACCTTCAGTTATTATCATTTTATTGTTTCTTTTACACTGCTCCGTGAGCAGTGGGGTGAAGCTCCTCCAACTTAGTGGAGGAGCCGCCACTGGACAGAGACCCAAAAACAAAGGAAGGTTTACGTGGTCTAAATCAGCTGCCTCTTCATTACAGCGAGAGCAAGTGGATGATTGACGCTGACCCTCAGCCAACGCTGCAAAGGGATCAAATATGTAACATGTAAGACGTTCACTTGTTCAAGACTGTATTTTTACAGTGCTACTGTTGTCAAATGCAGTCCTTCAGACTTCCTTATCATTTAATGGCTGAAAGACAAAGGGGTTTTTAGAGTGCTTGACACGGTTATTATCTGCTAATTTAGAGAGTGTAGACATAAATACACTCGCCTTCTAATAATCCCGAAGTCATCTCTCTAGAATGTATTCATCTGACATGAAAGTTGGCAATTATCTATGGAGTTAGTCTGTTAACCTGCTGAGCAAATTTCTTATGGAGCGGCATCTCGCAAGAGGTAGCAACTAACAGCCCTTTTTGAAAGAATAAAGCAGAGTTCCAGTTTTACATATCTCAGTATGTGTACAGAATCTATACATCGAGGACCACAGATTAGCATGTGTATCAACCAATGATTTCCAAACCCTATGCAACCAATCTGTATTTAACTGTGGTCACATTCATCCATCCATTCAATAGGCTACACTCACTCATTCATGCATCATAGGTAAGGCACACAAAGCTATCTTACATTGAGACAACTAGGCATTTTGAATGAATGAGTGAACAGGACCACAGTTATATAGAGAGCGCAATAAATCATCTGTCTAGATCCACTCTACTGTGTATTTCTGGCTGTGAGAAGGTCAACACTACATCTAGGTTTGCATATCTTGATATATGAGCAAATTGAGTGCCTTCTGTATAAGGATGTCCACATACATTTTTGTGTTAAGCAATGGGTGCGGTATTAGCCCCCCACAGATTTTGTTTACATTTGCTAAATATTGGGAGTTTGCACATTTTGTGAAATTTTGCAAGTGCTAAATTACACATGATTTTATGCAGAGGGAAGAATGGTTCTATAAAAAATGTCTTTCGGGAGACAGTTTTTACCCAAACTAGCCCTCTTATGGCATCTGATTTGATGTTTGGAATTGAGGTATGGCCTCACGCTTAATTTTCACATTAGGTACCAGCAATTCAATTTCACAAAATGTGATTTAAATGAGCAAATTATTCATATTTTTTAAGAAATACCACTACCAAATTATCAAACTGTCAGATTAAATTTGTATCTAATTAGCATGTGCTGTTGATTATTGGCTACCTCTTAGAACCATAATAAATCAGGGGCATATTTAGCAAACTTTTACGCAGTGCAGTGCTGCGTGAAATTGCAGGAATGCCCCATATTTAACATTATGTGGGCATTCCTGTTCTTTCCTTGTGCTGGCGCCAATTTGGCTTCTTAGTGCCAACGCAGGCACCTTTGCTCTTTGGTGCAAGGGTACCTATGTTGTAGGCAAGACTATTTTAGTGCGGAAGGGGCACCTTCCTGCTCAAAAACAAACCCTCAGAGGCATTTTTCTCTTTCTTAGTGTGCTGCATAATGCTGCACATATAGAAAGAGTAAAGACAGAGGAGAAATTTGTCGCTCCTCCTTGGGGAGGTGTAGCATTTTGACACATATCCAGGTTTACCAGTGTTGGCAAATCTGGGAATGCGCCAAAATCCAGGGGTGAATACGTGGAAACACCAACACTCCACCTATGGAACGAGTCCATCGAGCAAAGTAATGCAACGCAGAGATTGGCACTGCGTTGTGTTACTCCAGATTTATCAAGCCATGCAGAGCCACTCAAGGTGGCCTTGCATGGCTTGCTAAATCTTACTTTAGTGTTGCGTCACCCTTGCGTGGCACAAAGGGCTTTGCAACACATTGATAAATATGGCCCCAAGTACGTTCCTAAAATAAGGTATTGCAGACAGGTGCCTTACAGCCATATTGTAAATGGCCACAGGGTTTCCATGTTATAGAGTTCTTCAAACTGTGGGGCGTGCCACCCAAGATGGTCCATGGCTGCATTCCCTGGGTGGTGCAAATGCATTAGCAATTTCTTGTAAATGAAGAGGGCCTGGAAGCACTACTTTCTTGTTTCCAAGCTGTTCTCGTTCACATGCAGTAGATGAAATGCATAAAAAAGTGTGGGAACTGCATTACCCAGTGCCATGGAGAATGGTCAGGGAGTATGTAGACATGGTTAAGGATAGGGCTACAAAAAACTAAATATTCTGCATTTTCTTGTTTTTACACCGCCATTCACACTGATGTTTAGTGCAGGGTATTTGTCCCACACTGTAAAATCAGAGCAAACGGCATTTCTCACAGTGCAAGAGGGCACTGCTTTTTTCTGCCACTCGAGTAGAAGTTCTACGGAGCTGCAGCTTCCTCAACGTGAAAGAAAGGTTTCTCAACGCGAGCGGTAGAGACCATCTGCAACCATTGGAGTTGAGAAATCTCACAGGCAAGTGGTCTAGCATTGGATTTTCCTCGCTTGTGCTCGCCACCTTACCGTTGAAAAGTGAGGAAAAAACGTTGTGCCTTTGTGCGGAGCAGAGTCTTTTGGAGCTCTGCGAGCTTCGCGTAGCGCGGAGTGCGAAAAACTCTGCAAACTCCACATACGGAGCGGAGTTCACCACCCAGGCTTAGTAGTAACCCCATTTTGCGAGTTAAAAAAATCTTTCTGACTCACAAACAGAGTTTAGCAAGACATACAGAATCACAATTAGGAGAGGGATTAGATTGGGATTCCCTACTTGTTGTGATTCGGTATGGGGTATATCAATGCTTTGCAACCTTTGTTAAGAGGGAGGCATCACCTTGGGACACTTCTCTTTGTGAATGCTGTTGGGTGAACTTGAGGTACGAAAGTAGCTATCTAGAGAAATTTTCCAAAACAGGAAAACAGTTATTTTTTCAAAAGGCGCACTGGCTCGTCTTAAAACACATACATCTTAAACAAGCATTTGCAATGCAATAGGTCTCGCATTAGAAAGGTTTGAGCTATTGGCATTGTAATTGACACTTTTTTTATTTATGTTTTGTTTTTTAAAATAGCCAAATTAATAGTTTCGTCATTTACAATACCAATAGTTATAACTTTTGCAAATGTGACACCTATAGCATTTGTAATGCAATATGTGTTGTATTTACGTGACTTACATGTATTAGTATTAAAATACTCAATTGCAAACAGCAGGTTCTCCTTTGGTACCACATTTCCGTGAACAGTGTAAGGCTATGTCAGCATTTTTTTTTTCCTATGCTAAGGCTATAAATAGCACAGTTAGCTGGAGATCACTTTACACTCTTTCACCTAGAAAAGTGATCTTAGCATACATTTATAGAAACCTGAAACTGAAAATGCATGGCCGGCGAATGGCTTTGTCCCAGCACGAGTTTAACAATAACCCCTGGCTACAAACCAGTAATTCCGGATGCATAGTGGGAAGGGTGGTGTTATTTGCATAAGAGAAACAAAGTACCTCCAACTCAGCATTTCATCCAGCTGCAGACACACACTAGCTAAAATATTACTTGATGGTTTTAATGCATCGCTCGCTTTGAAGTTGTGGACTTAGAGTTTGGTGGAGGGAAGGTCAGCTCACATTGAAAATATATACCGGAAAAAAAAACGGCAAGGTAGTTCATTCAGTCCCAATATCTTCCAATACTCTGCAGAGGCCTGTTGTACACGATCCCGCACACAATGCATATTCTGATATTCAAATGCTTGGTAGAATGGATTATGTCACATGCATATCTGGCACGGAGCCACCTGTCCTTCATCGTTGACAGTCCACACAAAGCCTAACATTTGCAATGAGCCTCACCTGCCCCTAAGGTGTGACATATTCATCATCACCACTCTAATGCACGTTAATGTCCCCGCTAAATGCAGCATGTTAGAATTAAGGGCTGAGTCGTCATTTTAGAAAGCTTGCGTAAATAAACGTCTTAAATGAAAAACGATCTGAATTTTAAAGAGTGAATCCCTTTAAAAAATAAAGAAAGCGATAAAAGGATCCACTTTGCATGCTTCCGACCGGATGTGCATTAAAGTTCGAACCAAATGAGATAGAAGGTAACGCAGAGTTGAAAGAAAACAGAGTCAAGAACGATTGCATATTCCATTTAGAGAATAAACTATGTGTTCAGTACAATATCACTCACTGCTCTTTTATGTCGAATAGCATCCGAATGTTTTCCATGGCAGACAGGAAGCCAGGCAACCTGTGTTGGGACGGGGGCGGGGCCGCAAACAGGAAGCAGACTGGAGCCTACCCCAGCGCTCCTGTTTGTCAAGCCAGCCGGAAGATTTGCCTGTGAGCTAGCGGGGCTCCCATGCTCGTGGAGAGCCCCGCCTGCTGCCGAGGGAGAGAGGGACACGCCGAAAGAGCCCGGTGAGTGGGGGGGAAGATGTGTGCATGTGTGTGTGTGCACACGTGTCTGTGTGTGTGCGTGTGTGCACGCGTGTCTGTGTGTGTGCGAGTGTGTCTGGGTATGCGTGTGTGTGTGTGGGTGTAATAAGAATGGGAAAGCCTTTTCACGTAATAATAATGAGTAAGCCTTTCTACAAGACCTGGCTGCTTAAAGACAAATTAAGATCACTACACTTGCTGTAAATAACAAAAAAATCATCTTGCAAACTTCCCCCCTTGGGTGCCTTTAAAGTGTAAGCATTTCATTTCTAATTGAGCGCGTTAGCCGAAAGCGAAAGCACGCCCACACAGCAAGCAGCCAGCAGCAAAAGCGCGCTCACAAGGACAAATCTGAGACACAAAAAGCGCGTGGCCGACTCGTGTCTCACATTCCCAGAAGTCGGCAACATTAGTTGTCGAGCTTGGACGCATGCTTCGCATGCTTTTCCAGCTCTACCTAAAAATGATTCTGGTTCTGGAATGCAACTACAACGGATAGTGTGTGTGGCATCCTAGGATTCTGTACTTGTTGCCAGGTGCTAGAGAATGTAATGATGTCAGAATTGTGTACTTGTTGCCAGGTGCTAGAGAATGTAATGATGTCAGTATGCACCTGGCAGCAGTTAGAGTCTAGCTTTCTAATGTGTAACAGCCTTTATGTGGATGGGATCTTTATCCTGGAATAAACCTGAACTTTCTACTTTGAAGCTGTGTTACTGAGTTTTTACACTTGCTGACAGAGGATGGGATACTTTTTCAGGATCTCAACACTGCACCTAATAAGGACAGTAAAATAAGGAAAGTAATTTCTACTTTCTTGGAACTCAAGGTACTGTTTTTTTTTAAAACATCTTTTCGTGAAGTAATTCTGGATTTGTGCTCAAAGCAGAAAGGAGGCTGTTTCTATATGTAGACTCTCACTCGTGTTGGTTGTAGCTTTAAAAAAAAGGAAAGTTCCGGAGGCAGTCTTTTGAGATAAGCTACACAGCAACTGTTTTGTCATAAAGCACTGGAGGTAGAACTTTGGTATAGACACACCGGATGCCAGATTGAAATGTGGACACACAGGAGGTATTGTTTTCATGCAAGCATTCACACCAAGTGCACTTGCACTGTGTTTAAAAAAGCTAGTGCTCACTTGTGTGGTCCGGGCTGACTGTCTGCCTTGAATTGTATTTCTAACTACTTAAATTACCAACAATCTGCTTCGCACCTCCTGTTAAAATATTAATTACCAGTGGTGTGTCTCGCGCTCAATGAGGCTGTTCTAGAGGCATTATTTGAATGCAGAATCCTACCTTCACGAGCTGGCTCGCACTAAGACTACACAATACACCAACAGCTTTCTCTCACTTCGGACTCCAGGATATCCAATTACGTCTTCACATCTTTCACGCACAGAGCTCTCTACGTGACAGCCATTTTCCCATATTTGTTGTCTGTTGCCTAGTAACAGTGTTAACACCGTGCGTACAATCTCAGTGACACGTACACTTTCTAAAGAAAAAACAAAGGTGTAATCTACATGCCATCTCAATAACTCGTACACTTAATCATTTTTGTCTGTGCGCCTGGAAGCTGATATACATCCTTCGTGCCACTTCAGTGACACGCACACTTCGAGGTTATATTTATGTACATCCTGTGTGCCACTTCAGTGACACGCACATCAAGAGGTTATGTTTGTATACCTCCTGCATGCCAATTCAGTGACACGCACACTTCAAGGTTATATTTGTATACATACTGCGTGCCACTTCAGTGACACGCACACTTCAAAATCACATATTTTTTATTTAAAGGAGGAAGGGAGTATATTAATTTTTGATTATAACACTCTGTGTGTCATGCCAGTGACACACTCACTATAACTCCTCATCAAAATTCCCTGAGAATCTTCCGTGACACGCACACGCTATTTCTTTTTAATAAGCAAACAAGAATTGCGATCTTCTTTGTTGCGTGCATCTTTCTGTGACACGCACATGTATTTCTAATGCTGAAAAGGTGGAAGAGGGGTGCATCTTTGAAGTCATTTATGTTGGTAACATAATAACAAGGCTGTCGTAAGTAACTTAGCATTTACATGATCAATTTAAAAATAATGTTTAATTGATATTATTCCTTTTTTATTAAAGGTATTGGTTCTTGGTTCTTAACACATTCACAAACGGCTATCTTTGTATTTCTCTTGTTTATCATTTAGAGTAAACATACATTTACATAAATATGCAAAACGTTACTGCACCTCCATTCTTTTTGTCATCTCCTGGGGATCCACCTATCAGATGGCAAAAATGGCGCTAAGTGTTTGAAAGGTATGTCAGGGTTTGTGGCTCTTCATTGAGCACAGAGAGGAAGACAGCATTATTATTACATTGTCTAGGATCTGACGGACAGGAAGTTTTTGATCATCTTCCTGATGTTCATGATCATGCCCTTAACGAATACGAAATTTGTATATCAAAGTTAGACAAGCATTATCTACCCAAAGTCAGTGCCATTCTTAAAAGGTATAATTTCGGTTGCAGATCTCAATTGGATGACGAATCAGTTGAGAATTAGAATGATATAACTTCCCTGAGGAAATTGGCTTTTTCATGTAAGTTTGGATCCACTCTTGATGAGAGAATTAGAGACCAATGTATGTTGGTTTGCAGCATTGATCGTGTTAGGGAAGAATTATGGCAAAAAGACGAACCGTCTTTGGAAGATGTAATTGTCATTGCAAAGAGGAATAAACATTCTCTCAAGTGTGTTGAGGTGATAAAGAGAGATGGTGAAAAAAAGGACAAAAACTCTGTTCAACTTGTCAAACAACCTTCAAAGGAACATAAAGAGCATAAAGATCTCGGGAAAAAAGGTGTTTTCTGAGAAAAGTACTTGATTTATTAAGTCTCATGTTAAATGTTTTTGCTGTGGAAAGATAGGTCATCTTCCCAATGACAAACAAGGTCTAGGTTAAAAAGTCACCTGCAGTAATTGCAAAAGGAAAGGTCACTTTTCTGTTGTGCATAGAGGTAAAACTTACAAAGGGAAGGTTAATGAGGTATATTGTGATGAAGACAATTCTTATGAATCGCTTGACCAAGTAGAGTGTGGACAAATCCTAGTACAGGTAGTTAAAAATGAAGAAAGGAGAAATTGTCCAATGGATGAAAGTTTAGTAGAAGGTAAACCAACAAATGTCCTTTTTGACACAGGTGCAAAGATCACCACAGTCTCAAAAGAGTTTTATCTAAAGAAAGATAAAATCAAGGTTTTTTTCATCCTGATATCAGACCTTGTGCATAAGGGGGAGAGCCAATCAAATTGTTTGGGTATTTCTGGGGATTACTTGAATACAAAAACAGGTTAACCAACGCGAAAATATATATATCACAGATAGGTGACAAGTTGGTTTCACCAGAGGGACCTTGGTGTAATTTTAGACCTGAATGCATCTCCTCCTATTAGATTGAAAGAGAACTTTAATTTTAGGGCAATTGCTACTATAGATAATAATCCTCCTGAGGATTTTATACAAATGTTAAAACATGAAACGTTGGGTTGTCTACAAAACTACGTCCATCACATCCGATTGGTGGATGGGGCCAGACCAGTATGTTGCACAGTACGCAATGTCCCTGTAGCTGTCAGAGAACAAGGGCAGAAAAATTAGAACGTCTCAAAAAGGATGGTATCATTGAGGAAGTTGAGGCAACACAATGGCTTGCTCCAGTTGTAGCTGCTAAGAAGGCTGATGGTTCTCTGCGTCTATGTGTGGACCTTGAGGAATTGAACAGGCAGGTGGTGGTCAGACGATATTCTCTACCAAACATTGCGGACATGTTAATGCTGTTAAACGGTGCAAGGGTGTTTAGCTCCATCAACCTTAAGTCTGCATACCACCAGATTAGGTTAGAAGATGAGTCAAAACATTTAACAGCATTTGTTAATCCTTTCGGTACTTACCGCTTTGTCGGACTTCCTTTTGGTTTGGTCTCAACGGCCTCCGTTTTCCTGAGGGCGTTGGAGAACGTTTTGAAGCGATTACCTGGTGTTAAAATATACCAAGATGATATTTTGATTTTCTGAGTGGATAACAAAGAATATGACATGAGACTGTTAAATGTTTTGCACCGACTTGATGAATTTAATTTAACAGTTAAAATTGACAAATGGAAATTCAGGAGAGAGGCTATTGATTACCTAGGTCATTCAATTTCGGTGGGTGGTGTTTTGCCTAAAGAAGACCTGGTTGATCCCATACGGAAAATGCACTCTCCCACTAATAAAGAAGAGTTGATAAAATATTATAGCAAATTTGTTGAAGGTTTTGCTTCTTTATGGGTTCGCATGAGGGCACTGTTGCGTAAAGGATGTGAGTTTGTTTGGATCACCAACGTTGTGAACAAGAATTCTGCATCCTCAATGAAAAGTTAAATTCACCACCTAAGTTAAGCAGTTTTGACCCGAAAAAGAAATCTGTCCTAATAACTGATGCTAGTATGAAAGGTCTGGGTGCTGTTCTTCTCCAAAAGGACCAAGAACAGGATGAGGTTATACTGTTTTTATCAGGTAGTTTGTGAGGTGTGGAATTGAGATATTTGGTGATAGAGAGAGAAGCTATTGCGTTTTTTTGGTCTATAAAGAAACTTAAATATCTTTTTTACGGGGAGGTGTCTTTGAAGTGAGAACGGACCACAAACCGTTAAGTGAGATTTTTTTTAAAAAGGACTTTGATGCTGTGTCAAGTAGGATCACCAAATGGGTTGTGGTTTTACAAGATTATGATTTTGATGTAAAATATTTACAAGGTGTGGAAAATAAAGTTGTTTTTTTTTGCTGAGTTTTATATAGCGCGAACTAGACCTGAACCGAATCAGGTATCTGAGCGCTTTACATAGCACCAGTTACGTTACATGAGGACGGACACACATTCAATTTTTAGGCACGGGGAGATTAAGTGATTTGCCCAGAATCACAGGAGGTTTTGGCGTCGTTACCGAGACTCGAACCCAGATCCCCAGGTCCGAGGTCGAGCACCCTAGCCGTTAGGCCAACTCCTCTCAGCAAAGTTGCTGATGCTTTGTCTCGCCTAGTTGATGGTGAGGATGTGTGCCTTGCTGATGGGTGCAAGCAAGATGAAGACATGGTGTGTGCCATTGACGGAAGTATCATTGGCAAGGAAAGGTGGAAGAATGCTTTATATGCAGTTAAGGATTTGTTTTGGAATGTGTTCATACAGGTTAAAAGAGCAGGCCCAAAGGAGAAGAACATTTGGAAAAGTTTTGGCATGTCAAAGATCAACTTTCAGAGCATAGAGGTTTACTTGTCAGGGGGTATGAGACTCATGCCTCCAAATTCCCTTAGGGAAGAGCTACTTTTGTTGGCACATGCTGGGCATCAGGGAATTTCAAAGACCAAGGAGAGATTAAGATTGTCTTACTGGTAACCTGGCATAGACTTATAGGTGGATAGTAATGTTGGGGGTTGTGTGCAATGTGCGTTGAGTGAGAGGGTGACTAAACCGAAAGTACAACCCATGGTCATAAGGGACCATCCTGATGGTCAATGGAAGGAGGTTGGATTGGACATTGTTGGTCCTATCCGGTCTTCAGGCACTGAGTGGTATGTCCTTGTTCTGGATGATTTTTTTTCAATGTGGCCGGAGAGCCATCACACGAGGAGCTGAAACCAAACATGTAAAAGCATTTTTAGAGAAGCTCATTGCTAGAGAAGGCATACCCAACACCATTCCTACTGATAATGGCGTACAGCTAGTCTCCAGGGAAATGGAAGAATTTTTATCTAGACATGGTATCAGGCACAAGAAATGTTCCTTACATCACCCAGAAACCAATAGTATGTGTGAGCGTTTTAATCATGTTCTCAAAGAAACCATTTAGATGGCTAAGTCTGCAGGCTTGGATTGGTGTGCAGAAATTTGCAAAAAAGTTGAAATGTACAGGTTGTCTCCCCATGCAGTAACCAAAAGAACTATGTTTGAATTTTGCAGAGGTAGGTGTGCCAACACTTTAGTAACACCCACTTGGTTCAATGACATGCAACCTGATCGCCATATTGAGAATGTAAGGGGTGAATGGAGGTTGGCTGAGTCTAAGAGAAGTGAAGCTTGAAAAATTCTCTTTGACAATAAGAAATGTGTAAAATAAACTGCTGTGAAGGTGGATGATTGGGTTTTGATTAAAAATCCTTGCAAGAGGGGTTCTTCTACAGCATTTTTGAAACCCATACAGGTGGTTAACATTTTTAACAATGCAGTTAAAACTGCGGACCACCGTATTTGGAATTTGAATAGGGTGGTAGTGGTTAGAGAAGACTTTGTTTCGAGATCTAAGCACTCTTCTAACAATTTAGGTCACACTTCTGGGAATCCTAGTGTCATCTCCTCCAAGTTATTTAAGTGATTTTGTTAAGTAATTTCTTTATCATCTAGCACTTGCAGTTTTCTCCTCTCCTGTATGTATTGCCCTCCTCATTTCTGTTGTTATCTAACATGCATTCTCAGTTTTGTTTTTCTTTATTTGTAAAGGAAGGAGATATGTGGCATCCTAGGATTATGTACTTGTTGCCTGGTGCTAGAGAATGTAATGATGTCAGTATTATTTACTTGTTGCCAGGTGCTAGAGAATTTAATGATGTCAGTATGCACCTGGCAGCAGTTAGAGTCTAGCTTTCTAATGTGTAACAGCCTTTATGTGGATGGGATCCTTATCCTAGAATAAACCTTAACTTTCTACTTTGAAGCTATGTTACTGAGTTTTTACAGTGTGCTTATCTATCCCTGTGTTTGCAATAGCGACCAGTTTAATTAATACTTATTAGACAGATCATTCTACAATGTGACCTATTACTACATAGGTCACATCACAAAATAAGACACTGGTTACAAACTGCCAGTATGCAATTTGCAACCCCTTTTTGTGAGATGTCTCTTAGTACATCTGGTCAAAAGTTCCCAGAAGATGTCTCGCTTTTCTGGAGTGAAAAATGCCAAATTCCTTATTTCACAAATCTTGACCCCCTCAAAAACCTAGTAATAATACAGGTTTAATAAGCTCACTTGCCTTCATAGCTTACCATATTACTACTTCCTACTTCTGACTTTTTCTCAACTACACTTCATTTGTACTATAATTTTAGCCTGTTTCATCACATATCCACACTCTTTAATCTACAGACTTAAAGTATTCCTTTGTTGATTATCACTCGTTCTCTTCACTCATCTCAACGTCCACTGCAATTCAGTCCTTGCGCTCATCCAAAATTTGCCCATCACTCTCTCACTCATAAAAATGTACTCACTCAGTTATTTGCCTGCTTGAAATACAAAGGGGAGATAGTCAGTAGAGGAAGGTAATATTTAGGCTGCTGTGTCCAGTGGGTGTCCAAGCCGTGGGACTTGTATCACATTTTATAAGGGTGAATGAGAGGTCACAGGTTAAATAGTGGGGGACCATGGCCACAGACATAAGGGCATAAGAATAAAAGAATCTAAAAGAAGGCCCTCTGCAGATCTACAGAGTCATCAGGCCAAATTACACCCTATTCATTTCAATCTCAACTTATTCTCTCAACTATGTATTCATTATCTTTTTCCCATTGTTACCTCCCTCCTTCTTAGTTTCTCCGCACAAGGCACCTCAAGCCTCCTTCCACCTCAACTGTACCTTTCTTCCTCATCCATGTCTCTCAGTTGACTTTAACTCCCAAACTCAAAAGTGTGCTATTGGGCAAGTCACTATGGGCCTTATTAGACGTTTGACGAACAGGGCATTCCAACACAATCGTGATGGATATCCCATCTGCCATATTACAAGTGCATTATAGCCTATGGCACTCGTAATACAGCAGATAGGATATATATTCATTTTTGATGATGTATCCCATCCACCAACCTCCAAAAAAGACACTTTGATTTCCTGTACCTCAGTTTGGCTGTTTGCCAAACAGAGTTGATGGCACCAGTGGAAGCACCTGAAGATAATTACATTACTGTGTGTTTTATATATCTGTCTCTCTCACATTCGGATTACCTTTGTTGCTGATATATTATTTTAAAGGACCTAATAGATCACTCTCCTAACCAGAAAAGGGCACCATGACACTAGGACACTAAGACACCATTAGACAAAGCATCTAAAGTAAGGATTTAAAGTAAGAAAAGATGAAGATTAGATGAATAACTCTGTCTTTAGCTTCTTTCTAAATTGCAGAAAATTGGGTTCCTCATGGAGATCTAGAGGAAGCCTGTTCCACTTCGTCGGAGCAAGATAAGAGATCTACAATGATGTATATGAGGAATGAATAGAAGACAAGCAGACAAGTATCACAAAGGCCTGGCTGAGCGATGGAATAGAATGTTGTCAGGAAAAATATTTAGGACCTTTCTCTCATAATGCATCAGGCAAAGCCTTTTGAAAACTGCCTTTTTTTCAATTGGGAGCCAGTACAGACTCTTAACGTCCCGACCTAGGAAGATTCAAATTCAGCCTGGCAGCTGCATCCAATAATATTTTAAGCAGGGCAAGCTCTTTCAACGAAATGTCATAATATACAGATTTGCCATAATCTAATTTAGATAGAACAAGCACATGGGTTGTAAACGTCCTAGCCTGCAAAGGTAGAACTTTGAAACATTTCTGGAGCATGTTTAGTTTAAGTAGGCAGTAAGAAGCAGTTTGTCTTGGCTGCATAGCCATTGATACGTCTATGTCTAACACATCCCCAAGACTCTTAACTAATGTGACCGGGGTAAGGGCAGAGTTGAGATAGGAGGGCCACCAGTCATTCAATCATGTATGATTAAATCTGCCCAGTAGAATCACCACTGTCTTGTCTGAGATAAGTCCCAAACTGCTGGAAGTCATGCAATAGGAAATTGCAAATATGCATTATTGGAATTTAAATTTGGTGGCCAAACTATTTTTAGAAATGGAAATGTGTGTGTTAAAAGCGTTGATGAGAATATCAAGGCTGAAAGAGTGAACTAAATTGGCTAAAGATGTAATGGAAATATTAATTAATGTAGGACTCAGGGAGGGAGCCTGAGGCACTCCCTTGCCCAAACGAGAGACCCAAGAATTTGTAAGAGACAGAGCAAACACCCAGCGATATTTCTGATAAGAATGAGACCAGCCATTTCACAGCAGATTGGAAGATTTAAATTTTGCAGTGTCTCGCTACCATAATAGGGTAGGCATCTGTGTCAGATATCCTGGTCAGATGAAGGAGAACCTGTACAGCATTATCACCCTGGCCCATGATCATCTTAAGTTTGTTTGTGACAGCGACAAGTGTTGTTTCCTTACTACAATTAACATGACATTTAGACTGCAAAAACTCAAGGATAGCATGGAATGAAAGATATTTTGTGAGCTGTCCACCAATGATTTTCTGTATAAATTTAGCTTACAGTAGTAGAGATATTGGGCAATAGTTAGCAGAGATTGGGGGGACCTACTGAGGGATTTTTTCCAATAACCGGATGACATGCGCTTCTTTCCAGTTGTTTGGGACTGCCACAGTTGTGGTTGAAACATTGCAACTGCCTGGTCCAAGGATCACAGAGGACACGGATGCGTTGGAGTGCCAGATTTTGTGGCGATAAAGATAGTTTTGACAACATCAGTTGTAGCTATCTGAAATTTAGCAAGAGAGCAGTTGCATCTGCAGTAAAAGGGTTGATCCAAGCAATACAAATTATTAATCGCAAGTTGAAGTTCGAAGTTACTATAGATTTTATTTATTTTATCTGAAAGCAATGCAGATAAGTTATCACAGAAGGCCTGACTGTCAGACGCATAATGTGCAATGCATTTGAACATTTCTGTGCTTGAGTTCATTGCTGAAAAGATTTTATGAGTACAGAAATATCAACAGGCATGACATATCTACCAATGATATTCCCCGCTGGTGAATTAATACCAGATGTTTTCATCGGTAGAGTACTTGGCACGACACTTCAGTGGCAATTGTTTACAATTGGATTTCATAGTGCAGTAAACCACAGGGCTGAGGGTAACTTACAATGGTTAGTAAGGCTTTTAATGGAGCAAATGAGTCAACTGTGGATTTATTCCAGTTGTCATAATTTAAAGCCACATTATTGATATTTTACATGATGTCAGAAGGAAAGACAGGTAGAGCTGAAGTAAATGCCTCTAGTGGTAGTTTGGACCACTCATGCGACTTTTTAGGGCGAGCAGGAGAGAGCAGCTGGAAGGTATTGTGTGAGCTATGGGTGATCCATTTAAGGTAAGGGGAAGGGTGTAACTGACTCCAAGTTCACAATATTATTGGAAACTGGCTCAAGTAGGTAACTCACAGTATATGTGGACTATCTGGTAAAGAGGGCTAAAAACATTGTAGCAAAATCTTGGCTGACAGTAGTTGCTTGAGGATTGTCTGCATCATCAAGGTGGTGGATAAGATCTCCCAAGAGTATGCAGTTAGAAGCATTTAGTTCATAGTAGTATATAAACACCGGCAAGGATGCGCCAAAGGTCGACTTAATGGGGAACAGTTTGTAAATGTGGGTGCCAGTCAGTGTAAGTGAAGAATCAATTTGCAATTTAAAAATAATACAGTCCATGCCGTCTAGAGAAGGTGTTTCTTAATCTCTCATCAATATCACTTTTTGATTATTGCTTGCTTTTGTCCCTTATACTCCTATATTCGTCTCTCTCTTTCTGTCACATTTGTCTCTCTTTTGGTTCCACTTCCATTGTTTTGCATTAACATACCTCCTACTTGTGTTTTCTAGTTTCCTTCCCTCACCCCCAAGTTTGTGTGGTGGTTATCTTGCCTTTTACTCTCGTTTTTATGTCTGTCCTTTGATACCAAATTCTTGCCAGAGTATTTTTATTCCCAAAAATACATACATACTCTACACAGAGGGCCTTTTATTCAGAAGGCCTCATCTATCGGTCAGTCAAATTGTCACTCACGTTTTACTTTCACCCACCACATCGTACAGCAGGGGAAAATGGGCCAGTCCCCTTTACCCATAGGTCCCCTTCACTTTGAGGGAATGCAAAAGCATGTGCACATTGTTCACATTCACCTAAATATAGCTCCTTTCTCTTCACTGATCAACCTGGTTCCTAGTGAGTTTTTTCATTGTAGTTATTTTTTTATGTTATAGATATATAGTGTCTATTATTTTTGTCTCCACCTCGGGTGCCATGCCACATGCTGAATTTTTTCTGTCTCCTTTTAAAGTTATGAAGTATTTAAGCTGCCTTGTAACATTGTAGGTGTCTGCAATTTGAGTGCTTGATTAGCCTGTAATTTATTCTGGTCTCCTTTAAAAATATTTTTTAATTGTATGGTAGAAAAAGAAGACTTTTATATAAAATTAAATCACTAGTAAAACAGCCACATAAGTGAATGTTTTTCTTTTTTTTAAATAATTTGAATCAAAGTGTGCGGTGACCACGATTAGGTTGGAAAATGTTTTCTGTTTTCGTTTTGTGGTACATTATTACAATTTTTAAAAAAACAAGGCACCAGGGCTTCAAGAGCAGACATACAATTTTTTCCAATGCTTGTTATGACTCCCATCTGCCTACCATCTAGGTTTTTTTTATCTTATAGTTACCAACCTGTTTTCATTCATTCTTCCCCATCTCATATTCCTGTTCCACTCATAAACACCCCCTGCTCCCACGATTACATGTTTCTCAGATGTGAAGATGAAAAAGAAGTGGTCATCTTAGTCACCATTATTGCCAGCACAATGGCGGTGACACCACTCAACTTTTTTAGGGACAGTATAAAGACAAAGACCTTGGGAAAGGAAGCACTAAAAATGTGGAATGCAATGACTTTGAGGGCTATATTGGCTAGCCCACTACGAATACCTGTCAAAAAATCAATCAAAGTCCTCTATGAGGCTATACAAGGAGAAGGCTTGTACATTATGATGGCTGTGAATTTGTCATTATTTTATGTGATTGACTGGACCATTTGCCACAGATCTTACACTAAGGTTTCACTCAGATATAAAGTAGTTTGTTCAGGAGGACCAGATCCATCCCACATATTTAGGCCCTCCACATAAAAGGACACTTGCATACATTGAATCTTAATTAACTTATCTACATTGTCAATGGTTATTCTGAAAATAATTGCATGTATTTGGCCATTCTGGACCCACGATGGGTGCCCATGTTTTACTGTGTCCATTTTTCAAATAGAAATCTTGCTGATGGCACTCTGACTCTCTCCTGGGGCACTCAATCCATATACCTCTGTTACCTCCATCTCTAACCCCATGCCTTCACACCATCTCTCAATCATCCTACGTTTAATTCTGTTTTTCACCATTGCTTAGTGACTTGTACTCTTCCATTTCTTCACCCTTCCTTTTTAATTGTATCCTTTTCTTTCTTTACCTCTCGCACTACCTTTTCCGCTCTATTTTTTTTCCATTTCATTCATTTTCAATGTCTTTCTTCTCTGCTCTTTACTTCTTTTGCTATTCCTTCATCTTCTACCTTTTTTCCTTATTGTTTATATAGTTTTCAATTGCCTCTGACATTCTCCTCATATTTTCTTCTTTCTTAACAAATGAATGGATGTTCGTCCTCTGAGCACTGTCCAAATGTAGCTGGTATATTCATGCTGGGTAATCTTGTCTAGTCACTGTGAGAGATCCCGAAGGATATCAGAGGGCTTTACAGTTACTCCCACTGATGGCTGGTGTGGTGTGCGGGCCAAGACAAAGATTAAGCCACAATGGTGGCCGAGCTGCACAGACAACATGCACACATAGTGCATCATTTGGGAAGTGACCTCCTGCAATCACCGCCCCTTTATTTATCCCCTCGGACAGAGCCCGGTGAAGTCAAGAGGGGTGTGAAAGGATACATTATCGGGGAGAGGCCAGATGGCTCTCTACATCCCTCCCATCTTTTAATCAAAGTATATACATATATATATATAGTAGGTAGTTATAGTTAGGACCTAGTTTCCATAGGAAATCTGCAACATTCTATTTGGAATAACTTTGGCTTCGGTCAACGAATCTTCGAAAAATTCTCCAAGAAGATGGGGCGCTCCGCTCTGCTCCTATCCTGAAAGTTTCGGGGTGATTCGTCAAGCAGGGGCTGAGAAAAAATGGGGGTCCCAAAACGTGTTTTCCCCATGCAATTTTCCATAGGGACCTTTAGACACGGCTACAGCCCGAACTGCTGAACGGAATGACACCAAATTTGGCAAAAAGGTAGAGTTTGGTTAGCAGATTACGCTTTTTGTTAAATAGTGTAAATCCCTGCAGTAGTGCCTGAGAAAATCAAAAGTAAAATCATAGATATATCTATGGACGAAGTAGGGTACGCGTATCCTCCGAGGATTATGCGTGTACCCTTACGAGCACGAGCTGCATGCTAATTGGCTGTCAACTGTCTGTCAACACTCCAAACCAGGAAGTGTTGGCAGCCATCTTGTGTCTCGGTAGAACCGAGGCACAAGAAAACTGAAAAACAAGTGCGCAAAAGGCGCAAAGGGGGCAGGGTAGAAACACCCTGACCCCCTAGGCCTGCTCAGGAGGTCGCACAAGGACCCCCCAATTATTTTTTTTTAAATCGCAGGATGCGCTTAGGATACGCGTATCCCGCGAAAACAAAGAAAAAAACCTGAAGCCCGCTTTAGTGCTAATTAGCCCCCGGGGGGGCAAGTCCCGGGGGCAATGTACTTTCTTATAATGGGGGGCCCAGAGGGGCCCACCAGCCCCGGGGACCGCCACCCCTGGGGCTTTAACCTTACGTATGCGGGGGCGCTCACGGCCCCCTGCAGCCCCGGGGACTGACACCCCCCAGGGCTTCTTTTATTTTATAATGGGCCCCCCAGCCCTGGGTCCCACCACCCCCCGGGGCTATAACATTATGTATGGGGGGCTCAAGCCCCCCCACAGGCCCCGGGGACCACCACCTCCCTGGGGCACTAAATTTCTTATTTGGGGGGTCCATGACGTACCCCCCCAGCCCCGGGGACTGCCACCCCCGGGGCTTTAACATTATGTATGGCGGGGGCTCACGGCCCCCCCGCAGCCCCGGGGACCGCCACCCCCCAGGGCGTCCAAAATAAATAAATTTAAAAAACCTGTGTGGGGGGGCTCAAACCCCCCACATGCCCCGGGGACCACCACCCCCTGGGGCTTTTAATTTTTGGGAGGGGGGCCACGTGGCCCCCTCCTGGGACCTTGTGGTGGCCCTGGGGACCGCCACCCCACAGGGCCGGCTCCTGCAGTGTCCGAAGGTGCCTACCCCCGGGACACTGTATTTTGCTATGGTAGGGCGGGAGCCGCGCATAGCAAACTGCTTTGGTTTTTGGAAGAGAGAGCAGGAAACCTGCTCTCTCTTCCAAAAACCAAAGACGATTGCTTTTCTACATGGGGAGCTGCATGTTAGCTGCTCCTCATGTAGAAAAGCAATGCCGGCTCCCACAGGACACGGGGTGCCGGCAGGGACCCCAACAGAGTGGGCCAGCCCCGGGGTATGGGATCCCCGGGGCTACAAGTGGCCCGGGAGGGGGGCCACGCGGCCCCCTCCCAAAAAAAAGTAATTAAAAAAAATATGGCTGGCCCCGGGGGATGGGGTCCCCTGGGCCAAAAGTGGCCACAGGAGGGGGGCAAGGCAGCCCCCCTCCTAATAAAAAAATATTTAAAAAAAAGGCTCATGCCCCGGGAGACGGGGTCGCCGGGGCAGACTATGGCCTTTGGAGGGGGACCATGCGGCCCCCTCCCTGATTTTTTTTTTTTAATTACAAATTGGGGGCAGGCCCTTGGGGATGGGGTCGCCAGGGCCCAAAAAATAGAAAAAGTAGGGGGGCTACACAGCCCCCCTTCTTAAAAAAATAAAATTAAAAAAAGACCCGCATCATGCCGGAGGCCACCTACCCTCCTTTCACCACTCTGCAAACGCGCCCACTGGCGCGTTTGCAGAGGGGAAAGATTTTCCCTTGAATACTGGGGGTCCCTGGGGGCCAACTAGCCCACCAGGAACCTCCAGTGTGCGCCAGGTGGCTGCATTGCAGAGAGGTGTTCTGAGGTCACGCCCCTTTTTACACCTCTCTGCAACGCAGCCTGTGGTGCTTACTGGAGGTACCTGGTGGGCTAGTTGGACCCCAGGGACCCCCAGGATTCAAAGGGACTTAATTCCCCAACTTAAAACGTGCCACGGGTGCGTTTCCACAGTGGTGAAGGAAGGGGGTGGGGCCTGAGTTCACATGTGTGCAAACACGCCCCGTGGTGCAGTTTAAGTTGGGTAATTAATTCCTTGTCAATACTGAGCATCCTTGGGGGCCCACCAGGTACCTCTAGTAAGAGCCACGGAGCTGCGTTGCAGAGAGTTGTAAAAAGGGGCGTGGCCTCTGAACACCTCTCTGCAACGCATCCTCATGGTGCATACTGGAGGGACCTGGTTGGCTAGTTGGCCCCCAGGGACAACCACAGGATTCAAAGGGACTTAACTCCCCAACTTAATACGTGCCATGGGGCGCGTTTGCACAGTGGTGAAGGGAGGGGGCGGGGCCTGAGTTCACATGTGTGCAAACACGCCCTGTGGTGCGGTTTATGTTGGGGAATTCATTCCTTGTCAATACTGAGGGTCACTGGGGGCCAACTAGCCCACCAGGTACCTCTAGTAAGCGCCACGGAGCTGCGTTGCAGAGTGTTGTAAAAAAGGGCATGGCCTATGAACACCTCTCTGCAACGCAGCCTCCTAGCGCATACTGGAAGCACCAGGTGGGCTAGTTGGCCCCCAGGGACCCACAGGATTGAGGAGGAATTAATTCTCTAACTTAAAACGCGCCACAGGGTGTGCTCTCAGACATATCACCATAGGCCACGCCTCCTTCCTTCACCACTGTGCAAACGCGCCCTGTGGCGCGTTTTAAGTTGGGGAATTAATTCTCTTTCTCTTTCAATACTGAGGATCCCTGAGGGTCAAATAGGCCAACAGGTATCTCCAGTATGCGTCAGGGAGCTGCGTTGCAGACAGGTGTTCAGAGACCACTCCCCTTTTTACACCTCGCTGCCACTTACCTCTGTGGCGCTTACTGGAGGTACCTAGTGGGCTAGTTTGACCCTAGAGACCCTTAGGATTGAAGGGGACTTAATCTCTCAACTTAGAACGGCCACAGGGCGTGTTTACACAGTGGTGAAGAGAGGGGACGGGGCCTGAGGTGATGTGTGCAAACATGCCCTGTGGCGCGTTTTAAGTTGGGGGAATAATTCACCTTCAATCCTGAGAGCCCCTGAGGGACAACTAGCCCTCCAGGTGCTTCCAGTAAGCGCCACTGCGCTAAATTGCAGAGAGGTGGTGCAGGCCGTGCCCCTTTTTACATCTTTCTGCTAAGCAGCTCTGTGGCGCTTACTGGATGTACTACGAATTCCGATTTACTCACCTGTTATCAGGAGAGACCTCAGTGCGGCATCTTTGAGTACAGTACTGATCCTGAAAAGTAATTCTAACCGTACTTAGCAGTAACTTGAATTTCCTTCCATAGGCTAACATTGACTGGTTTCACTAGTGTGGAGTTTTGCAAATTTAAAATAATCACCTAAAATCATCCGAACAACAAATTCCGATTTACTTACCTGTTATCAGGAGATAACCCAATGCTGCATCTTTTAGCCCAGCACTGACCCTGAGAAGTAATTCTAACCTTACTTACCAGTAACTTGTATTTCCTTCCATATGAATCCATTGTCTGGTTTTCACCAGAAAAGTTTCTGTGTCTATTTTCACAAACTACAAATATTCCTAAAAAATCGCCTGTATGACTTAATCGCACTCTTTCAACTGTTTACAGGAGAGGCACCAGTGCTGGATCCAGGATCCACCACTGAGTAAGAAAAAGTAACGATAACACTACTTACCTGCTAAGTGAATTTTCTTCCATAGGGTAACATTCTCCTAAGTGTGGAGTTTTGGAACTTTAAACTATTCACCTAAAATCAGCCAAACATCAAATTATGATTTACTCAGCTGTTATCAGGAGAGACCTCAGTGCTGCATCTTTCAGCCCACTACTGAGCCTGAGAAGTAATTCTAACCATACTTACAGTAACTTGAATTTCCTTCCATAGGCTAACGTTGACTGGTTTCACTTGGAAATTCTTCTAAGTGTGGAGTTTTGGAACTTTAAAATATTCCTCTAAAATCAGCCAAACTACGATATCCAATTTACTCACCTGTTATCAGGAGAGACCTCAGTGCTGCATCTTTCAGCTCAGTACTGATCCGGAAAAGCAAATTCTAACCATATTTACAGTAACTTAAATTTCCTTCCATAGGATATCATTGCCTGCTATATAAATATGTATAAATTAAAAAATATATAAAAATAAAAAAAAACTAATATTACAATTTCAATATTTTTAAAAACATTTTTTCAATGTGTATTAAAAATATGTAATGTAATTTAAAAAATAAAATATGTATAAATAAATAGTTTAAAACAATGTAGTGAATCAGTATAAAAAATATAACAATACATTTAAAAATAATCATTTACAAAACCTTTAAAATTCACTGAAAAAACCATAGGTTTCAGGCACGTTATAGTTAGGAATTAGCATTTAAAAAACCTTAGAAATTCACTTAAAAACCATAGGTTTCACACATGTTATAGTTAGCTGGACATTTCACTCATACAAAACCATTGAAATTCCCCCGTTATAGTTAGTTCAGCTAACTATAACTTGCGCGCCCGCAATGCACTGCTGATGATGTCACATATTACATCACTCATGACATGGTCAGTGACATTACTCATGACCACTGATGACATCTCAAATGACATCACTGATGACATCACTGATGACATCATCCAGTGAATGTGTGTTTTTCTGAAAATTAAATATGTTTAATATATGTATATCTCAAGGTCGATGGAAGAATAATTATAACATGTGTGAAACCTATGTTTTTTTAGTGAATATACATATACATATATATATATATATATATATATGTATATATATATATCAACATCCAAAGAGATCCAATAGCCATGTGGACGCGCTCTGCAGTGTGTGCTCTGCCCAGGGGTCGGATCCTGACCCAGGTAATTTTTGAAACAAAGGAGGCGGCACAATCAGGAATCGATTTAAAGCCTTATTTATTACAAGACTTCACCCCACCAATGGGGTGAAGTCTTGTAATAAATAAGGCTTTAAATCGATTCCTGATTGTGCCGCCTCCTTTGTTTAAAAAAAAAAGTATATATATATATATAGAAGAGTTGGGTTTTTCTATGAGGCAATTTAAAGTTGTCTTTTGTTAGTTGTGGTGGGGGGGGGCACTATGGTGGTGTGGGATGTATATATATGAAATATGGTCTTATTTATACATATTGTCATTTTTAGCTTTTTGAACAGTAATGTTTTTTGACTTACCTGGAACAGTTTATAAGTATTTGGTATAGAACAATGATTGTTTGATGAATTTAATCATGGATCTTTTAATGTTTATTGCATATTTGCACATTACTGTACTAATAGTAGTGTAGTAGGTTCCCGCAATTCTCTAGCACTTTATTTCATTTTTATCACTTATGCACTTTTCAATCTTTGCACTTTATAAATTGTCGCTGCTAGATACAAGAATTTGCGTATTTGCACAGTATGGGTATACATGTCTCTGATAATTGCGATTGCTTTTTAATACTTTTTATTTACAAAATGTATTATCTGATGTAACCAACATAAATCCTGGATTTAACCAGTAATATTTTTGTGCTCATATCAGCTAATGGAACAGTATACTGGCGATAGTGTGTTTTCACTGTTTACTATATGTCACATGATTATGGTGGACGCCTCCTGGGGGCGGTGTCAACATCACTGCATTAACCTATAAAAAAGCATAATGATTTAAAACATGTTGCAGCGTGACCAAGGGCTTTTTGCTCGAAACGCGTCGCTGGTTCTGTTCTTAAATAAAAATTACCATCTTGCTGATTCTGTTGGTCCGGTTCTCATTCGTTGCTGGCGTGGAGGCGGTGTCTGCGAGCGCAGAGCAAGCTGAGGAGGAGCTTTGTCTTCATATATATATATATATATATATATATATATATACAAAACTCTTACACTTATTTAAACACAAATGTCTCTTAGCTTCAGGCTGGGCGTTGTGTTTTGGAGCAGTTGAGAATGTGGACTTCTAGTCACCATACTTGGCTCTTGTTCACCGGCAGAACTTTGTCCGATGCGCTCCTGGGACATTTTGTCTGACTCTCTCATGGCTGATTGCCAAGTCCCTCATCTCCAGGCGGCCCTCCCATCGCCGGATGGGGAGTGAGCGGTGCTCTCTATCCGTCAATCAGGCTGGGCGAGTGTTCTTCGTCCTCCGGGTTGCTTTCTGCCCCACTCCCAGTGCTTGAGGGCGTGGTGTTCAAGGGATTCTCCTTGAACCAGGCCACATTCCTCACGACGGTGTTTCGGCCTCGTCTGGTGGTTAGCATTGTTTCATTGACATGCACTACTGTCCATACTTTGGGTTTATAGGGTGTGCGGAACTTCCAGCTGGGTGGAGGTCCTTGATTACTACTTGTCACCCTAGTTGTAGGCGTGGAACCTTCGCATGACGATCTTGGGAGGCCTTCTCGTTGGTTGTTTGCCACTACTGCTGCACCTTTTTCATATCAAAGCTCGGTGGTATCCGCTCAGAGTCCTCCGGAATGACATCTCTGTCAGAACAGGAGGGTTGCGGGGGCGTATCCTGTGGTGGAGTTTGGGGTCTGCCAGTAGACCAGAAGGAACTGGTGAAGACAGAATTCAATGTCTTGGTTCTGGTCTACTCCAATTCTGAGGGCTCGATTGAGTGGCCTAAGGAATCTCTTCACCTCCCCTTTCGCCTGTGGCCATTGGGGTGTGATTATCTAGTGGTGGACAGCTTTTGTGGCAAAAAGTCCTGAAATTCCGGCCTCTGGAAGGGGGCCAATTGTCAGACTTCACTTCTCCTGGCAAGCCAAACATCACAAAGGACTTCTGCAGTACTGGTCGCACATGGACAAATGCCCTGGAGGGTACTAGCTCAACTACTGGAAACTTGGAGAACTAATCTATGGTCACCAGAGTGTTCCACCCATCGGGAAAACTCCCAAAGTCGACACTGACCCTTTTCCACAGAGTGAGACACATCGCTTCAGTTCAGACAGTATAGGCGCTAGAGCAGGATCCTTCCCGGTGACAGTGCATGGGTGACAGTACCTGAGGTCTTCGTCCACGAGTTCATCCATGCCCGGAAACCACACTTTTGCTCAGTGCCTCGCCTTGGCTTTGGCTGCTCCTTGGTGGCCTTGATGGGCGAGCGTGATCATCTGACCCAAGATGGCTCTTCGGGACGATGATTCTGAATGCCATCAGCGCAAGTTAACCAGTATATAGAGACAGTCAAAAAGGTCAAGCCCTACCTAAAATCTTTCTCATCTTGAACAACAAATTGCAGTCCAACCCATCACTCCTACCATCTACCATCAGGGAGCAATAATCAGCAGCCTTTTTCTAACAAGGTGCTCATTGAATTCAAATGTTAGTTCTGTCTCCATCCTCCCTCCCTTCAGTGTTTAAGTCTTGATCATCCTGATACTGGAATGCAGGGAGTTTACTTACTTTGTATGAAGAAAAGCTTTTTGGGTAAAGCTGTCCTCGTTCTCCATCTTCTGCCATTCCAGGACAAGGGTCATCTAAAATGGATCCCATTGACACTAGTGCTCAGACTCAAACAATACACAGAACTTTACTGCCATACATGTGCTACACAGTCACTGCAGGTACACACACACAGGATGACAGCCCAGGGCTCTGGGCTTTACTTAACATTTCTTCACACAAAAGGAGTTGGTACGGTCGCCTCTCTTTAACTCAGAAAATGCAGTCTGTTCACACTATAGATGCGTCCAACATGATATGTTGTAACCACTACTGTGGTAATCTCTTTTCAAAACTTCTGCCTCGCCCTCCTGGCGGTATATCGCCCCCCGAGGTCAACCCCGCGCTTCAACGATCTCTTCTTACAAATAATCTCTGACCTCTTCACACGGTACCAAAGACTACTTGTAGTTGGAGATTTCAACTATCACCGGGACAAAACACCCAAAGACCCGGTGGTCTACCAACTTGAGACATTTATGAGCACATTAGGTCTCCAACAACTGCTTGATGGCCGCACACACAATAAAGGTCACACTTTGGACCTCGTCTGGACCTCCCAACCACGAGCTAATCTTATAGACATCTCCCCGTGTGTGTGGTCTGACCATTTCCTAATCAGCTGCTGGGTCCTGATAGATAGCCATCTGTCCAAACCTCCCCAAATATGCAAAATGGTGCGAAACTGGAAAAAAATTGAGCCTGCGACTTTAGTGGAGTCTCTCCTTACCTCCACCCCCCTCATTTTTGAAAAAGGAAACTTAGACCAGGAAAGTGAAGCACACACGAATAGCCTACGCACAGCCATGGACCATGTAGTACCCGAGCGAAGAGAAAGGATCAAAGATAAGGGAAAAAGAGCTACCTGCTACAATCAATTATTGAGAGAAACTAAGCTAAAGCTCCGCCACGCGGAGAGATGTTGGCGTAAAACTAATGACCCAGATGAGCGAGAAAATTACAAGACCCTACTCAACTCATACAAAAAATGTATCACGACCAATAAAGCTGAATATTATGAGACCAAAATTACTACAGCAGCAAACAGATAGAAAGAGGCCTTCAGAATTCTGAAGGAACTTAGCCAAAAGTCAGAGCAGAAATTAGTTGATGACTCGATCGACTGCAATACTTTTCAATCCTTCTTCTTGCAGAAAGTGAGGGACATCCTCTCGGAAATTGATAATACCTCTATCAATTATAAACCCCCACTCCTACCTCAAGATCCCCCTCCTGGCCAAGTGCTTACCAGCTTCCCCAAACTGGATCCGGTTTCCCTTACATTACTCAAAAATCAGAATAAAACAGGATCCCCCGGAGACCCCTGACCCCTCAAATCTTTCAAATGGCCCTTCCTGGTCTAGAAAGACAAATTATCACCATGTTAAACCACTCTCTGGAGACAGGGTATCTGCCATCGAGTCATACCCCTTCTGAAGAAGCTAGGGGCGGACTTGGCCAACCCCAAAAACTCTAGGCCTATTTCCCAGCTACCCTTCCTGGCAAAGGTCCTAGAACAACATGTTCTTAAAACACTCTCACCCTTCCTGGAGGACCACCAACTTCTCCAGGGGCGCCAGGCTGATGTTAGGGCACACCATAGTACCGAACTGGTCATGCTATCAGTATTTGATGAGCTTAGAGCAATGACTGACAGTAAAAGACCCAGTGCCCTGATTTCATTAGATTTATCAGCGGCATTTGATACTGTCAGCCATGCTCAATTACTGGATAGACTCACCACCTTGGGCATCGGCGGTCTGGCACACCAATGGCTTGAATCGTTTCTATCTGGTCGGCCCAAAAAGGATTCAGCTGGGGGAATTGGTGTCAGACAAAGGCATGCTTAGTTGTGGAGTCCCTCAAGGCTCAACCCTGTCCCCACTACTTTTTAATGTCTATCTGCAACCTTTGGTAGCAGCTTTAGCCAACATGGGCTGTAAAATCTTCCGATACGCGGATGACACCCAACTCCTCCTCAGCATTGATAACACCCCTCATGCTCAGGACCTGGCACAAAATGTCCTTAGATTTACAGTGAGTTGGATAACAGCAAACTCACTGAAAATCAATCCAGACAAGACAGAGGTCCTGGTTATCCCCACAACAGACTCCCCTTGGAGTGACCATTTCTGGCCCCAAGAGCTAGGCCCCACCCCCGTCCCATGCCGGTCGTAAAGAACCTCAGCATAAAAATCGATTCAGAGCTCTCCATGGCCAACTAAATTTCTTCTGTGGTCAGTACCTGCACCGGCCTGATTAGGCAATTGCGGAAACATGTCCCCCTTCTCTCCATCACCTCACTCCAATTAATTGTGTCGGTCACTATCGTCCCAAGGCTAGACTACGGCAATGCTTTATACATTGGCTTCCCACAGGAACTGGCCAACAGACTGCAGGTGGTCCTGAATGATGCAGCCAGGCTGATCTTCAGGGTCCCTAGAAGGTCTCATGCCACCCCTTTGCTGCACAAACTGCAATGGCTCCCTATTAGGCAAAGAGCTAAGTTCAAGGGCCTTTGCATCGCCCACAAAGCGATCTATGGCCAAGCCCCAACCTACATAAAAGAACGCATTGAGATCTATGTTCCGGGCCGCACACTGCGGTCCTCCGAGGCCTGCCGTCTGTCCTGTCCAAGGTACAAAAGGGGGCAGAGCTTTCTCTGTCCTAGTGCCTCAGCTCTGGAACCAGCTTCCTGAGCAACTGCGAAAGGAATCCAATCTACTCCAGTTCAGGAAATGGCTCAAAACAATCCTGTTCAGGGAGGCCCTAAGCACAGTTTAACTCTGTTCCACGCTTGATTTCAGTTGTCGTCTAGGCAGCTACCCCCACTCGCTCCCGATTGCTAAGAGACCTGATGGTGATTTTGCACTATATAAATATCAATTAACAATAACAATAACAACAATACTGTTATGTTTCATACAGGTACCCCAATAAAGGCTCAGGTAGTAACCAAACCTTTCACCTATATCACCCATGCCGTTACACTATATAACGGTTCTTGGTACAGACCTTTCACCTGGTTACGGTACTGCTTACAGGACGTGGGGTTTTCCCTGAAACAGATGGATTGAACCATACCTTCACTGCCTGCCTACAGGCCCTGATGCCATTTTGTTTGAAGGAGGGGCAGATCAAAGTGCGTCGAATGTCCCGTAGGCTTGGGCAAATGTAGATAGCGTGCACAAGAACCTCACTTCCATTTCAACAGAGGCAGCAAGTTTGCTTGAATGGTTTCCTTTTCCAGGCAGGATGCCCAGGCAATGTTTTAAGAATTTTTCTTTTGTCGTCATTTTGTATCCTACCCTTAAGTACGATTGTGGTTTGAGGAATTTGTAATCATGAGAACAGACCATGTGTGTGCCCTTTTTGCCAAAGTTTCTTTGTCTTCAATTATGGATAAGGATATTGCTGCTTTTGTTCCTGCCTTCTTAAAGCACTGGGGGTTGCAGAGGTGGCCCACAGGTCCGTTAGACCTAGTTTTGTTAAGAAGTCTAAGAGGTACCCTCTGGCGGGGAATTTTCCGGGTCAATTCAGTCCAGAGGTATGAGTTTAGTGAACCTTTCTCAGCTCCCCTGCTCTTATGCCAGCTTTTTATGAATGCCCCCAGCCACAGTCTGCTTCCGTAGGTCGAATTCTTTTTTTTATTTCAAATCGTTTTTATTGAAGAAAAATAAATGAAAAGACATTGAATCAACATTTACAGAATTTAAATCATATGTGCTATCAGACAAACAATACAATACCAAAATAAATCCAAAATACAGTTATCTGGTGTTGCCTGGAGTCAGAGCTACATGTAAGTAAGTAAAACCAAAAAGTATATAAATAAATGTACAATTACATACAAATACTCGCTGTCATCAGTTAGGTCAGGCACGGGAGGTCCGTATCATTCAGCCGAGACAAATATATATACAGTGGGTCATACATTTAGGTTACTCACTTACAGTGGATCAAGGCGTTGTATATAATATGACCCAGCATAGAACACATTGCAAGAATACAACAATAAATCATAAGTCATGGGGGATCAAAATGGAATGAAGACGTGTCAAGTGATTTCCAGAGTCTCTTGTTGGAGGATCTCCAAGGGGAGGAATGAAGCGCCGGGTTGTCGTCTCCTCTCAGAAAAGATAGCCAGTCCTGCCAAATTTTGAAACATACCTCTGATGCATTTTTCCATTTACATAGGACCACCTTACATGCCATTTTGAGCATCAAATCTAGTAGCTGGCGGTCTTGTGCATTCGGTAAGTTTGGATCAAGAGCTCCCAGTATGACATATATAAATTCCCTCACAGGTTGTAACCTGAATACATGGTTTATGCAGTCAAAGATTTTCCTCCAGTATGCCTGTAGGGAGGAGCAGTTAAAGACCATGTGGGCCAGGTCGCCAATTTCTGAGTGGCAGTTCCAGCAAGTGGGGTTATCTCGCAAGTGGGATTTAAAAGGTCTATCCGGAGTCCAGAATGTCCTATTTAATAACATGTATTTGGTCTGGAAGAGGATTTGGGATACTTTATTAGAGAGGGCAGTTCTGTGAATTATGTCCCAGTCAAGCGCAATGCCCGTAGAGTTGGGTTCTGCTTCCCATTTGAGTTCAGTTTGTCTATGTGACTTTCTAGGTAGAGGAAGGAGCAGCTTGTACACTTTAGAGACAAAGTGACCGGCTGCTAAGAGACGTGGTATGTGCGTCAGAAGGCAGGGTGTTTGAGGTGTGAGGTGGCGTGTCGAGATAATGGCCTTCAGCTTCAGGAAGTCATAGAAATCTAGGGGTATTAAGTTATGTAAAACCTGGAGTGAGGAGAACGGAAGGGGTTGTGCCCCATCATAAAGGTCTCTCACCAGGTTAATGCCTTTCGGGGACCAAGATTTCTAGTAGAGGGTTTTGCCTTCAAGTTTAAAATAAGGGTATCGCCATAGGGCCATCATCGTGAATTTTCTAATTTTTAGGCTGGATTTGTGGGCCTGGTCGAGTCTTAAGAGAGTGCACCTGGTGTTTATGATAATGTATTTGGAGTGGGCTAAGTGGGAGAGGTCCATGGTGAGCAGGACCGGCAGTGGGGAGTTATCGATAAGAGATTTCTCAATATCTATCCATAGTGGGATATAAGATGGGGTAGCAACAAGCAACTGTGCTCCCTGCTTGCAAAGGAATGCTGTCTGGTAATTCCTAAAGGAGGGGAGACCCAGGCCGCCTTTTTCTTTAGCTAGCTGTAGCTTTTTCATTGATATCCTGGCTTTCTTCCCCTGCCACAGGAAAGCACCAAACAGTTTATCCAACTTGTTGAGGAAGTCATCAGAGAATGTCATTGGTAGCATACTCGCCAAGTAGTTCACCAACGGCGTAACCATCATTTTAAGGGTTTCTGCCCTGCCCCACCAGGAAAGATACTTGGGTGACCATCTGTAGGCCGAATTCTAAGTGAATTTGTGCGCAAGGCGCTTAGATCGTGAGGTGGAAGATCGCTATATAGGCGCTGATGATGATTTTGTCCAAAGCAATCGCATCCCTCACTTGCATTGGTTTGCTTCTGTAAGTTAGCTTTGGATGTAGCTTGCCTGGATTCCCTGTAGTAGTGGATCTAAGGTTAGGCCTGGTAACACTTTTTTCAGAGGCTTCATTGCTAGTGCTATTGTGGTGCCTTTCTGGTTCTGGGCCTCCATCTGGGGTTTGTATGGGCCTCTGCAGTCTAATAAGACTCTGAGGTATTTGTATTCAGCTGCTGGTTCTAGACGGTGCCCGCCCAGATACCAATTCAGCTTTTTCTTTCTAAAGCTGTGTATTGCCATCGTTTTTGTTTTGCTTACATTGATGCTTAGTGCATTTGCTTGTGATTGTTGGTTGTACCCAGGAGGTGCTGCAGACCAATTGATGTTCCGCTAATTAAGACCAGGTCATCCGCGTATAGAATGGTTTGGAAAGGGACATTTCTCTTAATTTTGGGGCATGCAATATTCTTTCATCCAATTCCCCCTGGAGGTCTGCCATAAGGAGATTGAACAGTGAACGTGCATGGACACACCATTGTTTTAGACCTTTGGTGGTGTAGATTCACCTGGAAAGGTGTGTCCAGCTTAATTTTGCCCAGGTGTCCATGTGTAGTACGATCAACTGGTTTAGGAGGGCTGATGGAATCCCCCCATTTTCCAGTTTCTGCCACAATCGTGCCCGGTCTACATGATCAAATGCTGCTCTATAGTCTAGGAAGCATAGCAATAGTGGTTACTTTGCCTCTTTGACTGTATCAATCAGCAGTGCCAGGGTCATGATGTTAGTGGTGGTGCCCATTTGTCAGCAGAAACCGGTCTGGTTAATGGGGATGATGGATTTTGACGAGGCCCAAGATGTTAATACTTCCAGGATCACTCCAGCTTAGTGCTTAGCTTCATTGTCAATTAAGGCAACAAGACAATAGTTGTTTGTGTTGGTCTGGTCTTCAAGCTTATGGATGGAAGAGATTGTGGTTCCTTTCCAAGATTCGAGAATGGTTCCTGTATCGAGTACTTCATTTAAAACTGGTGCCAGGTCTTTGCTCCAGTACTCTCGATCATTTTTGTACAGGATTGGTGGTATTCCATTGAGGCCTCGAGCACCTTCTAGCCTTCCTTTGGCTATTTGCATCCAAATTTATAGCGCTGTTACTGTGTCGTTCCTTGTCACCTTTATGACGTACTTCTAAGCCTACTGTTTCGTCACCCATGGCGAGTGTGTGGCGGTTCAATGTAGTGCCAGGTGGTGTGTACACGTTCAATTTGGGACCGGTCTTTTCCCTTGGTATATCGCCTCTGGTGCCTTGTTTGGTACTGGATTCTTTCCGCAGTCTGTTCCTCCCATTGTTTCCTGTCATTAAAATGATGTTGTAGATATTTTGCCCAGACTTCCTCTGAGATGTAAGAATGTATTCATTGATGATCTGGCCATTGGAGATGTTAATCGTCTTCAAGTACCGGGTACTATTTCTATTTTTTTAATCATACAGATTGATCCATTTTCCTGCCTTCTTTCATCCCATTTTGTTCTTTTCAGGGTTGCCTGTAATTTCGTCAGGTCGCCTTGCAGGACTGGGTATTGAGGATTCCTGCGTAGCTGCGTTAAGGTTTGGTTTATAGAATATTTGATTTTTTTGGTCTGGGTAGTGAATATGTTTGAAGATGGGGTGCTTGCTATTGCTCCCATTTTTGTTTCTACCTTGGTGGCAAATTTGTTCCTGAAGGCATTCATGAAGTTCCCCCATGTGTTTAGGGGGTGGGTCTTTATGTCAATTTCTTGGTGAAGGAGGGTCTTGCCAGATTCTGATAGTTTCTCCGCTGAAGCAGGGTTGCACTTTATCCTCTCATAATCTGCAGTGCATTCTGTGCAAATGCTTTTGCTTGTCTCAATTAGGGGTTTTGCTTTTGCCTTTAGTGTCACCTCTTGCTGTAAGTGGTCACTTTGCTCATTGACTCCGATCTGATAAATCAGTATTTTATGGAACTGGTGGAGTGTGACGAAAGTATAATCAAAATGACAGGTAGTTGTTGTTGAGTGGAAGCTCGGGTGGATTATTCTCAATGAAGCAACAATTTAGAGCCCTCAGGTTGAGATGTTAAAGCTCTCATAGTAAGTAAATAGACTCTCCATTTAATTGAGCTGTTGCTGGTTGTGAAGCCCTTTGTGGCAGAAGATTACCCAAGCGGGTTTCTTGTGGGTTGATGACTGACTGATGACTAATCAGGTTATTTCCAGTTTGACTGGCATCCTTTTGGCACCTTTGGGCCGTGGCTTTGGGTGATTCCAGTGTGATGGAATCCAGGGCACCTTCTAGCCTTGTTATTGTTGTCAGGTGGTGTAGTAATCAGGTCCCACACAAAGATGATGTAAAGATGTTTATTTGAAGATATGCAGATAAGATGGTAAAAACCCCACCAGGAGCATCCAGCATGATGCTCAGCCCAATGTCAACTGAAGACCTCAGCCCACAGAATCCCAACATTCTCTTGCGCATCATAGCTGCAGCATTCTACAAGCTGGACTAGTAGTGGAGAAAGCATGTATAACATATAAACAAGATGCAAGAATACTACAGGTGGTCTTTTCCTTCTTCCAAAGTCTCGATGTCCGTGCCTTGCTCTGTTTGAATCATGGTTGCTGATGCGTGGCTTTCAGCCGTCATGAGGGGAGTCCTACTGCATGGATCTTGATATATTCTCTTAGCTGCCCTTCCATGTGTGCTGTTTAATTTCTCAGCATCTAGAAACTCAGAGATGATACTGCCTGCCTTTGATGATGTGGAACGTAGCATGTGTGAGTATGATCCCGGTAGTGGCCTCTCTCCAGAGGTCATTGAGACTTCGAGTTGTTGTAGTGGGACTGAGTGATGTGTGGTCTCCTTAGGGTCCTGGAGTCCACTCGAAGAGGAGCTCACCCTAAAGTAGCCGTATTCTCAGACCTCTTGTTCCCACCTTTTGTTTGTTGTTTGTGGCTGGCTTGTTTGTGTTCTTAGAGTTTATATTACCGGCTCCTTCTTGAGGTGGAGTGCATGCTATTGGCATCTCTGTGGATTGGTTTGGGCTCAAGGGGAGGTTCCTTTTGTTTTGGCTCCTGCCTATTCTAGTTTCCTAGCCTAGGGCACTTTCCTCTGAGTCCCTGTGTGCCTTGGTCGTGTTGATGGTTCTGTGGGATTTGATGTTAGTTTTTAGGTCTGTTAGCAAGTGTTCTAGCATAGTCAGTAAGTTGGCTAATTTCTCAAGGATTGGTGCACATGTACACCCAGGATTTGCAGTTAGAGTGGTTTGGGCTGCTGCTGCTTGCTTAATGAGACCATTTAGGTCTACGAGCTTCTTGTCTATTACTGCAGTAAAGTCTGCTAGTGAGTGGAGGACCATAAGCTGCATATCCAGCTTGGTTTGGAGAGGGGTGACTGAAAGCTGCATGGTGTTCAGTAGGGTTGCCCATATGTTTTCTGTGAGGTAAATTCTCTCCAAGCTGCTTCTGCTGTTTGAGGCCACTTTGGAGTGGACTTTAAAGTGTATGAGGTGACAAGTTCCTCCCATTCCTGGGATGCGAGGAATGACATCCCAATCTGTTCCTTATGAATCCTTACTGAACCGGTTGGATGGAGTGGGTAGCATCATGATTGTATGGTAGTGGTTTAAGGTCATTCGAGGTAACAGACTGTAGTTGATTCATTTTTGAGGAGAACTGTATTTTGGTTGTTGTGTGAGCTGGCGGTATGGCCTGATTTCCGAAGCTGAGTAGAGAAGGGCATGTACAAGCTTCTAGATTTGTTGTTGTTTCCAATGTATAGGCTTTCTAGGTGTTCCAATGCTACCTGAGTGTCCTCTCGACGGGGGAGACCATTATTGGCGGGGTTCCTCTGGGTGGACTTCTGCCGCTCCTGGCTGAAGAAGTCCATCTGTCACACATTTTCCTTTGGACTATTATTCCTATTTGCCATTATTGTGTTTTTGTCTTTTGAGCTAACCACGGTTAGGGAACTCCCTGCAGATGATAAGGTTGATAAGGTCGATCCCCCTGGCTGTAGATCTGAAGCCTTTGGCTGCAGGAGAGTTTGGAGATCTTTAATGCCCTGGCTCTTTGACTAGATTGCTTTACCAGTATCTTTCAAGAAAGCGAATTTGATGTACGATTTTGGATGATGTGTGTAGGTGTTATTTTCCCTGAGTCAACCCATCTATGGTTATGAGTCCTTCTAATTTGCAGTTTTTTTTAACCCATCAATTTTGAGCTACATTTTTTAAGCTTCTATATTACTGATGTGCTACTGTCATTGCTGCTGTTTTTGCTACTGGCATTAAGCTGGTTATGGGTATCTTTGATGCCTCTGGTGGTGGTTGTAATTGTGTTGCTGTGTTTGAGACTCCCTGTTTTTTGGGGTGTTTTGGAACTTGGTCCCTCTACTCTTCCTAATCTCATGCTGGTGATGACTTGTTACGTTTCTTACCTGCCTTGTTTGAATTTTAATGTCTTCTTTGTATGCGCCTTGGTGCATAAGTTGGTAAGTCCAGTTTAGATGTAAGCTTGGTCTCGAGCAACAGTGAGGAGTTGTATGAGGAAGAGCGGTGCTCAAATGGTCCCTTCATCATCCCTTCCCTCGGCTTGATGTTAACCCGTTATGTGGCACAAAGGGAGTTAGTCTCTCAAGCCACTCCTGTTTTTCCCTTCTACTTGGCAATTGTAGCAGGGTTGCTATGCTATTGGATCAGACAGGTGTTTTGTGTTTATATGCGCTTGGTAACTTGAAGTATGTGCAGCCTTATCGTTTAGTCTCAGTAACACTCCTGTGGTTTGCTTTTATATTCTTTAGCCTTTTGCCTTTTGCATTCCGCGTCTTTGCTTGTATGCCTTTCTTCCTCTTTACTGAAGGTTTGTATTTTCTCTTTGTTCTGGTTTTGTTCCCTCCTGCTTTACGCTTTCTTTAGTTAGGTTGTTTGACTATTTTCCCCACTGCCCCAGCGCCCCTGCCTGCCCACTCTCTCTCTCTGAGGCTATGAAGGTGGAGATGACAGTGAGGAAACTAAGGGGCAGCGGGCAGGTGAGGCCAGGTATGGAGTTGTATTAGCTGCCTGCCTGTCTATAGTGCGGCGTGGCTGTGGTGCTGAGGTAGGCGCAGGTATGCAGCATACTCGTGATGGCCTACAGCTGGCCACCTCCGCTCCTCCAGATTACCAACGTGGCTCTGAGCTTTACCTGACACACTGGGGTTGCTGCTCTTCTGGCTTTTCTCCTCCGGCCGCAGCGGCAATGGCAGCACAGCAGCATGGGTAGGTGTGGGGGTGGCCAAACACCCGTGAGGAATTAGCGAGAGTGACACAGCTGGAGCGGCCGAGGAAAAGGACCTCTATCACAGGGTTTTGTAGACCCGTCACACTTCTGCACCACTCTGCTCCACTTTGGCTCCTACTACCTTGGTGCCTGGAGTGCCTGGTGCGCTGGGGACGCTGGAAATGCTGAGTTTCCGCTTCCGAATGACGGACCACCATATGTGACCTTTTATTGAATGCAAATATTCTTTACCCTTTTAAAATGAACAACTAAAGCTTAAATTCTTAATCTGACTCTGCTATTCTGACTCATCATTCCTTGTGAGTGAGCATTGGTTTTGGGTTACCTATGATATTATTACTCACCTTTGGAGGTTTACCTATTTTGCATCATATTTGACTTGGTGATACAGTTATCCTATTACTGGTCCTCTTTGGGTAACTGTCCATCTTCTGAATATACAATCCCTTTCAGCATAGGGCAAGATCCATCGGAGGACCAACTGAATTTATTAGGTAGCGTGAGATTAAGAGCAGATTTCGTAAAGGGCCCACTAAACACAACAGCAATAGTACATAGAATTGTCTACCAATGCTAGAGCATAGTAATAGTACCAGGAGAGATCATCTACTTCAGAGGCACTGCTTGAACGAGATTCTATGATGTGAAGTCCAGCCTTTCAGATCATTTCTGGGACCTGGCTGGGGTTAGTTGCCAAAAGTCGATTGCGCTTCATAAAAGTTCGAAAGGGAAGCCAACTACTTCAAATGTATCCATCTTGTTGCACACATGCACAGTTAGCCTCCCTAGCACGTACATTAACCATACTTTTCCACCAGCCAACAGATATCAGAGGAGTGGTAGGTTATTTCTCCTGTGGAGTGGTCAATGGGTAAACGCTCATCTCCTCAGGGTCACTAAGCAGTAACAATAAGGGATGCAATAGGAACGTTATGCCCATTATAGCCCTGATATGAGAAATTATGGTCAACCAGTAATTTTGTGTGTGTGTGCAGGACCACCACATGTGGAAAACGGTGCCCCTCTCACCCCAGTTTTTACTGCAAGACTCATAGCTATCAAACATTGCTTGGAGCTGAGCCGGGGAGAGGTACCATCTGATGAGGAGCTTTTTGAGTTTTTCTTTGTGTGCTGTGCAAGTGGAAGATTTGCAGCCCTGTGACAGATTTTGTTCCATGTTTCTTTTGAGCTAGATTCCCTTCTCAGAACTGGGTGTAGCTGGGCTTAGATTTGGAGCCAGTATCTGACATTGCTAGCTGTAACCCAGTGATTCCTTCCTGGAGTCCTTTATTAATAAATATAGTCTTAAGTGGAGTTTTCTCACTGAACACTTTGTTCCTAAGTGTTCCAGAGCCCACCCAGAGTGGTAGTTGGGTATTTCTGAACTCATCATCCCTCCCGGACCTCCTCACAAGAGAGCAGCACCCATCTTGATAAAGCTCACCGGAGTGGGGGGGGTGCTGCCATTCCAGTCCTTAAAATGGTGATTGGTAACTCCTGGTGTGAAATCTGGAATGTACACAAAAGTAATGAGTGGGGAATGAAATGAAATGAAATGAAATTAAATTAAATTAAATTAAATGAAAAGGGAATTTGTAATGTGCAACTTAGCCCAGGAAGGGCATCAAGGCGCAGAGAACAGACATACAAATAGTCTCAAGATGCCAATGTGCAGATCAGCTAATACGTCTGGAAAAAGAGCCAGGTCTTTAGAAGTTTACGGAAGAGCACCAGAGAAGACTGGCTTGACAGTTCCAAAGGAAGGGAGTTCCAGAGTTTGGGCACCAAGGTGGAAAAGGCTCTACCTCCCCACCTTGCCCTCACAAATCTAGGTACTGAAAGCAGATTCTTGGAGGCTGAGCGGAGAGTTTTTGTGGGAATGTAAACACACAAAAGGGACCTGACACCCTCTGAGCGTGAGCCATATACAGCTCTATGAGCCAGGCAGAGGAGTTTGAAGGAAATCCTGGAGTGTATCGGGAGCCAATGAAGATCCTTTCTAGCTTCAATTACCGAGGCCAGTCTGGGACGGTTCAGGACCATCCTGGCGGTGATGGAGCAAGGATTTGCACGCTACGCGACTTGCTTGAACTCATGAACCTCTAATAACTATAATGAATTAACTCAACATGTTTGTCTTACTAATTTCCCCGTTATTCTGACATTTTGGGTGTCCTAGAGACGCTTGCATATGTGTTTATTAACATTAACAACGCGTGTCATTAAAATGGCCGCTGCTTGGCGGGGTTTCTTCTGCGCGTGCGTTGGTCACACTCACGTGACGTGACGTACTCGCAGTTCTGGTGGGAATCTTTGCGCTTGCGCACTAGCATTAAGATGGCCGCTTTGTGTTTTCACATGCCGAAGCTTGCGCTGCTGCTTTTGCGCTACTGTTCGTTTGCACTAATATTTATGCTATAAGTTAATATAAAGTAAGGGGAGTCATATAGGGATTCCTGGTATACAGTGTATTCATTTATTCCTGTGTTTTAATTTGTTTTCGCTTACTTTCCATGTATCGTATTCCTTGGGCCTGGGAGGGAGTCCAAACCCCATCTTAGAAGTCCCTACTGCGCATGTCATTCTGGCAGAGGGAAGACAACCTTGTACCAGTGGAACTCAGCCAGCTGGCAGCCACAATCAAGATGCTCATGAGAAAGTGACCTGCGACCTAGCAGAACGAAGCTGAATTGTCCTGCAAATGAAACAATTGTATTAATTTCATTGTATTCTGTAGAACATGTCATGGGAACCCCAAATTCAATAGGCGGTCCCAGAGTATGTAAATTAGGACTTGTAAAAATGAAATGTGGTTGGTGTGTTAACCTGGCCTACTTGGGGACCAATCGAAATTAGGGATTCTGACACTTGTAACATTTGGGGGGTGGTACACTGACCCGAAAACAGTATAACTAGCCTAGGTTTAGCTAGAGAAATTGTCCGACTTGTCCGAATAGCTGACCTGTCACTGACCCAATGCACTCAATAGGTGATTGATACAGAGAGCTGCGGAGCACTCTGTCCGTAATTTCCACAGACTCAAGCGGGGTTTTTGGAAACCTTAAGTGCTGGCGGAGCACTTTGCTGGGGAATCCGATAACCCAATCGGGGTTCTGACTGATAGCTGCATAGAGGGTGGAGCGCAGGCGTTGCTTCCGAACTGCGGGTGCTGGTCTTACCTTGGTGGTCCTGTCCTGATCCTAATCTGGTTTTCCTGTCCTGTCCTGGGGTATACATTCGGCACCTGCTGGCCTACTGGCGACTGTTCTTCCTTGGGGTTTCTCCTGTCCTTAACTGACCCGTGGCCAGGGTTGGTCTTCACACCGTTCTAGGTAAATATAAGTCTGAGGGAACCCATCTATTTTTACATTCTTCAAATTTTGCTTTAAATAAAATCGTACTTGCATTTTGCCCTTTTCTTACCCTCCCGTTGCTGACAAATGTTAAAGTCCTACATTGTAGTTGTTATACTAGCATGTTCCAATTTTACCCCATCCTATAAGCACTGTTCTAAGTACTACTCATACAATATATAGATGTTCCTTTTCCTTACCCATCCTTTAGTCGATTCAAGTAATAGCACCGTTTTATTAGTATGGTCCATTCTTACTTTAACTATAGTTCCTCTTCATGGGGAAATATTTCACTGTGAAATTCTAGTATGTTCCTTATTTTTCCCGTCCTTTAGACGGATCACTGACACAATATAGAATGACAAAATATAGACTTACCAAAATATAGTCACCAATATATAGAATGCCAAAATATCGAATTCCTATCTACAAACAGGTAAGTACAAAAATATTGAATCCAAAATATAGTCTGTAAAAAATATAGTCAGTCAAAATATCGAATTTTTTTAAATGACTTAAAAGTAAATTAAAATTAATAAAATAATAAATATAATTAACTAAAACATACTTAAAAATACTCAAATAACCTTAAAATTAAGATATAATTAATTTATGTTATTAATAAAAAATTTACAATATTTTACCGTAGGATAGCAGGAGGGTAACATTTAATATTACCACTCCAGTGAGTGCAACAGTAGGGAAAGCGTTGGATAGCGTAGGAGTAAAAAATACTATTCCCACTCCAGTGAGTGCAACAGTAGGGAAAGAGTTGGATAGCGTAGGGGTAAAAAATACTATTTCCACTCCAGAGAGTGCAACAGTAGGGAAAGCGTTGGATAGCGTAGGGGTAAAAAATACTATTCCCACTCCAGAGAGTGCAACAGTAGGGAAAGCATTGGATAGCGTAAGGGTAAAAATTACTATTCCCACTCCAGAGAGTGCAACAGTAGGGAAAGCGTTGGATAGCGTGAGGGTAAAAATTACTATTCCGACTCCAGAGCGTGCAACAGTTTGGGAAAGCGTTGGATAGCCTAGGGGGTAAAAATTACTATTCCCACTCCAGAGAGTGCAACAGTAGGGAACGCGTTGGATATTGGAAGGGTAAACATTACTATTTCCACTCCAGAGAGTACAACAGTAGGGAAAGCATTGGATAGCGTAGGGGTAAAAATTACTATTCCCACTCCAGAGAGTGTAACAGTAGGGAAAGCGTTGGATAGCGTAAGGGTAAAAATTACTATTTCCACTCCAGAGAGTGCAACAGTAGGGAAAGCGTTGGATAGCGGGAGTGTGAAAATTACTATTCCCACTTCAGATAGTGCAACAGGATGGAAAGCTTTGGATAGCGTAGGGGTAAAAATTACTATTCACACTCCAGAGAGTGCAACAGTAGGGAAAGCGTTGGATAGCGTAGGGGTAAAAAATACTATTCCCACTCCAGTGAGTGCAACAGTAGGGAAAGTGTTGGATAGCGTAAGGGTAAAAATTACTATTCTCACTCCAGAGAGTGCAACAGTAGGGAAAGCGTTGGATAGCGGGAGGGTAAAAATTACTAGTCCAACTCCAGAGCGTGCAACAGTAGGGAAAGCGTTGGATAGCGTAGGGGTAAAAATTACTATTCCCACTCCAGAGAGTGCAACAGTAGGGAAAGTGTTGGATATTGGAAGGGTACAAATTACTATTTCCACTCCAGAGAGTACAACAGTAGGGAAAGCATTGGATAGCGTAGGGGTAACAATTACTATTCACACTCCAGAGAGTGCAACAGTAGGGAAAGCGTTGGATAGCGTAGGGGTAAAAAATACTATTCCCACTCAAGAGAGTGCAACAGTAGGGAAAGCGTTGGATAGCGGGAGTGTGAAAATTACTATTCCCACTCCAGATAGTGCAACAGTAGGGAAAGCTTTGGATAGCGTAGCGGTAAAAATTACTATTCCCACTCCAGAGAGTGCAACAGTAAGGAAAGCGTTGGATAGCGGGAGGGTGAAAAATACTATTCCCACTCCAGTGAGTTTAACAGTAGGGAATGTAATGATTTAATATAATATAAAAAATAAATTAAATATCAATACCAATAAAACATTAATTGAAATTAATAACCAATTTAATATTATGTAATAAGTAATTAGAAATACAACTACATATTAGTTATTAAAAATTAAAAACCTATTCATAATTATTTAACTAATTAATTTTCAATAACAAAAACTAATTAATAATAAAAATTAATACCAATTAAAAATGAACAGTAAATGAATTATCAATACACAAAAAGTATTTTTAATATGTAATTATTTACAATTACATTACTTCCCACCCTATTCCCCTATAAACCCACATCCCACTACAGAAAATACATTAATACAATTATCATAATTATCAAATATTTAATTAATACAAAATAATTACCAATTAATAAAAATGAATTGCCAATTAATAGAAATTAATTACCAATTAAAAATTAATTAACAATAAATTTAAAATCAATACCAATAAATGAAAAAAATGATTTACCTAATTAAAATTAAATTACTTCCCACCCTATTCCCCTATAAACCCACAACCCGCTACAGAAAATACATTTAGAAAATTAACATAATTAACAGTTAATCAATTAATACAAATTAATTGGCAATTAATAAAAAAATAATTACCAATTAAAAAATAACAATAAATTCAAAATGAATACCAATAAATAAATAAAAATATTTAATTAATTACAATTAAATTACTTCCCACCCTATTCCTCTATAAACCCACAACCCGCTACAGAACTAAAAAGCAACATTTAATTAAAAATTAATAATTGCTAAAAATTAATATTTAATTTAATATAATTACATTACTTCCCACCCTATTCCCCTATAAACCCACAACCCGCTACAGAATTAAATTACGCAAAAATTAAATAACATAAAATTCATTACTTAAAATACATTAAACATACATTACAAAAATTAATATACACTTTTCACACATATACTAACATACAAAACACTTTAAAAAAATGGATATTATTAAAAAATCGATATATTTAATGCCTATATTGTATACTTCGATATTTTGACTTCTATATTTTGAAAATCGATATTACTTACCTTAAATTCGATATTTTTAACCACTATATTGTGTCCATTCGATATTTTGTCCATTCTATATTTTTACTTCGATATTATGTCCATTCTATATTTTGAAATCGATATTATGACTGTTTACCCCTTTAGACAACATACTGAGTCTAAACCTTGAAACCTATATTAGTTTGTTCCCTGTTTTTACCTTCCTTTAGGAGTCATAAATGGTTGGTTTGATTTATTTCCTCTATGGATATGTGCTCTTGGTACTTTTGGTTATTGATAGTTTAATTGCTGTAAACCTCATGCTTACTGAACTTGATCAAAACTAGATAAAGGTTTTAAACTTTCCGAGTCTGTGATTATTTTATGAGTGCAAATATAAAAAGGTATTTTTGGTGTCTGCCTTTCTTTTACAGCTAGCTCCCTGATCCATTGTGATCATAGGTACCCGTAACGGTGGATTGGTAAGTCGGGTACAGTAGGAATAAATAGGAAGGAACAAGGGATACTGGTAGTAGAGTGTAAGGTCACCTGATTAATAACTATGGTGAATTGAAATATATGGGCCCGATACGTATATGGTAAAATTGTTGGTTAGGTGACCTGCGCGCTCTATCAGTATTTTTCTGGTAGCAGAGGATGGTTAGGGACTAGTTAAAGTCAGGTAGGACTAGTTAAGATAGGTAGGTAGGTTATATGCTGCTAAAATTTATTTTGCTGCTACAAATATTGATCAATCGTAATGTTTTGAACTTGCTTTGAAATTGCTATGAAATGTTTTAAATTGTTTTTCTTGCTGCTATATTGATATATGTTCTAACAAAACTCGTTAGTGATTGTTATATGTTTGTCTGGAATCCCCGGGGAAATTGAATAACGGGTGGTGAGGAGAATCCACGCCGTGGAGAGGTCACTTGCTAGAGGAAAATTGGTGCAGGTTAGGCAGAACTGGAAGAATTAGGGTTTTCTGAATGTATGTCTGAATAAATGGTAGCAAAGAGTTCGTTGGCAAAACTTCTATTGTGATATAACCTAGTAAGGGTCACACGGAAGGAGTAGCAGGTTCGCCGGAGCTTGGGTGATAGCAAAAGGGTTTGCTAGTGAAACTTTAGACTTAGTATATATCCCGGACAGAGTGGATGAGTCAAAGAAGTAGCAGGTTCTCTAATGCTTGAGTGAGGGGTAGGCAGAAGAGGTTTATCCGTAGTGTATGAAAGGTAGACAGAAGAAGTTTACTTGCAGTGAAACAAATCTTTCCTTTCTAGACACTCGAGTACAGTGGCGAATGTGTTATGTTGTAAATTAACTAAAGCACTTGCACTTTAAGAGGGAAAGTAAGTTTCCGTTACCTTGTGAAGGAGGGAGTCAGTTGCGGAGCTGCTCTGACGTCACTCTGTGCCGCGCTGGTATTGGTAGAGACAGCGGGTGTGTAGCGGAGCTGGAATTGTAAAGGAGGGGTGAGTGCCGAAGCACGAGAACCTGTCTCGCGAAAAGGCTGCGCACCCATTGGTCGAGATTATTTGAAACCGCGCATTTGATTGGTTGCACGAAAGTAAAAGACGCATTTGTATTGGAAGTGATTTTGTAAACAAAGAGAAATTGCGGAAAAGTACATGTGGTATCCAGAATGTTTACCTGATCCAAAATATTTGGGATTTGCTAAAGAACAGATGCTAAAAGGCAGACCTCACAGTATGTACGGAATCAAGAGAAAAATGACATTAGTAGACAAAGTAAAGAATTATTTTAAAAAGGACAAGTCTATTAAAACTAGAGAAGGAGTTGTCATTCCGCCACCTAATACTCCCGCATCTTTCATGATGTTTGATAAAGGGTACCACTCGTGTGTATGGTTGGAAAATTGGGTGGAATATACCAAAAATGACGGAATTTTGGCATTTCCGTTAGATGGTACTTTTAATAGTCGGATTCTGTTCAATTTGAGAACCCGGATGAATGATTTACACCCCAGACCTAGACTAACGCAATATGAAGCTTTAGAGGAATGGGAGATAGAGGCCTTTGAACGAGACAGACCTAGAGTTGACAAAGGAATAAGTAAATGGTACCCGAAAATGCGAGGAGAAGCTAAAGAGAAAAAGATGAAACAATGGAGACAGAACATTTATTTATTTTATTTTTATTTGCGTGTTTGTATCGCGCTGGGATTGACTCCCGAAGGAGTATCTCCGCGCCTTTGGCAGCCATAATGCAAATAACAAGTACTGGCAGTGAATGCTAGCAGTTTTGGAATAGGAAAGTTTTTAATTGTTTCCTAAACGGGAGGTGGTCCTTACAAAGTCTCAAAGTTAGTGGGAGACTATTCCATAGGGTTGGGCCAGCAACTGAAAGAGCTCTGTCTCATGATAGTAGAAGGATTGTACCCTATGATGGCATTAGGAGAACCCATGGGAGAGAAAAGGACCGAGAAAACAAAACATTTAGTGACCAGTGGGGATTCAGATGATGATTATTTGGAGGAAATATTGATGAAGAACCCACCTCCTTATAATGAGGGGTTAAGACCCACAGGTGCCAGAGATACCTGTCTAAGACCACCTTTTAGTGGAGAGTCAAGATATTCAGGTGAAAGAGATTTCTGTCCAAGACCTCCTTACGAGGATGAGACAAGACCCTTAAGCACAGGAAACCCGTTCACGAAACCAAATTATGGTGAGGGACCCAGTATGACGCATCCTACAGCCCCGACTTATGCCCCAACTTTGACTCCGCAGGTAGTGCATGAGAACTCTCTGGAAAGAGTTTTGCAGGAAAGAGAGCGAGAGGCTCTAGCCAAACAGAGAACCGAATTAATTCAGAAAATCTCTCAACTAAATACAAGTCCTGAAGCCCTGACAATCCCAGTAACTATTGGACCAGTTGTCCCTTTGTACGGGGATAAACAAGGGTGCCCAAAGACTCCGATCATTTCCCCAGCTGTAGTGCAGCCGAGAAAAGAGCCCTTAATCGTAGATGATCAGGCGAGTGAATGTGAATCTGAGATTTCTTTAATGGATTTACCGATCAGGGAACTAGGAAAGGGGTCGCAGAGAAGAAACACTCCTTTCACTTCAGGAGAAATCCAAATGGAATCAACTTCAGGTACTAAAAATGTCACAGTAGTGACTCCTGAAGAAATTGAAAGGTGGAGTCGAGAATTAGAGAGACAAACTCCTCAGTCAAAACCCTTAGATATTTACAAATTAAGAATATTATTGGAAAAAATGATGGCTGGAAATGTGGGGTTTGTCAGAGTAAATACCTTTTCCGAAGAAGAACTGCTGTTTGTCTGTAAGAGTATCACCCGTAATACTAGGGTGTTCCATGAGAAATTAACGGACACCGCGGCTAGAATGGGAATTGATATTGGGAAATCTAAATCATTGCAAAAACCCTATAGAGCAGAGTTCTCAGACAAAGATTTAGAAAATATGAATGTGTCAGGGAAAAAAGTACAGATTAGAGAATTGTTGAACCTGTTGCAAAAATGGGGAGATTTAGAAAAATGGAAAGTCAGATGGGCGAAGAAAAGGGAAGACCTTAGATCAAAACAGATGACTTCTGAGTATGTTTTAAAAGAAGCTGACAAGCCAGAACAATTATATCCTATGCGAGAAGTGCCAGGTGGAAAGTATGTATACGTTCCATGGTCCCGACAGGATATTGTGTCCTTTACCAATGACTTTCCGAAATTACGAGAAAAACCTGTAGAGTGGTACAGACAGGTAGAAAGGTTTGTAAAAGTACAAAAGTGCCTTTGGAAAGATCTGGATGGTTTTTTCGATATCGTAGTTCCTGTAGATTTGTGGACAGAATGTAAAATTGCTATTGATTGGCCTAATAAGGAATACCCGAGGGACCCTCTCACAGGGGCTCCCTCTGATAATGTAATGACAAAATACAACCAGGTAATGTTGCATCTGAAGGGAAAAGTGCCTGCAAAAGAAACTGATTGGACCCGAATAGATAGAACTACCCAGGATAGAGATGAAACTGTGCATTCCTATTATGAACGACTGTTACAGGTGTTCAAAACTTACAGCGGCATAGACAACATTGAGATGAAAGACATGACTCACTTCATTTACAGGTTTGTAAACGGTTTGAGACCTGAAATTTGCCAATGGATCAAAGACAACAAAATCTGTTGGCAGTCTAAGAAAATTGATGAGGTGTTAAGGTATGCAAAATATTGCGAGGATGAAATGGCTGACAAACGAAAGGCTTTAAAGGAAAAGGTCATGTGGGCACAAGTAAAACTAGCTGAACAGCAGGAAAAGCAGTTGAGTAAAATGAATAATAATACCCTAAATCAAGGTTCTGGGGGTGGAGGGAAGCCCAAAGTAAAAATGAGCCGAGAGGAGGCCAAAAAGAAGTTCCCCTGTCACGGGTGCGGACAGATAGGGCACTGGAGTGACGAGTGTCCATACGCACAAAATGATAACCCCCAAATTAATGATTTAAATCCACAGACGCAGAATGAAAAGCCAAGAAAGACCCAGCAACAGAGTCAGTTACCCCGTGCACCTAGACCGAATTTTAAGGGTAAAGCACAGCAGGGTGAAGACATCGAGGTATGGGGAGGAAAAGAGGTTAGAAATGCAGCAACTTCACAATTTTTGTTGAATGATACTTTCCTCTGTGATGAACCTTACTGACGGTGCCTGAGGGGGGAGGACGAGGAGTGCGTACTTGGCGCCTCCTTGCCGGTAGACCAGTCAGGGCCATACATTGAAGGAAAGGTTGAAGGAAATGATGTCACCTTTCTGTTGGACACTGGGGCTACCCGTTCTACTGTAAGAACAGCAGACGTTCCAAACCTACCCCTCTCGGGAGAAGCGATCCAAGTAGTGGGTGTATCTAATCAACTGATTAGTACCCCAGTTACTGAGCCCATGGAGATTACAATAGGAAATTTCAAAGAAATGCATAGAATTGTTGTCTGTGATTCTATTCCTGTAAACCTATAGGGACGTGATTTGTTGTGTAAAATGAACTGCACCATCTTTTGCACACCAAAGGGCGTCGAAATACAAACCCCAGACGAAGATGGAATATACAAATTAATTCTAATAAGGCCTGACTCAGAAATTAAAAGACTGACAATTCAAGACTTACCTGAAGAACTACAACAGACAGTGAAGCCAGAAGTATGGGATTTTACTGGAAAAGATGTAGGATTAATGGCAAATGTAGACCCAATTAAAATAGCCATAAAGGGAGATGCAGTTTACCCAGATACTAAACAATACAAAATGAGTGCAGAAGTTAAAGCAGGAGTTGCCATTGAAATAAAAAAACTGCTAGAAGCAAACATCATACAAGAAGTGTTGAGTAGTCCTTGCAACTCCCCCATAATCGGAATCAAGAAACCTAGTGGGAAGTACAGCGTAGTGCAGGACCTGAGAAAGGTAAATAAAATTGTTGTTCCTTGCTGTCGTATTGTTCCGAACCCAGCAGTGATTTTGTATCAAATTCCATGGAATGCTGAATGGTTCACCGTAATTGATTTATGTCACGCATTCTTTTCAATCCCACTGCACCCAGACAGCAAATTTCTATTCTCATTTGAATTCGACAGTCACGTGTTCGTTTGGAATCGCGTCCCTCAGGGCTATACAGAAAGCCCCTCAATCTTTAATCAGATTCTGAAAAAGTGCCTTGAATCCTTGGTTTTACCTGGAGAATCAGTTTTGGTGCAATATATAGACGACCTCTTGGTGGCGTCTAAAAGTCAGAAAGACTGTGTTGTTGACACCATTGCCTTACTGAACCACTTGGGTGAAGGAGGACATAAGGTATCACCTGACAAACTACAGTTCTGTACCTCTTCATAAAATATCTGGGGCACCAGATTGAGAAGGGTATCAGGAAAGTGACTTCAGAAAGAATTAGAATAATTCGAAACATGCAATTACCCAATACTCAGAAAGAAATCAGAATGTTTCTTGGAGTTGTAGGATACTGCAGGCAATGGATTGTGGGATTTGCAGTCCTAGCAAAACCATTGATAAAAATGACAAGGAAAGGAGCCAAGGACCCAGTAGAATGGGATGAAGAAAGCATGACAGCATTTACTAAATTACGAGAATGTCTGTGTACAGCCCCCGCATTAGGAATGCCTGAATATTCAAAAGAGTTTGCACTGTTTTGTGATACACGAGACAATTGTGCACTGTCAGTCCTAACTCAAGAGCATGGTTTGACTAGACGTCCAGTAGCATACTTCTCTGCTACTTTGGATCCAGTGGCTGCTGGATTACCAGGATGTCTGAAAGCAGTAGCTGCAACTTGCATGAGTCTTGAGCAGAGTGAATCCATCGTTATGGGACATCCTGTAACTGTGTATGTTCCACATGCAGTTGTAATCTTACTGACCAGAACTAAAATCCAGTATCTCACACCTAGTCGGCTGACTAAATATGAGAGGATTCTTGTGGGTGCGGCAAATGTAATCATTACTCGGTGTAACATATTGAATCCAGCAACCCTATTACCAGAGTCACTAATTGCAGAAGCAAAAGGAGAGGTCGAGCATGACTGCATTGACCTGACTGAGTTTAGTACCAAACCAAGCCCAGATATCAAGGAAATGCCCTTGCCTGTAGAGGATTACGAGCTGTTTGTAGATGGCTCATGTCTGAGACATGAGAATGGAGGCTTAAGTGCTGCCTATGCTGTAGTCACAGTATCCCGTGCTGTAGAAGCATCCTATCTATTTGGAGTAAAGTCTGCACAAGTAGCCGAATTGGTTGCATTGGCAAGAGCCTGTAAAGTTGGGAAAAATAAAAGAGTAACCATATATACTGACAGTCAGTATGGTTACGGGGTTGTGCATGACTTCGGCCAATTATGGCTACAAAGGGAGTTCCTGACTTCTTCAGGTACTCCTATCAGAAATGGAAAAGTGGTACAGGAATTACTGGAAGCAATTCAGTTACCAAAGGAATTGGCAGTGGTCAAGTGTGCTGCTCACAAATCTGGCAATGACAATGTGACAGCAGGTAATCGATATGCTGACCAACTGGCCCAACATTGTGCAAGACATCAAATATCAGTCAATATCAAATTGGGGGGATATGGAAACAGCTGCCAACTTATGGTGTTTGAGAATGTGCCAACATGGGAGGAACTGAGAGATTTACAGAGTGCAGCAGGACCAAAGGAAAAGAGAAGATGGAGAAAGTTTGGTTGTCAACAGAGGAACGAGGATGGTGTCATTGTTTGCTCTGATGGTATGCCTGTGTTGCCTGACAGCTTGCTTGCTCCTTTGACCCGGTTAATACATGGAGATGCACACATCGGTAGGGATGCCATGGTTCGTGTTTTCAAACAGACCTGGTTCAACTCGAAATTCAGGAAAGTAGCAGAGGCACTCTGCCAGAGGTGCTTGACATGTCAGCAATACAATGCTGGGAAGAAAACAGTAGTTTCCCTGGGAAAAATTGGGAAAGCAGAAGGTCCTTTTATAAGATTACAAATTGACTTCATTCAGTTACACCCTTGTAGAGGAATGAGATACGTCCTTGTCATTGTTTGCCTGTTTTCAAAATGGGTAGAGGCTTACCCGGCCAAGAAAAATGATGCCATCACTGAAGCCAAATTGTTACTGCGAGAACTAATACCTAGGTACGGTGTTCCAGTCACAATTGAATCAGACAGAGGTGGGCATTTTCAGAATGAAATAATTGGTCAGATCTGTGAAGCATTCAAAATCACTCAAAAACTGCACTGTGCATATCGTCCAGAGGCTTCTGGAGTGGTGGAACAACTGAATGGCACTATCAAATCGAGACTAGGAAAGATGTGTGAATCTACTGGCATGAACTGGATAGAGGCTTTACCTCTTGTCCTAATGGGGATCAGAAGCATTCCAGACCGAAAAACAGGCCTGAGTCCCCATGAGATCCTGATGGGAAGAGTAATGCGACAAGCATGGGTACCAGGACACAAACTGATAAGCATTTCTGATGATTTGGTACTAGAGTACTGCAAGCAACTGGGTGACCAAGTGCGTTCTATCTCTCACCAGATTGGGGAAGACGCCGTCGCCAGCCCAGCATTTCCAGTCCATAATCTGAATCCAGGTGATTGGGTGGTCCTAAAGAAACACACCCGTTCAAGTTGCCTTGCACCGAAGTGGGGAAAACCAAGACAAGTGATTCTGGTGACCACAACAGCGGCAAAGTGTGCCGGGGTGCCAAAGTGGATCCATGCCAGTCATACGAAAAAGGTAACTGAAGACGAAGAAACTGACGCTGAAGGATGTCCAGCTGAGGGGTCTCCAGACGTTGGTCCTGAGGTAGCTGATGACGAACAACCGAGCACCAGTCAAGATGGATGGATACCTGTAATCGACCTGACATTTGATCCCATAAGAACCAGAAGCCAAACATACTCAGACAGAGAGTGGGATAGTGAGGAAGAGACAGGACTAGGAGGAGACAATCAGATTATCGAAATCCATGTTAAATCTGATGAGGAAGAAGATCATATAGGGACAGAACAGGTGATCGACACACCTCCAAGAACTCCTGAGATTGAAAAGGGACAGATAGAAATTAGGGCGAAAGTTCAAGCGGAAGAAAATCAAAGGTTCGAAGTGCTTGAACAGGATCAGATAGAAATAGACGAATGTGTTCAGGACACAGAAGTTGAAACATCTAAAAGTCAAATCCAGTCTACACCTGAACAAGGCCAGCTTAGCAACCAGGCAGAAGAAACTGAAATAAGACCTGGGACTAGTCAGATAGAAAGGGAGGAAACAGAAACAGAAGTGCCACAACAAAACGAAAACAAAAGAGCATTAGAAGAAAGCCAAACCACAGTGCCAGTTAAAAGATTCAAGAAAAAGAATAGGGAACCAAGGTACATCAAAAGACTGAGACTAAGACTAAAAACAGTAGAAGAAAAGATTGAGCAAAGAAAACAGGGCTCCAGTAAACCAGAACAAACTGGAGAGAACTCTAAGCGAAGAAGTGCCCGAATAAAAAAGCTGAACGATAAATATCGGGATCCTGAATGGACTTACCTGGTGTTGGAGGAATTTGATGATCTTGAGATAAGTGACGAAAGTGATGAAGAATTGACTGCTGACCAGTCTGCCGAAGAAGAAGAAGCAACCTGAAGTTGCCCAGTGTAAGCACCTTGTGCAAAGTTACAAAGAGGGGTTGGAAAGCTTCTTTTGAGCAAAAATGTCTGATTCAAATGTGAATGAAAGACCAAGACGAAGTTGTTGTAAATCATGCTGCCAAGTATGTTTATGTAGTAAAGCCATAGTACTGATCCTTTGGATAGGACTAACAGTAACCCTTCCTTCTATAATGAGTAAGAACCCAAGTTTGTACCCAAATAATAATTTACCTGACGACACTGTAGAATCTCACACTAGAATTACACCACGAAGAGTAGACACTTTGGACAAACCACTGTTGTATAGCTCCTATATATCCTTATATCGTGTTAAGTTAGCATAGGTACATTTGAGATTTAAACGCCATTTTTCCTTTCTTGCAACTTCTGCACACGACCCTTAATTGTTGACTTAGCTTTCAACCTAGTGGTTTGCCGTGGTGTATGTGAGAATAATATGTTATTGCTCTGATATCAGTCTTGTTTAATAAAACATGTCTGCACGGAGAGTGCTGAAGTTTCAGGAGCAACACGATATGGAATTGTTATGAGGTCTGATCTCCACGCCTTCATAGTCATAACACAAGTGCAGCCTTTGCCAACTTGGGCTTGAGGCGGGATTGATATTGCTTTGCACGAGAATTGTTAACACACTTGATGCGGTGCACATGCAGAGAGAGCTGGTGTATGCTGATGTGATTCCTTCATGCTAGGACACTAAGGTATGGGCCCGCCCTAAAACAACCCAAAGAGACCTTCTTAGATAATAATATAATATATGTGTTAGGGAGGGTGAGATATAAGTGTTGTTAACTCTTATTCATTACAGCATGTTAACATGCTGTCACCATTCGCTTTTTATGTCTTAGTAACTATGCTGATAATTTTGCTACTGATAATAAGTATACTTGTATTATCAAAGATACTGCGCCTGAGAAGACGGCATTAGTAAATAAACATTTCAAATGCACATGTGTCTTCTTTACTCCATGTTCTGGTTTGTAATGATAATATAACGAAAGAGTGTTCATGAGTCCCACGTACCCTGAGGTACTGTAAGTTCATGTTCTGGTTTGTCTAAACATTGGGTGTTTGATATGTCCAATGAGACACTGTAGCTAGCTCGGTAAGGGGTGAGTTGGTTGCTAAGGTAAGTTTTGGGACATCCTAATTTGCCGAGGTTCCACTCCTCTGTGCACAGTTCTGTGTGAGTACAGAAACCCTGCAACATGGCGCCCAACGGTTTCGGTGGTCTTATATCATGACACTCGAGTAGTTTATCATTCATGCCTTAACCCCTTCACATCCGTTTCCGGAAAACGGGGTGTCGGTGAAACCTACCTATTTTTTGAAATAGGTCTTTATTCAAGCTTGATTCTTTCTCAAAAGGTTTCTTTGAATTACTACCCAGTTGTGCTACAAAGTATTCTTTGTTTTTTCTTGTTTCCAATTCTGTAATGGCGGCAGCGGTGGCTATTGCGCAGCATAGTCGCGTAGCGGTACGCAACCATCTTCAGACGTACCAGGTCCCAGTAGATGGGATGGCTGTGATTTTCGTGGTATGTGCAGATCCGGCGTTTCCTTACGAGTTGTTTTACTCTTGGGTTACGTTTCCGGCTGTGGACGCTAATTCTGGTTTGTTCCACTCCTACACCGCCTCAGATGTCCCAGCTGAATATACGCCGTACAGGGCATTGGAAATACCTATTGATCATTGGCAGCATCGAGTTTGGTTTGATGGCGCCCTCCCCCACTCTATGTCCCCTGCGAGGTTAGGTCCACTCTCAATTCCAGGTACTAATTGGCCTGCGTTGGGTGGCTTTACCCCGCACCCGAATCACGGGGCTTGCACCCTGGCTGAAATTCGCAGGCTGCATGTAGTTTCCATTTCCGTGATTCGTGCTTTAGTGCAATACATCGGTCGACATCTTCCTGGTGGTCCCCAGGGGGGTGCGGCCGCTCCCATGGAACGAGGCGGAATGCGTCTCAATCCAGTGATGGTAAATTCGGTTTTTGGTGCGCGTCCTGTTGACAACGATGACTTCCCATTCTGGCTAGCAGAGAAGTTTGATCAACTGGAAGCGGTTTTTCCGAATTCTACTCCTGCTGATAAACATAGAATGTTGACAATTACTCTACCGAAGGATATTACTCCTGAACTTGCTGACTGTGACAGCTGGGGAAAAACATTTGCGGCAGTTTATACAAGGTGCTTCGGCACCCCGTCTATGACTGCCCTGCCTGAAATCGTTAGACGTGTTCAGAATGATCACGGTCCAGAGGCAGCGGTTGAATTGGGTATGCGCCTGTGTGGTTCATTTGAGATTGTAAGTGATCTCATTCTCTCCAATGTTAAAGGAGATGCAGTTAACTTTCAGGTGTCGAATGCTTTGGCTGCTCTGCCCGATGCCGACAAACCCCGCCAGTTAGCAAAGATTGTGGTGGCCGCTTATAAAACGATTGGCCGCACAAGTAGAGGTCTGAAATATTTTCCAGTAAAGGAGAAAAAACAACCACAGGGACAATCTGCAGTGACAGATGCCCAGCCCAAGTCCATGAAACAAAATTGGCCTAAAAAACAGACACAGGGGAAGCAGACAACGCAGACTCAGGGTGCTTTTCCTGCAATACAAGCTCCTGCGCCACCCGAAAAAGTTTATGATTTGCGCGACCGCGCGATGATTAAATCGCCTGATCGTTTTCAGGGTTCTGATCAACGCTCTCCTCGTTCCTTTCAGGACACATCGGCTCCCAAGACCGGTGGAGGAGGAGGGGGTGGACGTGGACGTGGTGGCCAACAAGGACGTGGTCAGTCCCGCCAGACGGACGGCGCAGTGAAGCAGGAGGATTCTACGCCTAGGCGTCCGCAGTTTGCGAAAAAGAAAGTCGCAGCCTTAACAGCGCATCGATATGCCACAGATAGTGAGAACGCGGCTTCGGAATCTGACGTGGGCTCTGACCTTGCTGGACAGCGCGGCGGAGATAACCATAGTCAGAGAGGCGCTGCGTCCACTACTGAGGGTGACAGCGACTGATGTCTATGTTGTGATAGAAACAGCGGATACGAGACTTGCTCCCCCTGAAAGACTATATGAAATTGTCCTGTTAATTGAAGGTGACATACAGCGTACCGTTAAAGGTGTATTTTGGGAGAATCTGTCTTCTACATATGATATTTTACTTTCGGAGGCTGACTGGCCCCCACCTTTTGTGCTCGCGGCGCCGCGAGGGGAGGAGGTGATCCTACCCAGTTTCGCGAACACTGTCTCGAAAGAGCATGCGCAGCATTTTGCAGAAGAGTGGGCTCGGGCTCTCGCGCCGGCTCTGTACCGTAACCAATGTGGTTGGGATAAATTGTCGCCTTGCCACGAAATTCCGTTGCGGTCTCAGCCGCAGCCTCAACCTCAATATCCCATTCGGCGTGAAGCAAAATCTTCCGTCGCGGAAATCCTTGAACAATTGGAATATCAGGGAGTTATTGAAACGTGTGTGTCACCGATGAATAATCCCCTTTTTACTGTGAATAAACCTGACGGATCATATCGTTTGGTTTTGGATTACCGGCATTTGAACTCGCATTGCCGTAACTGTGCAGTACAGAATACCCACGGCTCTGCCCTAGTGGATAGTCTCGTGCGTAAGCGTTTCAAGACAACGCTTGACATATCCAATGGTTTTTATGCCCACAGATTGGACAGCTTTAGCTCCCAATGGACCAGTTTTACAAGTGCTGGCGTCCAAAAGCAATTCCGGCGTCTTCCAATGGGCTACAAGAATAGTCCTGGTGTATTTACCGCTCGAATTGTCTCTATTCTGGAGGCACTCGACCCTGATGCTTTTTCGTATGTGGATGACATATATCTCACAGACGACGATATTTGGGAGCATCTGTGTCGTGTAAATTCTCTTGTTTGCAACTTCGCAGACATGGGTTACAAATTCAACTTTGCAAAATCGCACATTGCTGAACACACAGTGTTGTTTTTGGGCTATGAGCTCAACAATGAAGGTAGAGGTTTAGCTCCTCACTTCTTAGAGAAGTGCGCACAATTGCGCGCTCCAACAACACTGAAAAAATTACAATCTTTACTGGGCTTTTTGAATTTCGGCAGAACTTACATTCCGGAATATGCCCAGCGTATCAAGCCTTTGTATGCTTTGATACAACCAACTTTCTCAAAATCATGCTGGCTGCCTGAGCATTCAGCCATTTTGCAATCCTTGCAGGCTGATCTGCTCGCTTCTAAATATTTACTGACTCGTGATAACCACACCAACCTGGTAATAAGAATAATTCCTGGGACGGTGGGTTTCACCTACCTCACTTTTAATGAAGGTGACACAGTTCCTATTGCTTACAAGTCACACTTGTACACCTCGGCTGAGATGCGGTTTCCCACCATAGAAAAGGTTTTAACTGCTGTACAGATGGCTATTCTAAAGGAACGAGCTCTGTCACAGGGGAAACGCATGCTAGTGGTAACACCCTGTCCTCATTTGGAGGCAGTCACGAAAGCCAGTGTACCAAATTCAAAGGCTTTGCACCCTCGGTGGATTCAGTGGGCTGCGTCATTGTCATCCACGGATGTCATGTTTATTTTTGACGCTTCCTTACGGTCGCAGGAGTACTTGCAGTATGAATTCGTTCACCCTGCTCCTCTGGCGATGCGACCTTTGGAGGACTTCCATTGCATCATTTACACTGATGGGTCAGCGCAGGTTGCGCATGGCTCTAAACATGCCTACGTTTCCGCATGCGCCATTGTGGTCGGTGCTATGTTGAATGATGAGTTCATTTCCAGGGAGGTACACACGTTGCCCCTGGGCGATTGCACCGCGCAATTGGCAGAGCTTCGTGCTCTCTTACTAGCTTTGGAGTACGCAGATCCAAGTGTTACTACTCTAATTGTAAGTGATTCTTACTACTGTGTCCAGTCTTACAATGAAAACTTGTTCTTTTGGATTCAAAATGATTTTCATGATTCCAAGGGTAGCACAATAAAACATAAAATGATCTGGGTTCGAGTGGCAGAGCTTAAGGCTATGTTGCCACTCGTTTATGTGATTCATACTCTCGGTCATCAGCGCGTGGGAGTTCACGCTGTTGGCAACTCGCTTGCTGATGAAGCAGCGAAATCAGCAGTATCTACATACTTAGTTGCAGCAGTTACTAGGTCTAAAACCAAGATTGATAGCGACATCTTGGCAGCGATTGCTGCCTCTGAGAAGGGAAGTAAACATCCTTCGGGATTCCCTTCGAAGTATAAATACCACTTAAGTCCCGAAAAGGTTCCTTTTGTGACAATTCCTGATGTTGGGGAACGGCTGATTCCCAACTCGGATCGCAGAACAGACTTGATTACAGCGGCTCATGAAGGTGTGGCGTCTGCGCATGCGGGCGTCTCAGCCACTGTAACGCAACTACAACAACGTTTCTGGTGGCGGGGACTGTACAAACAGACGCGTGATTATGTCCTTCTTTGTGACATATGCCAGCAGATTAAACCTTCAACTGCTACGCGTCCGCCTCAGACTCAGTTGTACATTTCTAATAAACCACTAGGCTGTGTTTATTTAGATCACTGCGGTCCATTTTCATCTGATACTGCGTATAAATACATCTTAGTAGCAGTTGACTCATGCACACGCTTTGTGTGGGTATGGCCACATCGCAGCGCTGATTCCCGGACTGTCATCAGAGATTTGCGTATCTTTATAGGGATTTTTGCCTGTGGTACCTTCCATTCGGATCAGGGTCCGGCTTTCGCCTCTAAGGCGTATAAGGATGCCATGACTTCGATGGGGGTCCAAGTCAAGTTTTCGTCACCCTACAGACCCGAGGGTAATAGTGTAGTTGAACGAATGAACCGTGATTTAAAGCAATCTTTGACAGCCCGAGTTATAGGCACTGGCAGAAATTGGCTGGCTCACCTCTATGGCGTGCAGCGTGCTCTTAATAATCTCCCTAGAAGGTCTCTGGGTGGGCGGACCCCATACGAAATGCTCTTTGGCATCAAGATGTTCGTCCCTGACCTTGACGGTCTAGACTCGGTGGTTCGCGCCACTTCCTTTGACGCAGATGAACATTGCAATGTTTTACAGAATCTACAAAAGACGAGAGACACTCTTGCAAAGGAACATTTGCCCTCCACATCGGATGATGCGTTGCAGATCCCGGTAGTTGGCTGGCTACCCCAAGTTGGAGAACTGGTTCGAGAGAAGATCGACAACAAGAAAGAGTTTGGTCCCTCCTATCGAGCTCCGGTCCCAGTGCTTGGAGTGAAGGGCACAAGAACAGTCATTTTACCACCACTTCCAGGTCGTAAGGAAAACAGGTTTATTTCTATTGACAATGTCAAGATACACAGAGTGGCCGATTCTTCTTAGCATGACACCGGCTGTTTCCTGTCCTTCCATTGTGAGAAATTCAATTATGCCCACTGCTTCTAATAATGAACCTGAGGTGGCCATCGAATTACCTGCTGTTTCCAGTCCATTATTGAATAATTTACCAGGAACTAACCTTGATGAGACAGACTATACATACCCCACTGATTTGTCCATGCCTGACCTGCAAGCTCGTTTAGCCACGGAATCCAGATTTTCATTTGACTCTGCTTCCCTTGCCTCGAAAAAACCCTCTAAAATTGCATTATATGCTAGCCTGTTTAAAAAACATTTTTTGATACCTCCTTGGATATACATTTGGCTGGTCCTTTTTTCAGTTTACCTTTTTATGTCAATTGGTTTTGTGTTTTATTTTTTTCGGATTATGAATGGACACTATGTCGAGGAGAGAACTTGCATTACTCATTTGAATGGAACTTTGGCCCCACTTTCCTCTTCACATTCTACACACAGATTAAAAAGAGACTTGACTTTGGTTAACATCACAGCGTGGCCTGTTCTGGATGGAATCGCGTGGGATGCAGTTCGTTTTCAGATTCATGGCCCAACGGAAGTCGTTAATGTCCCTAATGTACTAAGAGTTAATATGGGGGATGTGGTGAAACAAAACATTCGTTCTGATGATTGGGATGTTAATGCTGTGGAAAGTTTGTTTTCTGATTTGAAATATTATGCTGCTTTTGATGCTGAGGATTTATATTTAGAATCTGCTAATTATGGTGAATTGTTCTGTTACCAACATTATGGCAATCACTTCTTACACAAGACATCTTCCCGAAGGGATGCGGTTAATTTTACTCAGTGGGAACATTGCCCAGCACCAACAAAAGGGAGTTCAGAAACGTTTCTTAAAAAATATACTTATTTCACTGACTTTAATCAGTCCAATCCCGAGTCCTTTTATTTTAAATTTCACAAACAGCCACTGTCCAAGGTTCGACTTACAAATACAAAATTGTTATATTCAAAGGCCTTCCTGGATCAATTAGTTACTGGAGGGTATGAGTTATGGAAGGATACCATAGACCTTAAATCAGTTTGGGGCTCAAGGGCCTGGCAGGTACAAGGCACTGAAGCTTTGCACCGTGCATGTCTCATCCCAAATCATATGTGGTTTTTAAATGAAACCATTTCCCAGACCACGTGCTTTGGATTGGCTACATCTAAAAGGTTAAACACCCCGTCTTTCCCGGAGTTGGAGGAATATGAGAATTGGAGTAATTTTACTAAATTGTCCATTAGAGATATACAGGCTCTGCTTCTGAATTCCTCCTTTAACATTTCCAGTATGAATCCCAAGGGTTGGCTGCTTTGGCACCGTAGTGCTGATTCTTGCCAAAAGAGATTTTTAAATATAACTGACGGTTTTAAGGCTGTTAGATCTGATCCCCGTTTTGATTTGAGTCATACTGTCACCTCTTACTCTGTTGGCAAGTTGTGTCAAGCTTGGCTGAAACATTCAACTTTACCTGCGGTTAAGTATCACCTTTCCAAACTGAATGCAGACGTGGATTTGAATGATTTCATTAAGGGCCCAGCTAGTGGCAGGTCGAAAAGGTGGTTATATGGTGTTTACAATGAAATTTGGAAACTCTCACAGATTGAGGCTGCTTCACGCCTTAGGGCTATTGATCAGGCAAATCTTGAGAAAGTGCTTGCAGTGGTTGACAATAGCATTAACGTGCTTTCCTCTAGAATTTACACATTAGATAATATTGTGTCGTCTGTTGTTGATATTGTGCATGATGAAGTGTCTGTATTATACCATGGTCAAAATCAATTACGTTCAATCATGCAGTTTGCATGGACACTACAGACTCTAAAAATGGGTAAAGTTCCCTGGGGATACATGAACGTTTCCTCTTTATTTGCACCGTTTAATTTGACAGACAAACAACGCTTGCTTTCGATGCGTGATGCTTCCTTTTCTATGCTCCATATTGAAAGATTGGAATCTTTACCTTTTTCTGTGGCAGAGACCACTGCTGCTACGTGGCTTATCCACGGTTTAATAACGCTGCCGTTTGCTTTATATAAGTTTTCAAATTGTATGAAATATGTGCCAATAGGTCGTTTTGAACCCTTAGGTAGCGGTTTTCTTCATGAGGTCTGGTCACTCCCATACACATACAGATGTTTCAAGGATGAACAAGAAGTTTATCTAACAGGGGATGAGTGTACTGAGACGCCAGATCATTCTTTAATGTGCAGACACATACAGTTACACGGTTCATGTAACAAGGACCGACCGAATATGGCTTGCGTTTTACAGGGCACGCCAGTTCCTGCTATCATCCCCACGTTTAAATTGTTGGAGAATGGTAGTTATTTAACCACTTCAGCGCTAATGACAAGGGTAACTCGTCATGGACTTTCCATTGATTTCAATGGAAAGTCAATGGAACCCCTCGCACACCCTTAGCAGCCAAGTGGTTAATGCTCAATAATGAAAACTGCTGTGGTTTGATTAAAGGTATAGCTTTCATAGTAACGGTTAGTGAGCGAGTTATTTGCTGCAGAAATGTTCTTTATCCTCCCACACGTGAACATAGGGAGTCTTCCATTTGGCCACAGATACCGACCTTGGGAGCAGAATTCAGCGGCATGGCTAGAATAAGAGCTCTATTGTCCCAGAAAGAGGTGGCCTTGAGCTCGGCCCGTGAAACTTTCGTGCTTCACATTGCTAACACCCGCACGGAGGTTCAGGCTCTTTTAAACACTGATTTGCCCTTGCATTTCGGAGCCATGGTCCGTTCTATCTTTAACGCATCCTCCACAACGGGCCTAGCACATTTTTTTAAAGTTGTTAGCGGTGGTCTCGTGACTTCCTTTGAGAAGATTTTTGGAGTCATCCCTGCTTTCTTCCATTCTATTTTTTCATCCTTGTTTGGAGGGTTCCCGTTTTTGCTTGCATTAGCGGCTGGCGCATTGGTGGTTTTCTGCCTTTTTAAATATGGATGCCCTTCATGTGCAAGACCACGCACTGCTACTACTGACGCGGTTTCGCAACCGCATGCTTGATTACTATGGCACACTGCCGTTAGCGACTCTAAGCACGGCGTTTGGATTATCTTTTCGGTTCTCCTATTTCACCTGTGTCCAGCCTGTATTTCGCTGTCTGACCTGTGATTTCCTTTGGGCCATTGATTTGTGTCTCTGCGGACCAGCATCTTCTGACGTCGATTTTAATCAACTGATGAGTCCTATCATTGCTCACGAGTTGGTTTGTTCTGACGAAAGGGTTATGGCCTTGGCGGTGGCACATGGACTAATGGGTCCCTGGGATGTGTTGTCGGCAGCGCAGAATTTCTTGGAACTAAGTTTTCTTGAGAACCCACCGAGCTGTCCTCTGATGGTTATAGAGGATCCGGTGCTGGAAGATCACGTATGTTCCTTTCATCTTTTAAATTGGATGGCTGAACTGTTTTCTGATGAGGACAGTGACTTCCTCCTGGAGGCGGTTGCAGCTTACTTTTCATATACGGTCTTATCTTAGACACTGCCTCAAATTGACATGCTGATTGATAGCATTTCCTTGACTTTATTGACTTTTGGTCAAGACATTTTATTTTTCCTTGCCTATTGGCTTGAGCCACATTATATTTGTGGGCTATTTTTTTAGCATTAATTTTTATAATTGAATCTTTATTCATGCTCGTTTATAAATGGATTCTGCTCTCATGTGATGGCACTTCTGTTACCTTATTTAGTCCGTTCTCGGATCATGGGGGGGTGTTGTATAGCTCCTATATATCCTTATATCGTGTTAAGTTAGCATAGGTACATTTGAGATTTAAACGCCATTTTTCCTTTCTTGCAACTTCTGCACACGACCCTTAATTGTTGACTTAGCTTTCAACCTAGTGGTTTGCCGTGGTGTATGTGAGAATAATATGTTATTGCTCTGATATCAGTCTTGTTTAATAAAACATGTCTGCACGGAGAGTGCTGAAGTTTCAGGAGCAACACGATATGGAATTGTTATGAGGTCTGATCTCCACGCCTTCATAGTCATAACACAAGTGCAGCCTTTGCCAACTTGGGCTTGAGGCGGGATTGATATTGCTTTGCACGAGAATTGTTAACACACTTGATGCGGTGCACATGCAGAGAGAGCTGGTGTATGCTGATGTGATTCCTTCATGCTAGGACACTAAGGTATGGGCCCGCCCTAAAACAACCCAAAGAGACCTTCTTAGATAATAATATAATATATGTGTTAGGGAGGGTGAGATATAAGTGTTGTTAACTCTTATTCATTACAGCATGTTAACATGCTGTCACCATTCGCTTTTTATGTCTTAGTAACTATGCTGATAATTTTGCTACTGATAATAAGTATACTTGTATTATCAAAGATACTGCGCCTGAGAAGACGGCATTAGTAAATAAACATTTCAAATGCACATGTGTCTTCTTTACTCCATGTTCTGGTTTGTAATGATAATATAACGAAAGAGTGTTCATGAGTCCCACGTACCCTGAGGTACTGTAAGTTCATGTTCTGGTTTGTCTAAACATTGGGTGTTTGATATGTCCAATGAGACACTGTAGCTAGCTCGGTAAGGGGTGAGTTGGTTGCTAAGGTAAGTTTTGGGACATCCTAATTTGCCGAGGTTCCACTCCTCTGTGCACAGTTCTGTGTGAGTACAGAAACCCTGCAACACCACTTAGCCTGAAACGGAGACAGTTAGATTTAGAAGCACCAGATGAGGAAGTATTACACTTTAACAAGATTAAGAACAAGACTCATTTAAACGTTTTCGCAAACCTATTATTGCATTATGTAGAAACTATGGAAATAGACGACTGTTATGTCTGCATGAAGCTACCTACTTCTGTAGCCGAAGGTGTGACTTATCATCACCTGCCATTAACCTATGGAATTTCCTGTAGTATATTAACTAGCTTATTCTACAAAAGAGGACCTTTACAGTATTACTATTCAAACTCTGACGTAACATTTTCTGAACTTCCTGTTCGAAGAAACCTGAACCCTGTACATACGACTAGAGATGTAGCTAAGTTCATGAGTGATTATTTTCTAACTGTAGGAAAAATTAATATAGATGATGCACATAAAAATAACCTGACCTGTTCTTTACATGAGAAGGAAAAGGAGTTTCTGGACATGGTAGAGAAAAGAAGAGAGAGTTTCCAAAAGAAAGCCAAAGACAGGAACCATAAAGTTCCTAAATGGGCAGAAAGTGTAGGGAGCACCTCAAATGGTGGGGCAACTGCTGCTATGCTCATTGATTTCGAAAAGAAGGGGAAGCTCTGTCTTAAAACGGAAATGACTAGTTATTATAACAATGTTTTCATTGGTTCCAGTGAATGCGATCATAATTATAAGGTAATTGGAGGTTGGGGTTTCAAAGATGGGACAGAGCCTGTGTTTACTGGAATTTATTTTATTTGTGGGAACCAGGCTTACTTCAAATTGCCCGACCATTGGTACGGGAGTTGCTATTTTGGTATTGTCTTCCCAAAGATATACCATGTGGGGAAAATCACTGGAAGCACTGAAGAAACTAACCAATTAGTACGCAATAAAAGAGAAACTGCTGGTGAGATTGTAGGAGATATTTTTAGCGCAATAATACCTGCAGTGGGAGTGGTTCTGAACACAAACAAAATTTGCAAATTGTCAACAGTAGTAGATCGGTTATCTACCGACACTGCTGGAGGTTTCCTGATGGTCAATACCGAAATGGTTGCGATCAGATCAATGGTTTTCCAAAACAGACTTGCCCTTGATACTCTATCAGCAAAAGAGGGCGGAGTCTGTAGAATGTTGAAAGCGCAACATTGTTGCACTTACATACCTGATAAAAGCGTAGGAATCCAAAGGTATTTGAGGAACATTACAAATTTGGAAAAAGAACTCAAACCACTGGAGGTTGACAGTGCGTGGAAGAGACTTACTGATGGTCTCTCCGCTGTAGGTCATTGGTTTGCAAATTTAGGTAGAGGTTTATTGTTTAAAGTACTGATGCCAATTGCAGGAATAGGTTTTGTCACATTCCTCATATTTGTCTGTTGCAAATGTCGCAAACACCAAAAGAAATATACTGTGAACAAAAGAGGCGTGAAACGGAATGTGGATGAACTTGAATTAGAGGAATTGGATAATCAGATTTATAAAAGGGTGAAAAATTCTCACCCTAACAAAGAAAACAAAGAGAAGTTGAATCGAATGTTGGAAGAGATTGAATTGGGCAAATTGTGAAAAGTTGGCATCTGATTCTATTGTTTTGTGATGATAGTAAATATCATCAAAGAGGGGATTGATGGAGCAAGGATTCGCACGCTACGCGACTTGCTTGAACTCATGAACCTCTAATAACTATAATGAATTAACTCAACATGTTTGTCTTACTAATTTCCCCGTTATTCTGACATTTTGGGTGTCCTAGAGACGCTTGCATATGTGTTTATTAACATTAACAACGCTTGTCATTAAAATGGCCCCTGCTTGGCGGGGTTTCTTCTGCGCATGCGTTGGTCACACTCACGTGACGTACTCGCAGTTCTGGTGGGAATCTTTGCGCTTGCGCACTAGCATTAAGATGGCCGCTTTGTGTTTTCACATGCCGAAGCTTGCGCTGCTGCTTTTGCGCTACTGTTCGTTTGCACTAATATTTATGCTATACGTTAATATAAAGTAAGGGGAGTCATATAGGGATTCCTGGTATACAGTGTATTCATTTATTTCTGTGTTTTAATTTGTTTTCGCTTACTTTCCATGTATCGTAACCCTTGGGCCTGGGAGGGAGTCCAAACCCCATCTTAGAAGTCCCTACTGCGCATGTCATTCTGGCAGAGGGAAGAAAACCTTGTACCAGTGGAACTCAGCCAGCTGGCAGCCACAGTCAAGATGCTCATGAGAAAGTGACCTGCGACCTAGCAGAACGAAGCTGAATTGTCCTGCAAATGAAACAATTGTATTAATTTCATTGTATTCTGTAGAACATGTCATGGGAACCCCAAATTCAATAGGCGGTCCCAGAGTATGTAAATTAGGAATTGTAAAAATTAAATGTGGTTGGTGTGTTAACCTGGCCTACTTGGGGACCAATCGAAATTAGGGATTCTGACACTTGTAACATTTGGGGGGTGGTACACTGACCCGAAAACAGTATAACTAGCCTAGGTTTAGCTAGAGAAATTGTCCGACTTGTCTGAATAGCTGACCTGTCACTGACCCAACGCACTCAATAGGTGATTGATACAGAGAGCTGCGGAGCACTCTGTCCGTAATTTCCACAGACTCTAGCGGGGTTTTTAGAAACCTTAAGTGCTGGCGGAGCACTTTGCTGGGGAATGCGATAACCCAATCGGGGTTCTGACTGATAGCCGCGGAGAGGGTGGAGCGCAGGCGGTGCTTCCGAACTGCGGGTGCTGGTCTTACCTTGGTGGTCCTGTCCTGATCCTGATCTGGTTTTCCTGTCCTGTCCTGGGGTATCCATTCTGCACATGCTGGCCTACTGGCGACTGTTCTTCCTTGGGGTTCCTCCTGTCCTTAACTGACCTGTGGCCAGGGTTGGTCTTCACACCGTTCTAGGTAAATATAAGTCTGAGGGAACCCATCTATTTTTGCATTCTCCAATTTTTGCTTTAAATAAAATCGTACTTGCATATTGTCCTTTTCTTACCCTCCCGTTGCTGACAAATGTTAAAGTCCTACATTGTAGTTGTTATACTAGCATGTTCCAATTTTACCCCATCCTATAAGCACTGTTTTAAGTACTACTCATACAATATATAGATGTTCCTTTTCCTTACCCATCCTTTAGTCGATTCAAGTAATTGCACCGTTTTATTAGTATGGTCCATTCTTACTTTACCTATAGTTCCTCTTCATGGGGAAATATTTCACTGTGAAATTCTAGTATGTTCCTTATTTTTCCCGTCCTTTAGACAACATACTGAGTCTAAACCTTGAAACCTATATTAGTTTATTCCCTGTTTTTACCTTCCTTGAGGAGTCATAAATGGTGGGTTTGATTTATTTCCTCTATGGATATGTGCTCTTGGTAATTTTGGTTATTGATAGTTTAATTGCTGTAAACCTCATGCTTACTGAACTTGATCAAAACTAGATAACGGTTTTAAACTTTCCGAGTCTGTGATTATTTTATGAGTGCAAACATAAAAAGGTATTTTTGGTGTCTGCCTTTCTTTTACAACTAGCTCCCTGATCCATTGTGATCATAGGTACCCGTAACGGTGGATTGGTAAGTCGGGTACAGTAGGAATAAATAGGAAGGAACAAGGGATACTGGTAGTAGAGTGTAAGGTCACCTGATTAATATCTATGGTGAATTGAAATATATGGGCCCGATACGTATATGGTAAAAATGTTGGTTAGGTGACCTGCGCGCTCTATCAGCGGCAGCATTCTGCGCCAACTGCAGACGATGGATGGATCTCTTGTTAATGCCTCTATAAAGGGCATTACAATATTCGAGCCTTGATGAGACCAAGGCAACTGTTACTTGTCTCCGAGCTGCAGGAGACAGATACGGGGCAATCTTCCTGAGAGTTTTTATGATGGCAAAGCACGTTGACACCGTCCTGTTGACCTGAGGGTCGAAGGATAGGGCCAGGTTGATCAGTACTCCAAGGTTGCTGGCGGAGAGGGTAGGATGGGGGCAGTCTCCCAGGGAGGCCGGCCACCAATCCTCAGACCACAGATCATGATTTCCTCCGAAAATCATGACCTCCGTCTTTTCCCCGTTTAGCTTTAAGAAATTTCGAACCATCCACTGAGAGACTGCCTCCATACATGCTCTGAAATTGAGGACTGAGACACTTGCCGACTGAGTGATGGAAATCATAATCTGGGTATCGTCGGCGTATGATAGCACCTCAAATCCGAAAGATCTCACCACCTTAGCATGTGGGGTAACATAGATGTTGAATAGGAGAGGACTCAACGAGGAGCCCTTGGTACCCCACATCGCACTGCCTGAGAGGAAGAGAGGAGGTTGCCCATCTTGACTCTCTGCTCTCTATGGTGTAAAAAAGAAGAGAGTAAACTGAGAGCGGTGCCCTCTACCTCAATCCCTTCAAGCCTGGAGATCAGGATTGACGGGGACAAGGTGTCAAAAGCTGCTGTGAGATCTATTAACACCAGCAGAGTAGAGTGTCCCCTATCAACCTCAGAGCGGATGTTGTTAATCACAACCGTGAGAGCGGACTCAGTGCTGTGTGCAGCACGGAACCCGTGTTGGGAGATGTCAAAGAGATTGGAGCTCTCAATGAAGGTGGAGAGATTGCGATTGAGGTGAGCCTCAAGTATCTTTGCAGGGGCTGTAAGCAGAGAGATAGGGCGATAGTTTTTCAAGACTCTCGGGTCAAGGGATGCCTTTTTGAGTAGGGGTTTGACAACAGCCGTTTTCCAAGATAGAGGAAAAGTCCCCTCCCTAATAGCCATGTTCATAACCTCTAGTAAGGGTGGGAGAACAACTTCTCTGCACAATTTTAGAGTTTTCAGAGGACAGGGGTCCAAGGGCGAACATGACTTGGTGTTGTCAAGAAGACGGTTGAGATCTTCCATAGTCAGAAGTGGAAAACCGGAAAGACATGGTTTGGAATGGACTTTGGCTGGCTCAACCTGAAGGGGGGGAAGCAATAGGGAAGGAGGTGCAGAATTAGCATCCAACTCCAAATTACGAGCTTCGAGAGAGCTGTGAATATCGGCAATCATTGAGTGAAAGAAGCTAGCTATATTATTACAGAGCTCTTGCGACTCGATGGTAGGGTCAGCTGCTTTCGGTGCAGATAATTAATCAACTATTTTGAACAGATCTCTAGATAATTTTAGGGAGGCAGTAAGGTTAGTAAAATAATTCCTTTTTTCCGCAACTATAGCCTTCCTATAGTCCCTCAACAGTAATAGATGTAGGGCTCTTCCCTCGGAGTCCGGATGGGCGTGCCAGAACCTCTCTTGTTTTCTACACTTCTGGCATAAAAGCCTAAGACGGTCGGAGTACCAGGGTCGCGAGGGACTTTTCCGGGCTGAGTAGTGCGATTTTGCCGGAGCTAGGGTGTCTATTGCATTGGATAAGGTATTAGACAAGCCTATTGCTGCTGTATTGGGATCTGACAGTGAGAGAGAGCTGAAGGTATTCATAAAAGGTGCAAGGGTACCATCATTGATCTCTCTGTAGTTCCTTCTGACCTCACATGTATTGCTCTTGGTTTGATTGGGTGGCCTAGGATTAGTATTAAGATAGAAAGGCACTGCCCAATGATCGGACCAAGACAACGGAATAGGAGTTCCAGTCGTAAGTCTGGCATCATTAGAGAAGATGCCCTCCAGCGTATGGCTGGCGGAATGTGTAGGGCCGGCAACCATTTGAGCCAAGCCGCATGCGTCTAGCCCTTCCACTAGGAGCATCGTATCTTTAGGATCTGCAGCTTCCAGATGGACGTTAAAGTCGCCCAAGATGCTTAAATTGGGCTTGTCAATGAAAGGCTCTAGGAGTTGGAGAATATTTTGAGAAAAAGTAGATCTGGGGCCGGGAGGTCCACAGCCAAGAATGCCTGAGAAGGAGGCTGAAGGAGCAAAGCTTATAGAAAAGTACATAGCCTCAAAGTTGTCAGAAATAGAGGAAAGAGGCTCAGTACGACAGACAAAAAAACGTCACGAAATAAAATCCCTAGCCCACCGCCCCTGCGACCCATCCTGTCCATCCTTGTGAAGGTATAGCCCTCAGGGACCGCCTCCACCAGATCAGTGCCTGAAGAGTCCGACCCCCAGGTTTCGGTTATAAAAACCCGCGGGGGTTTCCTTTGCGAGATTAAGTCGTTAAAAGCCACATTATTTCGGACCAATGACCTAGGGCCAGATGTAGGTCGCCCAATACCGGTCGGTAACGGCCGAAAATCGGTGTTTTCGGCCGTTACCGCCCGGTATTCGGAAAATGAGATGTAGGTCGCCGAAAACCGGTAAAAATACCGAATCGGTAGATTACCGGCTCAGTAAAGATACCGAGTCGGTAAAAGTTCCGACTCGGTAAAATTGCCGAGTCGGAATTTACGAAATGGAAAATACCACGCAATCGAGATGTAAGAGAGCCTTAAAATACCGATTTGCTCCAAAATTTGGTAATTAAATGTCGGTAATTAACATGGATTGCAAGCAGGTGGTAATCAGGTGCAGCCTATAAAAAAGGACCCCAAAATGCAACAGAATGGCGGCATTTTACGTCATAGCAAGACGGCTAAGGCTACAGGCAGCAGGTGAGAGGGAATGGAGAAGGGATGAACAGGTATATAGGCAAAGGATTACACTCTTCCAATTGACAGAGCCAGAGATACTGCAGAGATACAGACTGCACCCTGATACCATCATGGACCTGATCAGGGACCTGCATCCACTCCTGGACCACCCAAGACCAAGGGCCCATGCCATCCCACCCCATGTCCAGGTGCTCTGTAGCATCAGGGAGCTACCAGAGTATAGTTGCAGCGGCAGGTGGGGTGTCCCAGAGCTGCCTGTTGCGTTTTTTCAAAAAGTTCCTGGATGCCATGATGCAAAGAATGGATCAGTACATCCCCTTCCCAGACACTGATGCGGACTTGCTCAGGACCAAGACTGACTTTTACCTCATGGCAAACTTCCCACACGTGATTGGCTGCATTGATGGGACCCACATCCCCATTTGCCCCCCTGCTGCCACAGAGCACATATACAGGAACAGGAAGTCAACACACACGATTAATGTTCAAGCAATCTGTGATGCCAAGTTCTTCATCACAGACATAGTGGCCAGATACCCAGGAAGTACCCACGATTCATTTATCTTCCAGAACAGTGGGATCTATACCCGCCTGACAGCGGGTGAATTCGGGGAAGGATACCTGCTAGGTAAAGAAATGGGTGACACTCCCTTGATAGATGAAGCAGACGTATGTCAATGTGTGCATCTGAGTAATGTATATTTTATCTTTCACTTTAGGGGATAGTGCATATGCACTCCGTTCCTTCGTCCTGACACCCTACCTCAACCCAACAACCCCCAGCCAGAGACGTTACAATGTGGCACATAAATCCACCCGCAACATCATTGAGCGCACCTTTGGCCTCCTGAAGAGCCGGTTCCGCTGCCTCCACAAAAGTGGGGGGGGGCACGCCAGTACTCACCTGTAACGTGCTGTAAGATTATTGCTACGTGTGCGATGTTGCACAACCTCGCTACTAAGAGGGGCACAGAGGTGGAATTGGAGGACTATGAAGACCATGATGATGAGCAAGCACTACCATCAGCCAACCCAGCAGGAGGACCAACACCCACAGACGGTAGACAAAGACGGGCAGAAATCACACACAACTACTTCTGAGTAAGTATAGAGACAAAGCACGTATTGTATTTCAAAGCACGTAGTTTAATTTAGCACTACGTCGAAATGACATGAGACACACAATACACATACTAGTGTGCCCAGCACTACTGTGTGGACGGGGGTTACGTCACCCTCACATGTCCATGAGCAAAAGTCTGACTCACTGCTTGCGTCCAAGAACACCCAGGCGTGCTGCCTGATGTTGATTTGGTTCAGAGTCTGCTGTGCCTGCGCCGGCACTCTGGCGTCTGCTGCTCCTCCTTACTTCAGGGGCTGGGGTGCTGCTCCTGCTACTAGGGGTATCTGTGTCCCCAACAGCTTCTAGTCCTGTGGTGGCTGACTGGTTAGTCAGCAGCACTTCAAGTGCTGTAGTGACTCTCCCCATCCCCCGGGATAGATCAGTACAGCAGTGCACCAGGCCCTCCTGCATTGCAACTGAACGGCGACACATGAGTGAAGTCGCAGTTGCTAGTTGGCGCATTCCCCTTGTCTCATGATGTGTGCGATGGCTCTCCCTGCGCCTTTGTGCACGGTCCTCTCGCAGTTCCTCACACAGTGTCATCACAGACTGAGACATGTCCCTGACTCCCTCTGCCATTTCCCTCATGCTGTCTGCCATTGATGTGATTCCATTGTTAAAGTCTGTGAAGTTGCTGTTCATAATTCGCATCTGCCTGTGTACTGCACTTATCCCTCTTGCCTGCAGGCGCTGGACCTTCACCATTGTGGTCTCGAGGCCTTGGAACACACTCTCATCACGGCCACTGCCGCATGACTCCCGGACCCTGCAACGTCTTGTTCCTTCAGATGGCCTGACAGAAGTGGATGTGTGCCCTGGTGCATTCCCTGCCATAGACTGCATTGCCTCATCATCTTCCCCTTCCTCATCCGAGGATGTTTGTAGGATCCTATGAGGGGGTCCCTCATGCCTCACAGGCCTGAGGATTTCAGACACCTCGGAGTCAGCTGGTGTGTGTGACTGTATTTCCGCAGGTAGTGGTGAGCCTATGAGCACAGGAGATGCTTCCAGTTGCATGGTGTCATCTGCCTCTGGTATGTATGCTGCTTTTGCGCATGGTGCTGTGGGTCTTGCACTGCTGGGCCCAGCATCCCTGCCTTCTTCCTCAGTGCTATCCTTTTGGGGATGTGTCTTCTCCCTCACCTGCTGTGACTTGCGTGATGTCTCTCCTGTGGACAGACATGGACAGTATCTTAGTGGTGCTTTCACCTTGTTCATCAATATTAAATTACACTTTCACATCACTATTTTCTGCTCCTCCCATGTGTCTGCTTGTATTGTGTGGCATGCCTGACGAAATTTAATGGTGACTGTACATATGGGTATTCTAATGACTACCACTCCTATAATGCATTGCAGGTGAGTACTAAAGTCAGGACTGGATTTCCTAATTACATAGACACATTGGGGGAGGTACACAGGCAGGGGTGTGGGATGATGGACATGTCCCTTACCTTTCTTAGCTGCAGCTCGGGCTGAGCTGTCTGCATCACAAATCCCCAGGACGCAATCTGGCTCCAGTGTGGACTCCACTAGCTCTTCAAGGTCTGTGAGTGGAGGTGCCTTGTTCTTCCCACCACCTGTTAAATTGGACTCCTTCCTTCTTGCAGCCAGTTTCTTCTTAGTGACGATCCTTAGATCGTACCATCGTTTTTTTTAGGTCGTCCACTTCCCTGTTGGTGACTCCAATGGCATTGATTTTAGTCTGGATCCCCAGCCAGGTGCTCCTCTTCACAGCCTCTGGTACCTGCAGGGAATGTTTTCCAAATATTCTTGGGTAGTGCTTCACTACCTCCTCCACCAGCACCTGCAGTTCTCCAGTGCTAAACTTCATCTTCCTCTTCCTCTCAGGTCCATTCCTCTGTGAGTCTTGTTGCTCCATTTGGTTTACCTGCAGGGATCTGCTTCACAACTGGCTGTCTCTGTGTGTCTGCTCTCCTGTGTGATCAGTTACACTGCACCTGCAGGGGTGTGGCCACTTCCTGGTTGTGGGGTGGGGTCGATGCACAGGATTGGTCTATTGCTCTGTTGGTTGGCTGAGGGGCGGGATGGAGACACATGATTGGTTGATACTTCAACTGCCTGATATTTGTATCCCCGACTCGGTATTTACCGAATCGGTATTTACCGACTCGGTAAATACCGAGTCGGTAGTTTCAATGCATTCCTATGGGCATCCGGGCCCATAGGATTGCATGTGACTTACCGACTCGGTATTTGCCGTATCGGTAAATACCGATTCGGTGAATACCGTGAATGGGTTACCGATTTTTACCGATTCGGTATTTTTTACCGGATTTTGACCTACATCTCGTTTCACTTTACTTAAATACCGATTCGGTAAAAATCGGTATTTTAGAGTCGGTAAAAATGTGTTACCTACATCTGGCCCCTAGCGTTTATAAGCAGTCCTGCCTCCTTTAAAGGGTTTACTACCGGTCTTGCGCGCCCATGCAGAGCCTGATTACGGTTGGGGTGCCGGGGCCGTGTAGATCTTGAAGCCCCCTTACAGCACTGCATATGTAGAAGCTTATCTGGAGAAATGGTGTGATGACAGGGCCTAAAAGGAAGTCTAACAGAGAGAAGAGCGGCATAGGTGTACAATTCACAGTCTGCCTGAGTGGGAAAACGTGGTCCAGCCCGCCTGGCCCCTGGCGCGACCTCAGCCCGGACGGGCGTAGACGGGCTTAACTTTGGTGCAACTTCGGCGCAAGTAGGCTGTGCGCAACCTCTGCGCGCGGAGAAAAACATCCCGTTTAAATAAGGCTGATCCTGAGTGTGGCATCCCACCTGACAGAATCCAGCCAATGGGAGCAGGGACCAGCTGTTTGCCGAACACGCCCTCCACGCAAACGGGAATACCCGCGGTGGACCGGGGCACAAGCAGAGGAGGCAGCAGGGTAAAAAAACAAGTACTGAGGGTTAAGTCTGAGAAGCCCAACAAATATATCCTAAAGTGCAATTAATGTTTTTAAAACACGGCGCGATTTTAAAAGAAACTAGATTCTAAAAGTGACAGCAGCAATATAACTATTTCAGCGCTAGCGACCAGGGCATAGTAATCATGCACTGGGAGCTGAGACCAGAAGGAAGGATACTTGGATGAACCCTTCTTGCGTGTGATTAAATGTAATGGGAGAGGTGTGGTGCAGTGGCCAGCGGCTGACTCTGGAGCCTGGGCACACGGTTCCAACCCCGGCGGCATCTCAGCTCAGCATCATGTGACTCTGGGCAATAACTCACTTAATCTCCCCAGTGGCCCCAAGAGCTTAGACACCCTTAATGGTGATGAATTCCCTTTTTACACATGTGGAATTAATATTTATTATATGTAGTGCAAGCAATCTACTAAGATCTTTGTAGTGGGAATTAGTTGTTGTCTCCCTGAGAGAACTCTACGGGGAACCAGAGGATGATGGTATCCTGGAGAAGTGCTAATCCAGCTGTACTCAGCCCTTACCACCAGAATTACAGTTGTAGTCAAGGGCAGGGTGGAGCTGGGCAACCTACACATAAGTCTGTATGCCTGGAAAGGCTGACCCTGCCTCCACTGTCCGCTTACACAGAGTAATCCAGCGACCATTGGAGATTGAGTCGTCCAAACAAATGAAAGTAGTTTATTTTGGATCTGTTGAAGGATGGATTTTGGGAAAGTAAAATTGGGGGTCCGAGATGCATGCAGAAGCGGAGGTAGGAAGTTAATTTTTTAGATGTTAGCCATCCCAGCCACGAGATTTCAAGTTTGCCCTAGTAATAATGGTCTTTGTGTAGAATTCACAGTAAGGTCGGCATGTTTTATGGCAGGTTGATGCCGAAATACTTTATGGCAGCCTGAGTCAATGCAAAGATGTATTGGATTAGAAGTGTTTGAATGTTCTCTCGACATTGGTCGCTATGCCCATGTCACAGGATTTTGTGTAATTTATACAGAAGCCAGAGCCTCCTCAAAGAGTGCTAATTCATCTTCCAATGCAGGAATAGAGGTCTCTGGCTCTGTGAGAAACAGTAATGTATCATATGCGTACACCGCTAATTTAAACCCTTGTGCCCACACACAAATCCCTTTAATAGCTGGCTTGTTCTCTATATTTTGGATGAAAGACTCTGTCGCAAGTGCAAAGATTTAGAGGGACAAGGGGAAGCCCTGCCTAGTGCCCCTTGTGGTGGGGACCTGGGGTGAGTAATTGCTGTTCACTTTTATTCATGTGATCAGTTTTTTAAAGGTTGCTAGTATAAATCATTACAAGCAGGGGCAGAGGAGTCTTACTTAGGATATTGGTTATATACTGCCAGTTATCCTTGTTGAAGGCCTTCTTTGCGTCAACTGAAAGGAAGGCCAGCGCACGTCATCAAAGAGACCGCAAACCTGATATTATCCCTTCTGGTGTGATCCCATATGAAAGTAGCTCGTTTGGGGACATTGATCTGGCCCAAATCGTGTGCAGTCACAAAACTGACATGGAGGTAAAAATGTTCTTGTCTGTTTTGAGCAAAGCAATTGGCCGGCATTGATCCTTTCCAAGTTATGGCAAAACTTCAGTAGAATTCCACCATTGTGTCTGTAACCACCCCTCGTGTTCGTATGTCATTAAAAACTGCTGTAAGTCATTGTCTTTGTTGCCTTTTGGGATTTCCTTCTCCTGTTCCACATTTTTTGTCACGAGGAGCTTGATCTTCTGCATATTTAATATTTTAATAAACTCGCTCTATTATCACTCTGGCCTTCTGTATGGTCCAATCCTCCAGCCACCTTTGATCAAACCATTACGGTGGACTGCCTAAGCTGTAAGGAGTGTCTTAAAATCCCTTAGCTGTCTTATGTTAAGGAAGCTCTCGAGATCTTGGGAAGATCTGATCTGTTGACAGATCGTAAATTGGACAGACATAATATTAAGATATTGGTCCTGAACAAAGCACTTATGGAAAGGGAAGATGAACTGCTTAAACCCTCTGTTAGGACTTATGTTACCATTCAGACATCCCCAGGAATTGAACCCTATTTACTGATGGTGTTTGGGTATTGGGACAGGTCACTTCTTATCCGTTTTCGGACAGGTATTATTCGTTCTCTAATTTGCTCATTATTGGGTCAGAATGATAATTTTAAAATACACATTTGCCCTTGCGTGGGTCGTTTGACCTAGGGGCAGATGTATCAAGGGAATTTTTTTTTTTTTAACAGTTCCAACTACTTTATTTTACAGCAGAACATGTTATGTGGGGGTTGCGCCAGGAACAGCTGCTGCTTGGGGGTTCTGCACAGACACTCTGGTGTGCGTCTTGGCCAAGTGATCAGTGTATTCCTGGTATGGAGACTTGGTAAAGACTGCCTCCTTCCAGAGATCTGGGGTCAAGTAGCTGTAGGTCTTTGAGATAGCATCAAAGGTGGCCTTTGCAAAGTTGCCTAGTGTGGCTGTGCAGCCCCTAGCTGAGGTGTAACAGTCATCGATACCTGCCATCATCAGCAGCTTCTTGGGGACCGGCGCAGACACAAGGCCAGTACCGCGGGGTGCAGGAATCAGACGCACAAGAACAGAACCACAGCGTCCAGTCACCTTACAAGGCACTGTATGGGGTTTGCCAATCTTATTACCCCAGTAACCTCGTCGCACAGGTACAATAGACAACTTGGCAAGAATGATAGCTCCACGAATAGCAGTAGCGACCTCCTTGGAGCACTTCACACCCAACCCAACATGGCCATTGTAGTCTCCGATGGCAACAAAAACCTTGAACCTGGTACGCTGACCAGCTCTGGTCTGCTTCTGGACCGGCATGATCTTCAGAACCTCATCCTTCAGAGAAGAGGCCAGGAAGAAGTCAATGATCTCGGACTCCTTGATTGGAAGCGAAAAAAGATAAATCTCCTCCAAAGACTTGATCTTCATGTCCTTGACCAGCCGACCTAGTTTGGTCACCGGCACCCACTCTTTTTCATCTGCCTTCCCGCGGGCCCCTCGGCCTCGTCCACGGCCCCGCCCTCTTCCACGGCCGTGGCCCCTGCCGTCAAAGCCGCCTCAGAAGCCTCCCCTATTTTCACGGACGTTGTCCACCATTTGGTGATCTTTAATAAGATCACCAAATAATAATCAAGGGATTTTTTTGTCGCAAACGCTGCAATTTGCAAAAAAGCAGCATTTGCAACTAAAAATTCTCAAAATGGTATGTATGATGCAAAAATTAAGGAATCGCAAATTTTGCGATTCCTTAATTTTGCGAAAGCATTTAAGGAATCGCAAATTGCGATTCCTTAAATGCTATGTAAGAAACATTTATTTTGATATCGCAAATTACCACCAACTTGTAGTTGGTGGTAATTTGCGAATTCTTTTAAAAATTCACTTTTTGGCATTTGTAAAGGGCATGTGTGTGCGCCATATGTGCACACATGTAAATTTCCGGGGTGCAGCAGGGTGTCCTTAAGACAGCCTTGCACCCTTGAAATAATTCTCAATTTGCGATTAGCACATTGCGAATTGCAAATTGAGAATAAATTCCCATTCCTTCCTATGGGCCTCCTGGCCCATAGAAATGAATGGGAAATCATTCCTTAATTGCGATTAGCAATTTGCTAATTGCAATTAAGGAATTTTAAGAAATCGCTAAAAAATAGCGAATTTCTACATACATCCCAATTTGCAATTCTCAAATAGCGATTTCTAAAAAATCGCCATTTGGGAATCGCAAATGATGGTGATGATAAATCTGCCCCCAGATTCTTCTGCACCTTGTATCTTTCTGCACATTGTATTGTATACATTTAAACACTTTTTCATTCCTTTGCTTAAAAGATATAACTTTGTTCAATGTAGGCCAGCTCTGTGATTTTTGCTGGCACTAAAGGGGAATGATGTTTGTTTTGCAGTGAGCTGCGTTTTAAAATTTGCTATGAAATTTCACAATTTGTTGCCTTTTTAACTTTTTCATGTTATTACGCACCTTATTACACTATGGCGTTTTCAGCTTTTTAGTAAAATGATGTATGTATCTGTATGCTTACTTTTATGATTATACTTTTTAATCGTAATAAAATATTGAATAACGTTTTATTGACTGACTTACTGATGTGAGTGGTTCTGTGAGGATGTGTATGAAAGCCTTGTACATAACGCATATTTGAGCTCCTGTTTTCTCTGTTTCTGTATGTGCAACTGTAATTCCATTTATATAGCGCTTACTACCCCTGACAAGGCGTGGAATCGCTTTTCAACGAGTAGCGTGCTACTTCGGAACCCAGAGAGGATTAGTGGTGAATTAGTATAGGCAGATATGTAATTAATTTGAGGGGTGGACATATGAGTTTGTTATTTTGATTGAAAAAGGATAGTGGAGGGATTGAAAAGGAAGGGTTTGTATTTATATAGCGCTTGCTACCCCCGATGAGGTGTCGAAACTTTTTGGTGGGTAGCATGCTATTTCAGAACCCAAACAGGATTAGTGAGGAATCAGTATCGGGAAATATGAAATTAATGTGAGCGGTGGGCATTTGACTCTGTTAGCTGGATTGAAAAGGATAGTGGAGGGATAGAAAAGGGAAGGGTCTAGAAAGTGTTTTTTGCAGTTTATGGCAGTAGTAGAAGGATTGGGATGAGTAAAGGGAAAGTGGAGAGGGAAGACAGAGGATTATAGAAAGCTTTTTGGGGAGATTTGAATAGTAAAAGAGGTCTGAGATGATGCAAGGAGGGGTAGAGGAGAGGAGAGTCTAGAAAGGGTTAATTTGAGGATCATAGTAGTAGAATGAGGTTTGGGGTGAGTAAGAGAGTGGAGGTAGAGGAAATATTGTGGGTAGTATGGAGTGAAAATGGGGTAGTGCATTGGAGAGCCTAGTAGAATGAGGTTTGGAATGAGTCAAAGAGTGTAGGTAGAGGATATTTTGAGACGGGTATGGGGTGAGATTTAGGGTAGTGCATTGGAGATGCTGAATTAGAGGTAAAGTAATAAATATAAAGATACATAAGTACATGGAATGTATATATGTATTAGGAAGGTACTATATGTAGATGTAAGTTGTGTTTAATAAAATCAGACCTTCAAGTGTTGCTTTGCTTTAAGCTAATTACTTTTTTTAAATAATTGTTTATAGTTTTTTAATACATTTATTTTAATTCAGTAGTGAAGCAATTGTAGATAAAGAGGTATGCCAAAATGTACCTATTTATGTAGTGTGTTATATACATAATTTAAACAGGGTAATATAACCATAAGTAATATGTACATTTGTTAAGCAGAACTAACGAATATTTATATATTTATAAACATAATTATTATACACTTTTATGCAAAGCAATACACATATGTTGCTACACATATATAGTACAAAGAAATGCTCATATACACAGGGATATGATGCATAACAGTCAACTCCTGAGTAGTCTTCTGAAGATAAGGTAGGTAACCATGGCTCTTATGTTTGGGGGTAAACACTAGTGTAACCAACTTGAGGGGGCACCACTGCAAACAACATCGAGGGGCCCTTCTTTGGACTCAGTCAGGAGCGGTCAAGCCAGGGTACTGTGCTGAGGGGGTCCCCTGGAGCTCAGGGCCCCCACACCATGGGGGCTGCGGGGGCCTTTGTTACTCCACTGGCAGTAAAGAGTTCCATAGTTAGGCTGCTTGAACAGGGAAGGATGTGCCACCTATTTTCTTTTGTTGTATGGTGGGATTTTGAGGTGAGGTGCCAATCTAAAGCGGACGTTCCTTTGTTGACTGTATTTGAAGATTTTATTCCTGTTCCTTGTTTCACTTTGTGGGTGATACAAAGCAGCTTGAATGTGGATTTTCTGGCAACTGATAACCAATGTAGGGCCTTCAAGGCAGGTGACATGTGAGCTTGTGACTTTATATGTAAGAGTAGTCTGGCATCATAGTTCTGAATCCATTGTAGCCTTGTCATTGTTGCTAAAGTTAATTCATGGTAGAGGTTGTTGGCACAATTGAGTTTAGACAGAACAAGAGAGATAGTAGCCTGGACCTTGTGTGAGATCCCAGGTGGGGGAAGATGCGTCACATAGTTTTTATAGTATTGAAGCTTGATCTTGCTAGTATGTCCACTTGGGCATTTATTGATAGCTTGGATTCCATGGTAATTCTGAGGCTTCTTACTTTCTTAGATACTTTAGATGATGTTCCCAGATGGCCAGGCGGTGAGTTGGTCATAATTCTTCCAATCGCCACATTTGAGTATTTCTGTTTTGGAAGCATTCAATATGAAATGGCTCAATGTCATACACTGACAAACAGCTCTGGCGCAACTGAAAATTTGTGAGTTTCCAATGTATTTTGGGCTATCCGGTTTTAGGTGTGTCTGTGTGTCATCTGCATAGGTATAGTGTGTGAGGTGAAATTGATTTCTGAGTACCGGTAATGACTTCATGTAGGTGTTGAAAAGCATGGTTGAGATTATAGAGCCTTGTGCGACCCTGCTTTTGTGAAGTACGATTTGGACAAGAGAGGGGGGTATTGATGACATTTGTTCTGTTTTGAAGGTAGGATGTGATTCAGTCGAGAGCAGTCCCCTCTAGAGGTGTTGTATGAGAGTGTCAATGTCAACTATGTGAAAGGCAGCTGAGAGGCCAGAGAGAAGTAGTGTAGCAACCCTGTTCCGGTCTACTGTGTACTTAAGGTTCTCTGGAGCCACTCAAGGGTTGTAGAGTGAGATATTAATTCTCCCATGATTAGAACCTTCTCAGCATCCCAGAGCACACTGCAAATTACTTTGCCATTATCAATCTCCTGAAAATAGGTGGTTAGAGTATAATTTATGTTGTTTTCACTACTGGATCTCCAAGAGCTATTTAGTACATTATTTCATTGTTCCCGGGTCTGAGTGTAGGCGGTCACCGTATCCAGAAAGAGCCAGACTGACGCATGATTGGAAAGCCATTTCAGGAGTATGTCAGTATCGACTATTTGTGGCCTTAACGCCCGAGAGTCACCAAAGAAGTCTATGCAAGTGTATAATCTGTGGACACTGAAATAGAAAGTGTAGTCATTGTCTCTTTCATGTTATCCCCAACACGTGTCCCCTAGATTCAGATCCTCTATGCCATGGGAGAGGGAGTAGGCCTATACAGATCAGAATTGAGGAGCAATTAAAGTCCACTTCTATTCGAATCTGGCCTTTAGCTTTGTGTGCCAATTTTGGTAAGAAATCTGCATAAAATTAGTCCTTCTCCTCATTTGGAGTATAGATGGAGTAGAGTGATAAAAGCAGCATCCTCATCCTCTCAATCAATCAATCAATGTTTTGTAAAGTGCACTACATACCTGCGAGGGTCTCAAGGCGCTTGAGTATCCTCCTGAAGGTCAGCAGGTCTTGGGTAAGTCGTAGGCTCAGTGGGAGGGTGTTCCATGTCTTGGTGGCGAGGTGGGAGAAGGATCTCCCACCAGTGGTTGTTCTTCGGATGCGCGGGACGGTGGCGAGTGAGAGGTCGGCAGAGCGTAGCTGGTGGTTGGGGATGTAGAAGGAGAGCCATCTGTTGAGGTCGGCTGGGCCAGTCTTGTGGAGTGCCTTGTGTGTGTGGGTGAGGAGTGTGAAGGATATCCTCTTGTTGACAGGTGCAGGTTTCTCAGGTGAGGGGTGATGTGGTCGTGGCGTGGTACGTCGAAGATCCGTCGTGCCGAGGCATTTTGGATGCGTTGTAGTCATTTGATGAGCCTGGTCGGGGCTCCTGCGTAGAGGGCGTTTCCGTAGTCGAGTCTGCTGCTGACGAGGGTCTGGGTGACTTTCTTTCTTGTATCTGTCTGGATCCATCTGTAGATCTGGCTGAGCATGCGGAGGGTGTTGAAGCAGGAGGAGGAGACAGCGTTGACTTGCTTGGTCATTGAGACCGTTGACTCGAGGATGATTCCCAGGTTGTGTGCGTGGTCGGTGGGTGTCGGGGCTGCCCCTAGTGCCGTCGGCCACCAGGAGTCGTCCCAGGCTGAAGGGTTGGAGCCAAGGATGAGGACCTCCGTCTTGTCCGAGTTCAGCTTCAGATGGCTGGTCTTCATCCAGTCGGCGACGGCCTTCATTCCTTCGTGGAGGTTGGCTTTGGTGGTGATGGGGTCCATGGTGAGGGAGAGGATCAGCTGAGTGTCGTCGGTGTAGGAGATTATGTTGAGGTCATGCTGTCGGGCTATGAGTGCAAGAGGGGCATGTAAATTTTGAACAGCGTCGGGCTGAGGGAGGATCCCTGGGGTACGCCGCAGATGATCTCGGAGACTTTGGAACGGAATGGGGGGAGGGGGATGCTCTGGGTTCTGTCAGAGAGGAAGGAGGTGGTCGAATCCAGAGCCTTGTCTCGGATCCCTGCGGCGTGGAGGCGTGCGCGTATTGTGCGGTGGCAGACGGTGTTGAAGGCGGCAGAGAGGTCTAGGAGGATGAGTGCTGCAGTCTTGCCGTTGTCCAGCAGGGTCCTGATGTCGTCGGTGGCGGCGATGAGGGCAGTCTCAGTGCTGTGGTTGCTGCGGAACCCTGACTGGGAAGGGTCCAGGATTCTGTTTCCTTCGAGGTATCGGGTTAGCGGTCTGTTGACGGTTTTCTTGAAGACCTTGGCCAGGACGGGGAGCAGAGAGATGGGCCGGAAGTTCTTGAGGTCTCTCAGGTCTGCCTTAAGTTTTTTGAGTAGTAGGGCATTGATCTCGGCGTGTTTCCAGATCTCTGGGAAGGACGCGGTCTTGAGGGAGAGATTGATGACGTTGCGCAGGTGGGGTGCGATGGAGCTGCTTGCTCTGTTGAAGACGTAGTGTGGGAATGGGTCTGATGGAGAGCTGGAGTGGATTGAGCGCAATGTCTTGATGGTGTCATCGATGATCACGCTGGCCCAGGCTAGCAGGGGGTCATGGTCGATGGTGTACGGAGGGTCTGTTGTGTTGCTGTCTGTTGGGGCTGTCTGGGTGTTGACGCTGTCGTGGATGTCTGCTATCTTGCAGTGGAAGAAGGTGGCGAGGGAGTCGCACAGGGCTCGCGACGGCGGGATGTCGTTGGTGTTGGAGATGGGGTTGGAGAGTTCCTTCTCCTGTACTCCTACCTCCCTTGTTAAAATGCCAGATTCCAAATCAAAGGTCAGCCCCCTTCGCACAAGTATCACTGTATTCTTTGTTTTTGTGGTACTGGTTACATGGAATTGGGTTGGAAACCAATAGGGATACCATTAAGTTACATTGCTGGCGACCAAGTGGGTTTCTTGGAGGATTGTGATATCTATCTCTTTTATTTTTAGCCAGTGTAAAACGCCCTCTGCTTAACTGGAGAGTCAAGCCCCTAGATATTTAATGTGATTGTGACCATGGCAACCTGGGTGGTATCTCTCGGCGACTAGAACCTGAGGTGGGGGAGAGGCATGCCATGGTTCTCCCTTCCACCGGATGCTGCTGAGCCCTGTGTGCTCTAGACTGGAAGGGTGGAGGCCATGTCATATCATTGTGTGGCTGATGCAGAAATATTATATACAGTGAATGACTATTAGATCAATGAAATCTAACTAAAACAAAAACTGACAGAAGAACAGTAACGCAGAATAACAAAATCATCATATAAACACCAATAGAAACACTCATTGGGAGCTGGGTTCAAGAGGGTCAGATAGGGCAGGCTCCGAACAGTAAGTATTGTGCCCTGCCTTGCTTATTTGAGCCTTAGTTCGAATTTTTGTGACAATGGACGGAGTGTTGCGATCTTCAGTGGGGTACATTCGAGAGTGAGCTGAGCCATGCCCATAGGAATCCCGGGACTCTCTCACCCACAGTTCACCTAGTTGCACCTCTGGAATGTCACACATGATGTTGGATCTCTCTGGTGTGTGTGTCGATCAGTCTTTGTGAGTTGCAGCTGCAGGTTTTTCCTTTTCTGGTCACTTCTGCTGCCATTTACATTCTTTACGTGCCCTGTTTGAGTTGGGTCATTGCCAAGTTTCTCCTGGTCTCCCACCTTGGCCAGTCCCTCTACCAAGGGCCCTGTCCCATATGCCAGGCCCAAGATCTCCAATGCCTCAGCTACCTCCCATACTCTATGTTAGGCGCCTTTGTAGGGAAAGAGCAGGCGAAAAGGGAACCCCCATCTGTATGGGATAGTTTCACAACTGAGGTATGTGGTAACCTGGGCAAACCCTCTGCCCTGTACAAAGATGAACGGTGACACAGCTTGGAAGATTATTAGGGTAGAACCTCCAAAAATGATCAGTTCTTGTTTGTGGGCTGAAGAAAGGATGGCCTCTTTGTCTTTAAAATAGCGAACACTGGTCAGCACGTCCGGGGTTGGGCTGTTCTTGTGCTGAAACAATGAGAGCACCATGCATGCAGTCAAGTCCAATAGGATAGGGCTGAGGGGTAGGGAGGATGTGAAGAAAGAGTGTCAGTACATAATCCTCCAAGTTCACTGCAGCAGTGTCCTTCGAGACTCCTCAAACTCTGATATTGTTTCTCCTAGTATGATTCTCTATGTCCTCCACTTTACCCGCCAAGTCTTGGTGATGTGGCTCTAGCCGGGAGCATCTACGAGCTAAATCATCCTGATCATGTGCAGTGGAAGCTATGTCATTTTCTACTGAATCCATTTGGGTCTTGACTTTCTGAATAGAGTGGTCCAGGTCCACAATTGCCTGGCTTTCAGACCCCGGCCATACCTTTCATGATCATAGACACAGTTACATCACTGCCCTGCTAGACACTAGAAGAGGACAGAAAGGAGCTGTTTTTAAAATATACTGTCACAGGTAGAAATAGGCAAAAATAGCAAAATAATTTAAGCAGGTTAAAAGAGGAAGCTTTACAGCATTTAACACATATACACACACCAGCCTACAGGTTGTCGCACAGAGTAGGTTTCACAATAATGATTTCAGTTCCAAGTTTTAGTTTGCTCTCATTCAGCTAAATAAACAAAGGCAACCTTTGAATAATCAAATGTGTCAGCAGCACTCTGTGGAAATGACACTGATAAGTCTTATTCTTAGTAAATGTAATAATATGTCACTTCTGGATATTTAAGCAGCTTGGATAAAAGCATTCCTTATTTCCCAAACACTCACAATTTACTGAAGCCAGCTGCCAAGTTCCTGATGATATCTTCAAGAAAGTGAAACCCTTTCATTTTGTTTCATTGTTTGTGTTGATTGGAAAGAAGAATTTTGCTTCTAGAACCCTAGAGGAAGCCTAGAAAGGCTTTAAGTAACTTTGTGTACACAGAACTAAATTAGCTCTGAGACAAGTTGCTGAATAGTTCTTTTCTTATTTGGATTCCATACTTTTTCAAATATTAACTCTTTGTTACTATTGAAGGTTTGGTCGTTTCTGCTGCCACTCCTGTGTGCTAGGTTTGTGTTTACTTTAACATGTTATACATTAATTTCTAAACTGAAAGTAAAATGCATATATATAAATATATATATATATATATATATATATATATATATGTATATATATATATATATATATATATATATATATATATATATATATATTACCTACTGGCGGTCGCCAGTAGGTATATATAGTTAGGATTTTTTCTCTATGGGATTTTTGAAAATTCTATGTCTAATAACTTTGGCGTTTGTGGACGGAATTGGCTGAAATTTTCAGGAAAATGGAACATTTTGTTTCTGAGCAGCCCCTGAAAATTTGGGGGGGTTTCGTCAAGGGGGGGCCGAGAAAAAAGGGGGGTCCCAAAACGTGTTTTTAACATTGAGTTTTCCATAGGGCGGTTGGCCTCACTTTTAGCCCGAACGGCTGAATGGATTTGCACGAAACTTGGCAAAATTGTAGGGACTGGTAGCCCGATGTGCCTTTTGTAGGTCTCAATATATGTGCTACAGTGGATTTTGAGAAATTAACGTTTAAAAAAAGATATATATCTGTAACAGCGGACCGGGCAGCGCTCCAGTACGCGTACTTTTCGCGCAACGGAGCTTTGTGAAGCGAAGCTGATTGGTTCTCCGGCGTCTGTAAACATTCCAAACAGTCCGTAGCGGCCGCCATCTTGTCTCTCGGTAGGATCGAGAGACAAGAGGAGGCCAAAGCGAAGGGGCAAATGACCATAAGGGGGCATAGTAGATCCTCGCTGACCCCCTAGGTTTGATGTGGAGGTTTTAAAAGGGCCCCGCGGGGCAAAAAAAAAAAATAATAATAATAATCGAACGGCTGAATGGATTTGCACGAAACTTGGTAAAATATTAGGGACTGGTAGCCCGATGTGCCTTTGCTAGGTCTCAATATATGTGCTCCAGTGGATTTTGAGAAATTAACGTTCAAAAAAAGATATATATCTGTAACAGCGCTCCGCTTCGCGTAACGGAGGTTTGCGAAGCTGATTGGTCATTCTGTCACTGGGCTATAGTTGGGCTACATCTGGCTGATATTTGGGCTACATTTGTTTTTTTTGTCTCTGGCGGCCATCTTTGGGCTACATTGGGCTACATTGGGCTTCATTGGGCTTCATTGGGCTACATTGGGCTACATTTGGGCTCCAACATATATATAGGCCAATGTAGCCCAATATATATTTTTCAAAGTTAATTTTCGTAAAAACCACTGGAGCATATATCTTGAGACATAGCAAAGGCACATCGGGCTACCAGTCCCTACAATTTGCCAAGTTTCGTGGAAATCCATTCAGCCGTTCGAGCTAAAAGTGAGTCCAACCGCCCTATGGAAATGAAGGAAATGAATGGGTAATTTGTAATTAGCAAATAGCTCATCGCAAACTAGGAATGGTAAAGAATCGCTATTTATTCCTTAAAGTTCGCTATTTAGGAAATGCAAAAAACTTTGATGATACATATGGCGGTTCATCTCTAACAAGATAAGAAGCATAGGGATAGATTTATGATGACTGGCGCATCACCAGGGATGTGTTAGTCATTCTGTGCCGCTGTTCCGTCACCTATGGTGTGCTGCATTTACAATGCGGCGCATCATGGGGCAAAAACAGCACAGATGCGTGATGTATCTGTGCCGTAAAGGTGGCGCATTGCTGGAGTTGTATCGCAAGTGTGATGAAGCTCCAGCAAGGGTCGGGGGTGCCCCTGTCGCAGGGTTTCTGTTCTCACACAGAACTGTGCACAGAGGATTGGAACCTCGGCGAATTAGGGTGCCCCAAAACTCACCTTAGTAATCAAAAACCCCTTAGCAAGCTAGGTACAGTGTCACATTGGATATAACAAACTCTCAATGTTTAGACAATCCAGAATATGAACTTATAGTACCTCAGGATACGTGGAACTCATGAACAGTCGGTCGTTATATATTTCTTAGAAACCAGAACATGGAGTTAAGAAGAACACATGTGTATTTGAAATGTTTATTTACTAATGCCGTCTTCTCAGGCGTAGTATCTTAGATAATACAAGTACACATATTATCAGTAGCAAAATTACCAGCATAGTTACTAGTACATAAAAAGCGAATGGTGACAGTATGTTAACATGCTGTAAATGAATAAGAGTTAGCAACACTTATAAGCAGCCACGGGCCGTGGAGGGAGTTACGGTGGGGCAGGGAGGCGGGGAGGGGGAGGGGCAGGGTGGAGAGGGCTCCACCCTGCCCCTCCCCCTCCCCGCCTCCCTGCCCCACCGTAACTCCCTCCACGGCCCGCGGCTGCTTATATCTCACCCTCCCTAATACACATATTATATTATTTGCTAAGAAGGTCTGTTTGTGTTGGTTTAGGGCGTGCCCATACTTTAGTGTCTTAGATTTGAAGGAATCACATCAGCATACACCAGCTCTCTCTTCATGTGAACCGCATCAACTGTTGTGTATGTGTGTTCGGCAAAGCAATATAAAACCCGCCTCATGCCCAGAATTGGCAGAAGCTGCACTTATGTTATGAGTATGAAGTCGTGGAGATCAGACCTCATAACAATTCTGTATCGTGTTGTTCTTGAAACTTCAGCACTCGCTGTACAGATATAGTTTAACAAGCAAAGCAGATAGTAGAGCAATAACATATTATTCTCATGTAAACCACGATGAACTACTAGGTTTAAAGCTAAAGCAACAACTAAGTGTCGTGTGCAGAAGTTGCAAAAAAGGAAAAATGGCGTTTAAACCGGTAATGAGCCCATGCTAACTTAACACGGTGTAAAGATATCCAGGACCTAGATGACACCTCCCCATGATCCGGAAACGAACTGAATAAGATAATAGAAGTGCCATCTCATGAGAGTAGATTGCAACTTTATATGTGGACGGTCCGCAAGGTAAAACATTAAAAACTAGGAAAATTTAATGCTAAAGAAAAATAAAACAGCCAAGTACTTTATCGAGTCTTAAGCCAATAGGCAAGCTAAATAATAAAAACTTGACAAATAAGTCAATGAATTGTCAATGAAATGCTAGTACTCAGCATATCAAACATGAAAAAGGTCTATGACATAACTGTGTATGCAAAATAAGCTGCAACAGCCTCCAATAGGAAGTCACCGTCTTCATCCGAAAAGAGTTCAGCCATCCAATTTAAAAGCAGAAAAGAACATACGTGCTCTCCCAGCACCGGATCCTCTATCACCATCAGAGGACAGCTCGGTGGGTTTTCAAGAAAGCTCTGTTCCAAGAAAGACTGTGTTGCCGCCAGTAAATTCCAGGGACCAATTAGTCCATGCATCAATGCCACAGCCATAATCCTTTCGCCAGGACAAACCAACTCGTGAGTAATGATAGGAGTCATCAGCTGATTAAAGTCGACGTCAGGAGAAACCGGTCCGCAGAGACACAAATCAATGGCCCAATCGAAATCACAGGTCAGGCAGTGAAATACAGGCTGGACACAGGTGAAGTAGGAGAATCGAAAAGATAATCCATATGCCGTGCTTAATATCGCCAACGGCATTGTGCCATAATATTCTAGCATGTGATTGCGGAACAGTGTCAGCAGCTGCAGGGCGGGAGCTTGCACAGGAGGGACATCCATATTTAAAAATGTAAAAAAGCACAAGAGCGTCCGCTGGTAATGCAAGTAAAAATGGGAATCCACGAAGCCCAGTGGACAAAATAGAATGAAAGAAAGCAGGGATGACTCCAAAGATTTTCTCAAATGAAGTCACAAGACCACTGGTAACAACTTTAAAAAAGTGCGCCAGGGCCTTTGTGGAGGACGCGTTAAAGATAGTCCGAACCATGTCGCTGAAATGCAAAGGCGAATCAGTATTGAAAAGGGTCTGCACCTCTGTACGGGTGTTCGCTATGTGAAGCACGAAAGTTTCACGGGCCGAACTCAAGGCCACCTCTCTCTGAGACAAAAGAGCTCTTATTCTTGCCATGCCGTTGAAATCTGCTCCCAAGGTTGGTATTTGTGGCCAGATTGAAAACTCCCTATGTTCATGTGTGGGAGGAAATAGAACATTTCTGCAGCAAATAACCCGTTCACTTACTGTTACGATAAAAGGAATACTTTTAATTAACCCAGAACAATCTTCATTATTGAGCATCAAATAACTACCATTTTCCAACAACTTGAACGTGGGGATGATAGCAGGAACTGGCGTGCCTTGCAACACGCAAGCCATATTTGGTCGGTGTTTGTTGCATGAACCGTGTAACTGTATGTGCCTACACATTAGTGAATGATCTGGCGTCTCAGTGCATTCCTCTCCATTCAGATAAACTTCGTGATCATCTTTGAAACATCTGTATGTGTATGGAAGCGACCAGACCTCATGAAGAAAAGCACTACCTAAAGGTTCATAACGACCTATTGGTATATATTTCATACAATTTGAAAACTTATATAAAGCAAAAGGCAGCGTTATTAAACCGTGGATAAGGCACGTTGCCAAAAAACCCGCAATCCTCTGCTGATGATGTCACTGAGCATGTCATGAATGATGTAATATGTGACATCATCAGCAGTGGATTACGGGTAATAGTATCTCTAGTTTACTCCCCTATAGCTGTCTTTCTTTTAACATAAGTGTCTGTTTCCTTCCCTTATACTTACTGTTCTTTTTAAAAAAAAAACATTTTTGGTTCACTTCCTGTTCGCGTACCGGCGAGCGAACTGGGAAGCGAACTACGAGAAATAGAGGTTGGCACAGTTCCAAATATTGTACCAATTTTTTAATAACGGGGAGGTAGTTCTGAAAAGAACTTTTTTTTTATTGTTTTTGTTGTTTTATATTTTTTTTATTATTTTTCTGAACATTTTTTTACTTTTTTTGAATTTTTCTGAAGAGTTTTATATTTTTTGGGGTTTTTCTTGGAGGGGGCAATGAAAACGATTCATTGTAAAGGGCTCAACAGGAGCAACAAAAAAAAAAAAAGAATTTATTGTTTGGGGCATTTCGGACAAACATGAGCATGATTGTCAATAGCTCTGTTGATCAGAGTGATGCTTCTTTCTCCGTAGCAAATGAATCCACTGCAATGTACGCAGACTTGTTTTACTTCACGAAATCTCGTTTGTATATTTGGCACCATCTCCCTGCCCTCTGGTCCCGTTACTTCCGGTACAACAGATCTTCTGGCCATAATAGGGAGATTATCTAGGTCGTTACGAAACTGTGCAGCACTGTAGTTGTTAGGATGCCACCTAGTCATATGGCGATGCATTGTGCAGTTTCCGAAACTGTATTTTTTGTCGGTCCCTCTGGACAGTCTATCTTGACATATAAGGCAAGTTACGTATCTTGCATTTACTTTTTTCTGACCTTTGGGAATTTTAAAAAATTGCCAAATGAAGTTTTCTTTCCGGTGAGACGTCCTGGGCTCCTCAGGCAAAAAGTGCCTCTCTTCGTGCTCGTCGTCCTGTTCCTCTTCTTCCTCTTCTTGCTGTATTATAACTTCAGCAGGTGGTCCACTCTTCCTTGGATGTGGTGGAGGTGGTGGGGAAGCACCAGCTGAAGCTACTAAAGAAGCCATTGCTCACTGGTAACAAAGGGTCTTTCTCTCACAATGATGAAAGTCAGAGTGAGGAAAGAAGGAGGGATTTTCATCATTTGGGAAAAACAATAGTTCTCAACCAATGAAAAGTGTTCATTTTAGATTATATGACCTAGTCTTACATCATTAGGAAACCAAAAGTGAAATGAACCAATGAAAAGTGTTATTACCAAGTCACATGACCTGCTGTGTTTACGTTAAGCGCTTTGCAGGGCCTCCCGGTTTGCTTCCAGAAACCTGTGCTTTGCGACTCGGTAAGCGTACCAGTTCGCTAACGTAGCACGTCATATGACGTATCACGCGACAACGCGAAACGTCATGCGGACGGGAGGCGTCACGATGTTGTTTTCTAACGCGGCAGTTGCGGTAAAGAAACGTTTACCGGCTCGCGGTCTATTTCGCGGCATCAAGGTCAGCTAACGGGATGCTTCCCGATTCGCGAAGCGGGAACGAAGAAAAAAAAATATTAAAAAAAAAATTATTAATAAACATATAAAATATATTTTTGGATTTAAAGAAGAATACATTTTACAGCTACAGATATTAGCTGTTAAAAAACCAATGAAATTCACTGAAAAAACCATAGGTTATAGACCATATATAGTTAGGAATTAGCATTTACAAAACCTTGAAAATTCACTGAAAAAACCATAGGTTATAGACCATATATAGTTAGGAATTAGCATTTAGAAAACCTTATTTTACTCACACAAAACCATTGAAATTCCATATATAGTTAGTTGCACTAACTATATATCGCGCACCCGCAATCCACTGCTGATGATGTCACATATTACATCATTCATGACATGGTCAGTGACATCACTGATGACATCACTGATGACATCTCAAATTACATCACTGATGACATCACTGATGACATCTCAAATGACATCACTGATGACATCATGACACACCAATACCAGTTACTACATACGCACTCACTGATTCCTACGTCTACACACACATTCACTCATTCACCCATACAATCACTCATACATACAGTCACTCATTATTACAACACTATCATATGCAGTCATACACCTATGCAGACAGTCACACACTGCCACTCATCCATGGAGTTACTCACACACCAAGTCAGTCCTGTAAAGAATCAATCACACTTCCATTTCTTCATCTATACAGTTAAACACAGAACACCATACTTCAGTGACATCACTGATGACATCACTAATGACATCTGAAATGACATCACTGATGACATCTCAAATGACATCACTGATGACATCATGACACACCAATACCAGTTACTACATACGCACTCACTGATTCGTACGTCTACACACACATTCACTCATTCACCCATACAATTACTCATACATACAGTCAGTTATTATTAGAACACTATCATATGCACTCATACACCTAGTCAGTCCTGTGAAGAATCAATCACACTTCGATTTCCTCATCTATAGTTAAACACAGAACACCATACTTTTCACACATATACTAACACATACTTACTCTCTTATACAATCACTGATACAAGTACACATTGATATGCACAGCGTCACACACCTCCCAGCCAGCCACACACACACTCAGTCTTCCATCCATCCAGTCATTCTTCAATATGTAAAACGTATTTAAACTTTACAAAAACAGACAGACACTAGATGATGTCATCAGTGATGTCATCAGTGATGTCACTGACCATGTCATGAATGATGTAATATGTGACATCATCAGCAGTGGATTGCGGGTGCGCGATATATAGTTAGTGCAACTAACTATATATGGAATTTCAATGGTTTTGTGTGAGTAAAATAAGGTTTTCTAAATGCTAATTCCTAACTATATATGGTCTATAACCTATGGTTTTTTCAGTGAATTTTCAAGGTTTTGTAAATGCTAATTCCTAACTATATATGGTCTATAACCTATGGTTTTTTCAGTGAATATATATATATATATATATATATATATATATATATATATATATATATATATATATATATATATATATATATATATATATAAATATGCACAACTGTATTAAAGTGCTCTCCAGCCGTCCCCCATTGTGGCCTCTGCTTCTTTTTCTGAAAGGAGGTGGTTATCATATTTTACGCGCATGCCAGAGGCGCGTTACAGGGGCCCCCGCACCTCAAGCTGGCCTGAGTTTTCTTCGGCATCTGCTACGGCAACAACGTTTTCCAAGGTATTGGAACAACTCAGGCCCACCTGCCGGGTTTGGAATGAGATGGAGCGGTGAGGAGGTTATTAACCTCTCGCTGGGCGGAATTGGACTGCCGTTTCTGCCCCTGCTAAAGCGATCTCTGGACCTGTGGGTTGGTGCGGTGTGGGGACCAAGGAGGACACGAAGATTCATGCTGCACAACAGGGACACAGCTCCTTTCATCATCACGGAGTGTCCAGCAAAGGCCTCAAAACCACAAGGTACAACAAACACCCCCGCACCACCCACCTGGAAATGAAGTGCGTTCTGGGACTTGGAGTTCGCGAAAATTGCGTGAGCTGTCTGTGGTGAGCAATGACATCATGGGTGGGGCTTTTCATGTCCAATCAGCATGGGGCAGGACACAATTTAAGTGACTGGTGGGAAAAAGCTACCCGAGTATTAATGGGCGCTGAGGAAGGCCGTAATGGCCGAAAGGCATTCGCCTTTGCACAACTGAATTAAAGTGCTCTCCAGCCGTCCCCCATTGTGGCCTCTGCTTCTTTTTCTGAAAGGAGGTGGTTGTCATATTTTACGCGCATGCCAGAGGCGCGTTACAGGGGCCCCCGCACCTCAAGCTGGCCTGAGGTTTCTTCTGCATCTGCTACGGCAACAACGTTTTCCAAGGTATTGGAACAACTCAGGCCCACCTGCCGGGTTTGGAATGAGATGGAGCGGTGAGGAGGTTATTAACCTCTCGCTGGGCGGAATTGGACTGCCGTTTCTGCCCCCGCTAAAGCGATCTCTGGACCTGTGGGTTGGTGCGGTGTGGGGACCAAGGAGGACACGAAGATTCATGCTGCACAACAGGGACACAGCTCCTTTCATCATCACGGAGTGTCCAGCAAAGGCCTCAAAACCACAAGGTACAACAAACACCCCCGCATCACCCACCTGGAAATGAAGTGCTTTCTGGGACTTGGAGTTCGCGAAAATTGCGTGAGCTGTCTGTGGTGAGCAATGACATCATGGGTGGGGCTTTTCATGTCCAATCAGCATGGGGCAGACCACAATTTAGGTGACTGGTGGGAAAAAGCTACCCGAGTATTGATGGGCGCTGACGAAGGCCGTAATGGCCGAAATGCATTCGCCTCTGCACAACTGAATTAAAGTGCTCTCCAGCCGTCCCCCATTGTGGCCTCTGCTTCTTTTTCTGAAAGGAGGTGGTTGTGATATTTTACGCGCATGCCAGAGGCGCGTTACAGGGGCCCCCGCACCTCAAGCTGGCCTGAGTTTTCTTCGGCATCTGCTACGGCAACAACGTTTTCCAAGGTATTGGAACAACTCAGGCCCACCTGCCGGGTTTGGAATGAGATGGAGCGGTGAGGAGGTTATTAACCTCTCGCTGGGTGGAATTGGACTGCCGTTTCTGCCGCCGCTAAAGCGATCTCTGGACCTGTGGGTTGGCGCGGTGTGGGGACCAAGGAGGACACGAAGATTCATGCTGCAGAACAGGGACACAGCTCCTTTCATCATCATGGAGTGTCCAGCAAAGGCCTCAAAACCACAAGGTATAACAAACACCCCCGCATCACCCACCTGGAAATGAAGTGCTTTCTGGGACTTGGAGTTCGCGAAAATTGCGTGAGCTGTCTGTGGTGAGCAATGACATCATGGGTGGGGCTTTTCATGTCCAATCAGCATGGGGCAGGGCACAATTTAAGTGACTGGTGGGAAAAAGCTACCCGAGTATTATTGGGCGCTGACGAAGGCCGTAATGGCCGAAATGCGTTCGTCTCTGCACAACTGAACTAAAGTGCTCTCCAGCTGTCCCCCATTGTGGCCTCTGCTTCTTTTTCTGAAAGGAGGTGGTTGTCATATTTTACGCGCATGCCAGAGGCGCATTACAGGGGCCCCCGCACCTCAAGCTGGCCTGAGTTTTCTTCGGCATCTGCTACGGCAACAACGTTTTCCAAGGTATTGGAACAACTCAGGCCCACCTGCCGGGTTTGGAATGAGATGGAGCGGTGAGGAGGTTATTAACCTCTCGCTGGGCCGAATTGGACTGCCGTTTCTGCCCCCGCTAAAGCGATCTCTGGACCTGTGGGTTGGTGCGGTGTGGGGACCAAGGAGGACACGAAGATTCATGCTGCACAACAGGGACACAGCTATATATATATATACAGAGTTTACATTTGTTATTTATCTTTTAGGAGCATTATTTAAAAAAGATCAAAAGTCAGAGAAATCCATTCTGAGCTAGAAAAAATATTCTGTCAGGTACTCAAATAGGGCTCAATTATTATAAACTGTATTTGAATATTTAACCTCATTCTAATTAGAAAGTATATAATATATGTGTATATGTTATAGCTTCTACGGTGTTTGCTTATGATGTGTCCTGTAAGAGCCACATCAGAATCTGCTAAAATGCCAGCACTTGTTTCTCTTCTCATTTACCGCTTCCCCCCCTGGGGTTTCCTTTAGGTCGTTTGTGTACTGGAGCAAACTGCTGGAGACTCTGAGAGAGTGGGGGTGTTTACACTTTTTCCATGATAATACTATGAAGGTAAATCAGGTGGCAGTACCAATCCTTGAGAAACCCCTATATCGTGGGACCCTGTGTGTGAGGTGCACTCTATAGACTGAGTCACCAGCAGGGGGGGGTCAGCCACCCCAGCAGTCGTGCAGCAGACCCAATTGGGGGATGTGTGTGGCGCCAGGTGTCCCAGTGCAACAAAGGTATGATAAAGGTCTGAAGATGAGGCCTACCCCAGAGCAGGCGGCAAGCCTAAATCCCCCAACATACACAGGGGAGAAAGGCGCCACCCATGTGGCGGCCGGCCAGGCCCAAGATCACGCCATAGCTCTGGTGTTGAGCAGGGCTGCAACCCCTTCTAATCTCTCTCGTTACTAGGTCTCTAGTGCCCCGGAGACATTGAAGAGGTCACTTGGAAAGTGCATGGGGCACCTTGCGCCCCACTTGGTGGACAGAAGCAAGCAACTTGCCTGTGCCGCTTGGTGTTTGGAGATGGTAAATAAAGCTCCGGAGGTGCCAAAGCCATGCACAGGTCACGGCAGCAGGTCTAAAAAATGTGGCACAGGCCCACAGGGCTCGGCCCTGCCGAACCCTCACCGAGGTTGTCATTTTAAATGATTGTTAGGGCTGGGCTGGCAACGCTAATTCTTCCATGCAGTAGAATCCAGAACTAATGAGCCACCCGCTGGACCCATAGCTGCTTTCAGTGCCGGCTCCATACCCTCGTGCATCACTCCTTCACTGAAAATTCAGATGTTAGAAGTCATAGCAGGAGCTCATTCAAGTCATGCGTGGGTCAATTGGCTATGACAGTTTTGCCTTATACACCCTTGACTTTCCGGACTCTTTCTCTCCTAGGGACATATTCAACAGTGGATACCAAAGCACAATCTTACAACAAACTGCTAAACTGCACCAAAGTGCTCTGAAGCCACTAAAGGGTTGTCTAGGGGTACTTTACAAAAACGTCAAATAAAATATTAAATACCTTTTTGCAGGTATTCTCAATTGTATAACCCATTATGGACCTCTGCAAGGGGATTTATTCTTGCTTAGATTTTCACCATAATGGTGAAATTCTACATCTACACACACACCTATCTATAAGTTCAAATGGTTTTTTTTCATATAACAAACGTAAATCGGCACTCCTTCATGCTGCTATTTGTCCAGTTACATAGTTACATATTACTCAGTTTGGTAAGTACAGTCATTAGAGTCTTAGGGTCTAATTTACACGGAATTAATGCAGCGCAGTGCCACAAGCCATTTGGATGTGCTGTGCTGTGTTAATTCTGAAGCAAAGTGATGCCTCACATCTACAGTGATACGACGGATCCCTCTGCTCTCCCCTGCACTGGCATACAATGAGCTGTCATGAGCAAATGCAGGTACCCTTGCACCACGGTGCAAGGTTTCTTGCACCATGGTGCAAGTGTTCCTGCGTCACAGGGATGATTGTTTTTCTGCAGGAAGTGACACCACCCTGCACAAAAACAATCACAAGAGGTGATTTCCTGTTCCTAAGTGTGTAGAAAGATGAAAAAACGAGTAGAAATGAAACATTTTTCTTCATTGCACCGCCCTAAGTCTCACCTGGGAAGGCGTAGTATTCAGACACATTCCCAGATTCATGATTTCTCGTAAATCTGGGAATGTGTCAGGTTCCATGGGTGTTGCGTGGAAACACCCACAGCAACCACCATGGAACGCCCCTTTCACGCAAAGTGATTGATTAATAACAAAGTTTATTTAGACAATAGTCTATAAACCATACATAGAACAATGGATCACACATAGTGATAAAATATTTAAAACCACAATTCATTTTACACATCTACAGCACTTATTAAACCATAAAACATAAAATTGGGATGCTCTGTAATTTTAAACTCTCCCGCCCTCCTTTGTCGCCTCCATTACACATTCTCTTGTCGCTTTCAGAAACTTCCCCAACGCAATTGTAATATCCAAAAATAACATTTCTGTAAGGAGGTCGATGGCGTCAGCACGAGAGGTCACCTCATATTTTTAAAAAAATTGGACGTAAAAATGCTTTCTGAATTGCTAAAATCCATGTACAATCAAGCAGTATATGTAAAATATCATTTCTTACACCTAAACGACATTTACAAGTAGTCACATTCATGGCTTCCCTTCACCAGGATCTATTTGCCTCGGTTAGGGTCAATAAGGAGGGCAGGTGCATGCCCAGATTTAAATCAGAGAAAGTGGTGCGCCAGGGATGCATCCTGGCCCCCTTTCTCTTTATGATTTACATCAATGGGCTGGGAAAACATCTAGAGGCAGGGAGGCCGACGTCCCGCGTGTAGGAGGAGCACCTGTAACGGCTCTCCTATACGCGGACGACGCAGTCCTCATTGCACGTACTGGCAATGGACTCCAGACACTGTTGGACCTTTTTGGGTCCTTCATGGAGCAGCTTGATCTAAGGGTCAACGCAAAAACAATCTCACTCGATGGTGGTAGGCCGGCAGAGAAGCAAGCAGAACCTTAAGACATTTATTTGTAAGGGCGAGGTGGTCTCAAGGGTCACCACTTTTCCGTATCTGGGGGTCTTGTTTGATGAGAGGGGGACGTGGGTCCCCCAGATAAAAGCCAAGAGCGTATCCCTGGCACGCTCCACGTCTGCCCTCATGGGCTTTTCAAAGAGATTAGGGAATAGGCCGATGGAGGCCCTCCTTAAAGTTTATGACAGCAAATGCATCCCTATTGCCACCTATGGGGCAGCTTTGTGTGGGTATGTCGCCCAAGATAAAATCCAAAGGGCATAAAACGGGCTCTTAAGACAACTTCTGTCTATTCCTAAGTCTTCCCCCACCTTTTCAATCCACTCTGAGGTGGGTATGGTTTACATAACGGATAGACTGAAATTGGCTCCCTTGGTATTCTGGGCGAAAACATGGCTTAACCCGGAATTAACCTTGAACCACGCAATTTTGCTTGATGTTATGTCTCTTGACCACGCCATGAAAATACCCTGGTTGGATTACCTTAGAAACACTTTTACACTTCTAGGGAGACCAGAACTCTTCCTGTCACCCTCTAACATCAGGCTGGCGGATGTTAAATGGATCAAGAGTCATTTCCTGGAGAGGGTGCGTTTGGCTAGAGAGGAGAGGGAATTAGCGAAACCCACAGTAAGATCACACTTTATGTTAACCACCTCCCCGTCACTCGAGCCTTACCTCAAAATTGTTACTAAACCTCTACATAGATTTTTTGATTGACAAAATTTAGATTTAATATGATCCATTTTACCCTGGGTAGTTATCAATCGTGGGCTAAGCCTGAAGGAGCTCCCCCTTGTAATTGTGATATGTTTTCCAATCAAGACACCATGCACTTTATTATGTTTTGTGGGTTTTACGCGGGTAGTAGGAAAAAATATTTGTTACCCATCTTGAGGGAGGCCGGCTTTATCCAAGTCAGGCCAGCATTAATTTACCTCCAGATGTTGAGGAATTCTCGCATTATTTATTGCGTGGCAAGTTTTTTAGCGGCGGCTTTTAGAAGTAAGCATAGACAAGCGCCACCAAATGTATTACATTAATTATGGCACCTTCTAGCTCGATTTTACCCCGTGTAACTTGTAGCGTAATTGTTTACTTGGATCCAGCGCTGACTTTGTACATTTTATGAATTGTCTCTTTTTAATTATGTATGCAATTTTATGCCTTTTATGATTTTTAACCAAATCGAATAAAGTGTATTTTGACTGACTGACTGACACATTTACAAGTACCGTCAGGTTGTATCAGGGCCACTCTTATTTTTCTTTCAATCATCCAAGGATTTAGGCCCTCCCGAACCTTCAAGATTTCATGTCTTAGCTATCTATTGGGCAGCAAATCCAGGTATGGGAACCGGACCTCCTTTTCCCATTCATTCTTTACCCAGTTCACCAAGTTTTTTTAGCCTCATATAGTCCATGTCTTGTGATCTGGAGTATTCAAGCCCTTGGTCTCTAAGCATTTTTTTAGTATAAACTATATTTAACGAAGGTGGGGAGAGGCTCAATTTTAGATGCGCGGCTACCGACTGGAAGGTTTTCCTCACATCTCGCGCCCAGCGTAGGCTGCTTACTTGAATTTCCTCTCTGCACCAAATTGAGACCTTCTCATCACCACCAGACTCCTGTCGGTTCCGAAATCTTATTAACGACATTTGAGTCTTTACATCCCTTGCTGTCAGTCCCACCTCCATTCTCATAGCTTGGATCATGGATCTATTTGGTAAGGACAGCAACATTTTCAGAATTTTACCTTCTTCCCAGTCCCACCCTCTTTTACCACTCAGGTAAAGCACTTCTGCTCCGTAAAGCACTTGTGGGGGGATCATAACTTCAAAAGCCTTTAAAATCGGTCTGTGTGACATATCACCAAAATCTTTATTACATTTTTTCAGACCACACACCGATGAATAAGCCTTTGCAGTTTGTGCCTCCAAGTGGGTATTCCACTTTAATGCGCTGGTAAACCAAAGGCCTAAATATTTATATTCACCTACTACGTCTAATTTATCCTGTCCTAAAAACCAATTAAAATTATTTACCCTCTTTCCAAAACATAGGATCTTTGTTTTATCCATATTCACGGTTAAGTGCTTTTTATCACAATACTTTTTTAACACATTTAACTTCCTTTGGAGGCCCATTTCAGTTTGACCCAAGATCACAAGATCATCTGCATATAAGAGACATGACACTTTATTACTATTCATTCGTGGGCTCGCACTTTTTTCAACTTCCAAGACCGCTGGGAGGTCTGCTAAGAAAATTGAAAAAATCAAGGGTGCCAAAACGCACCCTTTTCTCAACCCGTTCTTAACTGGAATTTTATGGGTTAGTGAGCCCTTTATGTCTCTAATGACCAGGGCCCAATTACCACTATGTAATTCTTTTAAGATTTTCAATATACCCTGCGGCATTCCATAGTTTTCTAGTACTTCCTAAAGGCTATATCGGTCCACTGTGTCAAACGCCACCCGGAAATCGACGAAACAGCAAAATAATTTGCCATTTTATTCCATCGATTTCCTGGCCAATGCCCACAGTGCAAAACAATGATCTATCATGAAGTGGCCTTCTTTGAACCCACCCTGTTCAACCGGCACGATAGACCTGTGTTCCACCCAAACTTTTAGCTTACTAAGGATTATTTTAGAGAAGATTTTTTCTCCTATATCTAATAGGTTGATTAGCCTATAATTCATCGGGCATGCACATCCCCTTTCTTATGTAACAGTCTTATTATAGCTCCCTTCCAGTTTGGGGGCATAATCCCTTGGTCTAAAATTAAAGCAAACATGTTCGCGTAGAATTCCGCCCACCAGGGCTGGTTTGAATTTAATATCAGGGTTGGTAAGTTATCTGGGCCTGCAGCTTTGGTTAGATTCAATGTCCTTATTGTCCTAAGGACATTTGTTATTGAGCATTCTTGTTTTAAGTCCTCTACTAGGCCTCTCCAATCCCATGGTGCCTCATTACCAGTCCCACTCCCAGGGGCGTATAATTGCTGTATATACTCTGCCCACGCCCCCTCTTCCACTACGCAAACCATATGAGCAACCGAAGGTTCCGTAGCTGACTGAATTAGCTTCCAGAACTGCCGTGTATTCTTGGATTCGATTGCTTCTAATAATTTGCCCCAACACATTTCTTTATAGGTCCTTTTAGCATTGCGGATTAGAGCGGTATATTCCCTCTTTATTTTTACTAGGTTTTCCGCCCTAGCTTGCAGAAATTTTTTCCATAGGCTGCGTTCTTCTCGCCTAACTTCTCTTTTCTTTAGTAAGCAGTCCTGGTTAAACCAAGTTCCTTGCTTTACTTGTGACCTTCCATTGTTCTTATGGACGCTTACATTATACCTTAATTCTACACTTATGCTTTTCACAACTTGAGTTATTTTCTCAACATACCAAGGTAAATTTTGGCCGCACAAGCAACCTAATTGCACCTTTTGTTGCAGACTAGTTAGCCTCTCGATATATTTTTCAGTTAACCGGGTGGTTATCTGCTTTGGATAGTCCATCTCTTGAAGAATAAATCTATCACATGCTAAATGTTGGGCTATTACAAGCTCTAATTTTAACATTTCATGATCACTACATTCCGCGGGGTCAATCCTAAAATCTTTTACCAACTCAAAATTCCATGCTAACATGAAAATATATTCTATAGGGCAATTTTGAGTCCCATATTTAAAAGTTTTCTTTGCAGGACAGTCCTGAGTTGTCCTGCCATTTAGACAAAATACACTTTTTGTCGCTAAGAATTTGCCCAGGTTAGCTGCATTAGTCGGTATTTTAATTTCCAAAAATTCAGCTTTTTTTACTTCACAAGCCTCTAGAATTTCTGTATACCACTGATCAGACAATTGTGGGTTTAATTTGTGATTAAAATCTCCCAATAACAACATCAAATCATTTCCATACTTGTCACAAAGTGTATCCATATCATTCTTAAAATATAACAATTCATCCCTATATTCCTTCCGTGAACTCCACTGCATATACACATTTAGGATCAGCATATTGTCATATTTTTTATCAGCAAATGATGTTTGTATTCTACAAGCCAAGAGCCACTTAGATGTCACAGGTATATGAAAAACCTTAGTCAATAAATGTGTTGAAATCGAAGTCAGTAAGCCACCTGCTGGGCGGCCAGAGGTAGATTTTTCTGCTGGTCGGTAAATTTGTTGAAACCCTTCCACTACCGGGGATTCTCCACAGAGCCAGGTCTCTTGCATACAAATGATTTCACACTTTTTTGCGAGTTCTTTCAAAGCTTCCTGTTTTACTTGAGTACCCAACCCCTTTATATTCCAAGAGACCATATATGTGCTCCGTGGCTGCCCCCTTACCTATTCTACATCGCTTAGGGGATCATCGATTACAGATTCCTCCCTATAGCGTTGTGAGGGGCCTGTCGGGCTTACGATATTACTCCAATTTTTGCAGGACTCCACTAGGTCTGAGTTATTTATCACTACATTGAAGTTTTCCCACCCTTGTTCCATTTCCCTTCCTGGTAGCTTCACTTGTCTCTTGCCTAGCCCTGCATGGTACTTTAAAAAAGATCTCTGCTGAGGCACCATAAGACCTTGTACTAGCTCTTCTTTGGGCACTAGTCTAATCCCCTCTTTTTGAATCTCCTGCTCTGCATTTATTATTGCAGTTATGGCCAAAGCCGAATAGAACTGTACCTTAGTAACCTCCTTACCATCACCATTTACCTGGAATCCCACCTGTCTCAGGTCTTCTGTGCCTATGCTTTTTAAATTTGGGCAGTGCGCAAATATATTGAGAAGGTGGGACCTATTTAGATAAGCGCTCTTTTTTGCTTTTTTTCCACCCCTTCCCAATTTTACTTGTTCAAAGTAGAGCGACTTATTCCCTTTATCCATCTCTTCTCCAGGCTTAGCCTCCCCCTGATGTGGTTCTGTGTTAATTCTGTGTCCCTCCTCCAGGCTACTTTCCCAATATACCTTCTTTGTAGCTGGGGCCTTCCGGGCGGGCGCACCCCCTTGCTCAGGGGCCACCAGTCTTATATTTTTAATCACCTTTTCCTGGTGGATTTGCTTCTTACAAACGCTCTCCTTTTTCGCTAGCCTCATGCCCCAATTCTCTGATCTTGTTCTAGTTAGTCTGGATTCCCTCACAGTTTTATGGGGCTGGGACTTAGGATCTTGTACTACTGCTTCTGTTAACTCATACCTTTCTTCAAATTTTTTTGTCGCTCTTTTGCTGACCTTTATTTTTACCCCCCTTCTTGCCACTCTTACTCTTTTTGATAAGCCATAATTCCTAAATTCGCCTCTTCTTTTTACCAGCATTGGCCATCTTGACACATAAACTTCTTGTTCACCCGAGTGGACTACATCAACATGACTTGCTGATGGGGGATTAATAATTCCACCTTCCTCGCCCCCTTCCCTCCCTAGACCCGTAACCACCGGATCTAAGATAGGTCTTAACATTGAGGGCATTTGACCCCTAATACCCTGTAATTCTCCCTCAATTTTAGACAGTTGCATTTTTTGGCTTTTCAGAATATCATGGTTTAGCATTGTTTCTTCTAACAATCCTTGTAACGATTTTTGCACCATTAACATCAGTTCCAAGATTGAAGATGCTGGAGTTTCTGACGACTCCAAGTTTATCTCAAAGAATTGGTTTTCGCCATTTGTGTTGCCATTTTTGTCCAGACCTACAAGGTCATTACTTCTCGTTAAAACCAGCTTTTCTATTCCAGCAAGACTTCCATCTGGGTTTGGGGTTCTTTCCTCACTATGCCTCGAACCCAGGCTAACTACCTCCTCCGACATCTGTCGTAACAATCGCAGAGAAGAAGAAAGTCTCTATGACATTATTGTCCCCTTTTGGCCTATCAGAGACTGTACCGATCGATCGACCAGGTCTATTGAGTCTACCAAACAATCATCCAAGATCAAAGACGCGCCCCCTTTCCATGAATCCTCCTCTTCTTCGGTAGCCATGGCTTTCTTCGGTAGCCATGGCTTTAGCCGGTGAAAAACCCATTTTAAAATGCTTTCCCACGAATTCTTTAATTGTATGGGATGCTACACTCCCCTTACTTCCTCCATGTTGTAGTTCTTTGGGGGTTTTCTCTTTATTCTTTTGAGAGCGTTTGGATTTTTCCTTGACCCCTGGTGACGTCAAGCTCTCTCGGTCGTCTTGTCTATTTTTGCTGTTAGACTTTGCTTTCCTTGTTATTCCTAAAGTGCTTCTGTTTTTCCGTGGGGCCATTCTAGTCCTTAAGCACTTCCCTCAAGTGCTTCTAATTAAAAACAATTTAATTTAATTAGACTTAAATATTAATGCAAAAATTATTTCCTCTTACCTCTGTTGTGGCTTGTAATTGCGCTTGTGCCCCGTGCCCAAACAAGCATTGGCAAAGTCAATAAATATTTTTTTTTAAACTCGGAACAAAGACACACCCACAACTCCATCTATATAAAGGCCAAAAATCACTACCATGATCCTTTGCAAATTCAACAGATCAGCCAGCAGAGAAAACCATCAGACAGCAACCACAGACACACTCACAACTCACCTATCACACAACCTTCATACCATTAGCACCTCTCTAAAAGCACTCTCACATACACCCAGCAAATCTGTCATTCACCCACCCTCACTTGCACCCTCACACACACATCACTCCCCACCACCGCCCTTCCCCATGCCCCCAAAGAAGAAACCAAAGTTCACAGATAGTGAGATAGAAGTCCTGGTAGATGAAATCCTCAGAGTAGAGCCACATTTGTTTGGTACATTGGTCCAAAGGACCTCCATGTCACAGAAAACAATGATGTGGGCGAGGATTGTGGACAAGGTCAACGCAGAAGCACCAATGTTGCGCACAAAGGATGACATCCAGCACAGGTGGTATGATGTTCGCAGGAGGTTCAAAAAGCGCCTCGCGAAGGATCACGCCTTGAATCAGCGCACTGGTGGTGGGCCTCCTGCCAAACCAGTATACTTCAGGACCTGGAAGGAGAAGGTGCGGGACATCCTACCACCAGAGAGAGTCCATGGTCTATCAGACATACCAGAGCCTGGTGAGGAGACAACCAATATACTCAATATTGTGTGGCAATACACATACATCACTGTCAAGGGGACAGTGAAACCATGCACCGTTAGCAAAGCCACAGTAACCAAAAGATAATCATCCCAAGATGTGTAGGCTAGTCAGACAAACACAATACCTGCCATCTCATAGTGATTTGTAACTGTGTCATGACATGTACAAACCTACCAACAAATAGAGCAAGACAGTGGCAGAAATCTAAATAAACACTGTCAGAAATGTTGCCACCACAAACACACTACCTCACAGTGAAGCTGACTGACAGGAAGGAATAGTGGTTATGCTGGTGAAGTGAGTGAATCCAAAAGTATGATGGGGTTTGTAGTCACAGATAATGCTCCCCCTCCCATTTGGCCCATCAACACCTCTCTGAACCATGTTCACATCACAGGGAGTGGACAATAACTGACAAGATGTCTGACACTGGGTTCTGCTATGGGGAGCACAAGACCCTGGTAGGGGTTGTGCTCAAATCAGAAGCAGGACACCACTGCCTGACATCCTGAAAGCCAACTTGCACGCCCTGCAATGGAAGCACCTTTCAGCTCTGACCATACTTACCAGCATGTTTTGTCACACACACCCCTCAACACAAACTCCACACAACTCACTTGGGATAATGCATTGCCTCACCCTCTATTGAAATATCACCCAAAGATCCACCATACTGGGTTCTGCTGTGTGAAGCACAGGAGCTCTTTTTGGGCTTGTAGCCAAACAAACACCAGGACTGCACTGTCAGCCATCTTGTCTGCACAGGCACAGTCTCTCACAGGGACGCAGAGTCAAAAGGAAGGAAGTATGGGCATACTGGGAAGGGGGTGTAGCCAAGAGCATGATGGGAGTTGCAGTCACAGACAATCCTCACCCACCTACATGGCACAACAAGCTCACACTGAACCATGCTCACCTCACAGGGAGCGGAAATGGATTGACAAGATGTCTGACACTGGGCTCTGTTGTGGGGAGCACAAGGCCCTGCTGGGAACTGTGCACCAACAAACATCAGGACAACACTGACAGCCATCTTGCCATTGTGTCACACTCCCTCACAGGGAAGCAGAGTTAAAAGGAAGAAAGTATGGGCATGCTGGGAAGGGGGGTGTAGCCAAGAGCATGATAGGAGATGCAGTCACAGACAATACTCACCCACCTACATGGCCCAGCAAGCTCACACTGAACCATGCTCACCTCACAGGGAGTGGAAATGGACTGACAAGATGTCTAACACCGGGCTCTGTTGTGGGGAGCACACGGCCCTGCTGGGAACTGTGCACCAACAAACAACAGGACAACACTGACAGCCATCTTGCCATTGCTGTCACACTCCCTCACAGGGAAGCAGAGTCAAAAGGAAGGAAGTTTGGGCATTCTGGGAAGTATGGTGTAGCCAAGAGCATGATGGCAGTTGCAGTCACAGACAATCCTCACCCACCTACATGGCCCAGCAAGCTAACACTGAACCATGCTCACCTCACAGGGAGTGGAAAAGGACTGACAAGATGTATGACACTGGGCTCTGTTGTGGGAGCACAAGGCCCTTCTGGGAACTTTGCTCCAAGGTTGTATGATGTTACAACGCATAGTTTTACAACGCATACCTTTACACACATTTTTTACAACGCAACATCCATTACAACGCATTCCATTACAACGCATGCCATTACAACGAATTTTTAAAAACTACCTTTACAACGCATTCCATTACAACGCATACTACCTTTACAACGCATACCATTACAACGCATAACATTACATTGCATGTATGGTAAGTATTGGATAGTGTAGGGGTACAATTTACTATTCTAACTCCAGGGGGTGCAACAGTAGGGTATGTATTGGATAGTGTAGGGGTAAAAATTATTATTCTAACTCCAGGGGGTGCAGCAGTAGGGTAAGTGTTGGATGTTAATGGTGTGCAATGTATTGGTATGCGTTGTAATGACTGCGTTGTAATGACATGCGTTGTAATGGTATGCGTTGTAGTGTCATGCATTGTATTGGTTGCGTTGTAATGGCATGCGATGTAATGGATGTTGCGTTGTAAAAGTTTTGTTGTAATGGTTGTTTTCCGTGCACCAACAACCAACAGGACAACACTGTCAGCCATCTTGCCATTGCTGTCACACTCCCTCACAGGGAAGCAGAGTCAAAAGGAAGGAAGTATGGGCATGCTGGGAAGAGGTTATAGCCAAGAACATGATGGGAGTTGCAGTCACAGACAATCCTCGCCCACCTACATGGCCCAGCAAGCTCACACTGAACCATGCTCACCTCACAGGGAGTGGAAATGGACTGACAAGATGTCTGACACTGGGCTCTGTTGTGGGGAGCACAAGGATCTGCTGGGAACTGGGCACCAACAAACAACAGGACAACAATGACTGACATCCTGAAAGATAACCTGCACCCACTGCAATGGTGGCACGCTTCATGATGGGATAACTGGCCTGGGGGAGAAGGAGGTCCTGATTTAAAACAAATACCACAGATGCTGGCCATACACACACCTTCTCTACTAAAACACATTGCACACATGGTACCAGTCACTCACAAATGAAATGCCCGGGCAAGATGGCTGACACATGGGCCTGATAAATGATATGGCTTCAAATCACACATATGCACTAGCCAACTCAAACACGTTCGCACGCACAGCCATCGCAACCGTATGTTTAAAAACACTGTCTGGGGATGCCGTGTCCAGGGTTGCCCCCTGGCCTGGCTGTGAAGGTGTGTCTTGCAGATGACAAGTGTGGAGATCCATATATAGTACATAGCACAAAACACACAGGAACTCACATGTACATCATTGACAGGGGACACCTGACAGTGAATGGAATGGACACCCCAATATAGCTGACACTGTAGCATGGTCTCATTCACACTAGGTGCTGTTTTGAGCTGCGTTCTACTCCTACATCGTTCTGCAACATATGCATCCTTTACACAACACACCACTCACTGTCATAGACACTGTAGACACAAGGTCTAAACTGGACTGCATTGGAGGAGACATGCTAGTCACAGCAGAAAAACTGCAACACACACAACACTGGCTATCACTGTCATGAGCATGGAAAAGCCAGAGAGCTGCCGTGCTCAATCCATATCATCATGCAGAACATTGACATGATAAATCACTTTTGCACTTACAAAACTCAGCACCAGCATAATTTTCTACGGTGACATCATCACTTGTATGAAATGAGATGGAAACTAGGAACACAGAAAAAAAAACCAGATTCTATCCAGAAATCTCAGGCATACCGGACTGTGATCATGTTCTACCTACAATGTGACACACAAAGACAAGCAAAAACTGCTACCATACATGCCCCAATCTTGCAATATAACCTAAGTGGAATTGCACGTACGTCCACGTCAAAGGTCAAATGTGGACAGGGATGACACACCTGTGTCAGCCACGTGATGGCCCTTGAGTAGCAATGGCCATGTACTGTCAAATCTATACATGAGCTGGTCATGCACACACTTCGACATGCACATTTAAATGCTTCATGTTGGCTGGACAATGTGCTACAACAATATCAATCTCTGTACGTGACGATTTAGGACAATGCAGTGTACAGGCACACATCCTGACGTACAGTTGCACATGTCATGTATGTGAACCATTGATGCCTGTAGAAACATAACTTACATTGTGTGTCTCTTACAAACACAGGTGGTGCTGGGGACACATCAGCAAATGAAGAGGAGACCCTGTCCCAAACTCCGGTGGACCCTGAGCTCTCAGTTGTGGATCACTCTCTGTCCTCTTCGGATGACGAAGAACAACCTGGCACCTCCGGTGTGAGTCATCATTCAGTACCAGCAGTAAAAACATCTGCAACCCGCCTCCAACATCTGACAACAGACAGAGCACCCCCACCAACATGGGCAGACCAAGGACACAGAATTCCAACAGCACAGGGACACCGACCACCCACGAAGCTACGGGCAACACCACCAGTAATAACACCCATGGGGGCCAGGGGGTATACAACCTTTACCACGCATTTTTTACCACGCAATACCATTACAACGCTGGTATTACAACGCAAACCATTACAACGCATTGCGCTGGGGGCGCTCTAGGATAGGGAATAAGTTTAATTTTCTATCCAACACCTTCCCTAGTGTCCACGGGGACTGGAGTTGGAATAGAAAATTATACTTACCACTATCCAGCACCTCTAAGCGCTTTGCGTTGTAAAGGTATGCGTGGTAAAAAACGCGTTGTAAAGGTATGCGTGGTAAAAGTATGCATTGTAACGTCATACATCCGGGCCAGGGTCACCTGTGCGTGCCACCGCAGGTCCTGCCCGTGTGGCTAGGGGTGGTGGGAGGGGTGGTAGGCAGAGGTCAAGGCTTGTAGAGGAGTCTGGACTGCCTGATGACCCCCAACTGGTACGCGTCATAGATGCGTTCCAGGATAGCACCGGAGAATTCGGCCAGGTAGTGGGGATCCTCAAGGACTTTCAACAGGAGCAGGCTGCCCATCATGCTTGCATAAAGTCCAAGTGGGATGAACTTACTACGGTGCATAGGGACATACTAACATGCCTCCACCAGATCAGCACCAACATGTCCACACCTCCCTGTGTGCCCACAACATCCGTTGCTGCAAGATCTGCAAATGCCACAGGGAGGGAGGATGACTCTGGTGGAGACGCCTGCACCTGAGGATCCCCCAGAAGCAGAAGAGGGGTCATCCAAAAAAGGACAAGTGAGTCACAGATGGCCATGCACATCCCCCAGGAACACAAAACCTGTTCTGGAACTTGTTCTTTGTGTGCAAACCGTTCACCTTGTTGTATAGAACCCAACTCGCCAACATGACATGGAGGTTTCATGTTGGTCTAATGTAGCAGATGACTGTGGATTTTACTCTGGATATTTCTGCTACCAAGACTTCCAACTAATCTGTGAACTTTGGATTATAAACCCAATGTACAGCATCCACAATCTTGTGCACTATCCTCATACATGTTTGTAAATAAACTCACTATTACACTATACTTGCCTCTGTTGTGATTCCAACTTGGTATGTGTCATGGAGATGAGGATCTGCTAAAGAACACAGTGCATGCTAACTACTACAGCAATATAATCACCGTTATATGAGTCATGGTGATGTGATACATATGAGGGAGACACACCACTAGGGCACCACACTCCATACTCACCATGGCCATGTAACTCATCGCCTACAAAGATGTTGACCTGAAATAAAGTGGAATGCACAGACACCACACCTATCCACAGTCAGTGGTAACGAGCCCACAGGTGAGGTAAGCAAATGTCAGTCAGATGTGTGAAGACAGACAACGCACATGACAAAGTGAAGCACAGGTTAATTACACATCAGCAACATGTTTATTCCACAACAGTTGCAAGGTAATTCCACGTGACAGTGGCCACACGGTCACCAAGTGTTGAAGAATTGAGGTTATGGGGTGTGTGGTACATCACTTGATGGGAATCGACAACTTACACCCTGGGCATTGGATTCTGGGTGTTGGGGGTCAGAGTTGACCAAACAACAGGCAAAGTACCCTGGGAAGTACACACATAAGACACAGTCGAAAGCACAGTAGAACAGGATAGAAATGTAACACACTTGCACAAAACATGTCACAAGAAACCTACACAGAAACAAGTTAGCATGTCGACACTATTGTGGAGTACAGACTACCTGAAAGGACACATCACTGCACGCATCCAGTCAAGTAGCAGCCAGACAAACTCAACCAGCAACTGAGCAGCACCAACACATTTCAGGCTAACTCAATACATTGACATAACAACCCTGTAAACTCACATTCAGGTGAAGAAGTTGTTGATGAGCTGTGTGCAGACGTCACCCTCATCATCATCATCACTGGCATCGAGGCCCAGGCCAGGATCGTACATAGGTGGCGGATGTAGGTCATCGTCATCCTGGATGAGAGGCTACTTCTTCCGCACTGCCATGTTGTGTAGCATGCAGCATACAATGAGAATTTTGCACACCTTTGCCAGGTCATATGGGAGGGCCCCTCTGGTCTTGTCCAGGCAGCGGTAGTGGCTTTTCAGGAGACCACATGTCCGCTCGATCACTCTCCTGGTCCGACCATGTGCCTCAATGTAGCACATCTCAGCTGGTGTCACAGGATTCCTGAGAGGTGTCAGCAACCATGGCATGTTGGGGTATCCGAAGTCACCTACATACAAACAATTGCACATTAGATGAGTTTTGAAAGAGGGTGGAAAACAACATTGCCAAACACACACAATGGTAAACAGTCAGTACACACCGACAAGCCAGGCATGCTGATTTGGCATCTGTGACATGATCGTCGCAATGCGACTACTCCTCATGATGTAGGCATCGTGCGCAGAACCGGGGAAACGTCCACACACCTGTGTGATACACATGTCCGCTAGACATACCTCCAGAGCATTGATGGAGGGGAATTGTTTCCTGTTCTGGTATGTCTGCTCATGTGCCCCTGGTGGTACCAGGGCCATATGTGTACCATCAATAGATCCGATGACATTCGGCATCCTCCCCAGTGTATAAAAGGCAGCCTTTTTGTCAGTGAGTTGACCTGGGACAGGAAACTTGATGTACAGGTCAAGGAAATGCAACATCCCCTCTAAGACATCACGAAGCGCACAAATAACCCTAGTTTGCGACATACCACCAGCAGTAGTCACAGTGTACTGGAAGGTACCAGTAGCAAAGAAGTGGAGGGCTGCCATCACCTTCACATTTGGGGTCAGTGCTGTAGGGTATGCCCGGCAAGGTAGCAGATGTGGCGCCAACTGCTCCACCGACTCCTCAATCAGTGGCCTTGTGAAGTGGTACCGTCGGATGCAGTCGCGTTCCACCATGGTTTCAAGGTCTGGGAACGGTCTATGGACAGCTGGTGCCCTGCAGTACTGAGATGGGAAAAGGAAGATTGTACATTCATCCACCCATGTGGCTATGACCAAGCAAAATATCACATTATACATCATGACAATACACAATGAACTGAGGTGTGTGCTGTTGGGTATAGACACATAAGTCACCATCAACCATCATACCCATCATCTCAAGTCAACATGTGTACATAAGTTCCATGTAGTGCAATGGCAAATCATTAGGCTGTGTCACAGTACCTATGTACTGCTTTCACGTTCCAAACACACACCACAGTGACAAGTGAGGACTGATGTCTCCCAGGCATCACAGCTCTTTGACAGGCAGATACTCAGGGTCCCTGTATTGCCACACGGACACTGGCATGACATGGCATATCATGTACACCCCACAAAACAACCATGAGTCCCACAGGTAGTGGCCCATGTTGTCTCTGCAGGCCATACATGGACGTATCTGAGTCACATACACATCAATGTTGATGCACAAATCACATGGATGTGGAGACTGCCTCCCATTGGGCACATGGAATCAGAGACATCTGAGACACAACATGTACACAGACTGTGGGTGTACATCAGAATTGTGGCTATGGATCTCGCAGTGACGTACATACCATCCCACCAAGGACTCAGGGTATATGTGACATGTCATACACATATCCAACCTGCAACTGTGTCCATGACTAATGCCCATAACTGAACAGTTGCACATCACACAAATGGTAATGTGGTAATGTGCACAACACACAAAGGATTCTATCCCCATGAAAACATGTCCAGCCTGGTAGTGGCTGCACCAAAGTGCCATACAACAAACCAAATGTTGCCCCCATACACACACAGGTAATGCAGCCTTACATGCCATGGGATACAGTGTGGCACATGCTGTGGTGTTGAATGAATGAATGAATAAAAAAGCTTTATTCGATTTCAATAGAACATAAAATCATAAAAGCAACAAGTACATTTCTAAGTAGATAGTTATCAGCACATTTACATAAATAGGAGTACATACATATAATTAAAAAATAGTTAAGCTTTTCCTTTTTAAAAAAATACTTTTTAAAAAGCCAAACATTACAGCCACACAATGTACATCATTTAAAGATAATAAAAACATTAATGCTGGTGTACACTGGCGCCAAGTTCCATGTTTTTTTAGAAGAGGCTTAATCCACCTAGACCTTTCTGCAGCATAAAATTTACAAAAGCAAATCGCATGCAATGTGGATTGATTAGACAGGTTATCACACGGGCATTTACAAAGGATTCGGTCCCAATCATTCAATTTTGGAAATGTAATTAAACGAAAGAAGACATCAAAACTGAATCTTGTCAGTAAATACCGATCGAAGCCCTCCAAGCACCAAATTAAATAGGGCTGAATGGAATATGAAGCTAGGGTAAGTTGATGTTGCATAACTGTTTTTTAATTTAATTCTACGCCCAATCTTATAGTTTCTAGGTGGTTCCAACACAACAGCTTCAAGTCCTTGCTATAATGCAAAGGGAGTCAGGGTGATGAAAAAACTCTGGTCTTCCCAGATCCCTAGTGAAATTACTAATATAGGACAGCCAAAGTATTCTGATGGCCCTGTCCAGACCCAGACAGTCTGTAATAATGTCTCTATTCAACTCAAGATCTGGTGAAGTCCAAACTCTGTGCCATAGTAATAGAGGTTGCATGCTAATGAGATCGCAAATGTAGCAAATGCCCAACTCTGTGTGACAGTTGAATACTGGTGAACTTTGGGGAATGGCCAAAATAAATCTTAAAAAGGCATTTTCTACCTTTTGGATGGAAGTAAAATCGGGAATTCCCCACACACCTGCCCCATAGATGGCTGTACTAATACACTTGGCCTGATACATTTTTATCAAGATTTCCGGAGGTCTTTTCCCCATTTAAAAAAAAAAAAACATAAGTGCAGCTGTAGTTCTTTTGAACATCATTGTCCTATTTCTAATGGCTGGCCTCCAAGCCCCCGTTTCTTCTAAAACGATGCCCAGGTAGGAGAAAGTTTTTGTTGAGGCAATTTTCTCTTTCCCAGCAAATAGGCGACACTCTCTGTTCTTACGTCTGCCACAGGTCATTACAAATGTTTTAGTTACGTTAAGTTTCAATCCCCTGTTACCCATAAAATTTAAAAAAGTGTCTAGTGCCGTTTGTAAGGCTCTTTGTGTTCTTGCCATGATCACGGCATCATCAGCATACAGGAGAGAAACAATTGGTTTGTGGTTAACCTGTGGGGAGTCAGGGACTTCAGCCACCAACTCTTTTTCCAGATTGTTGGTGTTTAAATTAAAAAGAAAAGGGGCGAGTACGCACCCTTGCCTTACTCCCCCCATGACGTGGAACGATTTGGTACATTCACCATTGGTGCCATATCTCACTTTCGCCCTGGCTCCAACAAAAAGTTGCCTTAGGAAGGAAATTAAAACCTCATCCACATTCAGTTCCTTTAAAATCTGCCATAATCGGCTGTGCTTAACGCAATCAAACGCAGCGCTTAAATCTACAAACACTGTGTAGAGTCTGCCCACCTTTGCATGTGTATATTTCCCTAAAAGCATCGAAAAATTCAAGACCTGTTCTATTGTGCCCCGTCCCTCCCTAAAGCCGTACTGTACCGGGGATAGTATATTAGCATCATCTGCCCATTGCTGTAAACGCTTCAAAATTACCCTCCCTGTAACTTTCATGAACGAGTCCAGGAGGGATATAGGGCGATAACAGGAGGGATTTTCCCGGTCTCCTTTTTTAAATATAGGGATAATTATTGAATCAGACCATGTTGTAATAAAACCCAGCTCACAGCTTGCCTCAAGGACACGTGTGAGTACCGGGACCATAACTCGGTCAAGTGTTTAAATAGGTCTATTGGAACGCGTCCGCTCCCGGGGCTTTATTTCCCTTACTCAGTTTGATGGCCTCTGTGACTTCCTTATTAGTGATCATAATATCAATAGGGACACATTTTTCTTGTGTAATTTTCCCCATGTCTACAATTTTATTAAGCCCACCTGGATTATAGACTTCTGCAAAAAAGTCTATCCATGAATCTTCAGTTATCGCCACTTCGATTCTCGCCATGTCCCCTGTGGTAAAAAACGGTGCCTTAACTGCTGCCCAAAAGGAGGAGCTATCCCTTTTCAGCGAGGCCTCATATAAATTCTCCCACGCATCATTCTTAATTTTCCGTTTACAGGATTTGCGTGCTAAGTTATACTCATGCCTACATCTAGTTATTTCTGCCCGATTTCTCGGATTTTTATGCAGTGCCCTTTTTAGTTGTACATGAGTCTTTGTACAGGTTGAATTAGACCACCCATTTTTACTTGGTTTCTTATCTCTGATAGGGCGCTGTAAATTAGCTTGAATAATCCTTGTAATGTCAGTGAAGGAGTCTAGTATTTCTTGATGTGGGACCCCTTCCTGCAGACATTTAGTAATCGGTATTAAGGCTTGCTTTATAATTTTTACGTTGATAGCCTCAGGGTTACACTGTGACCATCTAAGAGCATAACCGTTTTGCCTGACCAAAGTGCTGCCGGTGGATCAAACCACCCTTTCTACCAGTGAACATTCTTTAACTGTAGGGAGTATGATGCAAAGACTAAGTGGGAGATGGTCGCTTAAGCCAATCGTATGGGTTACAAAATCAGTTATCCAGGTTGCATAGGTATTTGAGATGATGATAAAATCGATCAAAGTGCTATGCCCTCTCCCCACATAGGTGGGGCTAAACTCCACTGTTGGTATGCATAGCATATTAGCAAAGCCCAAATTATATATTGCCATCATCTCATTAAGTGAATCACCCCCGTTATTATAGGCAAAATGGGGTTGGTACTCAGAGTTAACTACCTCCTGATCACCACATCCACTCTGAAACTGTTTACAGAGGTTATGATTGAAATCACCACCCCATATGAGGATGGAGTCCCTTCCTGGTTTGTTCATCACACTCCTTACTTCCTTATTGAGGGAATGTACCATTTCGCTTACTAGGCCCTTTTCTACATTATTGTACATATTATTGACAACTATTTCAACCTTAGAGGACACCTGTATTACAATAATTTGGTAACTACTACACGTCCTCACCGTTTTTATCGTTACTACCCCCAAAAGGTTTTTTACGTAAACACATAGCCCCCCTTTACACCTCCCATGGTTAGAAGGAACTGCTGGTACATGATATGTTTTAAAACCATCAATATGGATTTCTTCAGGGGACCAAGTCTCTTGCAAGCATAATACATCAGTGTCTTTAATAAAATGTATCCAGATTGGGTTATTTATCTTGGAGCAAAGCCCCGCAATGTTCCAGAAAGTAACACTCACCCCTCTTTTAGCGCGTACATCAGGCGCAACGTCTGACGGAACATGTGGTCTCTTTAACTTCTGGTATTTCCCTTGGCTAGTTACCATACAGTGTTCAAAGTCGTGCGCTTGCACCGTGCTACAGGTATCCATGCCCTCTTGTACTTGTCGTCAATCAACTCTTTCTAACCCACTCAGCACTGCAAAACAATTTATCCTTTCAAAGTATGGAGCGTAGCCCTCATGCCCCCGCCGTGACCGATTTGGATAACATTTTCTAGGATATTCCCAGCCCTGCCGGATTTGTGAGTGTGGTGTCCTAGTATATCGCCAACCAATTTCGCTACATGGATTAGGTTTGTTCAAGTCCCTGAAGAAATAGTCGAGGGGGATAATCTCAATGCCTATTTTCCGTGAGCCACCGTTGAATATAACCTCACTAAGAATTCTTCTAACCGGTAATGAGCTCTTAAAATTAATTATAACACAGTCCCCTTTTTTATTCTTTCTTGTTTTGCCTATCCAAGCCACCCTACGGGCCATTATGATGTCTTGCCATAATGTTTACCCTCAGATGTATTATTTGCAATCCAATGGGCCGCCTTGTTTTTAAGTTGGACGTAGTTCTCCCTAGTTCCCTTATTCAGTACAGGGACATTTCCAAGCACTAATACTAGCGGAGATGACTCAGGCGGTAGATTGATTACAGGCAGGGACGCCCGTTCCTCCATATGGGCTTGCGCATTCTCCCCCCCCCCCGTTTTTTTCCATAGATTTTAGTGGGAGTGGGTTTGGAGTGATTTTTTCTGTGGGTTTATTTTCTAGAGGTTTCTGTGATTGGCCAATGTTATTGCAGACTTTAGGAGCATCCTTCGATACTGTGAGGGTGTCTGGTATAACTATAACTTCTGGGGTGTTTCCAATCATTATCTCCCTATCAATGTTGGGTACAGCTGGTGTTAAACAATTCAGTTTACGTATATTTTCAAGAGTTGCTTCAATCAGGGCGTCGAGCTTCCCACTAATAACTTTCAGTCTTACCATCAAAGGGAGGGTGAAAGATCTTAATAAATGTGTCATGTTTGCAAAGGAAATTTCTACCTCATCCTCGTTCCCCAAGGTTTGTACACTATTGTGTGTTTGTGGAATCGGGCTAGCTGGTCCTGTCGGACCTTTGGTATGTGTATTAGGTGCAATAGAGACCTTTTTTTGTGGTAAATACACAAAGGTTACATGAAAATTTAGATTTTTTTGGTTTCCTGCCCAGTTGGCGACCCCCCTCTTCCTTTTACCTACTTGCTTAGGGCCATAGGTACTTTAGTTTGTACATCCGTAGGCTGTAAACTTTTCCTGGTCACTATCGGGTGAAAGCCCTCTGAGGATACACTACTACATGAAGAAATGTTCAAAAGTGGTATATCATCATCCCAGACCGAAGATTTCTCCATAAAATCATTGCCTGCCATGTCGTTTGTGCTAGGTGTAACTAAGTTTCTAGGTTGAGCATGAACCGGTGAAACAGCATTTTTCAGATCACCTAACGATGAACGTTTTGCACCCATAAGCTCCTGCGAAAAGCGTTTTTCTGTTAGTGCAATTTCTCTCCCCACGACCCCTGTGGCTCTTGTAAAAAAGTCATCCAGAGTTCCAGTTAAACTTCCCCCAGAAGGAGTAGTAGAACAGCGTTTGCCCACCCTTCCGGGAATGCGGGCCATATTCAGAATGATGCTGGAATACTGATATATATGCTGTTACCACGGGAAGGGGTGGCTTAGGGGGGTTGCCCAGCCCAGTCTTGTCCGGCCTTGGACGGCCGTAGACAGCCCGCCCTGTGCCCGGGCTTTGCCCCGGCGCACTCCCGCGCGCTCCTGCGCAGCGGGGTTCAGGTTCAGTTAGGTAGGACGTATAGCGTCCTGTGGGCGGGGCACAGAGGCAGCGCGGGCCAGGTGTGGAGTCCACGGCAGGGACTCCTGGGAGAACGAGTCCCCGCTGCAGCGCCACTCCTACTGACCGCCTCAGTAGCCGCAGACTGCCCCCACAGTGTCCTCGGCTGCGAGCAACACGGGCTCCCAGCAGCCTACCGGGGTCAAAGCCACACGAGGCGGCACCCGCGAAGCGGGTGCCGCGAGAAGTAGAAACACAGCCACAGAAGGTAAGGGCAGGAGTTTCCTCAAGAGATTAGCGCCAGAGTGCTGTGGTGTTATAGGGGTGCACCTGAGTCCCTGGCAAGTAATCGTGTGTGGAATCCGTTAACAAGTCACACCAATGTTAACCGACGCAGGTGACTTCTACAGAGATGCATCGCATAGTTGTGGACCGAGCCGTGCGCACGCCTTGGCCATTGACTGCAATGTTAACCGACGCTGGTGACTTTTATGCATACGCGTCGTGCAGGCATGGACCGAGCCGGGCGCACGTCTTGGCCATTGACTACAATGTTAACCGACCGGGTGACTTTTATGCATAAGCGTCGTGCAGGCATGGACCTTGCCGTGCGCACGCATAGCCCATTGAATCGTATGGAGATGGGTGCGTGTGGATTTTCAAACTATGCGTCATACAGTTAGTTGACTGAGCCATGCACACTGCTTGGCTATGGACTGTCATGGAGATGGACGCAGATTCAAAACTTGTACGAGTCGTGCGCTGGAAATTCAGTTGGCTGCATACAACAATGTTGCAAATCCTAGGGTGAAAGAACTGGGGAAAGTCCCAAGGTCCCTCAACTGATAAGAACCCTTTGGTGTATTTCCCATATATCTCAAAATGCCAGATTTACTCAAAATATGTACAATGTCATTCAATAAAAACCATATGATAAACAAATCAAGAACCCTAAACAGTGTGTATGTTATAAAAATATACAGTTTATTACAAATCAATTAAAACAATAGTTATACAGTGTGATAATAGTACCCAAAATCACGTACAATTTCAATATAAAAATAAAGTCAATAAAAAATACACAATTTAAAAAAAAAAAAATTACACAATTCTTAAAAATAGTCAAGGAATCACAGTTGTTGTAGTTACAACTGTGATTCCTTGACTATTTTTAAGAATTGTGTACATTTTTTTAAAAAAAATTTGTATTTTTTATTGACTTTATTTTTATATTGAAATTGTACGTGATTTTGGGTACTATTATCACACTGTAAAACTATTGTTTTAATTGATTTGTAATAAACTGTATATTTTTATAACATACACACTGTTTAGGGTTCTTGATTTGTTTATCATATGGTTTTTATTGAATGACATTGTACATATTTTGAGTAAATCTGGCATTTCGAGATATATGAGAAATACACCAAAGGGTTCTTATCAGTTGAGTGACCTTGGGACTTTCCCCAGTTCTTTCATCTTATGCTCCTTGTCCCAAATTGCACTATAAAGGAGGCCTCCCTCGCTTTTTTACATGCAAATCCTAGGGTGTCATGAAGGTGAAATTTTGAACGATGCGGAAGACGTGTACGAGTCTTACAATTCCATGGATTGGCCAGATTCATAGGATGCAACCGTGATGGACCTATCACATAGGACACATGGCACGGATTCTGCCTCTGCAGCACAGATATAAGGCTGGCTGGCCCCCAGAGAGCTCACTTGCCTGCACTACATGCTACAGGACCACATCTCTGCTACCACTGCTGCTGTCTCTGCATCCTCTGGCTACTGTTATGGCACATACTGTGGAGATAGCCCCAGCCTTCACAGAGGAGGAGAACCAGGCCCTGCTGGACGGGCTCCTTCCACAGTACTGCAAGCTGTATGGGAAACCAGGGGAGCAGGTGAGTGTGCAGTCCACTGCCTTCCTAATTGTGCATGTTGTCTGACTAGCAGTACTAGCAGTGTGTACACCAGTGACAAGCATATGCACTGAGTTCTTTCAACCCCCAAAGTGTGTAGGTGCATGTGATGAACAGGTGTCCTGCTGCAAAAGTGCATTTGTGCAAGCTTTTACTTCCAGGGCAATGTTACCATGTCAGACATGCAGGACAATTGTCCATTTCCATGGGTGCACTTCCTGTGTACCTCATTTATGTTTGTGATGACTACATGTATATCCTACTGTGTGCAGCACAAATATGTGGCATGTGTGGTAATGGCGTTTTCACTTTGTCATCCTCACCGGTTGATGCCCACCAGAAGCAGGAGATCTGGTTGACCATTGCCCGGGTAGTTAGATCAGTGGGGGTCTAAAAGTGCCGGATCCACAACTGCCAGAAGAGGTGGCAGGACTTTCGGGGCTGGGCCCTAAGGATCGCAAGGGTCCAGCTGAAGCTCTCGCCTCCTCGCAGGAGGGGTGGACACCGGACCCTGACCCCCACATGCTCAGGATTCTGGCGGTGGTCTTCCCGGACCAGGATGGGCAGCTGAAGGCCAGACAGCAGCAAGGACGGAGTAAGTCCACGCCTAATCAGTGAACTATGTCTGACATGCTATTTGCAGTCTTTTTACCTGGTTACACTTCCACATTACATCGGTCTTGTAGCCCAGGATTCATGTCCCTCAATTGTGTAATGCACCCTTCTCATCTGATCCACAGGAGTGGGCCCTACAGTGTGACTTGTTTCACTTGGGCACTGTGTCCCTGCAGTCAGCTATGCGTAAGGTACTGGACAGCATCTGTTACCGGGACTCTGTTGTGTGCTTGGTGGGTGGGTCAATTGTTTACACAATACCTGATATCTGACATGTGATCTGTGTATGCCTTTGATATGTGTTCCAATTGGTGGTCTGACTCGCCACATGTGCCTGTGGTATTTAAAACACACCCATTCAGCAGGTGAGTCCAATTTGGGGCCTCAGGAGTATGTATATCAAGTGTGTCACACTTGCTTAGCCACCTGTTTACTGTCCAGGGCTATACACTGTTTCACATTGACCTGGGCAGTCATGTCTACTCCAGGGCATTAAAACACTTGTACTCCCACTCCTGTGTATCAACTTACAGATTGTGCTTAGTGAAATGTGCCCCCAGGTGTCTGCCTCTGTGTTATTGTGGTGTGGCTTCCTTTTTAGGACAACTGGGGTGTTCATAAAATTGAGGGTCAGCAGGACATCTGAGATGTGACTATAGGAGACGAGACCTGTGTGATCACTTGACTGTGTACAATGGTGTATGCAACTGTGAAGTTCAGGCATCTGTGTTTCATTCACAGCAGACTGAGAGGTGCTCATGTTCAGGCAGTTGTGTTTACAGTCACTCATATGTCTGATTTGTATGATGTGGGGTCTTCAGAGTCTGGAATATGTTGTTTGCAGGGGATGGACAAGTGCACTTGTCAGCTGCAGAGTTTGCTTTACCCATTACCTATGATTGTGACACAGTGCAGACTATTGTTGTCTGGATGCCCTGCCCCTGTGACAGGAGACAGTGATGACTGACTTTCCAGGCATACCGGAGCAGACGTACTCTTACGCCGCTGGTTGATACGAAGCAAGCAAGAGCTTGTAATACAGATAGGCTTGCCAAACCAGAAGGGAAAGATGCACGTAACGGTCACCCTTGACGATTTTATCTTTTGACATAAGCCCCGTTTTTTCTTAAACCAGAGGAATTGGTTTCTGATAATCCAGTGGAATATGTTGTGAATTAAAGCTGAATTTTAAATGACTACAAATACGAAAGCCATCTGATCAGAAACAATCGGATGTAGGGCTTCGTCAAAATTAAGGCAATTAACAAGAAGGGGAACGTAGTGTTAAGAATACTCCTAAGGAGGAGACACCAGCAAATTTGTGCGGTAGACCAGGTCTACATTGCCTGATATTGTTTAAGAACGGGAGTTGTAATCCAACTGTCTTGAAAAAGAAGGCGATATATTAATGTGTTTTCGAAACGCGTCAAATTTAATTGCTCCTCTATCACCCTAGATGTATAAAGGGTGGTAGGCAACAGGGTGTATAGGTCAGGACTGTGGTTGTATTAGATTGTGGCACCAAAAGACAGAGGATATTGTCTTGATATACTCTCATGTTAAAGATTTCTATAAATCGTATTGTTTTTTTTAACAGGATAGGAAAAAGATCATCTGGTAGATGCATCAAAGACCCGTTTTGCGATTCTTTAATAGCGATTCATAAGGAATCGCTATTAAGGACTTGCAAAACGGGATTCATGTAGGAATTGCAATAAATATTGCGATTCCTACATGTTCCTTATTTGCGATTAGCAAATTGCTAATCGCAAATAAGGAATAACTCCCCATGCATTCCTATGGGCCTACAGGAGGAGCCGCAGAGCCAGACTGGGCTAGCAACCGAGGAGTTGGAGGGACCCAGTGGCAAGGAGGGCGAGGGGAGCCACACCGAGGAGTCCTCAGCATCATCCACCTCAGCTGAGGACCACAGCAACTCGGAGGATGACTCCCTTGTGAAGGCGGGTGTCAGCAGCCACAAAGCCCCAGCTAGTGTTCCCCCCACCTCCACCACCCTCCCATTGGCTCCCATCCGAGAGGTCAATGGAGGCTCCTGTGTTCGGGAGCATGTCTCCTTCATGCCAGGCACTGCAACCCCTGCCCCTGTGCCCCCTGCTGCCCTGAGTGTAGAGTATGTGGACATGCTTCAACAGATTCATGAAGGGCAGATATCAATGCTGAGTGTCCTCCATGCACAGACCAGTCTGTTGACACAACTGGTGTTGTTCATGGAGAGCATGTCATTGGGCATGTCTGTCCTACGGAGGGTCAATCGATCATGGCCTCCTCCCTGACGGCAGCAGTGTCCCTCCTCCAACAGTCCCTCACCCCTCCTACCTCTGCCCCATCCACAATTCCTAGCACCCTACCTGTCCCAAGCACACACATGCCAGCACATTCACCCATACCCACAGACAAGAGCAGCACACAAACACCCAAACCAATGTCTAAATGTGCACGCAAGCAACCTCAGGGGACTGATACCACATTCACAGGGGATGGTTTGCAAACACACACACAGGCATTCACAGCCACTCCGCAGTCCTCTGATACCTCTCCATCCAAGAGCCTCATCTGCAACCCCATCTCCCTAGAAGCTCTTCCTATGTGACCTTGGCCTCTTCCCCACCGATCCAGCAGATCCAGCGTACAAGGGGAAGAGGAAGTCCCCACACACAGAGGGAAGTACCCTTCACACCCAGACACCATCCCCCAGGTGCAGGCAGACTGAGGCCCCCACCTGCAAGTCCCCCCAACCTGGAAGAGCAAGACCCTACCCCCGCCCCGCAGCTCCACAACACAGTCTCCATCCTCCATCCCCCAGGTCACCACTCCACAGGTTCCCTGCCACACCCTGCCCCAGGTTCTCCCACCGAAAGATACACCATCCCCCAAATGCTCAGGCCCTCCCCCCTACCACTTGCTCTTCCACCACCACCCCCAGTCAGCCTGTTTGTGCCACTGGTGTGGGGACCGTGGCCCCCCTTCTGTCCTGCCGACCTCACCTGAACCCCATTCCGCTCCCATGAAGTTAGGCACTGCAGTGGAGTCCACGACCACCCAGTCTGACTTGGGTACTGCAGTGGGGACCCAGTCCACTCCATCTGACCTGCCCACTCCAGTGGTGCCGGCACCCACCCCATCAGACTTGTGTCCCACATTTGTGACGGCACCCACTATGTCAGACACATCCACTGCAATTGCCAGTGACTCTCCTGTACCCACCACCTCTTCAATGCCTCCTTCTGCTGAGCCCTGATCCTGTCCCTGCGGTGCCTGGCCTGCCCCCATGTATGCTCCTCCGAGTAGATGTCCCCTGTCCTTAGCAGTGCAGGCAAGCAACGGGTGACAGTTGTCACTCCACCCTATTTGACCTTTAGCTATGGACTGGCCATTGGCCTTTGTTTTTTCTGGACTTTACATTTGATTTTCCAAATGCTGAATAAAGCATTTGTTGTTATCCTTGTGAATTTGATTTAGCTGTACATTATGTTGATGATGTTTACCATGAACTTGCTGTTATAATGCTGGATTTTCAATGTTGAATACTGAGGTGTTGATGTGATGTACTCCATGTGGTCCATGAGATACGTATCCTATTCTGGTCGGTATCCATGTCATTCTTTGCAGCAAACTGAGTGTGTCATGATTAACTAATTTTGCACAGGGATGTTAACATTTATTTGCATGGTCACATCTGTGGCTTGCACCCATGCACATATGATGTGCTTCCCATTGTCCAATTTGTCTATTTCTCTGACTGTGGGCCATCTCCACTGGACATGTAGGTGTGGGCATCATTGGTGTAGGAGTCAACTGTGTCCTCAGTGAAATTTGCTAGACATATGCATTGAGTATGTGCAGATGACTTAAGGGACACTCCTGTACCCAGGCTGATGTGACCAGAGCCTTCATTGGGTGGTAACTGATGGCTGACTGAACAAGTGTTCTGCTGACATGACTGAGCCCTGCTGGAACTATGTTCCACAGGAGTAGAGTCCCCTCAAGTAAGTGTGTTGTCCCGTGACATTGCCTAGGCCCATAGGTTGTGTTGTGTGAGTATGTCTGTGTGTGTTCCTCAAACCAATTTTTCTACACATGCTGTGTTACCTTAATATGTTTGTGTTGGTGGTGCTTGCTGAGTTGTCCTGTGTTCATCCCACATCTTTGTCCTGGGCTTTCAGAAATGTGGGTGCATGACACACTACTGTTCATTTGTTTGTCATCGTTATGATTTGTCAGTTCTGAGTGGTGATGATGTGGTCAGACGCAGATGGGACACAGTCAGGGGTCCACCCTACCTCAAGACTCCTCGACCTGACCACTGTTCACTTTTGCTAGTGCTCCTGCACTATGCATTTACAACACTGTTTTTCATGAACAATTTTTTTGCAAAATAATCCACAGTCAACACAAATGTTCCAAAATAATGGTTATGAATGCTCACAGACCATTTAATGCTCAAAATTCGCATTTGAAATACACAAACACAAAAACATTCATTTTTACAATTCCATTGAATTCTTTTTTGCCCTATGCATTTCGGGCTGTTGGCCCTTCTTCAGGGGCTTCAATCTGAAACATGGCAAAAAAATAAAACATCTATCATTACAATACACTTTAAATACAAGGAAGTTGTTTCTCATCTTGATGCTCAAAAGAAACAAACAAATTACTACGGATTTAAATGTCATGGAATGTCTTCCCAAACTGAAACTCCCCCATACAAAAGACTTGCTACCAAGTTTAGTGGATAAAAACAAGAAGAAAAGTGATATATGCTAAAAGAGAAAGAACCAACCACTGGTTACAAGAAATGTGAGAAAACAAATGCTCTCTGTGCCTCCCATATATCAATAAAACACCGTATTCCAACCAACTTACTCTACGCTGCAAGCTGTGCTCTCACTGCACGCTGTAAACGGAAACCACAGCCATGAGCATTTCCAACTAACCACACTTAATTTAATGGAATTGTAAAAATGAATGTTTTTGTGTGTGTGTATTTCAAATACGAATTTTGAACATTAAATGGTTTGTGAGCATTCATAACCATTATTTTGGAACATTTGTGTTGATTGTGGATTATTTTGCTAAATAACTGTTCGTGAAAAATAGTGTTGTAAATGTATAGTGCGGGAGTACTAGCAACAGTACACAGTGGTCAAGTCGAGGAGACTTGAGGTTGGGTGTATTGTTGAGGCATGGTAGGCAACATGCACTCCACTGTAGCACAACGATAGATGGTAAGAAACTTAAACAAATACATTCTAAAATTAGGAGTGCATCACTTATAAATCAAGTTTAGTTTACACAGGCAGGGGTCCCCAGCGCACTTGTTTGTTCACAATATCATGTAGTTGTCCCTAGGTGGTACCTTTCAGTGATTGAGACGTGTATGTGTGACTGCTCCCACTCGTCAGGTTTAGAGGTGCAATGTTGGCAGGTGTCAGCATGTGTGCCTTGTGGTTCTCCTTGGCTTCTGCATTGTCCTGGGGTTGTGGCAGGCATTCCAAAGGTTCCGGGAGCTTTGACGTCATGGCCATGTACCGCATACTGTGCAGTATGTCTGTCATTCGCCGTGGTTGTAGACTAAGCTTGTGTGATGAGTCTGTGATGTGTCTGTGCACCTTAGATCCTCCCAACATTACTGTGTTTGTCATGGGTGCCTGTGTGATGTCACCAGTCCATGTGGGCTTTACTAACACACATTGGTGCAGTTCAGGGTGTGTGGTGTTGAGGGTGGACAGATGTGAATGTTTGCATGGCTCTGCCCCTACCTCCCTTTTGTCCCAGGATGACGGGCCATGCTGAGTGATTTTATATTTGTGTAGGTGCGATGTATGTTTGTGGCACGGGACACATGTCTGAGTTTCACAGTTTAAACAACATCTACCTTTGCCATCACAGTGGACGAATCATGCAGGCTTGTGTCACCTCAAAGTATGGTCCCTGGGCGTAGTGCTGTTGTGGGTCTGTCTCCTGCTGTTTTAGTTGCTGTTCACTCCAGCTTGTGTCACATATGTCTGTTGGGATCCCTCTCATTTTACAATGCCTGATTGCCCACTAAGGGGTGCCCAATTCATGGGTTACTTTTGTATGGTACTGTGTCCACATCTGTGTCATTGTGGTTCAGCCCCCCTCATGTGTTGTGTTGTTGCCTGGGGATACTGAGATACACACAAACACATGTTGTGTCAGATGTGCAGTGTGAGGTTCCCTGTTTGTGTTTGTGCATCTGCACCAGTGCATTGGTATTGCTGTTGTGGGCCATTGGCTGGGTGATTTTCCCTGCTGTCCATGTGAGTCATATCTCATCATTCTGCATATTCATCCTGGTTGTTAGGTCCCATTGCTGCCATGGAATGGCAGATTGTGTCCTGACACCTACAGTCTACACAGGATGTATTGATTTGTGTGTCTAATTTCTAGATGTGTGTATTCATTATGATGGTCACTTCTGCTTTTGTGTCATTGTACACTGTATGCAATGTAAGCCCCCATGGCCTAGAGTATGTTTTATTTGCACAGCACTGTTTGCCTCACCACATCTCTGTGGGTATGTGACACAACCACTAATTTGCCACAAAAGTGTTTCATGTGTTGGGACCAGGATTAATACATGCTGTTTGGCATTTGCTACTTTTACCATGATGACACTTACCTTTTGGTCACTCTGATGATGGGGGGTTTAGATCCCATTACCACAATGCTCAACATTTGCTGCAGTTTGGAACCCCACACTTAACTTTTGTTCTACACAATGATGGGGGTTCAAGCACATTGACACAGTGCTATTGCGATGTTTGATTTGTGTAGCCCACACTCAGTGTTTGGTCACACATGTGATGGTAGTTACATTGAATGTTCAAAGTCATATTCAATGTTGTGGGCATTTGTCACAGACTACACACTGTTGTCATGATGTTAGGGGGGATGTATTTTGTTGACATACCTAATGTTGGTGTATGATGGATGTGTGGCACATCACCCATCCTATGGGTGTGGGTGTTGATATTGATAGTCACATAGCACCCTATGAGTGGTGGTGGCAGTAGTGATAGGCAACATACCCCAATGAGTGGGGGTGTCAGTAGTGATAGGCAACATACCCCCTATGAGAGGGGGTGGCAGTAGTGATGGGCAACATACCCCCTATGAGTGGGGGTATTTTCAGCAACATGACTTTCAGGTGTGCCACACTTTTGTCAAGAACAAAGAATAACAGTGCTCTAGTTGTTCATTGTAAACCTGTGGTGAAGTAGAACACTGGGGAATCATTTGTCAGACTGCTGCTGCACAGGAGTATGTTTTATTCAGTAAATCTGACTTTTTCCTCCAGTGGATGAGGAAGGTCTTTGTGAATGTAGAGAAAATATGTCCCTGTTGTTGCTTGTTTGCCATTTATCATCATTTCCATGAGAATGTCATGTGAGAAACCCATTTTCTTTCAAACATGGTTCAACACGGTTCAACAAATTCCAGCAGGAGGTCAACATTTTCCAGACAGTGAAATCACCAAATAACTCACCACAATTCTTAAAATTAGTATGCCTCCACTAACAAATGATTTACTTTAGGACTAAACCTGTTCTCCCCTTTATTTATGCACCTTTGTCAAAGCCTTAAAACCAGGCTTTCACAACGATGCATTTCAAAGGGGTAAAACCACAGAGCTGTTCAGATTGAAGGTTACAAGAAATTCAGCGTTTTTTTCTTTCAGGGGGGTGGGTTGCCCCTGAAAAAACAGCTGAATTTCTTGTAATCTTCAGTCTAAACAAAATATTCAATGAAAATGCTACATCCAAAAAACAATTGAGTGAATTTCACGCCTAATTTAAAGGGTCTGAGTTACAATAGCAATTTTATCCAAAAGGGAGGGCACTTCCAGGAAGGTCTTTGACTATAGTGGAGTAGGGAACCTCTTTTCTACCTCAGGACTCTCTGACTCCACCACAGGCAGGACATAACTGGGAATGCTCCACCTTGCATATTAATGTTTGATTCAAGTAACGCATCTGAATTCATGTATGCTTCCTTGGGGTTCAGAGACAGAGTATCGAGTAAAAAATACCGAGCTGCACAAATATCGAGCCATTAATATCGTTATTCAGAAATATCGACAGCAAGAATATTGTGGTCAGGAATATCGACAGAAGTGTTTATATCATTTGCAAAAATATAGTTAAAAATATCATTTTTTTATTCATGTTCCGTAATTTAGTATATATTTTATATGTATGTATATGTGTATAAGAATTGTTTGTATTTTTAATATATGTGTCAATTTTTAAAAGTTAGAGAAAAAAATTATTTGAATTTTGCATTTTTTGTTCCGTAGTGGGTTGTGGGTTTCTAGGGGAATAGGGTGGGAAGTATTTTAATTATATTAAATGTATTGATTATGTTTAATTTATTTATATTTGTTTAATTGAGATGATATAGTGTTAAATGGGTAAAGTGACTCAATAATGTATTAATAATTGGTTGTTAATTAATTTTAATGAATTAATTGGTAATTCATTATGATAATTGTATAATTATTTTAGGTGTGTTATGGTGTTTATAGGTGTAAAGGGTGGGAAGTAATTTATTTTAAATTTATGAATTAATATTTGGTTGGTAAATCATTGTAATTCATTAATTGGTAATTAATTACGGTAATTGTGTAATTAATTTTAGGTGTGTGTAGTGGTGTTTATAGGTGTAAAGGGTGGGAAGTAATCTATTTTTAAATTATGAATTAATATTTGGTTGCTAAATCATTTTAATTCATTAATTGGTAATTAATTACGGTAATTGAATAATTAATTTTTTGTGTGTGTTCTGGTGTTTATAGGCAGAAAGGGTGGGAAGTAATTTCTATTTAATTAATGTATAGATGTCAATTAAGGTTAATTATTTGATATTTATTTTGGGTAATTGTTTATTTTTGTGAGTTGTTTTTAATTTTAAAGGGGTAAAGTGTGGGCATTATATACATTTTAATTACTTTATTATTAGTTGTTAATAGTAAAAGTTTTTAATTTAAAAATAAGTTTACATTGTATTTTATCTTACTTTAATTAAGGTGTATGTTATGAATATTATAGTGTTAAAGTGTGTTTAGTCAAATAAAGTGTATTAGTTTTTTTATAGTATTTTTTACTTGATTATTAATTATGTTAATTATGGAAGTAAATGTAATCAAAATGTTGAAGTGTTTTGTTATTGGTGTGTTGTTAATGGGTAATGGGTGACCTGTTCGAAGGGAGTGAGGAGTGTGTCTGTCCTACTTCTCATTTGGGAAAGCTCTCTCCATTACTGCTGGCCGCACCCGCTCCGCGGGTGCCGCGTCGTTGTGTGAGCGGGGAGGACAATCCTGACTAGGGCTCTGCTGCTGCCTGACACCTGCGGCAGAGAGGAGGTGGAACGCGTATTGGATGCCAGCAGGGACTCGATGTTCCAGGAGTCCCTGTTTTGATTGTGAACACCGGCTCCAGCGTTCTGCCCCCAGCCCGCCCACAGGCTCCCACACGCACTAAATCTCTGGAATTGAGCTAATCACTGGGTGACCTGTTCGAAGGGAGTGAGGAGTGTTTCTGTCCTACTTCTCATTTGGGAAAGCTCTCTCCATTACTGCTGGCCGCACCCGCTCCGCGGGTGCCGCGTCGTTGTGTGAGCCGGGAGGACAATCCTGACTAGGGCTCTGTTGCTGCCTGACACCTGGGGCCGAGAGGAGGTGGAGCGCGTATTGGATGCCAGCAGGGACTCGATGTTCCAGGAGTCTGGCTTGTCTATGGACACTAACAAGTGTCCATAGACAAGATCTAAGTAAAACTAACAGCTGGGTTAATAGCAGCTGTACTAATGCCCTTTCTATCCTGAAAAAAGCATTACATACATCACCAAAGTGTTTTGTGCTGATACGGCAAGCCAGAAAGTCTTACCAACTTGCGATTAAAAATAGGAAAAGCCAATTGAAAATAGAGGCTTGGCAGGCTTTACAAAAAGCATCGCAACATAAAGGTGGAAGGTGGTTAATGCACCTTTCCTACGGTGCAATGAGACAAATGTTATCGATCAAGCAATCACTGGGGACACCTGGATAAACCACTTTAAAGCTCTTTATGAGCAAGTGATCCCCCCTGCATCAGGTAACCCAATAACGGAGGAAAGGGGTCCCGGCCATTACAGCATTATGCAAGAAGTCTTTCCAATCAATATAATTTTTGACCTCCAAGAGGTCACTAAGGCCATTAAGGATAGCCCCTCCAGTAAGGCACCGGGCCCTGTCGGAGTCCCAATTGACGTATATAAAGCAGAGTGCTCCTTTATTGACCAATGTATTAAACAAAGCTAATCAGCATGGGTTTATACCCTCTTGGCCTGATGCTATTGTCGTCCCCATTTTTAAAAAGGGCAATAGAAATGATCCTACCTGCTACAGGCCGATCTCGCTCCTTGACGCCCTGATGAAGGTGGCGGGTCGGATTATTTTAAATAGGATGCAGGAATGGGTAGATGAAAATGATGTGATATCGAACCTACAATATGGTTTTAGACCTGGCAAGGGAACAATAGAGCAGGGTCTAAACCTGGCCCTAGTAATATCTAAATATACGCATGCCAAGAAGGGTAACATCTTTGTGACATTTGTGGATCTCAGTTCGGCTATCGACTGTGTACATCTTGAGAAACTTTGGGCAACCCTGAGCACCATGGGCATTGATCCTCAAATTCTTACATTTATTGGAGAGTTATATAATGGTGCAGGAGCTAGGGTGAGATACGGTAGGTTGGGTGAATGTTCCGACAGGTGTGATATACGGAGGGGAGTGAGACAGGGGTGCATACTTGCGCCCCTTCTCTTCACCCTGTAAATCAACTCTGTCGGGCAACACCTTAGAGAATCGCAGTATGACTACCCTTCTATCTCAGGAACACCGGTCCCTATATTTTCGTATGCCGATGACGTGGCTATAGTGTCTCGGACTAGGGTCGGCTTGCAGAGGGCCGTCCTTAAATTTTCAGACTATATGAGAGATAGGGAGCTCAAAGTCAATATCAAAAAGACGTATACCATGTCATGCGGAGCAGGGACAAAGAGACTACCCTGTCCCATTTTCTTGGATGGAAAAAGGATTGAATGTATAGATAGGTTTTCCTATTTAGGAATAAACTTTGTTAGAAAGGGTTCATGGCATGCAGCAGCGATGGCCAGAAATTTGGCTTTTTCTAAGGTGATAGGAGCGTTGAGAAACTTCGCGGCGAAACTTGGTGGACTGCCCGTGTTGGATCTCATTCAAATTTATAAGGCCAAATGCGTTTCCACAGGTACTTATGGCTCAGGTTTAGGGGGGATTGAAAACCCGCAAAAAATGCAATGCCCCGAAAACCAGTTTATACGGTATTTATTAGGAGTCCCTAGATCAACAGCCACCTTTGCCACACATATTGAAGTGGGCTCACCCCTTATTTCCGATATAATTAATATAGCCCCTGTATTGTTGTGGCATAAGGTCTGGGTGACTCCAGAGACAGCTTTTAATAGAGATGTAATCATTGATTGTCTCAAGCTCGACGGTGTGGCCAATATTAAATGGTTGATGTACGTTAAAAAGACATTGACTGAGATTGGGCACCCAGAGTACTTCCAAAAACCAGAAACTATGGTAGCTGTCCCCAGAAGAACCTTGAAAAAATTGGTACTGGACCACCTAGCTGATAAGAGGTGGGTCCGGGAAAAAACGAGGAGCACTATAGTAGTGTATCAGCAAATCACACCCTGTGAAGGGGTACAACAGTACCTTTTATCTGAGTCAAGTTGTTACTCCCGCATGCTATTGACCCATTTTCGTATGGGTACCTTCTTTCGCCTTATTACTTTTCCTACATGTAACAACTGGTCCAGGGAACGTCTTATATGTCCCTGTGATGATATCTCATTTCAATCAAACATACACTGTGTCCTTTTTTGTACATTTTATCAGATACCAAGGGGGGCTTTTCAGAAACCTATTTTAAAAGCCTGGGGGATACTCTCTTGTCGTGAGGCTTTTCTTAAGTTACAGTTATTAGAAAATGATTTTATTGTACAGGCAGTATCATGTTTTTAAAAGCGTGCAATTAGGTTTCGAAATTTCATGTAATCGAAATGAATTAGCAATTAAGGTATTGCTAGCCAAGGAATGTGCTTTGATAGTTTTCTGTACATTTTTCTGTGCTCATACTATCAGTTAGCCTCCTGCAACATGATTTTCTGAGCCTAGGCGACACGTGCAACTTGTTTTATTGTGAACTTTTTTAATAGGATATGTGCTAAGCTTTGTTTTTCTGATTGTAGAGCCTTTTCCTTTTTATTTATGTGAAAGTACTTTTTAATGTATGCTTTTATGATTTTCAAGTGAAATCGAATAAAGCTTTTTGTCTGTCTGGGTAGGAAATAAAATAAATACATTTAAGTATTAATTAATATTTTGTTTCTAAATATTTTTTAGTTTAAAAGAATAATTTTTTATAAATGTATTTATTATTTTATATATTCTTTCTAGGTTTTTGTTTTATGTAATTAATATTATAATATGTTTTCTTTTCATACGTTTAATTTTTCATTTTTAAAATATAGTTTATTTATTTTTATGATTTTTTGAATTATTAATATTTTTATTTGTGTTTTAACTGTTTGAGTGTGAATGGTAATTTTTGCCTCACCGCTATCCAACACTTTCCCTAATGTTGCACTCACTGGAGTGAGAATAGTCATTTTTGCCTCTCCGCTATCCAGCACTTTCCCTACTTTTGCACACACTGGAGTGGGAATAGTGATTTGTACCCTACACTATCCAACACTCTCCTTAGGGTTGCACTCACTGGAGTTGGAATAGTATTTTTTACCCCATCTGCTATCCAACACATTCCCTACTTTTGCACTCTTTGAAGTGAGAATAGTAATGTGTTCCCCTCCGCTATCCAACCATTTCCCTACTGTTGCTCTGACTGGAGTGGGAATTTAATTTTTAGCCCTCCGCTATCCAACACTTTTTCTACTGTTGGACTCACTGGAGTTGAAATTGTAAATTTAATTCCTCCGCTATCCAACATTTACCCTACTTTTCCACTCACTTGAGTGGGAATAGTTATTTTTACCCCTTTGCTATCCAACACTGTCCCTACTGTTGCACTGTTTGTATTGTGAAATTTAAATTTAAATATTTTTTAATGGTTTAATGTTTTAATTTACTATAGATGTTTTTAACATATTTTAAATCATTAGTATATATTATTTTTATATTATTTTAAACTTTTAACATAAATTAAAAATAATCATTGATTGTTTTAAAGTAAATATATATGTATACATTATTATTTTTGTGTGTTTAATTTTTATTAAGTTTTTTAGTTATATTTTATTAAATTGTATATTTAATGTATTAATATTTTCTTTAAATTATATTTAATATATATTATTTTATTTTATATTTATATAAAAGTCGATATTTTGTACATCAATATTTTTTAGTCGATATTTTTGTACTTACCTGTTTAAGTATAGGAGTCGATATTTCTGTTGTCTATAATTATACTTGATATTTTTTACATTGATGTTGATTCAGTGAACTCTCGTGCTATGTTATAGAATTTTGATTGATCAGAGAAAGGTGTGTGTCCTTTTAAAAACATACTCTGGTAGTAAGAACATGTTTTCATTGCTATTTATTTAAGTTTATTTCATAAACATATAATACTCTCACAATAGATATTGCATCTATAAAATTAAAAAAAAATGATATCAGAATAAAGAAGGGCCAATCCTGTGAATAAAAGGTGCATTTTCTTGGTGTCTTATATTATGGCACTTTTTGAAGGTCTATTGCACTTAATTTATTGTGACTCATCATGAGGCATAGACCAGTAGCATAGGTTCCACCTGTGTGTTATCATGCTGTGGTTATCAGACAGTATTAGTTTACCTCTGTTAAACTTTGTGTGCTACTTTTATGACTTAATCTTCATTGTAGCACTTATCCATTTATGAAAGTTTGACACCTTTGTGTAAACACCATAATTTCCTTCCTGTGCACAACCTTCTCCCCAGCTCACTATTCCTGTAATAAAAAAGGTGCCTCGGAACGGGGTAACATGAGGCCCACCAAGGTCCCCCTGGCATGCGTCCTTGACCGCTGTGTCATAGCCGGCACAGAACATGTTCCTTGTGATGGCGAAGTTGCTGGATTTAATACACTGCTGCCTGCCAATGTATGGAACCTGGAGAACTTGGAGTTTCAAGGCCATCTGGCCCATCGGCTGGATGATCCCAAAACCACTTACTGTTGCAGCCTCTTGAGCCATGAGTACATCATTGGCAAAGTCCATCTCTGGGATACACACTGGGATAACATACTGAGTGAAATTCATGGGCTCTTTCAATCTCAATAAAGCAATGTCATAGTCATAGGTTTGCAGGACAAATATTGGATGTATGAATATTCTCTCCACCATATGGACTGATTCTGTGCCTTCTTTCTTCTTTGTGTCAACTTCCCCTAATTGAAGATATAATAATGTAGTTAACATGTGTGAGTGACAATGGACTCACCTGAAATTTTATTTCAAGATAAACATTGAACCAAGTTTTTCATTTCTTTTTTGTTGTAATAATTGTGGAAAAATAAAGTACAGAGTTAAAACACCATAAATGCCTTTGAAATTCATTAAAAATATAGTAATTCAATAATTGTACACACCTCTAGAAACAAGATGCATTACACCTTTAAAAAAATCCAAATCAATCAATTGAATTGGTTAATAAATCCCATAAATTCCTCACAAGTTCCCCAATGTCTTTACAGATTTCTTGACATCACCTACCTTCTTTTAGAGAACTTCTTTCTCTGCAGAATATATTGCATTTTTACTTTTCAGTTTTCAATATTTAGAATTTGTTAAAATCTCTGCAATTGTGCAACGATGTAGCTATCAACCAGTGAACCCATGAATATCAATGTATGTGAATTGTGTGGGGTGTGCCTATACTCCATATTCCTGAGTTAGGGACAACTTTATGTATGGTTTTGATGAACCTCCCAAACACCTATTGCCAGAATAACATTTCCAGGGGACAATGCCAAATCCATGTTGCTGTTATTTATCAGGCAATGGTTCTATGCCCATGTTATGTAATTTTTCACATACATGTATAGTAAAACTGATATTGAAATATTGCATTCTTCTGAGATTAGGAGCCGTTGAAATCAGATGCAGCTCCAGTAGGGCTTCACATCAGTCTATAGTAATTTTTATTCCGCTCTTTGCTACCCACTTTTTCAGTGGGTCTTCATTATTGACCAAAAAACTCCCTATAATTTGATTCATTTTATGAGAAAAATTAGGCTTGATGTGGACAGAGTGAGCATGGAACAGAAATTAGTATGGTGTTCTGATGGCCATTTTGATCAGATGTATCCTGTTTATTAATTATATTGAAATAGTATGAAACTCGCAAAAGACCCAATAATCTTAAAGTCTGCTTTATCACCTCACTTGCAACCACAAACCAATGTGGAAATGGATTTAAACACTGACGTACTGGTTGAAATAAATAAATCTTTTTGTCCTCAAATGAATGATTTAAATTCCTTAGCTCATGATCATAATACTCTCATCGAAAGAGAAAAGGAGGAGGAAGACTTTGCTGCTACATCTATCTCCACTAGTATTGATCTCGAACTTTGTGGTCGATACATGGATAAGAAACCTTTTGCCCAGGTTGGGGATAGTAAAACTCCACGTAGAGCAACTCCATCTGGAATGCTTTTATATAGCAGCACCCCATCAATCAAATCTCAAGATGATTTATTAATGCATAGTGATTAGAAGTCTCCTCAATTTATTTTATCAGGGATTTGTTCTTTTGTTCAATCTAGCTACCCAAAAAATGAGAAACCAATTTCTGAATCTCTGATAGCGCTTGAACAAATATTGTCTTCTATATTGTTACTCCTTGGTAAATTTGCTGTGAGTTCTGATTGTATTTTGTCATCTGTGTCTGAGATATTGAAGGAAATGTTGTCTAAAAAGGGTGCTAATGTTTCATTACCCCCCTCCGAACCTGTAGTTGAAAATGTTACATTACCCCCCACTGAACCTGCAGTTCGAACTGCGTCAAATTGTATCAATCTCTTGCAGGGTAATATCCCTATGAAATTGTCTGTAAAGGCAGACATCCATACACCTCTCAAGAGCCCTACCTTATCTGTCACTGGGCAGAGCAAACTCTTAAAGCCCATTGTCAAGGATGATAGCTTGGTAGAGATGGTACAAACGATCGAAAATGATCTTTTTCCCATCTTTACTCAGGAAAAAAAGGGCCCGGATGGATTGCCGGCTCAGACTAAAATCAGAAAAGAAAAATCAAAAGGGAAAAATAGGAAGTTATTACGTAAATATAAGAAAAAAAGGCCAAGGCAAATCATTTTTCAAAAAAACATAAGCCCTGAAGCGCGAGAGGAGGTAGGAAATGGGGAAAACCCTCTACTGAATATCACCAACAATAAGGTAGCGGACGATGCATTTAATAAAGTATTGGAGGATAATATGGCTGGGGGCTGTACAAATGAGGTAATTCCATCTCATGTGTTACAAGCGCCAGAACCCTTATCCGTGCTGGTTGATGCTACGGGAATTCCGCCGCAAGTGGTAAAAATATTAAATCCAACTGCATCTATTTTCCGGCCCCAACCTGATACTGCTAGTGGCTTAAATATTCAACCAGTAAAATGCGCAACGATATGTGTGGATACATTAACACTGGATTTTCTTCCGTTGTTCGATCAGGATGTAAAAATGAATAGGTCTTGGCTGCTTAACTGTTTTAAAGAGATGGATAGTCTAAAATTGATTTTGTCAAATGATATTGATTTAGTTCTTCCAATAAAATCAATTACTGGACAACGAACAAGAGTAACTTTCTACTCAAAAATAATTACTAATCTTGTTCTACAACAGGCGGAATTTTTCCAATGTAGAGGAATTGACGTATTACCTCATTATAAGAAGGCCTTATCTATTGCCTCTAGAGATAGTATTGTTAATCCAGTATTTACACAGGATGATCATTACTTTGGTAATAAAGATCTAAAAATCTGGGTCTCAAAGGGCAAAAGAATGGTATCTCAGGCCCTGCCATTGCCTGATAATACAGATGTCCCTCTAATAGAAGACAATCAGATGTGGAACTGGTTGCCCGGGGTTTTATCTACTAATTCCGCGAGTAACCCACGACTCTTCCAACATCTTTAACAATAACGTAAAAATTGTCTCTTGGAACGCTGCTGGCATGTTTAATTCCCCTGAGAAATTTGACTTTTTATCTTCTTTAAACGTTGATGTAATATGTCTCCAGGAGACGTGGTGTAAAAATCTCCCCTATGTAGGGAAAGAGTTTTTTGTCCTGGAGGCTTCAGCAAAACCTTCAAAAAAAGGCCATGCGAAAGGTGGAATTGCTTGTCTTTTATCCACCTCTCTTCAATGGCAATATACACACTACTCAGACTCTAGTAATCTCTTTCAATCTATAACTATCAGTAACTTAGGCAATGTAGGCACGCGGTCTTCGTTTGTTATTTTAAATGTATACATCCCTCCCGAGGAATGTTTTAATTCAGTTATGAAGCGAATGTTTTCTTATGTAACAAAGCTATTGGAGGCTGAATATCCCCCCTATATACTGATGGTTGGAGACTTAAATAGTAAAATATCCAACTCTACTTTAGTTAAGTTCAGAAATAAACTTAAGGAAGAAGTATATAATATACCTCAAATGGCTTGGCCTACTAAAATAAAATCTAATAAAAGAGGTAAGATTCTCTTGGAGGAACTTAGCCTCTTAGAAGGGCTTATTATTAATGGTAGAATGCCCTCTGATAGTCCTGCCCATTATACACATGGCTCATACAGGGGTGAGTCTATTTTGGACTATGCCATTACGGACTATGAGGCGTTCCATTTGATTAGGGATATGGTGATCACTCATTCTATACTGAGTGATCATAAAATAATTAATTTAACTCTTTCACTAACCCTTCCTGAAACTAACTCTTGGTCCTTAAAGCATAGAGATCTTTCCATTGATCGAAGGTCGGGTAGATGTTTTTGGGGTCCCACTACCATGAAGGATGTACAAAGCCTCCTGGCTCAAACTTTACTAGAACTCGATCAGTGGGAGGGTACAGAATTCCTACAACTCGAAAACCTTATTAAAAAAGTTATTGGATTTGCCAAGAAAAAGGTAAACCCTAAAAGACCACATTTTTCTCCTAGTCCTCTATTTTTCCTGAATAGGGAGATAAATGCACTAATCAGGAAACAATATCTTAATAGATCTGAGGAAAATGAGTCTCTACTAGCCTTATTAAAACGTAGAAGAGTTAGATTGAGACTAAAATTGAAAAGAGAAAAAGAAGATTCTCTTTGGATTAGTTTGAGGGAGGCTATAACCTTTAATCGATCTAGAGAATTTTGGTCCATAATAAGGAAAGGCTGTGGTACCATAGTAACTGCCCGTCCTATAGCCATCTGCGAAGAAGTCTGGACAGTATTTGTAACTGCATTATATGCTCCAAATGAAGTACTGGAGGATATAGGTATGTTGGATTTAAATGGTATGTAAAAAATCATTCTCCCTACTGAAAAAACAATAGTTGCTGCGATAACGAGTATGCGCTCTACCGGAGCCATGGGTCCAGACGAACTGCCCATGTCAATCATTAAGCAGGATATCGCTACCTGGAGTAGGATTCTCCTCTCTATATTTCAGGCTTGCTTTTTAACAAGAACTGTCCCTGACTCCTGGAGGGGTAGTATATTAATTCCTATATTTAAAAAGGGGGATCGGGAGCTGCCATCTAATTATCGTCTAATAGCTTTATTAGATGCCATAGGAAAATTTTTCGCCAAATGTTTATTAATGTTAATTATGGAATGGGCAGAAATTAATAAGATTTTACCAATGGAACAAACTGGTTTCCGTGAAGAGCACGGAACGCTAGATAACCTGACATTATTGCAGGTGATCAGTGACAAGTATGTATGCATCCGTGATGGTGGCTTATATGCCGCATTCATTGACTTCTCCACGGCGTTTGACAAAGTGGACCGCCCATCGCTGTGGAGAAAATTGGCGGCATTGGGTATGCCAGGATACTTACTTGCATTGGTTCGCTCTCTGCATATGAACACATGGTGTAAGGTGCTACAAGGCGGCGAAGAGGGTCTCACTTCATCCATCCCCTCCCAGAATGGCCTTAAACAAGGGTGTATACTGGCGCCTATATTGTTTTCTTTATATATGGCCGACCTCCCAATTTTTATTTCATCTTGTGAGGGAGTGGCACCGAAAATTGGAGGGTCTGCTATATCTATCCTAATGTATGCAGACGATATTCTTGTCTTGGATTTGACCCCGAAGGGTTTATCTAATCGTCTGCTTGCATTGAATGAATTTGCTGTAGCACACCATATGAAAATGAATACATCAAAAAGTAAAATCATGTGTATCTTTGGTAAGAGAAAATGCAGATCTAGCAATTATAAGTGGTTTATTGGGGGCAAAAACTCGACGTGGTTAAATCTTATCCTTTTTTAGGCAAAATAATATCAGCGAATCTTAGTGAGATTCCCCATATCGAACATAACTCTCGCAAAGCATTGACCCATGGTATGGGGTTATGTTCGTTATATAATGCCACTGGGAAGAGACACTTCTCACTCTTTCTGGAAGTTTTTAAAGCAAAAGTGCCAGCTACTCTTTTATATGGAATTGAATTAGTGGAGCTGAAATATTGGGGATTCCTTCAAAAAATGGAAGGACGGGTACTTCGGAAAATTACATCGCTTAGTAATGCATGTTCTACTTCTTCATGCAGATTAGAATTCGGACTCCGAAGTTGCTGGACACAGGGACTGGTGGCCCTGGTAAGATGGGTAGCATGCTTGGCTAGAGGAAAACCTGGTACCCTAAGAGAACTTATTAAAAAGGAGTTACTGGGTAATCTTAATGATTTTTCCTCTCTACTAAAAAATTTTAGGAAAGCTGTGGCCCTGTTAGAGTTGGATGAGAGTACCCTATTCTTACTTACTCCCTCTGAACTTAAAGCTTCATTAAAAAGAGCTTCGTGGGAGCTATGTTATAAGATGGATACCCTTGCCCAACCCAGATTATATGACAGGGAATCTCTGCTAGAAACATACACCCCCAAGCTGGCCCAACAATATTTGACCTGGAATATTCCTCATGGAGTTCGTAGGATATGGTACCTCCTACGACATGATTTGCTCCCTCTTAATTCACTCTTAGCAAAATGGTACGGGGGCTCCCCTATATGTAACTTCTGTAATGTCGCTGTACAAGATCGTAACCACGTCTTGTTTATCTGTCCTGCTTTACGCTCCTTGCGATCTAAGTGGATTAAACCTATTTGTTTACAATTGGGAATTTCAAATGCTAAATTGTTTTTACATGCTCTTTACTGCCCTCCTAATGAACTGTTTTGTTGTAGAATTTTTAAATTTTTTAAAGGGTTCTTAAATATTTATTGAGGTTGCTGGGATGTTGCCGTGGTTCACTTTAAGAGCCGATTACTGTAGTGTTTTGCTCTTTCGTCATTAATTATGTATGTTTATATATCTCTTTTTCTTTCATCTGTTACTATTGTATTATGGTGTGTTTAATTTTTATGTGGCCCTCAGCGAGAGCCAAAACATAATAAATTTTGACTTTGTCAAGACCTTTTTGTTTGTTGTTTGTTTTGTTGAAATAGTATGCTCAGTCTGCAGGTCCTTTTTTAAAAGGCTCTGATAATTAAATGTTTTACAAAAATATTGAATCAATTGTTGACCATATGCAAGAGTATCAAGCAGAGTAGGAATTATTGCTCCCTTTAGGGAGAGAAGAAATACAGTCTCCAGTGAGTTCAAAAAGAACACTTTGATATTCAGCACATTTATACTATAACCAGAAATGGAGGAGAATTAATCTAGCATCCTAAATTAGCTAACTTTTCTTGATGAGGACGAGGCACTTGAGGCAGGGTAGGTCGCTACAATATTTTCACAAGGACTATTATGCTGAAATACAGCATGCCTCTCTAGATGACCTCGAGGAGGCAGAAGATTAACCACAATTGGGTCCACCTGATTAGGTCCAAAAAGGGCAGCCTAGTCAGGTTTTTCTTCGGTCTAATTTGCCAACTGCCTGGATCACGTACTGCATATTAATGGTTCCAAGAATTGAGTAGATAAAATTCAATCCCCCCAGTCCTGAAGAATTGCCCAGATCATTCATTGGTATTTTGAGGCAAGAAACATGCTGACCTCTTGATTTTTTTGACTCACGTTGATCATTACCACTCATGGTAGCACACATTGTTTTTAACCAGGAAAGTGCACTCACCGAATCAATAGTCTTTAGTCCTGAGATTCACCTGCTGCTTTTTAGCCACACTCCACTACTATGCTCACTACTCACACATCTATACACTTAGGGTCCTACACAGGCACTTCACATACCACTTCTTTTGGATAAAGATCACCATCAAACAGCCCCCTAGATGGTGCCCATCGAGCATTGCAGTGCAGGCTCTGCAAGGAGCAAAACACCTATGATGAAGCATGGCACTCTTTTGAGTGTGTGAGAGCTCCCATTCCAAAAATGGAATTACCCCTTGGGTTCCACCCATACAGATCTATTAGAAACCCTAACACCCCTTTATAGGAACTGTATACCCTCCCCTACATTCCTGATGGAGAAAGATAGCCATGTCATTCAAATTGAGACTAATAAGGACCGTAAGATCGAGATCATTCCTGATTTTTAAGCTAGGTGCTCAATGCAATTATTAGAGGAGAAAGGGGACAGGTCAGTCAAGTAGCTTGCTCAGCCAAGAAACTACCACTAATACTTTCCTCAAAGATAAGGCTAGATTTGAAACTCTTGAACAAAGATCCAAGTAACTTGGTGAACTGGGAGGAGAGACGCATATGAATCTGGACATGTTTCAAGAAGTCCCTGTTTACCAGGGCAATACCCTTCCCAGCATTAAACAAAGAAGTGTCAAGGGTGTCTTATTGGCCCCTGCATAATTTATCACTTTAATCAGGAAACAGGTACTAGTGGACAACAACATTACTAGGTATATACCTAGTTCCCATGGACAATGTTTAGGACAATTTTGGCCAACCTCAAATGTTCAGAACAATTTTTGCCAACCTCGAAATGCCACTATTTCAGAAAATTACCGGCTCATAGATTTATGAAGTGTTAGCATTCTAAGATGAAAAAGTTTTGTATTGATGAGAATTTTTAATTTTCATGGGATACTTTGAAAAATATTTTTTTTCAATGTATTATTTATTTAGGGCCAGATTGATAACCCCAGTTGTGTCATGCTCCCACCACACTATGTGCTACATACTCAACGCAATTGAAAAATCTGATTATAAAGTCACGCAAGGCCACATTCCGTGGCTCTGAGTGGCTTCATAAATCTTCAGTAAAGCAACACAGCGTAAATAGCTGAATTTCCTTAATCTGTGTTAGGGGGGCATTCCATGGGCATTTCCCAAATCAATTGCCTTGGTTTTTGATGCATTGCCAGATTTACCAGAACTGGTAAACCTGGGAATGCGCTAAAAAAAATACACCTTCCCAGGAGAGGCGTAACAAGGAAAAATATCTGGTTTTCTCCTCTTTATTTCCTCTTTCTATGTATGCTGCATTCTGCAGCATATATAGATAAAGGAATATACCTCTCAGGATTGTTTTGTGCAAGAGGGTGCCCCTTCCTGCACAATCCTGCATGGAAGAAGGCACCCTTGCACCATGGTGCAAGGGTGACCGAGTTGGTGCTAGGGAGTCCAAAATGGAGCCAGTGCAGGGTAAAACTGCTGTATTCCTCTAAGTACAACACATTCCATATCCATTCCCTGTCACGCAGCGCAGCAAGGTGTCTTGCTGCGCTCCACTGAGTGACAATGTCATAAATATGCCCCTTAATTCCTAAAAGAGGATCCAAAAAATATTATTAATATACACACAAAAATGAGAAAATTCAGACTATAAGTAAATGTTAATAAACCACATTTTACTGATATTGTACAGAAAGTAAACAATTAGTCTTACAGCACACAAAGTCAAACACAGCAGTTTGGAAAGCCTCATATTAATTGTTAACAAAAAGGTCACCATAATAGCCCCACCACATGCTCCAAATTTTCTTATGTTTGTGTGGGCAACCCAGAGCCACGCTTGCTGGTTTCTACATTTATGCACATCAGTCCATTGCCTTGCACCAGCTATCAATGAGGTCTGGTTGGCTGAGTTCCTAGTCGAAGCAACATCTATTTTAGCAATCAGCGCTCCCTTCAACTCCTTTCCAGATCTTGCAATAAACCAAAAAGAGACATATGCAATAACGGTTCAATGGTTGCTCCAGAACTTGTGGAAGTGAGTTGAAGATAGCAACCCAATAGAGTTCAATAACAGGGCAGGACCAAACCACATGAAAGAAGACAGTGTCTTTCTTGCCACAACATGAGAAGGCAGGGGTGGAGCTATGATGAACACTCCTCAATCGCATCAGGGTCAGGTAGGTAATATGCAGAGAATTCATTTGAATCAATCAGAACCTTCTTAAATTGTCAGCTCCCTCAGGGCCATATTGGCCTACTTCCATTCACTGTTTTCCAGGAAACCCACCCATAATTTCAATTTGGACATCATTGGGACAAGCAGAACTGGTGAACTGATGATGATTTAGGATTTATAGATGCCTCCCTGACTCATGGGCCCCATCAGTAGCTAGGTTTTCAGAGGGCTAAATGCAGGTGCTAACCCAATACAGTTCCCATAAGATATCATGGCATAAAGAAGCTGTAGGAAGTAATACAAGTCAGATTGACGCATATAAGTCTGCCTGAACCTCCTGGCAGGACTGTGTTTTTGCTTTCCATTTCATACATTCCCCCACCCTAGAGATGTCAATGAGGCCTGCAAACTGTACCAGCCAACTGCTCTCCAAAGGTGGGCTGAGGAGTAATATTCCTGTCCCACGCAATCCAACTCAGCACCATCCTCCACACCAAGAATACCACCCTGGAAAGCTCCAGAAGGGAGCAAGCACAGGAGCCCCTTTTCACATCATCCTCATAATGTTGTCATGGGCCATAAATGTCACTTCAGTCCGAAAGGGTGGGTCTGCTCGCCCTTCATGGGGCCAATCATTCAAAACTATTAGTTACGATGCCTAGTAATATAGCTGTTTGTCTGAGGCTGCCATATCCCCAACAAAGTTGGATTGAGCAGATTTCCCAAAATCATTACATGGAACCTGGTTGCCCCAGAGATAGGACGATATCTTAGTTTGGATCACAATAACCTGCTATTCGGGGATCACATATGGAAACTTTTGGAGAAAGCACAGACAGTGCTACAGCACCATTATCTTGAAAAGCAATACCATTCCAGGGAGGACCTGGCTTGGCAGTTCGGGCTGCACTGTTCCCATGGGGCACAGGGTCAAGACTGATTTGCATATGGCTGGGTTCAAACTGGAATGGCATAGTGAGCAAAAAAACGATGGATTTAGTCCCAGATCTCTGTACTGGAGTGAATGTATGACAATGTTCTGCATTCTGTCCATCAACTGTTGTTTTTGCAGGTGTTTAGTTGAAGGCAGCTGTTTTTTTTCCATTTGGCAATGGCTTCCATGTCTTCTCAAAAATTGTGTTTGGCGGTGTTGGATTCGTTGGATAGGGAGAGGATGAGTTGGGTGTCCTCTGCGTATCACACAATGTTGAGTCCGTAGGTTCTGCTGATGGGGGCAAGCGGAGCCTTGTGGTTGTTGAAGAAAGTAGGGATGAGTGATGACCCCTGGGGGACTCTGCAGGTGGCTGGTGTAGCGTCACAAGGAAAGGGGGAAGTCTGACACTGCGTTCTGACAGAGAGGAAGGAGCGGATCCAGTCGAGGGCCTTGTCTTGAATTCCTGCATCGCGGAGTCTGAGTATTAGGGTGCAGTGGGAGACTGTGTCGAATGCTGTTGATAGGTCGAGGAGGATGAGGGCTGCTGTTTCTCCTTTGTCCAGTAGGGTGCAGATGTCATCTGTTGCTGCGAGAAGGGCGGTTTCCGTGCTGTGTTTTTTTTCTGAAGCCGGATTGGGAGGAGTCGAGGATGTTATGCTCTTCGATGAATGTGGCGAGTTGGCTGTTGATGGCTTTCTCGATGAGTGTCGTTGGGAAGGGAAGCAAGGAGATGAGTCTGTCATTTTAGAGATCGGTGGGGTCCGCCGAAGGTTTCTTGAGGGGGTTGATCTCGGCGTATTTCCAGTCAACGGGGAACGATGCGGTTGCTAGGGAGCGGTTGTTGGTGTGGCGGAGCATAGGTTCTGTTGAAAATGTGGTGGGGCAGGGGTCCATGGGGGCCCGGAGTGGATTGAGTTCATCATCTTCAGTGTGTCTTCGGTAGTGAGGGCTATCCAGTTGTCGATTGTTGGCTTCATGGTGTCAGGGGTGGTTGGTGAGGGCTCAGTGTGTTGGTTGTCTTCGTCGAAGTTGTCGTAGATGCTTTTGATTTTGTGGTGAAAAAAGGTGCTGAGTTTGTCACAGAGGTCTTGTGAGGGTGGGATGTCTGTGGACTCGCTGGTAGGTTGGGAGAACTGATTGATGATGTTGAAGAGTTGTTTGCTGTTGTGTGCGTGGGTGGAGATTCTGTCTTCGATCGCTTTTTTCCTTGTTTTCTGTTGAGTTGGTGGTGGACTTTGGTTGCGACTCTGAAGGTGTTGTGGGCTTCTGTGGATTTGGGGGGCTAAGGTGTCGGTGCTGTCGGGGATCCATCTGTGCAGGGTTCGGGCTGTGGCATTGGGGTCATCGTTTTCCGCGATGGTAGGGGTGGAGTTGCTGAGTGATGAGGTTAGCTGGTCGTCGGTGATTCTGGTCCAATTTTTTTGTGGTTCAGGTGCTGGTGTTTGTGGATGGTGGGTGTTCTGAAGGTGAAGTGGACGCTTCAACTGTTGGTCCGTGGGAGTTTGGTGGTGTGTCTGAAGGTGATGGATTTTCCTGTTGTCAAGAGGGGGTCGAGGGTGTGTCCTGCTGAGTGTGTGGGTTTGGTCACGATCTGGCAGAGTCCAACGTTGTGGAGATTGTCCAGGAGGGATGAGGTGCTGAGGTCCAGTTGGTTGTCAAGGTGGAGGTTGAGGTCTCCCAGCAGGGTGTAGTTGGTGGATGCGATGGCCTGCGGAGAGATGATGTCTGTGATGGATTTGGCAAAAGGTCATCGGGGTCCAGGGGGTCGGTAGATAAGGGTTCCTTGGAGGCTGGTGGTAGGGCTGGCTAGAATCTTGAAGTTAAGGTGTTCCATCAGGTCTGTGGGTTCATCTGAGAGTGTGCTCAGTCGGAGGGTGAATTTGTAGATAATGGTGATTCCTCCTCCCAGGCAGTTGGGGCGGGCCTTCCTGGAGATCTTGTATCCTTGGGGGATGGCGATGGCGATGTCCGGTCCCGAGGAGGTGTTGGTCCGTGTTTCGTTGAGGAACGCTACTTCAGGGGTGGTGCTGTTGAGGAGCTCCCAGATTTCGGTGGTGTGTGTGTGGAGGGATGGAAGTCGAGGAGAATGCATTGCAGGGTCTTTGGTTTGGGTATGTTCTTGCGGGAAGGTTGCGCTGGGTCCATGGTCATGGTGGTGCTGCAGGTGTGCCAGCAGCGGTAACAGCTGAAGGGTCCATGGGTGTTGGCCGTTGACGCTAGATTGCAGTTGTTGCTGCCTGGGTTGAGGGCGTGGAGTGCCACCGGGTCATAGCCTTGGCGGTGCGGAGATCCAGGGTTCCTGGCGCTGGTCGCGGTTGGGTTACGGACAGGTGCAGACGGGTTTGCCTTGCCAGCTGCAATTAAGTTGGGATCGGGGAGGGCTGGACAGCTGGGAGTCGAGAGCGGGGAGGGGAGCAGGATTGGTTGCGCTGGTCCTGCTGGGAGGGAGGGGCCACGGGGGCAGCAGCGGCATGGAAAAATGGGTGGGACAGGGAATAAGGGGGAAAAAAGAAGAAAAAGAGTGAAATAAGGCAGAAAGCAGGAAAATCACAGAAAGCAGAGAAGTGGAGAAACAATCTGAAAAGGGTGAAAAACTAGTTAAAAATGGAGCGGACAGCGGAGCGAGACAAAGGAGAACAGAGGTCCACTGGACCACCAGGGAGGCTAAGGGAAATAAGGAAAAAGTGGAAAAATGAGAAATGGCAGAAAAAGTGCAAAACAGAAAAAGACAGAGGGAGAAACAAAAGACGAGTGAAAAAACAGAGAGGAGAGCAGAGCGAGGCAGAGGAGAACCGGGGTCCATGGGACCACCAGGGATGAGGCTCAGGTGATCCTGTGGCTGGAGGAGGGCCTCAAACACCAGCACACAAGAGTGCAAGTGCAGGGGCAGGCCTCACTTAATGGTGGAGCTGCGAGGGAGGGTGAGCAATTTCACTGACATTGAGTCAGTGGTCTTGCTCGCCTGTCCCCGCAACGGCCGTCATTAAGTAGGGGTCGGGGAGGGCTCGACAGCTGGGAGGCAGGAGTGGGGAGGGGAGCAAGATTGGTCGCGCTGGTTGTGCTAAAGGGAGGGGCCGCGGGGGCAGCAGCGGTGGGGAAAAATGGGCAGGAAAGGAGGAATAAGGGGGGGAACGGAGAAAAAGAGTGAAATAAGGCAGAAAGCAGGGAAAGCACAGAAAGCAAAAAAGTGCAGAAACAATCTAAAAAAGGATAAAAAACCTGGTGAAAAACAGACAAAGGAGACCAGAGGTCTACTGGACCAGCAGGGAGGTTAAGGGAAATAAGGAAAAAGTGGAGAAATGAGAAATGGCAGAAAAAGTGCCAAACAGAAAAAGTCAGAGGGAAAAGCAAAAAACTATTGAAAAAACAGAGATGAGAGCAGAGCGAGGCAGAAGGGAACAGGGGTCCACTGGACCACCAGGATGAGGCGCAGGTGATCGTTCGGGTGGAGGAGGGCTTCAAACACCAACACACGAGAGTGCAAGTGCAGGGGCAGGTCTCACTTAATGGTGGAGCTGTGAGGGAGGGGGACCAATTTCACTGACAATGAGTCAGTGGTATTTGGGGGACAGCCACACCTCTAGGGCTGACAGATCTAACATCTGTCAGTGATATAATTGATTAAGCAGAAACATACTCAAATGTGATGAATTCTTGAACACAGAAGCCCAGAGTACATTAGGAGGATGAAGGCAAATGTAATACTTTTCAAATTGGACCCAAACGGGTGGAGAGTTCTAAAAAACTCCACATTGACAGATTACTACATTACCTTTTTAGTGACTGTGACTGAAATGAGTACTAATGATTCTAGAAGTATTCTAATGTCAGGACTTGCCAAAGAGAGGGAAAGGAAGAGCAAAAAAGGCAAAGATGTATGCATCACATTACATGTGAATACCATCACCAACGCTGGCACTCTCATTTGAATGATATCCTGCTAATAATACTAAACTGTCTTGTGGTAATCTCCTAAATGAAATGTTCAAAACACACGAAGATAAGCACAGTGGATAGCAAATATGGCAGTGAGAGGATGTGGCATAACGGCCAGCGCTGACGACTTTGACACTGGGGAACCTCAATCAAGTCAAAGTGGCGGCTCAATATTCTGTGATTCTGGGAAAATTACTTGTGCAATCGGTGCAAACAACTGCAAAAAAAAGTGCTCTAATCCATTTTAAAGTTATTTGTGAAGAAAGTGTTGCTCGAAATTAAGTGTGTTTCATTTTTTACACAATTGAAATGTAAATACTGCAATGACCTACTCCACAAAATATTATCATTATTAGTCAAAAATATAGCTCTTAAGAATATTGTAGGCCATCCAAGTGCTTAAACATTTGATGGATCAGACCAATTAAATATTTGCTCATGGGCCTGAATGTTGAAGCTACTCATATGGACCCTGCAGGATTTGGTCCTGTTCATTCCATGGTTTTGATGAGTGCAGAATAAATGGCTCCCTTCATATTGCTTTTTATTAATTCCGGTTACAAAGTAAATGTGATAATCCAGGGTGTAGATGTTGCTCTATACTTAAGGTATCATAAACAACAAGGAAGGATGTCAATACTGATACTGTATTTAAAGCAAAAATGAAGACCAATGTATAGATAACAATTCCATACATCTGTGTGCTATTTAATAGCTGTTTATTCAAAAATATTTTAGCTTGCAAAGATTTAGAAATTCAGGATGTAATTCAGACAAATTTGTATGACAACAATTAGAAATAAAGACACAGAAATGGACTAAAACATCACACATACCATCATTCATAAATCTTCAATCATATCACAATCAAACAACTCACATTCATTCATTCAAACAATGTACTCAAACACACTGGAGAATATATACACCAATATGTACAGTACTTGGTCTGCCACAAAATCAAAAGCAATATATATTATTAAGGAAAATACACCATATCTGATTCAGTTGAATAACTAAATATAGACATATACAACAAAATGTAGGTGTCCCAACTCTAACAAACTTAAGAAAGTTATTGGACAAAATTGGCATTTAGTGAAGACCTTGGACACCAGTTTACAGTCACCACCTTTGTTTGTGTTAAAAAAAGAAAGCAGTATTTCCAATTATGTTGTCAGGGCAGCAGCCCCCAAAGAGATACAGCCAACACTAAGACATCTAATGGGCCTGACTCCAATTGTCGGCCACCACAAATGTGGAACATGTGTGTGCTGTGATATCACAATGGAAGGCTCACTATTTCAACATAAAGGAATCTTTTGGAAACATGATTCCTTTAGTAATTGTAAATCTGAATATGTCATCTACGGAGTAGTATGCCCATGTGGACACCTTTACATCAGCAAAACTAATCAGGAAATTCGCCACAGAATCTCTCAACACAAATCTCGCATTAAGAACAAAGTCGAGACTGCACCCCTTCTCAATCATTGGATAAGACGCAATCATCTAGTCAGTGATATTAAATGGACAATCATTTCTAAAGTTGAAAGAGACCTCGTGGAGGGGATTTAGAGCTAAAACTTTCTCGAAGAGAGGCTCTTGTGATCGTCAAATTTGACATGGCTGTGTCTGGTCTCAACGAGCTATCTGAAATTTATAAACTGTAAAAAGCTACAGTATTCTTGGTCGTGTATTATGGTTCTGATTCCTTTGGTCATTTAATTATGCCTGGTAATACCAGTTTTTTAACGTTTATTGAATACCCCCTGTTCCCCCGCTCTGGTTGTTTTAATTTTCCAATACCGTAGCCATGGATGCCTATGACATTATTGCATCCTTATGAGCGCCACCATTTCCAACTGATTGTTGTACCATCTAACTAAATACCTTTTAAGCCACATGGACATGTGTCAACCGTAGTGACACACTTTTTGGTCTTTGTCTCTTCAGGAGTTGACTCCATCTAATACTGAATTTGGAACTACCACCCAGCGCCTGATTATGTGAAAGGCACCCAAATTAATCAATCATTTGCGCAAACAGTACTTTTGCGTGCACGCGTTGATTCGAACTACATTACCCAATTTTCCGACTGGGTGTACTCGTGTTGCGGTTTTTATGCTGATTGCAAATGTTGCACTGATCCCCCAGTCATGGACGTCGAGGGACTGCTTTTTGGGTTCCTACTATGCCTCGAAGGAACTTTTCGATCATTTTAATATTAATGGGCGAGCCATTTCATGCCAACATGTGAATTTATCACACATGCGCCTGACTTGGACTACATTACCTGGCATCCAAGGCGGCTGCACACGCGCATCAGCTGTAGCGTCTTCCGGTCCGGATTTACACCAGGACATGGTTTTTCCTCTGTTGGATTTTGTGCATATTCGGTAAGTGAAACTGCCCGTTGTTCTAAACTGTACTGGACCCGTGTACTGCGCATACAATTCTTATCTCATCACCCCTTCGTACTTTGCAGCCAGGCGACTTTGTCTCCGCCTGTCTGTTGCCTGAATTAAAAGTATCTCTCTACTCGGAAGCACGCCCTGGTGTTTACGGTAAGAGACTTCTTGATTTAATGACCCGGTGTCGTCCTCTGACCCGTTTTCGATCTACTACGGGGATTGACCTCTGGCTTAAGATAACTGAATGCAACTTGTCCATGTTGCCGTTTTCTCATTACGACCTTGTCCATTGATAGGTCACCCTGACGCTCATGAGAGCACTGCATATTTATTAAAGATTATACACCATCAGGACACACACCAGAGAACATGAATTCATCCTGAATACAGCAGGCTAACTCCCGGTTACACTCACAATTGTTTTTCATTTCTCTTTCCTGTTCTCCTATCTACTTTGTTTTTAGGAGCTCCTTTTTATAAACTGGTAAGCTGGAGTGTTTGCTTAAAGGTGTAGCAGTGCTCTTTTGATTTTTGGTTTGAGTTGTCAGACACATGTTTTTTTTGTTTCTTTTCACAGAGTTGATTGGCCCTGAGGAGGATCCCTAAAGCCACAGGGATTCGAAACGCGTAGGCCGATGGATCTGCTGGTTTTGCCCTTTTGCTAATTTGTTTCTGCATTTGGATTGGCAATAATACACCTAAATCTTGTTGTATATGTCTATATTTAGTTATTCAACTGAATCAGATATAGTGTATTTTCCTTAATAATATATATTGCTTTTTATTTTGTGGCAGACCAAGTACTGTACATATTGGTGTATATATTCTCCAGTGTGTTTGAGTACATTGTTTGAATGAATGAATGAATGTGAGTTGTTTGATTGTGATATGATTAAAGATTTATGAATGATGGTACGTGTGACGTTTTAGTCCATTTCTGTGTCTTTATTTCTAATTGTTGTCATACAAATTTGTCTGAATTACATCCTGAATTTTTAAATCTTTGCAAGCTAAAATATTTTTGAATACACAGCTATTAAATAGCACACAGATGTATTGAATTGTTATCTATACATTGGTTGTCATTTTTGCTTTAAATACAGTATCAGTATTGGCATCCTTCCTTGTTGTTTATGATACCAGGCTCAGCCTAAACTGATTAGAGCCAGCCCTTAATTTGTGATTACTATACTTAAGGTAGACATACCTTACCACATCAGTAAGATCACCTGTGAGAAGCTAAGTAACACAATGTGATGCAAATTGATGCAAATGCAGTGAGAAACAACTTTTTGCACTCACAATGTTTTCCACTGCAATTTGACGGTAGTGCAAGGAAAATCATGTGATTGTCCTATGGATAAAATGTGTATTTCCAGTGAATTTGCATACAGTATATAAGAAACACTTGGGCGATTGTCTACATGTAGAGATTCATGCTGGAGTGTGTACCTACCCTCTGGACCTCAGCACAACGTGGAAGCATGTCTAGTGCTGCACTACGATGGCATGTTATGGTCAACTGCAATTGATGGCGTAGGTGCACAATACACAGTAAATACAACCCTGCACTATTTTTTACAATCATGCAATTTTTCTAATAGTTGTGTAGTGCTGAGTTACACAAATGTTAGGAAAACTTGGCCTTACTGATTCAGGCCCTCATTACAAGTATCCCAGGCGAATACTACTGTTGCCAGTGTTGCATGGCTCAGCAGTGGCGTAACGAAACTCGAGTGGGCCCCCCTTCCAGCTCACTCAGGAGCTCTCAGACCAGCATACTTTGCTGGGGGCCCCATTGTGCTCGGGGGCCCCCCTGCACTGCGGGTGCTGCGGGGACATTTGTTACGCCCATGTGGCTCAGTGTTCCTGCACCTGGGGTAATGGTGCAGGAGTACCAAGTTTAGTTGTAATAGGTCCTGAAATATACCTGATAAAATTGCTTCAGCTTTCTCACATAGGCTGAGGACCCCAATGATACCCACTTATAGCAACAGGGGACCAGACAAAACTCCTACAGGCAGCACCTAAGCCTGACCCCTATTGACCCTTGGCTCCCATGCACCATTCCACCAGGCCTCCACTACTCTCTTTTACCACCTGTTGAGGAGCAGGTGATAAATGTGGGTGGAAAAGTTTCTGGAATTAGGAATCAGCAGTTTTGTATCCAGTAATTCTAGGTTAAACTGAATATTTGCAATTCTAGGGGCTAAAACTTAGAATGTCTTGAGATAGGGGTGGTGTTTCCACCTCTTAACTCAGGGCAGGGCACAATAAGGTCCTTTGAGTCAAATAATATATTGTATTCCTACTTTCACTGCAGGCTGTAACATGGATGCTTAATATATATGAGGAGATCCATACCAACATTGGCTTCTGAATTTAGAAAAATCTGTACTTTATAGAACTGGATCTCTGGGGATCATATTCTCAAATAGGTAGATTGCAGATTTTACTCTTCAGGGATCTAATTGATCAATCTATAGATTACCGTTCTGGATTTCTGGGTGTTCCCAAATCTGTAGATTACATCTTTGGATTCCTGAAGTTGAGATTGACAAAGCAATGGATTCCCGGACTAGTGACGCAGTATTGCATGTAACTCAGAAAATGTCAACCCTGTAGCTGCCTTCATCGAAGGATTGGTACAATCTGCCAGTAACTGTTGCACAACTGTGGCACCACAGAAGGCTTTTATGGCAGGTTAGGGTCCCCGTAGTCCTTAAGAAAGATCAGGCCCAAACCAGACTTAAATGAAGCATTAATCAAATCGGTACACTTTTCTTTCTGCTCAAATGGTACTCTTTTCATTCTCTGAGGTCTTTTGTGCTCTTTTAGTCCACCGGGACCTCTTCTTGGCCTCAAACTCATTTCCCTTATTTCAGTCCCCTTTGCAGTTTTATGTAACAAATGCAACACTGTTGCTTTTCTGCTCAGACGCCCACTCAGTCTCCTCCTGCCTGTTACTGCTACTTTCCCTTTCCTCAGGGAAGTTGTAATGCAATAAAGATGATCAACAGCTGTGAAATAAAAAAACATTGGAATGTTGCTCTACTGGCTTCTACCAGCCAGCAGAAGCTGGGACCATTCCATTTTCTTCAATGAAGGGCTCAGCATTCCAATGTTCTAAAATGATTTACCTAATTATATTGATCATTCTTAGTCGACATCTGCCAGAAAGGCTGCAAATAGCTCAATGGATTGCGATTGTTTCTGGCATTGACAAGAACAATAGGGAAGTTATTTTTCACAGACCATATTTGCTGGTGGAAGCAGGATGCTGGTTTCTACTTCTGAGGACCTGGGTTCTAGTGTGTGTTCTACAGTTACAAAGGTGTTTCCCTTGACATGTGCAGCAAAATAAACAAAATTCCTATCATAATGAGCCAAGCTCCTTCTTTTTCTTTTCAAAACTTTTTTTATTAAGTCAGCTGAAATAGTGTTTGTACACATTACAACGAAATGAAAACATACAATTTTCAATATATTGAACACCGAGCAGGTGACTGTTATATAGTAATTATATAATAATAAACTAAACATTTCTGGGAAGTGAACGATAGCCCCAAACATTGTAACACACTGTGTTGCATACTGTAAAACAGAACTTTGGTTGTGCCCGCATGCCCGTCAATATACCTCAGGTCCATCTGAGCAGCCAAAAAGCCCCATGCTACATCCCTATATGGTTTCGACTTCTGCAGGGTGTGGAGGAGGCGGCTCCAGTTCAAGGCCCTTAAAATCCACCCACCATTTCCATTTTTTATAATGTTTCTGATGGCACCGTCTTGCTTTAAAAATTGGTTGTTCCTGACCCATACACCAATCAAGACCAGCCTGCCAATTGCTCAATTTGGGTGGGGAGGGAATCCTTCCATGCCCTGGCAATGTCCCTTTTAGCTAGGGTGAGATACAAAAACAGTAGATGCCTTTTGTATATAATATCCCCAATCTCATCTGTGATATACAAAAGAACAAGCCTAGGAGAAGACAGTATAGTCGACCCCAGTACTTCAGATATACAGTGAATGACCACCCTCCAGAACAGGCCCAAGGCTGTACAGCTCCAGGTTGTGTGGAGCAGTGTACCTTCCTCTTCATGACATCTAAGACACATGGGGGAGTCTATCATCCCTGCCCTCCAAAGCTGATACCTAGTAAAATATGTGCATTGCAGGTATTTAAATTGAATAAGCCTGAGACGAGAGGCAACCGCAGCGTATCTCAGGGATTCCAGGGCTTCTCACCAATCCTCACCATCCAAGGGGCCTAGGTCAATCTCCCATTTATCCCTGAGGGGATCTAGGGTAGTGGAAAGATTTGTCACTAACATCTGATATAGCTTGGCAGTCTTATGATAGCCCAAGTCCCCCTTAACCACTTGGATGCTGAGCCCCTGGTACCACTTCAATGTAATTTCCATTGAAATCAATGGAAACTCCATGACGAGCTGAGCTAGTCATGAGCGTCGAAGGGGTTAAAGACTTTTGCCTTGATAGGGTTGAATTTGGGAAGGGAGTTCAGGTGTGAAATTTACGGAGATAAGGCATGTTGCAATTGTAGGTATTTGATGAACTGAGTATGTGGCATTGCATATTTGAGCATGAGGTCCTGGAAAGAGTTCATCGTAGTGCCCCTCATAAAGTCACAAAGCATGGATATACCTATGGCGTCCCACTGTTTAAATCCTGCTAGCGCAGTCACCCCACCCGACGTAGTGAGTCTGTGGACACACCAATCTCCTTCTTTTAAATTACAGTCCAAGGAAGACATTAGGACTGGATGTTTTTAAACTTCCCAAGATTCTAGGTTCATACCACGTAGCAGACCCTTTAGGCTTAAAGGAGGATACAAGGCTACAATGAGATATCATATAGTTCTAATAGATGATCAGCTGATGTTGCTAGTGATGCCCAGGTATATACTCCTGACACTGATTCTGATATGGGTGACACTTCTATTATAAATTGGTTTGGATCAAGTATAAAATGACCAAACAGACATTTAAATTTGAAAATATAAATAAAAGAGCTGCAAACATCACTGAGATTTTGGATCTACTGGGTGGGTGTTTATTTGACCTTTCATTAATGTTTTGCCCAATGACTTAGAAAGGGCTTCTATTAATGATATTGCTGAATATGTGAGACTGCATGTGTTAATCTTTAGGTAAACCTGTCCTCAGTAGACTTAAATCAGAGTGCTCTCTCAACAATATCGGACTTAGTGCTGGTAACTCTGTTGTTGGTCCCTTAATTATTGTCCTTTTCATAAAAGTATGTCAAATTTCTCAAAAGAGGCTAGAGATAATGTGGTTCTCTTGCCACAGGAAGTTGCTAGATGCCATGGATTCTGTAATGCAAATTTTAATTTTAATTGGCTGATCATTCAAAAGAAACACATTTGCCTACTGATCCTACATAATTATCAAATTGGATACAAAAGGTTTTGATATTTTTGACCAATGACACTATTGTAGTTTCACAGGAATGCTTCTACAGTTAGACTCAAAACTATATTGACTGGCTTCTTCTGAAGCAGACCTAAAGGCTCAAGGTTTCCTGTTTGGAGAAAGCTTTATCTGGAAGACAGCCACGTTTGTGATGATGTTTACTTCTACAGATAAAACCTAGCTTTCTTTCAGGGAAGTGTTAGGTTATTGGGTATATACCCATACCGCTAGACCCAAGCGCCACTCTACCGACCAATTTTATTACTCAACAACAGGTCTTAATTCATCTATACTAACAATAACAACTCCAAAGTTAACTGCAACTATCCTTATACAAAACAAGCTTTCTTACCCCAATGGAAAAGCATTTATAGACATCATTACATCAGGGTCCAATCAAGAGCCTCTGCAAATACAGGTTAGATTTCGACCAGGTACTCCCATCCATGGAGGTAAAAAAGCTTGGCTTTTAAAAATTGCCCAGAAATTATAAAATATGCTTGGAATTTACAGACCATGTAACGTTTTCATAGTGAACTCTGCTCAGAGCCAATTAAAAGTTTATTTCTGAACATGTTTGACCTTTCAAATCAGAATGCTCTCCCTGTGGATTCAGAAGTGTAATAGTGGTTTTATAAAGGGAAATAATTAATTCACAGATTTGCATCATCCGGGCTTCTTAGCCAACATTTTTCTTGTAAAAACAAAACAAAATATGTCTAATTATGGATCTTCACTAATTCAGTTCCTTTGTGGTTTATCGTCATTTCAAAATCAAGACCATTCCACTTTTCAGAGCCTGTCTTCAACCACAGTATTGGCTGGTCATTTAGCTTTGAAAGACGCATATTTTACTGTTCTATGCTCCCACCCTCATACAAAAATGCTTTCAGTTTCTCTGTTAAGATCACTTTGATCAGTTGTCCATACTTTCCTTTAGGCTTTCTCCAGGATCTTGGAATTTCACAAAGCTTCTCAAACCTGTCTTCTCTCGATCTGAGTGTATAAGATTGTTAGTTTTACTGGACAACTTTCTTATGATAGCTCAGAATTAGTTCCTTCGTAATATAGTCCTTTGCAAATACTCACGCCTGTGGCTCAATTCTTCTCAGAATGGACAACCTCTTTGCAGTGAGGTACACTCTGTGTAAAGGGGTTCTTGCATGGGTGGTAATGGGGGTTCCCATGTAACCACCCATGGTTTTTGATGCAAACCCTATCTACTAAAAATAGTAGACAGGATTTCGCACCAAAAAAGATAACGCCACTTGAAAGCAGGCATAAATGCTTTTATTTCTCCTGATGTTTTGTACTTTGCATGCCTGTTACTCTGTACAGTATACTTTCAAAGTAAGACAAGTTTTACAGTTATTCTAAGCAGTCTTTTGTAATGGGTGCTGCTCTGAGTTGTGCGAAAGTTTTGATAATCTCACTTATGTAGGGTATTATTGACTGTATTACCAGATGCAGCAGTACCCACCCATTTTGACGCGCCCGGATTGGACTGTGGCTTGGTATGTGTTATTTGAGTTTGCTCCCAATTACAACATTTTGCCCTTTTTCTGGCAAATTGTGTTGGCAAAAATTCAGGATGTGTGGTAGCTACCACAAAATCCAGAATCCCGATTCAAGTATAGACTTCTGTTTGCACCTTGATCGGATTTGTCAGGAACTCAGAATAAGGACTTATGATGGGAATCCCTGTATATTAAACTTGATATTGAACGAAAAAAGACTACATGTAAATCAGTCAAGCATCTGGACATAATAGCATATGTAAGGCTCCTTCTTGCATACATGTTTTTACTTACCGACAACAACTTCGAAATATCTGGACTGGTTTACGCAGTGAGCTGAAGTAAGTATAAAGTATTCATTCAGTATCGTCCCACCACAGAATCCTTCCTGATTTTCATTCACCAAGAGAGCCTGAAACAATCAAATATGCTTGCTTTTAATATAACACTTATGTCAGGAAAGTAGGGAAAACAACTGCAGTGGCATGCTAAGCTTCACATAGAAACTGGAACATAAGTCACATAAGGGTAAAGGACATTGGTTAAAGGTAGAGACCCTTGATCTGAATGCTTTCTGGCTAGCTAATGCATGAAAAATGGCTACTTCCTTTAGACAGCCTTCCACCAGTGTGTAGTTTGAGTTGATGGTTGTGGTGGACGGCACTACCACTCAGTGGCATAGTTAGACCAGTTGCTGTCCGTGGCAATCCCTGTGGCCGTATCAAGGGGTGCTGGCAATACCTGGGGTGGCCAACATTGTGGTGTGTGTAAGAGCAGGAGGGTGCTGGCTATGCCGCAGGTAAGAGAAGGGGAGAGCCTGCTGCCCCCAAAGCTCATGTGCCCCCTCCCCCCCTTGCTACGTCACTGCCACCACTCAAATTTCAGAGCATATTTTTCATCATTATATTTTGATCAAGATGAGACAGAGAAAGGCAGAAACGGAAGAAAGAAGTAAGAAGAGAAAGAGAGCCAATCAGAGGCAAGGGCAAAACCATGGATGAAAAGCAACCTGCAAGAGTGAAATAAAGGGTGATGGAAGAAAAAGGCATGAGGCAAAATAAAGACTATGGGCCTGATTCACAGAACTAACTTAAGACAAAATCCTAAACTTACTACCATTTTCGTATTCACAGACAGCACTTACTCATTTCGGTATTCACAGAAGACACTTCTTTGTAAGAAAACTGTTAGTGGTTTTAAGAAATGTGCAAATGTATATAAACAGGTGGGGCGGGTGGAGGGGGTGTGGGGGAGTGCGTGGGGAGAGTGCAGGGAGAAGCACAGGGTGAAGCGGACTGTGGGGGTTGAATGTTTTTAAGACTTACCTGATGCTGCTTTTGCCACCTCACACCTGCTTCCAGGCCCCAGCAGGCACTGGGACGGAATCAGAGACTCCCTGTGCAATCCCTGCGCAGCTCTCATTCTATGACAGCAGCATGGGGATTGGCTTGAGCAGGCTGGATCTGCTCAGGCACAGGGAGTCTGTGCTGTTTCTCCAACCTGGCTGTCCTGTACAGCTGGGTTGGAGAAACATTACTGCGCATATCAGCTTGGCCAGCCAAAGAAGGCTAGCCAAACAGTTAACTCCTCCCTCCCTTGGGCCACCCCTACCCCTCACAGCTCATACTGGCTCACCCAGCAGGTGAACAATAAAACGTTAATGAAATTTAATTGTATTTATCAGCTGCTGGCTCAGAGCAAATGCTCCTCCGCCACTCCAGAGGAGCCGCAGCCTCGTAGCAGACTAGATTGTTGCTAATATGATGTGTACTATATTTTTCTGCATCTGGTCTGTCTGGGATTATCCAGTCAGCAACTATGGCTTTTGTTTGGTTCCTAAGTGGTTAGATTACTCTTTGCCAAACAAAGAAGACCCCTATTATTAGCATGAGGATATGGGGTAACAAATGGGGTAACACGAGATTTACTATAACTGTGTGATGTTCACAGACAGCTCCTATTGAAACAAGGCATTGTGATACACTGGCTGTGATTGTAGAAACATTTATCACAGTTTTTGGCTATGACTATTTCTACTACATATTCACCTGCTGGTGGCCATTTAAAATGTGGCATTTTTATATTGTACAGATGGCTAATTTTCAATGATACCTTTCATGTATAGAACTAGAACATGTACAATACATTGGTATTAATATTGTGATTTTTTGTAAAAATGCAGGGGCCATTTAAGTCAGAAAGAGAACAACAACAGCACTATTTGACAACTAAGGGCCTGATTATGAGTTTGGTGGTCCCAACTCCACCGCCGCGTCCGGTCCACCCATTGTATTACAAGGTTGTGGGATTGCTGTTCAAAACACTGACTGAGCACTGCCGACACCGACAGCCATTTGCCAACCACCTCAACGTCAGTTGGGGAAAAGCAGCTGTCAAAGGGCGGTTCATAGAAGTCTCACCGCCACCTGAATTACAAGTTGTATTTGCGACGAGCCAACCGTGGCAGTGGGACCGTCTCCTCTGAGTTGGAGGATTCTATGGAATTGGGGTGCATAATCCCCTATTTCCTTTTCTTCACTTCAGTTTCTGATGTGGATCACTTTCTCCAGGTCCCCCCTTCACTGCAGCATCTTGACCCCAAAGAAAACAACCCTGTTGGCGCAAAAATCGAGGTAAGTCTGTTTTGTACCATTTACCCATTGACTGGACTGGGCACATATGGTCCAGACTCCAGCAATGAGTAGTACAGATTCTTTCATGTGTCATGCATGTGTGTACTTTCAACACTTGTGCAGTCAAAATATTCACACCAGCATCAACATATCTGAAAAAATATACACTGCTTTCAGAAATACCACCGCGGGTCTGTGGTCACATCATAATATGGCAGGTGGTAGACCACTGCCACTGCAGCCTTCTAGGGGCAGCTACCACAGCGGTATTGCAGTAAGACCACCAGACTCATAATCAGGCCCTATATTATTTATCAATAATGAGGAATAGTAAAACTACTGAAGATGACATCAGCACATACCTGCCAGGGACATTCACCAGGAGAGCAGTCCCTCCCTCCTACTATCCTGGTTTGAGCATCAGTAGAGTCTATATCATCCACTGCATCTGGAGAATATGAGGCAAAGTTATCATCAATTGTCCTCGCTTTCCGACATTTTCATTGTGGGTGGTATTATTAAACTGTCCCTGTAGTAGCAATGTTGGTGGTTTTATTACTAGCTGTAAAATTCTGCTGCTCACCTTGAACTCTAGAATCATTTTTGGAGTTAATCATACTGGGCTCATCAGGTGAGTCTGATCTCTTCTGACTGATCGCATGGCGTTTTCCACATGGAAATGTCACTAAAAAAAATGAAATACAATTAGGTAACTCTGAAGTAAGATGATCATTAAATGCATTTGTTTTTTATTTTACATCTAGTGCTACAATATAACTTCAAAACAAGACATCAAATCATTTTTAAATATAAACAAAATCAATTGCTCAGAAAAGCCACTGAAAAGTTATATTGAAATGTTTATGTGGCAGCACAAACTACAGAGAAAGGCTGTATTAACTCCAGATGGAACACTGTGTGGCATCAGTGGCACATGAAATGGCTTGGATAGAATCCAGTAGCTTAAACATTCTAAAACCTTAATTTCTGAACATTTTACTATTCATTATAAGTTAAGGTTTTTTGTTAGACTTCGTATATTGTCTCTGGCTTTGACAGTTAGGGTTTAGCAGTTCAAGTAGTTTTTTACAGACATCGGTTCACACGAATAGACTTCACAGAAATTTTTCATTCAATGCATATCCTGGATCAAAATCCACTTCTTGCTGGCGAGAAGAGGAAATGTAAATAAATAAATAGGATATCTTTACACTCCTTCCAACCCATACAGTTGATATATATCCTTCCCAGGGCACATACTTTGCTTTTAGAAAAATAAATTGAACATTGACGTTTGATACAGCTTTCTCCCACCAAGCCATAGCAAACCTGCTCCGCTTTAAACAAACAAGAGTATATCTGTTTCCCTGCCCGCTGTCAAGCAAGCAGCGAATCAGACATTGGTTTGAGATCCAGGGGGCTGCATGCTAGGAGCTCCCTGGGTCACAAAGCAATGCCAGCTCCTGCACTAGCCAGAATCTGGCAGGGCCTGCAGGGGCATTCAGGCCTCCCAGCAATCACATTAGTTAGTGGGTGCCCTGGAGGCTCCCACTTTAAATTAACAGGCCCCGGGGATGAGGTCCCCTGTGCCCAATTTGGCCCAGGGAGGGGGCAGCATGGCCCCTTCCCTCTTTAAAATAATGTTTTTTAAAGAAAGGCTGGGCCCAGGGGGATGGTGTCCCTGGGCCCAAATTGGCCAGGGGGGGCAGCATGGCCCCCTTCCTCTTTAAAAAAATAAATAAATAAAAAAAGGACTGTCCCCAGGGACTGACCAGGGATGGAGGCCACCCGGCCCCCCCTCCTTTAAAATAAAAAAGATTATAAAAATAAAAAGGCTGGGCCCCGGGGGATGGGGACGTACTTGGGGGTCAACTACCCCTCATGTGACCTCCAGTAAGTCCCACACAGCAGGATACTAAAAGGTCTTCATCGGTCACACACCTCTTTCTCCACCACTCTGCAAAAGCAGCTCACGGTGCTCTACTGGTTGGGAGATGAAGTCCACTACTAAGAAGCCCTCCTGTCCTGGTACCTCCTGTAAGTCCTACAGAGTGGGATTCCTGAGATTTGGTCAGATACCCAGTCCCCTTTCTCCACCACTCTGCAAACGCGACTACGACTTAAAAACCATAGAAATTCACTAAAAAAAACTAAGTTTACAGGGACATTATAGTTAGGAATGAGCATTTGAAAAACCTTAGAAATTCCCTGAAAAAATCAAATATCACAGGGATGTTATAGTTAGGCTCAGGTGTCACTCATACAAAACCAGAGAAAATCAGCCATTATAGTTAGTGAGCTAACTATAACTCGCGTATCGCAATGCACTGCTTTCTACCTCAAATGACATGGTCAGTGACATCACTGATAACATCACTGATGACATCTCAAATAACATTACTGATGACATCATCCACAGAATCTCTGACGCACCCACTCACCTTTTCGATAATGGGGGGCCCAGAGGGGCCCCGTGCCCCGGGGACTGCCACCCCCTGGGGCTTTAGCTATATGTATGCGAGGGGCTCATGGCTCCCCCGCAGCCCCAGGGACCGCCAACCCCAGGGCTGCTTTTTATAAAAAAACCTGTGTGGGGGCCGCCACGTCCCCGGGGCTCTAATATTGAAAATAGGGGGGTCCATGATGGACCCCCCAGCCCCAGGGACCACTACCCCCCAGAGCTTTTCAATGTTGGGAGGGGGGCTGCGCGGCCCCCCTCCTGGAGCATTTGATGGCCCTGGGGACCACCACCCCCCAGGGCTGGCTCCTGCAGTGTCCCGGGGTGCCTACCCCTGGACACTGCTGTTTGCTATGATAGGGTGCCCTACCATAGCAAACTGCTTTCCTATTTGAAAGAGAGAGCAGGAAACCTGCTCTCTCTTTCAAGTAGGAAAGCAGATTGCTTTTCGTTAGAGAGAGCAACATGTAAGCTGCTCTCTCTGACGAAAAGCAATGCCGGCTCCCTAAGGACGCGGGGAGCTGGCTGGGACCGTGGGGGCATTGGGGCTCCCCCAACGATTATAAAAAATTAGTGATAAAGGCTATTTTTTTTAAGGTAGATTTACCGTGCGCGTACCATGCACGTATGTACGATGTACGGTGCAAAGTCTGTAAGTCGCCCCGTAAGCGTACCTAAGCAAGAAAAATAAAAATATTTTTCAGATATTTATGAAGAGTATGTGTTTACATGTTGGGTGGCTCTAAAAAGAGCCCTTGTGTTTATTGGGAGATTTTAGTCCCTACACAAGTAAGTACTGATGCAGAGTCTAAAGTTCATGAGGAAGACTTGGTTCCCTTCATCTGTAAAATGTACACCATCTCTCCTACAGATGCCTTGCATATTGAAACGCAGATTGGTGTTGTAAATGGACCCCATTCTATAGTCTCGGAGAAAAGCAGAAACAGATTTATTTACATGTTTCTAGATTTCTCAATTTGTGGACAAAATTGATTGGACCAGTTCCAATTCTGCCTTTGGCATATATTAGAATAGAAAAAGGTAGTTTGGGGGAAAAGTGGCATCAGTTCAGTAAAGGTGTCCTTCATAAACATTTCCAGACCTACCCCAGTCAAAGTGCCTAGGTCATTGCCACCACAGTGCACAATTATGAGGTCAGGGTGTTGGGGATGCAAAAAGGATTTCACCAATGGCATCAATTGGCGCCACTTTAACCCTCTCTGTCCAATCCATTTAATGTCTACATTTGGTACACCTAGGTCTTTGTGAATTCCTTTCTGTTCTGCGTACCTTTGACTCCAGAAAATATAGCTGTGTCCCACAATCCACACTCTTGAAGAGAGGTCTGGATGCACTCAGATGGTCTCTGTAAATGAAAGGGCAGTTTGAAGAATTTTTTTTCTAAAATGGTGGATAAGTAGAGTTTTGAAAAAGGCAAAGAAGTGATTGGTTGTTTGAAAACTTTTTAGATAGAAAACTAGGGTGAAATTTTCTGTGTTTTATAAGCCTGTTATTTATTGGTTACGAAAAAGTGATAGAAAAGAACATTACTTAAGATAAGCTGGTATATTGACAAGTCAAGCACATTTGCTGTTTTGATTTGCAACAATGTATGAGGAACTTTTCACCTGTGTGCTCAGTTAGGTGTTCCCTGAAGTGTTTCTATGGTAACTGGCAGAATGTGGAATGAGGGAAGGGTTGAAAGTTTTGTCAGTTGGAAAGGGTTCAAAAGTTCAAGCAATAGAAAAGTGTGTTTCGTTTTGATTTAATGTGGGAATACATGTGATTTGGTATTTATTTATATATGTGTGCAGATTGAGTGTGTAGATTGACAGGAAAAGTTTGCTATTTGCTATAGGACTTCCTGACCCCCTATGGCTGCTTAGGGGGTTTAACAATGATCCCCAAGGTCAAAATCTTTTATTTTTTCTTGCTTAGGTACGCTTACGGGATGACTTACAGACTTTGCACCGTACGTCGTACGTACGTGCATGGTACGTGTACAGTAAATTTACCGTAAAAAAATAGCCTTTATCACAAATTTTTTATAATACCGGGGACCCCATCCCCCTGGGCTTCTTTTTAAAAAAAAATGTTTAAACCTGTTTGGGGGGCCTAAGCCCCCCCAGCCCCGGGGGCCACCACCCCCCAGGGCTTTTGAATGTTGAGAGGGGGGCCGTGCGGCCGCCCTCCTGGAGCCTTTGATGGCCCTGGGGACTGTCACCCGCCCAGGGCCGGCTCCTGCAGTGTCCTCCTGAGGTGCCTATCCCCGGGACACTTCTGTTTGCTATGGTAGGGCGGGAGCCTCGTGGCTCGCACCCTACCATAGCAAACTGCTTTCCTAGTTGAAAGGGAGAGCAGGAAACCTGCTCTCTCTTTCAAGTAGGAAAGCAGATTGCTTTTCATCAGAGAGAGCAGCATGTAAGCTGCTCTCTCTCAGTGAAAGCAATGCCGGCTCCCAAAGGAGGCGAGGAGCCGGCTGGGACCGTGGAGGCATTGGGGCTCCCCCCACGGTCCCCAATGTTGTTTTTCAGGTCCGGGGGATGGGATTATAAAAAATTTGTGATAAAGGCTTTTTTGTACGGTAGATTTACCGTGCGCGTACCATGCACATACGTATGAGTCAAGTCAAGTCAAATTAAAATTTGTATAGCGCACTACTCACCCAGAGGGTCTCAAGGCGCTTGAGGGAGGGGGGGCACGTTACTTATCGAATATCCAAGTTTTTAGTTGTCTTCTGAAGGAGAGGTGGTTCTGTGTAAGGCGGAGGTGGGTGGGGAGAGAATTTCAGGTCTTGGCTGCTACGTAGGAGAAGGATCTTCCCCCCATGGTAGATCTTTGGATGCGTGGAATCGCGGCGAGGGCTTGATTGGACGATCGTAGTTGGCGGGTGGGGGTGTAAAAGGTCAGGCGCGTGTTGAGGTATTTGGGTCCTAGGTCGTAGAGGGCTTTGTGTGCCTGGGTGAGGAGATGGAACGTTATTCTCTTGTTGACTGGGAGCCAGTGGAGGTCTCTCAGGTGACCGGAAATGTGAGCTTGGCGGGGATGTCTAGGATGAGTCTGGCTGAGGCGTTCTGGATGCGTTGCAGTTTTTTCTGTAATTTGGCTGTGGTTCCGGCGTAAAGGGTGTTTCCGTAGTCCAGTCGGCTTGTGACCAGTGCATGGGTGACCGTCTTTCTTGTTTCAGTGGGGATCCAAAGGAAGATTTTTTTGAGCATACGTAGGATGTTGAAGCATGATAATGAGATGGCGTTGACTTGTCTGGTCATCGAGAGGGAGGAGTCCAGGATGAAGCCCAGGTTACGTGCGTGGTCCGTAGGTTTGGGTGCGTTGCCCAGGGCCGGTGGCCACCAAGAGTCGTCCCAAGCGGAGGGGGATGATCCTAAGATGAGGACTTCCGTTTTGTCCGAGTTCAGTTTTAAGCGGCTGTTCTTCATCCACTCGGCTACTTCTTTCATTCCTTCGTGTAGATTGGTTTTGGCGGTGTTTGGGTCTTTGGTGAGGGAGAGGATCAACTGGGTGTCGTCTGCGTAGGAGATGATGTTGAGGTTGTGTTGGCGTGCTATGGATGCGAGGGGACTCATGTATACGTTGAAGAGGGTGGGACTGAGTGATGATCCTTGTGGTACGCCGCAGATGACTTCAGTGGCCTCCGATTTGAAAGGGGGAGGCGGACTCTCTGGGTTCTTCCGGCGAGGAACGAGATGATCCAGTTCAATGCTTTTCCTTGTATTCCGACGTTGTTGAGGCGTTGTATAAGGGTGCTATGACAGACTGTGTCGAAGGCTGCGGAGAGGTCCAGTAGGATGAGGGCAGCTGTTTCTCCGTTGTCCAGTAGAGTTCGGATGTCGTCTGTTGCTGCGATGAGGGCGGTCTCGGTACTGTGTTTGCCTCGGAAGCCGGACTGTGATGGGTCGAGGGAGCCGTTGGATTCGAGGAAGGCGGCGAGCTGACTGTGGATGGTTTTCTCAATGTCTTTGGCAGGGAATGGGAGGAGCGAAATGGGGCGGTAGTTCTTAAGTTCGGTGGGGTCTGCTGTGGGTTTCTTCAGGAGGGCGCTGAGTTCGGCATGTTTCCAGCTTTCCGGAAGGTAGCGGAGTTGAGGGAGCAGTTGATGACATCTCGGAGATGGGGTGCGATAATGGAGTCTGCTTTGTTGAAAATGTGGTGGGGACATGGGTCGGTTGGCGATCCGGAGTGGATGGAGTTCATCAAGCGGATGGTGTCTTCAGTGGTGATAGGGTTCCAGGCGCAAAGGTTATTGGAGGGGGGTTTTGGTTCGGAGGTGGGTGGGGTGGACTGGTCGCCAAAGCTGTTATGTATGTCAGCGATTTTGTTGTGGAAGAACGAGGCTAGAGAGTCGCAGAGGTCTTGAGAGGGAGTGATGTCGTTGGTGCAGGCGGTGGGGTTGGTAAACTCTTTGACGATGTTGAATAGTTCCTTGCTGTTGTGGGCGTTGTTGTCGAGTCGATCCTTGAATGCTGATTTCTTGGTGGATCGGATCAGCTGGTGGTGTTTGCGGGTGGCGTTCTTGAAAGTGGCCAAGTTGTCAGTGGTTGGGGTTTTTCGCCAGGCTTTCTCAAGGGTGCGACATACGGTGCAAAGTCAGAATCAGAATCAGAATCATCTTTATTTCGATAGTTAAAAACTATCATAAAAAGTACATACACAAAACATATAAAATCTGATTCAGCATATACAATTTCAGTAAAAACCAATTTGGTTAAAACTAATCACAGTAAAAAATTGTAGAAAAGAAGAAGAATACGAATTACAGAGATTGAAAAAAGATAGTCCAGGGGGCCTATGTCAATTAAAAAACATTAATTCATTCGTAGTTTTAGCCCCATTGAGTTCAATCCCTCGTATTCCTCAATTTAACAGCAATCTTCAGGAAACTGATAATACAACAGAGAGTCCTTGTGTCCATAGCTTTTTGGAGGAATAACAGAGCAGTTTTGGCTTGGGAGATTTTCGCCTCCTTTAAAATATTTACAAGAAATCCTCTGCGGGGTAAACTATAAAAAGGACATAATATTACAAAATGAAGGGTGTCCTGCGGAGACCTATTGTCGCAGCCGCAGGCACCCTTCTGCTCAATTGTTCGGGTAAAACCCGATGGGTAAGCGAGGATATTTGGCAACAAATTGAGCCTAAAACGGGAAATTAAAAATCTCTCTTGCTGATTGTGCATTAAAAACAAATAGGGTTCCATACCCCTCTCATTACAGACAAGAGAGTAGGCTAAAACTGATTTTTTAGCAGAGTTTTCTTGTATTCTGGCCTGTTCGTATTTATCATATAACTGCTTTTCGATCTTAGACCTGCAAGAGCTATTAATTTTAGTGGGGTCTGAAAAAACCCATTCTAACCCGATGGATTTTAAGGCATCACTAACATATTTGAGCCAATCAATTAGCAACCACCTATCTCTCTTTAGACAGTCTGTGAGTCTGTAAGTCGTCCCGTAAGCGTACCTAAGCAAGAAAAAGAAAAATATTTTTCAGATATTTATGAAGTGTATGTGTTTATATGTTGGTTGGTTCTAATGAGACCTTTCCTCTTTATTGGTACATATAAGTAAGTACTTATGCATAGTCTAAACTTGTTGAGGAGCAGTGTTTTATAGAGTGCTGAACTTTTGACCTCTGTTGACAGTTGCCTTTTGCATGATCTGTTGGGGGTAGGGTGGAAAGTTATGTCAGTTGGAAAGGTTTGAAATGTTGAACCAATAGAAATGTGTGTTTGGTTTTGAATTAATGTGTGACGGAATTTGATTTGTTATTAACGTGTATATATGTGTAAATTGAGAAGGAAAATGTGCCATTCTTTGGTTCTGCTGCAAGCACTGAAGTAGAAAGATTCTGTATAAGACTATCTGCTGTGTGAGTGGCATTCTTCTTAATCTACCAATCAGTTTTAGAGGTGAGTTGATAACTTGTAAGGGGGTGTATGTGGTGCATTTTATTTTTAGTAAGAGTAATGTGTTTATCCTTCTAAAGTTTGTAGAATCATATTCTGAGTTTGTCTGCATTTGGAAAACTATTGTGATAAAATCATTTGGTAAGTTAATGTGTTTAGTGAGTCACCTTTGTGCAATAAAGTGCAGTACTAAAAAATGTAGAATGTGTGCAGTCACTTTTTTAGTTGTAGAGTAGTTAATAGTGATGCTTGCTTAGAATTAGACTTATGTTTTAAATCTACAATTTTGTAGTCAGTATACCTACATTGCTGCATACACTCTTGGGCAGATTTACAAGCCCCTTACGCCTCGTTGTTGTTCTATTGTGTCACATTTTTGATGTAATGTTGTCAAAAATAATGCAGCAAATTGGAAATGTATTTGCAAAATGAGTCAGGGTTGTCCACTGAAAGGAGGTAGTTATATACATGGAATGTGTGCAATCACTTAACTGTTTTAGTGTAGTAAATGTGTTTTGATAAAATGTATGGTGTCATATTTTTTGTCTAGAATCACACTGAGCGTCTGTGTACATTAAGGAATTATACTTGCCCCTTTTTCCATAATCTCCCCCCTCTCTCCTCACAGTCTACCTCTCTTTGCTTATACTGTCTCCTCTCTTCTGATAATCCTCCTCTTTCCTTATTCTCACTTCTCTCTCCTCATAGTGCTCCTCCTCATAGTCCCCCGTCCTCATATTCCCCCTCTGTTCTCATTGCCTCCTCTGTCTCCTAATATTCTCCCTTCTTTTTATACTCCCTCCTCTGTCCTCTTACTCCTCCCTCTGTCATCATACCTCCCACTTAACAATTCCCCAGTCAGTATATATACACTGCTGCATACACTCTTGGACATATTTACAAGCCCCTTGCTCCTCTTTGTTGTTCTATTGTGTCACATTTTGGATGTAATGTTGGCAAAAATAATGCAGGAAATTGGAAATGTATTTGGAAAATGAGTTAGGGTTGTCCACTGAAATGTAGTAGTTATATACATGGAATGTGTGCAGTCACTTAACCGTTTTAGTGCAGTAAATGTGTTTTGGTAGAATGTATGGTCTCATATTTTGTGTCTAGAATCACACTGAGCATTTGTGTACATTAAGGAATTATACTTGCCCTTTTTCCATAATCTCCCCCCTCTCTCCTCACAGTCTACCTCTCTCTGCTTATACTGTCTCTTCTCTTCTGATATTCCCCCTCTTTCCTTATTCTCACTTCTCTCTCCTCATAGTGCTCCTTGTCCTCATAGTCCCCCCGTACTCATATCTCCCCTCTGTCCTCATTGGATCACTGAAAGAATATCGATGACACAAATATAGACTTACCAAAATATTGAGTAAAAAATATAGAATGCAAAAATATCAAATCCCTATCTTTAAACAGGTAAGTACAAAAATATTGAATCAAAAATATCGTTGTAAAAAATATAGTTAGTCAAAATATAGAATTTTCAAATGTCTTAAAAGTAATTGAAAATTAATGAAATAATATATATAATTAACTTAAACATACTTAAAATACTTAAATAACCTTAAAATTAATAAATAATTAACGTAACTTAAAAAAACAATTTAATTATTTAATACATATATATATAAACATAATAATAATAAAAAATATACAATATTTTTACCGTAGGATAGCGGGAGGTTTAAATTGACTATTACCACTCCAGTGAGTGCAACAGTATAGAAAACATTGGATAGCGTAGCAGTAAAAATTACTATTCCCACTCCAGTGAGTGCAACAGTAGATAAAGCGTTGGATAGCGGGAGGGTAAAAATTACTATTCCGACTCCAGAGAGTGCAACAGTAGGGAAAGCGTTGGGTACAGTAGTCATAAAATATACTATTCCCACTCCTGTAAGTGCAACAGTAGGGAAAGCATTGGATAGCGGGAGGGTACAAATTACTATTCCCACTCCAGAGAGTGCAACAGTAGGGAAAGCGTTGGATAGCGTAGAGGCAAAAATTACTATTCCCACTCCAGTAAGCGCAACAGTAAGGAAAGCGTTGGATAACGTAGAGGTAAAAATTACTATTCCCACTCCAGTGAGTGCAACAGTAGGAAAGCGTTGGATAGCGTAGGGGTAAAACTTGCTATTCCCACTCCAGTGAGTGCAACAATAAGGAAAGCGCTGGATAGCGTAGGGGTAAAAATTACTATTCCCACTCCAGTGAGTGCAACAGTAGGGAAAGCGTTGGATAGCGTAGGGGTAAAAATTGCTATTCCCACTCCAGTGAGTGCAACAGTAGGGAAAGCGTTGGATAGCGTAGGGGTAAAAATTACTATCCCCACTCCAAAGAGTGCAACAGTAGGGAAAGCGTTGGATAGAGTAGAGGTAAAAATTAATATTCCCACTCCAGTGAGTGCAACAGTAGGGAAAGTGTTGGATAGCGTAGGGATAAAAATTACTATTCCACTCCAAAGAGTGCAACAGTAGGGAAAGCGTTGGATAGCGTAGAGGTAAAAATTAATATTCCCACTCCAGTGAGTGCAACAGTAGGGAAAGTGTTGGATAGCGTAGGGGTAAAAATTACTATTCCCACTCCAGAGTGTGCAACTTCATATATGAATAAAAATAAATTAAATATTAATACTAATTACAAATTCATTAAATGTAATTAACAATGTTATATATTATAATAATTAATCAATTAAAAATAAAATTAATTGTTAAAAATTATTACCTAATAATACAAATTATTTACCAATTAACAATTACAAAATAAATACAAATTACAACAAAAAAATAAATAAATTAAAATATTTAATTAATTACAATAAATTACTTCCCACCATATTCCCCTATAAGCCCACAACCTGCAACAGAAAATAAATTAATAAAATTAACATAATTATCAAATAATCAATTAATTAAAATTAATTACCAATTATAGTTTAATTAATTACCAATTAAACATTTAAATAACAATTAATTCAAAATAAATACCAATAAATAAATTTAAAAATACAAGTATTTATAATTAAATTACTTCCCACCCTATTCCCCTATAAATCCACAGCCTGCTACAGAAAATAAATTAATAACATTAACATAATTATAAAACAATCAATTAATTAAAAATTATTGCAAATTATATTTTAATTAGTTACCAATTAACAATTAATTAACAATTAATTCAAAATAAATACCAATAAAAAAATAAAAAAATAATTAATTATAATTAAATTACTTCCCTCCCTATTCCCCTATAAACCCACAACCCGCTACAGAAAATACATTAATAAAGGTAACATAATTATCAATTAATCAATTAATTAAAAATGATTACAAATTATATTTTAATTTATTACCAATTAACAATTAATTAACAATTAATTCAAAATAAATACCAATAAATAAATTAACATATTCAATTAATTATAATTAAATTACTTCCCAACCTATTCCCCTATAAACCCCAAATTAAATACCATAAAATTAATTAATTAAAATAAATTATAAATATACACTTTTCACACATATACTAACATAAAAAACAGTTAAAAAAATGGTATAGTGTTAAAAAATTGATATTAACTTACTTACCTCAAATTCAATATTTTTGTTGTCTATATTCTGTCCATTCAATATTTTTGTTTTCAATATTCTGTCCATTCTATATTTTTGTTGTCTACATTCTGTCCATTCGATATTTTGTCCATTCTATATTTTGAATTCGATATTACTGCTATTATATTCAATATTTTTGTAGTCTATATTCTGTCCATTCGATATTGTGTCCATTCTATATTTTTAATTCGATATTAATGCAAATCAATATTTAAAACTCGATATTTTGAGTGTATACCGTCCTCATTGTCTCCTCTGTCTCCTAATACTCTCCCTTCTTTTTATACCCCCTCCTCTGTCCTCTTACTCCTCCCTCTCTCATGATACCTCCCTCTTAACAATTCCCCAGTCAGTATACATACACTGCTGCATACACTCTTGGGCAGATTTACAAGCCCCTTGAGCCGCTTTGTTGTTCTATTGTGTCACTTTGTGGATGTAATGTTGGTAAATATAATGCAGCAAATTGGAAACGTATTTGCAAAATGAGTCAGGGTTGTCGACTGAGATGTAGTAGTTATATACATGGAATGTGTGCAGTCACTTAACCGTTTTAGTGTAGTAAATGTGTTTTGGTAAAATGTATGGTCTCATATTTTTTGTCTAGAATCACACTGAGCATTTGTGTACATTAAGAAATTATACTTGCCCCTTTTTCCATAATCTCCCCTCTCTCTCCTCACAGTCTACCTTTCTCTGCTTATACTGTCCCCTCTCTTCTGATATTCTCCCTCTTTCCTTATTCTCACTTCTCTCTCCTCATAGTGCTCCTTGCCCTCATAGTCCCTCCTGTCCTTATAGTCCCCCTCTGTCCTCATTGTCTCCTCTGTCTCCTAATACTCTCCCTTCTTTTTATAGTCCCTCCTCTGTCCTCTAACTCTTCCGTCTCTCATCATACCTCCCTCGTAACAATTCCCCAGTCAGTATACATACATTGCTGTATACACTCTTGGGCAGATTTACAAGCCCCTTGCGCCTCCTTTTTTTTTTATTGTGTCACTTTTTGGATGTAATGTCGGCAAAAATAATGCAGCCTATTGGAAATGTATTTGCAAAATGAGTCAGGGTTGTCCACTGAAATGTAGTAGTTATATACATGGAATGTGTGCAGTCGCTTAAACGTTTTAGTGTAGTAAATGTGTTTTGGTAAAATGTATGGTCTCATATTTTTTGTCTAGAATCACACTGAGCATCTGTGTACATTAAGGAATGATACTTGCCCCTTTTTCCATAATCTCCCCCTCTCTCCTCACAGTCTACATCTCTCTGCTTATACTGTCCCCTCTCTTCTGATATTCCCCCTATTTCCTTATTCTCACTTCTCGCTCCTCATAGTGCCCCTTGTCCTCATAGTCCCCCGTCCTCATATTCCCCCTCTGTCCTCATTGTCTCCTCTGTCTCCTAATACCCTCCCTTCTTTTTATACTCTCTCCTTTGTCCTCTTATTCCTCCCCCTCTCATCATACCTCTCTCTTAACAATTCCCCAGTCAGTATACATACATTTCTGCATACACTCTTGGGCAGATTTACAAGTCCCTTGCGTCTCTTTGTTGTTCTATTGTGTCAGTTTTTGGATGTAATGTTGGCAATAATAATGTAGAAAATCGAATATGTATTTGCAAAATTAATCAGGGTTGTTCAGTGAAATGTAGTAGGTATATAAATGGAATGTGTACAGTCACTTAACCGTTTTAGAGTACTAAATGTGTTTTGGTAAAATGCATGGTCTCATTTTTTTTGTCTAGAATCACACTGAGCGTCTAAGTACATTAAGGAAATATAATGGCCCCTTTTTCCATATTCTCCCTCGTCTCCCCTCACAGTCTCCCTCTCCCTGTTTATACTGTCCCTTCTCTCCTGATATTCCCCCTCTTTCCTTATTCTCACTTTTCTCTCCTCATAGTGCTCCTTGTTCTCATACTCCCTCCTGTCCTCATATTCCCCTCTCTGTCCTGTTACTCCTCGCTTTCTTCTCATATTCCCCCTTCTACTCATATTCTCCACTGTCCTCATAGTCTCCCTCTCTGTGCTCATACTCCGTCCTCTCTCCTTATATTCCTCTTCTCTCTTCATTCTTCCCTCTCTCCCCTTATACTCCTCCCTGTCTTAATACTGCCCCCTCTCTCCTCTTACTTCCCCCTCACTCCCCATAATCCCTTTTGTCCTCATATTTCCTTTGTCGTCATACTCCTCCTCTCTGTGTTCATACTTCTCTGTTTCTCCTAATATTACTCCTCTTTACTTATTGTGTCCCCTGTCTCGTAATACTCCCCCTTCTTTTTATACTTTCTCCTGTCTCCTTTTACTCCTCCCTCTCTCCTCATACCTCCCTGTTAAGAAATTCCCAGTCAGTATACATACACTGCTGCATAAAGTGTTGTGCAGATTTACAAGCCCCTTCTGCCTCTTTGTTATTCTATTGTGTCACTTTTTGGATGTAATGTTGTCAAAAATAATGTAGCAAATTTCATATGTATTTGCAAAATGAGTCGGGTTGTGCACTGAAATGTAGTAGTTATATAAATGGAGTGTGTGAAATCACTTAACCGTTTTAGAGTAGTAAATGTGTTTTGGTAAAATGCATGGTCTCATATTTTTTGTCTAGAATCACACTGAGCGTCTGTCTACATTAAGGAATTATACTCTCCTTTGTTTGCATATTTTCCTCCCTCTCTACTCACAGTCTACCTCTCTCTCCTTTACTGTCCCCTCTCTTCTGAGATTCCCCCTCTTTCCTTATTCTTACTTCTCTCTCCTCATGGTGATCCTTGTCTTCATACTACCCCTTGTCCTCATGTTCCCCTCTCTGTCCTGTTACTCCTCCCTTTCTACTCATATTCCGCATTGTCCTCATAGTCCCCTGTCTGTGCTCATACTCGCCTCTCTCTCCTCTTACTCTTTCTTCTCTCCCCATACCCCCCTTTTTTCCTGTTACTCCACCCTCTCTCCTCATGTTTCCCCCTTTCCTCATACTCCGTTCTCTCATTATACTTTCCTCTATTTTCTGATACTTCTCCCTCTTTCCACATACACATCCCTGTCTACTTATACACATCTGTGTGTTTTATACTCCTCTCTATTTCTTAATTCTCACTCCTCTCTCTTCATATTCTTCCCTGTTTCCTCATACTGCTTGTGTGTCGTCATAAGCTGAAGCACTTATAAATTCAGTCAGGCACTCTTCTTACAAAAGTGCAATCTTTTACTCAGCACTCAAGTATTGATGCAGTGAAGTAGGGCTTAGTAGATGAACTGCTTAATTTTTTTTTATATTGTTATATATATTTTTTATTACAGATTCTATTTATTAACAGTAAAAGAAATTAATCATGCCTTCAAAAAGTGAAAAGAGGAAACAGCATAATAAAGCTTATTATTTAAAGAGAAATCATCCACAAGATTTACCTGAACAACAATGTGTGAACAAAAAGAAAAAAAGTTCTGGTAAGAGAACGAAGATTTTTTTGAAGAACTTATCAAATACAAGGAGTAGTGTGCACAATGTCAAAAATACAAATTGTGTATCTGCAATATCTGCAACTAAAAATAAAAGCACGAGAAAAGAGAACAACGATTGGAATTCATCTTGTAAAAAACAGTGTATAGTAAAAGGAGGAAGAATCAATTTCAGGAAATTAGAAAAAGAATGTTTTATATAGAGTTTTGTCGAATTTGATCAAGGAAGTGAAGAAATGTAAAAGAAACCAACATTTTATAAGAAGAAGAAACGTATAGAAAATGTAATTGAGAAAGCTTTGAAATTGAAAAAAAAATTGTTTATTTTAGTAATCAATAGAATTCGATCACTAGATAAGCGAATCCATTTAATGAAGGCCAAAAGTAAGTGGAGAAGAATAATTAACAGAAGTAATTTTTCTGATGTTTTTATGGGTGAATGGAAACATAGTTCAAGTTCTGAGCCTTTTTTTAATGAAGAGAGTTATCTTCAGAGTAATGGTATGTTGCATGCTGTTGACACTAGTGGTCGTGCTTATGAGGTTACACATGGTTGTCCTATTGACAGAGAGAAAATTGTTCCTAGAAATGCAGAAGAGGTGTTAGCTGATGAAGTTTTAGGGAGACGTCCTAAAGCTCCAGTGTACACTTGGAATTGCAGTAGTATTTGTAGTGTACGGCAGGAATCTATAGATTTTTTACGCAATTTCTCACGTAACTATACTAAGAAAAGTGTTAAACAAAAGATTATGATGTTGCAAGGACTAGACCCTTGCAGAGTGAGAGAAAATACTGGTTTGCAAGGTCATTCTCTGGCTTGTCTTTCTAAAAAAGTATGTCGAAGTGTTTTTCACCATTTCAGGATGTTAGCAGTCCATCATACTGAAATGAGGAAACTAGTCAGAAGATTGTATTATGCAAAAAGTCCAGCACTAATGTTAAAAAGTTGAACAGTGCTCTTTTGCGTGGATATGTATCAGATGTAATGCACGTTTGTGATGAAATTCAGGTTAGTTACTTTGGTCCTGAGGAAGACAGTAGAGAAATTGATACATTAATAGAAGGTAATATAGAAGAGAATGTACAACATTGTAGTACAGAAAATTTTGAGCAAGAAATTACAAAGTTTAAGGTAATTTCAAGTGAAAGGCCAAATTATTCTTGTATTTGTTGTCGACTAACTCATTATGAAAAATCAGACCAGGACTGTTGATCTGTATTTAAAAAGTGAAAAGGAAAATAATAATGAGTGGATGGAATTTGCAACTTATTTGTTGGTAGAGAATTGTTTCGATTTGAGTTCTGATCACAAAATGCCTGCTAGAGCTGTGTATAATAATCTTGAGTTGGTAAATATTCCTTCTGAACTGATGGATTTAAATACTTATGAGTCTATTCTTATTCAATGTGTGCATCCATTTCAGGCTATTGTTCGTATGGAGCCTAAGACAGGAAAATTGCCTCCTTCAGATTTACAGAGAGGATTAAGGGGAAGAGTTGTATATTTGCCTCTAGATTTGAAGAAAAATATTGAAACAATTGGTGTAGAAAATGTAGAAGATGAACCTTTAGTTATTCTTGTTAATGGCGTTCCTACTAAGAGTAAGAAATCTGGCAAGAATTAATGGATGTTAGGAAAGTGAAAAAAGCCATGTTGTATCTGGTAAAAAATAATCAATATTATAAAAATGTGTATGTGAGAGAAGAAGAAATAACTGTAGAAGAGGATAGTGACTCGCCATGTGGACAAATTGATAAAGTGGATGTGTCCAGAACTGAAGAAATCTACGAACATTACAGTGTTCATCCACTTCATTCTAAAGAAGTGATGGGGAATATAATAGAGTTATTCCAAATGAAAGAAGCAAAGGGATGTCCCATTAGTGTATGGGAAAAAAGCTTAGAAGCTCGTTATTTCCCTCAGTTGTTTCCCACAGGAAAAGGAGGAGGATATGATGACCGACCTGTGCAGATTCCTGCATCTGAATACCGGACATCGAGATTGTATGCAGAAGATCCAAGATTTCGACAATGTATTCCGTATTTGTTTCATCTTTTGTTTGAGAGTGATTTGTCTGGACTTTCTTATGCAGTAAACTATATATTCAAAACAGGTGTACATCTGCAAAATGTTTCGGCAAAGGAATTTATGGATAAAGTACTGCAGAAAGATAATGTTTTGGAATCTCAGCTAATTAATCTCATGGCATGTCAGCGTGGTACTAATGAGTACTGGTACCGTCGTCATGGAGAACTTAAATGTATGCTAAGGAACTTAGGAGCTCCTACATGGATGAATATGCTTGGGATGATTTACTTCAATTTCTTCGAGAGGCAAATCCAAATATACTAAATATTGAATACAAGACACCTGGAGAATTGTGCTCTTTGGATCCAGTTAATGTATGCAGGTATTTCAATCATAGATTTGAAGCTATGATGTCTTTTATCACCAATAAAAAAAATCCTCCTCTTGGAGAGGTTCTGGATTTCTTTTGGAGAAAGGAGTATCAAGCGAGAGGTGCTCCTCACATACATATGCTAATATGGATCAAAGATGCTCCCAAATTTGGAACAGATTCGGATGAGACAGTGATGAGATTCATTGAAGAGTATTCAACATGTGCTGTTCTAAAAACTACGGAAGAAAACAGTTTAAGGCAACAAGTTTTACGTTTTCAATCCCATCGTTGTGGAAAGTACTGTCAGATGATACTGTGTTGTTATTGAAGAATATGCTACATATGATATACCCAAAAGTATACTAGATAAGGACTTAAGACAACAAGTCTTACGATTCCAAAGCCATAGTTGTGGGAAATACTGTCATCGAAAGTACAAAACTAAGGAAAAATTCTACACCAAATGTCGTTTCGGATTTCCACGTCCTGTAATATCGAAAGGAAGAGTGAACAGTTTTGTGTCATCTTTGTGACATACTATCACAAGAAAGTCTCCAAAAAATACCTACAACTTAAGAAGAAATGAAGAGTCAAAATACATAAATGACTACAACCCAGTCATTTTGTCCATGTGTAATGCTAACATGGATATTCAATATGTTCTGGACAATTCCATTGCTGTTGCTCGATATGTAAAATCTTACATAACAAAATCAGAAAAAGACGGAATTGAAGGAAATGTGGGAAGAGATTTCCCACGAGAAGAGTCTAAGTAAGAAATTATATAGTTACAGTTTGAAGATGTTATCTCATCGAGAAATTGTAGCATATGAATGCTCGGATCGCTTATCATCTGCAAATCTATACTCCAAATCTATAAGAATCATTTGGGTGAGTCTAGGTCTTGCTGCAACACGAAATCGAGTACTTAAATCTGTACAAGAAATTTAATATTTAGCTGAAAAAGAGCCAGAAAGTACAGATATTGTGAAAGCTAATATGTTGGATATATATTATCCAAATAGAAGTCATCATCTTGAGAACATTTGGCTCCATAAAGTGCTGCAAAACTATATTTTTAAACAGAATATTACAGAAAACATCAATAATGGTATATATGCCGTGATTGGTTCTGAAGGATGTTTGGTAAAACAAAGAAATGACATTTGATTAATCAACGTAAACTGAGTTGCGAAACTCCTGACAAAAGGGAATTTTACTGTTTAGCTCTTTTGCAACTTTTCAAGCCATGGCATTCAGAATTGGAATTACATGGAGATTTTGAGAGCTATGAAGATTCCTTCAACGCAAGTAAAGATACTATAGAATGTCCTGTTTTTGCTAATTATGTGAAAATGTTGAACGACGAAATTGAGCAAGAAGCTACAATTGCAGCTGAGATTGCTAGAGACAGTTCGCAAGACAGTCAAACTTCTGCTCCGTTGAGTCAGAATCCACTAGGAGAACCAATTGTTCAAAATGAAGCAGCAACTGCTATGGAAGAGGTGGAAACAGCAATGTATCAAGCTCAAGAAGATGTAACAAACTTAGGAAACTTGGAAGAACAACTAAATGTTGAGCAGAAACAAATATATGAGCAAGTGAGAGAACAGATTAACCATGGATTACTTCATGAAAAGAAAGAGTGCTCTTGCTCATCATTTCAACCTATCTGAATGTACGTGAGTGGACGAGCTGGAACAGGAAAAAGTTTTTTAATTAAAGTCATTACAACTTATCTACAGAAAACAACTGAGTCACATTTGTCTTGTGTTGTCACAGCTCCAACTGGGTTGGCGGCACACAATATTAAAGGAATGACTTTACATTGTTCATTAATGCTACCAGTAGAGCATGAAAACAAATTGGAATACCACAAGCTATCTGGAGAAGCTTGTTGTGAAGTTTCAAGAGTGTTGAAGAAAATGAAACTTCTCATTATTGATGAGGTAAGCATGGTATCAAACTTAATGCTTGCCTTTGTGCATTTAAGAATGCAGCAAATTCTTAAAACAGAGTATGATGTATTATTTGGAGGAAAGCACGTCATAGTTTTTGGAGATCTACTACAAATTACTCCTGTAAAAGGACAAGCATTGTTTAAAACACTGGCGCATGAAGATACCAGAAAGTCTTTGGGGAGCATTGGAAATGTTAACATTTGGTAATTTTTGTAATATAAGGCACTTATTACAAATATGCTTAAGGCAAATGATGCTGATTATGGAAACATTCTTCAGGATATAAGAACTGGAAAAGTGACAGAACATGGCAAACATGCTTTACAGAGACGATTACTTTCCAATTTGTTTCCAAATGAAAATATTATTCCTGAGAAAATATATATGAGAATTGCAGAAAACAAATCTGTAATCTGCTTAATGCCAACACTGTGTGAATGTTCTATATTCAATGAAGACATTTTAAAGTTGGAAAATGAAGAAATGATCAAATTGGAAGCTATTGCTAAAATAGAACATGAAGGAATCACTATTATTTTTACTGAAAAGTTGAAGAGAAAATTGGATACTTTCGAGAAATCGATAAGTAAAACTGCTGGTTTAGAAAAGAATTTATATGCATGTGTAAACTGTAGGGTCATTTTACAACGTCATTTGAATGTGGAAAAGGGTTTAGTAAATGGAGCAATGGGTAAAATTGTTGATTTTGTTAATTATGTAAATAGAGATGGTATTGAATTACAGTACAACAATTTAGTCATTGTTCAGTTCGGTTAATGCTTGTAAAAGATTTGTATGTTCGCAGAAAACAGTTTCCTATTTCTTTGGCGTATGCGGTGACCATTCATAAATCTCAAGGTTTAAGTGTAGATAGGGCATTAGTGAATATTGGAAGTACCATTTTTTTTTAAAAGAAGGTATGGCATATGTTGCTTTGTCTCGAGTGAGAACTTTATCTGGATTGTACTTGATTGATTTTGATGAGACAAAGGTTAGTGCAGATGCGAATTGTGTGAAAGAGTATAATAGGTTAAGAAGAGAATAAGCACCCAATTTAAGTCAATATCGAGTATTTGAAAAGCGTGTGGTAGGAAAAAAAAGAAGATTTGAGAATATCTGTAGTGAAGCTGTAGTGAAAGAAAAAAAACAAGATGAAGTTGTGATTGCAAGCAAAAAGAAAAAGGACAGTGTTGAAGACAATGTTGGTTATCAGTTTGAAAATAGTTCTGGTGTCAACTGCTATGCTAATATAGTTGTTAATGTTGGTTTTTTTCTTGAAAGTTTGCAACAGCAAATTTTTGAAAATTGGGAAGAAAGATTCTGTTCATTGTTGTATTCTGTTTATGAGAAGTGTAGCAGTGATAAAAGTAAAATACAAAGTGTTTCTGATATTCGAAATGTTTTGGACATATGTTCTGGTTGTACTCAATTTATGCAGAATATTCAGCAAGATTGTCAGGAATTTTTAATGTATATGCTTGTTGTATTAGAAGATGAAGGTATAGATATTGAAAACCTTTTTGGCCTTTCTTATAAATGGCAACATGACTGTGAAAATTGTTTGTTTACATGTAGCAGTAACATAGACACTGAAAGATTTATATATTTGACTTTACCAGACTGTGAATCAGTATCTTTTAACAATCTAGTTAGAGGAGCAAGTCAAAACATGGAGTGTAGCCAATGTAAATCAGAAATGTTATCAACATTATTTTTCCAAAGATATGGAGAGTATGTAATTTTAATGCTGCAATGTTGTAGAGCTGATGGAAGAAAATTGGAAACTTTAATTAAAAATGTTGTAGCTACTCAACTATCAATATCAGGAAGAACTTTTGTAGCTGTAGCAATTATTTTTCATGATGGACCTTCTACAACATCTGGACATTACACTGTTTATTTAAAATGTCTGAAAGGTCGGATACATTGTAATGATAGTCAATTGGTTTTTAAACAACGTTTTCCTAAAGAGTTACCATATTCTTACCTAATATTTTTAAAGCCAAAATTTTAGGAACAACATTTGGCCTTTCAGGATTGCTGCTTTTAAGGTAGTTTGGTCTGGTGTTGTAGCGTACTTTGTAAGTGAGGGTGAGGAGCTTGAAGGTGATCCTCCTGTTGACGTGAAGCCAGTGTAGATCTCTCAGGTGATGGGTGATGTGGCTGCGGCAGGGGACATTGATGATCAGTCGGACGGAAGTGTTTTGGACTCGTTGTAGTCATTGTAGGTGTTTGTCCGAGTTGGGATTTAGAGAGTTGATCCTTATCCAGTTGGTGACGTCTTTCTGTGGTATGTGGCTCCTTGGTGAAGGAGAAGATGAGTTGGGTGTCGTTGTCTTAGCAGATAATGTTCAGGTTGTGATAGTGGGACACTTGTGTGAGGGTGCCATGTAGATGTTGAATAGCGTCAAGTTGAGGGATTAGCCCTGGGGGACGTTGCGAATGATGTCAGTGGTTTTGGATCACAAAGTTGGGAGACGGATGCTGAGGATTAGTATTGAAGAACTTCCAAGCTAAGAAATTGAGATATACTATTTGGCCATGAGGAAAAGTATATAAAACCATTAAGGACTATTTGTTGTATATTTTGTCAGGATATATTTGTAAATAACTTTATTTGCAATGTATGAAAATGAATGATACTGTTTTGTTTTTTTAAGATTGTTTGACATATCTCATAGTTACGTAAGAAATTGCTATTAGAAAAGAACATTTAAGATATGATTTATTTCTATTTTTTAGATTGTTATTGAGAACGTTGAATGTTTTTTTTTAAGATAATCCTATTGATTGTCTTTTTTTGCCCGCTGTTATGTGATGAGTACTATTGAACTCAGTGTTTCTAGTGAAATTCAATATATTGTGAGAACAGCAAAAAAGGCAAATGAAATGCTTTACAAATTATTTTGTGTTGTAAAAGATATATTGTAACTGTATTTTTTTTGTCTTCCACAGATGCTAATTTTATAATATATAATTTTATTATTATTTATTATGTTTAAGGTAAGTATAAGTAACTGTTAAAAATGGTCGATGGAATGTGCTTCTACAGAGCTGAAGTAGCAAAACATGGATGGAGTACATAAGTGTGTAAAGATGGTTTGTATCTTTTAAAGACATTTCAAAAAAGTAGTATATATATACTGAGAGTACCAGTATTCTTTGCAGTTTACTATAACACATCTACTAGTTTGGAACAGGTAAGGTGAATAGACATATTGTACTTGTTTTAGTACTGCATTTTATTATAACACCCTGAGTTTTTTCCTATAGTGATAAGGAGTGACTGGTTTGACAATTTAAGAAAATTTAAAAACTGAACATTCATATAAATAATTATATTTATATAATCTTATAAAGTAGTTGAGAATGGTATTTGGTTAATATTTTTTAAAGGGCAAAATAGTTGATAAAGCTAGTTTTTGTTATGTATTAGGAAAAATTATAAAACAAAGTGTTTATGTTTTTGTACAAGGACCTACAACATAGGAAATTAATTAAAGAAAAACAACAGAACAATATGTTAGACGATTTCGAAATTAGTAAGAGTTTCATAGAAGAGCTAAACATACCTTTCACGGGCAGCGAGAATGAAGAGGAAGAAATTAGTGCTGCAGATATCAGCAGTGATTTCCTAGATGAAACCTTGGATGCTGATTTTGTGGAAGCATTAGATGACATCGAGTTTGATCATATAACTTTTGAAATTGATAACCAGGAAAATGAAATACCTGATGAAATAATTTTAGAAGCTCTAATAAATTATGAGATGTTACAAGAATAACAGCCTGATTCATCATTCTCCCGTTTTGCGAGCCCTTAATAGCGATTCATAAGGAATCGCTATTAAGGACTAGCAAAACGGGATTCATGTAGGAATTGAAAAAAATATTGCGATTCCTACATGTTCCTTATTTGCGATTAGCAAATTGCTAATCGCAAATAAGGAATAACTCCCCATGCATTCCTATGGGCCAAAGGCCCATAGGAATGAATGGGGAGTTATTCCTTATTTGCGATTAGCAATTAGCTAATCGCAAATAAGGATGCGATTTCAAGGGTGCAGGGGTGTCCAAAGGACACCCTGTAGCACCTCTGAAATGTAATCTACATTGGTGTTGCGCACACACATGTCCAAAGGACATGTGTGTGTAACATGCAACTTTTCTAAGTTTTTGCTATTTACCACGAGGTCTGACCTCTCGGTAAATAGCGGCCCAAAATTGCAATTTCACAATTTTAAAATGATTCATGAATTGCATTTAAGGAATCTCAAATAGAGATTCCTTAAATGCAATTCTTCGCAGATGTGCAAATTCTTTAATAGCGAATTTTGCATTTGGGATGATGAATCCCAAATGCAAAAATTGCACTCGCAAAAGGCAAGATTCTGAGAATCTTGCCCTTTGCAAGTGCAATTTAGCTTGATGAATCAGGCTGTAAATGTATTATTATATAATAATAATGGTTTGAGAACTATGTATTAAAACATTCACTGTAATAAAAGTGTAGCACTTATAGATTATCTTGTACATTTTTTAAATTCTTTGCCCAGTCTGTATCCTTTACACTTCCTTCAAACACTCTGTTACTGTTGTTTTAGTATTGTAGTGAGCCATTTAGCAGAATGTCCTTATCTATGCACTGTGCTAAAAATGAAGCTCTTTTAAATTCAGACAGACACTCTCCTTGCAGAACTGTAATTATCCAGTCAGTACCCAAGTAATCATGGAGCAAAGTAGGCCATAGGCCATGGACTGCTTTAAACCCCTATAGACTATACATGCAGTCTTCTATGTACCTGCAAACTTGTTTTTTATACCTTCAGTTCCTTAGTCTGTATCCTTAGACTTTCACCAAACATTCTCACACTACTGATTCAATATTGCAGTGAGCCATTCAGCAGTATTTGCTTATCTATGTACTGCAGTAAAACTGAAGCTGTTATAAATTCAGTCAGGCACTTTCCTTGCAGAACTGTAATCATCCACTCAGTACCTATGTACTCATGCTTTAAAATAGGCCTTAGGCCATAGAGTGCTTCAAACCCCTATAAACTATGCATGCAGTCTTTTATGCACCTGCAAACTTGCCTTTTATACCTTCTATTCCCCAGTCTGTATACTTACACTTTCATGAAACACTCTGTCATTGCTTATTCAGTATTGTACTGAGCTATTCAGCAGAATGTCCTTATCTATGCACTGTGCTAAAAATGAAGCTCTTATAAATTCAGTTAGTCACTCTCCTTGTAGAATTGTAATCATCCAGTCAGTACCCAAGTAAATGGGGAGCAAAGTAGACCTTAGGCCATGGACTGCTTAAAATCCTTATAGACTATGGTTGCAATCTTCTATGTACCTGCAAACTTGTTTTTTATACCTTCAATTCCCCAGTCTGTATCCTTACACTTTCACCAAACACTCTTACACTACTGTTTCAATATTTTAGTGAGTAATTCAGCAGTATTTGCTTATCTATGTACTGTGGTAAAACTGAAGCTGTAATAAATTCAGTCAGGCACGTTCCTTGCAGAACTGTAATCATCCACTCACTACCTAGGTACTCATGGATTAAAACAGGCCTTAGGCCTCAGACTGCTTCAAACCCCTAAAGACTGTGCATGCAGTCTTCCATGCACCTGCAAACTTGCCTTTTATATCTTCTATTCCCCAGTCTGTATTCCTTACACTTTGAGCAAACACTCTGTCATTGTTGATTCAGTATTGTACTGAGCCATTCAGCAGAATGTCCTTATCTATGCAGTGTGCTAAAACTAAAGCTCCTATAAATTTAGGAAGTCACTCTCCTTGCAGAACTGTAATCATCCAGTCAGTACCCAACCACTCATGGAGCAAAGTAGGCCTTAGGGCATGGACTTCTTTAAACCCCTATAGACTATGCTTGCAGTCTTCTATGCACCTGCAAACTTGCCTTTTATACCTTCAATTCCCCAGCCTGTATCGTTACACTTTCACCAAACACTCTCACACTACTGTTTCAGTATTGTGGTGAACCATACAGCAGTATGTGCTTATCTATACACTGCTCTAAAAGTAAAGCTGCTATACATTCAGCCGCACACTCTCCTAGCAGAATTCTAATCATTCAGCCAGTACCCAAGTACTCATGGTGCAAAGTGGGCCTTAGGGCATGGACTGCTTCAAAGTCCTATAGACTATGCATGCACTGTTCTATGCACCTGCCAATTTGCCTTTTATATGTTCAATTCCCCAGTCTCTAGCCTTACACTTCCACCAAACACTCTGTCACTCCTGTTATAGTTTTGTAGTGACTCATTGATCAGTGTGTAGTAATCCATTCAATACATTCAAACACTAATCAACAGATGTACAATAAGTGGTAAATCCCCAGAGATATGCCAGTTATTGTGCACTGTGACATCACCACTATGGATGCACGGTATTTACAATGTGGTGTATTATGGGGCAAAAACAGCACAGATATGTGATGTATTTGTGTTGTGAAGGCGGCGCATTGCTTGACTTGCGTTGCAAGTGCAACACAGCTCCAGCAATGCTCTTGGGGCCTTATGCTCACAATGCTGTGTCAATATTTACACCTGTTTCAAGCAGGTGCAGGGTTTTGACGCAGCATAAGCTCAAAAGTGACTGAATGAAATCTTATAGATTTCACTCAGTCACTTTTAGGAGGCGTACCTGCACCTTCCATATGAGTCACATTATAAATACCACACACCCTGGCACATCTTTTGCACCAGCGCTGCATCACAAAAGTGACGCAATGGCTGTGTAAAAGAGGTACAAGGGGTTTGTAAATCTGCCTCTAACACATACAAATTCACCCAGGCAGTTTCACCAGCAGTGCAAATTGAAGCATAGACTTGTAACATATTTATGTGCATATGTTACATTCAAGTGTTTCGGAAGTACTGCAGTATAATCTAGGTAAACACCTTATAGATTTATGCTGTAGCACTTCCTTATGGTTCTGCACTTTCACATTCCCCATACACTACTAATGTATTCATTCATTCATTTAAGCACTACACATTTATTCAGACAAAGTTTTACACACTTTCATAGAAATATAGCTATTTCTTTGACCAGTGGAGGTAGTTCTAAGAAGAACTGTTTTTTGTCTTTTTAGTGTTTGTATTTTTTTTGCATTTTTTTAACAAGTTTTTTTTTTAAACAAAAAAATGAAACTGGAACCAACAAAAAGTGTGGAACATCAACAAAACAGTAAAAAAAAATTATTGCCGAGAACAACGGTGCTCTCGTTTCTTGCGGAGAATGTGTTCAATGGATCGTTCCCCATAGCACAGTAGTTCATTGCAAAATTTGTATGGAAAAATTATGTCTGCAAATTCTGGTTGTATATTTGCATGCATACCGCTTGGTGGTGGTGGTGGTGGAGCACTTGATGTACTGGGAAGATCAGATCCATGGTCCTACTGCAACCTTTGAGTTTGAAATCTGGCATAGTTGTTTGGATGAAGATTCTTGACATGGCGCACCATGCTTGCAGTGCCGAAAGAGTACTTTTTCGTGGGGTCACCCCTGGAAAGAGTAACCTGACAAATTTTCAGGTCACCTTGGGAGCATTGACCTTTTTCTGTCCTTGAGGAAATGTAAAACATTTCAAGATTACTGCTTCCTTGCGCTTCTTCTGAGGCTCCTCAGGTACAAATTGTTCCTCAGAGGAATGTCCTGAATAAGAGTCATCCCGTGCAGCCATGGTGATTTGTTCTTCCAAATATCTTGAGATCTATAGAAGAGATGCTTCTCCTGAGGAAGTCAAAGTAGAATGATTAAAATGGGAGGGGTCTTTCAACAGTTGGAATAGGAAGTGTTATGAACCAATCAAATCTCTTCTTTTAAAGTCACATGGCTTTGCGTATGCTTACGGTGCGCTTACGGTGCTCTTACGCTGCGATTACGTACGAGGTACCGCCGCAATTTGCGTAATTGCTTTTCAAAGTAATATATGCTTATTAAAAGTTCAAAAAAACTATGTTCATGATTATCCTAGATAATGTCTTCCCTTAATATGTACATTAAATACATAAATATATGTTTTTGAACAATTAGAAACTTTTGCGGCGTACGCGTACGGGGCACCGTACATGACGTCACGCGGTAGCGTTGATGCGACGCGTAACGTCAAAGCATATTTGTGACGTGTGCGCCGGTACGCGCAGAGTACAATTACCTGTACAAAGTACTGTGCGATCACCGTACGCGTACGGTACGATTATCCCCAAAAAATAAATGAAAAAGGAATTATATAGAATTTAATTTTAATATATTGAAAACAAAATTCATTAATAAAAAATATATTTTTGAATTTAGTTTTGAAATATAATAATTAATACATTTAAACATTATCATTTACAAAACCTTTGAAATTCACTGAAAAAACCATAGGTTTCACACATGTTATAATTTTGAATTAGCATTTAAAATACCTTGCAAATTTACTGACAAAACCATAGGTTTCACACACGTTATAGTTAGGAATTAGCATTTAAAAAACCTTAGAAATTCACTGAAAAAACCATAGGTTTCATACATGTTATAGTTAGCTGGACATTTCACTCATACAAAACCATTGAAATTCCCCCATTATTGTTAGTTCAGCTAACTATAACTCAGGTGCCCGCAATGCACTGCTGATGACGTTACATATTACATCACTCATGACATGGTCAGTGACATCACTGATGACATCACTGATGACATCTCAAATGACATCACTGATGACACCACTGATTACATCATCCTTGTGAAAGAGTGGCAGACCTCCTCTCACCCTAATATAATCTGTGATACACACATTGAAAAATAGAAACTAACATTTTTGAAACAATGGAGATACCAATACCAGTTAAAACAACCTATTCAGTCATTCCAAAATCTACATACACATCCACTCATTCACCATCAGTACTATATAGGGACTCGTATATGTACTCACTCATCATATGTACTCATACACCTATATAGCCTGTTATATACCTACACTCATACATAGAGTTACTCACACACATACTCACACATGCAAATAAAGTATCAAACATCCATTTACTTGCATATACAGCTATACACACACCACTACACTTCTACAGAAACGTACACATACTTACTCTCTTAAACAATCACTTATAGAAACACATAGTTATTTATACAGGAACTCCTCTTCCAATCTCTCACTCTCATATAAACTCACTTATATACATCAATACTCACAGTTACAGTTACGAGTTTAAAACATATGTACTTACTCATGAAGACACTATTGAGGAAGTCATTCACTCACTAACACACCCATTGACACACTCATCCACCCATACAGTCCTGCACACAAGCTGTCTTCAAAACACATACAGAGAGTCAGTCATTCATGCATCTATGCGCTAAGTAATATCCCCCAGCGAACCATACAGACACTCATACTGATACCCAAAAAAACAACTAATAACCCATATACACACTCATGTAGCTAGTCACCAACCTATGCAGCCACTTATACACAAAGTGAGACACTTATACAGATATTTAAATATTTAAACATTACTCGCTAATACATGCATTCACTAAGATACACTTAATAAGTCAGTTTTACAATCAATTTTACAACAAAAAAAATCCATTTAGAAACTTATTTAACCGTTTATTCTTCCATCGACCTTTAGGTATACATATATAAAAAATATTTATTTTTCATAAAGACACACATTCACTGGATGATGTCATCAGTGATATCATCAGTGATGTCATTTGAGATGTCATCAGTGATGGCATGAGTGATGTCACTGACCATGTCATGAGTGATGTAATATGTGATGTCATCAGCAGTGCATTGCGGAGCGGAAGTTATAGTTAGCTGAACTAGCTATAAGGGGGGAATTTCAATGGTTTTGTATGAGTGAAATGTCCAGCTAACTATAACATGTGTGAAACCTATGGTTTTTTCAGTGAATTTCTAAGGTTTTTAAAATGCTAATTCCTAACTATAACGTGTGTGAAACCTATGGTTTTTTCAGTGAAAATATATATATTTATATATTTCAAAAACACAACTCCACCTTACGCGAATCGGCATCACATATGCCTTGATCACAGGTGAGCATTATTTCAAAGCCTAATAGTCACATGCCTGCAGAAGTATACAACAGGCCCCAGAATGCATCATAAAATCATTTGGAACATGCATTGGAACTTCAATTTGTGCTTAATAGCGTGATTGTCTTTCCATGTAGCAATAAAGTTCATAAAGGATGTATCCATCCTTAAAAGGCTGCTTAGTGCAAACTATTGTCCCACAATGCTGGTATTTGTGCTGTGTCTGCGATGTTGCCAAAGAGAGGAATCTCCCTCTCTCATCTCCCTTTCTCGTCCGTCATTGCCATTGCAGCGGTAGTTCTTTTTAGCTGGCAATTAACGGAGAGCAGTCCATGCCCCCTCAATAAACATTTCAAAATCATACTTCCACTTTGCTGGGGGCCCCGGTCCTGCAGGGCGGGATCATAGCCAGGAATGGAGATCCTGGATTAATGCGGGTTTGCCCCGGTAAGAATGAGCCCAACATCGACTTCTGAGGCAGCTGACTTTATTCGTCGCCATCATGCACAATACACGCTCGAACTCCACCTTACGCGTTTCGGCGTCACATACGCCATGATCACAGGTGAGCGTTATTTCAAAGCCTAGTGGTCACGTGCCTGCAGAAGTATACCACACGCCACAGAATGCATCATAAAATCATTTGGAATATGCATTTGAAAATCAATTTGGGCTAAATAGTGTGATTTTCTTTCCATGTAGCAATAAAGTTCATGAACGATGCATCCATCCTTAAAAAGCTGCTTAGTGCAAACTATTGTCCCACAATGCTGGTATTTGTGCTGCGTCTGCGATGTTGCCAAACAGAGGAATCTCCCTCTCCCATCTCCCTTTCTCGTCCATCATTGCCAAATTGCTGCGGTAGTTCCATTTAGCTGGTAATCAACAGAGAGCGTTCCATGCCCCCTCAATAAACATTTCAAAATCACACCTCCACTTTGTTGGGGGCCCCCCGGTCCTGCAGGGCGGGCTCATAGCCAGGAATGAAGATCCTGGATTAATGCCGGATTGCCACGGTAAGAATGAGCCCAACATCGACTTCTGAGGCAGCTGACTTTATTCGTCGCCATCATGCATAATACTGGCTCGAACTCCACCTTACGCGTTTCGGCGTCACATATGCCTTGCTTACAGGTAAGCGTTATTTCAAAGCCTAGTGGTCACATGCCTGCAGAAGTATATCACCTGCCCCATAATGCATTATAAAATCATTTGGAACATGCATTGGAAATTCAATTTGTGCTTAATAGCGTGATTTTCTTTCCATGTAGCAATAAAGTTCATAAACGATGCATCCATCCTTAAGAAGCTGCTTAGTGCAAACTATTGTCCCACAACACAATGTTGGTATTTGTGCTGCATCTGTGATGTTGCCAAAGAGAGTAATCTCCCTCTCTCATCTCCCTTTCTCATCCGTCATTGCCAAATTGCTGCAGTAGTTCCTTTTAGCTGACAATCAACAGAGGACGGTCCATGCCCCCTCAATACACATTTCAAAAACACACCTCCACTTTGCTGGGGGCAAGGCACCGCCCACTTGGGTTTGAATTTACTACCAGTCCCAGAATGCCAATTACTCACCTGTAGGGCATGGAAATAAAAGAGGGAATAATCTGGCAGTCTACTGTGTGCCTTTCCTGTGTCTGCAACTGCCCAGAGGAAGGGAGTTTCCCGAAACGCGGCGGCAGGCAAAGTGTGGGGAAATGAATCGAGTGCTGCCTCCCTGCTGTGGCTTCAACCCCCAGTGAGTGCAACCCAACAAAGCGGCAACCTTCTTTTTTTCAGATATTGTGGCCAGGTCCAGGTCACGGGCCGCACCACCGCGATACCTGAGCAGGCCGCCGCAAGTACACTGGTATTGCAGTTGCGGGACTGGGGGAGCCGTTGATCAGGTTGAGACGCCTTTGGAACATTGTTGGTCCCACAAACATTTCAAACTTTTAACGGACATTGAGCAAGGCACCGCCCAGAATGCCAGTAACCTAATATCAAACAGTTACCCCCGTGCACTGCCTTCCAACCCTGGTGAACTGTGGGTGATGTAGTCAGGATTCCAAGACTACAGAAGGTGTGCTTCAAAACAACAGGGGGCGGAGCTCTCCGACCAATGAGGGAGCAGGAGGAGAAACTTAAGGTAGAGATGGAATGGCGGCTCGTGTGTGGAGGCATCTGACAAGGCGAAGGGTCGCCAAAATGCATAATGCCCAGTGTCCACATTAAAGACTCCCAAAAGGATTCCTCCGTGTGGCCTCTTACCTCTTGAAAATGTAGGGGTGTGTTTGGCTGTTTTACACACTGACCAGTAGAGTGTTAAAGGGGCCCGTTCCACTTAAGAGGCCGGAGCATTGCTGGCAACAGTTGTGGACTTAACCAAGGTTTTGGTAGCTCCGGCCCGCCTCGGGCTGCGGCTGCTTGGAATTGGGCTGATTGCCAGGAGCAGCTCGACATGGTGCGAGGAGCCGGGAATCCATGTGTCTTGACTCGCGGCCCGCCAAGCCTATGCAAGAGAGGCTGGAACGTTAGTGGGGGCCTGAGGGAGTCGCAGGACACCATGCCCACACGGGACCAGCTACCGGTACAGCAATCATCTTTTCTCCCCAAGTAACCTAACAGCAAACAGTTACCCCCGTGCACTGCCTTCCAACCCTGGTGAAGTGTGGGTGATGTAGTCAGGATTCCAAGGCTACAGAAGGTGTGCTTCAAAACAACAGGGGGCGGAGCTCTCCGACCAATGAGGGAGCAGGAGGAGAAACTTAAGGTAGAGATGGAATGTCGGCTCGTGTGTGGAGGCATCTGACGAGGCGAAGGGTCGCCAAAATGCATAATGCCCAGTGTCCACATTAAAGACTCCCAAAAGGATTTCTCCGTGTGGCCTCTTACCTCTTGAAAATGTAGGGGTGTGTTTGGCTGTTTTACACGCTGGCCAGTAGCGTGTTAAAGGGGCCCCGTTCCACTTAAGAGGCCGGAGCATTGCTGGCAACAGTTGTGGACTTAACCATGGTTTTGGTAGCTCCAGCCCACCTCGGACTGCGGCAGCTTGGAATTGGGCTGATTGCCAGGAGCAGCTCGACATGGTGCGAGGAGCCGGGAATCCATGTGTCCCGACTCGCGGCCCACCAAGCCTATGCAAGAGAGGCTGGAACGTTAGTGGGGGACTGAGGGAGTCGCAGGACACCATGCCCACACGGGACCAGCTACCGGTACAGCAATCATCTTTTCTCCCCGAGTAACCTAACATCAAACAGTTACCCCCGTGCACTGCCTTCCAACCCTGGTGAACTGTGGGTGATTTAGTCAGGATTCCAAGACTACAGAAGGTGTGCTTCAAAACAACAGGGGGCGGAGCTCTCCGACCAATGAGGGAGCAGGAGAAGAAACTTAAGGTAGAGATGGAATGGCGGCTCGTGTGTGGAGGCATCTGACGAGGCGAAGGGTCGCCGAAATGCATAATGCCCAGTGTCCACATTAAAGACTCCCAAAAGGATTCCTCAGTGTGGCCTCTTACCTCTTGAAAATGTAGGGGTGTGTTTGGCTGTTTTACACGCTGGCCAGTAGCGTTTTAAAGGGGCCCCGTTCCACTTAAGAGGCCAGAGCATTGCTGGCAACAGTTGTGGACTTAACCAAGGTTTTGGTAGCTCCGGCCCGCCTCGGACTGCGGCAGCTTGGAATTGGGCTGATTGCCAGGAGCAGCTCGACATGGTGCGAGGAGCCGGGAATCCATGTGTCCCGACTCGCGGCCCGCCAAGCCTATGCAAGAGAGGCTGGAACGTTAGTGGGGGCCTGAGGGAGTCGCAGGACACCATGCCCACATGGAGAGAATGGCGCAAAACTTATGACACCAGCAAAAAAGCCCTGTATCTGGCCACCATTAAAACCTACCATCGCGCAGTTTGTAGAGCTCGCGCAGCATTTTACGCTCTTGAATTCCGCAACAGCATCAATCCATCTAAAACTATTTTTAAGGCTCTTAAAGAACTGGTGGCAAAAAAGCCCTCTGTGAATGCAATGTGCTCTATTTCACATTGCGAAACATTGGCGGCCTTTTTTCTTGGGAAAGTCCAAGCTATCCACCGAGCCTTTCCCACTGCTATGCCCCTTGGCGGAGGGCTTTGTAGCCCCCCAGTGCAGGATGTTTTACACTCTCTTCCCTGCCTTCCACCTGAAAGCTTCAAGAAACTGGCTCAGCAAGTTAAGTCTGGGTCCCCGGCAGACCCTTTAAGACCGACTTTGTTTAGAGATCCGGCATATTTCGATCTTTTGCCAGTCTGTTCCTTGATTAATATCTCGCTTGCATCAGGGGTGGTCCCTGCCAAGTGGAAACAGGCAGTGGTTATGCCCATCCTGAAGAAGCCATGTCTGGACTCGGGAAAACCTGAGAACTATCGTCCAATATCGCTTCTTCCGTGGCCGGCAAAAGTAGCGGAGGCTCATGTGAACACCGTTCTCTCTGACCATCTCTCGCGGGCCAATATCTTGGACGCCACGCAGAACGGCTTCCGTGCTGGGCACAGCACGGAATCGGCCCTCCTCTTCATGGTAGAACACCTACGCACTGTGCTAGATTCGGGTCAAACGGCGGCGCTTGTTTTGTTAGATCTTAGCGCCGCCTTTGACACCGTTTCGCACAAGATTCTTGTGCAGCGCCTGGAGGAAGCTGGCGTCGTTGGCAATGCGCTTCAGTGGTTCCGCTCCTTTCTTGCTGATCGATCTTTTCTCGTGGCCGTTCCGCCCCACCAGTCAAAATCTTATCATCTGGATCTTGGGGTCCCTCAGGGATCTTCGCTGAGTCCCACGTTATTCAATCTTTACGTGAGGCCGCTGGCTGAGGTCGTCAAGCAGTGGGGTATGACCATGGTGTCATACGCTGACGACACTCAGCTGGCGGTCACTCTCAGCGGGGATTCTTATTTGGATGCCCCAAGATTCCAGAATGGACTTCGGGCGGTTGCCAGCTGGATGAATTCCAACTGTCTCCAGCTGAACACAAAAAAAACGGAAATTATGATCATCGGCAAGCAAGCGGAACTCTGGGGTGATAGGTGGTGGCCCTCAGAGCTTGGTCCCACCCCGATCCCGGTTTCGGAGATAAAAAATCTCGGGGTGTGGTTAGATCCGACCCTTAGCTTTGTCTGCCACACAAAGAGAACTGCCGCTTGCTGTTTCGGCATCCTGCGAGGCTTAAGACCTGTGCTAAAATTCTTTGGTGCCTCGACTAGGCAACTGGTGGTACAGGCGACGGTGATTTCTCGGCTCGACTATGCCAGCTCCCTCCTGGTAGGGATAAATCAGGCCGAAATCACCCGTCTACAACGTGTGCAGAACGCGGCCGCTCGGGCAGTGGTGGGCCTTCCCAGGTTCTGTTCTGCTGCCAACACTTTGCGCTCTCTCCATTGGTTGCCGATTAAACAGCGGATCCAATTCAAAGTACTCTGTTTGTCATACAAGATCCTCAAGGGCTCCCCTGCCCAGATTCTTTTGAATCTCCTGTCTCCCTATGTCCCGGCCCGCTCTCTACGTTCGTCGGACCTTGAACTTGCAGTAGTTCCCAGGTTTAAGCTCAGCCGTGCTGGCGGCCGCTCATTTCGAGTACGTGCTGCGGCTCTGTGGAATTCCCTTCCTTCAAAGATTCGTGCCCATGATGATCTTTTATCGTTCCGTAGGGCCGTCAAGACCTTTTTATTTCTTTAACCTGCTGTATTTTTAGTTTTCCATCCTTTAGCTGTGTTATGTTGTTACCTTGTTTGCGCCAGGATGCTCCTTTGCTGGAGCAGCTGTGCGCGTAATAAATGCACTTAACATAACATAACCAGCTACCGGTACAGCAATCATCTTTTCTCCCCAAGTAACCTAACATCAAACAGTTACCCCCGTGCACTGCCTTCCAACCCTGGTGAACTGTGGGTGATGTAGTCAGGATTCCAAGACTACAGAAGGTGTGCTTCAAAACAACAGGGGGCGGAGATCTCCGACCAATGAGGGAGCAGGAGGAGAAACTTAAGGTAGAGATGGAATGGCGGCTCGTGTGTGGAGGCATCTGACGAGGCGAAGGGTCGCCGAAATGCATAATGCCCAGTGTCCACATTAAAGACTCCCAAAAGGATTCCTCCGTGTGGCCTCTTACCTCTTGAAAATGTAGGGGTGTGTTTGGATATATATATATATATATATATATTACCTACTGGCGGTCGCCAGTAGGTATATATAGTTAGGATTTTTTCCTATGGGATTTTTGAAAATTCTATGTCTAATAACTTTGGCGTTTGTGGACGGAATTGGCTGAAATTTTCAGGAAAATGGAACATTTTGTTTCTGAGCAGTCCCTAAAAATTTGGGGGGGGGTTCGTCAAGGGGGGGCCGAGAAAAAAGGGGGGTCCCACAACGAGTTTTTCCCATGTTAATTTCCATAGGGCGGTTGGCCTCACTTTTAGCCCGAACGGCTGAATGGATTTGCACGAAACTTGGCAAAATTGTAGGGACTGGTAGCCCGATGTGCCTTTGCTAGGTCTCAATATATGTGCTCAAGTGGATTTTGAGAAATTAACGTTCAAAAAAATATATATATCTGTAAGCGCGCTCCGGGCAGCGCCCCGGTTTGCGTACCTGACGCGTAACGGAACTTCGCGAAGCGAAGCTGATTGGCTCTCCGGTGTCTGTCAACATTCTAAACAGTCCGGAGCGGCCGCCATCTTGTCTCTCGGTAGGATCGAGAGACAAGAGGAGGCCAAAACAAAGGGGGAAATGACCATAAGGGGGCATAGAAGATCCTCCCTGACCCCCTAGGTTTGATGTGGAGGCTTTAAAAGGGCCCCGCGGGGGGGGGGTTTGCGTGGGGAGCGCCCGGTACGCGCACCGGGAAGCGATCTGGGGAGCGTACTATAAGGAAAAAAGAATGATAGACTATGATATTTTGAAATATTGTATGTTTATTGATTGTTCTTTTTGTTGTTTTTTTTGTTGTTTTTTTTATTTAAGTAGCAGTATTTATGATTATTAAATATACATTTATTTTTGTGATTGTGCACAGTATACTATAAGTCTGACTTTACATTATAATCAATTTGGTACTAGTTTATGAATTACATATAAAAATGATTAAAGACTCGAACAATTTTTGATTATTAAATATAATTTTATTTTTCTGATTCTTTTTCAAAATTTAATAGAACGTCTAACATTTGACTGTCCGATATGTCTTCTTTTTGACTGAACATAACTTCCCACATTTGACCATCCTCATATTGAAGTAAGAAATCCACAGATTCTACACATTGTAGAAGTTCATGGTCTCGTGATTCATCCATGAATTCCAAGTCAATGGGTTCAATGATTTCCTCATTGTTCATCTCTAGGACAATTTCAAAGGAAACGTTCTGTTCTCCTTCCATTTTTGTGCTGAAATTTGCATAAAAAATAAATATATCAGTAGAGATAGGGCACTGTTGGGTTTAATTTCAGACAGGTACTTTTCAGGCGTGAAGTAGTACTATTAAAAAGTGCCTGTGAAAAAGCCTAGGTAAATTCATAATTATGCCACAGAAACCTAAATCAATCCATAATTATAATAAACAAGCCTTTCTCAATGTCTAACTCTTACAGAGGGATAGTATATAACTATCTGAAAATGTTTTCAAATTTATAAAATAACATCTTACCTTTTAAAAACAAGTTTAAGTTGTCAGTGAAAATGATCTTGCAATGTAGTTCAGGAAGTAGTAGTCAAAATGGCTGTGTTTCTCTCTCTTTCTTTATATATATTCAGGTACATAACCAATCAAATGTCAGGTAAAAAAAGTAGAAAATGAAGGTAACATTTTAATTGGTTGTCAATTCCAACACTTCAGATGTGTTTTGGGAAGTAATTTACCTCAGGGTATTCAGAGAGGTCTACAGGCTAAATGGCTAAATGGAATTCCAACCAAATTTGTGAAAATGGTAGGGATTGGTATGTAGTATGAGCTAATCTATATTTGGTGAAAGTGTCTCCAGTGGTTTTTCTGTATATTACTTTCCCACCTTTTTTGAGCGAGCGCTTCCCGGTGCGCGCCCCGGTACGCGAACCGGAAGCGTTACGGAAGTCCTCCATTTTGTGTTTCGGTATAATTGAGATACAATATGGAGGGCAAATAATGTTGAGAATGGGTAGAAGGGGGCACGGTAGACGTATCCTGACCCCCTAGGTTTTCTGAGGGTGGCTGAGGAGGCCCATATGTGCGAAAAAAAAACATTTTTTTAAAAAATTTCGCGTGGTTAGCGTCCGGTGCGCGTACCGGGTAGCGCTCCGGGGAGCGTACTTTGGTGAAAATTAGTGAAAAAAGTTAGAGTAAAATAATAATTGTGAGTGATCAGATGTAAGGTAGCTCTGAAAAGAGCTTTTGGGTCCTGTGGCTGATTTAGGTACCTACAAGTAGGTACCAATGCACAGTCTTAAATTCAGGATGAAAATTCTGTTCCCCTCATCTGAGAAGTGAACTCCATCTGCTCTGTAGATATCTTGCATGTAGTAACGCAAGGTATTGTTGTAGATGGAGCCCATTCCATGGTCTCTCGTGTAAGCTGAAACAGATTTATTTACATGCTTCCTCGATTTCTCAATTTGTGGACAAAATTGGTTCGACCACCTCCATTTCTGTCTTTGGCATATATTTGAATATACCAAGGCAGTTTGAGGAAATAGTGCCATCAATTGCTCAAAGGTGTCCTTTAAAAGCATTTCCAGACCTACCCCAGTCAAAGTGCCCAAGTCATTTCCTCCACAGTGCACAATTAACAGGTCAGGTTTTGGCAAATGCAAAAAGGTTTTCACCAATGGTATCAATTGGTGACATCTTAATCCTCTGTGGCCAATCCAGTTGATTTCCACATTTGTAAATTGAGGTTGTGTAAATTTCTGTTATCAGCATACCTTTGAGCCCAGTGGATATAACTATGTCCAACAATCCAGACAGAAAACATGGTGAGAGGAGGTTCTGCTGCAGTCAGATGAAGTGTGGTAATGAAATGGCAGTTGAAACAGTAGGAGTATGTAATGAAAAAAACGGTGGAGTTTCTGTGGTAATTAATCAGTAGCAGTGATTGGTGGATTTTGATTGCTGAAAACAGAAAGTTAGGGTGCATGGATGAGTTCTTTGAAAGATGTAATTTGAATGGTCAAGAAAAAATCATTTTATGAAAGATTGCACTGGATACGCAGGTGTACTGAGAGTTCAGAGTTCAATTGAAACATTGTTGTGTGAACTTGCAAACATGAGAGGTCTTTCAGGAGGTGGTTGCTATGGAAAAAAGGCAGAAAGGGCAGAGGGGGGAAGGGTGTTGATTTGAAAAAAGTGAGGGAAGAGTTTTGATTGGGTGACATGAGAGATATGTGTGATGAATTACAGCATTTCTGTGCCATTGTTGGTTGCAGCCTCTGGAGTGCATACCTTTTGCTCTGCTGAAGACAAATTGATGTGTGTCTGAGACTGTTTTGAAACTCAAAAAGTATTTGCTAAGGTGAGAAAAAATTCATTTAATTTAGATGGAGAATAGTATGCTTTAAGGAGAAAATTATGAAGAAAGTTGTGTATTTAAAATGTTGCTTTGTTTCATAGGTTGCTTGGGGCATATTTACAAGGCCTTTGAGTCCCTTTGATGTTATTTTCCCCTTTTTAATTTAAGTCATTTCCCCGTGGTGCAAGGTCCTTGTAAATACGCCCCCATGTGTGCTTGGCAAATTTAGATTTTGTTTCTTTGAGTTACATAGCCATGTTAAAAGTGATGGAAAAATGGTGCAAGGGCCTTCAAAATACGCTTTCATGTGTGTTAGGGCATTTTAAGTCACTTCCCCTTGAATGTAGTTGAATAACTGCTTTAGTTGATGTGTTTAAAAACATTTATTGAAGTCATTTAAGTTTCTTGATATGTACTGCTAAAGTTTCATAGGCTGCTTGGGGCATATTTACAAGGCCTTTGAGTCCCTTTGATGTTATTTTCCCCATTTTAATTTAAGTCATTTCCCCGTGGTGCAAGGTCCTTGTAAATACACCCCCACGTGTGCTTGGCAAATTTAGATTTTGTTTCTTTGAGTTACATAGCCATGTTAAAAGTGATGGAAAAATGGTTTAAGGGCCTTCAAAATACGCTTTCATGTGTGTTAGGGCATTTTAAGTCACTTCCCCATGAATGTAGTTGAATAACTGCTTTACTTGATGTGTTTAAAAACGTTTATTGAAGTCATTTAAGTTTCTTGATATGTACTGCTAGAGTTTCATAGGTTGCTTGGGGCATATTTACAAGGTCTTTGAGTCCCTTTGATTTTATTTTTCCCATTTTAATTTAAGACATTTCCCCGTGGTGCAAGGTCCTTGTAAATACGCCCCCATGTGTGCTTGGCAAATTTAGATTTTGTTTCTTTGAGTTACATAGCCATGTTAAAAGTGATGCAAAAATGGTTTAAGGGCCTTCAAAATATGCTTTTATGTGTGTTAGGGCATTTTAAGTCACTTCCCCATGAATGTAGTTGAATAACTGCTTTACTTGATGTGTTTAAAAATGTTTATTGAAGTTATTTAAGTTTCTTGATATGTACTGCTAGAGTTTCATAGGCTGCTTGGGGCATATTTACAAGGCCTTTGAGTCACTTTGATGTTATTTTTCCCATTTTAATTTAAGACATTTCCCCGTGGTGCAAGGTCCTTGTAAATACGCCCCCATGTGTGCTTGGCTAATTTAAGTACTGATAGGATGTGCTTCTACATAGGACCTGTGTTGTGTTTTCAAATTATGACCAGAAAATCGTTTTTTTTTTAAAAAAAAACGCTTTTCACATTTATGAGAAGGTCATATTTTGTGGGCTTCTTTAAATAAATATTGAACTGAGAAATATTAAACTGAGGCTTCTGTAAGTGTCAAAGGAGGTGAGTAATGTACATTGCTCTGTTGGATACTGTCCTCATCCTCTGCGTACTCTTGGATATGCTAGACTCCATCTGCACTATGAGATACCTAAGCAAAGGAAACACAGGTGATGTGATTGTGAAATGAGGAAAAGAAATTCCACATTTTTCAATTACATCACCTGTGTTTCCTAACTTTACGAATCACATTGTGCAGATGAGGTTTAGGCCTGTCCACGGACACAGAAGAGGTCTGGCCTTTGTTCAAGAGTGAAGTGGACATGACTCACTTCATTGGTAGGCCTGCACATGTACTATCTCCTCTGTACTCTTCAACAAGCCTAAATTTCATCTGCAACCCTGAGTAGGCCTCACCTCAAACAAACCTCTGGATAGGCCACACCTTATCGTCATCCTGAATCAATCATTTAAAATGTTAGGGGCAGATTTATGATGGCCGTGTGCCTCTTTTGCGCCACTGTGCGTCACTTTTGTGACGCAGCGGCAGTGCAAAAGATTTGCTATGTTGCGACATATTTACAACTTGATGCATCTAGGCAGATGTGTCATGCTGTAAAGTCCTGTGCCACATGAAACCGATGCAGCAGTGATGCAAAAGATGCACCATGTTGCAAGACAGGCCTCACTTCATCTCCAACAAGATACCGTCAGTTTAAACTGTAAACATTTAGGACTGTGTAGGGGGCATGGAGAAGCTGAATCTTCTGTAAATGTCAAAATTGTTGTATACAGTGCTCAACTTCTGTGTACTCTTTGATATGCTAGACTCCATCTGCACTATGAGATACCTAAGCAAAGAAAACACAGGGGATGTGATTGTGAAATGAGGAAAAGAAATTCCACATTTTTCAATTACATCACCTGTGTTTCCTAACTTTACGAATCACATTGTGCAGATGAGGTTTAGGCCTGTCCACGGACACAGAAGAGGTCTGGCCTTTGTTCAAGAGTGAAGTGGACATGACTCACTTCATTGGTAGGCCTGAACATGTATTATCACCTCTGTACTCTTCAACAAGCCTAAATTTCATCTGCAACCCTGAGTAGGCCTCACCTCAAACAAACCTCTGGATAGGCCACACCTTATCGTCATCCTGAATCAATCATTTAAAATGTTAGGGGCAGATTTATGATGGCCGTGTGCCTCTTTTGCGCCACTGTGCGTCACTTATGTGACGCAGCGGCGGTGCAAAAGATTTGCTATGTTGCGACATATTTACAACTTGATGCATCTAGGCAGATGTGTCATGCTGTAAAGTCCTGTGCCACATGAAACCGATGCAGCAGTGATGCAAAAGATGCACCATGTTGCAAGACAGGCCTCACTTCATCTCCAACAAGATGCCGTCAGTTTAAACTGTAAACATTTAGGACTGTGTAGGGGGCATGGAGAAGCTGAATCTTCTGTAAATGTCAAAATTGTTGTATACAGTGCTCAACTTCTGTGTACTCTTTGATATGCTAGACTCCATCTGCACTATGAGATACCTAAGCAAAGGAAACACAGGTGATGTGATTGTGAAATGAGGAAAAGAAATTCCACATTTTTCAATTACATCACCTGTGTTTCCTAACTTTACGAATCACATTGTGCAGATGAGGTTTAGGCCTGTCCACGGACACAGAAGAGGTCTGGCCTTTGTTCAAGAGTGAAGTGGACATGACTCACTTCATTGGTAGGCCTGAACATGTATTATCTCCTCTGTACTCTTCAACAAGCCTAAATTTCATCTGCAACCCTGAGTAGGCCTCACCTCAAACAAACCTCTGGATAGGCCACACCTTATCGTCATCCTGAATCAATCATTTAAAATGTTAGGGGCAGATTTATGATGGCCGTGTGCCTCTTTTGCGCCACTATGCGTCACTTTTGTGACGCAGCGGCGGTGCAAAAGATTTGCTATGTTGCGACATATTTACAACTTGATGCATCTAGGCAGATGTGTCATGCTGTAAAGTCCTGTGCCACATGAAACCTGCGCCAGATTTCATGTGAGCGTTTTGTTGTAGGGTGGCCAGTCATTTGCATGAAAGCCCTGTAAAACTAACCCAGTAAAATTAAGAAGATTTCACTGAGTCACATTTATGGCATTGCTGAATCAAATCCTTACACCTGTTTGAAACAGGCATAAGGAGTGATGCACCATGCAATGTGTGGCTTGCCCCTGTGCATTGCAGTAGACATGTCGCGCTTACGACGTGATTCGTGCAATGCGCCGTTTTTGTGGAACAGATGCGTGATGCATCCGAGCTGTTTTTGCTCAATGGTGCTCTGCATTGTAAATGCGGCACATCATAGGTGGCAGAGCAGTGGCGCACGTTAACTGGTGCATCCCTGGGGATGCGCCAGTTAACATAAATCTGCTCCTTTAAATTTAAGTATTAGCAGGGGACACAGTGTTGGTGAGGCTTATCCAAGGTTAAGAAGAGATGAGTCCTGTTCACTGAAAAATTGGACATAGGCCTCACCTCCTCAGCATCGCTGGACATGGTTAAATAATATCTGCAAAATGTTACTCTTGTTAAACAAGTTTACAATTATAGTCTCTGAGATTTGTCTCTTACTCCGCAACATCTCATTGTTGTTCTCTTTCTTTAAAGATAACGACAACATCAAGCATGAATGATAATGAGCAATCTGTTGATCTCGATATTATCATTGAAATTGAGATTGAAACATCAGTGGAAGTAGATCCCTTGGATGATTTAAATCCTGAGGATGATGAAGAACATGATGAGGATGCCGATTTGTCAGAATTGTATGACTTAGGGTGGGAAGCTGACGTGCTTGAGCCTATGGAACTATAAACATTTATTTTTAAAAGTTACTGGAAATGAAAAGTAAACATGTAAACTGTTTCATTTAAAATTAAACACAACTTGAAAAACAGCTTGTGTGTAGTGTCTTTAATAAAATAGTCAAATATGCTGATAAAATTAGTTCAGATTCACATATAGAAGAGCACAGGTGAAATGTAGAAGCATTCCATTTCTTTGCTACTATTTGTGACTACTAAATTTGCCAATGCAATAAAAATTATTGTATGTAAAATTGTCAAGTAGTGTGTTAAATTTTTGACGACTGTTATTGATTTACTGTTTGGTAATAGTGGTTAATAACATTTTTTATTATATTTTACCACAGATTCAACTGCAGATCATTTCAAAAGTACATAATGCCATCTAAAGAACGAAACCGAAAGGCTACAAAACGTCAAAGACAGCAGATTACTAAATGCTTGCAGCAGTCCTCTACAATAAAAACTCGTCAAGTCACCAAGAAAGCTCCGGGTAAGACAACGAAATCATTCCTCAGAAACATTTGTAGAAAAAAAAGTAGTACTACAGAAAATGTTTTAGTCCAGAAAAAGAGAACCAATTTAAACGGAAAGGAAAGGCCAATTAAAAATGTTACTGCTAGAGCAGGAGATAACTCTGTGCATGGTAGTAGAAGGAAAAATCAGTTTAGGGACATTCGTAAACGAATGTTCCGCAACAGGATAATTGGCAATTTGTTAAAAAATATTAAGAAAGGTCAACAGAAAGTGTTTTTTTATAAGAGAAAAAAAAAGTTGAGAAAATTATTGATCAAGCATTCGAAATTAAGCAAAAGTTATTTATTTTGATAATCAATAGAATTAGGAAACTAAACAAGGCAATTTATGATTTCAAAACAAACAGTAGATGGAAGAGAACAGTTAATCGTAGTAATTTTTGTGAAGTTTTTTCAGGATAATGGATGCATAGTTCAAGTTGTGAGGCATTTTTTAATGAGGAGAGTTATTTCCAGGATAATGATTTGGTGCATGCAGTTGACACCAGTGGTCGAGCATATGAGGTGAAAGATGGTTGTCCGGTTGAAAAAGAAAAACTTGCGACAACAGAGGCAGAACAGGTGTTAGGTGATGAAGTTTTAGGAAAACGTCCTAAGGGACCAGTGTATACCTGGAAGTGTAGTAGTATTTGCAGTGTGCGACAGGATTCCATCAATTTGCTTTGTGATTTTGTACGGACATTTAATAAGAAAAGTTTAAAACAAAAAATGAGGTTGTTGCAAGAATTAGATCCTTGCAGAGTGAGAGAAGTGACAGGTTTGCATGGTCATTCATTGGCTTGTCTTTCTAGGAGAGTATGCCAGAGTGTTTTTCATCATTTCAGGATGCTAGCAGTGCATCATAATAAAGTGAGGAAATTAGTTAGATTGTTGTATTATGCTAAGAGTCCAGCAATTAAGCTTAAACAATTATGCACTGCTCTTTTGCATGGTTCTGAAGTAGATGTAAAGAATATTTGTGAAGAAATTGAGTTTTGTTACTTTGCAAGTAAAGAGGAGAATGTTGAAATTGACCCAGAAGAAGAAGGTAATGTGGAAGATAGTGTACAGGTTTCCAGTACAGATAATTTTCAGAAGGAAATTGCCACGTTTCAGGTGAAATCAAGTGAGAGGCCTAATTTCACTTGTGTGTGTTGTCGACGCACTTATTATAAGAATCAGACTAAGTTAGTGGATTTATATGCGAAAAGTGAAAGGGAAAATAATAGTGAATGGAAGGATTTTGCAACATACTTGATGGTAGAAAATTGTTTTGATTTGGGATTGGATCAACGTGTGTGTACTTATTGTTGTAACAAATTAAATCAAAACTGGATGCCTGCTAGAGCGGTTCATAATAATCTGGAATTGGTTGAGATTCCTTCTGAATTGAAGGATTTAAATACTTATGAATCTATTTTGATTCAAAGTATCCATCCCTTTCAGGCGATTGTAAGAATGGAGCCAAAGACAGGGAAATTGCCTCCATCAGATTTACAGAGAGGATTAAAGGGAAGAGTTGTTTATTTGCCTCTAGATTTGAAGAAAAACATTAATACAATTGGAGTAGAGAAAGTGGAAGAGGAACCTCTGGTTATCTTAGTTAATGGGGTTCCGACAAAGAGTAAGAAAATATGGCAAGATTTAGTGGATGTTAGGAAAGTCAAAAAGGCAACATTGTATTTGAAGAAAAACAAAAAGTACTACAAGAATGTATATGTTGCAGAAGAGGAAGTAAGTGAAGAAGAGCATAGCGATTTGTGTGCTGGTCAAATTGAGAAAGTAGAAGCCTCTAAAAATGAAGAAATATATGAACATTATAGTGTTCATCCTTTGCATTCCAAGGAAGTCATGGGGAATGCTATTGAGTCGTTTCAAATGAAACAAGCCAAAGGAAGTCCCATTAGTGTTTGGGAGGACAGTTTGGAAGCTCGGTGTTTCCCACAGCTATTTCCAACAGGTCAAGGATGAAGATATGATGAGCGACCTGATCAAATTCCTGCTTCTGAATACCGGACTTTACGATTGTATGCAGAAGATCCTAGGTTTCGTCAATGCATTCCCTATTTGTTTCATCTACTGTTTGAAAGCGATCTGTCTGGACTGTCATATGCAGTGAACCACATCTTGAAAAGTGGTGTACAGATGCAAAACATCTCGGCAAGTGACGTTATGGATAAAGTCAATGTGCAAGACAGTATTTTGGATTCTCACCTGATTAATCTCATGGCGTGTCAGCGTGGTACTAATGAGTACTGGCACTGTCGTCATGGTGATTTAAAATGTATGCTGAGGAACTTAGGAACTCCCACACGGTTCCTCACTCTCAGCTGTGCCAAGTATGGCTGGGAAGACTTACTTGAATTTCTACGAGAGGCAAATGGAAACATTGAAAATATCGAATTCAAGACACCCGGAGAAATGTGCTCTTTGGATCCAGTGAATGTATGCAGGTACTTCAATCATAGATTTGAAGCTATGATGTCTTTCATCATGAACAAGAAAAATCCACCTCTTGGAGAGGTGTTGGATTTCTTCTGGAGAAAGGAGTACCAAGCAAGAGGTGCTCCTCATATACATATGCTGCTGTGGATCAAAGATGCACCCAAATTTGGAACAGATCCAGATGACTTAGTGATGAGTTTTATAGAACAGTATTCTACATGTGCTGTTCCAAAGGCAAAGGAAGACAAAAGCCTAAGAGAACAAGTTTTACGCTTCCAAAGCCATCGTTGTGGAAAGTACTGTCGTCGTAAATTCAGAAACAAGGACAAGTTCTACACCAAATGTCGTTTCGCCTTTCCACGACCTGTGATTTCTAAAGGAAGAGTGAACAGTTTGATGTCTTCGCTGCGACATGATGTGATGAAGAAATCACCCAAAAACACATACAATTTGAAAAGGAACGAAGAGTCCAAGTACATCAACGACTACAACCCAGTGATTTTGTCCATGTGGAATGCTAACATGGATATACAGTTTGTGGCTGATAACTGTATGGCTGTGGCTCGGTATGTGACATCTTACATCACCAAAAAAGAAAAGAAAGAATTGAAGGATATGTGGGAGGACATTTCCCATGAAAAGAGCCTCAGTAAGAAGTTGTACAGTTTCAGTCTGAAGATGTTGTCGCATCGAGAAATCGGAGCTTATGAATGTTCTGACCGGTTGTCTTCAGCAAGTCTCTATGCCAAATCCAGGAGTATCATTTGGGCGAGTCTTGGTCTTGCTGCAACGCGTAATCGAGTTCTGAAACCTGTGCGGGAAATTGAGTATTTGGCGGAAAAGGAGCCAAACAGTACCGATATTTTGAAGATCAACATGTTGGATACATATTATCAATCAATCAATCAAAGCATTTATAAAGCGCGCTACTCACCCGGAGGGTCTCAAGGCGCTGGGGGGGGTCCGCTACTGCTCGAACAGCCAGGTCTTGAGCTGCTTCCTGAAGGCGAGGTGGTCTTGGGTCAGGCGGAGGCGGAGGCGGGTCGGGAGTTCCAAGTCTTGGCGGCCAGTTAGGAAAAGGACCTTCCTCCTGTGGTGGCTCTTCGGATGCGGGGGACGGCGGCGAGGGCGTGGCTGGTCGATCGAAGCTGGCGTTTGGGAGCGTAGAAGTTGAGGCGGCTGTTGAGGTATCCTGGGCCTTGGTTGTGTAGGGCTTTGTGTGCGTGCGTGAGGAGCCGGAAGGTGATTCTCTTGTTGACTGGGAGCCAGTGCAGGTCTCTCAGGTGTCCGGAGATGTGGCTGCGGCGGGGGATGTCCAGGATGAGTCGTGCTGAGGTGTTCTGGATCCGCTGGAGTCTCTTCTGGAGTTTGGCGGTGGTTCCGGCGTAGAGGGAGTTGCCGTAGTCCAGACGGCTGGTGACGAGGGCCTGGGTGACCGTCTTCCTGGTCTCGTAGGGGATCCATCGGAAGATCTTGCGTAGCATGCGCAGGATGTTGAAGCACGACGAGGAGACGGCATTGACTTGTCTGGTCATAGAGAGGGAGGAGTCCAGGATGAAGCCCAGGTTGCGTGCGTGGTCTGTTGGTTTGGGTGCGCTGCCCAGGGCGGGGGGCCACCAGGAGTCGTCCCAGGCGGAGGGTGAGGATCCTAGGATGAGGACTTCCGTCTTGTCTGAGTTCAGTTTCAGGCGGCTGTTCGTCATCCATTTGGCCACGTCTGTCATCCCTTCGTGCAGGTTGGCTCTGGCGGTGGTGGGGTCGTTGGTGAGGGAGAGGATCAGCTGGGTGTCGTCGGCGTAGGAGATGATGTTGAGGTTGTGCTGGCGAGCGATGGCTGCGAGGGGGCTCATGTAGACGTTGAAGAGTGTTGGGCTGAGCGAGGAGCCTTGAGGAACGCCGCAGATGACTTTGGTGGCCTCCGATCTGAACGGCGGGAGGCGGACTCTCTGTGTCCTTCCGGCGAGGAAGGAGATGATCCACTCCAGTGCCTTCTCCTGGATTCCGACGTTGCTGAGGCGCTGTACTAGGGTACGGTGGCAGACGGTGTCGAAGGCCGCGGAGAGGTCCAGGAGGATGAGGGCCGCCGTTTCTCCGTTGTCGAGCAGGGCTCGGATATCATCGGTAGCTACGATCAGGGCGGTCTCGGTGCTGTGGTTGGCCCGGAAGCCAGACTGCGAGAGGTCGAGGGAGCCGTTCGTCTCGAGAAAGGCGGGCAGTTGCTTGTTGACAGTCTTCTCGATGACTTTAGCCGGAAACGGGAGCAGCGAGATGGGGCGGTAGTTCTTGAGGTCGGTGGGGTCGGCTGATGGTTTCTTGAGTAGAGCGCTGAGCTCGGCGTGCTTACAGCTCTCCGGGAAGGTGGCGGTGTCGAAGGAGGAGTTGATGATGTCCCGCAGGTGGGGTGCGATGACAGTGTCGGCCTTGTTGAAGACGTGGTGAGGGCAGGGGTCTGTCGGAGATCCAGAGTGGATGGAGTTCATCGTGCGGATGGTGTCTTCGGTGCTGATCGGAGTCCAGGCGCGGAGGGTGGTGGTGGGGGGCGGTGGTTCGGTCGAGGCGTGCGTCGGTTGAGTGCTGAAGCTGTTGTGGATGTCCGCGATCTTGTTGTGGAAGTAGGAGGCGAGGGAGTTGCAGAGGTCTTGCGACGGGGTGATGTCCTTGTTTCCGGCGTTGGGGTTGGAGAGCTCTTTCACGATGTTGAAGAGTTCCTTGCTGTTGTGTGCGTTGTATGTCCAGTCGTTCCTTGAATGCGCTTTTCTTGGTGGCGTGGATCAGTTGGTGGTGTTTTCGGGTGGCGAGCTTGAGGGCAGTCATGTTGTCCGGTGTTGGGTCTCTGCGCCAGGTTTTCTCGAGTGCTCTGCAGTTCTTCTTGGAGCTCTTGAGTTCGTCGTTAAACCATGGGGGTTTCTTGCTGCCGGGTCTGCTCGGTGGGGTCTTCAGAGGGGCGAGGTCGTCTGCGCAGTCGCTGATCCATTTCGTGAGGTTGGTGGCGGCTTGGCTGGGGTTCGTTGTGCTGGTGGGAGGCTTCTTGCTCAGGGAAGACGCAAGCTGGTAGGCTGTGATCTTGTTCCAGCTTCTGCGGGGGACCTGTTGTTGGTGATGGTGGAGCGTGGTCCTTTTGAAGCTGAAGTGGACGCAGCTGTGGTCCGTCCAGTGGAGTCCCGTGGCGTGGCTGAAGGCGATGTCCTTGCTGGATGAGAAGACGGGGTCGAGTGTGTGTCCGGCGTAGTGGGTGGGGGTGGTTACCAGTTGCTTGAGTCCGAGGTTGGCGAGGTTGTCCAGCAGGGTGGTGGTGTTGCGGTCGTTGTTGTTCTCCAGGTGGAAGTTGAGGTCCCCGAGGAGGATGTAGTCAGCGGAGAGGAGTGCGTGCGGGCTGATGAAGTCGGCAATGTCTTCGCTGAATTGTGTGCGTGGTCCCGGGGGTCTGTAGATGAGGGTGCCTCTGAGGGTTGTCTTGGGGTTGATGTGGATCTGGAAGCGCAGGTGTTCGGCGGGTGCGAGGGTGTCGTCGGTGTTGGTCGTGATGCGGATGGTGTTCCTGTGGATGATGGCGATGCCTCCTCCTGTCTGGTTGACGCGGTCCCTCCGGATGATCTTGTAGCCGTCCGGGATGGCGATGGCGATGTCGGGTGCTGAGGAGGCGTTCATCCAGGTTTCTGTGAGGAAGGCGACGTCTGGGGCTGTGGTGTCGAGCAGGTTCCAGAGCTCGACGGCGTGTCTGTGGACGGAGCGGGTGTTGAGCAGGATGCACTTCAGGTGGGTGCTGCTGGTGTTCGGCTTGGTGGGTGCTGGTGTGGCTTGGGTCCGGTTGCAGGTGAACTTGCAGGAGTGGCAGCTGAAGGGTCAGTGGGGCGTCTCGGTGTGGCTCGGTAGCAACCCGGGGACCTGCCAGTGTTGAGTGCGATGAGGTCGGTGGCGTCGAAGATTCGTCGGGTCGGCTTCCGTCGGTGGGGGCCAGGGGTCCTGGCACTGGGCGCGGTCCAGGCGCGGATGGGCGCAGACGGGCTTACCTTTGGCGCACCTTCGGCGCTCATTCGGTGCTCCCGCTGTGCGCGTCCGCTGCGGGGGCGTCATAAGAAGGGGCTATGAGGGAGGGTCGGCCGGGAGGCGGGAGGCGGGAGGGCCAATGGGAGAGCAGGGGAGGCGGAGCTATGGGTCAGCGGCGGGAATCACGGAGGTGACCGGGCCGGTGAGGAGCGGGGGCAGAGGCGGCAAGCTGCGGGCAGAAGGTGAGCCCGAGGAAGAAGCGGAGGGCATCGGCGTGGGGGAGGTGAGCAGAGGTCTCGGCGATCAAGGGAGCGGCCAGGCAGCAGCTGAGACCTCAGGCAGGCGAGCGAGCGGCTGAGCAGCAGGTAGGCAGGCAGGCGAGCAGCAGCAGCGAGGAGGGAGCGACCGCCTGCGAGGGCACAGGGGTCACAGTGAATGACCCGGCAGGGACCCCTTAAGAAGGGGCCGTGAGGGAGGGTCGGCCGGGAGGCGGGAGGCGGGAGGGCCAATGGGAGAGCAGGGGAGGCGGAGCTATGGGTCAGCGGCGGGAATCACGGAGGTGACCGGGCCGGTGAGGAGCTGGGGCAGAGGCGGCAAGCTGCGGGCAGAAGGCGAGCCCGAGGAAGAAGCGGAGGGCAGCGGCGTGGGGGAGGTGAGCAGAGGTCTCGGCGATCAAGGGAGCGGCCAGGCAGCAGCTGAGACCTCAGGCAGGCGAGCGAGCGGCAGAGCAGCAGGTAGGCAGGCAGGCGAGCAGCAGCAGCGAGGAGGGAGCGACCGCCTGCGAGGGCACAGGGGTCACCATTATTACCATTATCACCATTATTATCCAAATAGAAGCAGTCACCTCGAGAATGTTTGTCTGTATGAGGTTCTACAAAATTACATATTCAAGAGGAACATCAAAGAAGATATTGATAAAGGAGTGTATGCTGTAATTGGAAGTGAGGGATGTCTGGTCAAGCAAAGAAAATGCCAATTGGTAAATCATCGAAAATTGACTGGTGAGTCTCCTGAAAGAAAATAGTTTTTCTATTTAGCTCTTTTGCAACTTTTCAAGCCTTGGTGTGCAGAAGAGGAACTGCTTGGAGATTTCCTCTGTTACGGAGACTCTTTCAATGCCGCCAAGGAGACTATAGAATGTCCTGTTTTTCCCAAATATTTGGAAATGTTGAATGCGGAAATCGAGCAGGAAGCAACAATTGCAGCCGAGATTGCTAGAGACAGTTCTCAGGACAGTCAGAGTTCTGTTTCATTGAGTCAGGATCCACTAGGAGGACCAGTTATCGAAAATGAAGCTGCCACTGCCATGATTGAAGTGGAAAGAGCCATGGCACATGCTCAGGAGGATGCGGTTAACTTAGAAGACTTGGAAAGACAACTCAACGTTGAGCAGAGGAAAATATATGACGAAGTTACCAACCAAATAGATCATGGATTAAGTCATGAGAAGAAAGAGTGCTCATGTACGTCGTTGAAGCCTGTCCGACTGTACGTGAGCGGGAACTGGAAAAAGTTTTCTCATTAAAGCAATTTCATGTTATTTGCAGAAAAGGACTGAGTCATCGCTGTCTTGTGTAGTCACCGCTCCAACTGGATTGGCAGCACATAACATTAAAGGTATTACTTTGCATCGTCTACTGATGCTGCCAGTGGAGCATGATAACAAATTACAATACCACAAGTTATCTGGAGATGCTTGTTGTGAAGTTTCAAGAGTCTTGAGGAAAATGAAACTTCTTATCATTGACGAAGTAAGCATGGTTTCCAATGTCATGCTTGCCTTTGTGCATTTGAGAATGCAAGAAGTTCTCAAAACAGAGTATGATGTGTTATTTGGTGGCAAACACATCATTGTTTTCGGTGATCTTCTGCAGCTGACACCAGTGAAAGGACAACCTGTGTTCAAAATGCTCACGCATGAAGATACCAGGAAGTGCCTAGGGAGCATTGGCAACGTCAATATATGGTTAAACTTCAATTATGCTGAACTGCGTGAAAATATGCGTCAGGCGAAGGTAGAAGATTACAAGAATATTCTACAAGATGTTAGAATCGGAAAAGTGACTGAGCATGGGAAAGAAGCTTCACATGCACGATTACTGTCACATTTGTATCCAGAACAAGACGTTGTGCCTGAGAATATTTTTCGGAAAATTACTGAGAAGAAATCTGGAATATGTTTGATGCCAACTCTTGCAGAATGTGCCATCTTCAACAACAAAATGTTGCATTTAGAAAACCAAGAGATTGTGAAACTGGAAGCTATTGACAGAGTAGAGCATATGGGATCAACAATTATTTTGTCTGAGAATTTGAAATCAAAATTGGATTCATTAGAGAAGACTATATCTAAAACTGCAGGTTTTGAAAAGACTCTGAATGTGTGCTTAAATTGCCGTATAATTTTAAGAAGGAATTTACATGTTGAAAGAGGTCTGGTAAATGGATCAATGGGTGGGCAGAGGTGTGGCGCCGCGGCCAGGGCGACTGACGCTGGAATCTGGGGACCACGGTTCGATCCCCGGCTCCGGCGGCAGGTTAGCCCAGCACCATGTGACTCTGGGCAATAGCTCGCTTAATCTTCCCGACGGCCCCCAGCGCCTAGAGACCCTTACGGGTGATTGTGCACTTTACAAATGTGGACTTTACTTTACTTTACTTTAATGTTGTTGATTTTGTGAAATACAGAAATAGAGATGGAATTGAATTTTTAAAAATAAAATTTGATGGCATTGAGGAAGTACAGCTAATTGGTCGTTGCTCTGCTAGGTTTTTGCTTGTAAAAGACTTATATGTTCGCCGTAAGCAGTTTCCTGTTTGCTTGGCATATGCGGTGACAATCCATAAATCACAAGGTTTAAGTGTAGACAGTGCATTGGTGAATATTGGCAGTTCTGTGTTCAAGGAGGGTATGGCATATGTGGCATTGTCACGAGTCAGAACTTTATCGGGATTGTACTTGATTGAGTGTGATGTCACAAACATTTGTGCGGATCTAGATTGTGTTAAGGAATACAATAGGTTAAGAAGAGAGTATGCGCCACATTTGCCTCAATATCCTTTGTTTGAGAAACGTGTGGTAGGCCGGAAACAAAGAAATGTGACCAATAGTAGGGAGGTTGTAGCAAAAAGACGAAAAGTCGATGAACCTGAAATTATAAGCAGAAAAAAAATGGATTCTGTTGAAGATGTTGTTGGTTTTCAATTTGAAAATAGTTCTGGTGTCAACTGCTATGCTAATGTAGTGGTTAATGTTGTCTTTTCTCTAGAAACTTTAAAAGAAGAGATTGTGGTCAATTCGGATCAAAGATTTTGCAGTTTGTTGAATTCTGTGTTAGAGAAATGTAGCACTGATAGAACAAAAATAGAAAGTGTGTCTGAAATTCGAAATCTGTTAGACAAATGTTCAGGTCAAATGCAATTCTCTCAACATATTCAGCAAGATTGTCAGGAGTTTTTAATGTATATGCTTGATGTATTGCAAGATGAAGGTGTAGATGTAGATCATCTGTTTGGCCTTTCTTATCAATGGCAGCATGACTGCGAGAACTGTAGGGTATCAAGTACTACTAGTGTAGAGTCTGAAAGATTTATATATTTAACTTTGCCAGACAGTAAATCAGTGTCCTTTAGTAAGCTAGTAAAAGCAGCTGATCACAACATGGAGTGTAGCCAATGTAAGTCTGCAATGTTCTCCACATTATTTATACGAACATATGGCCAGTATGTCATTTTAATGTTCCAAAGATGTAGGCCTGATGGAACAAAATTGACAACTTTAATAAAAAATGTTGTGGCTTCGCAGTTGTCAATATCAGGAAGGACTTTTGTAACTGCAGCAATTATATATCATGACGGTCCTTCAACAACATCAGGACATTACACAGCTTATTTAAAGTCTAGAAACGGCTGGTCATTCTGCAATGATTCTGTTTTAACTTTAAAAAAAAAAATGCCTTTTGACCTTAAAAATTCTTACCTGGTGTTTTTAAAACCAAAATTTTAGGGAAAGAATCTCGGGATCTGCTCTGAGGAATTTCAAGAGGTTCTAATGGCTCCTACACTATTTGGCCTTGAGGATAAGTGTAGTACAGAGTAAAAAGTTAAATGTGGAAATGTGGAACATGAGTGAGCAAGAAGGACGAGATATTACTAGTACAGGATTGTGAAAGTGATCTTGAACGTTTTCTTTCTAAAAGTTGCGGAAAAAGAAAATGACGGGATTTGCTTAGAAGAATTCCAAAAGTTATAAATGGCTCTTACACGATTTGGCCTTGAGGAAATGTGCGGTAGAGAGCGAGAAGTCATTTATTGTATGTAACATATTTGTCAAAACGATGGAGCTTTTCTTTCAGAAAGTGGCGGGCTGAAAATAATAGCAGCACAACAGAGTATAAGCTGTTCATAGGACATCCTTTGACGTCATGGAAAGTAAGTTACTTTTAAGGAGTTCTGATTTCCGATTGGTTATGTTATATGGGTTTTTTAAACACAATCATTTTGATTGTGTTTTTTTTCCCCGCTGTTATATGATGAATACCTTCAACTCACTGTTTTTAGTGAAATTTGATACATTCTGAGAACAGCAAAAATAAACCATTTAACATGTATAATTAATTCTGTACTTTTTGTATTTATGATATACATTGAGAACTGTGCAGGAGGCATGGAGAAACTGAGGCTTCTGTAAGTGTCAAGGGAGGTGAGTAATGTACATTGCTCTGTTGCATACAGTCCTCACCTTCTCCGTACTCTTGGATATGCTAGACTACATCTGCACAATGAGATACCTAAGCTGAGGAAATACAGGTGATGTGATTGTGGAATGAGCAAAAAAAATTGCATGTTTTCAATTACATTACCTGTGTTTCCTAACATTACGAATCACATTGTGCAGATGAGGTTTAGGCTTGTCCAGGGACACAGAAGAGGTCTGGCCTTTGTTCAAGAGTGCAGTGGACATGACTCACTTCATTGGTAGGCCTGCACATGTATTATCTCCTCTGTACTCTTCAACAAGCCTAAATTTCATCTGCAACCCTGAGTAGGCCTCACCTCAAACAAACCTCTGGATAGTCCACACCTTATCGTCATCCTGAATCAATCATTTAAAATGTTAGGGGCAGATTTATGATGGCCGTGCGTCTCTTTTGTGCCGCTGTTGCGTCACATTTGTGATGCAGCAGTGATGCAAAAGATGCACCATGTTGCAAGATAGGCCTCACTTCATCTCCAACAAGATACCGTCAGTTTAAAATGTATATATTTAGGACTGTGTAGGGGGCATGGAGAAACTGAGGCTTCTGTAAGTGTCAAAGTTGTTGCATACAGTGCTCACCTTCTGCGTACTCATTCATATGCTAGACTACTTCTGCACAATGAGATACCTAAGCAAAGGAAACACAAGTGATGTGATTGTGGATTGAGCAAAAAAATTGCAAGTTTTTCAAATACATTACCTGTGTTTCCTAACATTACGAATCACATTGTGTAGATGCCTCACTCAGTCTGTATCTGACACTCTTTCCTTCACTTCCTCTGTCTCCTCTCTCTCTCACTCTCTTTTCATTATTCACCCTTTCCTTATATAGTTTACCTTACTCACTTTCTTTTAGTAGCTTACACAACTTCAATTTAGTTTACTCTTCTATCCTTCTTTTCTGTCACTGAAAGTATCTTCTTTTTTTCTTTCTAAGTAATTTACTCTATTTAAATTTCTTTTTGTCTCTGACTGTCTATCACCGTTTCTTTCTCTTTTTTTTCTGCATGTTTATCTCTAACTTTATTTCTTTGTAAAATTGGATGATTGTCAATCTTTTCCCTTGTCTTTTCTAATTTTTAAATACATGTTTTAATATTTTTCAAATTTTTGCTGTTTCTTTCACAGATTGAAAGTATAAAAATAACAAATGACTAAGTTAACGACAATTATAAGGTAAATGTTTAGTACTCTTTTCGTTACATTTCTATCACATTTAACTTCTATTAGTTCCACTGCTTCATTTCTTTAACCCTCAGTTTCCTGCCTTTGCTACTTCCCTCATTCCTTTCTCTATTACTTACTTACTCTACTCCTTCCACTCCTTTTCTCAGTCCCTCTGTTCTCATAGTTCCTCACTCTTCTTCACTCACTCCGTCTCTATTACTCTCACTGTCTCTGACTGATCACTCTTTCACTACTTGTTCATTATGCTTTCTCCCTGTAGTTCAAGCACACTAAGGGGCATATTATCAACACAGGCAATAAAATTATCGCTGCTTTTATCGGCAGAAAAATGCCGCAAAAGCGGCTTTAGCGGCAGTTTTCTGCCGCAAAAGCGGCTTTAGCGGCAGATTTCTGCTGATAAAAGCAGCGATAATTTTATCGCCTATGTTGATAATATGCCCCTATGTCATTTACATTTCTTTGCTGTTTCAATCATTCCTTTTCTGTTACTTTTTCTTTTCTGCTTTCTGTTTTTTCTCTCTGTTATTCCACATGTTTTAATCTTATTTTGAACATTCACTCACATTCTCTAAGAAACTCTTGTTTATTATTCTTCTACTCTCCTTTTTTTCTTTCACTTCCTTATCTATTTTGTTTTTCACAATTATACCCTCTTCCATCTTTTCTTCGGTAAATAGATCTATTAAACAGTACCTCTGGTTTACTCCCTATAGCTGTCTTTCTTTTAACATTACTCTCTGTTTCCTTCCCTTATACTTACTCTTCTTTTTTTTAAATTATTTTTTTTTTGGTTCGCTTCCGGTTCGCGTACCGGCGAGCGAACCGGGAAGCGAACCAAAAGAATTAGAGGTTGCCAGAGTGCTAAACATTCTAGCAATTTTTTTATAAAGGGGAGGTAGTTCTGAAAAGAACTTTTTTTTTATTGTTTTTGTTGTTTTATATTTTTTTATTATTTTTCTGAACATTTTTTTACTTTTTTTGTATTTTTTGAACAATGTTATATTTTTTTTGGTTTTTTTTTGGGGGGGGAACAAAAATGATTCATTATAAAGGGCTCAACAGGAGCAAAAAAAAAGATAATTTATTTTTTGGGGCGTTTTGGACAGTTGTGATTGTCAATTGAAGCATTTATTAAATTTACGCTACTCTCCCTGTAGCAAATCAATTTTTCGCAATAAATGCATACAAATTTCACTTCCCCAAACTTCAGCTAAATATTTGGGACCGTCTCCCTCGCCTGTGGTCCCGTCAGTGCTTGTTGATGTGATGTACTGGCCACAGGACGGGGGTTATCGAGCAGGTCACGTACTTGCGCAGCACTGTAGTTGTTAGGGTGCCACCTCTCCATATGGCGATGCATCGTATAATTGCCATAACTATATTTTTTATCTGTCCCTCTGGACAGATCATTTTTACATATAAGGCAAGTTAGGTAGCGGGCATTCACATTTTTTTGGCCTCGGGGATATTTAAAAAATTGCCAAATAAAATTCTCTTTCACTCGGGACCTCCTAGGCTCTTCTGGCAAAAAATGCCCCTCTTCTTCCTCTTCCTCTTGTTCCTCTTCTTCCTCCTCTTGCTCAACCATAACCTGAGGAGGTGGTCCTCTCTTCCTAAAAGGTGGTGGTGGTGGTGGGGGTGCACCAGCTGAAGCTACAACACTTGCCATCGCTAAGTGATGAAAAAAGGTCTTCCTCTCACAAAGATGAAAGTCAGAGTGAGGAAACAAGGATGGGTTTTCATCATTTGGGAAAAAAAAATAGTTCTAAACCAATGAAATGTGTTATTTTTAGGTCACATGACCTAGCCTTACATCATTAGGAAACTGAAAGTGAAATGAACCAATGAAAAGTGTTATTTACAGGTCACATGACCTGTTACGCTTACGTTACGCGATCCGCGCCGCGTCCCGGATCGCTTCCGGTAAGCTGCGCTTCGCGCACTGGAGCACTTCCGGGTGCGCTAACGCGGCGCGTCATATGACACATTACGCGACAACGCGATACATCGCGCTTACGCGACACGTCACGATGTTGTTTTCTAACGCGGCAGTTGCGCAGACGGAACGTTTACCGGTTCGCGGACCGAGTCGCGGCACCAAATTGAGCTAACGGGAAGCTGCCCGGTTCGCGGACCGGGAGCGAATAAAAAAAAATGATTACAAAAAATACATAAAAAAATTGTATTAAAACATATAAAATATATTTTTCGATTTAAAGAAGAATACATTTTAAAGCTTTTGATATTTGCTATTAAAAAACCATTGAAATTCACTGAAAAAACCATAGGTTATAGACCATATATAGTTAGGAATTAGCATTTACAAAACCTTATTTTACTCACACAAAACCATTGAAATTCCATATATACTTAGTGTCACTAACTATATATCGCGCACCCGCAATCCACTGCTGATGATGTCACATATTACATCATTCATGACATGGTCAGTGACATCACTGATGACATCACTGATGACATCTCAAATGACATCACTGATGTCATCACTGATGATATCTCATTTGACATCAATGGTCACATCAATGATGATATCATTAATATGACAATACAATGCATCTCCTCACACTTTAATATAACCTCTGTTACACCCAGTGTTAAATACAGAATATCATTTTTGAAACCATTGACACACCAATACTAGTTACTACATACGCACTCACTGATTCTTACGTCTACACACACATTCACTCATTCACCCATACAATCATTCATACATACAATCACTCATCTTTACAACACTATCATATGCACTCATACACCTATACAGACACTCACACTCTGCCACTCATCCATGGAGTTACTCACACACCTAGTCAGTCCTGTAAAGAATCAATCACACTTCCATTTTCTAATCTATACAGTTAAACATAGAGCACCTTACATTTTCAAACATATACTAACACATACTTACTCTCTTATACAATCATTGATACAAGTACACATTGATCTGCACAGAGTCACACACCTCCCAGCCAGCCACACACACACTCAGTCTCCCATACAAATACTTGGACAATCAATCAATAACCCATATAGTTACTCATATAGCTACTGATCAACACATGCAGCAGTTTACAGAACAACAGACATAATGATGCACAAATTAAGACAGTTTAGTCACTAACCCATGCACTCAGTGAGACACATTTAATCACTCACTCATACAGTCAGTCATGCACCTACTAAATCCTTCGTCCAGACACTTATACATCCACTCATTCTTCAATATGTAAGACATATTTAAACTTTACAGAAACACACAGTCACTGGATGATGTCATCAGTGATGTCATCGGTGATGTCATCAGTGATGTCATCAGTGATGTCATTTGAGATGTCATCAGTGATGTCATCAGTGATGTCACTGACCATGTCATGAATGATGTAATATGTGACATCATCAGCAGTGGATTGCGGGTGCGCGATATATAGTTAGTGCAACTAACTATATATGGAATTTCAATGGTTTTGTGTGAGTAAAATAAGGTTTTGTAAATGCTAATTCCTAACTATATATGGTCTATAACCTATGGTTTTTTCAGTGAATTTTCAAGGTTTTGTAAATGCTAATTCCTAACTATATATGGTCTATAACCTATGGTTTTTTCAGTGAAAAAAAAAATATATATATATATATATATATATATATATATATATATATGTATATATATATATATATATATATATATATATATATATATGTTCACCAAAGGTGCCCAGAGCTCCAAGGACGCCACTCCGCAGGGGATAGTTTCACAAAACCTTTTTTATTGAAACAAGTGCTGATATTTCGGACCATTCTTTCCTTTTCCGACTCGTTTCAGAGCAAACGTGCTCCTTCTTCATGGGAGGAAGATTGACAGGAACGGAACCATTTTCTGCTTATGAATCCGCTCCAAAGTGTGGAGCATGCCGGTAATTGTAGTTTTTTATTCAATCCCCGTGATGGGGTCCGTTACCTTATCAAAACCAAATGTCACTTCCATTTGCTATAATGTTTAAACCCTCCAGTGGGTTCCCGAAATTCAGTGCCTGTTTTAATGATGCAATCCTCTGTGCTGAAAATCGGCTGGAGACATTTTCCAACCTACAGACCTGTCTCATGGTGTTAGCAGGCGGTGCAATCCTCACACGGCTGGGCGGCCGTGTCAAATATGTTCACCAAAGGTGCCCAGAGCTCCAAGGACGCCACTCCGCAGGGGATAGTTTCACAAAACCTTTTTTATTGAAACAAGTGCTGACATTTCGGACCATTCTTTCCTTTTCCGACGCGTTTCAGAGCAAATGTGCTCCTTCTTCATGCGTTAGCGCACCCGGAAGTGCTCCGGTACGCGAACCGAGGCGCGAAGCGCAGCTCCCCGGAAGCGATCCGGGGCGCGTCGCGCAACCGGGACGTATCGCGTTGCCGCGTAATGCGTCTTATGACGCGCCGCGTTAGCGCACCCGGAAGTGCTCCGGAACGCGAACCGAGGCGCCAAGCGCAGCTCCCCGGAAGCGATCCGGGGTGCGGCGCGCAGCGCGTAACGTAAGCGTAACAGGTCATGTGACTTGTTAATAAAACTTTTCATTGGTTCATTTCACTTTTGGTTTCCTAATGATGTAAGGCTAGGTCATGTGACCTAAAAATAACACTTTTCATTGGTTCAGAACTATTTTTTTTCCAAAATGATGAAAGCCCCCACCTTTTTTCTCACTCTGACTTTCAACTTTGAGAAAGGAAGACCTATTTTGCTGAGTAGAAAATGGCTTCAGTAGTAGCTGCAGCTGGTGGACCCCCACCACCACCACCAAGTAAGAGAGGACCACCTCCACAGTTCATTCCCAACACAGAGGAGGAAGAGGATGAAGAACAGGAAGAGGAAGTACAGCCAACACAGTTTTTACGTGAGGAGCCCCGGGTATCTCACCACAAAAATAGTTTTATTTGGCAGTTTTTTTCTTTTACTGAAGGACAAAAAAAAGTGAATGCTCGCTATGTGACATGCCTAATATGCAAAGAAGATTTATCAAGAGGCACAGATAAGAAGTATAGTTACGGCAACTATACTATGCATCGTCATATGCAGAGGTGGCATCCACTAAATTACAGCAGGGCAGAGATGCGTGACCTCCAAGACAACCCACCAACTCCTGTGGCCAGGACATCGGCACAGGTAACTCTGTCGGGGCCAGAGGCACGGGAAACAGTGCCAAACATTCAAGAAAACTTTGTGCACATGAAGATAGTGTGTATATATTGCGGTAACCTACTCTCATGTGCCAATATGAGTATTAATTTGATAAACAGAGCATATGAAAACCACAAGTGCTCTAAACGCCCCAAAAAATAATTTATTTTTTTGCTCCTGTTGAGCCCTTTGTAATGCCTGTTTTTCGTTGTTTCCCCCCAAAAAACCAAAAAAACATAAAATTGTTCAAAAAATCCAAAAAAACTAAAAATGTTCAGAAAAAAATAATAATATATAAAACAACAAAAAAAAAAAAAAAAAGTTCTTTTCAGAACTACCTCCCCTTTATAAAAAAATTGCTAGAATGTTTAGCACTCTGGCAACCTCTATTTCTTTTGGTTCGCTTCCCGGTTCGCTCCCCGGTACGCGAACCGGGAGCGAACCCAAAAAATTTAAAAAAGAAGAGTAAGTATAGGGAAGTAAACAGAGAGTAGTGTTAAAAGAAAGACAGCTATAGGGAGTAAACCAGAGATACTGTTTAATATATTTATTTACCGAAGAAAAGATGGAACAGGGTATAATTGTGAAAAACAAAATAGATAAGGAAGTGAAAGAAAAAAAGGAGAGTAGAAGAATAACAAAGAAGAGTTTCTTAGAGAATATGAGTGAATGTTCAAAATAAGATTAAAACATGTGGAATAACAGAGAGAAAAAACAGAAAGCAGAAAAGAAGAAGTAACAGAAAAAGAATAATTGAAACAGCAAAGAAATCTAAATAACATAGGGGCATATTATCAACATAGGCAATAAAAGTTTTGCAGCTTTTATCAGCAGAAATGTGTCGCTAAAGCCGCTTTTGCGGCAGAAAACTGCCGCTAAAACCGCTTTTGCAGCAGTTTTCTGCCGATAAAAACAGCAATAATTTTATTGGCTGTGTTCATAATATGCCCCTTAGTGTGCTTCAACTACACAGAGAAAGCATAATGAACAAGTAGTGAAAGAGTGATCAGTCAAAGACACTAAGAGTAATAGAGACGGAGTGAGTGAACAAGAGTGAGGAACTATGAGAAGAGAGGGACTGAGAAAAGGAGTGGAAGGAGTAGAGTAAGTAAGTAATTGAGAAAGGAATGAGGGAAGTAGCAAAGGCAGGAAAGTGAGGGTTAAAGAAATGAAGCAGTGGAACTAATAGTAGTTCAATGTGATAGAAATGTAATGAAAAGAGTACAAAACATTTACCTTATAATTGTCGTTAACTTAGTCACTTGTTATTTTTATACTTTCAATCTGTGAAAGAGAGAACAAACATTTGAAAAATATTAAAACATGTATTTAAAAATTAGAAAAGACAAGGGAAAAGATTGAAGGACAAACAGTTTTTCAACAACTTTGACACTTACAGAAGCTTCTGCTTCTCCAGGCCCCCTACACAGTCCTAAAGATATACATTTTAAACTAACAGTATCTTGATGCAGATGAAGTGAGGCCTATCTTGGAACATGGTGCATCTTTTGCACTGCTGTTGTCTCACAAAAGTGACGCAATGGCAGCGCAAAAGAGGTGCACAATCATCATAAAACTGTTCCTAACATTTTAAATGATTGTTTCAGGATGGCAATAAGGTGTGTCCTATCCAGACGTTTGTTTCAGGTGAGGCCTACTCAGGGTTGCAGATCAAATTTAGGCTTGTTGAAGAGTACAGAGGAGATAATACATGTGCAGGCCAACCAATAAAGTTCAGACTTCCTCTGTTTCCCTGGACAGGCCTAAACTTCATCTGCACAATGTGATTCGTAATGTTAGGAAACACAGGTAATGTATTTGAAAAACATGCAATTTCTTTTGCTCATTTCACAATCACATCACTTGTGTTTCCTTTGGTTAGGTATCTCATTGTGCAGATGTAGTCCAGCATATGAAAGAGTACGCACTGCATGCAACAACTTTGACACTTACTGAAGCCTCAGCTTCTCCATACCCCCTACACAGTCCTAATTATATACATTTTAAACTGACGGTATCTTGCTGGAAATGAACTGAGGCCTATCTTGCAACATGGTGCATCTTTTACACAAAAGTGACGGAACAGTGGCGTAAAAGAGGCACACAGCCTTCATAAAACTGCCCTTAACATTTTAAATGATTGTTTCTAGATGCTGATAAGGTGTAACCTATCCACAGATTTGTTTCAGGTAAGTCCTACTCAGGGTTGCAGATGAAATTTAGGCTTGTTGAAGAGTATAGAGGAGATAATACATGTGCAGGCCTACCAACGAAGTGAGTCATGTCCACTGCACTCTTGAACAAATGTCAGACCTCCTCTGTCTCCTGGAACAGGCCTAAACCTCATCTACACAATGTGATGTGTAATGTTAGGAAACACAGGTAATATAATTGAAAAACTTGCAATTTTTTTTTCTCATTCCACAATCACATCACCTGTGTTTCCTTTGCTTAGGTATCTCATTGTGGAAATGTAGTCTATCATATGAAAGACTACGTAGAATGTGAGCACTGTATGCAACAACTTTGACACTTACAGAAGCCTCACCTTCTCCATACCTCCTACACAGTTCTAAATGTACATCATGAATACAAACAGTACAGAATTAATTATACATGTTAAATGGTTTATTTTTGCTGTTCTCAGAATGTATCAAATTTCACTAAAAACAGTGACTTGAAGGTATTCATCATATAACAGCAGGGAAAAAAAAACACAATCAAAATGATTGTGTTTAAAAAACCCATATAACATAACCAATCAGAAATCAGAACTCCTCAAAAGTAACTTACTTTCCATGACGTCGAAGGATGTCCTATGAACAGCTTACACTCGGTTGTGCTGTTTTTATTTTCAGCCCGCCACTTTCTGAAAGAAAACCTCCATCGTTTTGAAAAATATGTTACATACAATAAATGACTTCTCGCTCTCTACCACACGTTTCCACAAGGCCAAATCATGTAAGAGCCATTTATAACTCTTGGAATTCTTGTAAGCAAATCCCGTCATTTTCTATTTCCACAACTTTCAGAAAGAAAACGTTCAAGATCACTTTCACAATCCTGGACTAGTAATATCTTACCCTTCTTGCTCACTCATGTTCTACATTTCCTATGACACTGATACTGCTTATTATGAAGCAGACTTACACTACCTCTATGACTACTACAATTATTTAATTCTCGACATCACTTTTAATCACAAAGCAATATAAAACAGTAGATAAAATTATATCAACCCCTAGAATCACTATACGCCAGTTACCTACCCTAAATTCTCTTTTCTGAAAACAGAAAGTAAGAATATTTTTAAGTAAAAAGGCAACATTGTATCGTAGTCAAATGGGAATAATTTCCGAAACAGCTAATTTTTTTACATTTTCAATAAGCTGTGTAATAAGCGGATCTTGTCAAATGACCATCATGCCATATAATAGCTGCAGTTACAAATGTTCTTCCTAAAATCAACGACTGTGTAGCCACAACATTTGTAATTAAAGTTGAAGACTTACTTTCATCAGGTTTATATAGTTGGATTTTTAAAATGACATTATAATCAGAAGTTTGGACCAATAATCTAGACAGCATTGCAGACTTACATTCCCTCTACTCCATGTTTTGATTGGCTGCTTCAATTAGCTTATAAAAAGAAACAGTTTTTCTGAACTCATTCAAAGTGCAGTTATTTTTCCATGACGTCAAGTGTTATGGTAAGAACACCGTTTGCTTTGGGAAATACTCTGTTGTCCTTCAACTAATCTCTGCCCACCACTTTCTGTAAGAAAATCTTCTTTTTTTCCAGGAACTATTTAAAACTCAAAAATAACTTTTGACTCTGTACTACACTTATCCTCAAGGCCAAATCGTGTAGGAGCCATTAGAACCTCTTGAAATTCCTCAGAGCAAATCCCGAGATTCCTTCTCTAAAATTTTGGTTTTAAAAACACCAGGTAAGAATTTTTAAGGTCAAAAGGCAATTTTTTTTTGAAAATTAAAACAGAATCGTTGCAGAATGACCAGCCATTTCCAGACTTCAAATAAGCTGTGTAATGTCCTGATGTTATTGAAGGACCATCATGATATATAATTGCTGCAGTTACAAAAGTCCTTCCTGATATTGACAACTGCGAAGCCACAAATTTTTAAATTAAAGTTGTCAATTTTGTTCCATCAGGCCTACATCGTTGGAACATTAAAATGACATACTGGCCATATGTTCGTATAAATAATGTTGACATCATTTCAGATTTACATTGGCTACACTCCATGTTGTGATCAGCTGCTTTTACTAGCTTATTGAAGGAGACTGATTTACTGTCTGGCAAAGTTAAATATATAAATCTTTCTGAGTCTACACTAGTAGTACTTGATACCCTACAGTTCTCGCAGTCATGCTGCCATTGATAAGAAAGCCCAAACAGGTGATCTACATCTACACCTTCAGCATGCAATACATCAAGCATATACATTAAAAACTCCTGAAAATCTTGCTGAATATTTTGAGAGAATTGTGTTTGACCTGAACATCTGTCTAACAGATTTCGAATTTCAGACACACTTTCTATTTTTGTTCTATCAGTGCTACATTTCTCTAACACAGAATTTAACAAACTGCAAAATCTTTGATCAGAATTGACCACAATCTCTTCTTTTACATTTTCTAGAGAAAACAAAACATTAACCACTACATTAGCATAGCAGTTGACACCAGAACTGTTTTCAAATTGAAAACCAACAACATCTTCAACAGAATCCTTTTTCTTTCTGCTTATAATTTCAGGTTCATCGACTTTTCGTCTTTTTGCTACAACCTCCCTAGTATTGGTCACATTTCTTCGTTTCCGGCCTACCACACGTTTCTCAAACAAAGGATATTGAGGCAAATGTGGCGCATACTCTCCTCTTAACCTATTGTATTCCTTAACACAATCTAGATCCGCACAAATGTTTGTGACATCACACTCAATCAAGTACAATCCCGATAAATTTCTAACTCGTGACAATGCCACATATGCCATACCCTCCTTGAACACAGAACTGCCAATATTCACCAATGCACTGTCTACACTTAAACCTTGCGATTTATGGATTGTCACCGCATATGCCAAGCAAACAGGAAACTGCTTACGGCGAACATATAAGTCTTTTACAAGCAATAATCTAGCAGAACAACGACCAATTAGCTGTACTTCCTCAATGCCATCAAATGTAATTTTTAAAAATTCAATTCCATCTCTATTTCTGTATTTCACAAAATCAACAACATTACCCATTGATCCATTTACCAGACCTCTTTTAACATGTAAATTCCTTCTTAAAATTATACGGCAGTTTAAGCACACATTCAGAGTCTTTTCAAAACCTGCAGTTTTAGATATAGTCTTCTCTAATGAATCCAATTTTGTTTTCAAATTCTCAGACAAAATAATTGTTGATCCCATATGCTCTACTCTGTCAATAGCTTCCAGTTTCACAATCTCTTGGTTTTCTAAATGCAACATTTTGTTGTTGAAGATGGCACATTCTGCAAGAGTTGGCATCAAACATATTCCAGATTTCTTCTCAGTAATTTTCTGAAAAATATTCTCAGGCACAACGTCTTGTTCTGGATATAAATTTGACAGTAATCATGCATGTAAAGCTTCTTTCCCATGCTCGGTCACTTTTCCAATTCTAACATCTTGTAGAATATTCTTGTAATCTTCATCCTTCGCCTGACGCATATTTTCATGCAGTTCAGCATAATTGAAGTTTAACCATATATTGACGTTGCCAATGCTCCCTAGGCACTTCCTGGTATCTTCATGCGTGAGCATTTTGAACACAGGTTGTCCTTTCACTGGTGTCAGCTGCAGAAGATCTCCGAAAACAATGATGTGTTTGCCACCAAATAACACATCATACTCTGTTTTAAGAACTTCTTGCATTCTCAAATGCACAAAGGTAAGCATGACATTGGAAACCATGCTTACTTCGTCAATGATAAGAAGTTTCATTTTCCTCAAGACTCTTGAAACTTCACAACAAGCATCTCCAGATAACTTGTGGTATTGTAATTTGTTGTCATGCTCCACTGGCAGCATCAGTAGACGATGCAAAGTAATACCTTTAATGTTATGTGATGCCAGTCCAGTTGGAGCGGTGACAACACAAGACAGCGATGACTCAGTCCTTTCCTGCAAATAACATGAAATTGCTTTAATGAGGAAACTTTTTCCAGTTCCCGCTTCTCCACTCACGTACAGTCGGACAGGCTTTAACGACATACATGAGCACTCTTTCTTCTCATGACTTAATCCATGATCAATTTGCTTGGTAACTTCGTCATATATTTTCCTCTGCTCAACGTTGAGTTGTCTTTCCAAGTCTTCTAAGTTAACCGCATCCTCCTGAGCATGTGCCATGGCTCTTTCCACTTCATTCATGGCAGTGGCAGCTTCATTTTCGATAACAGGTCCTCCTAGTGGATCCTGACTCAATGAAACAGAACTCTGACTGTCCTGAGAACTGTCTCTGGCAATCTCGGCTGCAATCGTTGCTTCCTGCTCGATTTCCGCATTCAACATTTCTAGATATTTGGGAAAAGCAGGACATTCTATGGTCTCCTTGGCAGCAGTGAAAGAGTCTTCGTAACAGAGGAAATCTCCAAGCAGTTCCTCTTCTGCACGCCAAGGCTTGAAAAGTTGCAAAAGGGCTAAATAGAAAAACTCCTTTTTTTCAGGAGATTCGCCACTCAATTTTCGATGGTTTACCAAGTGGCATTTTCTTTGCTTGACCAGACATCCCTCACTTCCAATTACAGCATACACTCCTTTCTCAATATCTTCTTTTTTAGTTCAAAGAAAAGTTTATTAAGATAACCAAATAATAGCAGCATAGTATACAAAGAGAAAACAACAGGAGTAGCATGGATATTAACTGAGAACATTATAAAAAGTGTGATGAAAGAAAATAGGGGAAGGGACAAAGAAGAAAGGGAGGATAGGGAAGAGAGAAAGGAAAGGGAGATAACAATGAGGCTAAAACTTTAAAAATTACAATCATTGAAGCTATATAACATTAGAGGCAATGCACAAATATGCAGATACATAAACATTAATGAATAAGAAGGAACAAAAGGTTATTCAAGGGGGTTTCAAAACTTCTTGTTGAACTGGGGATAGTTGAAAGGAACGCTTGGCACATGCATCTAGGTAAAGGGTAATGGGGAGCCATAATGCAAGCCTTTTCGGAGCCAGGGACAAAATATGGACTAAAATTCGCAAATCTTCTAGGGCTGCCTCTCTCACGCAAACCCTTTTTTTCATCTATAATCGCCTTCTGTACACGCCATCTCTCCTCCACAAGCGTTTTCCCCTGACCCTAGATCTTTGCTGGTCTTGCTCTCACCCCAATGCCACACTTTTTCATTTACTTTTCACATGTCCTCCCACGCATGCCTTCTGGATTAAAGTCTGGAATCAAATCAATTCTATTTTCAATACCTCCCTCCCCTTTTCTATCACTGATATTTTCCTTGGTTCACTTTCCTCTTCTTGGATTGATGTTGACGCAAATGTTCATATTGTTGACTTATTATTGGCTGTTGCATTTCAGCAAATTACTGTTAACTGGAAAGACTCCAAGGGCATTACTTTTAAAGCTTGGTGGTTCAATGTATGTTACAATCACAGACTAGATACTGCATTTGTTTATCCCACTTCCCTGGCTCAATATCTTCTTTGATGTTCCTCTTGAATATGTAATTTTGTAGAACCTCATACAGACAAACATTCTCGAGGTGGCTGCTTCGATTTGGATAATATGTATCCAACATGTTGGTCTTCAAAATATCGGTACTGTTCGGCTCCTTTTCCGCCAAATACTCAATTTCCCGCACAGGTTTCAGAACTCGATTACGCGTTGCAGCAAGACCAAGACTCGCCCAAACGATACTCCTGGATTTGGCATAGAGACTTGCTGAAGACAACCGGTCAGAACATTCGTAAGCTCTAATTTCTCGATGTGACAACATCTTCAGACTGAAACTGTACAACTTCTTGCTGAGGCTCTTTTCATGGGAAATGTCCTCCCACATATCCTTTAATTCTGTCTTTTCTTTTTTGGTGATGTAAGATGTCACATACCGAGCCACAGCCATACAGTTATCAGCCACAAACTGTATATCCATGTTAGCATTCCACATGGACAAAATCACTGGGTTGTAGTCGTTGATGTACTTGGACTCTTCGTTCCTTTTCAAATTGTATGTGTTTTTAGGTGATTTCTTCATCACATTATGTCGCAGCGAAGACATCAAACTGTTTACTCTTCCTTTAGAAATCACCGGTCGTGGAAAGCCGAAACGACATTTGGTGTAGAACTTGTCCTTGTTTCTGAATTTATGACGACAGTACTTTCCACAACGATGGCTTTGGAAACGTAGAACTTGTTCTCTTAGGCTTTTCTTCTCCTTTGCGTTTGGAACAGCACACGTAGAATACTGTTGTATGAAACTCATCTCTAAGTCTTCTGGATCTGTTCCAAATTTAGGTGCATCCTTGATCCACAGCAGCATATGTATATGAGGAGCACCTCTTGCTTGGTACTCCTTTCTCCAGAAGAAATCCAACACCTCTCCAAGAGGTGGATTCTTCTTATTCATGATGAAAGACATCATAGCTTCAAATCTATGATTGAAGTACCTGCATACATTCACTGGATCCAAAGAGCACAGTTCTCCGGGTGTCTTGAATTCGATATTTTCAATGTTTCCATTTGCCTCTCGTAGAAATTCAAGTAAGTCTTCCCAGCCATACTCGGCACAGCTCAGAGTGAGGAACCATGTGGGAGTTCCTAAGTTCCTCAGCATACATTTTAAATCACCATGACGACGGTACCAGTACCTCATTAGTACCACGCTGACACGCCATGAGATTAATCAGGTGACAATCCAAAATACTGTCTTGCACATTGACTTTATCCATAAAGTCACTTGCAGAGATGTTTTGCATCTGTATACCACTTTTCAAGATGTGGTTCACTGCATATGACAGTCCAGACAGATCGCTTTCAAACAGGAGATGAAACAAATAGTCGAAACCTAGCATCTTCTGCATACAATCGTAAAGTCCGGTATTCAGAAGCAGGAATTTGATGAGGCCGCTCATCATATCTTCCTCCTTGACCTGTTGGAAATAGCTGTGGGAAACACCGAGCTTCCAAACTTTCCTCCCAAACACTAATGGGACTCCCTTTGGCTTGTTTCATTTGAAACAACTCAATAGCATTCCCCATGACTTCCTTGGAATGCAAAGGATGAACACTATAATGTTCATATATTTCTTCACTTTTAGAGGGTTCTACTTTCTCAATTTGACCAGCACACAAATTGCTATCCTCTTCTTCACTTACTTCCTCTTCTGCAATATATACATTCTTATAGTACTTATTATTTTTTTTCAAATACAATGTTGCCTTTTTGACTTTCCTAACATCCACTAAATCTTGCCATATTTTCTTACTCTTTGTCGGAACCCCATTAACTAAGATAACCAGAGGTTCCTCTTCCACTTTTTCTACTCCAATTGTATTAATGTTTTTCTTCAAATCTAGAGGCAAATAAACAACTCTTCCCTTTAATCCTCTCTGTAAATCTGATGGAGGCAATTTCCCTGTCTTTGGCTCCATTCTTACAATAGCCTGAAAGGGATGGATACTTTGAATCAAAATAGATTCATAAGTATTTAAATCCTTCAATTCAGAAGGAATCTCAACCAATTCCAGATTATTATGAACCGCTCTAGCAGGCATCTGGTTTTGATTTAATTTGTTACAACAATAAGTACACACACGTTGATCTGATCTCAAATCAAAACAATTTTCTACCATCAAGTATGTTGCAAAATCCTTCCATTCACTATTATTTTCCCTTTCACTTTTTGCATATAAATCCACTAACTTAGTCTGATTCTTATAATAAGTGCGTCGACAACACACACAAGTGAAATTAGGCCTCTCACTTGATTTCACCTGAAACGTGGCAATTTCCTTCTGAAAATTATCTGTACAGGAAACCTGTACACTGTCTTCCACATTACCCTCTTCTTCTGGGTCAATTTCAACATTCTCCTCTTTACTTCCAAAGTAACAAAACTCAATTTCTTCACAAATATTCTTCACATCTATTTCAGAACCATGCAAAAGAGCAGCGCATAATTGTTTAAGCATAATTGCTGGACTCTTAGCATAATACAACATTCTAACTAATTTCCTCACTTTATTATGATGCACTGCTAGCATCCCGAAATGATGAAAAACACTCTGGCATACTCTCCTGGAAAGACAAGCCAGTGAATGACCATGCAAACCCGTCACTTCTCTCACTCTGCAAGGATCTAATTCTTGCAACAACATCATTTTCTGCTTCAAACTTTTCTTATTAAATGTCCGTACAAAATCACAAAGCAAATTGATGGAATCCTGTCGTACACTGCAAATACTACTACACTTCCAGGTGTACACAGGACCCTTAGGACGTCTTCCTAAAACCTCATTACCTAACACCTCTTCTGTCTCTGTTGTCACAAGTTTTTCTTTTTCAACTGGACAACCATCTTTCACCTCATAAGCTCGACCACTGGTGTCAACTGCATGCACCAAATCATTATCCTGGAAATAACTCTCCTCATTAAAAAATGCCTCACAACTTGAACTATGCATCCATTCTCCGGAAAAAACTTCACAAAAATTACTACGATTAACTATTCTCTTCCATCTACTATTTCTTTTGAAATCATAAATTGCCTTGTTTAGCTTCCTAATTCTATTGATTATCAAAATAAATAACTTTCGTTTAATTTCAAATGCCTGATCAATAACTTTCTCAACTTTTTTTTTTCTCCTATAAAAAACCACTTTCTGTTGACCTTTCTTAATATTTTTTAACAAATTGCCAATTATCCTGTTGCGGAACATTCGTTTACGAATGTCCCTAAACTGTTGTTTCCTTCTACTATCATGCACAGAGTTATCTCTTGCTCTAGCAGTAACATTTTTGATTGGCCTTTCCTTTCCGTTTAAAATGCTTCTCTTTTTCTGGACTGAAACATTTTCTGTAGTAATACTTTTTTTTCTACAAATGTTTCTTATGAATGATTTAGTTGTCTTACCCGGTGCTTTCTTGGTGACTTGACGATTTTTTATTGTAGAGGACTGCTGCAATAATTGATGAACCTGCTGTCTTTGACGTTTTGTAGCCTTTCTGATTCTATCCTTAGTCGGCATTCTCTACTTTTGAAATGATCTGCAGTAGAATCTGTGGTAAAATATAATAAATTTTTTTATTAACCACTATTACCAAACAGTAAATCAATAACAGTCGTCAAAAACTTAACACACTACTTGTCATTTTCACTTAGAATAATTTTTAGTGCATAAGCAAATTCAGTATTCACAAATAGTAGCAAAGAAATGGAATGCTTCTACATTTTACCTGTGCTGTTTTATATGTGAATCTGATCTAATTTTATGAGCATATTATACTACTTTATTAAAGACACTACACATAACCTGTTTTTGAAGTTGTGTTTAATTTTAAATGAAACGGATTACATTTTTACTTTTTATTTCCGTTAAATTTTAAAAATAAATGTTTATAGTTCCATAGGCTCAAGCAGGTCAGCTTCCCACCCTATGTCATACAATTCTGACAAATCGGAATCCTCATCATGTTCTTCATCATCCTCAGGATTTAAATCATCTAAGGGATCTACTTCCACTGACGTTTCAATGACAAGTTCAACGATAAGATCGAGATCAACTGATTGCTCATTATCACTCATGCTTGATGTTGTTATCTTTAAAAAAAGAGAACAACAATGAGATGTTGCAGAGTAAGACACAAATCTCAGAGACTATAATAGTAAAATTGTTTAACAAGAGTAACATTTTGCAGCTATTATTTAGCCATGTCCAGCGATGCTGAGGAGGTGAGGCCTATGTCCAAGTTTTCAGTGAACAGGACTCATCTCTTCTTAACCTTGGATAAGCCTCACCGACTCTGTGTCCCCTGCACATACTTAAATGTAAAGGGGCAGATTTATGTTAACTGGCACATCCCCAGGGATGCACCAGTTAACGTGCACCGCTGCTCTGCCACCCATGGTGTGCCGCATTTACAATGTGGAGCACCATTGAGTAAAAACAGCACAGATGCATCACGCATCTGTGCCGCAAAAGCAGCACATTGCAGGAATCACGTCATAAGCACGACATGTCTACTGCAATGCACAGGAGGAAGCCACACATTGCATGGTGCATCACTCCTTAGGCTATTTCAAACAGGCATAAGGATTTGATTCAGCAATGCTATAAAGCTGACTCAGTGAAATCTTCTAAATTTCACTGTGTTAGTTTTACAGGGCTTTCATGCAAATGAATGCCCACCCTGCAACAAAACACCTATATGAAACCTGACGCAGGTTTCATGTGGCACAGGACTTTACAGCATAACACATCTGCCTAGATGCATCAAGTTGTAAATATGTCACAACATAGCAAATGTTTTGCACCGCCGCTGCGTCACAAAAGTGACGCACAGCGGCACAAAAGAGGCACACACCTATCATAAATCTGTCCCTAACATTTTAAATGATTGATTCAGGATGACGATAAGGTGTAGCCTATCCAGAGGTTTGTTTGAGGTGAGGCCTACTCAGGGTTGCAGATGAAATTTAGGGTTGTTGAAGAATACAGAAGAGATAATACATGTGCAGGCCTACCAATGAAGTGAGTCATATCCACTTCACTCTTGAACAAAGGCCAGACCTCTTCTGTGTCCGTGGACAGACCTAAACCTCATCTGCACAATGTCATTCGTAAACTTAGGAAACACAGGTGATGTAATTGAAAAATGTGGAGTTTCTTTTCCTCATTTCACAATCACATCACCTGTGTTTCCTTTGCTTAGGTATCTCGTAGTGCAGATGGAGTCTAGCATATCAAAGAGTACACAGAAGTTCAGCAGTGTATACAACAATTTTGACATTTACAGAAAATTCAGCTTCTTATCTTGTTGGAGATGAAGTGAGGCCTATCTTGCAACATGGTGCATCTTTTGCATCACTGCTGCATCGGTTTCATGTGGCACGGGACTTTACAGCATGACACATCTGCTTAGATGCATCAAGTTGTAAATATGTCGCCACATAGCAAATCTTTTCCACCGCCGCTGCGTCACAAAAGTGACGCACAGAGACGCAAAAGAGGCACACACCTATCATAAATCTGTCCCTAACATTTTAAATGATTGATTCAGGATGACAATAAGGTGTGGCCTATCCAGAGGTTTGTTTAAGGTGAGGCCTACTCAGGGTTGCACATGAAATTTACGCTTGTTGAAGAGTACAGAGGAGATAATATATGTGAAGGCCTACCAATGAAGTAAGTCATATCCACTTCACTCTTGAACAAAGGCCAGACCTCTTCTGTGTCCGTGGACAGACCTAAACCTCATCTGCACAATGTCATTCGTAAACTTAGGAAACACAGGTGATGTAATTGAAAAATGTGGAGTTTCTTTTCCTCATTTCACAATCACATCACCTGTGTTTCCTTTGCTTAGGTATCTCATAGTGCAGATGGAGTCTAGCATATCAAAGAGTACACAGAAGTTCAGCAGTGTATACAACAATTTTGACATTTACAGAAGATTCAGCTTCTTATCTTGTTGGAGATGAAGTGAGGCCTGTCTTGCAACATGGTGCATCTTTTCCATCACTGCTGCATCGGTTTCATGTGGCACAGGAGTTTACAGCATAACACATCTGCCTAGATGCATCAAGTTGTAAATGTGTCGCCACATAGCAAATCTTTTGCACCGCCGCTGCATCACAAAAGTGACGCACAGCGGCACAAAAGAGGCACACACCTATCATAAATCTGTCCCTAACATTTTAAATGATTGATTCAGGATGACGATAAGGTGTAGCCTATCCAGAGGTTTGTTTGAGGTGAGGCCTACTCAGGGTTGCAGATGAAATTTAGGGTTGTTGAAGAATACAGAGGAGATAATACATGCGCAGGCCTACCAATGAAGTGAGTCATATCCACTTCACTCTTGAACAAAGGCCAGACCTCTTCTGTGTCCGTGGACAGACCTAAACCTCATCTGCACAATGTCATTCGTAAACTTAGGAAACACAGGTGATGTAATTGAAAAATGTGGAGTTTCTTTTCCTCATTTCACAATCACATCACCTGTGTTTCCTTTGCTTAGGTATCTCGTAGTGCAGATGGAGTCTAGCATATCAAAGAGTACACAGAAGTTCAGCAGTGTATACAACAATTTTGACATTTACAGAAAATTCAGCTTCTTATCTTGTTGGAGATGAAGTGAGGCCTGTCTTGCAACATGGTGCATCTTTTCCATCACTGCTGCATCGGTTTCATGTGGCACGGGACTTTACAGCATGACACATCTGCCTAGATGCATCAAGTTGTAAATATGTCGCCACATAGCAAATCTTTTGCACCGCCGCTGCGTCACAAAAATGACGCACAGCGGCACAAAAGAGGCACACACCTATCATAAATCTGTCCCTAACATTTTAAATGATTGATTCAGGATGACGATAAGGTGTAGCCTATCCAGAGGTTTGTTTGAGGTGAGGCCTACTCAGGGTTGCAGATGAAATTTAGGGTTGTTGAAGAATACAGAGGAGATAATACATGTGCAGGCCTACCAATGAAGTGAGTCATATCCACTTCACTCTTGAACAAAGGCCAGACCTCTTCTGTGTCCGTGGACAGACCTAAACCTCATCTGCACAATGTCATTCGTAAACTTAGGAAACACAGGTGATATAATTGAAAAATGTGGAGTTTCTTTTCCTCATTTCACAATCACATCACCTGTGTTTCCTTTGCTTAGGTATCTCGTAGTGCAGATGGAGTCTAGCATATCAAAGAGTACACAGAAGTTCAGCAGTGTATACAACAATTTTGACATTTACAGAAAATTCAGCTTCTTATCTTGTTGGAGATGAAGTGAGGCCTGTCTTGCAACATGGTGCATCTTTTGCATCACTGCTGCATCGGTTTCATGTGGCACGGGACTTTACAGCATGACACATCTGCTTAGATGCATCAAGTTGTAAATATGTCACAACATAGCAAATCTTTTGCACCGCCGCTGCGTCACAAAAGTGACGCACAGCGGCGCAAAAGAGGCACACACCTATCATAAATCAGCACATTGCAGGAATCACGTCATAAGCACGACATGTCTACTGCAATGCACAGGAGGAAGCCACACATTGCATGGTGCATCACTCCTTAGGCTATTTCAAACAGGCATAAGGATTTGATTCAGCAATGCTATAAAGCTGACTCAGTGAAATCTTCTAAATTTCACTGTGTTAGTTTTACAGGGCTTTCATGCAAATGAATGCCCACCCTGCAACAAAACACCTATATGAAACCTGACGCAGGTTTCATGTGGCACAGGACTTTACAGCATAACACATCTGCCTAGATGCACCAAGTTGTAAATATGTCACAACATAGCAAATGTTTTGCACCGCCGCTGCATCACAAAAGTGACGCAAAGCGGCACAAAAGAGGCACACACCTATCATAAATCTGTCCCCAACATTTTAAATGATTGATTCAGGATGACGATAAGGTGTAGCCTATCCAGAGGTTTGTTTGAGGTGAGGCCTTCTCAGGGTTGCAGATGAAATTTAGGGTTTCTTTTCCTCATTTCACAATCACATCACATGTGTTTCCTTTGCTTAGGTATCTCATAGTGCAGATGGACTCTAGCATATCAAAGACTACGCAGAAGGTGAGAACTGTATGGAACATGGCTATGTAAGTCAAATAATCAAAATCTAAATTTGCCAAGCACACATGGGGGTGTATTTACAAGGACATTCCACCACGAGGAAATGTCTTTAATTAAAATGAGAAAAATAACATCAAAGGGACTCAAATGCCTTTTAAATATACCCCAAGCAACCTATGAAACTGTAGCACTACATATCAAGAAACCTAATTGATTTCAAAAATCGTTTTTAAACACATCATCTAAATCAATTATATACCTACATTCAAGGGGAAATGACTTAAAATGGCCTAAGACACATGAAAGCGTTTTTTTTAAGGCCCTTGCACCAAGCACACATGGGGGTGTATTTACAAGGACATTCCACCACGAGGAAAGGTCTTAAATTAAAATGGGAAAAATAACATCAGAGAGACTCAAATGCCTTATAAATATGCCCCAAGCAACCTATGAAACTCTAGCACTACATATCCAGAAACCTAATTGATGTCCAAAAACGTTTTAAAACACATCATCTAAATCAATTATATACCTACATTCATCAGGAAGTGACTTAAAATGCCCTAAGACACATGAAAGCGGTTTTTTTAAACCCTTGCTCCATTTTTAGATCACTTTTAACATGGCTATGTAAGTCAAATAATCAAGATCTAAATTTGCCAAGCACAGATGGGGGCGTATTTACAAGGACCTTGCACCACAGGGAAAGGTCTTAAATTAAAATGGTAAAAATAACATCAGAGAGACTCAAAGGCCTTATAAATATGCCCCAAGCAACCTATGAAGCTCTAGCAGTACATATCAAGAAACCTAATTGTTTTCATAAATCGTTTTTAAACACATCATCTAAATCAATTATATACCTACATTCAAGGGGAAATGACTTAAAATGGCCTAAGACACATGAAAGCGTTTTTTTTAAGGCCCTTGCAACATTTTTGGGTCACTTTTAACATGGCTATGTTAGTCAAAGAATTAAAATCTAAATTTGCCAAGCACAAATGGGGGCATATTTACAAGGAGCTTGCACCACAGGGAAAGGTCTTAAATTAAAATGGGAAAAATAACATCAAAGGAACTCAAAAGCCTTGAAAATATGCCCCAAGCAACCTATGAAACTCTAGCAGTACATATCAAGAAACCTAATTGATTTCAAAAAACGTTTTTAAACGCATCTTGTAAACAAATTATAATCATACATTCATGGGGAAGTGAGTTAAAATACCCTAAGACACATGAAAGCATTTTTGTAAGACCCTTGCACTATTTTTGCATCACTTTTAACATGGCTATGTAACACAAAGAAACAAAATCTATTTGTAAAACACTTGACACAAAGCAACATTTTAAATACACAACTTTCTTCATAATTTTCTCCCTAAAGCATACTATTCTCTATCTAAATTAAATGAATCTTTTCTCACCTTAGCAAATACTTTATGAGTTTCAAAACAGTCTCAGAAACACACCAATTTGTCTTTAGCAGAGCAAAAGGTATGCACTCCAGAGTCTGCAGCCATAAAAAGCACAGAAATGCTGTAATTCATCACACATATCTCTCATGTCACCCAATCAAAACTCTTCCCTCACTTTTTTCAAATCAACACCCTTCCCCCCTCTGCCCTTTCTGCCTTTTTTGCATAGCAACCACCTCCTGAAAGACCTCTGATGTTTGCAAGTTCACACAACAATGTTTCAATTGAACTCTGAACTCTCAGTGCACCTGCATATCCAGTGCAATCTTTCATAAAATGATTTTTTCTTGACCATTCGAATTACATCTTTCAAAGAACTCATCCATGCACCCTAACTTTCTGTTTTCAGCAATCAAAATCCACCAATCACTGCTACTGCTTCCTTAACACAGAAACTCCACAGTTATTTTCATTTTAAACTCTTATTTTTTCAACTGCCATTTCATTGCCACACTTCATCTGAATGAAGCAGAACCTTCGCTCACCATCTTTTCTGTCTGGATTGTTGGACATAGTTACATCTACTGGGCTCAGAGGTATGCTGATAACAGAAATTTACCTAACCTCAATTTACAAAATGTGGAAATTAAGTGGATTGGCAACAGAGGATTAAAATGTCACCAATTGATACCATTGGTGAAAACCTTTATGCATTTGCCAAAACCTGACCTGTTAATTTTGCACTGTGGAGGTAATGACTTGGGCACTTTGACTGGGGTAGGTCTGGAAATGCTTTTAAAGGACACCTTTGAGCAATTGATGGCACTTTTTCCTCAAACTGCCTTGGTATGTTCAAATATATGCCAAAGACAGTAATGGAGGTGGTCAAACCAATTTTGTCCACAAATTGAGAAATCGAGGAAGCATGTAAACAAATCTGTTTCAGCTTACATGAGAGACCATGGAATGGGCTCCATGTACAACAATAACTTGCGTTACTACATGCAAGATATCTACAGAGGAGATGGAGTTCACTTCTCAGATGAAGGGAACAGAGTTTTCATTCTGAATTTAAGACTGTGCATTGGTACCTACTTATAAGTACCTAAATGTACCATAAACCCAAAAGCTCTTCTCAGAGCTACCCTACATCTGATCACTCACAATTATTATTTTACTCTAACTTTTTTCACTAATTTTCAACAAAGTACGCTCCCCGGAGAGCTACCCGGTACGCGAACCGGAAGCTAACCGCGCGAAATTTAAAAAAAAAAAAAAATTTTCTCGCACATATGGGCCTCCTCAGCCATCCTCAGAAAACCTAGGGGGTCAAAATACGTCTACCGTGTCCCCTTCTACCCATTCTGAACATTATTTGCCATCCATCTTGTATCTTAATTCGACCGAAACACAAAATGGTGGACTCCCGTAATGCTGCAGGTTCGCGTACCGGGGCGCTCACCGGGAAGCGCTCCATTAAAAAAGGTGGGAAAGTAATTTACAGAAGAAACCCTGGAGACACTTTCACCAAATATAGATTTGCTCATACTACTTACCAATCCCTACCATTTTCACAAATTTGGTTGGAATTCCATTTAGCCATTTAGCCTGTAGACCTCTCTAAATACCCTGAGGTAAATTACTTCACAAAACACATCTGAAGTGTTGGAATTGACAACCAATTAAAATTTTACTTTCATTTTCTACTTTTTTTACCTGACATTTGATTGGTTATGTACCTGAATATATATAAAAAAAGAGAGAGAAACACAGCCATTTTGACTACTACTTCCTGAACTACATTGCAAGATCATTTTCACTCACAACTTAAACTTGTTTTTAAAAGGTAAGATATTATTTCATAAATTTGAAAACTTTTTCAGATAGTTATATACTATCCCTCTGTAAGAGTTAGACATTGAGAAAGGCTTGTTTATTATAATTATGGATTGATTTAGGTTTCTGTGGTATAATTATGAATTTACATAGGCTTTCTCACAGGCACTTTTTAATAGTACTACTTCATGCCTCAAAAGTACCTGTCTGAACTTAAACCCAACAGTGCCCTATCTCTACTGATATATTTATTTTTTATTCAAATTTCAGCACAAAAATGCAAGGAGAACAGAACGTTTCCTTTGAAATTGTCCTAGACATGAATAATGAGGAAATAATTGAACCCATTGACTTGGAATTCATGGATGAATCACGAGACCATGAACTTCTACAATGTGTAGAATCTGTGGAATATTTACTTCATTATGATGACGGTCAAATGTGGGAAGTTATGTTCACTCAACAAGAGGACATATCGGACAGTCAAATGTTAGACGTTCTATTAAATTTTGAAAAAGAATCAGAAAAATAAAATTATATTTAATATTAAAAAATTGTTTGAGTCTTTAATCATTTTTATATGTAATTCATAAACCAGTACCAAATTGATTATAATGTAAAGTCAGACTTATAGTATACTGTGCACAATTCCAAAAATACATTTATATTTAATAATCATTAATACTGCTACTTAAATAAAATTAAAAAAAAACAACAAAAAGAACAATCAATAAACATACAATATTTCAAAATATCATAGTCTATCATTCTTTTTTCCTTATAGTACGCTCCCCGGACAGCTTCCCGGTGCGCGAACCGGGCGCTCCCCACGCCAAAAAAAAAAAAAAAATTTTTTTTTTTTGCCCCGCGGGGCCCTTTTAAAACCTCCACATCAAACCTAGGGGGTCAGGGAGGATCTACTATGCCCCCTTATGGTCATTTCCCCCTTTGTTTTGGCCTCCTCTTGTCTCTCGATCCTACCGAGAGACAAGATGGCGGCCGCTCCGGACTGTTTAGAATGTTGACAGGCACCGGAGAGCCAATCAGCTTCGCTTCGCGAAGTTCCGTTACGCGTCAAGTACGCGAACCGGGGCGCTGCCCGGAGCGCTGTTACAGATATATATATTTTTTTTTAACCTTAATTTCTCAAAATCCACTGGACCGCATATATTGAGACCTAGCAAAGGCACATCGGGCTACCAATCCCTACAATTTTGCCAAGTTTCGTGAAAATCCATTCAGCCGTTCGGGCTAAAAGTGAGGCCAACCGCCCTATGGAAATTAACATGGGAAAAACGCGTTTTGGGACCCCCCTTTTTTCTCGGCCCCCCCTTGACGAACCCCCCCCCCAAAATTTCAGTGGCTGCTCAGAAACAAAATGTTCCATTTTCCTGAAAATTTCAGCCAATTCCGTCCACAAACGCCAAAGTTATTAGACATAGAATTTTCAAAAATCCCATAGGAAAAAAATCCTAACTATATATACCTACTGGCGACCGCCAGTAGGTAATATATATATAGTGATCGTAAAGGCCTCAGATAAAGGCGGGAATATAGTCTTGTGGCCCAAAGGAGACTATCTGATGGAAGCAAATCGACAGTTGTCAGATACTGAGTGCTATATAGAAAGCAACAATAAAGAATACATGAAAGCTCTGGAAACATTGAGGAAACTCCTTCTACAATGTAAAAGGGATAATATGATTTCAAAAGATGAATACACTTTTCTATGGAATGAATCACCTGTACTACCATCCATATATTTTCTCCCAAAAACCCACAAAGAGAGAACACCAGTGCCAGGACGCCCAATAATATCAGCCATTGAAAGTGCCAGCGAGCATCTATCACAGTACATTGACTATTATTTGCAAGATCTGGTTAGGGAATTGCCATCATACGTAAAAGATACTGGTAATTTTTTAACCAAAATCAGCAATGTTGAATGGGAAGATGGAATGAAAATGATGACATTGGATATTGAATCCCTATACACTTGCATAGATCATCAAGTGGGATTAAATGCAATCAAATATTTCCTATCGACAAGATCAATTGAAAACTATGAACACAACAAAATGATCATAAAGAGCATCGACTGGTGCCTTAACAACAACTACTTTGCATTTGCCAAAAAGATATATAGACAATGCAGAGGGGTGGCGATGGGATCTTGCTTCTCCCCCAGCTATGCCTGTTTAGTGGTTGGTTGGTGGGAGGAGCAGACACTGGGGCAAGAACTATCCTCAAGGTATGGTGACCACATAAAAGTATGGTTACGCTTTATAGATGATGTGTTTATTCTGTGGAAGGGGAGTAATGAAAGTGCCAATGATTTTATACGAGACATCAATATAAATCAGATGAATTTAAAATTTACCTCAAATTTAAGCTGTAATGAAGTAGATTTTTTGGACACAAGAATATATGTAGAAAATTGTGAACTGAGAACAACTTTGCATAGAAAGTCTACTGCCGGTAACTCAACGTTACATGCCTCGAGTGCTCACCCAAGACATCTAATTGATAGCATTCCCTACGGAGAGCTTCTCAGGATTAAACGCATTTGCAGTAGCGAAGAACAACAAAATATATGCATGCGAGAAGCAATGGAAAGATTCCGTAGAAGAGGCTATTCGGCAGGTAGTCTACAAAAGGCTTTGGATAAAGCCAACTGTAGATCTAGGGAATCATTGCTGTGTGATTTGGAAAGAGAAGTGTTGCAGGAAAGTGAGGAAACCTCCAATACACCCAGGTTAATCCTAACTTACAATAACCAGCATCGCCGAATTCGATCTATAATCAATCGAAATTGGTCGATAGTACAGACAGATGCAGTCATGACACCGGAGTTGCCTGAAAAACCCACAATAACATACCGCAGAGGCATCTCGATGAGGAGTGAAATAGCTAAAAGCATCCCAGACCTTAGTAACAAAAAGAGAAGTACCTTTTGGTTACCTGAAAAACAGGGTTTCTACAAATGCTCTTTGTGTCGGGCTTGCAAATTTGGCATAACAACCAAGAAATACAACACACCGTTCAGCCCGAGAGAGCAAAAAATTCAGGGATGCCATGACTGCAAAACTGATTATGCAGTTTATATTCTGACGTGTACTTGTGGGCTCAGGTACGTGGGTAGTACAAAGCAGCAAGTGCACGTCAGAATCCTGCAACACCTACGTGCCATCGTCAATAACGATGGCACGTATCCTGTCGCAAGACACTTTAAAGCAATCCACCAAAATAATCTAGCGGATTTAAACTATTTTGTTATTGGAGCTGTAAAGGAGAATCCGTGAGGTGGAAACAGAGAAAAGTGCTTGCGGCAGCTGGAATCCAAATTCATCATTGAATTGGACAGCAGACAGCCAAAGGGATTAAATAACACAGAGGACTTACATCACTTCCTCTGATGCTCTGTCCATTAGCTTTTTGTTCCCTATATGTTTCCAAAGTAATGTATTCAAAATTTACCTTGATAATATCACTGTTGCCCCCGCTCCATTTTATTTTTGTCTCAATATTGTTTTTAGTCTTTCACATTATAAGCATAACCTATTTTTTGCTTATAAGTTTTAAAACACTTGTCTTGAAAACCTCAAGACTTTGTTTAGTAAGAAGCACAAATCTAGTGAAGTTTAGTAATTATCACATCACTACTATGCACTTTACTTAAGGATATACTCTTATGCTGCTACAAAAGAATGCAAAGTTTGCACTTAGTTTGTATTTTTGCACATTGCGTAGTGTTGCACGTCTTTTTGACATTTGACCAATTTTGGTCAACAAGGTGAGCCAAAACGTGGGTTTCGGAATTTATTCCATGATTTCCATGTGTAAATTTGTAGAGTGTCAGTATTTTAAATAGCATATTACTATTTTTATATTGTATTCTGTATATATGAAATATGTATTTATTTGTTGTCTTTTTATCATAAGAAGAATGATAGATATATATTTTGAATAATATATTTTTGTATAGCATATTTTACCAATGTATATATTTATTTATTTACTTATACTCATTGAGAAAATATATAATGAAATTGGCTACCTATTCAAAAACAAATTGTTATTTTGAAACATTGTCATGACAATTGTGCTTCACGCAATTATTTACAAAACTGCATTCATGCGGTAATGTTATACAAACTTAAAATGCTAGCAATTCAGTATGGCCTTTCCAACAACTACAAGTCCCAGCATGCATATTTGTTTAGTATTTCCTCTACTTCTACACATCACAGAGGGGAGGTGAAAGCATCACACAAAAAAACAATATAAAAAGTGAAAGTGGACTGTTTGTTTGTGAATTGAGAAGGAATACAAGAGTATTCGAAACGCGTCTGACAAACTGAAAATAAAGACCTGCATTTTTCCACATTACTTGGAGTCTGTATTTCGTCCTTTGGTTGTGTCCAGCTGGGCGCCACAGAGAGGTTCGGAGATATTCAGATATATATATATATATATATATATATATATATATATATATATATATATATATATATATATATATATATATATATATATATATATATATATATTCCAGCTCCAAAAACCGGCACATAACACTCTCGGACATTGGTTATTTTATTTGAGCAAATGCATTTCGGTAACAACCGTCTTCACTGCTCCTTTTAAATGGCATCAAGATAACACAGGTTTAAATTACTTCACAGATGATTTCATTGGAGGAATGCATTAAATAGGCAGCAAGAAAGGACAAATAAGGTTTTTGGTGCAGATAAGAGTGTTGTGGCCGCCATGTCTGCATTTACATTGACTATTTCAAAGCTGTTGGTAATCATTTCGTTTTTCCATTATTAAAAAGTTCTCATAGTCCCTCATGGACAATGCAGCATTTGGTTTTGCATGAAATAAAAATTAAACTCTTTTTCTCTAATGTACCTTTCATGCAGACATCTCATTAAAGTCCTGGTTGCAGAGACATACTACACTATTGACCTGAATTGTTGTCAGTTATTTAACTGAAGGATTACTGCTATACTGACTACAACCTGTAGGAATGTGTGCTATTCAAAACCACAGCAGCGGCAAGGGACAGAGAGTCTGTCAATATGGCAAAAGTCTGTTGGGGGGACGAAGGCTGTTACTTCACTAAGGACTTTATTGAGATGTCTGCATGAAAGGTACATTAGAGAAAAAGAGTTTAAAGTTGGGGATTAATTCCCCTTGAATCCTGAGGGTCCCTGGGGGCCAACTAGCCCTCCAGTAAGCGCCACAGGGCTGCATTGCAGAGAGGTGGTCCGAGGCCATGCCCCTTTTTACACTGCTTTGCAACACAACTCTATGGGTGCTTACTGGAGGTACCTGGTGGGCTAGTTGGCCCCCAGGGACCCGCATTATTCAAGGGGACTTAATCCCCCAGCTTAAATCATGCCACAGGACGTGTTTGCACACATGTATTCACCACTGTGCACGTTTTAAGCTGGGGGATCAAGTCCCCTTGAATCCTGAGGATCCCTGGGGTTCAACTACCCCACCAGGTACCTCCAGTTAGCGCCACAGAGCTGCGTTGTAGTGAGGTTTAAAAAGGGGCGTGGCCTTGGACCACCTCTCTGCAACGCAGCCCTGTGGCGCATACTGGAGGTACCTGGTGGGCTAGTTGTCCCCCAGGGACCCCCAGTAATCAAGGGGAATTAATTACCCAACTAAAAACGCGCCACGGAGTGCGTTTGAAGAGTGATGCACTGAGGGGGCGGGGCCTCCAGTGTGATGCCAGGTTTAAAAAAAAAATTTTTTTTGAAGGGTGGCCTCCCTTCTTTTCCTATTTTGTGGGCCCTGGGGACCCCCCCCCCCCAGGGCCTGACACCTATTGTTTTAATTTTTTTTTAAATACTGGAAGGGGGCCTCGTGGCACCCCTCCTGAGGCCGTTTTTGGCCCCGGGGACCCCATTCCCCCGGGCATGGCCAGTATTTATTAATTTTTTTAATATTTGGAGGGGGCAGGGTGGCCCCCCTCCTCAGGCCATTTATGGCCCCGGGGACCTCATCCCCCCGGGCAGGCCTTTCCTTTTATATTTCTTTTTTAATTTTTAAGGGAGTGGGGCTGTGTGGCCCCCTCCCAGGCCACTTCTAGCCCCGAGGACCCCATCCCCCAGGGCCGGCCCTTTCCCTTGGGGACCATGGGGGGAGCCCCAGTTCCCCCATGGTCCCGCCGGCTCACCGTCTCCAGCGGGAGCCGGCATTGCTTTTCCACATGGGGAGCTGCTGCACCCTGCACCCTTGCGGAAAAGCAATCTGCTTTGGATTTTGTAAGCGAGAGCAGGAAACCTGCTCTCGCTTCCAAAATCCAAAACAGAGTTTGCTATGCTCCCGCCCTGCCATAGCAAACAGCAGTGTCTTGGGGTGGGCACCCCGGGACACTGCAGGAGCCGGCCCTTGGGGGTGGTGGTCCCAGGGCCATCAAGGGCTCCAGGAGGGGAGCTGTGTGGCCCCCCTCCTTACCATTGCAAAGCCACGGGGAGGTGGTGGTCCCCGGGGCTCAGGGGTCCATAACTGATCCCTGCATTTACATTTTTAGTGCCCCGGGGAGGTGGTTGTTTTTCGGGGCATGTGGGGGGAGGTTGAGCCCCCCACACACAAAAGAGCCCCAGGGAGGTGGCTGTCCCGTGGCAGCGTGGGGGGGATTAGGACCCCATGCATTTTTTTTATCAGCCCCAGGGAGGTGGCAGTCCCTGGGGCTGCAGGGGGACCACGTGCCCCCGCGGTTTTTTATTTATGCCTCTGGAAGGTGGCAGTCCCCAGGGCAGCGTGGGGGGATTGGGACCCCCCACGCATTTTTTCACAGCCCCAGGGAGGTGGCGGTCCCCTAGGCTGTTGGGGCCTCTTTAGTCCCCCGTTAATACATTTGCAGTGCCCCTGGAACCTGGGCCACCAGGGGGCTTTTTTTAAAGGAAGCGCTTGAGCCCGCGCTTCATTTTTTAAAAATCATTTCGGCAGGATTCGCTACCCCATCGCGATTTCCGCTGAAATAATTACCCAAAAATGTTTTTTTTGGCCCTGGGGGTCCTTGTGGGACCCCCTGAGCAGGCCCAGGGGGTCAGGGTGTTTCTACCCTACCCCCTTTTCCAGTTTTTTCACCTCTTTTTTCTGTTTTCTTGTGACTCGGTTCTACCGAGTCACCGGATGGCTGCCAAACTTCCCGGTTTGGAGGGCTGGCAGCCAATTAGAATGAAGCTAGTGCCGGGAGAGTTCGCGAACCCACTGCGCCAATCGATAGAGACTTTTACTTTTTCAAATTTATCAGGAGCTACTGAACGGATTTACACCATTTAACAAAAAGGCCTCTTTCAGTACCAAGGACTGCCTTTTTAACAAATTTGTTGTAATTCCGTTCAGCAGTTCGGTCTGTAGCTTTGTCTAAAGTTTCCTATGGAAAAAAATGGGGAAAACACGTTTTGGGACCCCCTTTTTTTTGGCCCACGCTTGACGAATCACCACGAAGCTTTCAAGACAGGAGCTGACTGGAGCAGGTCACTAATTTTGAAACTTTTGCGAAGATTCAGCAAACGGCGGCAAAGTTATTGGAAAACAAAAAAAAGATTTTCCTTTGGACACTAGGTTCTAACTATAATTACATACTGGTGACCACCATTAGGTAATAATAGGGGTTTCACTTCCATGATAAATACCTAATAATTTGTTTCAAGGCATGCATGGTAAAGGCAATGCATGGTAAAGAAGGTATGATTAAGGCATGCGTAGTAGAGGCATTTGTTGCAATGCCATATATGTGACCAAATACCATGATTAATTAATATTTGTTTATTTTTTGATATTTCTTATGAAAAGATAATCCAAACCATGCATAGATCATAACAATTAATTGCATAGATGCCATAATCTACCATTTCATGAATAATAAAAAAAGACAAAAACAGGTAACAGGGCAGACTCATTTTGTAACAAAGTACAAGCATTAAAGGATGCCATCCGGGTATTTGGCGACACCTTGAGAATCAGGTAAAAGTATCTTCAACCAGGAGGAAGCAGGTTGCAAGATGTTGCTAGACATTTGAATTTCCTTTTGTTTTGAATCACTGTCATTTCTAAAGCTCAAATTTATATACCTTTAGATCACCACTTCGTCAATAATGGTGGTTCATTCAGTAAAGCAGTATTTACTACAAAATGCACAATCCCCTAATGTGTGGTGTATCCAAAAGAAAATAAGGAATTATGAGTTTAAGACAGGGTCAAAGAGCCATGCCTAGAAAACTACTTGTGTTTTTACAACTTGAACCCAGAAATTCTGGATCTTGGGACAGTTGGTAAATGCATGACCAACATATCATCTTCCATATAGGGAAATACATAACCATATCATCCTACTGTGGATTTGGCCAAGAGCCTTAACTGAACAATTTACATGGTGTTCAACAGAGATCCTGAATAATTTATATTGATGTTTTTGAAGCCGAGGTATACTCAGGATCCGATGACTTAGATTAGCACTCATAATAATCTTAAATTTTGTTATTGTGTAACGTAGCTTAACAAACACAAGGAGATGATGGCCGTAGCGCTGACACTTTTCAGACACTCACCCCCAGTCACAGATCTGGGTTGAATCCATCAGCATTCCTTAGCTCACTTCGCCACCCCAGTTCAGATCTAGCCATACACAAATCTGTCTTAACCCTGTTAATCATGGGAAGAGTCCAGCCCGAACTGCCAAGCCAGGTTTTCCCTGGACCGGAAAAAGGCATCCTGGGACCGTTTTCGCAGTAAAACCCTTCATCAGTCAGGCTATCTAGAATCCAGGGGCAAAATGAGCAAGGGACCCACCTCTGGGCATACCCTGCCAACTTAGGGTGAACAAAGCAAACACAAGGAGATGATGGACGGAGCACTGAAACTTTTCAGACACTCACCCCCAGTCAGAGATCTGGGTAGAATCCATCATCATTCTTTAGCTCACTTCGCCACCCCAGTTCAGACCCAGCCATATTCAAATCAGTCTTAACCCTGTTCCTCATGGGAACAGTCCAGCCCGAACTGCCAAGCCAGGCCTTCCCGGGAACGGACACAAGAATCCAAGGACCGGTTTCAGGGTAACACCCCATCATCATCAGACAGGCTAGCTTGAATCAAGTAAGGGATCCACGTCTGGGCATACCCTTCAAACTTGGGGCAAATTAAGCAAACACAAGGAGATTATAGGCGGAGTGCTGAAACTTTTCAGACACTCACCCCATCTTTGTTCTTTAGGTCACTTTGCCACCCCAGTTAACAGTCCATCAGGAAGCAAAGTGGTCCAAGTTATAGGTGTCAGCCAGTTAGGAAGCGATAGGCATGACCAATGAGCATCTTTCATGGGAATGCTTCAAGATTAACGATTTGAAAGGACTTGATATAGTTACTAATTGGGGTTTTAAAAAATATTTCCTCATTTGGAAGTACATAAAAAGCCTGTTGAAGGAATAGAATGAGCAAATGCTATATTTCCAAGAGTGCAATTGCATATCTACAATTAATCAGCCTACAATTTGCAACAAAGTTCCCACCCATGACTGGGCACATGCAGTGTGCACAAAATTAGTAAGGCAAGGGTTTAACCATATGAAAGTATACCTTTTTGAGAAGGGGGATAATTAATCTTCAGGTTAATTCCTGCCAAATATGGGCGTCAACTGCTAGAGTTTTAAAGCTTGTGTGTATGAAGTAACAGGTAGAAAAAAGAGAACAAGGGCATGCTTAACAAACAAGATCTTGTAAGCGCGATTCCTTTTCTGTGGGTCCCAACACTTGCAAGAGCCTTGTAGAGAAAACGACAAAATTATAAAATCTGATACATTGTAGGGTACAACCACCTATCGTTAGTGGCACTAAAGTAGCTTAATAGCTCTACGTGTGTTTTTGTACTACCAGATAGATTTATTTCATGAGGATTTTACTTTGTGAACACAATTAGAAGTTATTAATAGTGGCAGGACTCGAAATAGATAAAAGGCTGAAGTATTATTACCACTATTATAACATTACATAAATCCATAAGACCTAGCAGAAGACAGTCTGACTTTGTAATTGGGCAATAAAAGAACAAAAAGGAATTGTAATAAAGCTTGAACATTTCGTCCCCTTGGGCATATATTTTAACCGCTAAATATACAGCTGAAGGAACATATATATCGACTCTCTAAGCCATTATATGTTTACTAAAAAATATGTGCACCTTTCCTTATTTAAAAGAATTTCCTAAGACTGTTTCAAATTATTGATCTTCTTCTTCGGTACACTTTACAGACAAATGTGATTAGAAGTGGCAATAGCAATATCGTCAACATAAGTAGCAATCCTGCAGTCAGCTGCACTAAAATCCAAAAGGGTAATATTACCCATAAACTATAGATATAGTAAAAATGGTTCTAAGTACAAAGCGAACTTTAAGGCTGAAACTGGACAGCCCTGCTTAGTTCCCCTGGTAACGGTGTTCTTGGATGTAACTGGCCCAGTGAAGACAATCTGAGCCAATAAACCAGATTGGAGTTCCTGAATGCTATATAAAATTTAGGCCTTGAATGGGGTCCTTGCAGACAGTCGAGACGGTGCTCCGGATGACTGTTCTCTGCCATTGAGTGAACCTCCATTAAGTCTCTACGCGTCATGTGATAGAGATCATGTGATCAAGATTGGGTCTGGTGCATGTGAAGTGAGAGGAGTGAGCTAATGCGGCGGTTATTATGAAAGGGTGTATAAGTGACAGTACAAACTAACCGAATACCATGGTGCATTACGTGATTCAACCATTACAATTAATCAGTTAGACAAAGTTATTACATTTGGAAAAACGGGGGTTGTTGCGTTGCAGTAGTAAAATTGTCCAGAAAAGAATACATCAGTCATAATAAAGAAGTCCAGTCCTCAAGATGGTTGAGACCATTATGGATGCTTTTAGTCTTAAGTGTCCATTTGAGCTCCTCCTTATTCAAGAGTTGATTGATATCTCCACCCCTTGGTGGGAGTATTATGGCATCAATAATTGTCCATTTTAGATCGTGTTCAGTGTATCCAATTTCGATGAAGTGATCCACAAGTGGCGTGTTTGGCTTTCTGCAGCGAATCTTGCTTCTGTGTTGGCAGATCCTGATATGCGCTCTCTGCATGTAAGCATGTACATGTAAGAGTTTACATTGGATTTTGGACCACTACTTGTTTAGCTAATTGATACTACACTGGAGGATGTACAGATGTTTCCTGGTCTTCAGCCTTCATAGTATTTTATACCTCTGGGGGCAGGCACTTTCACAAGTGTAAGGATTCCAGGCTTCAGGCTGGGAGAGATTGTTTCATACTGCTTCAACATCTCTGTGCTAATTTCGGGCCCACAGGGGAGCCTAGAGGGTCTTGTGAGGCCACCGAGCCGAGCGGTTTGGGCTAACCTGAGGTTCCAGCAAGGAAAGAAGTTATCACTCATCACTGTGCTGCTGCTGTTTTCTTCTACTTCCTGCAGTGGCCAGAGGACTGGTTCAAGGCACACCCTTATGTGGGTGTGCAGTGGTTGTTCTTGTTCCTTTTCGCTTGAACCCACCTTTCGTTGGTCACTGTGGAGTCATCTATGCTACTGCCTCAGCTGGATATACCACCAGAGAAGCCAAGCCTTTCAAGATTGATATGAGAATGGGGTGACAGGTGCTGATGGCAAGCCACACTTCAACTGCCAACTCATAACTCAGAATTTGAGCTGGTAGATTGCCATGATCTGATTCACAGTTGTCTGAGAGGTCTTGTGTAATTCACAGAAGACCATGTACGTTTGTTCCAAAAGTACCGAACCCTTATTTATAATTCAGGGTAGACTATTTTTGGCTATAGTACACATTAAAGGCTGAAACCCTCCTCAGAGCTGAATTGGTGACATAAATCCTACAATCACACAAGGTGATTTTACATCACAGTGCTGCTACACTACTAAATTACTGGATAAAGTGCACCAAATCTGTGACCAGAACTCTGTCCAGTTAGCTGGCCAAAAATTAAAGAACCAAGTTATTGTGAGAAGTAATCCAATAAAACAACCAAGGATGTAAGATTACTGGAAGGCAAGTATTCAATGACTTACACATCCAAACACACCCAATAAAGGATTGTATTTGATAATTAGCAAATTATGCTGGAAACATGGGGACCTCAGATATTAGGCAGTGGAAAATATTTGTATGAATTTATAACTGTGTCTTACTCTTCAGTTATTCTTTACCAAAACTCGAAATTTAGAAATTCATCCATTGGCTTTTCACTTCCCTTTTCTTTACTGCAACAAACGCCACCTTTATTGCAACTTGGGGCAAAGAACAGCCAAGCCAATTTTTCGATTGAGATACAAAATCTTGTCCTGGTGTTAACGAGATTGAATCTGAAGGCCCTCCAATTTAGGGTCAATAGAAACAGTCACCACAAGCCTTGGACACCTTAGAATACACACGCTGAAACCTCAGCATTGAAATATCACAAACCACAGCAGTTATCAGAGTTCATACTTTGAAGTGGGCAGATTATTGCACCCTGAGATTGCTAGATGCCACATATAGCAGGAAGTTGTTACAGGGCAGGAGCGATCCTGGTAGCTCCTTGACTAGTAAGTGCATCATGGCCTCAGGGCAATTTCTGGGTATAAATATGGCACCCCTAACACTCCGAACCTCAGATTAATCTGGAGAGAGGACTGAAGAAGGACTGCCCTGCTGACCCCTGGACCTGGCAAGAGAGGCTGAACTGTCTGCTGGGCTGAACCTGCTGCACCTTGGGCTAGAAAAGAGTGGGTTGTGGCTCCTGGAAAAGTCACCCACAAGCCTCTGACCAAAGAAGTGACTCAAAGGGTCAGACGACTTGAACCATCGTCAGGGTCATCAAAGTTCAAGTATCCCATTCTGGCCAAGTCAGTAGCCACTTTCTGCAAATCACTGCTGACTGCCACTGGGCATTAGCAAGAATGAAATGAGAGTAGTATTCACTGTGTGTATTCTAACGTTGGTGTGTTTTCTCTTTCAGCTATCCCTTCCCAGCTGTTCCCTTCCGTCCCTCCCTTTCTCTTTATTTCCCTAGCCCAATCACTCGAACACCCTGTGTATTCCTATATCAGGGTGTTGGTGAGGTCAGGAGGTGGAGCCTATATTGCTACAATTGGACCCTGAGGAGTGCAACCTGACAGAATCACGCACCCAAGAATTTCATTCTGCCCGGTCCAGTTGTAGCAAGTATGGCGACCATGGAGGACGTGTTACACGGCTTAATCTTGGTGCAGCAGGAATTGGCATCCTCCAAAGCAGAGACAGCTGATTTGAAGGATAGGGTAGAACAGCTTTCAAAAAATCCCTTCAATGCTTCAGCAGGCACATCACAGATCCAAGTCACGGTCCCACCCCCCATTCCCTTGGCTAACCCTGAACGTTATGCAGGTGATCCACGTAAGATAGAGGTGTTTCTTACACAGGTGTTACTACACTTTTCATGCAAACCTGCCTCGTTCCCGACTAACCATTCCCGGGTAGCGTTTGCCATTTCCTATCTGGTGGGGGATGCGTCGAACTGGGCAGTGCCCTTGGTAAAGAATAATGACGCTATATTGTCGGATTGGTCGGCTTTCAGAGCAGAGTTCGAGAAAGTCTTTGACCGCAGAGCCACTACTTTCAGTGCTGATAAAGAATTACTGGAATTGAAGCAAGGAAAGGGCGAGTTGATTACTTATCTAACTGCTTTCCATCGTTTAGTAGCGGAGGTTGAGTGGCCGGAAGAGAAGCGGATGTCTCTCTTCTATCAGGGTTTGAGGGAGGAACTGAAGGATGTGGTGGCCCAGATTGATCCTCAACCCTCCACGTGTGTAGACATGATTCATTTAGCATTAAGACTTGATAGCGGGATGGCTGAGAGAGGAGGGGACAGGAGGAAATGGGAGAAGAGCTCATACAGATATGACAGTTTTCCAAGTAAGGTAATGGGTACAGTAGACACTGGGCCAGAACCCATGGAAATAGGTGCCCTTAGAGCACCATTGTCCAGAGAGGAGAGAGAAAGTAGGAGGGTACAGGGTTTATGCATGGACTGTGGCAAGAAGGGTCACTATGTAAGAGAGTGCCCTTCTAAACCCAAGGTGCCTGACAGTTGGAACAGAAATAAGAGAGTGCCGATTTCCTCGACAATCAAAGAGTTGGAGAATATCTCTAATATAAAGCAGGGAGAAGAAGTTCCTCTAGACTGGAAGCTCACTTCTTTGTCCACAAGAAGGATAGGGGAGACTGAGTCACATTTGGTGCTCACAATGACTCTGGAATGTGAGACGAAGTCCCATCAAGTGCTGGTAATGCTCGATTCCGGGGCTACTGGTAATTTTATTGATGACGGATTGGTATCCTGTTTGGCTTTACCCAGGGTGTCCAGGGACAACCCGGAGGAGGTGTTAGCCATGGATGGACAGCCTATCAAATCAGGGCTCATAACAGAAAAGACGGGTGAAGTGGTTGTGTCGATTGAGGTACAAGAGGAGAGACACACAGAGGTGCTGGAGTTAAACATAACAGATGCACCTCAATACGAGCTTATATTGGGGATGCCATGGTTGAGTTACCATAACCCCTCCATTGATTGGAAAGTTAAGACAGTACATTTCTTGCCAGAGTATTGTCAGGAACATTTTATTCCATGTGTAGTTTCGCAGGTAGCTGTGTTGGCTAGTCCTTTTCTGGTGGTCACGGCCGCTGAGAAGGAGGTCGTACTCCCGGTGGAGTATGTGTCTTACCATGATGTGTTCAGTGAAAGCAAAGCAGAAACGTTGCCTACTCATAGGGAGTATGACTGTCATATAGACCTGGTGGATGGTGCCACTATTCCCACATGTAGAGATTATGCGCTGTCTGTTCCCGAAACCACCCATTTGAAGGAGTACTTGGACCATTATGCGAGCATAGGGTTCATTAGACCATCCCGCTCTCCTGCAGCCTCTCCTTTGTTTTTTATAGCAAAGGCCAATGGGGATTTGAGGGCATGTGTAGACTACCGCGTCTTGAATAAAAACACCATCCGTAACAGATACCCTCTCCCCCTCATAACAGTTCTGCTTGATCAAGTGTGGGAGGCAAAGATCTATACCCGTTGAGACTTGCGGGGTGCTTATCACTTGGTCAGGGTCCGTGAGGGGGATGAGTGGAAAACAGCCTTCAAGACGCGGTATGGCATGTATGAATATTTGGTCATGCCATACGGACTATGCAATGCCCTGGCGGCTTTCCAATTCTTCATTAGCGACGTACTGAAAGAGTACATAGATCTGTTTGTAGTAGTCTATATAGACTGTCGTAATTTGGCAGCACCTGAGTTAGCGTTTAGCTCAGCTACACGACCTTTTTATTAACTTGACTTAAGTACGGGGGCCATTTTGTGTTTTGTGGCTTCCATTTTGTACGAACATGCGGCCTCGTGGTAGAGTGTCTTTTTGTCCTTCCTTCATGCCAATGAACCTTCCCTTTGCCCAGCAACAGGCTATTTTTAGCGATGGTCAGTTTCACGCATGCGCACACACGATTTCCGGACTGAGAGAGTGGTCACTCTTTAGGAATGTTCCTCTAACTGACCAGTGGTATTAAGCTCCTCCCACATGCTGGCTGTGCGCCAAAAATGTCCTTATATGTACCTAAAACTGTTCAAATGTATACCGCCTACCTTTTTATTGCTGTCAAACTGTATAAAAGAGGTCGCTCACCGATGTTCGGTGTGATACTTCTTGCATTACCGAAGGGTGCTGTAGGAGTGTACCACCACCCCATGGGGTCCTAATAAATTTGTCTCTTTGCATTTTCAGTTTCCGTGCCAATTTCCGTCTATGGTGTTAGAGTGTTTCTGCAGAGTATGTAGGCCTGACAGAACCCGATACCTCAATTGGCGACCACGAAGGGACTCATCGGCGACTCGGATGCCCGAAGGAGAGGTCACGACGAAGGATTGGAAACTCGCTATGGACGCGTACGCTGCCAATGAGTGACCCGAGTCTCGGCACCCACGGTGTTTTTCCCTTCCTTCTGATCTGACCTTCCAGGTGGCGCCGGTCCTCGACTGAGATTCTGATCGTTTGGCTTGTCGTGTAGTGCCTGTTTTGGCTGATTCGGCTACGGAACTTGGCAGTTGGAAATCTGGACACTTTTGAAGATCTTTGGTAAGCTTATGTTTGGTAAGGTAGTCTACTGACACTTACTGTGGCTTTTTTAATTTGAATTTGAATTTGAATTTGTATGAGTTAGCTAATGTTTGGACCTATGATTTGAATTATATGTGGAGTGCACCTCACATAGGCAGGCATGTAGGGATATTTCTCTGATTTTGAATTTGTTTGAACGGCACATCGTGAGTAAGTACCTTTTAAGTGCCATTTGTTGTAATATCACGTTTCTGTGATATTTTTAAACATGCCTGTTTTCAGCACACTCCGAGGAATGTGCTGTTTTGGAAATGGTACCAGTTATCGATTAAATGAATCGCAGCCGGCTCCCCCAGAGGGGACTCCTAACCGTGAAATGTACATTAAATTTGGCCTTCCTCCCATAATGTATAGCACGTTATGGCATAAATATACGAAATCTGATTGTGAATTGCAATGGCCACTACATGGGTCATTCGACTTGCGAAAAGTCCAGTATGTAGAACAATGTTTGTTCCAGCGCAGGTCTAGACATGACATGTTTGATTGTGTTCGTATGTGGGAGAAAGCGGTGCGTGAACGAATGAAGCGTGAAGAAGCCTTGGCGGACAAAGAGCAGCGCAAGGCTGCTCGGGATAAAGCTTTACAGCTACAGGAGAAGGAATTGCAGAAACAGAAAGAGAAAGAGAGTCGAGAATGTAATTTACAGGTTAATGGTCAGTTTCCTATTAGACGTTCTCTCTATCCTGTCCTTACTAATGAATTAGATGATTTTTCATTGTTAGATCGCTGTCCACCTCCGTATGTTCAGCCTACGGCTCCGGATGAGGAATCGGACGAGGATAATCAGGATAAACAGTGTACCAGGTTACCGACCGAGCGTATGACGGAATTGCGTTCGATTGCTCGTAAACTTAACAGTAATACTATAACTGTTCCAGAGGTTAATGATTTTATGAGTCAGTGGTCTGACAAGTAACGATTGTATTTTTTAGATCATTTTGCAGATGAAGTTGTTGAGCGGTTTAGAAAACACTCTCCTGAATTGGAACCTAAAGATATATCAGTTGGTCGTGAGAATTTTCGTAAAGGTATTTTTGCTCTTTCAGATGCGGACGAATTCTTACCGGCGGTTGATTCAGTTACGAGATGAGGCGACACGATTGCGAGTGGTGAAAAAGGCATCGGAGCAATTAGCGTCCGGATCGACGGGAACTTCTCGAGTGTGCCCTATCTATGGATCAGATAAGAGTGTTGCGATTAATGTTATGCCTATGCGGGAAGCCGCGCCTTTGTATGTCCCTCCTAAAGGGGACGGTACGGATGATGATAAGATGTCTAAAGATTCAAGGGGCTATTTTGTGTACAATTGGGTTTATACGCCATGGAATAGAGCAGATGTTATGGCACTTAAGAATGCTCTGCCTGATCCCCGTAAAAATCCAGCAGTTTTCTATGAAGGAGTGGAGGGCGCTATTTCTTCATTTATTATGACATTAGTTGATATTGATCTTTTCTTTGGGTTGATATTGCCTCCTGATATGTGGAGAGCGATTCGTAAGTTTGACGATCGTACGATATTAGGTGCAGATTGGGAGGAGATAGCAAGAGCTGACCTAGATAGGGAACCTGCATGTAAGCCGTGCCAGTTAATTGTAGACTTACTGACGCCTATCTTGACTACATTAAAAACGCTTGTACCCCCTAAAAAGATAGATTGGACAGTATTGGCATCTTGTAAGCAGAAGCTAGATGAATCAGTTTCCGACTTCTTTTCGCGATTCGAGGAAGCATTCCATGATTACAGTGGGCAATCATTAACAGAGGACACGGGCAGGCATTTGTTTGTAGACAAGTATGTGGCTAATCTCCTACCGGAGATTGCAAAACGATTAAAGGCTAGTGAAAGTTCATGGACTACTGCAACGCCCGCTTCTTTATTAACAATGGCTCAGTATTATGAACGACAGGAATTAGAGGCAAAAGAGAGTAATGATAAGAAGGTGAAAGACTTAAAGACGAAGGTAATGTTGGCACAAGGTCATGTTACGCAATCGAGAGGAAATGATACGGGCAGACGAGGATCTCCCCCGCGTTCCGACATTTCTGAGGACCAGTGTGCATACTGTAAACAGTTTGGACATTGGGTTGCAGATTGTCCGGTACTTCGTGAACAGCGTAGTCAGAGGGGTCGAGGAAGTGGAAGGTCACGGAATAGTTATTCAGGACCGAGAGGTGGAGCGAATGACCGTGGTAGGTTTGAAGAGAGGGGACGTGGTCAGGTTGAGCATAATACTTTTGATCGACGGAACCAATATCAGGTAGCTGAAGGAGAACATATTGAGTCACAGGATAATAGACATGCCTAGGATTGCGTAGGATGGGGTGTGGAATCGGTTGAGGTACCAGTCGATCAGAGGGGTCCATATATATCAGCACATGTTTTGGGTTCTACTGATCAGTTTCTGGTTGACACAGGAGCTACTCGTAGCGCTCTGTCCAAACACTTGGTTCCAAGGGCTCCCCTGTCTGGCGAAATAATTACAGCAATAGGGTTCGATGGAACACCTTCTCTAAGCCCACTGTCTCAACCTCTTACCTTTCATGTTGACAAATTCACTGCCCCATGTCCTTTTCTATTATCCCCAAATACACCAGATAATATTATGGGACTTGATATGCTAAAGCATTTTCGTGCAACAATACGCTGTGCCCCCGAAGGGGTGTGGGTTATTTTGAATGAAAACTACCCAGAAATTGAGCGATTGTGCCTTCTTCATGAATCCGAAGTGTTAGCCTCCCTACCAAAAGCGTTGTGGGCCACTTCTGATACTGATGTAGGGCAGATGATAATTCCTCCAGTGCGTATTACTGTAAAGGAGGGCGCATCTCTGCCACGTGTCCCACAATACAAAATATCCAGGGAAGGCGAAACTGCATTGACACATATTGTGAATGATTTGATTACGGCAGGGGTGGTTGAGGAAGTTCCCTACAATGTTTGTAACAGCCCAATTCTTCCGATCCTTAAGAGAGATACAGATACTAAGGTTTACCGTTTTATCATTGATTTGAGGGAAATTAATAAGATAGTAGTGCCCCAGTACCCGGTGGTGTCTGATATCACCACCTTACTTACATTGGTTCCACCAACGGCAACTACCTTTACGGTCATCGACCTAAAGAATGCCTTTTTCTCGATTCCTGTACATCCTGACAGCCGATATCTTTTTGGTTTTACATTAAATAACAAATCGTGTAGATTCTGTCGAGTTCCTCAAGGTTATACAGAAAGTCCTAGCATTTATAGTCAGGCTTTAAAAAGACAGCTTGATTCTTTTGAATTACAATCTGGGGTGGCTCCTATTCAGTATGTGGATGACATTTTACTTGCAGCAGATACACAGGAACAATGTGAGGAGAGTACTTTTTCTTTGCTTTCCTTTCTTGCTAAAAACAATCATAAGGTTTCGAAGAAAAAGTTACAATATTGTAGACCCAAGGTGACCTACCTCGGTCATCTTTTGTCTAAGGAGGGTCGTGCATTGACACCAGATCGAATTCAAGCAGTTTTAGATACACCAGTCCCCCGCACTCAGAAAGATGTTCGTGCTTTCATAGGTTTGACGTCCTTTTGTAGGCAATGGATATTAGGGTTTTCACACATTGTTAAGCCTTTGTTAGCATTATTGTCCAAAACGACACCAATTCCCATTGAGTGGACAGATGAGTGCCAGAATGCTTTTGAGCGACTGAGACAAGCTCTTTGTTCTGCACCAGTGCTAGGTACACCAGATTATATGAAGATTTTTACATTGTACGTACACGAGAAAGATGGGTGCGCGTTGTCATTCTTAGTGCAGAGACACGGAGACAAGCAGAGACCCTGTGCGTACTTCTCGGCGGTACTCGACCCTGTGGCTCGAGGATTGCCTGGATGTTCGAGCAGTTGCAGCAACAGCAGTCGCTATACGACAAAGTGAGGGAATAGTTTTGTCACACAAATTGTTAGTGTTAGTTCCCCATGCGGTAGATGCTTTATTGAACCATACGAAAACACAGCATCTAACCAGTGCCCGCCTAACAGGATATGAGCTAACCCTGCTGGCGCCGCACATCACACTGAAGCGATGTGCTACATTGAACCCTGCTACTTAATTGCCGTATCCTGTTGCTGAAACCCAGGAGGAAGAACAACATGACTGTGTTTTTCTGACTGAGGAACAGACAAAGGGTCGTATCGATTTACAGGATACGCCATTCCCAGATGTAGATGGGGAATTGTGGGTTGATGGATCGTGTGTGAAGTTACCAGATGGCACGACTTCCGCAACTTATGCGATCACGACACTCAAGACAGTGGTAGAAGCAGCACGAATACTGCAGAAATCGGCCCAAGCAGCTGAATTAATAGCCTTAACGAAAGCATGTGAGTTAAGTGCTGGATTATGTGTGAACATCTACACTGATAGTCGTTACGCTTTTGGAGTAGTGCATGATTTTGGCCTACTCTGGAAGGAACGAGGATTTTTGACTTCACATGGAGTGCATATCATGCATGGAGAATTGGTATGCGATCTCCTGAATGCACTATTATGTCCAAAGAAAGTAGCGATAATCAAATGCAGTGCACACAAAAAGGTGACAGACAAAATAGGACAAGGAAACGCTTTTGCAGATCGCATAGCGAGAGAGACTGCCATGTTACAAAATGACTCTCCCATGTATGTGGTGAGATCAGAAGCTGAGCGATGGCATGATGCTAGAGAAGAAATATTAGATATACAGAAATCAGCATCTGAAGCAGAACTTGCGATATGGGCAACTGAAGGAGTGTTGGATGATGAGGGTTGCTGGCGTAACAAAGACATGGAGAGATGGAAATTACCTGCTGCCTATTTACAAGCAATGGTCCAAATGACACATGGGCTGGCGCATGTTGGAGCTCTTGCAATTACTAAATTGCTTACACGGGTTTGGGAACATCCTGAGATTGCTAGCACGGCTAAGAGAGTAGTTCAGACCTGTCTGATTGGTTTACAGCATAATCCTGGGAAAGGGACTTATACTCCCAAAGGAGGGTTTGTTCCACCTACTGCACCATTCGAAGTACTGCAAATGGATTACATCCAGCTGGAGCGCTGTAATAATCTTAAGTATGTCCTAGTGGTGGTGTGTGCTTTCAGTAAATGGGTTGAAGCCTACCCCACGAAGGATAATACAGCACTAACAACAGCTAAGGTGTTACTGAAAGAGTACTTCCCACGTTATGGTGTTTGTAAATTTTTGTGGAATGATAATGGTCCTCATTTCGTTGGGAAAATAGTGGAGCATGTCCTGAAAGGATTGGGAATACGACAAAAGTTCCACGCTGTATTTCACCCGCAGTCAGCAGGTCTAGTAGAAAGGTATAATGCGACTCTGAAGCTGAAGCTAGCAAAGATTGTGGCATCCACGTCTTTGAAATGGCCGGACGCTTTGCCATTGGCATTATTGTCTATTAGATCAGTGCCACACTCTCGAACTGGCCTCACACCCTATGAGGTGGTGTTTGGAAGGCCAATGAATATTTGGGGAGTTCCAAAGCCTCGTTTGATACATGATGTGCCTTGTATAATGATGAACGATTATTTGGCACGATTAACAAATGATTTATCTTCTATTCATCAACAGGTTCGAGAAGCGCTCCCCGACAATTCCATTGGAGAGGCTCACAGTCTTCATCCTGGCGATTTCGTGATGATCAAGGTGTTTGAGAGATCCAGCAGCTTGGAGCCGAGGTGGCGTGGCCCTGAGCAAGTGTTGCTGGCAACGCGGATGGCTGTGCGAGTCACGAATAAGAAACGGTGGATACATTCAACGCACTGCCGATGTGTCTCTCCAGATCTGGTGAATACTACTGTACTGTCCGACTACAGAGACATCTTGGACGCGGAGAAGAGCCCAGCTGTTACGCCTCACGAGTCGGAGGGAGCCTTCCCGGACCACACTGTTTCTGGTGGAGTGAAGTACAATCTGCGGCCAAGGAAATATTTTTTTTTTGTATTTTTCATGACTGGTTGGTTACCGTGCTGAGGTTTGTGAAACGGAAGCCGGGAATATCAAGGGGGGGGGATCAGTTCTGGCCAGTGTAGTGACACCCGTCTTGAATCTCGGAGAAAAACTCAACGGCAGCCTCGGTTCTCAGCACCATATTTTTATTTTTTTTAGTTTGCTTTCTTGAGACTTCTGTTCACTGTACCATGGCACCTATGACACTGAGAAATAGAAGACTTTTGGGTGCGGTTCTTTTTGTTGCGACAATAGTGGTGATAGCAGTAATAGCTTGGACTACAGAAAGACTATTTCCTGCACGGGACTATTTACTGCCTACCACTCCAATTCCATCTGAACATTTTCATTTTACTTTGCCCTATCACGAAGAAAGACATAGGCAGACCTATTTGAATAATAGTTTCATTCAGATATTGCATCACATGCACAATATGACCAACACGTCCAACTGTTGGGTATGTGGGATGTTACCCGGGCATCAGAAGAAGGGAGGAACCCCACTTATTCCTCTTCCTTTCTCTCATAATGGGTCATGCAATGCTTGGTATACTCTTCTCTTTACTTTGAGATGGCCAACAAAAGGTGGACTACTTTTCCAACTGAACAAAGTCTGCTATAATGATCGAGATGGCTATCCACAAGCAGAAGGAACTAAGTTCGAGTGGGAAGAATATCGACCGGACAATGTATCTGCACCTCGCATCTTTACTAATCAGAGACTTACAAATATGTCCAGTTTACATGTTATTACAGTCATTGACACGAAAGCAGATCTCTGTATTAGGAATAAGGGAACCATTCCGGTGGGGAGAAGTGAATGCAATATTACTCTTGCTTTTGATACTCCCAACGGTATTTCATTTGTGGCCTCACGAAACACTTATTTTATCTGTGGTAATAAAGGCTATCATCGTCTTCCTCTTGGATGGTTAGGCACATGTTACATATCCTTTGTATTACCCCCTGTCTTTACTGCCCCACCTATGTATCATAATGATTTTGTATTATATCATGATTTTATTTTGAATAGAGTTAAGAGGACATTGGACATTGATGGGGTTGATCAAACCGACACCTCCCTACAACAATATGTGGATTTTAATTTAGGGTTATTTTCTTTTGTGGGCGCTGCTCTTAATAGCAGGAAAATTAGGCGGTTAACACATGTTGTGGAGGCAGTTGCTAATGAAACTGTTTCTGCTTTAGGGAATATAACTGAAGAGCTCCAGATTACTAGAATTGTTATGCTTCAGAACCGAATGGTTCTGGATGTTGTATTAGCTGATCGTGGGGGTGCATGTCGTATCATCGGAAGTAGTTGTTGCGTCTATGTCCTTGACAATTCGCCTTCTGTGTATGATGCTATTTCTAAAATGCACAAAATTGCCTCTGAAATTCACACTGATAATGGTACCTGGACTTTTTCAGCTTGGTTTTGGACTCTGCTCAGTACATGGGGTTGGAAACTGTTAACGGTTCTATGTGTGATTATTGGGATATTTTTCTTTTGTTGCCTATGTATTCAATGTGGTCCTACTTTATGTACTGTATGTATTATGGCCTGTATCCCATCCAAACGAGCTATTGCTAAAAATGTACAAATGAGTAATATTGAAGTGAGGCGGATCATGATGATAGATGTCGAGGATGAACATCCGGATTATTTCCATTATGAGGTAGCTTTAGCTAAACGCTAAAAGGGCCGTCTGTCGTAATTTGGCAGCACCTGAGTTAGCGTTTAGCTCAGCTACACGACCTTTTTATTAACTTGACTTAAGTACGGGGCCATTTTGTGTTTTGTGGCTTCCATTTTGTACGAACATGCGGCCTCGTGGTAGAGTGTCCTTTTGTCCTTCCTTCATGCCAATGAACCTTCCCTTTGCCCAGCAACAGGCTATTTTTAGCGATGGTCAGTTTCACGCATGCGCACACACGATTTCCGGACTGAGAGAGTGGTCACTCTTTAGGAATGTTCCTCTAACTGACCAGTGGTATTAAGCTCCTCCCACATGCTGGCTGTGCGCCAAAAATGTCCTTATATGTACCTAAAACTATTCAAATGTATACCGCCTACCTTTTTATTGCTGTCAAACTGTATAAAAGAGGTCGCTCACCGATGTTCGGTGTGATACTTCTTGCATTACCGAAGGGTGCTGTAGGAGTGTACCACCACCCCATGGGGTCCTAATAAATTTGTCTCTTTGCATTTTCAGTTTCCGTGCCAATTTCCGTCTATGGTGTTAGAGTGTTTCTGCAGAGTATGTAGGCCTGACAGAACCCGATACCTCAAGACGACATCCTGGTTTATTCTATGGAGGTTTCTAGTCACACAGAACAGGTGTGTAAGGTGTTAGACAAGTTGAGAGAACACCAATTGTATGTTAAGTTGAGTAAATGCGAATTTGGGGTGACCGAAGTCGAGTTCCTGGGGGTGATGCTTAGTCCTAAAGGTTTGCAGATGTCGGAGCGCAAGGTGCATACAGTTCAGGATTGGCCTGCCTAGAATAATGTGAGGGAGGTCCAGAGTTTTCTGGGCTTCGCTAACTCTTATCGCCGTTTCATTCTACACTTCTCACAAATGGCTGTTCCCCTCACCAAGCTATTGAGGAAGGGGGTGCCTTTTGTATGGACAAGTGAGGCTGGGGAGGCATTTGAGAGCTTGAAGACCTCGTTCATCACTGCTCCTGTGCTCGCCCATCCGAATCTGGACTATCCTTTTGTGGTTGAAGCTGATGCTTCTGATGAGGCCATTGGGGTTGTGCTATCTCAAAGGGACCATCATACGGGGCAACTTCATCCAGTAGCATACCTATCCAGAAAATTGAGTCCTGCTGAGCTGAACTACAACATAGCTGAGAAAGAACTCCTTTCCATCCATAGAGCTTTTCAGGAGTGGAGACAGTATTTGTGGGGGGCCCGTCATACCATCACAGTATACACCGACCATCGAAACCTACAATACATGTCATCTGCAAGACATCTAACGCAAAGACAAATGCGCTGGATGTTATTCTTTGCAGAATATGAATTTGAGGTCACGTTTAGGCCTGGTAGCGAGAATCGCAAGGCAGATGCTTTGTCCAGACAAATCATGCCGGACATGCCCAAAAAAGAGGACACTCAGGCCATAATTCCAGCGGCAAAGGAGGTGTGTGTGGTGAGAGCTGAAAACTTCCTAGAGGAGGTGAAGAATTACAAATTCCCTGGGGGTTGGAATGCTTGGGCGGCTGGTAAACCTGAAAGAACAGTGAGACAGGGGTTGCCTTTCCAGCATGATCATTTGTTCATGCCCACAGTCCAGTTACAGGAAAAGTCTTTTCTTTGGTGCCACGAAGTGCCTATGGCAGGACATCCTGGAATACGTAAAACTATCACTACGGTACAAAGACATTTTTGGTGGGAAACATTGACCAAGGATGTAACCTTGTGGGTGTCACGATGTGATGTTTGTGCAAGGGCAAAAGGAGTTAACACCAGGAAGGCAGGGAAACTCATGCCTATGCCTACCCCTAGTCGACCATGGCAGAACATTAGTTTGGATTTTGTGTCGGGTTTACCTCCTGATCAGGGATGCTCTGCCATACTAGTGGTTGTAGACAGCCTCACAAAGATGGGGCACTTTATACCTTGTAAGAACCTTCCAACAGCTGGACAGACAGCGCAATTGTTAGCCAGCAACATCATACGGTTGCATGGGATTCCAAGGGTGATAGTCTCTGATCGAGAGCCCCAGTTTATCGCCCGTTTTTGGCGTATGTGGTGTCATGCGTTGAACATCGATTCATCCCTCTCCACAAGTTTCCATCCCCAGACCGATGGCCAAACTGAGAGGCTAAATCAGACCTTGAAAAACTATCTGAGATGTTATTCTAAAGAGGCTCATGAATCATGGGTTGATTTATTGTGGATGGCTGAACTGGCCTACAACAAGGAATGGCATTGCTCCACTGGTATGTCTCCTTTCAAAGCCAATTTTGGGTATGATGCTAACACTTGGCCCGTAGACATACCTGAGGATGTACATAAGCAGCCTTCTGTGAAGGAAAAGGTGCAGTTGATGAGGAAGGTGCACAAGGGAGTACAAGCGCACTTGATAAAGGCAAAAGAGGTGTACAAGAAGTGGGAAGATCGCCACCGCATGAAGGGTCATCAGTATGTAGTGGGGTACAAGGTTTGGTTATCAACGAAAAACATACACTTTAAACTACGAAGTATTTTTCACCCCCGTTATATTGGCCCTTATACTATCGTGAAAAGAATCAATCCTGTGGCCTATAAATTGAAGCTGCCGGGGTCGCTGCGAATTCACCCTGTGTTTCATGTACAGTTGCTAAAACCCGCCCTGACGTCTAGGAGGGTGACTCCTCCGCCTGTGGTGAGTGATGGAGGGCTCGAATATGAGGTGAAAAGCATCCTGGACTCCAAGTGGCGTAAGGGTGCACTATGGTATTTGGTATCATGGAAAGGCTATTCTGCCGAGGATGACTCTTGGGAGCCTTGGTCGAATGTTCATGCCCCCAGGGCGGTTAGATCCTTTCATCAGAGGAACCCTGCCAAGCCTGGTCCTAGGAGGCGCTACGGACGGGGACATACTGTCAGGATTTGATTACCGCACCTACCTAACTTATAGAACTACAAGTCCCATGAGCCTGTTTGTGGTTTCCCGGTATTTAATGAAGGGCGGGCCGAGAGACATTGTGCATGATTTTGGTTCGTGTGTTCATTCACCTATCTCCACAATTTTCGTTTCCTGAGTTTCCTGTTTGGTGGAGGTCTTCTTGCTGTTTTGCTGTTGTTCGGAGATTCCTGGGTTTGCTCTGACTCTGCTCGGGTTCCCCGAGCGCTGCGCTTGCCGAGCGCCTTTCCTCAGTTCAATTTTACTTCCGGGTTCTTTCTCCAGACTTGCTGCCTTGCCGGTGAGTGTAGCGGATTGTTTAGCTGCATTGCTGAGCGAGTGGAGGATTCTTCCCGACTTCCTCGCGTGAGTAAAATGCTTCCTATCTTGTTTAGACTTCTATGACTTTGTGGGTATCTTCCTGCTTACTTCGAGGTTTCATTTTCCGTTCCGTGAGCGGAGCGCTGTGGCAGCGCTACGCGCTACCGTTACGAAGACAACCATAAAACATTGAGGACTTAGGAGGATTCATTGTTCAAGTGCCAAAGCGGAAAGCAGTGGGTTAGTTTCCTACTCTTTACCGTATTTGGAGTTTGGTGTTGTTTACCTTGTTTATGGATTAAGACAGATCCAAAGAACTGTGTTTAAAAACGGAAGATAGTAGTAGGAGGCTACATCTTACTGTTTAAAGAACTGCAGTCTCTATATATCTCTGTTGGGTGAAGGAGCCCTTTTTTGGATAACTTTGGATTATTATGTTTTGGGAACAAAGGAGAAGGATTCTCCTTAAGCTGGTGTCGGTTTCAAGGGAGCATTCATTCCAGTATGACATCCAATACTAGGGGGTGCGTTTTTATAATGATATATTACTATGTAGTACGTCACCCTTGTTTGGGGGTCTGAGAATTAATCTGTCTCTTATATCTTTAGGGAGCAGGAACGTATTGAGTTCACTATATCAGTACAGAAGCAGGAGGTCCTTTTGGAGAACCTGAGCCAGGTGAATAGAGGGGCATTAGCGAGAATGAAATGAGAGTAGTATTCACTGTGTGTATTCTAACGTTGGTGTGTTTTCTCTTTCAGCTATCCCTTCCCAGCTGTTCCCTTCCGTCCCTCCCTTTCTCTTTATTTCCCTCGCCCGATCACTCAAACACCCAGTGTATTCCTATATCAGGGTGTTGGTGAGGTCAGGAGGTGGAGCCTATATTGCTACAATTGGACCCTGCGGAGTGCAACCTGACATCCTCAGCATTAGGACCACTCCATTGAAGTCTATGGCTGTCTTGATGTGAAGTATGGAATTAGAATTGAACCTGCTTTGGTGACCAGGTAACTGTCCAAATACTTCTTAATGCCCCAGTGGGCCTTCTTCCTGTCATATTTGTCACCCCACTCGGGCTGGAGTCGAACACAACTCTTTCAAACATTTCAAAAGTTTCTAAACTTTTCAGGTACCAATGCCCGTTTGGACTAAAAAGTCAAGATTTAAGTTTGAATCAAAATGTACATCTCCAGAACCCTCTAGTGGCTTCTGCTCATCTTAATGTCTAAAAGTTCATAAAAATATAATCTATTTTTATAAATTGGTGTCTGATTTATTTCATGTTGTGTGACTTCCTTATTTTGTTGTTTGGTGCCTCTAAATGCTTTACACTAGTTCCTTTGTTTAAACCTTTCTGCTTTGAAGCCACAGCTACCCAAGGGGGAGCTAAAGGTTTTACAAATAAGACTGACTGGACCCAAGACAGTTTTGAAAGTGTACTACATGATATGTTTGCGCAACCATACCATATAATACACCACAATCCTCACACTTAAGACATAAAAGCTCATTATAATCACTGCATGAAACATACTTGCATGGTTAGGAAGTAACCTGAAGCACAAGATACAGGTCTTCATGGCCATTCTCCCTCCTGAAAATGCTCTAGGATTATTTGCATTAGACACCAAACAACGGACAATAGGTTTAGCCAAGGAACCTATTTTTTACATCACCAACTTCATGTGAATATGGCATTTATTTTGTCAGTTAACCCCTTCCACTGTCATGTTCTGTTTTATGGTAGGGTCCTCAGCATGAGATGGCCTTCATACGACCCTGGTGTCTTACTAATTCCTCAGCAGGGAAATCCAGCTCAAATCCATGAACACTGCTGAAGTCTGTGAGGGAAGATTTTGCCAGGTTCCTGCTTGTGATGACTGATTGATGTTAGGGGTTGACCATGGATTCTGTTTGTCTAATTTAAGGTACTTTGACCTTACAAGGTCCGTGCCTAAAGAGTCCCACCCAGGAAGGAAGTGTTGGTGTGCTGAGATGCTTCTGTGTTCTGCTCTGACTATTCCTGCTCTCTATGGATTATCTTTTCTCATGGAATGACTGAAAATGAGCATAACCTGGTACCTCAGCTCTAGGCAAGATTGAGTATGAAAAGTGACAATGATATTTTAACCAGGTTAATGAAATGCAGGGGAATATGCATAGTCATTTGCTAAACAATGTGGCTAAGGATTAGGCAGCCAATAGTCAAAACTTTAAAATAAGGACAAATAATGCAAGTATTTGATCTCTACTGTTACTATTGATTTTATAATATATTGGGAAGTTTGAAGAAGTTTTCTAAAAGAAATGAAGAAATCCACTTTTTTTTATCCAAGTCACACTTTTGAAGGCAGACTTTTTCGGGATTGCAACTAGGCCTTCAGGGGCAGATTTATGTTAACTGGCGCATCCCCAGGGATGCGCCAATTAATGTGCGCCACAGCTCCGCCACCCATGGTGCGCCACATTTACAATGCGGCGCACCATGGGGCAAAAACGGCACAGATGCGTGACGCATCTGTGCCGTTAAAGGTGGCGCATTGCTGGAGTTGCGTCGCAAGCGCGACGCAGCTCCAGCAAGGCTCGGGGGTGCCCCATCTTAACAATGCTGCATCAAGACCTACGCCTGCTTCAAGCAGGCGCAGGCTTTTGACGCAGCATTGGCCTGAAAGTGACTGAGTGAAATCTTATAGATTTCACTCAGCCACTTTTGCGAGGCGCACCTGTCCCGGAACGCCCACCCTGCGCCGGAACGCCCACAAGCGGCGCAGGGCTTTACAACGTGACGCATCTGCCTAGATGCGTCACGTTGTAAATCGTTCGTAGGGATGCGCCACGTTTACGCCGCCTTGCGTGACGCAACAGCGGCGTAAACGTGGCGCAAGGGCCTCATAAATCTGCCCCTTAGTGTGTTACCTTTTATCGAGGTTACTTTTCTGGATGCCAGTGTAAAAATCACTCCTTTAGGTTTGCATCCCATTGTTAAAAGTTGGGCAACTGATCAATATATTTGCACACAAAGACGGTTAAAGTGTCAGTTGTGGCAACTTTTTCGCAAAAAGATATTTCCTTTTTCAAGGTAGAGCACCTGTAGTTTGAGTGTGCTAAGAAGGCCCCAGCGCATCGAAGTAGAAGGGGTGGCAAAAGAAAATATTGCCAGGGCATGGAAGAAGCCAGAACCTCCATCATCAAGGGAATGGTTGTCACACACGGATTGGTGCCAGAACGCAGAACAAGTGGTATACAAGGGGCGAGGGTGTCCAAGTAAATGGGAAAAAGTATGGGGACCACAGAAGGATTTTAGAGATGGGTAGGGTGATAATCAGTGTCGAAAGGCATCCAAATTGACCAGGGTGGTAAATAGTTTGACGTACGGCCCTGACTCTGGGTAATGCTGACGACAACATGTCGAGATATGATGGTCACTGAACTGATGCCTAATGAATCGTTTTTTTCTGTATATGTAACCTAACGACAAATGTATGATCCGTGTTAAATGTATGATGCAAAATCAATAAAAAAGATGTTAAAAAAAATATAGAGGTATGGGTATCCTCACTGTGAAGAATAACTACTTCAAGGTGTCCAAACTGAGAACAATGCGAATGAATTCCAAGAGAATCTGATAAGAATCATGCTATATGTATTGGTAGATTCGAAATGCACTTTTCAAACTAATATGTGTGGTATACATGCTGTGGTGGGGACTGCACTTTAGGAAGGAAGGGGTTAGTGTGGGCAAGGGAATTAGTGATAGTTATTATAATGATGTGCCTGTTTTAATATAAATGTCAATAAAATTATGTTTACAAAAAAACAGGGATGGATTGGAAAGCAACAAATAGTTGTTAACATGCAACATCTTATAAAGATGGGAGAACCACAAAATTACGGCTCAACATTAACATTCACATTCACAATCACACGGATAGCAGTGCTTTGTATATGCAGATGGAAACATACATTCTTATAAGATACATTTTGAGTTCTCACGTAGTATACATAACAATCTGTCAATTTAGTTTCAAATCATTTAGATTTTTTCTGCATTTCAAAGATGGTATTCTCTCGACAGTAAGCATTACGGAGGTGGTCGTAAAGGTGTAACTTCCTATGCTGGCACAATGTTTCATGGTTCTACCCTGATTTATTCTCGGATGTTCACAGTTGTGAAGCATTTAATGTGCTCTTCAGGCCGGGAGCAGCTTCTCTAGTAGAGCAGAGGAACATTGCTCCACTAACAAAATTGCCCCCATAGAAAAGCCCCAGAGATGAAAATTAAAATGGTAATAAACTTTGTCTGTTGCCACTTTATTTTTCATCAACTCGTCCCGAACCGAGTGTCAGAATAGGGTGGGGTCATTGCTGCAACAGGGAGAAGTGGTGGGATGGCTGGGCACATAGGTTTCAAGTGTGAATGTCTCTTTCATCAGAAGTCTTGCGACAGCCAACCAGACAAGTGCATTTTAAATCTCACTAATCCAGCTGCTCTAACCCAGTCTTCTGGGTTAAAGAAACCATAGGCCTCCAGTCCTCTTGAGAGCGCTGAGGTAGGCGGCTCCCTCCAATCCTGTCGCTTCTCTCATTCAGTTTACCAGTATAACAGCAGCACCAGGATTGGTTAGGGAAATTGGCTGGGGCCCTCAGAGGAGACAGAAGCAGCAGACAGTTCGGAGCAAGGAGTACGCAAGACATTGTGCAGCAACCAAGATAAGTGGCAATTTTTTTTTATTTATAGTCACCATTCGCCTTGCATGCATGCACCCACCCACCCACCCACCCACCATCCATTTGCGACCCCAGCGCCACTCTTCCGAGTTGCCAGAAGCCGCTGCTTCATGCATGGGTTTAATTATTAAATATACTGTCTATTATGGGGTGGGCTACTCTGGAGATGGTAACTCGATAAGGTCAGTTAATGGGGATTGCCGGCACCATTCTTAATTGGGCAGTGAACACGTAGAAAGGTTATGTTACTCCTAAATGTGTATCCATTTCAGTACTTAGGGGCACATAAGGATTGCGGTTAATCCGCATCCTCCGGGCCGGCAGAAGCCACCGCCGGCCTGGAGGATGCGGATTAACCGCTGTGGACTGAAAAAAGACTCCCCGCCAGATTAGGATGGCTGGGGGATCTTTTTTCCGTCCGCCGCTTTTCCGCCGCGGTCGCCTTCCGTCCGCGGCGGAAAAGCACTAACATGGCTGGCGGTGTCTATCAGACACCGCCAGCCATATTAGGATGACAGCGGTGCTATGCCTTTACACAGCGGCATTTCCGCTGTGCAAAGGCATACAGACTTGTCTTTGCGGGCCCATTGCGGGCCCCCAGGGGTGAAGGGGGGGTGGGGGGTGCACATGGGGGGTACCTATGGTACCCCCCTGTCTTTGCGTGCACAAAGCGGCAGGCACCACGCGGTGCCTGCAGCTTCGTGCATGCAAAGGAAAACATGTTTTTTTAACATTGCGTCGTGTGCTGCTTCAAGCAGCACCCGCTGCAATGTTAAGTATACAGGATGTGACCGCCAGGGTGGCGGTCACATCTTAATTGGCACGGATGGACCGCCGCTGCCGCTGCGGACGGTCCCTCCTCCTCTGGGGTGGCGGACGGACGAAAGTCCGTCCGCCATCCTAATGAGCCCCTTAGTTTGAGCCAGTGGTTGCTGGTGGGTTCCACCAACACTCAGTTATGGGAACCGGCACTTACTTTTCTTTTTTAGTGTGGCAAAGGGGACAGCAGGAATGAAAACGAGTGACTGAGATAAAGAGGGGAAGGAGTGAGGGACTGTTTGGTGGTGGACTAGAGTCATTAGGTGGAATCAAAACTAAGCAGCCTTGGTATTCGACACTCTGAACTCCTCTAGTGCAGCCTTCTAAGAAAAACATTGGCGCCCGGCACAAACTACAAAGAGCAGTAATAAATGAGGGTTTGGGCAGGTACAGATGAAATATCAGCCACACTATTATTGAGTTGCAGATCTTAATACAACCACCTAATACCAAATATATCTTCTAATATGGCGCAGAGTCAAGGCTGGTATTACAATTCTTGTCACCCTATGCGCAGTGACATTTTGCTTCCACTTTTTTTAGCAAAATTGCAATTGTATTTATATAGCGCTTACTACATCTGACAAGGCATTGCAGCACTTCACGGCGACTAGCACTCTACTTCAGAACCCAAGGTTAGTGGGTAATCCAGTGGATTCTGTTGGTTATTATGATTAGTCATGCCAAATCAAGCATTCACTCAGTGGTCGGCTAAGACGGAGGAGTGCCGCCCCTCTGCATCTTTTGCAGCAGAAAAAGGAAAAATAAAACGATAATAACACTACTTTATTACCATTTTATTTTCCCTTTGTCATGCAACTTTGCACGGCGGACTGGGGCTTGGCTGTCGTCACAGCCAGCAAAGGGATAAATGGTGGGCATTTAAGTGAGCATGACGGTTTGGCCAGCCCTCTTGGGCCAGCCAAACAGTCCTGCACATTTTGCGTGTTCCCCAGCAGGCTGAGGAACATGCACAGGCTCCCTTTCCACCTCTGAGGCGCCGATCCACAGCGCTCAGACCAATCACAATTCTGCATAGCAGCATTGTTATTGTCCCAGGAGAGCCTGTGTGCCTGAGTGCTTCCTGCTTCAGAGGACGACGCAAGGCAAGGCGAAGGTCCGGCAGCAATGTAAATCACAATAAAATGTATTTTTCAATCCCTGACCTACCCATGCTACACTTTGGCAGCCACCACTGCGTTCGCCAGAAAATAATGCATGCATTTATCCCACTTCATTTGTGATAGATTATATAATACCAAGCAGGTTTAATCTACTGCCCCCTCCTGTTGGATCTTTGATGCCAGCCTGCAGTTGTCTTGTAGTAAAACTCACCCTCTGCATGATAATAAGACCTAATACAGCCCTGAACTAGTGTACCTAATTTTTTTTTTAAAAGGTGCCTGTTTCGACTTACCATTTGGCAAGCATGACTTCTGGTCTTCACCTAGGACGTATCCTGTGGCACATGAACATTTAACACTCCGTTCGGCGGGTTTGCAGAACTGTTCACATCCTCCATTGTCCAAGCTGCAGAGCTCCGGAGTAACTGCAGGAAGCAAAACTCCAATTGAATATAAATATCACAGCAATGATCGACTCATGAAATGGAAACAGTAACAAGCTGTCTGGCACTAGGAGAATCACTGGCTGTTTTACCAATTCCAACCTTGAAATTTCAATTGTTCAGATTTATTCTTAACTGGGTGAAATGAATCACTTACCAGGATGAAGCATAATTGAAACACACATATATGAATAACACATATCAATAATAATTTGCAAGAAAAATTATGTTATTTTGCGAAGCTTAAATTACAATTGTGCGATTTTAAATGCAAGTAATCGAACATACATCGATTTAGTCGAATTAAATATATTAAGTGGATCATCAACAATATTCCATCTAATTATTTTTCTCTGTGTTCAGCAGCTGAATGTTTGTGATTTATTTTTCTCAGTTGTGTGGGAACGAAGTTTATAGCTTGGAGCAGGGCCAGAATGGGAAACGAAACCAGCTCCGGCAAACTATTCGAGTGGCCCCCTGGGGAAGGGTGGAGGGGATTGCGGCCGAGCTGCTTGCTAGGGCCAGTTTTGGTCAGTTTTGTTACAGGGGGCCGGCCCCGGTAAGGCAATACCGGCAACAAACACGGCCCTCCAGGGGCCTAAAACCGCCCCCCAACCTGGCGGCCCACCGGGAAAACGCCCGGTGCCGCTACAGCCCTCTACCCCTTGCTTGTAGTGTATGTTTTGGGGGGCAAGTTCTTCAGTAATTACCACATACTAAAATAGGGCGGTGAATGAGTTTCCCATTGGGAAAATGGTAGAAAATAGCACAAGTTGGTGACATTTTAAAGGGCACCTTTTTTGCTGTCACTTTATTATCAGTATCACTCTACTTCGAAGGGTATTTGGTAAACTTGGCGATACAGGGTGGATTTGAAGAATAGTGAGAAGCAACTTCTGTTGAAACTGAACAAATTTAAAGGGTGGGCTTGTTATTCTTAAAATGTCTAGGAAAATCTTTGAAGATGCATAGGATGTGCAACCTACTGGAAATGTAACATTTGATCAAACACAATGAGATTTCTTTATGTGATCTGAATTTGAAGGGCCTTGTGCATTGACAGACTGGGAAAATGATGGGCAGATTTTGCAACTATATAGATCAGTAATAGAGGTGGAACAAAATGGGCACTTAACACCGAGCTATAGTGTGGCTTATTCTTTGTCTCCCGCCGGAAAAAATGATACAAATTATAAATTTAGCTTAACAGTGTATTTAATTAGACTCCGGGAATTTTGTGGAAAATGTGTGGCACATGATGGATATTAAACTGCATTTAACCTAAAGCATAATTGAAAATGGAATTTGATTTTAAAGTCACCTTTAAAGACATTGAAACAAAGACATGTGCACGCAACAACATAACTACATCACACAGCAGTCATTGCAATAACAGCTAAATGGAGTTCTGATTCAGACAGTCAGTCAGAGTAGGTGAAGACCAGGGAGGGAATGTGAATGGTGCCCAGGTGCTGACTGTGGCAAGTAAAATGGGGCACATCCCATAGTAAGTAGAACTCCATCTCTTATCCATACATAGCAGGCCAATTATGTGCTGCCCCTACCCCTATGGTGGTTCATTCTACCCAACTCCCTCCTCTCCCTCCCTAACGGTCTTCAAACACTTCCTCCTTCAACTCTCTCTCTCTCTCTCTCTCTCTCTCTCTCTCTCTCTCTCCCTCTCTCTCTCCCTCTCTCTCTCTCTCTCTCTCTCTCTCTCTCTCTCTTATTGCAGCCTGCCTTTACTGCACTGTGATTAAAACAAGCACTGGAAATGCAAAATATATACCCAAAGATTTTACCATAGCATAGAGCAGAAGAAAGAGAGAGAATAGAGAATACTGTGATATAGAGAAGGGAGGCTGCATTATGAAATGCAGTTGCATATAAACAAACTTTATGAGCATATTATTTTGCAACTACATCGGAACCTGCAATTCTGAAGTGGCATGTGCATTGTTATCAAAGACACGACCATGACTTTTCAGAGGGGTGCTTTAAAAGTAATGTTTTAATGGGATGGTCCCACCATTTTTTTAATTGGGGCATATTTAGGAGGTTCTCCTATTTAGAAATTTCCAAACCAAAAAATCAGGGGCAGGAAAATAGGTTAAAACCTGACAGCATCTCATAGTGTTAATTGGGAAATTTCTGTCAAGGAAATGTTTTAAAATGAAAGAAAAGTGTTCATTTGAAAGAGCAACTCTCAAAATTGTATATGCTTTAACTATCATTTAAATACATGTCTTACTACTTACTCTTTCCTTTATTTCTCACATTGTCCCTCTACCCTCACTTATTATTCCTTTTTTATCTTATACCCTTAGGCTCTCGCTTGATTTCCATTTCTCCATCATACACCTTTTATCCAGCCCATGTTCCTTCCTTCCTTCCTTCCTTTGAACATCTCATTTATCATCATCAGATTTTCTCAGTATAATTTGAAAAGGTGTACATGAAGTTTACTTGAGCCGTCTTCACCATTCAGTTTTTAGAACAGCGATCAAGGACCCTCTGCAAAATAGAAGGTTCATATTGGAAATAGCCTAATTCTATATTATGAAATGATCAAGAAATTGTAAAGCATTTTCATCCTAATTACAAACAAACTGATTTCTTGATAGGTAGCAAAATTCCTATGCAGCCATGAAAACTCACAGTTAAAGTCAGAAAAGAGGTATAACTGGTTTTACCAGTGAAGCTCTTGAAAATAGCTTGGCTGACCTTGATTCCCGGATATTCTTTCACTATTTCTTTTAAGGATGTTCAAATAAAGGGAAAGCCTCCAGATGTGAAAGGGTCTACAGGATTGCAAAGTTAGATGACAGGATAGTTTAGAGCAAAGCAATTGTGAGCTGTGTGGCATAAAAGGGGTGGATTGGGGGGGTCGGGCTTGCTAGAAGGAACTTGGCTCATCCTATACCAGAAGTTAGATGAATTGAGTTTACCAGTTTGAAATGGGTTCTACTTGATTCACCAGGTATCTCCAACATGGACAATTCGGTTAACCTGTCATGTCAACAGTTTATCTTACCTCACTCCCCTCGCATGTTCGGCATTTGCAAAAAAAACATCAACACTGATCCAACCTCCTGTTGAGAGTTCTATGATTACATGTTCCAAGTTTGGCCAACTTCCCTGTACTATGCAGTAACCTATGTCACTGGAACGTTATTGGAGTATCATTTCTCAAACAACATAACCAATTTAATTTAGATTGCCAGCTCATTTGTTTTGAAGATTATTTTTCCTGATCTTTAGGATTTCCTTGATAATATTGGCATCAAGCACAACAGTGTGCAAATTATTTGAGATATATAGAAGGCTTTGGCTGCACTCCTTGTTGCAGATTGTATCATTTTTGTGAGGGGTCTATCTGTCCCACATTTTATGCCAGCAGCAACAAGCGTGCTAAAAAGATTTAATCTAATTAATTCCATGAAGTCTTTTACACTGAGCATGCGACTCCAATAATATTTAAGTATGACAGCAGGATGGTTCAGTTAACTGAAAGTTTGCTGCACATGCAATTATCTGCAGGTGGGGACTTCCATCATGACAAGGCTAGTCCATCCTAAGATACAAAACTCTGTACTGTTTAATTTACAGCACTAAGAAATGGCATTAATGTGGTAAAATGATATGAAAACCAAGACAGTATTTCTGCAAATAAAATAAAGAGCGGGTCCTCGAATACAAAGAGACAGTAGATGTTGACATTTGGCACATTCCAGCCTAATATATTTTTTTCACTGTGCCAATTCAGACAGGGTTCAATCTGATGCAAAACATACTTGACCCTGCCCCCAAAGCAGTAATCCAGTTAGAGCTGTCAAGCTGTGTCACCTCAGAATGTGAACAAAAGCAATATTTTATAGTTTGAATTTATTAAGGAAAAAGAGAAAAATAACAGCATTGTAATAAGTACAACAAATTCTATTTAACATAAAAGTGGTTTGGAAAATGAGATATACGTGAAATATGACTATCAAGCTGTATACAAAGAGGAATATATACATTATAAACCAAGAAAAAATGTGAACAATTTCGTCTGGTTCTTTTTCGGAGTTTTTTTCTCGTGGTCTTGTATATCAGTTGTCAACAGCCACAGCCAACACGTGTTTCATCGCTTTAAGGGGTGTGGTCCTGCGACTTCCATAAGGCTGTATAGATACAACATACAAGATGCCTATGTAATCATTGTGTCATGACCTCATAGAAGTAATATACAAACTGCATATGTAACGTCATGAAATACAAAGAATCAACACAAGGTTAAGCCAACCAGATTATAGTTTCAGTACATGTCAAAAGGGATAATTCATAAACTGTGTACAGAAACATGCATCTTAATGGGAGGTGGACTATTACCCGAATTCGATGGAGAGAGAAATTAATTAAGGCTCCAAAATTGTATATTAAACGGCAAGTGCAACCTTAATACCAAGGAGAGCACTGGAGTGTGTGGTATTACTACAGTCATGAATTGGGTACTTGGCCTCTACTGTGAGTGGGGCTCAGTGAAAACCACATACACTGTAATCACAATAACGTCCCTGTTTCCAATTCTAAGTGGAGAACTGAGTGTAGTGAAAAGACCGTCAAGCATAGTATATGCGGAAAGTATATCCAAAATCAAATACCTAAATCCTTCAAATCTGTGAATTCTGTAACATAAAAAGAACACAAGTGTAGAACACACTCTTAGTCAAATTGCTTGTAAGATACTTCAGACCCACATTGGGGTTCTGATCTGTGCGGCGTGTCCAAAGTATAATCAATCAAATGCAAAGTGTTCTTGCCAAATCAAATCCTGGATTCAGCTAATTTAATATGTATTATATTAGCTAATAGTTTTCTACATACAGTGAACATTTAATCTACATAATCAGACCATGACAGGTTCTCTAATGTCAAAAATGCTGAGTTTAAATCATGGGATTATCCGTATATACAGTATTCAAACAACACCGTGGTTGGTGAAATAACACCTTCCTGTAGTCCTGTTATACCCCCACTTAAGCACGTGTCATGCCTCTTGTGGCATATGCACATTCCAAAGCTAGTCTTACACTAACAGCCCGCTTGTGATATACTAGACACTGCTTCGCGTGTGTAAACAACATCAGAATCAGTTATTACTCCATCGGAAAAAGTGGTACAGATCCCGGTTTATCCATCTTGACTGCGCATGAACCCTGTACATGTCCCGGTTGTTTTATCCATAAATACCAGTAAACAATCTACTTTCACCGTAAATAAATACTCTAACACCATATCCGAACTCGCTGCACTTCTAATCTGCCCTTAACAATCTAAAGGCCAAATCAGCTCATCTCCAAGCTTACAATCTTTCCTCCGTGTATTTCTTTCCGGACCTCATGCCGCTCCTGTCTTTCACCGTGTACGGTGACAAGCTCCCGACTCACAGTGCAGACTGCCTCTATAAAGACCCGCCATACCTTTGCATCAAATGCGTGCGTGTCATCACGTCCTGTCCCACATGTTAGAAACTAACAGTGGACTGTCAGAATAGCCCTGAACGGCTGCCATCATGTAATGTTCAATTGTTAAAGTGGGCAAATATTGTATATCGTTCTACTAATTTCACATGCACCTTATGTAAATTTGATTCCATAAAATCAAATTGATGAGTGAACTCCACATCATTATATTCGCGTTTACTATAGCCAAATAACCTACCGTGACCATGAACATAAATATACCTACATGCAGTGGTGTAAATATCAAAATAGGGTGTATCTATGAAGAAGTGTTCTCACATCCTTCATCTCTCCATCTTTTACGGTTAGAACATTGTCAACACTAACCAAAGACAACCTGATTAATGTATATTAAACATAAAAAATATTGTGCTTCCAAAATTAAAACAGAAAAAGGAAGAAAAAAGGGAAAAAGAAATCGCTATGTTGCATACATTTTTTTACATTAATCATATATACCTTCACAGGATGTATATTTTTATAGCAAGCACTTTTAGTGTTTGAGACATTAAATCACGAGTCTTTGAAGTACTGTATCATCAGACACACTGAACTGTATGCAATGCTAAGTTCCATTTCTCATCTACCCCAAAAATAATGGAATTCTTGGTCGATATTAACGCCTTAACCGCGGGGTTTTTCTGCCATGGTGCAAGCATTCTAAAGGGTGGGTGGGGCTCTGTCGGCCATTGGCCGACGGCAGCAGTAGCCAGGTAGTGCTCCCGTCGGCCAATGGCGGACGGCAACACGGAACGGGTTAAGACCTCATTCTGTACTCAGTAGCTTCAAAATCCAAAACGTTTCTCTCCTGCGTAGTGCTAATTCCCTATTTCCCCCTCTGGGGTGTCTAGGTGTGTGTTCAATTCCATAAAACTCAAAACGCCTGTTAGTTAATAGTGATGGGCAGATCGACATATGCGCAGACAGAGGGTACCTCACATCACCATGTTTTACTGCCCGTAAGTGTTCCCCAATCCTCTCTCGCAGTGTTCTGATGGTGCTGCCGATATATTTCTTCTTGCATTTACATTCAATGGCATAGACAACAAATGTTGTCAAGCAATTAATGTTTGTCCTAATCTCATACATTTGCCATTGGGACCATGAAACTGTGTGTACTTTGTACTGGCCCATTTGCAAGCTACGCAATGGCCACAGCCATAGAAACCTTTGGTGTGTTTGGTCATCCAATTCTCGTTATCTGGTGGTGTGGGGTAACTCGGGCTTAGGATGTTCCTCAGTGACAGTCCTCTTCTATATGTGATGTCTGGTTTCTCTGTGATGTGATCTTTAAAGGATTTATCAGCCCGTAACAAGTGCCAATGTTTGTACAAACTCCGCCTGAGTACCCATACCAATTGTTATAGCTAGTGATCATTCTTATTGTCTCTCCCTTTGTAGATGTAGATTTCTTATCTTTAGTATATCCTCTCTCCTCAGTCGATCTACCCTTAGTTCAGCTCTCCTGAGAGTCATCCCATCATATCCCTCTTTCTAAATCTTGTTATGACCCCCTTCTTGTGTTCCTCAAAATCAGTATCGACGCTGCAGTTAGGTCTGACTCTGACCTGTTCCCCATATGGGATTGCGCATATTTGATGCAGTGGGTGTGCACTAGATGCATGCAGTAGTGAGTTGCATGCTGTTTGTTTGTGAAAAAGTCTGCTCTGAATCTGTTTATCCTTCACAAAGAATTCCACATCCAAAAATGAAATCTTGGTTTTACTCAGTTCTGATGTGAACCGGATGTTGCAGTCATTAGTGTTTAGATACTCAATACATTCTGTCAGTTTGGTCTGTGTGCCTGTCCATATCATGAAGCAGTCATCTATATACCTCTCCCAATACAATATGGAGTCATTCCACTTGGAGCATTCAGGGCCCCAGATTCTTCTCTCCTCGAGCCAACCCATAAACAGATTGGCATACGAGGGAGAGAACCTGGAGCCCATCGCAACTCCTTGTTTTTGCCTATACCATTTTTCTTGGAACAGAAATACGTTATTGTCCAATATAAGTTCGACCATTTTGATTAACATCTCAGTATGGTTCCAAGCACTTGCAGATCTGATGTTAAGCATCTTCCTGATTGCCACCAGTCCTGCCTCTCTCTTGGAAGGACAATATTTTTTATCAAGTTGTCTTTGGTTAGTGTTGACAATGTTCTAACCTTAAAAGATGGAGAGATGAAGGATGTGAGAACACTTCTTCATAGATACACCCTATTTTGATATTTACACCACTGCATGTAGGTATATTTACGTTCATGGCCACGGTAGGTTATTTAGCTATAGTAAACGCGAATATAATGATGTGGAGTTCACTCATCAATTCGATTTTATGGAATCAAATTTACATACGGTGCATGTGCAATTAGTAGAAAGATATACAATATTTGCCCACTTTAACAATTGCACATTACAAGATGGCGGCCGTTCACGGCTATTCTGACAGTCCACTGTTAGTTTCTAACACGTGGGACAGGACGTGATGACGCGCACGCGTTTGCTGCAATGGTATGGCAGGTCTTTATAGAGGTAGTCGGCACTGTGAGTGCCGACTACCTCTATAACGGTGAAAGACACGGTGAAAGACAGGAGTGGCGTGAGGTCCGGAAAGAAATACACAGAGGTAAGATTGTAAGCTTGGAGATGAGCTGATTTGGCCTTTAGATTATTATGGGCAGAGTAGAAGTGCAGGGAGTTCGGATATGGTGTTAGAGTATTTATTTACTGTGAAAGTAGATTGTTTACTGGTATTTATTTATAAAACAACCGGGACGTGTACAGGGTTCATACACAGTCAAGATGGATAAACCGGGATCTATACCACTTTTTCCGATGGAATAATAACTGATTCTGATGTTGTTTACACACCCGAAGCAGTGTCTAGTATATCACAAGCGGGCTGTTAGTGTAAGACTAGCTTTGGAATGTGCATATGCCACAAAAGGCGTGACACGTGCTTAAGTGGGGGTATAGCAGGACTACAGGAAGGTGTTATTTCACCAACCACGGTGTTGTTTGAATACTGTATATACGGGTAACCCCATGATTTAAACTCAGCATTTTTGACATTAGATGACCTGTCACTGTCTGATTATGTAGATTAAATGTTCACTGTATTTAGAAAACTATGAGCTAATATAATACATATGAATTTCGCAGAAACCAGGATTTAATTTGGCAAGAACACTTTGCATTTGATTGATTATACTTTGGACACGCCGCACAGATCGGAACCCCAATGTGGGTCGGAAGTATCACCACATTTCAAGTAGGTGATTACATTTCAAACATAGGGTGGACACATTGAATTGGTTCATAAACATTACTTACAAGCAGGTTGACTAAGAGTGTGTTCTACACTTGTGTTCTTCTTTTTATGTTACAGAATTCACAGATTTGAAGGATTTAGGTATTTGATCTTGGATATACTTTTCGCGTATACTACGCTTGACGGTCTTTTCACTACACTCAGTTCTCCACTTAGCATTGGAAACAGGGACGTTATTGTGATTACAGTGTATGTGGTTTTCACTGAGCCCCACTCACAGTAGAGGCCAAGTACCCAATTCATGACTGTAGTAATACCACACACTCCAGTGCACTCCTTGGTATTAAGGTTGCACTTGCCGTTTAATATACAATTTTGGAGCCTTAATTAATTTCTCTCTCCATCGAATTTGGGTTATAGTCCACCTCCCATTAAGAGGCATGTTTCTGTACACAGTTTATGAATTATTCCTTTTGACATGTACTGAAACTATAATCCGGTTGGCTTAACCTTGTGTTGATTCTTTGTATTTTATGACGTTACATATGCACTTTGTATATTACTTGTATGAGGTCGTGACACAATGAGTACATAATTATTTACAACAAGGGGTGGTGATGGACAGAGTCTCTGAATTAAGCAGAGTACTCTCACCCAGTCAAGAGATCAGGGCTAGATCCAACACCGTTTTTTAGCTCATTGCACCATCCCAGTTTCAGAACCTGGCTGTATGCAAATTAGTCTGTCCCTGGCCCAGTGCATCATGGGAACAGGGCAGACCAGACTACAAAAGCCAATTCTTACACTGGGAAGGAAACAAGCTTCCGGGGACCGGTTTCTGCCATTTCAGGCGTCTTTGGCCCGGCTTGCTTAAATCCTGATGGTGCAATGAGCAAGGGACTCACATCTGAGTATACCCTTCCACGCTTAGGGTGGACAAAATTATTTACAACAAGGGGTGGTGATGGACAGAGTCTCTGAATTAAGCAGAGTACTCTCACCCAGTCAAGAGATCAGGGCTAGATCCAACACCGTTTTTTAGCTCATTGCACCATCCCAGTTTCAGAACCTGGCTGTATGCAAATTAGTCTGTCCCTGGCCCAGTGCATCATGGGAACAGGGCAGACCAGACTACAAAAGCCAATTCTTACACTGGGAAGGAAACAAGCTTCCGGGGACCGGTTTCTGCCATTTCAGGCGTCTTCGGCCCGGCTTGCTTAAATCCTGATGGTGCAATGAGCAAGGGACTCACATCTGAGTATACCCTTCCACGCTTAGGGTGGACAAAATTATTGACAACAAGGGGTGGTGATGGACAGAGTCTCTGAATTAAGCAGAGTACTCTCACCCAGTCAAGAGATCAGGGCTAGATCCAACACCGTTTTTTAGCTCATTGCACCATCCCAGTTTCAGAACCTGGCTGTATGCAAATTAGTCTGTCCCTGGCCCAGTGCATCATGGGAACAGGGCAGACCAGACTACAAAAGCCAATTCTTACACTGGGAAGGAAACAAGCTTCCGGGGACCGGTTTCTGCCATATCAGGCGTCTTCGGCCCGGCTTGCTTAAATCCTGATGGTGCAATGAGCAAGGGACTCACATCTGAGTATACCCTTCCACGCTTAGGGTGGACAAAATTATTTACAACAAGGGGTGGTGATGGACAATGAGTACATAGGCATCTTGTATGTTTATATCTATACAGCCTTGAGGAAGTCGCGGGACCACGCCCCTTAAAGTGACGAAACACGTGTTGGCTGTGGCTGTTGACAACTGATATACAAGACCACGAGAATAAAACTCCAAAAAAGAACCAGACGAAATTGTTCACAATTTATTTTGTGTGATGATAAAATAATGTTCTGTTCTCAGTTACAATAGGGAAACCAGTTTAAAATTTGACGTGTGCTGGGGAGTGAAGTATATCGTGTACAGAGTTTAGGCTAGGATTTGTGGAGTTTAGTGGTTCTCCACACCCTGCAGCACCGTTTTTATAAATATATTGAACTCTAATCAATTTGTGTGATTCTACCAAGAGGCGCCGTAACCCTATACATAATACCACGTTTCAGAGCATTGAACCAAGAAAAAGGGGGAGGGAAAGAACAATATATAATTAATTTATAGTATAAGAATAAAAGGCAAGAATAATGAATGATTTAACACTGGAAGCATAACAATAAGTGAAACTAAAAAAAGCATAGCAAAAATATAAGAGAACAAGTATTTTCTAATCGTTTAAGAAAAAAAAGGCAAAGAGTGAAATTAAGGTGGTTTCCGAACATCATCTGATACAGTAATAACTTTAACAATAGAAGAGGCAGATAAGGATAAATATGTGGATAATGGAAGCCATAAGAGATCTCTTTTAATCACTAGAGAAATAGGGGAGACATAATTAGTGTCTGGTCTATGATGAAACACACAGCGTTTCACCAGGATCTAAAAGTAACTTTATCTACTTGTTTCCAATGTGAGGTTATTAAGCGAAAAGCAACAGCTAACAGTAGGTCTGACAATTTAAAACTCGATGTTGACTGAGGGCAATGGGGCAACAGAGTGCCTAGGAATATGTTTATTATAGATAAGGGGTCTTACCTTTGAACATTTTCTTAATTTGGGACCAGACCAATTGCCAAAATTGGTGGCTAGAGGGAGACTTAAAAAATTTGTTTTAAATCAGCAGTAAGACAGGAACAGGGCCAACAATTAGGGGACATGTCCAGTGTGAAAGATCCTAGGGTCACTGGAGAAAAAATCACCTGGAGGTAAAAAAACATAAAGGGTTTGTTTGGTATTAGCAGCTCGAGAGGTTTTGCAAAGCTTAAACCAAAACTTATCCCAAGTACTGTTTGGCCAACATTGTAGTAAGTCTTTTTCCCAAGCCAATTCAACTTTTAATTTGAGTCTGTCCGGGTGTAATTTAAGGGATTTGTATCTAGTGTAACAGAGGGAGAAGTTTCTAATATTGGAAAAAGGTTTAAACAGTTTGCAGGGAGGTTGGAAGTGGTTGGTAAAGTACGAAGGTATTTTTTAAAGGTGGGGCATGGAAGATCATATTGCCATTTAAAGGAAGCTGGTAGAGAGAACTTTGTTTTGAGATCAAGATCAGTAAACAAGATGGGTTTATTGTCATATAGAAGTTGGGAGATCCAACACAAGCCCTTAGAAAGCCAATTTTTCCAGTATATAAACGGTTTTTAATTCGTAAAGTTTTATTATGCCAACTGGATTGATGCTGATATGAATTAGTTGAAGGATAGTAAGTCCTTAGTGGAGGTTGGTAGGGGAGGCATTAAGAGTTTGCAGGAATGAGATATGATAGGGGAACGTAAAGAAGAAATATTGGAAGTAAAGTGAGAATTTCCTGAAAATTGAAGGAGATAATAAGAAATGTCTCTATTTTTATCCACAATGGAGGAAATACGGGGTGCTCCGAAGAGAGCCAACTGGCAGCTTGTTTTAGGGAAAAAGCAGAATTATAAGTTTTGAAATCAGGAAACCTAAGATCTCCACTGGATTTGCCAGGTGCGGGAAAGTGGGTTATTGGTAGGGGCAAATGTAGGTCTGCCACTGGCAATAAGGCCACTAACACATGATAGGACTCAGCATAGGTCTGACAAAAGTATTCCTATGCTCAACCCTTGGTAACGTGGCTGCGAGCAGACAGGCTTAACTTCAAAGACAGGTATGTAAAGCATATAAAAACACAATTTCAGTAGATCCCGGACTTAGTTTCTACTGTCACACTTTTCTGGAGCTTTTCTTCCCGAGGGTCCTCAAAGCTCCCAGTCAGTCCTGATTTGGTGAGGGTTTGCCGGCTTGACTTGCAAGGTCAACTTCCCTGGAGCGGACTTTGAAAATTTCTCAAGATCGCTTCAGCGGGGCAACACAGCAATCCAGGCTGGCACGCAATGGAAGGCAGGTGGCTTGGCTCTCGCGATTACTCCGGGTCACCTTTTCTACGAGCTGACTTAGTAACTTTTCTGCAGCTTTTTCTCGTGGGGTCTCTCGATGCTCCTCATCTAGCCGAATCCGGTGAGGGTTTGCTGGCTTCAGTTTTCTTCTAGTCCGGGTCAAAACCTGGATGGCTGACCAGGTTGAGTCGGTCCCTCTATGGAGCTTCTTTTCAAAGTTGCTCCAAAGTTCTCTAAACTTCTTGAACTTCTTCCTGAAGTTCCTCAAGGGGTCCCAAAGTGTCTCAAACTCACTCCAAGGGTATGGAAGCTCCAAGATGGTCCTTGAAAGTTGAGGACTTCAGTTCCCACAATCCACTGGTACAAAACCCTTACAAATCCACTGATGGTTCTCCAAGGTATAGATTTAGTTGGTGATGTTCCAGATGAGCTCTTTTAACCTGTAGCTTTCAGGGAGTCTACTCTTTAGTTATTTTTCAACAGGATAATCCACAGGGCTGTAGTTTTAAGATGGTTCAGTCTTCAGAGGTCAGGCCTTATAAATCTTTTGATAGCAACACTTCTCAACGGGGCACTTCTTGCTTCAGTACGTTTCAAGCAGCAGATCTGACAGGCTCTGCCCCTCTCAGATACTTACTCCAAGTTCTATGGGTCAGGCAGAGGATGAATTCTGATGATCAATGGGAGCAGGGTAACTCCTCAAACATATGACCACATCCTGTAGAGATTGGCATTATTTTGTCCCAGAGTGCATCAAATCTTCCAAATCCATGATGGCTGATTTTCCAGTGAGGAAGTAAGAGCTGGCTCAACACACCCCTAGGATGGCTAATGTACTTAGACTCTCCCCCTGCATCTGCTCATACCTTCCCTAATCCTACCATCTGCCAAGGTGGAAAGCTCAGAGTTATAACTGACACTGTTCTCTACTCTCCTCTTTGAAGAACATAGTTTACGACTCCTCCCCCTGGCCTGGCATTTCTATGGAACCGCACACTACCCTGCCAGCAGAGCTGGTTATCCACAGGGACTCTTTATCACCTCTTCAAGGCAGCCTGGCTAATCCACTTACCTCTGACCAATCAGGGCAGGCCACTGGAAGGCTGAATTTGGACTTACAAACAAGAACGCCTTATAACTTCTTGTATGTACACTTCAGGAGAAATTCAACAATATGATATTGTTGGATTTAATAATACCATTCTGGGAAGTCTTTGAATAGCATTTCTAGCCCTCTCCTATCAAGAGTTATTAATCAATAACATCCTATTATATTAACCGATGTAACCGTGGATTTGCAATTGCAAAACAACCATGGGCCATTTTTCCAGCAACAGGACTTACAAAAACATATTTTATAAGTACTTGTCTTATATCTACAGGATCCCCACCCCATGTGCAACTAGTGGAGACTTTAGGGGTTCTGAATCTGTAAAAAATATTGCAGATCCTCCCTCCACAGTGCTCCTAGCATCAAAGCCGAATTTGAGCAGTACTTTACCACAATGTGGGGAGTAAAATGTGAAATTTCACTTTACCCAGGAATATAAAAACTCATTTTATAAGGGTGTACCTTATAAAGACCTGACCACCCCACCCCTGGGATACCTAGGGAGACCCTGAGGGTCCCTAATATGCCAAAGCATTGTACGTTATCCATTTGTAAGTGCCCCAAACACCAAAGTCAAGTTTGAGCACAATTTACTTTTTAAAAGCAGTCCTGACACCCAGGGCTGCTTTTAAACAGAGCTCAGGCTTCAGCAGTGCACACATGCAAGTGCAAAAAGAGCTGTTGGCCTCTAAACTGCCATGCCCTAGGGTGCTAGGGACTTCTTGGTAGTTTTAATCCCCTTGCCCTATTATATTCTAGGGGCTTATAGGGTAGGTCATCCCAATCACAGGGGTACCCCACCATACCATTGTGTACCCTATTGTATGTAGGGTTTTAACTGTATTCTAACGTGTCTCTTTCAGAATAGCACTGGCCCTGGGCCTGGTTAGGCAGAGCCCAGGGTCAGTCAGTTATCACCAGTACCAGTCAGCAAATCGTTGGGGGTGCCCAGGGCACAGGATGACTTTGCAACATAGCCTTCCTAAACAAAAGGTGATGGGTTACTAACCTTCACTCGGGTAGTCCTCATCAGCAAAGTGGAGAACTCTGGAAAGTCTATCCGCATTTGCATGGGCAACCCCAGGTCTGTGTTCCACTGTAAAGTCAATCTCCTGTAGGGAAACACCTTAACAGCTTTGGATTCTCCCCTCTCATCTGCATGAGCCATCTGAGAGGCATGTGGTCAGTTTGAACACGAAAGTGAGTCCCAAACAAATATGGTCTCACCTTTTTCAGGGACCAGACGACAGTAAAAGCCTCTCTCTCAATGGCACTCCACCTCTGCTCTCTGGGAAGACGTCTCCTGCTAATAAAGGCAACTGGCTGATCAAGGCCCCCTTCATTTAGCTGTGACAATACTATACTGGCCCAATCCCTTGTTTTGAAGCATCTGTCTGAACCACAAATCCCTTTGTGTAGTCAGGGGCTGAACACATGGCAGCTTTCAGAGCGTCAAAAGCCTTCTGACACTCTGGGGTCCAAATCACCTTCTTGGGCCTCTTTTTAGAAGTGAGTTCTGTTAGGGGCCCCTTAATGGTCCCATAATATTGAACACACCTTCTATAGTACCTTGTCAGTCCAAGGAATGCCCTGACCTGAGTCTGGGTAACAGGAGCAGTCCATTCCGAAATTGTTTGGATCTTACCTTGGAGAGGCTGTACATGACCCCCACCTACCAGGTGGCCCAGGTACACCACAGAACTCTGCCCTATTTGGCGCTTTCTTGCCTTTATAGTCAGGCCTGCCTGCCTCATGGCCTGAAGCACTTCCCTTAGGTGGCTTAATTGATCCCCCCAGGTAGAACTATACAGCTATATCATCCAGGTAAGCTGCACTGTTCCAACCCAGACAAGACCCTGTTCACCAACCTTTGGAAGGTGGCAGGTGCATTCTTTAATCCAAAGGGCATTACCTTGAACTGATAATGTCCCTCTGGTGTGGAGACTGCTGACCTCTCCTTTGCCCATCAGTGAGGACAATCTGCCAGTAACCTGAAGTCAAATCAAAAGTACCCAGGTATTTAGCAGCCCCTAACCTATCAATGAGCTCAACAGCTCTAGGTATAGGGTGAGCGTCAGTCTTTGTGACTGCATTCAATACTCTGTAGTCCACACAGAACCTTAACTCCTTGGGTCTCCCCTGAGGATTATGTTTGGGTACCAGCACCACAGAACTGGCCCATGGACTCGCAGAACGTTCAATTACCCCCAATTCCAGCATCTTAGCAACCTCAGCTTTAATGTTGGCTCTGACATGGTCAGACAACCTGTACAGTTTATTTTTGACAGGTAGGCTGTCACCAGGTCAATGTGGTGCACACACCACTCAGTGATGCCTGGGGTCAAAGAGAACAGGCCTGCAAACTGCTCCAGCACTTTCTTACAGTCTCTGTGCTGCTGATCTGTCAATTTGGGAGAGAGTACAACTCCCCCCACTGACCCATCTTGCACATTAGTGGAGAATAGGTCGGTCACAAGCTCAGTTTCCTCCTCCACACCATCATCATGGTCATGTCTGCCCTGTCATGGTGGGGTTTCAATCTATTCACATGCAGGGCCCTATGAGGGTTCCTGGTGGTGCCAAGGTCAACCAAATAGGTAACATCCCCCTTCTTTTCTAAGATTGGATAGGGCCCACTCCACTTGTCATGGAGGGCCTTGGGAGTTACAGGCTCCAACATCTACACCAATTGTCCTGGAGTAAACTCAAGCATAGTAGCCTTTTGATCATACCAGTGCTTCATGAGCTCCTGGCTGGCTTCCAGTTTCAGGTTTGCCTTGTACATGTACTCAGCCATTCTACATTTCAGGCCTGGCACATAACCAAGCACATTGTCCTTAGCTTCTTTAAGAAGCTTCCTTCTCTAAAGATTCTCTTAGCAGGCTCAATTGCCCCCTCACAGGGTGTTCAAACAACAACTCAAAGGGAATGAAACCAACCCCTTTCTGTGGCATCTCTCTGTAGGCAAACAGTAAGCATGGGAGGAGAACATCCCATCTCCTCCTGAGTTTCTCTGACAACCCATTTATTATGCCCTTCAGGGTTTTGTTGAATCTTTCAAGAAGACCATTTGCTTCTGGGTGATAGGGGTGGTGAACTTGTAGTTAACACCACTCTAATCCCACATAGCAGTCAGATAGCTGGACAGAGAGTTTGTGCCCCTATCTGACACCACCTCTTTAGGAAAACCTACTCTGGTGAACACACCAAGCAGGGCTTTAGCTACAGCAGGCACACGAGGGCTGTAGGGACACCACAGCCTAGATAGCGCACAGCTTTTTGGACAATCAATGTCTCATTTTGTTTCACACAATATATTTCATGATAATAAACAAAAATTGTATCACAAATTAAGTCTGTGTGTATTGTTTTTGTATTTAAAAACAATTTCATTCATAATTTCATCAACATATCGATGTCGGTAACAATGAAATCTACTCTGATTTCAAAATTCACTTCTGACATCACAGTTATACATGTGATAAAGTTATATCGTAATCCAAATGTAATACATGTAAATTTACAAACAGAAACAGTCCCAATGCATTTCGGGTTCTGGACTGAACCCTTTGTCAGGGGATGAGTATTGAGTCCTTGCGATAAAGACTAAAACAAGATTGCAGTCCTCCACAGCGATCCAAGCGCGACCTGATTGTCCTTGCTTGGAACAAAATACGGAAATAATCAATTCATGTAGAGTCAGGATATAACTTTATCACATGTATAACTGTGATGTCAGAATTGAATTTTGAAATCAGAGTAGATTTCATTGTTACCGACATCGATATGTTGATGAAATTATAAATGAAATTGTTTTGAAATACAAAAACAATACACACAGACTTAATTTGTGATACAATTTTTGTTTATTATCATAAAAAATATTGTGTGAAACAAAATGAGACATTGATTGTCCAAAAAGCTGTGCTCTATCTAGGCTGTGGTGTCCCTACAGCCCTCGTGTATATGTTGTAACTTAAAGAGTGGAGGGTCCCATCTCTTCATAAGGTAGATGCACGCACCTTTCTCAAAAAACTGTAGGATTATCATTTAGAAGTTAGGAAGACGTTGCAAATAAATAAGGAGTGCAGTCACACTATTCATTGCAGTGTTAATATTTTCAGGCCCACAGTGTCCTGCACCCACCCCCTAAAAAAACCATGTCATGCAAAGACATAGCAGACCTTACTGCCAATCAGACAACTACAAAAGCTTACACCGCAGATGAGGCAGAAGTCATTTATACACTAATTAAAGGAGTCAAAAACTTAGGGTCCTCCTCAGGAAATACAGCACAGCAACTACGCCAACTAGAATATCTTCCTAGGAAGGAGATCAACCAGTGCCTTCATGCCACAACACTGATTGAATATCATAAATTGAAGAGAATCACAAGAGGGTTAAGGATTGCTCACAAACCGATTTCATTTAAATTCAATAAAGGCTTCATGTCCCGTTGGTATGCCATACTTAATAAATGTTCTCTTGACTTAATTTTACTTATCATAGAAGAAATATCATCAGCCTTAGCAGAGTTGGAGGCAGACATTAACAAACTCAAAGATGACATCTCGCAAAAAAATGGACACAGAAGATTGGAGCAAGACATTGGAGGACATTAACAAGAACTTGGAAAAACACGAAAAGGAAGTACATGAACGAAAAATTCGTAGGTTTCAAAGGGATACCATTGATTACAAACTTGATGAAGTGTATTCATGGGCGGAAACGTATGCACAAAACGATTTTTTTAAAAACCAAATGCGAATTCATCTGAGGAGAGCCTGGTACCAGATCAGGATCTAACTATGCAACATCCTTAACCTGCATCTACACAACCATCCACCAGTGGAACCTCACAGGTAATGAGTACCACTTCTACAACTAAACAGTCTTTTTTAGTGGAAGGCCAAACCACCAAGACATGAAATCTCAGCTCTCACAGCTGTGCGCTGCCAGGACATGAAATGTATTAATAAATACTGGGCAATAGTGAACACAGGTGCATTCAATTGGGACAAGCCATTGTTTTCTTACAAAAGAGCACCCAGTCTGAAAAACAGCCTAGTTTCCACCAGACCAAAACTGAATCCTGTCAACCTCAACCCGAGTATTACCACAGCATGGAACCTACCCCCAGTTACAGGACACTTCAAATGTGGAGACTGCAGTGTCTGTCATCTGACAGAAAACACCAAGACACTGAACCTAGAGGATGGTAAAGTGTGGGAACAACGTGCACACACTAACTGCAACAGTGCCAATGTGGTATACCTAATTGAGTGTGCATGTCGAAAATCCTACGTGGGCATGACGACTTGCAAAGTCAAGCAACGGATCTGCGAGCACCGCAGCACCATACGATGCAAGAAAAATGTGACAAAACTTACTGACCATTTTCTTGAGGTTCATCACACACCCAACGATATGAAATGGACCGTCATTGAGCAAGTCCCACAGGGACCCAACACCCAGCGGCTCCTATATGAAAAGGAACAACGTTGGGTCTATAGACTGTCTACCCACAGAACAGGGCTCAACGATAATATCCCTTGGCACTCAGTACTACAATGACTCCAAACGAACTACTCTCAGATCTAGAGAGGGTCCCTCATCGTGAAGCAGCCGCACACTTCCAGCAATATCTGACACTATCTGCCGTCAAACTTTCCCATCTGTAACAGAACACGGAGCTGTGGGCTGACTTGCCATCCCACCACATATAGTCTAACAGCCTTTCCCGCAGGGCCACTTGGCCAGTACCCTGGCTTTAACTCCATTTAATCCTCATTCGGGTTGACATCCTCAGCAGAACTTGACACCCAGTACAGGCTCCAACCAGTGCTGAGCCTAGTACCCCCAGCCTGGTCTCTTCTCCCAATAATCTTAATATGGTCAAATTTTTGCTCTCCAGGGCTTTACAACATCTTGCCCTCGTAGCAACGTAATTATTACTATTCAATTTCTAAGGGTGTTCAAAAATTCTTGCTCCCCAGGGCTTATTACTTATTACCCTCGTAGCAGCGTAATTATCATTATTCATTTTCTAAGCCTTTTTGCTCCCACATATATCGATCCCCTACCCGGGAATCGAACCCTAGAGTGCAGGGCGAGATTGAGCAAATGCGGCCACCATTCGTCTCACAGCGCCTATGACGACACTGACGCCGACCCACGTGACCGGCAGCCATCTCCGCCCACCGCGGAAGTAGAAAGCCTACATACCGGCCCAGACGCCCGTTCTCACTGTAACAGGGCGGAGGACCGCAGTAGGTATACGGCCAGTAACCTCTTCAAAAACTGTAAGTAATCTATGCGTCGGGACCCGCGGGCTGCACAGATCTCAGCGCCCGGTCCCGTTTTGTTCGTAACCAATTTTCGTAACCTACTGTTCCTAGTTAGACGCTATTCTTGAAACATACCTCCGATCTTTGTTTCAGAATACGTTATTCCTGACGAGGCTAGCCTTCCCCACCCTATGAGGTTTCCAAATACCCCAATACGAGTAAGCTTAACCCTTGTGTGTCTTTACATGTTTTGTGTCTGTGAGTCCGGTACGAGTGACGCATGTAGAGCATGGCAGTCTATGCACTTTTAAAGAAAATAATTTTGCCCTCACTGTAGGCATGCAAGATTTGTTCACGCCACATAAACTGGATGTCTGGCGCATGCATCTAATAGATATTGACGCACGCAAAATTAGCGTTTTTGTACTTGAGTGGTTAAGCAGCACACCACCTATAACTAAATTCAGGTACCTCCACATCATGGCACTGAGCAAAAGTACCGTGTACACGAACATAAGGTACCTGTCCTAATGGGATCATCAGCATGCAGACACGTATGCGAGACACTGCACGACGTTACAGGCTTGTACACAAACCAATTATCTGACATTACTCCCCAATTTCTTTGCAGGTATTTTGATTTTTCACGCTAACCCAACCGGGTTATAGCGTTTACCACAGACATTTACTTTTTTGTCAATCATTGTGGTCCCAGAGAGTAGGACTGGGTGCGCCTTTTAGGGGACGCACACCACCCACTCTCAGGGCAACGGTCCTGAAGAAAACCTGGTGAACCTACACCTTTATGGTTGAAACATGTAGACCTGACAACACATAGAGATATAAGGGCTCATAATCACCCTCACTTTATCTCGCACTTCTGTTTTTAACATTGCCCAGTTGCTTATAAATAAAAATTCCATTTCTTAAGTTAAACCAGGACAATTTTTAACACACATACCCTTTTTTCTTTTCACGCATCCTCACTCACAACCAGCTCCACTGTAATCAGGTGTTGCAGCACACCCTGATGACGCTAGGTCATTAGGGTGGACCCCGATGATGAAGCATGTCACCACTAGGTGGTGAGTGAGGGGTTTCTAAACAAAAGGAAACTACCCCCCCTTTTTGTTTCAGCGTGTACCCCATTAGGAACGGACGTTTCCACTGGGTAGTACTCCTTCTTTTGTTCTTGATCAAACCACCAAGACACCACCAGACAAACCATTGTCTGTCCAAGAAAACACACAAGAAGAAGAAAAGATTAAAAAAACGCCAGAAACGGGAAGAACATTACAGAATTTGAGAAAAACAGATTCCTTAGTGATGAACATTTCTAACAGATCCTTAACCAACGATGAACTTCGAGTACTTAAGAAAGGTATATCTTTTGTACCTACATACTCCTCCAATACACTGGAAACAGAATTTTCTCTATTTAAATATATGCCCAAATTACGCCTCAGGTGGTTCTTTTCAACAATTACAGACACTGAAAATCCTAGTTCAGAAGCGCAAAAATTCAAACCTAAGAGCAAATTTATGTCGCCCATTACACACAAATCATAGGACACCTTTGAACATCTGGTAAAAAAGGATCTGAAAGAAATTAAATACAACAAACCAAGACGCACGAACATGACTATGAGAGAACAACAGATACTGAATTCACTACGGCAAGAAAAATCTATAATGTTTCAGCCTGCAGACAAGGGGGGTGCCCTTGTCATCCACAACACAGAATTTTACAACTCAAGTGTGGATACACATGTATCCGATCAGGAAACTTACATTCTCTTGGAACAGGATCCCTCCCACTAATGAACTATTGAGTCTACTGAAGCAAATTGTGACCAAAGCTATGGAACACGGCATTATTGACGCACCCACGGGGAAATTTCTCATCAATGAACATCCGAAAATACCGCATATTTATATGCTACCTAAAATGCACAAAAATGCTCAGACACCACCATTTAGACCGATAGTGGCTGGTTGCAACTCCATTCATGAGGCCACAGGATATTATGTTGACGCTCACCTGCAACCTTTGGTTCAAAGTTGGGACACCTATATAAAAGATACTACAGATTATCTGCTAAAACTGGACAACATTTGTGAGGCATTTGACAATGACATTTGGTTATGCACTATAGACGTAACAGCCTTATACACCTCAATAGCGCACAACGAAGGGCTGGAATCCGTGGAATGGAGGTTGCTGGCATCATCCTTACCTACAGAAAAATCGGTATTTCTTATTAAATTACTGTATTTTCCGCTTTACCACAGCTATTTCATTTGGCAAAACAAATATTATTTACAAAAAACTGGGACATCCATGGGGTTTCCTGGAGCCCCCTCCTATGCAAATACCTTTATGGCTCATTTCGAACAAAGCCAACATGGTGGCATTTTTTTGTTACATAGACGATATATTGGTAATCTGGAAAGGCTCAAAACTGCTGTTGGAAGAATCCATACAAGAACTGAATCAACACAATCCCAGGATACATTTCACACATGAGATCAGTAACGAAAGTATACACTTCTTGGACATTAAAATGAAATCAACACGAGGTCTCGAAACCTCAGTGTATCGAAAACCGACAGATGTGAATAATGCTTTGCACTTTTTGAGTGCCCATCCTAACTCTCTGAAACAAAATCTACCAGTTTCACAATTAATGCGGATAAAAAAGAATAACTTCTGATGAATCCATCTGCACTGAAGAAATTGACAAACAATTGATGCAGTTCAAAGACAGAGGTTATCCCTCACAAACTCTAAAGAAAGCGGAGGAGATCGTTGCTACAAAAAACAGAGGTCAGTTACTGCAACCCAGTGTAAAAAAAACTTAAAAAGAGAAGTATTTGTATTGAAATACTCTTGTCAGGCTTCGCAGATAAAGAAAATTATAAGGAAACGCTGGGAGATCATTGATCAGGAACCAGATTTCTCCAATATCTTCAGGGATCAACCTCTATTTGCTCATAACAGACCTAGAAACCTACGAGAATTGCTTAAACCTAAAACTGTGGAAACCACAAAAGCGCCGGTGAAGTGAGTACATCTTCTTTTTTCTGAGTTTCCTGACTCTACATGAATTGATTATTTCCGTCTTTTGTTCCAAGCAAGGACAATCAGGTCGCGCTTGGATCGCTGTGGAGGACTGCAATCTTGTTTTAGTCTTTATCGCAAGGACTCAATACTCATCCCCTGACGAAGGGTTCAGTCCAGAACCCAAAATGCATTGGGACTGTTTCTGTTTGTAAATTTACATGTATTACATTTGGATTACGATATAACTTTATCACATGTATAACTGTGATGTCAGAAGTGAATTTTGAAATCAGAGTAGATTTCATTGTTACCGACATCGATATGTTGATGAAATTATAAATGAAATTGTTTTGAAATACAAAAACAATACACACAGACTTAATTTGCGATACAATTTTTGTTTATTATCATGAAATATATTGTGTGAAACAAAATTAGACATTGATTGTCCAAAAAGCTGTGCTCTATCAAGGCTGTGGTGTCCCTACAGCCCTCGTGTGTATGTTGTAACTTAAAAAGTGGGGGGGTCCCATCTCTTCATAAGGTAGATGCACGCACTTTTCTAAAAAAAACTGTAGTATTATCATTTAGAAGTTAGGGAGATGTTGCAAATAAATAAGGAGTGCAGTCACACTATTCATTGCAGTGTTAGCCACAGCAGGAGCATCAGTGGTTCTAAGAGGTATGGCTTCAGGGTACCTAGTAGCATGGTCAACTACCACTACGATATAACTATTTCCTGATGCAGTAGGTGGGTCCAGGGGACCAACAATTTCCATCCCCACCCTTTCAAAAGGAACCCCCACCACTGGCAGTGGTATTAGGGGAGCCTTTGTCTTGTCCCCTGCCTTGCCACTGGCCTGACAGGTGACACAAGAGCTGCAAAACTCCTTTACCTTTTCAGACATATGGGGCCAGTAGAAATGGTTCACCAACCGGTTCCAATTCTTCGTCTTTCCCAAATGTTCTGCTAAGGGGATATCATGACCCAAAGTCAGGATGAACTCTCTGTACTTCTGGGGCACCACCAACCTCCTAGTGGCTCCCTCCTTGAGGTTTCTGGCCTCAGTATAAAGCAGTCCATCTTCCCAGTAGAGTTTGTGAAACCCACTCCTTTTGCTTGGAAGCAATCCGCCTCAAGATCTCAAGGGCGGGACAGTCACGCTGTCCCTTACTGAACTTCTCTCTGGAGGGTCCACCTGTTCCTGTCAGTTCTGACAAATCTGACAGCTCTGGAAGGGATGGATCCCCTCCCTCAGAGGCCAGATCCTCCCCCTCAGTGTTAGATTCTTCCTGCACCTCTGATGTTCCCTGGGCCGGCTCACCAGGCGCAGTGCCCTTGTCCTTGGATGCTTGGCCCATTGTTCCAGGGTCCAAGTGTCCAGCCCACTCCCTTCTGGCGAGTCTGTGACCTAATCACAGCACCTACCCACTCAGGGAGCTCCAATATTTTCATTCCAAATCCTTTCACCACCTCTGACCATACAGAGGCTTCAAGATCATTGCTCAGTAAACACTGGACTGGGAGCACCTTTGACACAGCTACCTTCATAGGGCCTGTCACACCTCCCCATTCCAAATCCATCACGGCCATAGGATGGAGTTTGATAGTGCTGTCTGCATAAGTCACATGGTGAAACTCACCAGATAACAACCTCTCTGGAGGCACCAGCTCATCCAGGACCATAGTTACACTAGCCCCATTGTCTCTGACAGCCTCAACCTCAGTCCCATTCACTTTAGGCCTCTGCCTGCACTTGTCCATGTTTGGAGGTAAAGCAGCAAGGGTTGCAATATACACCCTACCCAGGGACACTAAGGTTGCTTCCACTACCTGACTACCCCTTTCCGGGGCACCACTCTCCACCCGTACACTGACACTTACAATCCCTGTGGATGGCCCCTCAGGGCGGAGCTTCTTGGTGCAGACAGCATCTCCCTGCTTGTGCCCTGGCTGGTTACAGTCAATGTCCTTACCTACCTTTGAGGGATCAAATAACCTACCAGGCTTTCCCTGAAACCTCCTCCCTTTGAATTTGGGTTGGCTCGGGCCCCACTTCATTGTGTAGGTTTATGTGGGTCTTTAGAGGACTCCTTAGGCTTTTGACCTTCATTTCCCTGGGCTTTCCCTTGGGAAGGGACCTGTCCTCCTTTCTTCTGGTTACCCCCCTGGTGCTGAATGGAAACCCGGGCTCTCACCCACTCATCAGTTGATTCCCCCAACTCTCTGGGGTCTGTCAGCTTAGAGTCCACTAGATACTGGCGTAACTTCTCTTCTGCACAATGAGTAAAAATATGTTCCTTCAAAAACAATTTATACAATCCCTCATATGTGTCAACAATCCAGCCTTCCAGTGTCTTCACTGAAACGTCCACAAAGTCTACCCAAGATTTTGAACTCGATTTCTGGGTGCCTCTAAACTTCACCCTGTGCTGTTCTGGAGTCAGACCAAATCTCTTGATTAAGCATGCCTTCATCTGCTATTATGATTCTGCATCCTCTCCCTTCAGGTTCAGGAGCCTATCCCTCCCAGCTATTGGAATCTCCCACAGGAGTGAACCCCAATACCTAGAGTGGACCCTACTCATTTTAAGGGCCCTTCAAAATAAATCTGCTAGCCACCTGTCAATGTCAATCCCCCTCTGTGTACTTGGGCACTATGCCCTTGGGAAGCTTAGGTTCAAATCTACTACCCCTGGACATCTCAACATCTTCTTTACTTTCGCTGCTACCATTCCTCTTCTCCTCTTCCCTCTCCCATCTTCTCCTTGCCAATTCCAATTTCTCCTTCTCTAAGACAATCAACTCTAATTGAGCCTGCAGCTGTTTCTCTGCAAGGGGCAGTAGAGGTTCCCGAGTAAGGGACCCTTCCCCACTACGTCCACCACTTTGATTCACCTGGCTAACACTTGTCACAATGGAAGAGGTCTCATCCTTACCCCCTCTTGGGTGAGGTTGTGGGGAACATCTTCCCACCCCCCTGGGTTCTGCTCAGCTGCTTGGTCCCAGGCCTGTAGGGACTCAAGCAACCCTGCCTTCCTCACATTCTTGGCAGCAGGCAGCTCCCTAAGCCTACATTGTTCCCTAAGCTCAGCAAGCATGAACTGGGGTAGTTTAGCCAGGTCCAGCTCCATGGTTCCCTAGTTTTGGGTCACAACAACTTGTCACAACAGACTTAGAACAATTTGGAAAAATCAAAACAATGGATTAAAAACAGTTTAGTCCAAATCCCAAAAATCTAACTCAAAAGTTTTGTACTAAGGCAATTTAGAGGATTTTTATAATCTTAATTCACTTTACTGAAAGGTGTACTTTTTAAACACAAATCCTCATCCACACCGCTGAGCACCAAATGTTGGAAAGTGGGTTATTGGTAAGGGCAATTGTAGGTCTGCCACTGGCAATAAGGTCACTAACACATGATAGGACTCAGCATAGGTCTTAGAAAATTATTCCTATGCTTAACCCTTGGTAACATGGATGTGAGCAGACAGGCTTAACTTCAAAGACAGATATGTAAGACATTTAAAAACACAATTTCAGTAAATAATTAAGTCACAACACATAATAAAAATCCAACACCAATTTATACAAATAGTAAATATTTGTATCTTTTAAAAGACACCAAAACGACTAAAATCCAATGTATGGAGCCAGAGATATGAATGTTCAAAGATTTTATAAAATATAGCACTTAGAAGTTTATAGCACCATATTGTGATACCTGCTCGCAATAGACCGGGTCAAAGTTTCAGGCCAATCGCGATGGAGCCCTGGGCGGCTGCAGCTTGCGGTAGGTTCCAGTCTGAGTTTCTACCTTCACACTTAGAAACTTTTATGGAGCCTTTCTTCCAGAGGGTCCTTAAAATTCCCAGCCGGTCGGATTCTGTGAGGGTTCGCCGGCTTGACTTGTGACGAGGTGCCGGTCAACTTCCCTGGAGCGGACTTAGAAAATTTCCCAAGATCGCTTCAGCAGGGCAACCCAGGAATCCAGACTGGCATATGATAGAAGGCAGGCAGCTTGGCTCTCGCGGTTGCTCCCAGTCACTTTTTCTACGGGCGGACTTAGAAACTTTTCTGGAGCTTTTTCTCGTGGGGTCTCTTGATGCTCCTCCGGATACAGTGAGGGTTCGCCAGCTTCAGTTTTCTTCTAGTCCCGGTCAAACTCTGAAAGTTGGACTCATGGAGCTTTTAGCGGGACAACCCTGGATTACTTGGCCGGCTTGCGGTTGAAGGCAGGCGGCCTGGCTGACCAGGTTAAGTCGAGCCCTCTATGGAGCTTTTATTCAAAGTTGCTCCAAAGTTCTCCAAACTTCTTGAACTTCTTCCTGAAGTTACTCAAGGGGTCCCAAAGTGTCTCAAACTCACTCCAAGGGTCTGGAAACTCCAAGATGGTCCTTGAAAGTTGAGGATTTCAGTTCCTACAATCCACTGGTACAAAACCCTTACAAATCCACTGATGGTTGTCCAAGGTGTGGATTTACTTGGTGATATTCCAGATTACAGCCCCCCCCAGTATATAGCGGCATGGATTAGCAAATTTACCGGCACAAATATTGAAATTTAGTGGCACAAATATGGAAATTTAGCTGCAATTTTGCGGCATTTTATTTGGCAGTTTTTCCTACAACAAACACAGATATATTCATTTTTGAGCTATTTAACAACATGAAGCTATGTATATTTGGTTTATTTACAATGTAGACTGTTTGGCTTAAAGGCTACATATAGGACCTAAATATGTTAACGAATAAATGCCCACGGAACATGTATGCTTGTCGTGTTAATCTTGCAGTTCTTCTGAGCAGTCCAAATTTAGCCCAATATTGTGCTGCTGATTATAATGCAAAAACAATAATGCCCGGATGGATTGCTCTGAGAGGGACCGTCGTCTGGCTGACAAAATAATTTTGTAGATGCTATTGCTAGTTTCAGCATCTGCAGAACTGGTCACACAGTCCTTGTACACAGCTGCGAGCTGTGAAAGGAATTGAATGCGGTCAGCCATCCCACGCCAAAAGAGGTCAGTGTCAATCACCCCAGAAACAGATGCCTGTACTGCTTCTGGGCCTACATGTTTAAATTAGAGGCAAAGCTCCTGATCGGGAACTTCACTGAAACCAGGGATGTCAGAATATGCACTCTTGTCCTTAGGCAGGATGCAGAGTTGTGCAGGATTGAAAAGGCACACTTGCTTTCAGAACCCAATGCCTGGTTTGGCCCCACCCCATGTATTTGCCAGCCTTTTCCAGAGAATTTTCGAAAGCTTCATTAAGCTGGACTGTTATCTTTTTGTTCTGTGTCAGAGTTAATTTAGCCCCTGCAGTGGTCTGTAAAAATGGTTGTAGTGACTCCAGAGTGAGGACTGAATTGTTTGTTAGGTCAATGTGAAGGTCCTCCAAATAATCATACACCTTCATTGTCACTGGTGTCTGACTCTGGAATAAGTCCATCAGATGTAAAATGTTTTGGCATTTTTCGGCCACAGTTTCCAATTCCACTTTAATGCAGTTCTTTGGTCGCTGTTCAAAATCCTTTGCAGATTTTCAAGGGAATCAGGGGGAGACTTGCTGAGTTGCATCTCAGACTCAACAAACCCATCTTAGGCCTCAAAATGCTTGCAATGGTACTGGACAGCAGCAAACCAAGAATTCCACCGGGTACTGCAGGGGTCAGTTGCCATCCGTGGTTTCATCCCATGGTTCTCAGCAAGATGGTGCAGGTACCTTCTTTTTCTGCTACCGGCCATGTAAAACATGCGTGAGAAGTACAGAAGGAAAGCATTTAGCTCTACAAAAGGCTTCCTAAATGACTCTCCGATAAGGTTCATTATGTGTGCCAAGCAGGTGATATGTATGGAGTTTGTTTACTGATTTCTCAAAACAGTGTTGTATGCCTTGAGTATGTATGCCGCATTGTCAGTGTTAAAGGAAATAACGTCCTGAAAGGCTATGCTGTACTCTGTGAGCACCTTCACAACTGCTTGCGCTACAGTCCCATGGTTGCACAGTGAGAGGAACACTGTGCATGCTAGGTGGGTGTGGATCTTACAGCCACCCTGCGCAGAGACCACTGCAAATAACACATTCAATACACAACGCCCTTCGACATCAGGTGTTTCACCAAATATAACACTGATCTTCTGATCTTGCAAGTGTTCTTTTGGCTCGTTCTTTGCTACTATATATCTCTCTGGGAGATAACGTTCTTAAAGCTGATGACTCCCAGGTATCGCTCCACCATTTCGTACTCGCTCATGGAGAAACTTGCGCAACACAGGGTGGTCGGTTTTGCTCAGCGGAATGTTCAGCGCTGTGCAGACATTGACCCACTCACTCATAATTTCCTGGTTTGAGGCACCGGCAGCTGTGCTCTATGTCAAGAGTGAGTTCACAGTCATCTGATGGGCACATTTTGCGAAGAGTGAGGGTCTGGATCATCTGAACAGCGCTTCAAGTGTTTTTGGGACCGCACATGCATATCAACTGTGTGTTTCCAGATGTGGTCCACCGCCACATTGCACACACTGCAAAACAGCATGCCACCATCAGCATGCAACACGGCGCTGTACTCTTTGGCCCGATCTGCTGCAGTTATATGGGTAGGTAGATGTGATCGGTGCTTCACAGTCTTCACAGGCTGCAGAAACTTCTCCATCCTGCTTTTGTTGTAGTGGCTTGTTGCTCCCTTGGAATCCAAAAGATCTCAGGCTTGTGGCGCACTCACGTAACTCACCTACAAATATATTTGGTGTTACTAGATGTGTTCCAAAGGGGAAAAGGACATTGCAATTGTTGGATGGAAAGTTAAGAAAACGTAGGTTAAACGTGATTAAAAATGCGTGTAACTCTGAAGCAAAGTTGCATACATGGCACGTTAACATACAGGTAGGCAGAGGTCCTTCGAAATGAAATGGCACACTTGTGTGGTCCCACTAGGCAACTTTGAGTCGTCTGTGGAGGGCAGTGTGGGTGTGAGGTAAACATAAAAAACATAAGGCAAAAGTGTTTTCACCCAAAAAACAACTTTGCCCCAAAGTGCCTGCAAATAACAAATCCCATTTGGGCAAAAATGGGAAGAAGGGGAAGGATGAGCCACCGGCAAAGAAAGCGAAATCTAACCGCTCAAAACAAATTTGTACAAGTGTACTTTGTAGGAGCACATAAGCCCGGCGTTTACACTGGGGGGCGGGGGCCAACAGTGCTTAACGGGCGTCTAGGGAAAATCCCAAGATAGCACCAAACCACCCCGAAGAAATACAAAAAACTAAATTACAAGTATGAAACCCACATGATCACGCAGAATCCCATCACCAAACCATGCACTGCGCTCCCACCCATCGCAAGTAGGACTTCACAAATATGGGTGGTGACCTCAAGCTTCTGCGCTTTAGCGTATGTGGTATTCATCTCCCCGGAAGTGTACAGAAACCAAAACGTACCCATTCTGTGCAGCAGAAACCATATATTAGTTGCCAGACGGCCCAATGGCTCTTGAACCAGCAGATTCTTCCCTCCGGGACTCTACAAAAAGAAGAAAAAAGAGTTACAGCAGGCTTGACGCGGCGGCGACAAAACTTACCTTTGCTCTACACCGGCTCTTGAACAAGTAGATTCTTTCCTCATGGACTCTACAAAAGGAAGAAAAAAGAGTTACAGAAGGCTTGGCTAGCCCTTCCCATGGCACCTGTCCCACTTCACTGCCACCTCCCCCACTATGCCTCTTTGAAAACCACACAGTGCCCCCATGTGCCCCCTGGGCCCGCATAACTAGCTGGCCCCAAAAGAATGCCCCCCTGGGACCGCGGCACACTGAGCATGCGGCGGGGACAAAACTTACCTGTGCTCTGCACTGGCTCTTGAACCAGGCGATTCTTCCCTCCGGGACTCTACAAAAAGGAGAAAAAAGAGTTACAGCAGGCTTGGCAAGCCCTACCCATGGTACCTGTCCCACTTCCCTGCAACCTCCCCCACTACGCCTCTTTAAAAACCACAAAAAACAATTGGCCAGGTAGGTTGTTTTGCGACAAAGTCTAGTACCACTTACCAAATTAATCTAAGTGGACACACCTGTAATTTAGTATTTTTACTTATTTTTTCATTTTTTAGCAGTTCATTCATATATGGCTGAAGAAAGGTACAAGCTGACGTCAGACGCCGAAGTTGAAGCAGCGCTACAGACAGGGTCGGAGAACGAACACCCGATCGGCTGGCTCAGGAGAGAGACAACGCTGATTTATTTGCGAGTGACCTCCGCGAGGAGACACCATACAAGCCTGAAGACTGAAAAATCCCGCCTTGAGAGTTACAGTCCCCCTGACAGGAAGGAGAACATTGTCGCTCAAAATACGCTACACTTCAGTACAGGACAGTTTCCAGTCCAGGTCCTGAGGAGAGCCCCTGAATACCTTGTGGGTTCGAAACGCGTTGGCACGATACTGGAAGAAGTTTCAGGAAGGGCATATCAGGAGTTCTACTATAGATTAATCCAACCTGATTTTTTGACCCTAGTAATTGTCTTATTCCAGTATAGGCAAGCGAGCAGGCTAGTAATTACATTTAAAAAGTCTCCTGCTTGCTTGTAGGTTGTATACTAGGACTGGTGCCTTGAACATTCAATGAGAATAGGCATTTCTCGTTTTTTACTGTTCTTGTGTGTATCAATTGTATATTTGTAAATATGTCTCACTCACAGTGATTGTACATTTTATGTTTGAAAAGTGTAAAATTTATGTGAACTTTTTGCTATTTGATTGTACCTTTCTTCAGCCATATATGAATGAACTGCTAAAAAATGAAAAAATAAGTAAAAATACTAAATCACAGGTGTGTCCACTTAGATTAATTTGGTAAGTGGTACTAGACTTTGTCGCAAAACAACCTACCTGGCCAATTGTTTTTTGTTGTCTCAGTTTGAGTGGTCTAGGCCAGATAGTGTATAGACCCAAGCCTTCTTTGTTTCCCCTCTTTAAAAACCACAGCATCCCCATGTGCCCCATGGCCCGCATAACCACCTGGCCCCAAAAGAATGCCCCCTGGGACCGCCGCATACTGGGCACGCGGCTGGGACTAAACTTGCCTGTGCTTTGCACCGGCTCTTGAACCAGCAGATTCTTCCCTCCAGGACTCTGCAAAAAGAAGAAAAAAGAGTTACAGCGGGCTTGGCTAACCCTTCCCATGGCACCTGTCTCACATCACCGACACCTCCCCCACTATGCCTCTTGAAAACCACACAGCACTCCCATGTGCCCCCTGGGCCCGCTTAGCCAGCTAGCCCCAAAATATTTCCCCCCTGGGACCGCCCACCAGGCACGCGGCAGGCCCAGCAGCTACATATTTTAAAATGATTGCCCCCCAGGGCCCGCCGCGTGCCCCTGTGCGGAGGGCCCAGCATGCCACCGGGTCCGCTGCACACCGGGAACGCAGCAGGCCCAGCAGCCATATATTTTTTTATAAAAATGCCCCCCTGGGCCCGCTGCGTGCCCCTGGGCGTCAGGCCCAGCATGTCAAAGGGCCCGCCGCACACTGGTCACGCAGCGGGCTCAGCAGCCACATATTTTTTTTTTAAATGCCCCCTAGGGACACTGCGTCTCCCTGTGCAGCGGGCCCAGCATGCCACCAGGCACGCCGCACACCGGGCATGCGGCGGCCCCAGCAGCCACATATTGAAAAAAATGCCCCCAGGGCCTGCCGCGAACCGCTGTGCGGTGGGCCCAGCATGCCACTGGGCACGCCGCACACCGGGCACGCGGCGGGCCCAGCAACCACATATTTTTTTTTAAATGCCCCCCAGGGCCTGCCGCGTGCCCCTGTGTGGCGGGCCCAGCATACCACAGGGCCCTCTGCACACCGGGCACGTGGCGGGCCCAGCAGCCACATAGTTTTTTTAAACGTTCCCCCCAGGGCCCGCCGCGTGCCCCTGTTTTGGCGGGCCCAGCATGCCACCAGGCCCGCCGCACACAGGGCACGCAGCGGGCCCAGCAGCCACATATTTAAAAAAAAATGCCCCCCCATGGACCGCCGCATGCCTCTGTGCGGCGGGCCCAGCATGCCACTGGGCCTGCCGCACGCCGGGCACGCAGCGGGCCCAGCAGCTAAATACAAGGAGACCTACCTACCTACCCCAAGATCGCTTCAGCAGGGCAACCCAGGAATCCAGACTGGCATATGATAGAAGGCAGGCAGCTTGGCTCTCGCGGTTGCTCCCAGTCACTTTTTCTACGGGCGGACTTAGAAACTTTTCTGGAGCTTTTTCTCGTGGGGTCTCTTGATGCTCCTCCGGATACAGTGAGGGTTCGCCAGCTTCAGTTTTCTTCTAGTCCCGGTCAAACTCTGAAAGTTGGACTCATGGAGCTTTTAGCGGGACAACCCTGGATTACTTGGCCGGCTTGCGGTTGAAGGCAGGCGGCCTGGCTGACCAGGTTAAGTCGAGCCCTCTATGGAGCTTTTATTCAAAGTTGCTCCAAAGTTCTCCAAACTTCTTGAACTTCTTCCTGAAGTTACTCAAGGGGTCCCAAAGTGTCTCAAACTCACTCCAAGGGTCTGGAAACTCCAAGATGGTCCTTGAAAGTTGAGGATTTCAGTTCCTACAATCCACTGGTACAAAACCCTTACAAATCCACTGATGGTTGTCCAAGGTGTGGATTTACTTGGTGATATTCCAGATTACAGCCCCCCCCAGTATATAGCGGCATGGATTAGCAAATTTAGCGGCACAAATATTGAAATTTAGTGGCACAAATATGGAAATTTAGCTGCAATTTTGCGGCATTTTATTTGGCAGTTTTTCCTACAACAAACACAGATATATTCATTTTTGAGCTATTTAACAACATGAAGCTATGTATATTTGGTTTATTTACAATGTAGACTGTTTGGCTTAAAGGCTACATATAGGACCTAAACATGTTAACGAATAAATGCCCACGGAACATGTATGCTTGTCGTGTTAATCTTGCAGTTCTTCTGAGCAGTCCAAATTTAGCCCAATATTGTGCTGCTGATTATAATGCAAAAACAATAATGCCCGGATGGATTGCTCTGAGAGGGACCGTCGTCTGGCTGACAAAATAATTTTGTAGATGCTATTGCTAGTTTCAGCATCTGCAGAACTGGTCACACAGTCCTTGTACACAGCTGCGAGCTGTGAAAGGAATTGAATGCGGTCAGCCATCCCACGCCAAAAGAGGTCAGTGTCAATCACCCCAGAAACAGATGCCTGTACTGCTTCTGGGCCTACATGTTTAAATTAGAGGCAAAGCTCCTGATCGGGAACTTCACTGAAACCAGGGATGTCAGAATATGCACTCTTGTCCTTAGGCAGGATGCAGAGTTGTGCAGGATTGAAAAGGCACACTTGCTTTCAGAACCCAATGCCTGGTTTGGCCCCACCCCATGTATTTGCCAGCCTTTTCCAGAGAATTTTCGAAAGCTTCATTAAGCTGGACTGTTATCTTTTTGTTCTGTGTCAGAGTTAATTTAGCCCCTGCAGTGGTCTGTAAAAATGGTTGTAGTGACTCCAGAGTGAGGACTGAATTGTTTGTTAGGTCAATGTGAAGGTCCTCCAAATAATCATACACCTTCATTGTCACTGGTGTCTGACTCTGGAATAAGTCCATCAGATGTAAAATGTTTTGGCATTTTTCGGCCACAGTTTCCAATTCCACTTTAATGCAGTTCTTTGGTCGCTGTTCAAAATCCTTTGCAGATTTTCAAGGGAATCAGGGGGAGACTTGCTGAGTTGCATCTCAGACTCAACAAACCCATCTTAGGCCTCAAAATGCTTGCAATGGTACTGGACAGCAGCAAACCAAGAATTCCACCGGGTACTGCAGGGGTCAGTTGCCATCCGTGGTTTCATCCCATGGTTCTCAGCAAGATGGTGCAGGTACCTTCTTTTTCTGCTACCGGCCATGTAAAACATGCGTGAGAAGTACAGAAGGAAAGCATTTAGCTCTACAAAAGGCTTCCTAAATGACTCTCCGATAAGGTTCATTATGTGTGCCAAGCAGGTGATATGTATGGAGTTTGTTTACTGATTTCTCAAAACAGTGTTGTATGCCTTGAGTATGTATGCCGCATTGTCAGTGTTAAAGGAAATAACGTCCTGAAAGGCTATGCTGTACTCTGTGAGCACCTTCACAACTGCTTGCGCTACAGTCCCATGGTTGCACAGTGAGAGGAACACTGTGCCTGCTAGGTGGGTGTGGATCTTACAGCCACCCTGCGCAGAGACCACTGCAAATAACACATTCAATACACAACGCCCTTCGACATCAGGTGTTTCACCAAATATAACACTGATCTTCTGATCTTGCAAGTGTTCTTTTGGCTCGTTCTTTGCTACTATATATCTCTCTGGGAGATAACGTTCTTAAAGCTGATGACTCCCAGGTATCGCTCCACCATTTCGTACTCGCTCATGGAGAAACTTGCGCAACACAGGGTGGTCGGTTTTGCTCAGCGGAATGTTCAGCGCTGTGCAGACATTGACCCACTCACTTATAATTTCCTGGTTTGAGGCACCGGCAGCTGTGCTCTATGTCAAGAGTGAGTTCACAGTCATCTGATGGGCACATTTTGCGAAGAGTGAGGGTCTGGATCATCTGAACAGCGCTTCAAGTGTTTTTGGGACCGCACATGCATATCAACTGTGTGTTTCCAGATGTGGTCCACCGCCACATTGCACACACTGCAAAACAGCATGCCACCATCAGCATGCAACACGGCGCTGTACTCTTTGGCCCGATCTGCTGCAGTTATATGGGTAGGTAGATGTGATCGGTGCTTCACAGTCTTCACAGGCTGCAGAAACTTCTCCATCCTGCTTTTGTTGTAGTGGCTTGTTGCTCCCTTGGAATCCAAAAGATCTCAGGCTTGTGGCGCACTCACGTAACTCACCTACAAATATATTTGCTGTTACTAGATGTGTTCCAAAGGGGAAAAGGACATTGCAATTGTTGGATGGAAAGTTAAGAAAACGTAGGTTAAACGTGATAAAAAATGCGTGTAACTCTGAAGCAAAGTTGCATACATGGCACGTTAACATACAGGTAGGCAGAGGTCCTTCGAAATGAAATGGCACACTTGTGTGGTCCCACTAGGCAACTTTGAGTCGTCTGTGGAGGGCAGTGTGGGTGTGAGGTAAACATAAAAAACATAAGGCAAAAGTGTTTTCACCCAAAAAACAACTTTGCCCCAAAGTGCCTGCAAATAACAAATCCCATTTGGGCAAAAATGGGAAGAAGGGGAAGGATGAGCCACCGGCAAAGAAAGCGAAATCTAACCGCTCAAAACAAATTCGTACAAGTGTACTTTGTAGGAGCACATAAGCCCGGCGTTTACACTGGGGGGCGGGGGCCAACAGTGCTTAACGGGCGTCTAGGGAAAATCCCAAGATAGCACCAAACCACCCCGAAGAAATACAAAAAACTAAATTACAAGTATGAAACCCACATGATCACGCAGAATCCCATCACCAAACCATGCACTGCGCTCCCACCCATCGCAAGTAGGACTTCACAAATATGGGTGGTGACCTCAAGCTTCTGCGCTTTAGCGTATGTGGTATTCATCTCCCCGGAAGTGTACAGAAACCAAAACGTACCCATTCTGTGCAGCAGAAACCATATATTAGTTGCCAGACGGCCCAATGGCTCTTGAACCAGCAGATTCTTCCCTCCGGGACTCTACAAAAAGAAGAAAAAAGAGTTACAGCAGGCTTGACGCGGCGGCGACAAAACTTACCTTTGCTCTACACCGGCTCTTGAACAAGTAGATTCTTTCCTCATGGACTCTACAAAAGGAAGAAAAAAGAGTTACAGAAGGCTTGGCTAGCCCTTCCCATGGCACCTGTCCCACTTCACTGCCACCTCCCCCACTATGCCTCTGTGAAAACCACACAGTGCCCCCATGTGCCCCCTGGGCCCGCATAACTAGCTGGCCCCAAAAGAATGCCCCCCTGGGACCGCGGCACACTGAGCATGCGGCGGGGACAACACTTACCTGTGCTCTGCACTGGCTCTTGAACCAGGCGATTCTTCCCTCCGGGACTCTACAAAAAGGAGAAAAAAGAGTTACAGCAGGCTTGGCAAGCCCTTCCCATGGTACCTGTCCCACTTCCCTGCAACCTCCCCCACTACGCCTCTTTAAAAACCACAAAAAACAATTGGCCAGGTAGGTTGTTTTGCGACAAAGTCTAGTACCACTTACCAAATTAATCTAAGTGGACACACCTGTAATTTAGTATTTTTACTTATTTTTTCATTTTTTAGCAGTTCATTCATATATGGCTGAAGAAAGGTACAAGCTGACGTCAGACGCCGAAGTTGAAGCAGCGCTACAGACAGGGTCGGAGAACGAACACCCGATCGGCTGGCTCAGGAGAGAGACAACGCTGATTTATTTGCGAGTGACCTCCGCGAGGAGACACCATACAAGCCTGAAGACTGAAAAATCCCGCCTTGAGAGTTACAGTCCCCCTGACAGGAAGGAGAACATTGTCGCTCAAAATACGCTACACTTCAGTACAGGACAGTTTCCAGTCCAGGTCCTGAGGAGAGCCCCTGAATACCTTGTGGGTTCGAAACGCGTTGGCACGATACTGGAAGAAGTTTCAGGAAGGGCATATCAGGAGTTCTACTATAGATTAATCCAACCTGATTTTTTGACCCTAGTAATTGTCTTATTCCAGTATAGGCAAGCGAGCAGGCTAGTAATTACATTTAAAAAGTCTCCTGCTTGCTTGTAGGTTGTATACTAGGACTGGTGCCTTGAACATTCAATGAGAATAGGCATTTCTCGTTTTTTACTGTTCTTGTGTGTATCAATTGTATATTTGTAAATATGTCTCACTCACAGTGATTGTACATTTTATGTTTGAAAAGTGTAAAATTTATGTGAACTTTTTGCTATTTGATTGTACCTTTCTTCAGCCATATATGAATGAACTGCTAAAAAATGAAAAAATAAGTAAAAATACTAAATCACAGGTGTGTCCACTTAGATTAATTTGGTAAGTGGTACTAGACTTTGTCGCAAAACAACCTACCTGGCCAATTGTTTTTTGTTGTCTCAGTTTGAGTGGTCTAGGCCAGATAGTGTATAGACCCAAGCCTTCTTTGTTTCCCCTCTTTAAAAACCACAGCATCCCCATGTGCCCCATGGCCCGCATAACCACCTGGCCCCAAAAGAATGCCCCCTGGGACCGCCGCATACTGGGCACGCGGCTGGGACTAAACTTGCCTGTGCTTTGCACCGGCTCTTGAACCAGCAGATTCTTCCCTCCAGGACTCTGCAAAAAGAAGAAAAAAGAGTTACAGCGGGCTTGGCTAACCCTTCCCATGGCACCTGTCTCACATCACCGACACCTCCCCCACTATGCCTCTTGAAAACCACACTGCACTCCCATGTGCCCCCTGGGCCCGCTTAGCCAGCTAGCCCCAAAATATTTCCCCCCTGGGACCGCCCACCAGGCACGCGGCAGGCCCAGCAGCTACATATTTTAAAATAAATGCCCCCCAGGGCCTGCCGCGTGCCCCTGTGCGGCGGGCCCAGCATGCCACCGGGTCCGCTGCACACCGGGAACGCAGCAGGCCCAGCAGCCACATATTTTTTTATAAAAATGCCCCCCTGGGCCCGCTGCGTGCCCCTGGGCGGCAGGCCCAGCATGTCAAAGGGCCCGCCGCACACTGGTCACGCAGCGGGCTCAGCAGCCACATATTTTTTTTTTAAATGCCCCCTAGGGACACTGCGTCTCCCTGTGCAGCGGGCCCAGCATGCCACCAGGCACGCCGCACACCGGGCATGCGGCGGCCCTAGCAGCCACATATTGAAAAAAATGCCCCCAGGGCCTGCCGCGAACCGCTGTGCGGTGGGCCCAGCATGCCACTGGGCACGCCGCACACCGGGCACGCGGCGGGCCCAGCAACCACATATTTTTTTTAAAATGCCCCCCAGGGCCTGCCGCGTGCCCCTGTGTGGCGGGCCCAGCATACCACAGGGCCCTCTGCACACCGGGCACGTGGCGGGCCCAGCAGCCACATAGTTTTTTTAAACGTTCCCCCCAGGGCCCGCCGCGTGCCCCTGTTTTGGCGGGCCCAGCATGCCACCAGGCCCGCCGCACACAGGGCACGCAGCGGGCCCAGTAGCCACATATTTTAGTTTTTTTAAACGTTCCCCCCAGGGCCCGCCGCGTGCCCCTGTTTTGGCGGGCCCAGCATGCCACCAGGCCCGCCGCACACAGGGCACGCAGCGGGCCCAGCAGCCACATATTTAAAAAAAAAATGCCCCCCATGGACCGCCGCATGCCTCTGTGCGGCGGGCCCAGCATGCCACTGGGCCTGCCGCACGCCGGGCACGCAGCGGGCCCAGCAGCTAAATACAAGGAGACCTACCTTGGTTAGCAGCCAGAAGCCAGGTGACAGCAGGTGAGAAGCAGCAGCAGCAGGGCAGGTGAGGGGTGGAGGGGTGTAAATAAGCACTCTACCTCTCACCCGCCTGCTGTGAGGACCAAAGGACCGCTCCTTCTATTGGCTCCATGGTGAGAGCCAACGGGCCAATAGAAGGGGGCTGATTTCTCAGATTTCGCGGGCAGTTTTGTAAAAATCGCTCAATTTTTACAAAACTGCCGATTTTGTGATTTTTTTTGCACATCACGAAATCGCAAAATCCTGGAGGGTCTGAGATTAGCTCTTTTAACCTGTAGCTTTCAGGGAGTCCACTCTTTAGTTTTTTTCCAGCAAGATAATCCACAGGGCTGTAGTTTTCAGATGGCGCAGTCTTTAGAGGTCCGGCCTTAGAAATTGTTGAACAGAAAAACTTCTCAACAGGGCACTTCTTGCTCCAGTAAGTATCAAGCAGCAGATCTGAGAGGCTCTGCCCTCTCAATTACTTACTCCAAGTTCTCTGGGTAAGGCAGAAGGTCACTTCTGACCAATGGGACTAGGGTAACTCCTCAAAGATATGACCACATCCTGTAGAGTGTGGCATTATCTTGTCCCACAGTGCATCAAATCTTCCAAATCCATAATGGCTGATTTTCCAGCAAGGAGATAAGAGCTGTCTAAACACACCCCTAGGATGGCTAATTTACTTAGACTACCCCCCGGCATCTGCTCACACCTTCCTTAACCCTACCAACTGCCTAAAGTGGTAAGTTCAGAGTTGTGACTGACACTGTTCTCTGCTCTCTTCTTTGAAGAACATAATTTGCAACTCCTCCCCCTAGCCTGGCATTCCTATGGAACAGCACACTGCCCTGTCAGCAGAGCTGGTTAACCTCAGGGGCTCTTTATCACCTCTTCAAGGCAGTCTGGCGAATCCACTTAACTCTGACCAATCAGGGCTGACCACTGAGAGGCTGAATTTGGACTTCCAAACAAGAAAGTCTTATAACTTCTTGTATGTGCACTTTAGGAGAAATACAACAATATGATATTGTTGGACTTAATAATACCATTCTGGGAAGTCTTTGAATGGCAGTTCTAGCCCTATCCTATCAAGAATTATTAATCAATAACTTCCTACCATGTTATCCTATGTAACAGGGGATTTGCAATGGGAAAAATGACTAGGGCCATTTTTCCAGCACCAGGACTTACAAAAACATATTTTAGAAATACTTGTCTTATATCTACAGGAACCCCACACATTGTGAAACTAGAGGATACTTTAGGGGTTCTGAATCGGTAGAAATATTGCAGATCCTCCCGCCACAGTGCTCCTAGCATCAAAGTCGCATTTGAGCAGCACTTTACCAAAATGTGGGGAGTGAAATTTCACTTTACCCAGGCACATAAAAACTCATTTTATAAGGGTGTTCCTTAGAAAAACCCGACCCCCCACCCCTGGGATACCTAGGGGAGACCCTGAGGGTCCCTAATATGCCAAAGCATGGACGGATATCCATTTTTAAGTGCCCCAAACACCAAAGTCGACTTTGGGCGCAATTTACTTTTTAAAAGCAGTCCTGGCACCCAGGGCTGCTTTTAAACTGACCTCAGGCTTCAGCAGTGCACACATGCACGTGCAAAAAGAGCTGCTGGTGTCTAAAGCTGCCATGCCCTAGGGTACTAGGGACTTCTAGTTAGTTTCAATCCCCCTGACCCATTATATACTAGGGGATTATAGGGTAGGTTATACCAATCACAGGGGTATCCCACCATACCATTGTGTACCCTAGTGTATGTAGGTTTTTTAACTGTATTCTAATGTGTCTCTTTCAGCATAGCACTGTCAAGTCAAGTCAAAAAGTAAAGACTATAATCTAAATACACATTAAACAACAATAAAACCCAATAGTGAATATTAAAACCATATAGATTCTATACCAATTCCATTCAATTAATAGCCTACAAGCAAAGTAGTAACGGCACAGATATCCCACACAGGGTGGCACACTAACATAATTAATTGGTAGGTCTAATTCAATTCAATCTCCTAAAGATTAATCAAATTTAATCTATAATTAAAGCGGGGCAAAGTGCATTATAATAAAGCTTAACCTCATAATCATTAAAATCATTAAAACATCTTCAGTTTCTCCCTAAAGAGATTTTATAGCTTTCATATAGTTTCCGATTGCAATAGCAATCTCAAGATTATGTATCTCTGTATGTAGGGATACTGCCTGTTCTCCTAACTTTGTTTTATATTTTAAAAAGATTGGACATAAAATTAATTTCCGCTGAGCTAAGACAGAAACACAATCTACTAAAATGTGCAAAATATTGTTTTTTGTTCCCAGCATATATTTGCAATTTCCATCCGGCTGAATCATTTCTGCTTTTATTTTCTCATTTGTCAGCCAAGGGTTAATGCCAATTCTTAATCTTAAAATTTCACATCTGAGCCAATAGTTGGGTAATGTGTCCAGATATGGATACCAATCTTCATTCAGCCATAAAGTTCTCGTATATTGCACTGATTTTCTCGTTCTCAAATACTCCATATCTACCTTTCTGTACAGTTCCAGCCCTTGGGCTCTGAGTGCGCTCTTAGTGAATTCTGCTTGCAGTGTTTGTTGACAATTCTCACTTTTAGGTTCTCACCTACAGTAAGCAGTTTCTTTCTAGCTTCCCTTGTCCATTTTAGGCTACTAGACTGAATCTCCTTTCCTCACCATTGTGAGACCTTCTGCACTGCTCCAGGGTCCTGGCGTTTCCAGAAACTTACTAAAGACGCCTGTGTCTGGATGCTCCATGCAATTGTTCCTAACTCAAGTCTAATGGCCTGGATCATTGCTGAGCTCGGTAGTGACAATGAAGATTTTAAACACTTCCCTTCTTCTAAGTCCCAACTGCTTTTACCACTTAGGTATAGGACTTCAGCTCCATACAGTACTTTGGGGGGTACCATTGCACTATATGCCTTTAATAACGGTCTGTGGGACATATCTCCGTATTCTCAATTTAATTTTTTCAGCTCACAGATCGATGTACAGGCTTTTGCTTTCTGAGCTTCTAAGTGCATCTGCCACTTTAATGCATTATCAAACCAGACCCCAAGATATCTATACTCACTCACAATCTCCAATTTCGTGGGTCCTAAAAATCAGCTAAAACTCATATATCCTTTTCCAAAACATAACATTTTAGTTTTTACCATGTTTACAACTAAAAACGTTGCCTCACAATATTCTCTAAAAGCGTATAATTTTCTTTGGAGGCCTAACTCGGTCTGGTCGAGGATCACCAAATCGTCTGCATACAATAAGCATGACACTTTGTTACAGTCCATTCTAGGACTGGCGCTTATGTCTACCGCTGGGGTTGCAGGTAAGTCTGCTAGAAGAGCAAGTTGCCTAAGACGCTGCCCTGTATTAGACCGTTCTCAATTGCTATTTTCGGCATCAAAGACCCCCCCTATCCTTAATAACATGTGCCCAGTTTCCTCTCTGTAGCTCTTTTACTACAACCAGTAAGCCTTACGGTATATTATATTTTCCAAGGACTCCCAGAGGCATTACGGTCCACATAATCAAATGCAGCCCGAAAGTCTACAAGGCAACAGTATAACTTTCCCTTTTACTCCATTGACTTTCGCGCCACAGCCGATAGTGCGAAGTAGTGGTCGACAGTGGAGTGCCCTTCCTTAAAGCCCCCCTGTTCTACCGACTCGATAGAATATTGCTCCACCCAATCCTTAAGTCTACTCAATATTATTTTTGTGAATACTTTTTCCCCAATGTCCAGCAAATTAATCTATAGTTTTTCAGAGATTTCATGTCACCCTTCTTGGGCACCGGTCTAACTACTGCTCCCTTTCAATTTTTAGGGATTTTTCCTGAGTCCAAAATGACTAAGAACATGTGGAACAAAACTTCTGCCCACCAGTTCAGCTGGGACTTTAATATGGAGGCTGGGAGATTATCAGGTCCTGCTGACTTTAGTTTGGTTATCATACTTTTCACATTCAATACTAAGAAATCTGATTTTAGATGTTCTACCAGCCAATCCAGTTTTGCATCACTCCTTCTGATGCCCTACGAGAACCATACAATTCCTGTAAATAATCTTCTACCACACAATTCATAGCTCCCACTGGGTGTTCAGCTACTGCCTGGATCAGCTTCCAAAACTGGCGTATATTCTTTGTTTCAATAGTTTCTAGCAGTTTTCCCCAGCATTTTTCTTTATACACTCTTTTTGAGCTACTTATTAACATTATGTATTCTCTTCTCAATTTTGTAAGATATATAGCTCTATTCAGTTCATATTTAACACTAAGCCTACCTGCTTCTCGCTTTATCGGATGTACGGCTTTACAACGCGTGCTTTTACACCGCGTGCCGTTACAACGTGGTTTTTTTAACGCAAGTCGTTACCACGACTTGCGTTGGAGGGGTGCGGACTTCGGAATTTTTTAATTTACTATTCTAACACCAACCTACGTACAGTAGGGAAGGTGTTAGATAGTAAATTAAAAAATTCCTTGTCCTGCAGCGCCCTCCAGCGCAAGTCGTGGTAACGACTTGCGTTGGAAAAAACGCGTTGTAACGGCACGGCGGTGTAACAGCCGCGTCGTAAAGGCTGTTCCCCCTCTTTATCTCCCTCTTCATCTTTAGGCATTCCACAGAGAACCATTTTACTTGCCTTACTAGGATTTTATGTTGTTTTGTTGAATGCGTTTTCAAATCAAGTCATACCATTTCAGGTTCTGCCCTCTGTCATTTCCCAATTCTAGCTTTTGTTGTAATATTGGTAGCTTTGCTATATATTCAATTGTTAGCCTAGTTCTCACTCGCCTGGGATACTCCACATGATTACTTTATCTTGTGGGGATGGATTCACATCTGAAATCCAAACTGCAGGGGGTTGTGATCACTGCCTTCCCTGTGGCAGACCCGAAACCCCTTAATTAAGGCAAAGTTCCAGGCACACTTAAACACATAGTCAATTGGGCAATTTTGTGCGCCTATTTTAAATGTTTTCCCCACTAGACAGTCTAATTTTGACCTACCATTCAGGCAAATTATGCTCTTTGTCCACACGTAATTTCCTAAATTTATATCTTGGTTTGAGGAAACACAATCTGGGAAGGTCGCTAATCTTATGTCATAGGCCTCCAGAATTTCCGTGTACAAGCTGTCTACCATCTTTGGGTCTAATTTATGATTAAAATCACCCATCATTAAAATTATGTCAGTCCCCTACTTCTCACTTAAGGTGTCTATATCATGTTTAAAATAGCCCAACTGAGCCCCATATTCCTCAGGGCTACCCCATTGAATATACACATTTATGAGGATTAAGTGTACATAATGTTTGTCTACAACCAACAGAGATAACCTGCATGATAGCGGCCATTTACATTTCACAGAGAGTGATGTCACATTCTTCACTACTTTTGTAGACATAAGGGTCATAATCCCACCTGCCGGGCGCCTAAACCTTTTTTTCTTTGCTGGGCGATGGAGTTGGAGAAAGTCATCAATTATTGGGGTTTTGTCGCATAACCAAGTTTCCTGTAAGCATATGATCTCGGTACTTTTGCCTAGCTCTTTTAACGTACACACACTTACCTCTGTTGAGCTCAAATCAATTGTCCGTACCCTTTGCCGTGTTGATCATTTCTGCCACATCTGCCACAAATCCTTTTGAGGATTAATCACTGTGCTCTACCGTTACAGGTGTTCTTATACTTATCCAAACCAGGAAACTTGTGGCTCTGGTAAGGGGTCCTGTACTGTACTGTAATGCTACTGTGCAGCAATGCCAGGATCTGCAGTTCAGGGGCACCAGGGGACAGGACAATAAGCACCTGGTTCTTGTTAACTTTCTGAAGAGAACCTGCTCTTTTATCTTCAGCTGGTACCCGGGGGCTTTGAGTACTTCACCCCCCTCCTTCTGCTGCTCACTGGTTCAAGCCGCTCAGGAGGTCCCTTGGCGTTCCTTCGCTGTATTTTCCTCCATGACTTCATCGTTATGCACTGCTTTTCCTGCTTCCCTGTTTTCATATTCTTCGGTTCTTGCACTCCTGCGCTGTGTCACGTTTGCTCCCTCTCCAGACTCCCTCCAGCCTCCCTCTCTAGCGTCTGGGCGCAGTGAAGCGAGGGGGGCATGTCAACGTGGCATGGCGTGGTGTGTCAGCAATGACTACAAGTAATGCGCACACAGAGTCCAGCATAGCACTGGTCCTGGGCCTGGTTAGGCAGAGCGCGGGGTCAGTCATAGTCAGTTAGCACAAGTACCAGTCAGCAAAAAGTCGGGGATGCCCAGGGCACAGGATGACTTTGCAGCACCAGGTATGTGAGCTGGAATCATGGAAATAATATATAAAATCTGAGGAGTGAGTATAATTTTAATCAAGTCCATTCAGCCCCACCAAGACAGAAAAAGAGGATGCCAACGGGGGATGGTATCAGTTAATGTTTTGCAATGTGGTCGAAATTTAGATTTAATCTTTCAGAAATTGCCAGAGCAAACCACAAGCCCAGATATTTTATTTTAGAAGATTGTCAAGAAAAACTGGACGTGGGCAAAAAAGTGTTTTTTTTACATAAAACATTTAAAGGCAAAACTTCACATTTATCAATATTAAGTCGATATCCTGAAAGCTGAGAAAATAGGGTTACTTGTTGAAGAAAAGGGGGAGAGAGGTTGCAGGATTAGAACAATATAAAAGAATGTCATCCGTGTACACTGACATTTTAACCTGATGAGGGCCCTATTGGAAACCTGTAATAAGAGTATCTTGCCTAATTTTGGTTAAAAAGGGTACCAGTGCTATGATGAATAATAGAGGTGATAAGAGGCACCCTTGTCATACCCCTCTAAAAAGTGGAAAATAATCTGAGGTTTTACCTTTAACAAAGATTTAGGCTTTGGGACCTGAATATAATAGAAAAATTAAGGTGATCAACTTAGATGGAAATCCAGCCTATTCTAATGTGTGAAACATAAAGTCTCAACCAATCATATCAATGGTTTTTCTGCATCCAAAGCAATAGCAGCAATAGGGTGAATTAAAGAATGAGGCATGGCTGAGAATGTTAAAAAAAGACTTGAGTGTTGTCTGAGGCTAATCTTTTAAAAAATGCAATCTTAAACCTGGTTTGGTCTTGTGAGACCTAATCAAAATTATACAACACATTTTCCTAAAATATGAGAACTGTACTTTATTCAGCCTAACTCAGCTGTTGTACAGAGCTTGATAGGTCTTTAGAAATATCTGTTCAGCTCCATAAAGAAGTGATGCATCCTCAGTTTGCCAATATCAGCACCATGTATTCCTGCTGGAATCACCTTTCTTTCTCATAAGCTTATAGCGATGCTTTCGCTGCTAAATATGTTGTTTGCCTGTTGACTGACAAAAGGTTTCCACTTTGCTGATCAGCACTCCTTTGGCTTCCTGAATGTTTTCCTTCCAAACTCTATTATCAGTTTTTCTTACCCACAGCCATATACAATAGTCATTTACTCATTTCCTTTAAATGAGAACTTACCAGTTTCACAGTTTTTACCCTCATATCCTTCCACGCATAGACAGGTGTATTCGCCAATTCCATCAACACATGCGCCCCTATAGTTGCAATGGACTGACTCACACTGATCTCCATCTGCAAAGACAAACACTTATGAATGACAGATAAGAAAATTGACAATTAGACTAAATATTTGCTGAACAATATGTTGAGATTTGTAGGGTCATTTTATTATTCTATTGCCCTGCAGTCATATTATGAGTGGCCTTTTAATACTGATTGGGCCAATAACAACAGCTACAGGTCCATTGGGATAACAAGTCCCATAGTCAATGAATGTCTCATTCAGACACTGTGCCAACTGCAAATTGAGAAATGCTTGTGAGGAACGGAGCTAGAAACTGATTCCTGTCTCTTATTCTCCAAAATCTCTTAACTAAAGGTAGTCAACCACACCTTCCACCCACACTCTACCCTTTCCCCAGATACCATCCTCAGCTGTAAGAGGTACACAGGGATGATTACTGGGCAATATAATCTTTTATTAATGCATTTGGTTTATCCTTAGCATTAAAACAAAAATAGTACATTTGGTTCTGCAAATTCTCAGTGTGGACCATTGACTGAAAAGACAGAATCACTTAATGTTTGCCAGAGAGAAATATCTTTAAAGGTGCTCTTCAAATCCCATGTGGATCTCAACCTTTGAAGCTATCACTGCAACACAGCTAATATGTTTTGTGACTTCATTACAATTTGACTCAAGTGAAACAAATAATAATTATAAATGAAGAGGGGCATAAGTTAACTCCAAATTTATAGGATGTCAGGTTTTTGTGAAAAAAATACTATGTCAAGCAACGGTGTGCACTAATGTGTTCAAGATGGTGTTAAATTACTGTACAATACATATTTTTGTAAAAGTTGAGCAAAGTCCAATATTAGAGTTCTAAAGTTTATAAAAGCTGCATGGGGAAGATATTTAAAACTGATAAGAAAATGTATGTTTAATAGAATGTAAATTAAAAAAAGGCTACCAAAAGGACCTTGAAAATACGGAAGTAGAATATGTTGGTTTACACAAGTTAAGAAGCTTTCACCTAAATCAGAGGTGCAATTGACACAGATTTCGAATCTGATGTAAATTTGGTACATATTTTGTGCAAAACAACTGTACCAAGGAGACATATACAAAAAGTAAAACATGTTGGCGCATCAGGGTAATTCACAATTGTTTAGCACAGCAGAGGGGAATGTGTGCAGGCCTAGAATGGTGGTGGAAAGGTGAAAGTCATGTTAAGCGACAAAGCTAGGATTTGGAAGCAGCTAGCCACATAGACATGTGAGGCTTGAATGTTAAGGTCTATGTAGCTTTTAGTTGTAGGATGAAGAGGTTTGCTTTGAGAAAGTGGTTCACTAGTTCTTTTGCGAATTGAACAACATATGGGGTAAATCTGATTTGGAAAGCAACATTTTTCACTGTTTAGGGGCGTCAACTGAGAAAGCTTAGTAGTAAGTAATCTTTTAATTTCATTTTCCTAGTTCCTGCTTTTAAATGGTTTGGCACCTTTGTCTTTGCACTGGCATTCTGGATTCTACCAAGAAGACCAGTGATGACAACTTTGTTTGTGATGCAACTTGATTTTAAAGAACAGTGGGCTTTGAGGGAGAACAAAGTTAATCCAATCAGGGTGATGCCCTGAAATGTATATTATCTTTTGATGAGTTGTGCTGCTACGAGTAGGATAGCTTTAGTCTGGTGGGTGAGAAAAGTACAGGTTTAGGAATAATGCATCATGGTTGGATGGCAGTGCAGACGTTGGTTTAATAAGATAAAGTTTTACCTTACCTGTGTTTTGTTTGTGATGTGTGCCTTCAATGACAAGTCATTCTCAATGAAGAATCAATGTGATGCAGCCCAAGGGATCACTTGTTGAGTGAAATCCTCATGGTCAAGAGCTGTGCATATTGAGGCTTTTAGTGAGAAGGAGAGCTTTGTTATCCTGGGCCATGGGAAATCCAGGGTAAGTTGGGAGAGAGAGAAGCAAGACTTGCATAGATAGATGTATTTTACTGTACAAGTAGGTGGATTTGGGTATTGCTGGGGTTTAGTTTGATCTGAAGTTTTTCCTCTTTGCCATGCAGGACTATCAATGTTTCAATATCATTTAAAACTTGATTGGATAGAGAGAGGATGAAGAAACTCTTCTTCAAATTTTTATTGGAATGATGTTTTGGTGGTCTTATTCAGCATTGTTATTATCGATCTCCTCCCACAATCACTATCCTAAGGTCCTTGTGACCTTGTACTTCCTTGCCATTCACACCCAATCCTATATTAGTCCAAATGCTAAATCATGTATTATGGGATCATCTGTTTGAACTTTGGAATCTTTTTAGTTAACCATTCCCCTATATCTTGTATCCATAGGGTCACATATTGTATGAGCCAGATGTTGCACTCCATGAACAGAGATAACTCTCTTAGCAAGAGAAAGGCACAATGCAACATATGTAAAACGTCTGATATTTCATATACATATACCATGTCGAAAAAATAAACTAGCTGGTCACAAAAGTTACAAACATATGTGAAACCTTTTTACATAGTAAAAGTGCATGTGCATTCATCTGCTGCTACACTATGAAAAGAATGCTGGCAGCCATTTTTCATGAAAGCCAGCATGAAGCGTAGAAAAAAAGGATATCTGAACTCTGATCTAATCCTCAACTCTGCAAAAATTCTAAATACCTCCAGGGGAATGAACAGACCTACCTTCCCGCCCTCTTACATTTTCTATCAAAATATCTCTCATTTTAGGAAAAGGCGATTTGGAACTCTATTCTTATTTCCCTACCCAGTATTCGGCTGCTAATTATGTATTTAGCTATGAATTTGCCCCTTGACCAAAATGATATTATACTTTAAAGCATGGAATTATTATGTATCATAAAAGGGTTCAACCATAGCTCCTTGTAGCCAATGACTGCCAAAACCCTAAATGCATAGGTGAATCCTAAGTGAATATCTCGAGAATTGACTACATCCTGGTCAGTGAATCCATCGCAGCCAGACTGAAAGATTTCAAAGTCAAGGACAGGTCTGAAATGGATCACATGCCCCTGAGAGCTGTGATCCAGCTTGAAGTACCAACAGCCAACATCTTTCAATCAATAGGAGAGTCAAGAGGGGAAGAAAAGCATAAAAGACCTCCGGTCTGAAAATATAGGAGAGAAGATGCAAGCTTGGCTGGATCTGAAGCAGGAAGGCACTCTACTAACGCATCTATCAACTATAAAGGATTGGGAGAATATCGTAGAGGACCCCAGATTGAAGTTGGCAAATACTCAGCATCAACGTCTGTGCATTGTAGGAAGGAAAAAACACCTGAAAGAGATTCTTGAAAGCAAACAGGCCTTAGAAGCAAGGAAAGAGGGGGCCAACCAACTGAGGGACCGTCAGTTACCGCTCTAGGGTCAGCCTCAAGAAAGAAACTGTGGGAACACAAAAAGGAACATACAGAAAGGGAATGGCTTAAAGTTTCCTCTCTGTTGAAGAAAAAAAAAACTTCTAGTCTGTGGAGGCACATCAACCATTTGAGCAGTCGAGGGCCACCTAGAGAAAGCAGAGTGGCGGAGCATGATTGGTTAAACCATGTAACACAACTATATTCAACCGCTCCCTCAAATAAAGCTCTGAAGCGATGAGCTGGGGAGAGGGGCAGAGCCCACTAATAATATAAACTTCCAAGATTCAAATGTCCCCTTTGACAATGGCCCTACAGATTAGAGCACCTGGGAAGAGGAGCATTGCAGGTCGCCATGTTTGATAAATTCCAGCATGGTTAGCAAAACCTTCAAGAAAATGAGGAACAATGGAGCTCTAGGGCCAAACGGGTCACCCACACTTAAAATAACTCCAGACTTCTGGGCAGCAATCCTAACCCAGCTCTATAACCACATTCTTTTTACAGCTAGGACACCAGATTCTTGGTGGGGCTCCATACTTGTTCCCATATTTAAAAAAGGCAACTGTTTGAAGCCATTAAACTACAGGATTATCGCCCTTCTCAATCTTCAAGCTGAGGTTTACGCTTTTCTCCACTTGAAGAATCTGAAGTCTTGGGCACAAGAAAAAGGCATTCCCCCTTCTATCAGTCAGGCTTCAGGTCACAGTCATCAACTTTGGATAACGTCCTTGCGTTAGCTCATTTATCAACCCAGGCGGTGAAGACGAAAAGTCCTCCATTGTTTTGCTGTTTCATCGATTACAGCACAGCTTTTGACAAAGTGGATCACAGAAGGTTATAGTGGAAATTAGACAACTAGGGAATTCCATCTAAACTCTTGAATGCAATAAGATCCCTATATGAGGATACCTGGGAGCGGGTCAAAACAAGTTCTTATACAGTGACCCCCAAAATTGCCAAAAACAACAGGCTTAAGCAGGGCTGTGTGTTGGCACCGATCCTCTTCAATCTATACACAGCAAACCTGGAAGCTGCTCTGAAAGGTGCCAATTTAGTAGCGCCTAGACTGAGAAGTGTGAGGCTGCCGGTACTACAATATGCTGATGACACAGCAATAATGGACCACACCAAAGTGGGCCTTCAAAGAGCCCTACATGCTTTGGATCGCTTTAACAAGGATAACTCCCTGACAGTCAACCAGGGGAAGACTAAAGTAGTCGTCTTGGGGAGATACCACCTCAAAGACAATGACAATTAATCAAAATGGATTTTGAATAACACTGGGGACTGTATAACGTGCCTAGGGGCATACAGCTGAGCCCAAAGCCATGATACGGATGGGTAGGGGAGGGTGCTGGGGGCACGAGGGAGGAACTGCTTAGTTCAGTTATAATTCTCTTTTAACAGCGTTATTGCTTTTACTGTAATGATTTTAATTAATTGAACAGTTAATAAAAATTAATTCATTTGTACTTGATTTTTTTTCTGTCAGGGTTTCTGACAGCGTAATTCTGATAAACATTATTCTGGTGAGGATCACATCCTAATACAGCACGCAATAGGTCTCAAATAATTGTTTTCTTTAACTGCATCATGGCAAAACCCAAAATGTATTGCCAGTGTAGGTGCCCCACTGAGCAATTGTAAAAGATATTGAAGGATTGATTTAAGGTATTTGTAAACTAGACACATGCCACAGAGGTCTGAGCCATCTGCTAATTTAAACACAAAGAAATGATGGATGGAGGGCTGAAACTTTTCAGACACTCACCCCCAGTCACAGATCTGGGTTGAATCCATCATCATTCTTTAGCTGACTTTGCCACCCCAGTTCAGACTCAGCTATATGCAAATCAGTCTTGACCCTTTGCCTCAAGGGAACGGTCCAGCCTGAACTGCCAAGCAAGGTCTTCCCTGGACCGGAAACAAAATGCTAATGTAGCCACAAAACCTTATAATAGACATGCATTGACTAATAAAATGCAAAAAATGTTTAATATCATTATAATGCATAGAGTCTTCTCCTATTCTTGGAAAATTTGCCCTCCTGACTTGAAATGAAATTAAATGAAATGAAACGTATATTTGTAAAGCGCGATTGCTGCCCTGAGGCGTCCAAGTGCTGATTAGAAGGTGTGGTTGCTTAACATTTAACATTAACATTTATTCTCCTGTGCATACCATTGATAATATAAATAGAGTTAAGGTAAAATACTGTGGTTGTATAATAAGGTGGGAAAATGTTTGGTTTAGTACTTAACTGTTCAGAAAGAGAACACTTATGTTAATTCAATCTGTGAAAAATATGATGGACTTTCAAAGGAAGTTCCTAGAGATATTGTTGCTTTTTTCCTAAACTGTTATTCTAAGTTGTACTCTATCGAATCTTTTCCTTCTCTTGATGAAATTAATAATAATATATTTAAAATTCAAATAAAGTAATATTCCCCACTAGATATTTCCTCATTTGCAGATCATTTATACCTAGAAGAAGTTCTCTATTTAATTACCTTTGCAAAAGGGACGTCCTTTGGTCAAGATGGTTTTTCCTTAGGTATATACTTACACTTTCCTAATTTATTAGCTCCTAAAGTATTACAAATACATGACCATTTTTACATTACTAATAATCCTCAGATTCGTTATTTTTACAGGGCATGATTATACCTTATTCCTAAACCTGGGAGTGATGTGTCTTTTTACAAGAATTATTAGCCAATATCATTAATTAATACTGATTGCATAATATTCACAAAAAGTGTAGCTCTTAGTTTAGAAAACCTCATCCCCAAATTAATAAAAATGGAATAAGTAAGCCTTGTAAAAGGTAGAATAGCATCCAGTAATGCTAACGGGTCATTTAGAGTTTAGAGTTTGGTAGACAGGTACCCAGTCACAAACATGATGGATATCCAGTTCATATTATTACAAACCTGATAGGATATGATGTACCAGTAAATATATGAACGGGAGATCTCCCATGTTTGTGACAGTGTAACCCGCCTCCAAACTCTAAATTAGGCTCAGAAGGATTTTTTATTATAATTAGAAAAGCTGCTTCAATGAAATCACCTTATCCTTAAGATGCTATAAAAGCCTTTGAATAGCTCATTTAGGACTATTTAGGCTTTAAGATCTCATCATATAGGCCCCAAGTGTTCGAATATTGTTTGAATATGGTTTCTATTTTAACAAATTTGCATCACTTTTTGTTAACAATATTACTTCCTCACTTTTCACCATTTGAGGAAACAATAAAGTATGTCCAATTTTTTTCTCCTTTATATCTTAACCCTCAAACCTTTCTAGCTGAAACTAAAAATAACTCTACTATTGAAGATGTTTTTTGTGCTGAATGAAGCGGTAAAATGTTCTGCCTATGCTGACAATATTGTGCTATATGTTACTAATACTGACAGTTAGCTTTATTTTGTAAAGTAAATGCTTCTGGCTATAAACCTAATTTAAAAAAAATAATCTGATGCAATAAAAAATTTGAATAAATGGATATTTTGTTTTCTAGGTCAGTAAAGAATACGTTCAAACGTAACTTTCATTCACTTCTAAAAAAAAAATTATCATTAGTTAAAAAATGGTATCCGCTTTATTTATCTTTGCAGGGTAGATTCTTTTCTATTAAAATTATGATCTCTACAAAAATTTTATATTTTTCAATTGATGTTCTTATTAATATACCAAAATTCATCTTCTGGATGTTGGATACTTTATCAGATTTATTGTAAAATAATAAAAATTAATGTGGGAGTAGATAAATGCTATTTTCCCGATAATGTTCCACTTTCATTGCAAAATGTTTTACTTGGTAGTTTAGTGGAGGAGTTTAACTGCTTTCCCTCAAAGGTAACCAAAGCGCCATTATTTTGCAATAGCTTTACAAAATATTTTGGCAAAATGGAACGATAGTTCTAACTTATCTTACAACACTTGTTGGAATGGTGTATGCTTTGTTCATAAAATTAATAGTATCAATTTATTTATTCATGTATTGCTCTTTATTCCATCTGTCCATTGATATTATTAGATTCTGGTTCACCATGACATATTATGTTATAAACGTTGCTATATAATTGTGGAAAGAGGAATGATGAAATTACTAAACTTTCTTGATGTTATTATTATGTGCTTTATAGATTTAATTCCTGAGTTAAAGGTTCATAGCAGTTTCACTGCATAACTCTTAGTGTCAGTTACTGGATTGATTCATTATTTTTAATTTATTATATATGTTATTTATTGGCACCTTTGACCCTTTTCCCTTTCCCTTCCCTTTTCTTTCTGAATATTTCTAATTAGTGCTTATCCTGATATTCTTATATGCTATTCATATATATATATGATTCCTATTTTAATATGTAAATGTATTTTATTGTTGTTTTTGACATAAGATCTTGTTATGTTTTATTGTTATGCTCTTAAAAAATAAAATTGTTGAACATAAAAATAAATTACTGAAGGGATAAGCAATATCCTCCGATCTAGAAAAAAACACTTTTCATCTTCTACTCTATGAGGCAGTGCTACAGCACTTTTGTTGTATGGATTTTGCCATTTCATATCTTCCTAGAGTTGAACTCAAGATAATAGAAGTACCTCTGTAAATTACTAGAAAACTTAATATTAGATTGGAAAGTGCTAATCAGGTCGATCGCCCTCAACTTTGTTTTTCTGCATTGCTAATACTGATCCCCCTTTCAGAATAGCACATTGAGAATCATTCCAGTAATTTTCTGTATACAGTTGGCGTCTTTAAAATTACCACTGGGAAAAGTAAAGTGTTCAGAGGAACAACAGCAAGTGGAAAGACTATTTCATTGAAATGAGTCATCCTTAAACCATTACAAAGAGATCTAGCCTGGATAAACATGTATGAATGAAAGCAGTGCTTAGCCATGGTAATATGGAAATGTTACATTCAACTTGATGGAAAAAAGGCATTTGTGTATTTGATGGTATGGGGTTTCTTACAGTGGTCTCTTGTCTAATGAATTTGTATGAACCCATTCATCCAAAACGTTGACGACCACTTTATAATGCTCTTTATCCTAGCTAGTTTGATTGTGTTTACTCTTTTTATCATTTGAAGAAGTCTCTCATTTCTGGACCTCAATAGATGAGTAAAAATGTAATGCTAATCAATATAGCCCGCTTCATTTTACATTACTTAGATACATTGCCAATCACTCAAATAATGACAGCACTTTAGGTGAACGGTAAATGCAGTCACATGTTTAAGAACTGGTGGCTTCATTTCCTCCTTTCAACTGTTCAAGTACATGCCATGTGGCCTTGTATACATTCTCAAATATAAATTGATAGATTTTTAAAACTTCACCCCAATGCCTCCGCTGCACTTGTGCATTTCTTAAGAACTTCTATCATGTAGGAAATTGTCATTTCAGGCTTATCGCTTATTTCCTTAGTGAGCCTTTACCAATTTAATATTTTTTAGAAGAAGATATGTTGGATTTAGTGACTTTTGATTTCAACTGTGGAAGACCTCACTCCTTGATATTGCTGTGCTATGGTTGTCTAAGTCATTGCTAATGAAAAAAACAACTTCCTGGTGTAAAATATTACTAATTATTATAGGCTTACGTTTATTTGGTCAGCATGAGGTTAGAGTGCTTGACTGAGATGAACTGAACTGACAAGTCTGATATTATTTTTTACAGATAAAACCTTTCCATGGCAGATACTCTAGAATAACAATAATCAAGAAACATATGGCATTTAAATATGTTTTTTTACTATTAAAGGTGGACCAATGAACATGGCCAAAGACCATGATGATCTCCTGGTTCATTTTCATATATGGATTCATTGACAATCATAGCTGTGTGTAATTAAATGGTGACTGTGTAGTATTCAAAGTGAAGTGTGAAGGTCTAAAGTCGGAGATTGAAAGTTGTAAGAGGAATGTGGTGCCAAAATACATATACTCTGCAAAAATCTGTTGCTTGATAACATGCACACATGAAATAAACCCTTTTAAGAGTCATTTCATGTGAGCAGGGATACAACTAAGAAAGGCTCATTCAACACCCCAGGTCATACATCCACACGGAGCTTGAAAGGTATTCACCTATTGTGACAAAGGAGTAATTCGAGAGTGGGAACCATCAAGAGTGATCCATTAATATTACATCAATGTACACTGTGTTTGCAGTGCCCTAAGGATGAGGGAAAGGAATTAAGCAGTATCATAATCTGTTGCTGCAGCTAGAGGACTCCGCTAACACATTTGGAAAAACTATACCAGCGCTTTCTTCATCCCAATCACTTGTCAACTTTCTCACCCATCTCAGCCCTGAGAAGGTAAAGGTTAAAACCTTAAAATTGTGGAAGTTATGAAAAACCTTTCAAGGGAAAGAACACATTCCATCAGAAATGAAAGTATCAAAACTTTTTCTGGTCTTAGATAAGAAGGACATTTCATTATTTTGAATATCTGTGGAAGGAGGGACTTGCAGCTTAATTTGAACTTAGTCAACTGAAAAAGAGCATATCATGATTGTGCTGTAGAAATAGGAGCAAACTGCACCTTCTGAGAGCTCTCTCTGACTGCATTGGTACTCTTGCATCTAGAATTACTGATACCATCAGCAACAGTAATTTTAGAAAGCCGGAATATCCCAGTATTGCAACTTGCACCATAAGTGTGCATTTGGAGATGAAGACGGAGCATAGGAATTGGAAGTACTTCGTCTAAATCCTGCAATAACTTCCGATGTTCAGGCAGTTTAATACCCAGTGGCTTCACCTGCTTTTGGCTGCTGAAATATCCCAGGGCAACTATTGGGAATGCAGCATTGCCATGGGCCTGCGCCGACGTCCTCGCACCACTAAAGAACCCTCCCAACAGGCCCGGCAGCAAGAAAGCCCCCTGGTTCACCGACGAACTCAAGGACTCCAAGAAGAACTGCCGCAACCTCGAGAAAACCTGGCGCCACAATCAGACCACAGACAACATGACCGCCCTCAAACACGCCACCCTCAAGCACCACCAGCTGATCTGCACCACCAAGAAGACAGCATTCAAAGGACGACTGGACAACAACCCCCACGACAGCAAGGCTCTCTTTAGCATCGTCAAAGAGCTCTCCAACCCCAGCGCCGGAAACAACGACATCACTCCTTCGCAAGACCTGTGCGACTCACTCGCCTCATTCTTCCACTGCAAGATCGCCCACATACACAACAGCTTCGGCGCACCTACGCCGCTCCCAACCACCGAACCAACGCCCCCCACCACCACCCTCTGCAACTGGACACCGGTCAGCACCGAAGACACCTCCCGGACGATGAACACCATCCACTCCTTATCACCAACCGACCCCTGCCCCCACCACGTCTTCAACAAGGCCTACTCCATCATCGCACCCCATCTCCGGGACATTATCAACACCTCCTTCCACACCGCCACCTTCCCAGGAAAGCTGGAAGCACGCCGAGCTCAGCGCCCTCCTGAAGAAACCAACAGCGGACCCCACCGACCTCAGGAACTTCCACCCCATCTCGCTCCTCCCTTTTCCCGCCAAAGTCATCGAGAAGACCGTCAACAGACAGCTTGCCTCCTTCCTCGAGACAAATGGATCCCTCGACCCCTCGCAGTCTGGTTTCCGAGCCAACCACAGCACCGAGACCGCCCTGATCGCAGCCACCGATGACATCAGATCCCTGCTCGACAACGGGGAAACAGCGGCCCTCATCCTCCTGAACCTCACCGCAGCGTTCGACGCGGTCTGCCACCGCACCCTAGTACGCGGTACAAAAGAGGGTGGTGATGGACGGAGCATCTGAATCAATCAAACACTCACACCCAGTCAAAAGATCTGGGTTTAATCCATCACCGTTCTTTAGCCCACTCTGCCACCCCAGTTCAGACATGGCTATATGCAAATCAGTCTGACCCTGTGCCTCATGGGAACAGTCCAGCCCGAACTGCCAAGCCATATCTTCCCCGGACCGGAAACAAGCTTCCGAGGACCGGTTTCTGGCATTCCAGCCGTCTTCAGCCCGGCTTGCCTGAATCCAGTGGCAAAGTGAGCAAGGGACTCACGTCTGAGCATACAACCCTAGTACAGCGCCTCAGCAACATCGGAATCCAAGAAAAGGCACTGGAGTGGATCACCTCGTTCCTCGCCGGAAGAACCCAGAGAGTCCGCCTCCCCCGTTCAGATCCGAGGCCACTGAAGTCATCTGCGGCGTACCACAAGGATCATCACTCAGCCCAACCCTCTTCAACGTCTACATGAGCCCCCTCGCAGCCATCGCACACCAACACAACCTCAACATCATCTCCTACGCGGACGACACTCAGCTGATCCTCTCCCTCACCAACGACCCCACCACCGCCAGAACCAGCCTACACAAAGGGATGAAAGACGTCGCCGAGTGGATGAAGAACAGCCGCCTGAAACTGAACTCAGACAAGACGGAAGTCCTCATCCTGAGATCATCGCCCTCCGCCTGGGACAACTCCTGGTGGCCCCCTACCCTGGGCACCACTCCCAAGCCAACGGACCACGCACGCAACCTGGGCTTCATCCTGGACTCCTCCCTCTCGATGACCAGACAAGTCAACGCGTCTCCTCATCATGCTTCAACACCCTGCGCATGCTCCGTAAGATCTTCCGATGGATCCCCACCGAGACCAGGAAGACCGTCACCCAGGCACTCGTCTCCAGCCGACTGGACTACGGGAACACCCTCTACGCTGGAACCACAGCCAAACTGCAGAAAAGACTCCAACGCGTCCAGAACGCCTCCGCACAACTCATCCTGGACATCCCCCGACACAGCCACATCTCCGGCCACCTGAGAGACCTGCACTGGTTCCCCGTCAGCAAGAGATTCACGTTCAGGCTACTCACCCATGCACACAAGGCTCTCCACGACCTGGGCCCCAAGTACCTCAACGACCGCCTGACCTTCTACACACCCACCCGCCAGCTACGATCGACCAGCCTCGCCCTTGCCGCCATACCACGCATCCGCAGAGCCACCGCCGGAGGAAGATCCTTCTCCTACCTGGCAGCCAAGACTTGGAACTCCCTCCCCATCCACCTTCGGCTGACCCAGCACCATCTCTCCTTCAGGAAGCAACTCAAGACCTGGCTGTTCGAGCAGTAACGGCCCCCTCCCCCCCCAGCGCCTTGAGACCCTTCCGGGTGAGTAGCGCACTATACAAATGCTATGATTGATTGATTGATTGAGGTGTAATTTACGATTCAGCATGTAACTCTGGGCCAGAAGTACAAATATCTGGTTGCAAAATAATGGCTGCTAAATTGCAAACTGTACTTATGCAAACAGTAATGATTTTTAAGAATTTACCTTTGTAGAAATAGGTTGGTTCATAAAAAAATGAACCATAGTCGGTCACAATCAACCTCATGAATATTATTGAGGTAGGTCGCAAATGGCGACTCACTATGATTGGAGGCCATTGCAGGGATGGTGGCCTACTGACCACCATGAATGTGATTGCCTTTCAATAAAGTAAACATTTTTATAATGCAGAGGTAAAGGGACTGTTTCGAAAAAAAAGGTTTACTGTTTTTAAAAAGTAATTTTTTTTAGATTTGGCAGTGGTCCCTGGATCATTTGGATAGTAATCATTATTTAGAAGGGATGCCTACAACACACTCATTCCAAATAGTGATATTAATTACTAGACCCATTTTTCTAAGTTAAAAAAGTTACCATCTGAAAAAGAAATTTTGCAGTCAGAAGCTCCTATTTGGAGTATTTGTGACGACAAAAATGCTTTGCGCATCTCACCCTCTATTACTAGCCGTTAAACTCAAAATGAAACCTCTAAAGCTTAGGGCAGGTCTAGTGTAGCACAAACAGAGGTTGACCACTGTCACTGAGTGTTCCCCCAGAATGGCATCTCTATGTAGGAACAACAACAGGTAGTCATAGGTTTTGATGATAGCAAAACAACGTTTTTTTAAAATTCTTATGTGCATTTTCATAAATGCATTATATAAACTTAATAGAAGAATTGTTCAATTGAAATTAATAGGGCGCTTCAGTGTTTCAGAAGCACAGTTTTAAAGATAGTTTATATATTTTATATATCTATATATATATATATATATATATATTACCTACTGGCGGTCGCCAGTAGGTAGTTATTGTTAGGATTGTTTCCCATAGGAAATCCGCAACATTCTGTTGGGAATAACTTTGGCGCTGAATGAGGGGCCTGCCTGTAATTTTCCTTAACTTTGCCACGCTGCGCTCCGCTCCTTCCCTGAAAGTTTCGGGGGGATCTGTCAAGCGGGGGCGGAGATAAAAGGGGGGTTCCAAAACGTGTTTTCCCCATGTTAATTTCCATAGGGCGGTTGGACCCACTTTTAGCCCGAACGGCTGAATGGATTTCCACCAAACTTGGCAAAATTGTAGGGACTGGTACCCCGATGTGCTTTTGCTATGTCTCAAGATATATGCTCCAGTGGTTATTACGAAAATTAACTTTGAAAAAATATGTATTGGTCTACATTGGTCTATATATATGTTAGAGCCCAAATGTAGCCCAATGTAGCCCAATGTAGCCCAAAGATGGCCACCAGAGACAAAAAAAACAAATGTAGCCCAAATATCAGCCAGATGTAGCCCAACTATAGCCCAATGACAGAATGTCCCAGAGTGTTCTAAAGAACAACTAGAGCGCTAACAGTCTTACTTATGACAAAAGTATGGCACACCTGAAGTCATCTTGATTGGAATAAAGTGTTAACACTTAAAACATTTAATTTGCAAAGGAACAAAATGAGGGGGTTCATTTTGCCATAGAAATTATGATTATTAATGAAGAAAGAAAAATGAGGGCACATTTTGAGTGACTTCTCAAATCCTCTTATATTTCATTAAAAAAATTCTGATATGCAGTCTCCCAAGATGGCCACCAGAGACAAAAGAGCCCAAATGTAGCCCAAATATCAGCCAGATGTAGCCCAACTATAGCCCAATGACAGAATGTCCCAGAGTGTTCTAAAGAACAACTAGAACGCTAACAGTCTTACTTATGACAAAAGTATGGCACACCTGAAGTCATCTTGATTGGAATAAAGTGGTAACACTTAATACATTTAATTTGAAAAGGAACAAAATGAGGGGTTTCATTTTGCCATAGAAATTTTATATATATATATATATATATTTTCTTCACCAAGTTAATCCCGTTACCGAAGGCACTCCTTGAATCAGCCGGTGCGAGTTTCAGGGACGGGCTTTCCCTGCTGATTAATTTTTCACCAAGAAAACAATTATACTCGCACTCCACCAGGAAGATAGTTTATAGCAGGTTTATTTCTGTGCCATTACAGCACACAGCTTTACCAACGCGTTTCGCAGCATCCACTGCTTGTTCACGGTTACAAACATTTGTCCCTTGTTTGTTTCTCTCTTTTATACTAGTAATTCACAATTACCCTATTATGAAGCATTTTGGGGGAAACTTTAAATTTAAAACGTGAAGCGCTTCACGTTTTACATTTAAAGTTTCCCCCAAATCGTGTTGCACTGAAAACAGTATTTTTATGCTGATACTAATGCCAGAATGTTTTACACTTGATATTGGATGTAAGCAAATGAAGTACGCCACCTTTTTGATAAATGATAAAATGTACAAAAATGAAAGAGTAACTACCAGTACCACAATGCTTCATAATAGGGCAATTGTGTATTACTAGTATAAAACAGAGAAACAAACAAGGGACAAATGTTTGTAACCGTGAACAAGCAGTGGATGCTGCGAAACGCGTCGGTAAAGCTGTGTGCTGTAATAGCACAGAAGTAAACCTGCTATAAACTATCTTCCTGGTGGAGTGCGAGTATAATTGTTTTCTTGGTGAAAAAAAAAATTCATAATAATAATAATATATATATATATATATATATTCACTGAAAAAACCATAGGTTTCACACCAGTTATAGTTAGGGATTAGCATTTAAAAAACCTATTAAATTCACTGAAAAAACCATAGGTTTCACACCAGTTATAGTTAGGTGGAAATTTTACTCGCATAAAACCATTGAAATTCCCACGTTATAGTTAGTTGGACTCATTATAACTTGCGCGTGCAATGCACTTCTGATGACGTCACATATTACATCACTCATGACATGGTCAGTGACATCACTCATGACATCACTGATGACATCGCCAAGTTGATACCTACCTGCTGTGTGGCTACTTTCACGAAGGACACTCTCTTTGATGGATTTTGTGCGGCTAGTCCAGCCGCGAAAGAGCCCCGCCGTGGTTTACAACGGAACCTGCTTGCGTTTAAATACGTCGGCGATGAGGAGCAGAGGGAGCGTGATGGGAGTAGGATGGTGCAGCAGACTTATTTGAAAAACGGCATCAACCCACTGGGGATTTTACTAAGTGTTTGATTTGAAGACAGCACCACAGCAATTCACTTGAATTTAATTCTGCAGCACTACGTTGACCAAGAGGCAGTGCGAGTGCCTCCACCCACTTGGAAGAGAGTCACGTGGCAAACAGGTGCTGCAGTTTGCTGATTGCTTTCTTAAACAGTCCGCCCAGGAAGAAGTGCATAGATTGCACGAAACGCGTCGGCAGATGGACTCTATTTGTGATGTTTGTTTGTTTCATGGGGACGCTGCAGCTTCCATTAATAAAGCGCCAAGTTGATACCTACCTGCTGTGTGGCTACTTTCACGACGGACACTCTCTTTGATGGATTTTGTGCGGCTAGTCCAGCCACGAAAGAGCCCCGCCGTGGTTTACCACGGAACCTGCTGGCGTTTAAATACGTCGGCGATGAGGAGCAGAGGGAGCGTGATTGGAGTAGGATGGTGCAGCAGACTTATTTGAAAAACGGCATCAACCCACTGGGGATTTTACTAAGTGTTTGATTTGAAGACAGCACCACAGCAATTCACTTGAATTTAATTCTGCAGCACTACGTTGACCAAGAGGCAGTGCGAGTG